>NC_083698.1:21242142-22475714 GCF_033118175.1 Dama dama | reverse complement strand
TTTATTGTGATCCACACAGTCAAAGGCTTTGGCATGGTCAATAAAGCAGAAATAGATGTTTTCTGGAACTCTCTTGCTTTTTCGATGATCCATTGAATGTTGGCAATTTGATGTCTTGTTCCTCTGCCTTTTCTAAAACCAGCTTGAACATCTGGAAGTTCATGGTTCACATATTGCTGAAGCCTGGCTTGGAGAATTTTAAGCATTACTTTATTAGCATGTGAGATGAGTGCAATTGTGTGGTAGTTTCAGCATTCTTTGGCATTGCCTTTCTTAGGGATTGGAACAAAACTGACCTTTTCCAGTCCTGTGGCCACTGTTATGTTTTCCAAATTTGCTGGCATACTGAGTGCAGCACTTTCACAGAATCGTCTTTCAGATTTTGAAATAGCTCAACTGGAATTCCATCACCTACACTAGCTTTGTTCGTCGTGACGCTTCCTAAGGTCCATTTGATTTCACATTCCAGGATGTCTGGCTCTAGGTGAGTGATCACACCATCGTGATTATCTGGCTCATGAAGATCTTTTTTGTACAGTGAAATGTAGGTTCACACTTATTTATTGCCCAACTATATTCCCTTTATAACATCATATCACTTTGCCACAGACACAGAAAATATGCTGAATAAATACACTAGCATTGGGAATGCACCACAAGCTGGTAATCAGGTGGACATGGGGAGGAAGAAAGGATGTGCAGTATGAGACATGAAAGGAAGGGATTGTAAATCAGCCTGGATTCTTGGTTAATATTTGTCGGTGTGTTTGAAGATAACTTAGATGGTCTGTGATGGTTGTTACTCTACGATAGGTCTTTCTACACTTTAAAATTAAAAGACTTGTCACTTCTCTTCATTTTCTTTGAGTCTTTTGTGGAATTGTCTTCATTGACACAGCTACATAAGGCATATAATTTGGTAGTTACTAAGGTAACAAGGTATTTCAGAGCAAATAATAAACTGATTTGTGAAATGAAAGGCAAGATTAAGCTCAGAGTATTTTCTTTCATATTACTATGAATATTAGGGTGGTAGGCCTGTCATTTAAAGTAGTTTAAGATGAGAATTGAAAATTCAAGAATTTATAACATACTTTTTGCATTTTTAAAACCCAGTTTTGGCTAATTTAACATTACTCATCCCCAAAGAGCTACAATTAATGAAGTAACTTTCCCTCCCTCAAATTATTGATTCATTTTTTATTGAAGTATAAAACAATATAATATGTTACAAGTATACAAAATAGTGATTCACAATTGTAAAGGTTATACTTAATTTATAGTTGCTGTAAAA
Source organism: Dama dama (assembly GCF_033118175.1). Classification (NCBI taxonomy): domain Eukaryota; kingdom Metazoa; phylum Chordata; class Mammalia; order Artiodactyla; family Cervidae; genus Dama; species Dama dama. Next base: position 22,474,420 of record NC_083698.1, on the reverse strand, counting down.
TATCAGCTGTATTTCCTGTATTGTAGAATATATCCGTGTAGTTTATTTTGTACATTATAGTTTATACCTCTTAATCCCATATCCCTGGATTGCCCCTTCTGGGAGTGCAGTTTAAGTGAGGCTTATTTATTATGTAATTAAATATATGGTTTTACTTGCTATTCAGTCTTTTATTATATATCTTAATATAATGCCTTAAATATGATAGTCTCTTCACTTTGCAAATAGTAAAATGTGTCTAGACTCATGAATATTGTGTAAAATATACTAGGGTCAGGATTAACATCTCATTTTATTCCCATGTTATAAATAAAATAATCTGAAAGCTACACTTTATATTCAAAACTTAGCTTTAGAAGTGCTCAAAAAATAAAAGAATGGGATCAGTCAGGGAATACAGAAGCCAACTTGATGGCACTCCCAATGGCCATAATGGAGAACAATTTAATATGTAACATAGTGTGAAGTTATAATCCAAAGTATAAAATAAATACATTTGAAATCAGTCTACACTGACATGTGAAAGTGAAGGTGACTGTTTCTCAGTTGTATCTGACTTTTTGTGACCCCATGGACTGAAGCCCACCAGGCTCCTCTGTTCATGACATTTTCCAGGCAAGAATACTGGAGTGGGTTGCCATGCTCTCCTCCAGGGGATCTTCCCAACTCAGGATCAAACCTGGGTCTCCTGCATTGTAGGCAGATTCTGTACTATCTGAGCCACCAAGGAAGCCCCTACTTTTCAAATACATTTGAAATCAGTCCATACTGACATAGATCAATGATAGAATACATAAATAAATAGGAGCAAACAAACAGAAAATGAAATACCCTAAAGAGTTTGAAATGTTATCTGTAGATAATCCCCCTTCCAGAATACTGGGATTAATGCCCAATTTACCCCTTTTACCCTTGAACTTCACTCTATTTATATATTTATTTTCATGCCATGGTGTGCAGCATGTGGGGTCTTAGTTCCACAACCAGGCATGGGAACTGTCCCCGCTGCAGTGGGAGTACAGAGAGTTAATCACTGGACTACCTGGGAAGTCTCTGGGCTCTACTTTAAAAATTCCTTTACAAAGAAAAGACTATGGAAAGGGGACAAAATTTGGGTTGGGAATTTAACTTTACAGTAGAGAAACTTGACAATCAATCAATCAAAGATCAAAGTTAACATCAGCAGTGACATCTTGGTAGAAAGTACCATTTGATAAGATGTGATAAAAAAAAATATATGCTGGTGATAGTATGTACCCGATGACAAGGTACATGGGAATGAGTATTTACCCCCATGGTCTCTGTCACCAAAACCTATGATCCCAGTCTAACCATAAGAAAAGACATGTGTCAATCTCAAATTGAATGACATTGTACAAAAATACCTAGCCAATATTTGAAAGTGTTATGAAACACAAAGAATGTCTGAGAAACAATCACAGATCAGAGGAGGCTATAAGATAAAAACTAAATGTAAAGTTTTATCTTAGCTGGATTCTAAAGTAGAAAAACCACATTAGTGGGGAGAAACAGAACTAGTGAAGCTTAAATAAGGTGTGGAGTTTAGGTAGAAGTAATGAACCACTGTCAGTTCCTTAATTGTTTTGATTCAGTTTAGTAATATATTAACAATAGAGAGATTGGGGTGAGAATGTGTGGCAACTTCCTATCTTTGCAACCCTTTTGCAAGTATAAAACTATTATAAAACAAATAGTTTATAAAAAGATAGAACTGCATTTCCATACCTACAATTTGAAACTCAGAGCCACGATAGATCATATACTGACTCAGGAAAAAAACAACTTACACCTAGTTATTACCAATAGACATTGATTCCATGAAGAGCACTGATTCAGCCATGCTATTTTATTTTATTTTATTTTAATTAGAGATTAATTACTTTACAATATTGTGGTGGTTTTTGCCATACATTCACATGAATCAGCCATAGGTGTACATGTGTTCCCTATCCTGACCCTCCCTCCCACCTCCCTCCCAATCCCATCCCTCAAGGTCATCTCAGTACACTAGACCTGAGCACCCTGCCTCATGCATTGAACCTGGACTGGCGATCTATTTCACATATGATAATATACATGTTTCAATGCTATTCTCTCAAATCATCCCACCCTTGCCTTCTCCCACAGAATCCAACAGTCTGTTCTTTACATCTGTGTCTCTTTTGCTGTCTTGCATAGAGGGTCATTGTTACCATCTTTCTAAATTCCATATATATGCATTAATATACTATATTGGTGTTTTTCTTTCTGACTTACTTCACTCTGTATAATAGGCTCCAGTTTCATTCACCTCAGTAGAACTGATTCAAATGCATTCTTTTTAATAGCTGAGTAATATTCCATTGTGTATATGTACCACAGCTTTCTCATCCATTTGTCTGCCGATGGACATCTAGGTTGCTTCCATGTCCTGGCTATTGTAAATGGTGCTGTGATGAACAATGGGGTACATGTGTCTCTTTCAATTCTGGTTTCCTCAGTGTGTGTGCCCAGCAGTGGGATTGCTGGGTCATATGGCAGTTCTATTTCCAGTATTTTAAGGAATCTCCACACTGTTCTCTATAGTTCTGTATAGTGGCTGTTGCATTCCCACCAACAGTGTAAGAGGGCTCCTTTCTCTCTGCACCCCCTCCAACACTTATTGTTTGTAGAATTTTTGGTAGTAGCCATTCTGACTGGGATGAGATGGTACCTCATTGTGGTTTTGATTTGCATTTCTCTGATAATGAGTGATGTTGAGTGTCTTTTCATGTGTTTGTTAGCCATGTGTATGTCTTCTTTGGAGAAATGCCTGTTTGGTTCTTTGGCCCATTTTTTGATTGGGTCGCATATTTTTCTGGAATTGAGCTGCAGGAATTGCTTGTATATTTTAGAGATTAATTCTTTGTCAGTTGCTTCATTTGCTATTATTTTCTACCATTCTGAAAGCTGTCTTTTCACCTTGCTTATAGTTTCCTTCATTGTGCAAAAGCTTTTAAGTTTAATTAGGTCCCATTTGTTTATTTTTGCTTTTATTTCCATTACTCTAGGAGGTAGATCATAGAGAATCCTGCTATGATTTATGTCAGAGAGTGTTTTGCCTATGTTTTCCTCTAGGAGTTTTATAGTTTCTGGTCTTATGTTTAGATCTTTAATCCATTTTGAGTTTATTTTTGTGTATGGTGTTAGAAAGTGTACTAGTTTCACTCTACTACAAGTGATTGACCAGTTTTCCCAGCACCACTTGTTAAAGAGGTTGTCTTTTCTCCATTGTATATTCTTTCCTCCTTTGTTAATGATAAGGTGTCCGTAGTTGCGTGGATTTATCTCTGGGCTTTCTGTTTTGTTCCATTGATTTACGTTTCTATCTTTGTGCCAGGACCATACTGTCTTGATGACTGTTGCTTGATGTTGCATAGCCTCAAGTTAGGCAGGTTGATTCCTCCAGTTCCATTCTTCTTCCTCAAGATTGCTTTTGCTATTCGAGGTTTTTTGTAATTCCATAAAAATTGTAAAATTATTTGTTCTAATTTTCTGAAGAATACCATTGGTAGCTTGATAGGGATTGCATTGACTCTATAGATTGCTTTGGATAGTATACTCATTTTCACCATATTTATTCTTCCAATCCATGAACATGGTATATTTCTCCATCTATTTGTGTCCTCTTTGATTTCTTTCATCAGTGTTTTATAGTTTTCTATATATAGGTCTTTTGTTTATTTAGGTAGATTTATTCCTAAGTATTTTATTCTTTTCATTGCAATGGTGAATGGAATTGTTTCCTTAATTTCCCTTTCTGTTTTCTCATTGCTAGTGTATAGGAATGCAAGGGATTTCTGTGTGTTAATTTTATATCCTGCAACTTTACTGTGTTCATTGATTAGCTCTAGTAATTTTCTGGTGGAGTCTTTAGGGTTTTCTATGTGGAGGATCATGTCATCTGCAAATAGTGAGATTTTTACTTCTTCTTTTCCAGTCTGGATTCCTTTTATTTATTTTTCTGCTCTGATTGCTGTGGCCAACACTTCCAAAACTATGTTGAATAGTAGTGGTGAGAGTGGCACCCTTGTCTTGTTCCTGACTTTAGGGGAAATGCTTTCAATTTTTCACCATTGAGGATAATGATTGTTGTGGGTTTATCAGATGTGGCTTTTATTATGTTGAGGTATGTTCCTTCTATGCCTGCTTTCTGGAGAGTTTTCATCATAAATGGATATTGATTTTGTCAAAGGCTTTCTCTGCATCTATTGAGATAATCATATGTTTTTTATCTTTCAATTTGTTAATGTGGTGTATCACATTGTTTGATTTGTGCATATTGAAGAATCTTTGCATACCAGGGATAAAGCCCACTTGGTCATGATGTATGATCTTTTTAATATGTTGTTGGATTTTGTTTGCTAGAAATTTGTTGAGGATTTTTGCATCTGTGTTCCTCAGTGATATTAGCCTGTAGTTTTCTTTTTTTGTGGCATCTTTGTCTGGTTTTGGTATTAGGGTGATGGTGGCCTTATAGAATGAGTTTGGAAGTTTACCTTCTTCTGCAATTTTCTGGAAGCGTTTGAGTAGGATAGGTGTTAGCTCTTCTCTAAATTTTTGGTAGAATTCAGCTATGAAGCCATCTGGTCCTGGGCTTTTGTTTGTGGGAAGATTTCTGATTACAGTTTCAATTTCTGTGCTTGTGATGGGTCTGTTAAGATTTTCTATTTCTTCCTGGTTCATTTTTGGAAAGTTATAGTTTTCTAAGCATTTGTCCATTTCTTCCTAGTTGTCCGTTTTATTGGCATATAGTTGACGATAGTAGTCCCTTATGATCCTTTGTATTTCTGCGTTGTCATGATTTCTACATTTTCATTTCTAATTTTGTTGATTCAATTCTTCTCCCTTTGTTTCTTGATGAGTCTGGCTAATGGTTTGTCTATTTTATTTATCTTCTCAAAGAACCAGCTTTTCATTCTGTTGACTTTTTTCTATGGTCTCTTTTGTTTCTTTTGCATTTATTTCTGCCCTAATTTTTAAGATTTCTTTCCTTCTACTTACCCTGGGGTTCTTCACTTCTTCCTTTTCTAGTTGCTTTAGGTGTGGGGTTAGGTTATTTGTTTGATTTTTCTCCTGTTTCTTGAGGTAGGCTTGTATTGCTATGAACCTTCCCCTTAGCACTGCTTTTACCAAATCCCATAGGTTTGAGGTTGCTGTGTTTTCATTTTCATTCGTTTCTATGCATATTTTGATTTCTTTTTTGATTTCTTCTGTGATTTGTTGGTTATTCGGAAGTGTGTTGTTTAGCCTCCATATGTTTGTATTTTTAATAGTTTTTCTGCTGTAGTTGACGTCTAATCTTACTGCATTGTGATCAGAAAAGATGCTTGAGATGATATCAATTGTTTTGAATTTACCAAGGCTAGATTTATGGCCCAGGATGTGATCTGTCCTGGAGAAGGTTCCATGTGCATTTGAGAAAAAGGTGAAATTCTTTGTTTTAGGGTGAAGTGTCCTATAGATATCAATTAGGTCTAACTGGTCCATTGTATCATTTAAAGTTTGTATTTCCTTGCTAATTTTCTGTTTAGTTGATCTATCCATAGGTGTGAGTGTGGTATTAAAGTCTCCCACTATTATTGTGTTACTGTTAATTTCCCCTTTCATATTTGTTAGCATTTGTCTTACGTTTTGCGGTGCTCCTATGTTGGGTGCATATATGTTTATAATTGTTATATCTTCTTCTTGGATTGATCCTTTGATCATTATGTAGTGTCCTTCCTTGTCTCTTTTCACAGCCTTTATTTCAAAGTCTATTTTATCTGACATGACTATTGCTACTCTTGCTCTCCATTTGTGTGAAATATCTTTTTCCAGCCCTTCACTTTCAGTCTGTATGTGCCCCTTGTTTTGAGGTGGGTCTCTTGTAGACAGCATGTATAGGGGTCTTGTTTTTGTATCCATTCAGCCAGCCTTTGTCTTTTGATTGGCACATTCAACCCATTTACATTTAAGGTAATTATTGATAAGTATGATCCTGTTGCCATTTACTTTGTTGTTTTGGGTTTGAGTTTATAAACCTTTTCTGTGTTTCCTGTCTAGAGAAGATCCTTTAGCATTTGTTGAAGAGCCGGTTTGGCGGTGTTGAATTCTCTCAGTTTTTGCTTGTCTGTAAAGCTTTTGAATTCTCCTTCATATTTGAATGAGATCCTTGCTGGGTACAATAATCTGGGTTGTAGGTTTTTCTCTTTAATCACTTTAAGTATGCCCTGACATTCCCTTCTGGCTTGAAGAGTTTCTATTGAAAGATCAGCTGTTATCCTTATGGGGATCCCCTTGGGGGTTATTTGTTGTTTTTCCCTTGCTGCTTTTAATATTTATTCTTTGTGTTTGATCTTTGTTAATTTGATTAATATGTGTCTTGGGGTGTTTTGCCTTGGGTTTATCCTGGTTGGGACTCTCTGGGTTTCTTGGACTTGGGTGACTATTTCTTTCCCCATTTTAGGGAAGTTTTCAACTATTACCTCCTCAAGTATTTTCTCATGGCCTTTCTGTCTTCTTCTTCTGGGACCCCTATGATTCAAATGTTGGGGCATTTAACATTGTCCCAGAGGTCTTTGAGGTTGTCTTCCATGCTATTTTAAATTAGCTGTTATTCTAAAATAACCAGGCTTCCCAGGTGGCTCAGTGGTAAAGAACCTGCAAGCCAATGCAGGAGACCTAAGAGAAACGGGTTTGATCCCTGGGTCAAGAAGGTCACCTGGAGGAAGGCATGGCAACCCACACTGCAGTATTCCTGCCTAGAGAATCCCATGGACAGAGGAACCTGGTGGGCTACAGTCTACAGGGTGGATAAGAGTCAGATACCACTGAAGTTACTTCTCATTTGCTGGCGCTAAAGTAACCATGTTTCCATTCTTAATCCCTCAATCCATCACTCACTGTTACCTTTCCAATAGGCCTGCTCAGAACAAGCAAAACTCCTTTATAGCTGTTAGAAAGGAACATCATAGAGTCCTTATCACAGGCAGAGCTGGTCTAAACCTGATCCAGCCTGCTTTTCTGATCTCATCTTCATATTTCCCCCATTGTCACTCCATGTCCAGCTGAACAATTAGTTTTCAATTCTCTAAACCTATTGTGACATAATGCCCTGGTATTTTATTGAACATGCATGTATCTCTGCCTAGAAAGTTATTTCTGCTTTACCTTTGATTATTATCTCCTTCAAGATCCAATTCCTTTCTACATAGCTTTCCCCAAGTTGCTTTTCTTTTTGTCCTGTATGCTTGTGCTTAGTCGTTCAGTTGTGTCTGACCCTTTGTGACCCCATGGACTTTAGCTCGCCAGGCTCCTCTACCCATGGAATTCTCCAGGCAAGAATACTGGAGTGGGTTAGCCATGCTCACCTCCAGGGGATCTTCCCATCCCAGGGATTGAACCCAGTTCTCCCGCATTGCAGGCAGATGCTTTACCATCTCTTTACCACTGGAGTAGGTTGCCTGTCCCTTCTCCAGGGAAGCTTCCTGGCCCAGGAATCTAACCAAGGTCTCCTGCATTGCAGGCAGATTCTTTACCAACTCCAAGATCTCCTGCATTGCAGGCAGATTCTTTACCAACTGAGCTAACAGCCTTGTATATCTCTATTTTAAATACTTATCATTTGCGTTGTTGACTTTCACACCAGCACATATACTTTAAAGGAAATTAATCTACTTCTATTTTTTCACTTTTATTATGCTAGCATCTATAAAGTACCCAATGCAGTCAGTTCTTAATAAATGCACATAACATGAATGAAGGAAATGAAAGTTTTATAGTTGTCTAAATGAAAAGACCATAGTGTGAAATAATTTAAGCCTGTCATTCATTTAAATGTTTGTGTTCTAAGAGATAGATTCTCAAAAACTTAGTACAGGGTAAGTAAGTTATTTATTTTTGGAATAAAAGATATTTTAACATATTTATGTAACATATGAAGCTATTGAATGGGAAGTAGTAAGCTATCCACATTTCAGTGAGATGAGTATTTCTTTTAAAAGCTTAGTAAAAATAGTAACACTTAATTTGAATGACTGGGTTACATAATTTCTTTTTAGGTTCTGTAGTATCTCTCAGAACTACTTGTTTTTAGATTAATATTATCAATATTATAAGAATTAGTTAAATATGTTTAGAGCACATTTAAAAATCTAAAAAGAAGTAAATTTTAACCAGCATCAAAGGAAAGACATATAGTTATAACATCAATTTGTGAAAACCATTGTAAGTTAGAGAATAAGCTAATGTATGATATTATTTTTAAGCATAGTAATTTCAAAATAAATATTAATTTCATTTAGAAAACAGAAGAGAACAATTCACTAAGAAGAAAGAGGTCTGGATCCCAGCCTAAGATAAATTACTAGCTAGATTTGCCACTCTGAACCAATTAAGTAATGTTTGAATCTCAGTGATTTTGTACATGAAATTAGGCAATTAATATTTGCTCTGCCTTCTCATATTGTTATTTGAGGATCACCTTAAATAATGAGTGTGTACATTCTTTGAACTATATCAAGTATGATTCACGTGTATAATATTGTTTTTATATTACACATAAAACTGCAGAGAAACTTTTGACAAAATCTCAGATCTTTTTATTACAATGTACTCCCTGCCAAACTACATAAGCAAAGACTATTTTTCAATATGGGGGGAGTTGGAGTTCTATAAAGATAAATGTGAACAAATAGACACAAGAAACTAACAACTTTGATGTAATGCAGTCAAATTCACTGGGGATAAAATTCTCATAACTCTTATGTCATGGAAGGAAAGCATGCCTTGAGCCCCCCATGAAGTGAAAAAACAAAACCTCTCTCAAGACCTTGCCTCAGAACTCCATGGTCCTCCGTCACTACCTTCAGTCTCCACTCAGAGACAGCTACTAAAGCAAAGTTTGTGTCCAGACGTTAAATAAATGAAGCCCTCTGCCAGTTTGTGTCATGACCTGTTTCAGATCCTTGAGTATAGCAGAGATCAGCAAAATGGAACTATTTTGCTGTTTACTGACTTGCTTTGAAATTGGGTAAGAATAAAGTTTTCCCTTGATGTTTGATACTTTTCTTTACAATAGTCATTTGTAGTCCTTATAATGAAGGAGAAATAAGGGGGTCATAGTGAGGCGTACATGTGTGCTCGGTTGCTCAGTTATGTCTGACTCTTTTTAATGCCATGGAGGGCAGGCTTCTCTGTCCATGGAATTTCCCAGGCAAGAATACTGGAGTGGGGTGTCAGTTCTTCTCCAGGGGAACTTCCTGGCCAGGTCGCCTGCATTGCAAGCAGATTCCTTATAGTCTGAGCTGCCAGGGAAGCCTCTATCATAGTGAGGTACTCTACATAAAACTGCATCAACTTATTGGCACTTTAGAAAAACAGGTACAAGTGGCTAAAATATTCAATTCCCTTTACACGTTGTTATTTTGAGAAGTGCATCCACTCGTTTTTTTTTTTTTTTTTTGCATATACACTTTTGACTGGTAGAAGTCTTCATGGTGGCAGAGTTTGGGGATATGAAGAGAAGTAAGATATGAACTTCTATTCTTAAGGTGATTTTTTTTTCTTTGAAGGACTAAAGTAACCCTACAACCATGGTAATACAAGTTGTTGAGACTGTAGAAAGTTTTATCTGCTCTGAGAACCATGGAGGGTCAAGGGAAGCATGGCAGAACAGTAGAGGCTTGAGCCCAATCTGTAAGAAGAATAAAGATTTTGCCATGAATATGGTTTTAAGTGGAACATTATGTGAAAGGACAATGTCTATGAAAGCACAGAATTTGGGGGGCCTCCCAGGTGGCACTAATGGTAAAAAACCCATCTGCCAATACAGGAGACATAAGAGACTGGGGTTCAATCCCGGGGTTGGGAAAATCCCCTGGAGGAGGACATGGCAACCCACTCCAGTATTCTTGCCTAGAAAACCCCCATGGACAGAGGAGCCTGCTGGGCTACAGTCCGTGGGGTTGCTGAGAGTCAAACACAACTGAAGTGACTTAGCATATAAATGATAAATTTAGGGGATGGCAAATTTAGGGGATATGTGTACAATATATGGTACGTACATATGCGTACAATATATGTTATGCATATTATCTTCTTAGAACTGCCCTAACAAAGAAGCCAAAGCTCTGTAACTTGGAACAACTGAAATGCATTGTTTTATAGTTCTGGAGGCTAGAAATTGAAAATCAAAATATCAGCAAGGTTGTTTCCTTCTGGTGGTTTGCTGGCAGCTTTTGGTATTCTTTGGATGGTAGATGTTTTCACTCTGATTTCTGCCTTCGTCTTCACATGGAATTCTTCCTCTGTTCATGTCCATGTCCAAATCTCCCTTTGTAAGAGACATAACTCAACCCTTCACAGCATGATTATGGTGAGAATATAGGATGTATAAAAAGATGGAATGAGGAAAGGGGGAAATGGCTAAGAGCACAGAAATGAGAAAAGAAAGGTGGGCCTAGATATCTTAAAGCTAAAGATTTTTTTCCTTTTAGTTTTTATTAATTAATTAATTTTAACTGGAGGATAATTACTTTGCATTATTGTGATGGGTTTTGCCATACATACACCAATATGAATTAGCCATAGGTGTACACCCCCATCCTGAACTTCCCCCGCACTGCCCTCCCCACACCATCCCTCCAGGTTGTCACAGAGCTCTGGTTTTGGGTGCCCTGCTTCAGACATCAAACTTGCACTAGTTATCTATTTTACATGTGGTAATGTATATGTTTCAGTGCTATTCTCTCAAAGCATCCCACCCTCTGTTTCTCCCGCTGAGTGCAAAAGTCTGTTATTTACATCTGTGTCTCCTTTGCTGCCCTGCATATGGGATCATCAGCACCATATTTCTAGATTATATATATACGTGTAAATACACGGTATTTGTCTTTCTCTTTCTGACTTACTTCACTTGACTCAGTTTTAATGAGGCAGATGAATCTAGAGCCTATTATACAGAATGAAGTAAGTCAGAAAGATAAAGACTTTCTAAGTAGAAACACTTGGAAAATTGTTAAAGAGACTGTGGAAAAATCTTAAAGAGATGGGAATACCAGACCACCTGACCTGCCTCTTGAGAAACCTGTATGCAGATCAGGAAGCAACAGTTAGAACTGGACAGGGAACAACAGACTGGTTCCAAATTGGGAAAGGAGTACGTCAAGGCTATATATTGTCACCCTGCTTATATAACTTTAATGCAGAGTACATCATGAGAAATGCTGGGCTGGATGAAGCACAAGCTGGAATCAAGATTGCCGGGAGAAATATCAATAACTTCAGATATGCAGATGACACCAGCCTTATGGCAGAAAGTGAAGAAGAATTAAAGAGCCTCTTGATGAAAGTGAAGAAGGAGAGTGAAAAAGTTGGCTTAAAGCTGAACATTCAGAAAACTAAGATCATGGCGTCTGGTCCCATCACTTCATGGGAAATAGATGGAGAAACTGACAGATTTATTTTGGGGAGGCTCCAAAATCACTGCATATAGTGACTGCAGCCATGAAATTAAGACTCCTACTCCTTGAAAGAAAAGTTATGACCAACCTAGATAGCATAATAAAAAGCAGAGACATTACTTTACCAACAAAGGTCCATTTAGTCAAAGCTATGATTTTTCCAGTAATCATGTGTGGATATGAGAGTTGGACTATAAAGAAAGCTGAGTGCCAAGAATTGATGCTTTTGAACTGTGGTGTTGGAGAAGACTCTTGAGAGTCCCTTAGACTACAGGGATATCCAACAGTCCATCCTAAAGGAAATCAGTCCTGCATATTCATTGGAAGGACTGATGCTGAAGCTGAAACTCTAATACTTTGGCCACCTGATGTGAAGAACTGACTCATTGGAAAAGACCCTGATGCTGGGAAAGATTGAAGGCAGAAGGAGAAGGGAACGACAGAGGATGAGATGGTTGGATGGCATTACAGGCTCAATGGACATGAGTTTGAGTAAACTCTGGGAGTTGGTGATGGACAGTGAGGCCTGCCATGCTGCAGTCCATGGGGTTTCAAAGAGTTGGACATGACTGAGCGAATAAACTGACCTGAACTGAAGTACAAACACAAGCACATACTATCAGCATATGCTTCCTACTATGTCTAATCTAGGATGCTTAATTCCAAGGACTCTGGCAAGGACTTCAAAGGCTTCCCTAATGGCTCAGATGGTAAAGAACTTGCCTGCAATGCAGGAGGCTTAGGTTCAATCCCTGGGTCAGGAAGATCCCCTGGGGAAGGGAATGGCAACCCACTCCAGTATTCTTACCTGGAGAGTGCCATCGACTGAGGAACCTGATTGTCTATGGTCCATGGAGTCACAAAGCGTTGGACATTGTTTAGTGACTAACACCTACACCCTGGCAAGCACAGGCTACCTTGTTCTGTTACATCTGCCTGTAGGTCCCCTAGCCTTGCTTGAATGTTGTCACCCTATATCACCCCTATTCTCAGCTTGTCAAGCTCCATGAAGTCCTCCAGTCCCAGCTGGGAGCTTGGTGTCCCTCCATGAATGGCTTCCAGATGCAGATGAGCTGTCAGTGATGTTTGCCAAGATAGAAACATGAGCTTTCCCCTACTTGGGAGAAGCCTTTCTAGAATTCTGCAGTCTTCTCAAGATCTCGTCTCTACTGTTGCCTCTTTTTTTTTTTTTCAGCCAATATATGAATTTAAAACTTTACAGAGAATTGAGAGTTCTTCTGGTTTTCCCTCTTTTTTCTTCTGCTCAGATATTTTCATTAAGATTTGTGAATTCACAAGTACATATACATTTTAATCTACAATTTTGTAGAAAACGTTCACCTCTCTTCAAGAGATCTAACCCTTAGATAGAGCTTCTCTTGTGGTTCAGTGGTAAAGAATCCATCTGCCAATGCAGGAGATGTGGGTTTGATCCCTTGGTCAGAAAGATCCCCTGGTAAAGGAAATGGCAACCCGCTCTAGTAGTCTTGCCTGGGAAATCCCATAGACAGAGGAGCCTGGTGGGCTACAGTCCATCGGGTCACAAAAAATGTCAGACACAACTTAGCAACTAAAAGAACAATGACAACCGTCCTTAGGTTGGTGACATTGCTTCTACTTTGTTCCCCTCTTGAACTTTGTCTTATCAACAACTCTTGGCATTTATTCTTCTTCCTCTCAACTGACTCTTTCTGAATATACCATAAATATACTCACGTTTCTCACATTGAAACATACACACACACACACACCTCTGCATACACACACACACCTATGCATACATACATACCTATACACACACACACACCTATGCATACACAGGCACCATACATACACACACACCTATACACACACACCCCTCTATACATACACACACCTATATACACACACACAGACACCTATACACACACACCATACATACATGTACACTATCTCCTCCCTCATCCATATCTTATATTCAAGAGATACTTCTAGGTCTTTTCTTCCTTGTTCTCAGAGAAAAAGAGAAGTAAATCAAACCTACCTCTATTTCATCACTCTCTCTGAATGGTTCTTAAACCTACTGAGGTTTGGATTGTAGGCCTACTGATCCACTGATCCATGGCTGCAAATCCAAGGTAATTTTTTAGTTTAATTGATATTTGTAGGACATATTTGCTTATTCAACAGCTCTCTTTGAATATTCCTCAAGCTCTTCAACACAATATCCCCTAGGTTGAAATTTATAAATCTAGTCTTCCTCCTGTACAGCATCTTGATAAAATATCATTCTTCACACAAGCCAGAAATCTGGGTGTCTTCTGATTCTCCTCTGTTTCTCTCATCTCCTATGTTTAAACAGTTAGCAAATTCATAGATCTCTTGCATGTGTTCTACTTCTCCATCCCTACAGCTACTGCTGTGGTTGAATGTGTATGACTTTTCACAGGGTTATAGAAATAGGATTACATGCCATTTTACAATTTCTTACAAGCTTAAAAAACCACGTACATTAACTACTCCCTCCTGGTCTAGGATTAATTCAGTCTCCCTATAATCACATTAAAAGACTCCCTTTCTGGTGTAACCAGTATCTGTTGCTGTTGCTGGTTATTCATTGGCTAAGTTGAGTCTGACTGTTTGGACCCCAAGGACTACAGCACTCCACACTCCCCTGTCCTTCACTATCTCCCGGAGTTTGCTCAGATTCATGTCCATTTGGTCAGTGATGCTTTCTAACCATCTACTTGTCTGCTTCCCCTTTCTGCTCTTGACCTCAATCTTTCCCAGCATCAGGTTCTTTTCCAATGAGTTGGCTTTTCACATCTGGTGGCCAGAATACTGGAACTTCAGCATCAGTCCTTCCAGTGAATATTCACGGTTGATATCCTTTAGGAGTGTCTGGTCTGATCTCCTTGCTGTCCAAGGGACTCTCAAGAGTCTTCTCCAGCACCACAATTTGAAAGCATCAATTTTTGGCCACTCAGCTTTCTTTATGGCCCAACTCTCACATCCATACATGACTACTGGAAAAACCATCGTTTTGACTATATGCACCTTTGCTGGCAAAGTGATATCTCTGCTTTGTAATACTCTGTCAAGGTTTGTCATAACTATCCTTAAAAGGAACAAGTGTCTTTTAATTTCATGACTGCAGTCACCATCCACAATGATTTTGGAGTCAAAGGAAATAAAATCCGTTACTGCTTCCATTTTTTTCCCCTTCAATTTGCCATGAAGCAATGGCACTGGATGCCGTGATCTTAGTTTTTGAATGTTGAGTTTTAAGCCAGTGTTTTCACTCTACTCTTTCACCCTCATCAAAAGGCTCTTTAGTTCCTCTTTGCTTTCTGCCAAAAGGGTGATGTATTCTGCATATCTGAGGTTGTTGATATTTCTCCCAGCAATCTTGATTCCAGCTTGTGATTCATCCAGCCTGGCATTCTGCACAGTGTACTCTTCACAGAAGTTCATAAACAGGGTGACAATATATAGCCTTATACTACTCCTTTCCCAAATTTGAACCAGTGCGTGGTTCTATGTCTGATTCTAACTGTTACTTCTAGACCTGCATACAGGTTTCTCAGAAAACAGGTCAGGTGGCCTGGTATTCCTATTTCTTTAAGAATTTTCCACAGTTTGTTGTGATGCACAGAGTCAAAGGCTTTAACATAGTCACTGAAGCAAAATAGATGTTTTTCTGGAATCTCCTTGCCTTTTCTATGATTCAGCTAATGTTGGCAATTTGACCTCTTGTTCCTCTGCCTTTTCTAAACCCACCTTGTACATCCAGAATTTCTCGGTTCACATACTACTGAAGCCGAGCTTGAAGAATTTTCAGCATAACCTTACTAGCATGTGAAATGAGTGCAACTGTATGGTAGTTTGAACATTCTTTGACATTGCCTTTTTTTTGGATTGGAATGAAAACTGACCTTTTACAGCCCTGTGCCCGCTGCTGAGTTTTCCAAATTTGCTGGTATGCTGCATGCAGTACTTTAACAGCATCATCTTTTAGAATTTGAAGTAGCACAGCTGGATTTCCATTATCTCCACTAGCTTTGTTGGTAGTAATTCTTCATAAGACCCACTTGACTTCACTCTCCAAGATGTCTGGTTCTAGTTGAGTGACCACACCATTGTGGTTATCCCAATTATTAAGACCTTTCTTGTATGGTATCTCTATCTATTCTTGCCACCTCTTGATAACCTCTTCTGATTCTAAGTCCTTTTTTTAATCCTTTATCATGCCCATCCTTGCTTGAAATATTCACTTGAACTCGACAATTTTCTTGGAGAGATCTCTAGTCATTTCCATTCTATTGTTTTCCTCTGTTTCTTTGCATTGTTCATTTAAGAAGGCCTTCTTGTCTCTCCTTGCTCTTCTGTGGAACTCTGCATTCAATTGGGTATATCTTTCCCTTTCCCCCTTTGCTTTTGTTTCTCTTCTTTCCTCAGCTATTTGAAAATCCTCCTCATACAGTCCCACTTCCTTTTCTTTGGGATGGTTTTGGTCACTGCCTCCTATATTATGTAACTTCATCCATAGTTTTTTAGGCGCTCTGTGTACCAGACCGAAGCCCTTGAATCTATTCATCACCTCCACTGAATAGTCATAAGGGATTTAATTTAGGTCATACCTGAATGGTCTAGTGGTTTTCCATAGTTTCTTTAACTTAAACTTCAATTTTGCTATAAGGAGCTGATGGTCTGAATCACAGTCAGCTCCAGGTCTTTTTTTTTCCCTGACTGTATAGAGTTTCTCCTCTTCAATTGCAAACAATATAATCAATCTGGTTTTGGTACTGACTATCTGGTTATGTCCAAGTGTAGAGTCATCTCCTGTGTTGTTGGAAAAGGATGTTTGCTATGATCAATGTGTTCTCTTCACAGAACTCTGTTAGCCTTTCACTTCAGTTCAGTTCAGTTGCTCAGTCATGTCCAATTTTTGCAACCCCGTGGACTGCAGCGCACCAGTCTTCCCTGTCCATCACCAACTCCTGGAGCTTGCTCAAACTCGTGTCCATCAACTAAGTGATGCCATCCAGTCATCTCATCTCATGTAGATTGTTTCTTTAGAAATCACACGTTTCCCCATGCACACAAGCTCACACTTTATTGTAGTCCTATCAAGGGAGTTCACAGAGTCCTTGAGACTCCATGGTTCCATCCAATCTCTTGCTGCATTCTCCCAACAACTTCAGCAATGCCAGAATACTTATGGTCCCCCTTCAGGGCCATGTTGTTTCTTCCTCATGATGTTCCTCACATCACCTCTGCCTGCTGCATTTGCTTGATGAACAGAATAAAACCCACTCATCTCACCACTACTGTAAGGTCACCCCAAGACTTATTCTCATTTTCTCCTCACATTTACAGATTTGTGTCATTTCTTTCCTTTATAACCCTATTATGTATGTTATTCATAAAAGGATAAGAAAAATAACCTAGGCTACTTTTGAACTATGATGTTGGAGAAGACTATTGAGAGTCCCTTGGACTGCAAGGAGATCCAACCAGTCCATCCTGAAGGAGATCAGTCCTGGGTGTTCATTGGAAGGACTGATGTTGAAGCTGAAACTCCAATACTTTGGCTACCTCATGAGAAGAGTTGATTCATTGGAAAAGACCCTGATGCTGGGAGGGATTGGGGGCAGGAGGAGAAGGGGACGACAGAGAATGAGATGGCTGGATGGCATCACTGACTCGATGGACATGAGTTTGAGTAAACTCCGGGAGTTTGTGATGGACAGGGAGGCCTGGCATGCTGCGGTTCATGGGGTCGCAAAGAGTCGGACATGACTAAGCGACTGAACTGACTGACTGAGACTTCCCTGGTGGTTCAGATGGAACAGAATCTGCCTTCAATGCAGGAGACCCATGTTCGATCCCTGGATGGGAAGATGCCCTGGAGAAGGGAATGGCTACTCACTCCAGTTTTGTAGCTTGGAGAACTCCACTGATAGAGGAGCCTGGTCGGCTATGGCCCATAGGGATTGCAAAGAGCTGGACATGATTGAGCAACTTTCGTTTTCACTTTCAATAGTGTAATATAAGGCTAAAGAGTCTTGGAGTCCAAATAACATGGGTTTGAATGCATGGCTGAAATGGATATATTTGGAAAACAGTGTCATATCATCTGGCCTAGGTACTGAGAGTTTACGTTTGAGGAAGAATAAATTTCTTCTGACAAATTAGTACCATCGGAAGCTTTATGATGAAAGTGGCATTTAAACTGATTTTAAAAACTGTATAGAATTTGGAAATAGAATAGATAAGAAGCATTCTCAGAATTGGATGTCACTTACTAAGCTGCTTTCAGTTTTATAAATTGGAACTTAAGTGTATCATTAGTCTCTTTTTACAGTATTATATTAATCACAAGAAATTAATTTTAATATGATTCATGTGATTTATTCCCTAACATATATTTTTATTTCTTATTAGAAACTTCATTTTTTGGAATTCAGTCTGAGTTCATTTCTCTAATTGTCAGTTCATCATTATATTTACCGATTTGTAGGTTTTGAGGCATTGTTTCATCAGTTTTTTAATTGAAGTATAGTTGATTTATAATGTGTCTGGTATATAGCATAGTGATTCAGTTAAATATATGTTCAGTTAAATATATTGTTGTTGTTCAGTTGCTTAGTCATGTCTGACTCTTTGTGACCCAATAGACTGCAGCATGTCAGGCTTCCCTGTCCTTCACCATCTCCTGGAGCTTGCTCAAACTCATGTCCATAGAGTCCAGCCATCCAACCATCTCGTCCCTTGTCATCGCCTTCCTCTCCTGCCTTCAGTTTTTCACAACATCAGGGTCTTTTCTAATGAGTCAGCTGTTTGCATCTGGTGACCTAAGTATTGGTACTTCCAGTTCAACATCAGTCCTTCCAATGAATATTCAGGATTGGTTTCCTTTAGGATGGACTGGTTTGATCTCCTTGCAGTCCACAGGACTCTCAAGAGTCTTCTCCAACACCATGGTTCAAATGCATCACTTCTTCAGCACTCAGCCTTCTTTATGGTCCGACTCTCACATCCATACGTGACTACTTGAAAAACCATAACTTTGACTATACGGACTTTTGTTGGCAAAGTAATGTCACTGCTTTTTAATATGCTGTTTAGGTTTGTCATAGCTCTTCTTCCAAGGAGCAAGCATCTTTTAATTTGGATAAAATGATTCAGTTACATATATATATGTATAAATATATGAATGCATTTATAAAATATATTAATGTTTATAAAATACATTTATAAATATATGAAAAATTTATTCATGTTCTTCCCCATTATAGGTTATTGTAAGGTATAACCTATCTTATAGGGAACTGAACTATAAGTTCCTGTGCTAATAGTAGATCCTTGTTGTTTATCTAGTTTTTACTTCCCTGTGCTTTAGTAGATCCTTGTTGTTTATTTAGTTTATGCATAGTAATATGTATCTGTTAATCCCAAATTTCTAATTTATCCCAACCACCTCCTTTCTTTCCCCTTGGGTGCTTGTGCTAAGTCCTTTCAGTCGTGTCTGACTCTGTGCGACCCTATGGACCATGGCCTACCAGGCTCCTCTGTCCATGGGATTCTCTAGGCAAGAGTACTGGAGTGGGTTGCCATGCCCTCCTCCAGGATCTTCCTGACCCAGGGATCAAAACCGCCTCTCTTATATTTCCTGCATTGACAGGCAGATTCTTCACCTCTAGCACCACCTGGGAAACCCTCTTTCCCCTTGGATATCCATAAATTTGCTTTCTATGCCTTGGGGTCTATTTCTGTTTTATAAATATATTTATTTTTATCATAGTTTAATTTCACATATAAGTAATATCATATGATACTTGTCTTTCTTTGACTTACTTCCCTTAGCATTATATTGTCTAGATCCATGCATGTTGAAGCCACTGGCATTATTTCCTTATTTTTGAGTGGCTGAGTAATATTCCATTGTATGTATGTACCACATCTTCTTTATCCATTCATCTGTCACTGGACATTTAGGTTGCTTCTGTATCCTTACTATTGAAAAGAGTGCTGCTATGAACATTGAGGTGCATGTACTTTTTCAAATTAGAGTTTTCCTCATATATATTGCCAGGAGTGGGATTGCAGGATCGCATGGTAACTTTATTTTTAGTTTTTTAAGGAACCTCCATACTGTTCTTCATAGTGACTGCACCAATTAATACCCACCAAGAGTAATTCCCCACATCCTTTCCAGCATTTATTATTTTTACAGTTTTTTTGTTGTTTATGATGATCATTCTGACTGGTGTGAGGTAGTACCACACTGTATTTTTCACTTGTGTTTCTATAATAATTAGCAATGTTGAGCATCTTTTCATGTGCCCATTTACCATATGTGCATCTTCTTTGGAGGAAGCTCTGTTTCTGCTTTTTTTTTTTTTATTGGATTGTTTGCTTTTTGATATTAGGATGTATTAGCTGTTTGTGTATTTTTGAAATTCAGTCCTTGTCAGTTGCACTCTTTGCAAATATTTTCTCCCATTCCATATGTTGTGTTTTTGTTTATGGTTTCCTTTGTTCTGTGAAAGCTTTTTATATTTAATTAGGTCCCATTTGTTTATTTTTACTTTTGTTTCCATTGCTTTAGGAGATGGATCAAAAAAAAAAAAGATTACTACAATTTATGTCAAAGAGTGTTCTGTGTTTTACTCTAGGTATTTTATCATATCCCATCCTACATTTAGGTTCTTAATCCATTTTGAGATTATTTTTGTATATGGTATTGGAAAATGTTCTGATTTTATTCCTTTATGTATAGCTGTCCATTTTCCCAGAACCACTTATTGGAGAGACAGTGTTTTCTCCATTATATATTCTGTCTTCCTTTGTCATAGATTGATTGACCATGAATGCAGGGGTTTATTTCTGGACTTTCTATCCTTTTCCACTGATGTGTGTGTCTGGCTTTGTGTCAGTACCATACTGTTTTGAGTATTGTAATTTTGTAGTGTCATCTGAAGTCAGGGAACATTATTCTTCCAGTTTCATTCTTCTTTCTCAAGCTTGTTTTGGCTATTTTGGGTCTTTTGTGTTTCCATGCAAATTTATTTATTTATTTTTCTCTTGGTTCCAGTTCTGAGAAAAATACCATTGGTAATTTGATAGAGATTGCAATGAATCTGCACATTGCCTTGAATAATATGTGCATTTTAGAATATTGATTCTTCCAATTCAAGAGCATGACTCAACAAATACATGCTTAGGAAATCTAATCTTATGGAAAATTCCTTAAGGAAGTGTTCTTTGGATTCACAGACTTGTGGTTTGTACTAGCACAATAAAGATGCTGAGAAGTCCTATGGTAAAGAAACTTCACTTGCCTAACTCATCTCTTCACAATTTTTCTGGTTACAGAACACCCTTTCCCATAATAACTGTTGTTATCTCAAAGGACTATTTTTTCACACTTTAAGGAATCATAATGAACTTTAAATGTACATCTTGAATGCACTGTTTTTCCAAATAGAACTATTGAGTAAGCATCCCAGATAAGCTTGTTCTACATTTTTATTTACATCTCGGGCTTTCTAAAATATTCCTTATTAAACAAAATAGTTAAATTACAGGTCATGCATATTTTTCAAATATTTTTATTAACCTATTGTAAGAGAACTATTTTAATATATTACTATAATCAAATAAAAATACTAGAGATCTTTTGGAACTAAAAAGATGGCTAGATTTCAAATGGTCTTCTCCTTCACCATTCATTTGAACTGGAAACTGGAGCCTAGAGAAGTTTAAGAAATTTGTAAATATTGCAGAGTGATTCTGTAGTGGAATGAAGGCTTAAAAGTGAATGTCTTGAATAAGAGCCCAGTGTTCTTTTGTTGCTCACTAATCTAATCCAATGCTTAATAATAAATTTATAAATAATGAAACTGATCCTGTTGTGATGACAGTTAAGATTTTTCATGACTTAAAGTTTGAAACAAAAACTAGAAGAGTTTACATAAATGTCTGATTTCAAATATATCATCATTACTAAACATTGTTGAAATAATATTTGGTATAATTGAGAACAAAAGCTTTAAAATGATTCAGAAATAAAATTACAATATTCTGAAAACATATCTTTTTAAAATATCTCATCTTTTAGAAATATTAACTTTATGAATCCTAAAATGTAAGTGGAAGTCAGCTTCTTTTTCTTCCTATTTGGTTGTTTAGTTTTTCATTTAACAAAACGTTTTCTCACAACATGAATCCACTCTTGGGGATCAAAGTCATTGGGAGAACACAGCAGATTGTGCTTGTTAGTTGATTCTAACCAGTTCTGTGGTTTAAGCACAAGTTGTTTTTCCAAGGCGGAGGCATTTCCGTCTGTTAGGAAATAGGGACCTTCAAAACTTTTTCCACGATGGCACAATATCATAGCTCTTTCCTTAATAACTTTGAAAACATCAAGAGATATTGTAAACCACAAAAAAAGAAAAAAAATAATTAAAGGGAAAACATATTCTATCCTCTTCTCATATGAAGTTACTTTCTTTTATTATAATTCCATTTTATTACTCAGAATGTCATAATGATACAGTGTTTAGGAGCTGTCAAGATATAAGGGAACATGCTCCTACATTTCCTTTACTTAAAGAAAGTCTTTTTGTATATATTAAAAAACCTCTTTACTTCTAGGAAATGCACCCAACCTTTTCAAAATTAAGGAAATAATCTACTGTGTATGCTATTTTAGCCAGACAATATTAAATGTGAAGCAGAAGTCCAGTGGAATTAGCTCCAGCATGTCTATAACTTTATCATTATGTGGAAAATTACTGTTGCAAAGTCAAACATGACAATAAAATATACAGAATAAGATGTATTTGCTAAAGAATAAGGCATATTCACTGAAGTATAGACTCAGAATGTTGAACCATTAGTAACAGTATATGTTATGTTGACAAATCCTATGTACAAATGTACAATGTTTTAATCTTTCAGATATTCTACTCTCCCCTGGCCCTCTTCATACCACCTTCAGTATATGCTGTTCATCTTCAGTTCAATCTTCTCTACCAGTTTTGGATCCATACAGAGGTAATTTTTTTTTTTTTTAAGTTTTCTACCTAAATAGCCTAAAGGAATGTCCTGGAAATCCACTAGCAACTGATTTATTGTGTAAGAAAAATCTTTGTCTGCCTTCTTTAAGGAGAAACATCTGTTCATTTTTATTCCTTTTTACTGAATATATATTGCAAAGTTTATAAGAACCAATGAGGCCAGTTGGTCTCAATTAAATAAAACAATTTTTTGAACTATTAAGTACCAAAACATTTTAATACTGTATTTAATACAATATCTTCCTGTATTACACTTTATTAAACATTGTTCACCAAAGATGTTGAAATTCATTTCAATTTAGAGATATAAATTTATCTCTCTCTATATACATATATATATTCGTGAATACTTTGTTTATATATTTAATATATTAGTATAATAATTTATATTTGTATTATAACTTATTGGTATATAATAAGCAATGTTTAATTATATAAGATATATAATAGTTATACATTTATATATATATGTATTTATCAGTTGGTAGACACTGCTTGAAAACTCCTTGTGAAGCTTAATGTTAAAGAAGTTATCAAAATATGTTTTGATTGGAAATCTTGCTCTAATTTTAGAGTTTAGGTTTTACTTAAAGAGTATTCAGTATATTAAGTTTTTTTTCCTGCAGAAAAAGTAGACAAGTATAATTTCTTGGGTCCTCTGTGGTATTTCAAATTGTCAGACTTGAATGTTTGCAGATAGATCATTAAATAGCTGATTGTTTTATGAACTATCGTACTGATCTGGTTGTTAAATACCCAAAATCACAGACCCAGAAAAATTCTTACTTATACACATGAGAACCCTTTCAAGCATTTGGTATTTATCGGAAGCCTTTTGAAGTCCTAGAGGAAGCATGTTGACAGGTGTTGCAACTGGTTGAACAATACCACAAATCACAGCTGCAGTAGATGCCAAAACTTGATACAACAAAGTGCATTATTTCATTAATCTGCAGTATTTCATGCTACTGATTTACTTGGAATAAAGAGACTGTTACCATAACTTTGGACATATGTGGCATTATTTGAAGATCTGTCATGAAATAGTATTGCATTTTATGGTAGTTGACATACATCAAACAGTCAATACTACAACCATCTGAAAGAGTGGTTGAGGCCAATTCTGACTTCAGAGGTCAAAGACCAAATTTGTTTAAATCAGTGGAGGGAAACTTTCTGATGATTTACACAGAAGGGTTAAAGGAGAATTACATTTTTATAGCAGCTCTGCTCCAGGTCATGCCATCTGTTGGGTGTAGTGTTAGTCTGGATACAGAACAATGGTGCCTAAGCAACTTCCACCTTTTCCTATAGCCATCCGAAAAGTCCATGAGCCAGGGCTTGAGTTCCATCCTAGGAAGAAAGTGGAGAGTGGAGGAAAGTCAGCAGTCAGACATTTAGGCTCAGAAGTTTCATGTGGCTTCACTTCTAGCTTGAAAGCAGAGCATTAGAGCCTCTCACTTGGGTTGTACTTTGTACTTTTCCAAGTACTGTATCATGTACAGTCACTTCAGTTGAGCTGCAAAGAAGTAAGAACCTCCCTTCTGAAATTAAAGTTCCTATAATTTTAAATTATACATTAGCTGTGAGTACATTTCTAAGATTTTTTGCAGCTGTGTACTTACTTACATTGATTATTATAGACATCATACTATAGTTTTTACTAATAACAAGACCACTCAGGAAGTAGAGCCAAGAGATTCATAGCAGTGGCTGGTTCTAGAGAGTGATATAGAGAATTGATGCAGAGAAATGTATCAAGTGATACGGAAAACTGGAGGGGGAAGACAATCTTTTTAAAAGAAAAAAAATGATCATGCTTTTGCCCTACTTTTTAAAGATGAATACATATTAGATTAAGAAACAAAAGCTGAAAACAATGGGCTTTAGCCTAGATAAATACCCACTTCATGAATTTAAAGTATGTTAGCCCCTTTAGGCCACTTTGGCACTGTTTAACTTCAGACATAATCCTTGGGGCTCCATTCACAGAAGCAGTATATGAGCTATAGATATGGCCATGTTGACCAAAGAGCTCTGTCCGTACCTGGATGGAGGGCTGATTCCTTACAGTTATTTTACTTCTGCTGACAACCATAAAATCACTTCTTAAACGGAGGGGAATGTAGCCTTAAGGAAAGATTGATTTTCTAGAAGTGAAGAGAAGTTTATTCCTTTTAATCAGATAGGATAAGAGGAAGGAAAAAAAACAAACTAACATGTTTTTGAAAAAGTGTAAATGAGAGATAAAATAGGTCATATAGAGTTTATAATGAGTTTAAAGAGTTTATAATGAAATTTTTTGTTTAGTTTTGAGTTATTTCAGTGAAAACAATAGCATCTATCTCCTTCCTTTTTTGGTGAAAAGTTACAAAACATTTTGCTTCAAAGTATACACTGCTGCTTAATTTTTATGACTACGTTTTTGTTTATTGTTCATTCATCTAGTGTCTGCAATATATAGTTTTACACTTTTTTGTGTGAGTTTTCTACATGTAATTAGAAAAAACAATACTTAATACATGTTTTAAACTTAGTAACTGTAGAATATTGGAATTATTTTTTAAGATATTAGACTCCCTATTGGCTCAAATAGTAAAGAATCTGCTTGTAATACGGGAGATCCGGGTTTGATCCCTAGGTTGGAAATATCCCCTGGAGAAGGAAATGGCAACCCACTCCGGTATTCTTGCTTGGAGAATTCCAAGGACAGAGGAGCCTGGTGGGCTACAGTCCATGGAGTCACAAAAAGTCAGACCCTGAGCGACTAAGTCTCAGATGATAAGTGTTAACTGATTTAGACAATACAGTAATAATAGTAACTTTATTGTGCATTTGATTTCACTTAAATATGGGTTAGCATATTGTTTATATACATACCAGGTGAAGTTGAGCAAAGAAATAGAAAAAATAATTATTTGATATTGAAGATTTGAACCATATGATTTGATGATTTTATAGTGCTGAACTGAAGATTCTATATGGAACATTATTTTCAGTTATAAATATGAGTGATCTCTTTATGTACTAATATGGATGGATCTCCAAATACACCAAGTTACACAACAGAGTCTAGTATATACTATTAATTATATGCTAAAAAACAACTCTTTTTGTATGCTAAAAAACAACTATGTTTTACATGTTCACATGTATCTAAAATGCCTCTAGAAATATACTTGGGTACCGACTGTTTTCCCAGGAGATGGATATTTGGGATGGCTGGGAGATAGGATAAAAATGAAATGTTAACCTTAGTTCTTCCCATTCTAATGTGGATAAAGAGTTATCATTTTGTGATAATACTTCCCTAGTAACTAATGATCTTTAGCAGTATTATATGTATTTATTGGACACTGATACATTAAAGCAGTGTCCACTAAATACATGTATGACTGTTCAGACTCTTTTTGTTTGCCTAATTGACTTGTTGAAATTTGTTGTAGATTCTAGATATAAATCGTTAAGTATATGTATTTTAAATATATTCCTTTTTATTCCCTCAGCATGCCTTTTTATTTTCTTGATGACTTTTCATTAAAATAAATATTAAATTTTGAAGATTAATTTATCATTAAAACTTTAGTTATTTAGTTTAGTCATATTTTCTCTAAGAAATATTTGCTTTCATAAACTCTGAGAGAAATTATACTAGGATTACTTTCAGAAAATTTTGAGTTTGAATTTTATGTAACACTGGAATAAATTTTTGTGAATAGTATTTGGTAAGGGTCAAAATTTATTATTTCTATGCACATATCCACTTACTCCAGCATTATTTATTGTGGAAACTTTCTTTTATCCATTGGGTTATCTGAGTCCTATGTTGAAAGGAAATTGACCATATATGTGGTTAGATCCAATTTTAAACTTCTTTTTCATTGGTTTATTTGTCTCCTCTTGTACGAATCCCTTACTTTATTGATTACTGTATCTTCATAGGAAGAATTGTTTATACGAGTTTAAACTAATTTGTTTTAAGATTCTCTGGGATGTTTTTGGGGCTTCCCAGGTGGCCCAGTGGTAAAGAATCTGCATGCCAATGCAGGAGACATAGTTTAATCCCTGGGTTGGGAAGACACCCTGGAACAGGAAATGGCAACCGACTCCAGTATTCTTGCCTGGGAAATCTCATGGACAATGGATCCTGGCAGGCTACTGTCCATGGGGCTGCCAGAGTTAGACATGACTTAGCAAATAAACGACAACAACAAGAAGGAACGTTTTCTATGTATGACTTATGGTCTTTTATTTCTTTCTTTCCTGTGTTTATGTTATTTATTTTCCTTGCCTTATTGGTTAGAGTTTACAGACAGTATATTTTAAATCAAATTTTTGGGAAAAAAATCTGTATGTTATTTCCTTAAATATTATATCTATATCTCTTTTTACTGTCCTCTCTTGGGACTCCAAATACATGTTTATTAGACTATTTGATATTGATTCATAAATTAGTAGTACTCCATAACTTTTAACATTTCACTTTACAAAATCTATATTGTATCATTTTGATTAAGTTGTCTTCAAGTTCACTTACCATTTTATTCACTCTCACCAATCCATTTTTTCCTAAGCCCGCTCAGTGGATTTCTCACATCAGACATTATGCTTTAAGCTTTAGAATTTTTATTTCTCTGCCAAAATTGTCACCTATTATGACTATCTCTCCCTCTAATTCTTAATTGTACTAATTGCATTTAAATTCAGTTTCTGCAAATGAAATAATTTTATTCTTTTTTATGGGTGGGTAGCATTCCACTATGTACATGTACCACATCTTTATCCACTCACGTGTCCATGGACATTTGCGTTGTTTCCATGTTTTGTTTGTTGTGACTCATCATTGCAACCTTGAACTGCTTACCTTTCTCTGCTTCAGTTTCTTCATATGTAAAGTAAAAATAATAAAAATACATAGCATTGTTCTGAGGATTATGAAAGCTAGTTTATGTTATAATCTGTTTATTAGAACAGGTGGCATGAAAAGTACTAATATTTTTTTTCAGTGCATTTATTATTTTTATTTCTATTTTTACACTCTAGATATCTGTTTTATTATGTGTCACTTACTATTTATTCCTAGCCATCATTATGGTCATTTGTCTATATTTTAGGACATAATTTTGATATATACTTCATTTAATATGAATTACTAATAAGAATAAATGCAGTTGGATTTTAGACTTGAATAATTAATTAACGCACAAATTTACTTTAGGAAAAAAATTCATTCTTAACTATAAGAGTGTGAGATCATTATTATGAGTGCATTGTTCAGGTTTACTAAATAAACTTTTTTGTGTGATTTAGAAACTAATCAATATACAAAATTATTAAATTTGCCCCGTTTATTGTATCTTTTTAAATATCTTAATTTTTATATACCACAGACATTCACTGAGTGCCTACTACATTCCTAGCCTTGTGTATAATAGCAAAACACCAAAATAGGGTTAAAGACTGGAATGATGAAGTGCAATATTCTGGAAGAAGGAAAATTATCTGAGCTTAAAAGTTCTGAAAGAAAAAAAAGTAAGACAAGTTTAGGAGGATAAACAGTTACAGTCATCCCAGACCAATAATTTTCCATTACTGATGGCTGTTATTGCTGAGATACCACAAGGAAAATATGAGATGATGTTTCTGTTTGTTTACTTACTTCATTTTGTGTATCATATACATATATAGCACTCCCTTTTTTTAGCATTTTATTAAATTATTGTATAATTCAATTTATTATTCATTTTAAAATTAATTTTGTTATTTTATTAAATTATAAAAATATATAAAATAGTAAATTTTAAGCATCTTAACAAATACTATCTCGTTAAATCTTCATAACAACTCTATGAATTAGGTAATACTATTTTCTCCAATTAAATATACTAAGTAACTTACTCTGGGTCACATAATTAGTAAATGTCAAAGTTCAGCTTTTTACCAAGTAGTCAGGATGCAGATTCCTTGTTCTCATTCAACACGCTATACAGCTTCTCTATAGATGGTTCATTTCTCATCTTAATGTAATAAAATAGCCACCATGTATTAAGCATCCAGTATGTGCCAAACAAAAATTTTTCATTTAATTCCCATAAAATAATTTGAGTCACCAAAGGCATATTAAACTTTTACAGTTTGTAAAGAATGGATATTCGTTCAGTTAGGGGGCTTTATTTTAAGGGGACATGGAGAAGTACATGCAGCAGGAAACCATACCAGAGATTTAACAGATAATTTTAGAAAACTGGAATTTTCATATTCACCAACTCTGAGCAAACAGCATCACTTTAAAGCAAATAATATTGAGACTCCATGGTTTATATAAGGTTATGTAGCTGGCTCATTGGAAAAGACCCTGATGCTGGGAGGGATTGGGGGCAGGAGGAGAAGGGGATGACAAAGGATGAAATGGCTGGATGGCATCACCGACTCGATGGACATGTGTTTGAGTAAACTCTGGGATTTGGTGATGGACAGGGAGGCCTGGCGTGCTGTGATTCATGGGGTCGCAAAGAGTCGGGCATGACTGAGTGACTGAACTGAACTGAACTGAACTGAGCTGGCTCAGAACTAATGTTATGCCAGTACTCACATATCACACTTCTTCTTCAAACAGAATTTGCATTCAATTATGTCTCAGCCTACCATGGCTGATAACAACAGAGTTCATAAAGAACCAGTATGGTACAGTGAAAAGATCAATGCTATTGATTACTTAGGGGTTTCCCAGGTGCCTCAGTGGTAAAGAATCTGCCTGCAACGCAGGAGACACAGGTTCAATCCCTGGGTTAGGAAGATCCCCCAGAGTAGGGAACAGCAACCCACTGCAGTATTGCCTGGAGAATCCCCTTGGACAGAGGAGCCTGGCAGGCTATAGTCTATGGAGTTAGAGTCAGATATAACCTAGCAACTGAACAACAACAGCAATTGGTTAAGACAGAACTCAGTTGTAATCTTGCCTGTAACAAACTGCTGTGTGACCTTTATACATATCTACTTGTCCCTCCTGAAATTTAATCTATTCTCAGAGGCTACATCTGCTGGAAGTTTTCTGGTGATGTTCTGTGGCTTGCTGTGCCTGCATACCAAGTCGCTTTAGTTGTGTCTGACTCTTTGCAAACCCATGGACTGTAGCCTGCCAAGCTTCTCTGTCCATGGGCTCCTCCAGGCAAGAATACTGGAGGGGATTGCCATGCCCTCCTCTAAGGAATCTTCCTGACCCAGGGATCGAACCATGTCTCCTTCATACACAAGCGGGTTCTTGATCAGTAGTGCCACCTGGGAAGCCCCAGTGCTTGCTGAGTAAAGCCTAAATTTCTTGCATTTAATGTTTCTCATGCACTGCTACACCTGTGTAGCCCACACCATGTGTCAGTCACTATGCTAAGTATTTCACAAGATGTATTTATTTGATTATGCAGTGTTTTTTTTTAAATGCAACCCTATTGTCTCTATTCAGAATGAGGAAATTGAGCTATATCCAGATAAAGAAACTAGTATTGTTGCAGCTGTTAGTAGCTGATGTGTGATTCAAATCCTGGCAAACAATTATCTGGTTTTTCCTCCTTTGAAATCTTGTATCATTGAGTTCACATCTCTCAGTGATGTCCCAGTTTGTCTAGTGTATCCCCAGTATATATCTTTGTTTCTGACATAGTTGTTACTAGCACACCCTTTCGCTCTCTTGAAGTGTTCATGGTATACTTGCTGGGTTTTTCTCCTAACCAGCTCTTTTATCTCTCTTTTCCTTTTCGTTTTTATCTGCCTCACCTTAGCTTATACCCTTATCATCTGTTACATAGATGGTTACAACAAAACTTTTTTTTTTTTCCTTTAAATTCATACAGATTCCTTTCTCTCCTATATACTTGAATATTTAGAACCCAAATAATAGCAGGACACAGCCAACATTAACAACAGACATTTACATGATAAATGGCTCTCGACTGCCTCCAAGATAGAATCAAACACCTTAAATACATCTACAGGTTTCAGCGACCATGGAATATGACTCTACTTACCTCTCCAATCCCGTCCCATTAGTCAGCCGGATCAGCTGAATACACGGCTTTGTGCTCCCTAACCACATCGAACACACTTTTTCCCTCTGTACTTGCACAGGCTCTCTCTTTGCTGTTTTCCAAACATTCTCTATGATGCAGCTCAATTACCAGTTATTCTGAAATGTCTCTTTTTCACCTCTTAATGTTAAGTGCACTTTTCTTGACAGTACCCCTGTGTTGGTTTTTATTTTAAAATCCATTTCCATATTGACAGTTAATGATTAAGAGCATGGGCTCTGTTGGGTGGCATAAATGAGATGACTTATCAGTTCCTGCACATAGGAAGCATTCAATTAATAATGGTGGTTTAATTCTTATACCACTGTATTGTATTTATTGCTTAGTTCTCTTTCTCCAATCATTGTCTGAGTCCTTTGATGGCAGCAAATGTCCCTAATCTCTTGTGTGAACATCTGTTTACATGTATATGTTCATATATTATATAAATATATACATATAAAACTGAATAAAAATAAGTAACAGTACTTAAATAAACAGCTAGTTGTAACACTGATAATAATTATTAGTGTTAGATATTAGTAAATATATGGTGTGTACATATTTGTATTTATAGGTATAATATACTTATTCTATATCTCCGCTAATAGAATGTGAATTTTTGAGGGTAGTGATTCCTTGTCTTTTGGAATTTTAAGGAATTTGGGAGAAGAAGTAGGTTATATTTCAAAATATATGCTTTTGAAAAATATTTACTTTAGCAAAAATCATGCTATTTTTCTATCTAATGCTTATTCCAATAGTACCTTATATAATAAACCTTTTGTTCTTGAAATAAGTTGAGACATTTCTCAGCACTTGTGTTCTCCTTACTCCCTTACTCTGTTTAAATTCTTGTTGAACTTCTGGTTCCAAATCTTTTTTCTTCTCTCAGTATTCTTTCTTCTCAGAATTTAATTTACTTCACCATTTTTAGGTTCTCTGTAAGTAATTGCATGCTTAGTCTAGAGCTCTAGTACAAACTTCCTTATGGGTTTCAGATCAATGTTTCTAATGTTTGATATAACTTATTGATAGGAATATTTAACACCACTCTGAGTCAACAGGCCTAAAACACGTTTCATTGCAGCTCCTCCCACCTTGGATCATCTGTGCTTCTTTGCTTCCATTGCTCCTTGAAGACAATGTCAAGATGAAATCTCGGTGTCACCCTTGACTCCTTGATCTCTCTTGTAGCCAATCTTTAAGTTTTATGCATGTCCTTTTTAGAAACAATCTTTTGTTCTGTTCTAGTTACCTTTTAAGATAACTCACCCCCATCCTGCTTATTCATGTATGTATTAATAGTGTTTTTCCACATGTATTGGATATATAAATCTCTTTGAAGTTCATATATTTAAAAACATTTCTTAATTACCTATTCTAGGGTCAAAGAGTGATTCCAATTTTCTGACCTGATTTGGTACCCCTTATTATTAACATTTTGAGAATCACAGCCTCCTTCCAGAAACTTTTGGATTCTGGTGAATCTTTCCCAAAGGAAAAACTTGGTGAAATTTTAAGAATTTTATTGAATTTCCTGAAGATTGTCATTAGACTATTTAAAAATTCACAGATCATCATTTTAAAAATGTCTGTTTAGAGCTGAAATTGGAGGCCTTCAGACACAAGAAATGAGATAGGACTCTATAACCAGAATTGAAGAGGAAGACATTTCAGGTGAAAGGAAGTAATAAAACTTAATGGCTAAGAATATAGGTTTTATCGTCAAAGAGAAGTCTATCCTCTGTTAGAGGTTTAAACAACTTCTTCACTAATATGTTCCCAGAATCTAAAAGTATCTGCTTAATAGTAGTTCTATATCCTTTGTTGAAGGGGTGGGTATAGATATTTAGTAAAGTTATTTAAAATCTTTGACCTTGTTTCCAAATCTGTTAAGTGAAAGTAGACTTATCTATCCTATTGGAATGTTATTAGGATTAATGAAATAGCATGTGTTAAGTACATAGTCTGGAAAATAATATGTTTTCAATGAATGGCAATTATGAAAGAGTGAAAAAATACTAAACTATTGGAATTGGTGAGACAGAGACAGAGCTAATAGAAGCTAGTATAACTGTTGTGCATCACCCACATGCATCAGAATTATTTGTGCTTATTTAAGATGTGGAATAATGGTCCCCTTCTAAGAACTCCAGAGTTCAAATCTTTGGAGAGTCAGTGTAGGAAAACTTCATTTTGAACAAGACCTTTAGATATTAGATTGAACATTGATGTGATGAAGTTTGAGCATAAGGACTGTAGGAACTGACAGTAAACTTCTTGAAGACAAGGACAATATTTTATTCCTCTTTGTTTTCCCATTGTCTCATGAAGGCACGTAACACTTAGGACCAGGTACAAGATTGGTAATCACTGATATTTGTCAATTAATGAATGTCAAAGTGACACTGAAATTGGAAATATGATCATGGCAGTCACAATGTATTGAGTCTTAGAATGAGTGAAACATTTACCTAACCTCTCAGTTTATCAGTTATTTTCTTTTAACATAGGGTTACTACTACTACTAATAATAATTACATGGTTTCTTTTCTCACTGAGTGCCCAAATTGTAAGTGTAAAATGATGTTACACGAGAATGAAGTTTTATATAGTTGTGCTTATGAATATTTTTCATTTTCCCCATGTCAATTTAATTGGAGTTGTTTAAAAAAAGGTCACTTGGAACCCACTTCCCTTTGAAGGAACACTTTCAGCAGCTCCTTACATTCATTTTTTTTTTACGGAAAAGTTAAAAGTCATAATGGGATTGGGAATACATGTAAATCCATGGCTGATTCATATCAATGTATGACAAAACCCACTGGAAAAAAAAAATAAAAATAATAAAAAAAAAAAAAAGAAAAAAAAATAAAGTTAATTATAAATTTAAAAAAATATATATAAGAAAAAAAAAAAACAAAATGTAAACTGAGATGAATTAAAATAGAATGCTAACTTGTCCATCTCTTGTCCTCTTGTTTGAGAAATAATACAATCATAAGTGATAAGAATCAGCCTTTAAGCTAATTTATTATAAATATGGTCCTTTAAAACCATTGTTTATTGTATAAACATAGCCTAGTCTCATTCTTCTTAAAACTAAGCTTTTAACTCTTTAACCCTACAGTATGGATTAATCAAAAAATTTACTCCCTATGAAGCTCTTTATGATCCCAACAGTCCTAATTCCTCCAGATTGTTTTATTTCCAAACTTAAATATTTTTTTTTCACTCCTTAGTGTGGAAATTCGGCTACCTCCATATTACATGCTTACTGAAGTAGAAAACTGCCTAATCAGATAGGAAAACATTTGGCTGTGAATAAATCAGCATTTGTCGAGGATTTCAAAGTGTGAAGTTAGGCAGACAAGCATAGATCCTAAGAGCTCTGCTTTCTCTTGCTTCCCTGTAGAGAAATCAGAGGCTAATATGACCTCCACTGCCATCTGTCTAAATACTTGAATGTGTTGTCTTGAATTAACACAACAGATCTACTGAAGGGTGTAATTAAGATTTTATTTTTACATTTCACCACCAGGTGCTCTACAATATAAATTTATCCATTAATATTCAGATTGATTAAGTTTTCCTAAGGAAAACAATGGGTGTTTAAAGATCAACTAATTCAGAACAAGAAGTAAAATTATTTTAATATGTTGACTTGTAGTGTTTATGTGTTTTATCCTTTTTTCTATGAGGAGTTGCTATAGATTTTCTTGAGAGTGGATAACATATTACTATATATATATATGTGTGTATATATATATATTTATGCAATAATAAAATCTAACATTGTCACTTATACTTCCTCTAAATCAATAGTTAATTTACCTGCTACTAAATTTTATTAATTTCTATTTTTTTGGTGACCTTTTAAAAGATCTTAACATTGTACTTTCTATAAAATACGTACTCAGTAATGTCTATTGAATAAATGAAACCCACATAGGTTATTTTGATTTCCATATAATCAGATGAAGTTCATGAACAAGGGAGAATTCTCACTACACTGTTTTCCAGCAACAAGCAATGGGACTATTTGCAAAGCTGAACTAAGGGAAACTAAATAAAAGCATAAATCTTTACTAAAGGTGATTTTCAGCTTGAGACCTGGAAAAGGAACTTGATCTACTGTTTATTAAATAATATTTGTGCCAATTATTCATTCAAATTGATTATAAGCTCAAATGTAATATCTGTATGGGGCATTGCAATTGAAGACAAACAAAAAGACTGATTTTTTTTCTCATCCTTCCCCCCAAAACTCAAAATTTTATGAGAAAGATAGCTTTTTGGAAAAATTTTATTTCTGAAATAACTGTACGTTTCCATTGAAGAAACGGACTGTAAATAAGCTTCCTGTGGGAAGTACTTTGTTTCTTTTTGCTTCTGAAACCTAGCAAACTTCATAGAAATGCAGTAAAAGTTTACAGAATGAATGGAATTGCCGACAAGAGGCTTCTTGCTCTGATTATTTGTAAGTAGCTTTTAATAATAGACTTCAGTAGTAACCTATAAATGCAGATTTTAATCTGCTGAAACAGATTATTTCCAACACTAATACAAAACACTTATCAGTGGTTTGGTAACTAAAATTGTTGATTGACATTTGACTTTGGATTTAATGTGTAGTGCATATAATAAATATCCTTAATAGGAATAAATCTATGTATATGCATTAATAATTTTACCCTTTGCATTTGTAAACTGTAAGTTGGACTAATATACTGGAATATATTATTGGAATGTCATAGACATATTTATAACCAATTGCTTTTCAGAAAGATATGGGTAAGCCTATAGTTAATTGTAAAGATCTTTCCAAATAAGAGATTGACCACATTCTTTTATACATAAACACCCATGGGTAGCTGAAAGAAAAAAGGATAAAGTGAAAAATAGAGAGGGGAAGAAAGGAAGAAAGAATGAAAGATAATTGGATAGAAAAAAGGCAAATAATCATAGTATAACTATTCATCTCCTTAATTTAATTTGGATTTGCACTGAATCTTGCCACTAATTAACCTGAAAAGTTTTGACATTTTTAGACTGTACTTCATGTGTGTATTTCTCAGTTAAATAAATATAATGTGACAATAATTTTTATATCAGATGATAAATGTATTAGAAGCTGGCTTAGTTTTTCCCTTAAATACTGATGCAGTAAAACCCAGAGGCCCGCAGTGGCATGGGTCCCTCTGGAACATCAATCATGTATGATGCTGTAAGGAGAAGTCTTGACGAGTTAGACTCAATGTCGTCACTCTAACTGACGCTCATCTGAATGCAGGTATTTTTCTACTGTGGAGATTTTGTTTCACTTCACCCTCAACCCAGTTGCTCCTTAGCATTTATCATATTGTTAACACATTCATTTTTATAATGAGAATTCTGTAAAGCACATGCTTTTTAGGACACATTTTCCCTATTATAATTTTTTCCTCTCAGGCAGGAAGCATGGATATTTGTAAGCATCTCTTATTTGGAAAGAACTTTACAAATAACTATAAACTCATGCCTTCTTCCTAAAAAGTAAGTTGTTAAAACTATATCTATTACCTTTTAATAATATGTTTCAGCATTTTAGTGCCAGTTTGCAGATAGAAAAACTGCAAGGTAATTATGTAATATGATATTCTCATATTCTAAAATTGGAAAAAAAATAGAATTAAGAGTTTTAAAAATTAGATTTAGAAAGTTCTCTTCCCTAACCTCAAAAGTCAGAGTGAGCTGAGAGGAGGAAATTTTCTAAGCAATATGGACAAATGAAATACTTTTCTCTTGAATTAATTACTTTTGTTGAAAGGAAGTCTTGTCATCCAACTTGAGCAACCATTAATTATTCCTGTATGTTTAATTATAAAAATCTAACCAAGATTTCAGAATCAGAAGAATCAGTGAAATTAAGAAATGTATAAAATGGACTTATTTTTATAAGAAATAATTTCAGACAAGACACTAATTTTGAACATTTATTTTAATGCTTTTAGAGATAAAGTCTAAGTGAGTTTTCTATTTCAACTGGAGATACGTTTTTCATGTAATGTACAGTAATGAGAGAGACTTCTGAGAAGTATGTCATGGAAAGAATTAATTGTAGCCAGTTCATAGTAGACAGTTAAATATTTAATTTACCACACGTACTAGTTTGCTTAGCTTATCAGTTTCCAAAGCAAAATTATTTCAGGACGGTAACCCACATACTTTGGAAATTTCATCACTCTTTTAGGCCTCTAAGTTATTCAGCTTACTCAGAGTGCAACTGGAGGGTGGATGGGACAGCGTAGGAGGTATTATGAGAATTCTCAAAAAATTTCAAAGCCCTTGATGACAAGGAAACTGTATTTTCTGTTTCTGATTCTTTTCATTAAAACTGAAGTCCAAACAAACCTGTTCTAAGAGAGTATAAAGATAATTCAAGAAAGTCACCTGCCAATGGTTACCATGATCCAACCATCCTATCATCTAGCCTCTGTGATTTTGTATTTTTTGTTGTTGTTGTTTTTAGCCCCTTTATTTTAGTTATTTATCTTAATTTTTGACCTCACTAGGATGAACATTATGTTTGGACTTGCTTCCCTGGCTTTAATCTCTCAGGACACTTTAGACTCATTTTTTGCCTCCACCCTTGGGAGTGATTACCAGGCTCATTCCTTAATGTACTTCTACCCCTCTGACCTCCCAATTAGAAGGCGGAAATTATATAGAGCTTCCGTTCTGAACTACACAAGGCTGGAGTTCAGCAAGACACACCCATGATTTAGAGGTTCTCAGCCTTAAACTATTGACATTTTGGACCAGATAACTTTTATTTTGGGGGACTGTGCCCTCTGGGATGTTTAGCAGCACTAAAACCCATTGTGTGTGTGTGTGTGTGTGTGTGTGTGTGTGTGTGTGCGTGCGTGCTCAGTCATATCTGACTCTTTGGGACCCCATGGACTGTAGCCTACCAGGCTCCTCTGTCCATGGGATTCTCCAGGCAAGAATCCTGGAGTGTGTTGCCATTTCCTCCTCCATGGGATCTTCCCAAACAAGGGATTGAACCTGAGTCTCTCGTGTCTCCTGCATTGGCAGAAGGGTTCTTTACCACTGCGCCACCTGCAAAGCCCATAAAGTGCACTAATCATTAGATACAATACTACTTTCCCCAGTTGAGACAGCCAATAACCACCCCCTTTTAAGAAGAATCATCCCCACCTAAAAGAAGCAGTGTGGAGGCAGATTTATCTCCCCAGCATAATCCTGCTGAGCAATCACGATGTGCAAGGCACTACTGTTATGTACTGTGAAAAACTTCGAGAAGGGAGAGTTCCAGTTTCTGTCTTCACGGAACTTCTGGAATATATAGGAAATGAATACAAATAACTAGAACATAGGACAACCTGACATAAAAAGTAGTGATCTCTTGATGTGTATTCAGAAAGAGGAAAACGAAATTCCCTTTGTAAAAATCAAAAAGAATGCTTGGAAAATTTAGGTAGGTCTTGGAGGTAAAGATTTTCCTGCTGGCTCAGACAGTAAAGAATCTACCAGCAATGCAAGAGACCCGGATTCAATCCCTGGGTCTACAGAGATCCCTGGGTCCATGGGGTCTCACAGAGTCGGACATGACTGAGTGACTAACACTTTGGAGGTAGAACAGGAATGCAGTGGATCAGAATGGAACATGAAGGTGTTGAGGAAGAATTGTGAACAGCTTTGAACTCCAGATGTTGGGACTTTAGTTCATTATGAACATACTTTCATTTGAATTTGTTTTATTTTTGATGAAGGGAAATGACATGAGGAAACTCATGGTTCCTGTTCTCATACATTTTGACTCTTCTTTTCTACATCCACCATAAATTGTAGGGAGAAAAATGAGGAGTTTGTGACCAGCTCAACAAATCCAGTCCAGAGTACTTCTGCTAGGTAAATGTTAATCAATAGAATGGATGGATCTTATACTTACAAAATCGTTACTTTTATTATTTATTCATTTTTAATAGTTTATTATTAAACAAGTAAAACAACTTAAGAAATAATCTTTTTGGAAAACAATGATTTCAAGAAATAGGCAGAAAAATATTAAAGTTACTCTCTTTGAAGATTGGATGGGAAATTAGCACCCAAGTTTTAATAATATAGAAACTAAAAGCACAATATAAATAAGAAAGGCAAGGGATATAATCTAAAGCTGTCTGTTTATGACATTGATTCTTAACCTCTGGGGACTAAAGGATCCCTTTGAGTATCCTATGAAAGTGATAGTTTCCCCAAGAAAAATACCGATAGTCACATACTCATAAAATCTGCTAAGACACTTCAGGGTGTTCTTGGCCTTCTGAAGCCGATAAATGGCCTTTCTAGGCATCCATGGCCTTCGGGTTATAAAAAACCCTGACAGAAAACTACAGCTACAAAACACAGACCATTGTTTCAGAGATCTAAGAAACTCTAGAAGTGTCTAAAATAACCATAAGCACAATTTAGAAACTGAAATTCGTGGGGTCTTTATAAATACCTGGATTTCATTTTGAAATGTAGTCAGAAAGCATTTAGTTAGCATTTCCCATTAAAGTTCTAAAAATGTAGATTACTTTTATTTGATGGAAAAAGTGCTATATCTTTTAAAAGCAACATGAGAGAGCAATAGAAGGATTAGAGTTGAAACTGAGAAGACTTTAGGGCTTCTTCCAAGATATTTAAACTTGGACTAGTAATTTAGCTTCCCTGAGCTTCAGTTTTATGCTTTATTATAATACAGTCTTGTACTATCTTATTTTTAAGTCCTTTATATGTTCTAAAATTTCATAATTTAAATTAACTCATCTAAGTCTAAAAAGACAAGATAAATAAATAACTTCTAAAAAAATGAGAATAGCTCCAATTATTTTCACAGTAGCATATTTTCAGGAAGTGATTCAAAGCTGGACATAATTGAATTGCTAAACGACTGAATTTGCAAAAGTGGGAGATAATTAGGTTGTTACACTCAGTCCAAATTAATTATTAATGACTTCTCCATGACTTTGAATCAGAAGGGTTTTTTTTCAGGAGAGGTTCTGACTGGGCTGTCTGAATGATGAATCATCTCCCACACTGAGGTGGTCTTCCCCAGCTCCAAGGTACTCATAGGAACTACCAGGAAATTTGACTGTGGTTGCCTGTGTTGTACTTGGCATTTTACTTAAAAAAAAAAAAATCTCACTTTCAGTATTGATATCACCATGCGTTAGCCTGCAGAAGCAAAGGATTTTCTTTGAGGAAAAGTGCTTGACATTAAAAAAAAACAATGCCCTCAGCCAAGGCTCCCATCATCTGAATTCACTCACCATTTGTGTGGCTTTAAATGTGGCTGCACACACACCAGGACCAGGGATCAGAAATGCATCTGGGTAGCAGAAGCCGGTTAGCGTGGCCTCCTCCACCCCCTTTTGTTGTCTGTTTTTGTAACATATGTTAGCCACCAAAGAGACAAACAAGGATAAATGCTTTTCTCCTTTCCCATCTGGTTCTCTGCCAGAGATACAGGGCCTGTGCAAAGTATCAGATTTCAATGTCCTGACTGCTGAGAAATCCCACTTTTTTGTTCTCTATCCATCACCATTCTTCTTCTCAACAAATATTTTTCCATCAAGTACAAAGCAATGGAGTCCAATAAAATCCAGGGTTGTTTCCACTAACTCGCCTCCCAATTCCTGGTGATTAATAATGCATTTGTAGGATAATATTTTTGCACCTTATTTCATAGAACTGTGGTCTGATATAAGGGCTATATATCCACAATATTTTGAACTCCTGAAACTAAAAATTACAGTTTTTCATATATAAATGAGTTCTGGTCTATGAATCAACCAAAAAGTCTGTTGTTTGGACCTCATAATACATTTCTTATGGATATAACTTTGAAAATGACACTAGAACTATAGATTAGAAAAGAGAGACAAGAAGAGAGAGAGGAGCCTAAATCAACACCCTACACAATATTACACATCCTTTGCATTGCAAACATTTGTATCCTTTGCATGTCTGTTCGGTAATGGAAACCAAGAAGCCCTTAGAAGCTGGTCAGCAGGGTACAGGGCAAGGACTGTTTCTTTCAGGTGTGTAAACAGTGAGTCTCATGAGGAGATGCTGGTTGCACCTGCCACATGGAGAGCTGCGGCATCCTTATGAGGCAATGCTGCTGTTTCTTCTACATTAGGAACTTTCAGAACCCCAACAAGCTGAGGACTGCGTAGCTGCTGCAGCTGTCCATGTTTGCAATTGTAAATTGGATGTTTCAATGTCAGAGGTTGCCAATATGTGATTAAACTCTGCTACATAAAGAGTTATAATCTAGATGTTTGTTTGGAACTGTAGGGATCTATTAATATTTTCAACGGGCTAAATGAGCATGACTGTATAATACCAGAGTAGTAATTTCTTTTATTAAAATTTTTCAAGCATTCAGAAAACTAGAGAGAATAATACAGTGAATGTTCATAGCTCTATCACTTCAATTTAAAAATCGTTATGATATCTTATAATAACCTGTGTGGAAAAGAATCTGAAAAAGAATAGATATGTCTACCTGAATCACTTTGCTGTTCATCTGAAACTAACACAACATTGTGAATCAACTTATTTCAATAAAAACATAATGATTTTGATTGATTTTCATTAGTTATTTTTTACTTTTAATTGCCAAATATAATGCAGCAAAACCTAGATTTCATGTCATGTGTACTTTAGTTATACAACTCAGAAAACAACTACATTTTCTTATGCAATGACAATGACATTATAACTCCTAATAAAAGTATTTTTATTATGTTATACCATATTTATAATCAATTTTCTCTCATTGCCTATAAAATATCTTTTATATTTGGTTTGTTATCTAAACAGGATCCCCCACAATATGTTTGGGTGTTATGTATCTTAAATATCTTTGTGTTTGAAGCAGTCCCATTCCCTATTTTTTTCATGTACCATTGACTTGTTGCCAAATTTATGCCAGTGTCATGATTGTCAGTGATGTTTTTTCCCCTTAGGCAGTATTTAACAGGTTGCTTTATTCCTTATATTAACATATCCTTTAAATGGATTTTAACTTTGGAGGTGAGCTCTTAAAATATCATTAAAATGTACTAATTTTGTAATATGTAGATTCTAACAGATCATTTAGATTATGATTAAAGAAAAATAAAAGATTGTTATCTCCCATCATTGATGGAAGAAAGAATAATGTGATCAAGATTAAAAGAGTTCCCACATTGTTTAATATTAATCATATATCATAACAAATGTCTTATATATGGCCTGCTCTTTTTAATGCTACTTGTCTGGTTTCTACATTTCTTGAAGATTCTGGCACAAGGGATTCTTACTGAGAAATGTTGGGAGAGAACATTAGAGAATTCTAGACCAAATTTTAAAGGGTCTCTAATACCAAAAAAAGGGCCCCTTTACATATTTGACTTTGAAATATGCCTCAAAAATGGACTGCAAAATGGAGCATTTACAGTCAGAGAACATTTAGGCATCTACTTGAATAAGCAAGGACCAATGCTACTGCAATAGTAAGTTGCTACATGACTGATTATTGGGTGACTCCAACTCCAGAAAATAAATGTAATACTTGGTTTTCTTTCCCCTAGTTATGCTCTGTTATTATAAATCAACAAAGAATAGTTGATAGGTGAATAACATAAAATGACACAAGACCTGAAAGAATTATGCCTTGGCAACAGTGGCATCCACAGTAACATTTGTAACCCTCAGAGCACTATTATGTAGTTACTAAAGTGAAAGTGTTAGCCCTCAGTCATGTCCCACTCTTTGTGACCCCACGGACTGTAGCCTGCTAGGCTCCTCTGCACATGGAGTTCTCCAGCCAAGAATATCAGGGTGGGTTGCCATTTCCTTCTCCTGAAGATCTTCCCAACCCATGGATCAAACCTGGCTCTCCTGCATTGCAGACAGATTCTTTATTGTCTAAGCCACCAGGGAAGCCAGATACCATTATTATTCCCATTTTAAAGGTAAGGAAACTGAGTTACAAAAACTTTAAGTAATTTCCCCAGTACCACATAATAATAAACAGAGGATTCAGGAACTAAACTGAGGCAATCAAGCTCTTAACCTCATTACTATGCTATATTGTCTCTTAGATATATGATGAGCTTATTGCTATCTTTATATAAACACCAGAAGATAGAGAAATTTTTTCTGACTCTGAAAATTGCAACATTTTATAACCATGTAGAATTTTAATGTGTGTACTTAAATATTACATATAATTTAATAATAACTGTGTTCCTTTTCTTTTATAAAGGTCATCGATAACCTTGGTCCTTTGGAACTGATTCTTAATACTCCTAGCCATCATAGGGTTCATCATGGTGAGGAAATTTGATCTTTTGTTCTTCATTTCTTAAAACAATGATATTATTTTGTATCATTTCAGCACTATTACCCAAGCTAGTCACCACACATTTTACAAATAGGCATTTGCTTCTTCTTTTGTAGCTGGACAAACCTCATCTTCAAAGCAAGGATTGGGGGGAAAAAACAAAAAAAACCAACCAAAAAACCTTTCCATGTCTGGCTTTTAGATTTTCCTTTTTCCTTAGATCTCTTCAGATGTAGTGGGAAAGAGTTCACCAGATGATGGAGTACACACTTCATAGAACCTAGTGTTGTCAGTGAAAAGATATTTTTAGGAATATCACTGTTTCAAAAATATAACTTCCTTTTAAAAAAAACTTAATATTTTGTCTCACAGGCAGAAACCGTTATTGCATAGACAAAAATTTTGCTGGAACTCTTATTATATGGGATAGAATTTTTGGTAAGTAAAAAGTATAAGCATTTAAAAAATTAAATTAACTCCTTAATTCACAGAAAGTCAAAGACCATGTCATTATTGTTTATCTTCCAGGGACATTTGAAGCAGAAAATGAAAAAGTTGTATATGGTCTAACACATCCCATTAATACATTTGAACCTTTCAAGGTGCAGGTAATGGTATTGATTTTATTCTTTCTGAATTGATTATATCTTTTTATAAATTTTATATTTGAAAGAAAATTTAGTTGCTGAAAGGTAAAAAAAGTACATTAATTACATTGACCTGAAAAAAAATTTACTTTAGCTGTATAAGAATTTGAAAATAATTCTGGCACTCCAATACTTGAATCAAATTGGGCCAAATAAATTTGAAAACAGTTCATTGAAACAGTTTTTAAAGATGTCTGTTACCTAGAATTAAAAGATATAATTCTTTAGCAACATACCTCTCAGAATAGACCTGAAATATATTCGTGTATTCAGAAGGAGTGGTAGTAAAATCTATAATTAAGGCTGATCCCAGAGTAAGAAAAATATTTGCTTCAAGGCTATATGACTCTGGTTAGAAATTCAAGGTGAGGCCTTTGCCCTCTTCTTCTTGGACTGAGGTGTCAGGAGCTATTATGGGTAGGTTAGGTCTGCACATTACCTCACCTGTTAAGACTCTTTGCCCTGGACCAGTTTTCTGTCAGACATGTGGTATTGGTTGTTTGCTGGTCTCCATGGTTGGCACTAGAGAGATGAGGAATGTCTGTGAACCTCGGATCCGTCAGCGGCAGACCACCGCAAACACTCCCCAGGGTCAGGACTAGTAAATGAGAAAAAGATAAGAATACTTGAAAAACTGAAGAGGTCAGTCAATGACAGCTCTGTCCAGGGGACTGGATATACAGCATTCAGAAAGGGAGAAAGTGCAGGTTCATGTTGGGTCTGCTTTACAAACCTACTTCCTCAAAATTTTTAAAGAAAGTTAAAGTAAGAAAATTGACATTTATTGGACTTTGACTATATGCAGGGCATTGCTAACTGCACAAATATTTAACCATTGTTAAAACGTACTAAGGTTTATCTTCTATTCAGATCAGTTCAGTCACTCAGTTGTGTCTGACTCTTTGTGACCCCATGGACTGCAGCACGCCAGGCCTCCCTGTCCATCACCAACTCCCGGAGTTTACACAGACTCATGTCCATTGAGTCGGTGATGCCACCCAACCATCTCATCTTCTGTCATCCCCTTCTCCTCCCACCTTCAATCTTTCCCAGCATCGGGGTCTTTTCCAATG
The DNA here is from genome assembly GCF_033118175.1 of Dama dama. Lineage (NCBI taxonomy): Eukaryota > Metazoa > Chordata > Mammalia > Artiodactyla > Cervidae > Dama > Dama dama. The sequence continues at coordinate 22,429,706 of NC_083698.1, read as the reverse complement.
AGTCAGTTCTTTGCATCAGGAGGCCCAAGTATTGGAGTTTCAGCTTCAGCATCAGTCCTTGCAATGAATATTCAGGACTGATCTCCTTTAGGATGGACTGGTTTTACCTCCTTGCAGTCCAAGGGACTCTCAAGAGTCTTCTTCAACACCACAATTCAAAAGCATCAATTCTTTGGTGCTCAGCTTTCTTTATAGTCCAACACACATCCATACATGACTACTGGAAAAACCACAGCCTTGACTGGATGGACCTTTGTTGGCAATGTCTCTACTTTTTAATATGCTGTCTAAGTTGGTCATAACCTTCCTTCCAAGGAGTAAGCATCTTTTAATTTCATGGCAGCAGTCAACATCTGCAGTGATTTTGGAGCCCCCCAAAAATAAAATCTGTCACTGTTTCTATGTTTCCCCATCTATTTGCCATGAAGTGATGGGACCAGATGCCATGATCTAAGTTTTCTGAATGTTGAGCTTTAAGCCAACTTTTTCCCTCTCCTCCTTCACTTTCATCAAGAGGCTCTTTAATTCTTCTTCACTTTCTGCCATAAGGGTGGTGTCATCTGCATATCTGAGGTTATTGATATTTTTCCCAGCAATCTTGATTCCAACTTGTGCTTCATCCAGCCCAGCGTTTCTCATGATGTACTCTGCATATAAGTTAAATAAGCAGGGTGACAATATACAGCCTTGACATACTCCTTTTCCTATTTGGAACCAGTCTGTTGTTCCATGTCCAGTTCTAACTGTTCCTTCCTGACCTGCATATGGATTTCTCAAGAGACAGGTCAGCTGGTCTGGTATTCCCATCTCTTTCATATCTTCTGCTATCTTTCATATATTCTGTTAGCCTCAGTTTTTGTTTTTTATTTTTTTGGTGGATAAAACTGAGATTCCCAGGATTCAAATAATTCCTCCAACTATTCACAGTTTGTCAGATTCAAGCCTAAAAGTAGAGTGGACTGAAGTCCCAGTCCCAAACTTGATCAGCTGAATTTTATGCAAAAGGCTGTCATAAACTGACTTCACTTTTCAAAAAAAAAGGCATTTTTATGTCACCATTCAGAAGAGAAAAGTTGATTATTTCTCTTCTTTCTTCTCAACTAATGGTAATTTTTTCCTCTATCACTTTCTCACTCTTAGGTGCTGCTAAGAATGTGATAGATTTTTTTTTTTTTCCAGGAAGAAGTTAGCAAATATTTCCAGGTACTTTCTTAATAAATATTTCTAGGTACTTTCTTTATAGAACTGAAGTCACGTTTCAAGATAATACACTTAGAGACACTTCTTCATTGGGTATGGTCTTGTCTTCATAATGTAGAGATTAAAAAGGAAATACAGCTTAGTCTCTGTCCACTAGGAGAGAGCCTTTCAAACCTAATGTGCATATGAGTCATGGGAAGATCTGATTAAAGGATGGGTTCAGTAGGTCGAATTCCATCCAAGACTCTGTGTTTCTAACAAGCTGCCAGGAGATGCAGACACTGCTGGTTCATGGAGATCCTTTAACTAGCAAGGCTTGGGGAGTGTACACGTGGAGGAAAAGGGGCTCTTATTTGAGATACAATAAGAGGTTGAAAACTGCATGGCGTGAGCTGCACAAGGAATTGGACGATTAGGTTTTGAAGACACAATACTCAAGACAATCACAGGTCTTTATGAGCTGCTGCTGAATCTGTGTTCAATAATCCAGACTTCTGCCCTCAAATAAAATTTCCTTCAGCATAATAATTGTCAGAACTGTGTTTAAGGTTTAGTCTTCTCATACTCCCTTATATTGTCAGAAATATCAAATCAGGAAATTGTAATAATTAGGAGTCCCTCAACTTACAAAATTGCATATCTACTTTCACTTGTATCCCTCTATATTTAGCTAAATTTCTCACCTTCCCAGCAGAGGATTCAAAATCAACTTAGAATGGCCCCTGTTAGATAGAGAGGGCTTTTTTTTCCTTCTTTATTTTTAAGCGTAGACCATTCATTTTGCTTTCCTTTGGGGTCCAGGTATTTCAGGCCATTGGCAAAGAAATAAGCAAATAAGTGAGAAAGTGCTCTTTATTTAAAAACATTACCATGTATTTCTCATGGCTTGTGTCTGGAATGATAGTAATACACTTGCAGTCAGTTTTTAAAATAACAAAACAGGTAAGTGTATTAATGTGTGTCATGCTGTTAATTTTCTGTATTATTATTATTTTTATTACAAAGCCTCAGCTAAATCCTACATTGTTCCTTAATTGCTTTAGAGTCCTTACTGTAATATTTCAAGTAATTTTAAAAGCCATTTTTATAATGTTAGTAGTTTAAATTCTGTAAGAGATCATGAAAATACACATGAGACCACTAAGTCTGATAGAACCAAAACTTCTCTCTGCATTAATTTATCACTACACTGATAATAGAACTCATTTTTAGTCTATAGCTGATGCCCAATATCTAGGACTATTTTTAATTCTATGATGCATTATTATAACATGTGTGGCATATATAGCTAATTATCCTAATAGCCAATATTTAATGAGTACTTGTGCATACTTTAACTTTATACCTATCAATGTGTGTTACTTAAAGAATGTAAATTGCTGTTATAAGCCTCAAGGTAAACTTTTGACTCAGTAAACTTTTTTCTTATTACAGAATATGAAAAATACTTATAAATCTACCCTCAGAAATGGCGCTGAAATTTTTTTCTTAATGTGATATGTTTACCTGTAATTCAATATGGTAAATAAAATTCTTTTAAAAGTATATAGCAGGTACACATATTCATATGATTCTAGTTCAACTTTAACAACTGTTTAGCAAGTCTAGAAAAGATGTCGCTCAACATGGCTTGTTGAGTGCGCAGGCTGCTGGTTAATACCATTGGGAGTAAAGTCTCTGAACTCATTTTTTTATTCTTTGTTGATTTTTCTAAACTATTCCCATATTTAAAAATTTCAAACTTTGTGGAGTTTTAGAAATATTTATAAGAATACATTTAAGCATAAAGGTGTATAGAATGCATAGAATAAATTTCAATTTATAACACAATTGCATACTAATCATCATTAGCAAATTATATATAACTATATATTAAAGAATAATATATAAATTGCATTATACAATAAGATAAAACACATGACTTAACGTATGTAACCTTTTTGTTGTGGGTTTTCCTTATTTCAAATGAATTATATTTTTATTCTTCTAGTTCCATCATTTAGTTAACATATGGACTACATTCTGGGCCACGCCTGGGTTCTTCAATAAGTTTTCTGTCATAGTTAAAGGACCAGGATGGGGTCCAGGTAAACCAAGACTTGGACTGATTGAAGAAATCCCAGAGGTAAATAGTATTCATGAATTTGTTGATGGCAAAGATTAATTTCCTATTGTCAGGTCTTAAGCCAGACTGTAATTCATGCTGACTTCATGCAAATCTGAAAAAAGATGTTTCCTGAGGCAGATGCAGTCACACAATATGTAACTTAATGAGTGGACACCACCTAGGGGCCAATAAGAGGGGTGCCGTCTCCCAGACTGATGCTGCCTCTTCCTAGGGAGCATGGTTTGGGGCAGAGCACCAGAGACTGGTTTTCTTGGCTCAAACCCACAGCCAAGAGCCTTTGTGTAGTGCAAACACACAGACACTTGTGGGTCCCTCACAGAACCTAGAATGTGAGAGATGGAGGGAGCCTTTTGGATGATTCCAGTCTTCATTTGTCCATGAAAAACTGAGATCTACAGAATTGAGGATCTGAAGCCACACCAAAATGACGTGGTTATTGGATTCGACCAAAACTTTATTCATTCCATAGTGTAGTGGTAGCAGTAAATGCAGAAATCCATTAAAAATAAAACATTAAGCAAAGTGGAGATGTAAAACATAGAAATCCAAATGAAAAATTCAATTTCAATATGGAATTCCTCTGATGAAAATGAAAAAGGAACTTATTTCCAATCATTTAGCATATATATTGTGATTGCTTATCAAGATAACTGTCATTAATAGTAATACAAAAACAATAAGCCACTCTTGATTTCAGAGATAATTATGAGTATAAAAATTAGCCAGTATTTCAAGGAAATGAAATCATATGTTTTATTTGAATATGTTATTTTTAAAAAATCTCAATTTAAATAAGGATGTTTTCTCTTGCAGTTATGAAAGCTGCTGTATTGGAATTTCCCAGACACCTGGTTATGTTCACAGCTAGTTATAGAACAGCATTCTAAACTAATAGAGGTGAAAATAGTTTGCTTATTTCAGCTCCAGAGAGTCTAGTCAGCTATGGTTCATTTATTATTTTCCTTTTTTTCAATAGATAATTCTAAGTGAATATTTTAAAGTCATATCGATGCCTAAATCTGCATTATAAGGATAGGATTATAGTGTTTCTGGGAAACTGTAGTCCGGAAAAGTTGTTTTGAATAAGACAGTGTTTCTCTTTGCAGCTAGATTATCTCCACTACCCCAAATCACCTTCCATTTTCTCTTTTGCTATACTTTGACATATAATCATGGACATATTTTAATATTTCATTTAACATGTTCATTTTGTTTATGTTAATCATCAGTATCAATTCTTACATTGCTCTATATAAAGCGGACAAGATCAAACTCATAATGTTTCTGAAATGAGAAACAAGTCTCCTAATTTTTATATTTTTTCTATATGAAGTAATAAACATAAATCGTTTCAAGGATTAAAAAAAAAGCAAAATCTTTCATTTCTTTTTTTATATCTCCTCTTCACTTAGTGTGAATTTCAATGAGAGAGATAATGGAGCACTATCATGGAAAAGTTTTTTTCTGTCTTCCTAGGTCGAGGGGAAAGAAGTTCCTTTCACATCATCGGCATCTCAGCTATTGAAGATATATGTACTGGTACAGTTTACTCTGATACTGGCATTTTATGAAGAGACCTTTGCAGATAAAGCTGTAAGTAGTGCTAATTTTAAATAGAGTGTGAAAAAATTATCTGTCACTCTGAAAATGATAATAAGCTCTCTTTTCTCCCTGCGCTCTATTCTTTTCTGTAGTTTTTTGAATTTTGGCAATATCTCACATTTAAACAGGTAAACAAATTCATCTACAATCAATTTAATTAATTGAGCCAATTATAAGTTAATTATATCCAAAATATTTCTGTATAAAGTGTCCATCAAATAGTAAATTATTAATCTAAATGGCAAGTAGGAAGTGATTTGCCAGAAATAAATTCTTCAACAATTATAAGGAAAGTATTTCAGAAGTTAGAATCAAGTATTTTGGGGAAAGTGGACTTCACATCAATTTCAACATGCTTATCTTCAGTTAGAGAATACCCTGATAACTTGAATTTAGGGGATTTGCAACATATGGTGAGGTTTATTTATTGTGTACTTTCTAAATATTCAAAACACTGTTTGTCTTACTCAAGCACAAGAGCACTGGACCAGGATTTAGAATCTGGATTCTGATTTAGGCATTACTACCTGGGGAATAGTTTTTTGGCCACATAAGAATACCTTCACTGCCTACATCTTGAAGAAAATAAGAATAGCATAATGTGTATAACAACGCCCTGTAAACTACAAAGAGATAAAAACAGAAGTATTTTAAAGTATTTGTTTTGTATCATAGATGTATTCACATTATGTTTTTTTCCAAAAAATACTTAAGATAGTTCAAAGAAATACATAAATTATAATAAAGTAACTAGGTTGGAGAATTCCCCCTTGACTCAGAGGTAAAGAATCTGCCTGTAATGCAGAAGACACAGGAGACACAGGTTCGATCCCTGGGTGGGGAAGATCCCCTGGAGGAGGGCATGGCAATCCACTCCAATATTCTTGCCTGGAGAGTTCCATGGACAGAGGAGCCTGGTGGGCTACAGTCCATGGGGTCCCAAAGAGTCGGTACGACCGAAGCGGCTGAGCACGCATACACAGCTAGGTAGGAAATAGGTGAAATAGAAAGTAGAATGACGGGAGAATGGAAAATCGGTGTCTTTGACTTTGTCACCAAGTAAATACTTACCTCATAAAAGAACCTCACTGAGTTAAGAATGTTGAGGACTCAATGAGGACTCATTCATAGCTCTGTGTGAATAACAGTTAGTTAGGCTGTAAAGAAATAAGGAAAAGGGTGTTTCCATTTTCAGCCAGGTGGATTAGATACACTGACATCTTTTTAAGGTGTATCAAACACCTAAAATTGCTGGGAAAATGTAATTTTTAAGAAAACTCTTTACACTACATAGATGAGTTGGCAAAAAGAAATTGAGGCACTCCTTAGATGCTGAAAATGTTGAGAAAATGCAGGTTCAGTGAGGTGCTATTTCTGACCTGCCAGCTGCCCAGGCCCTGAATAGTCACTGTTGGTCAGTTCCTTAAGGGACCTGAAACAAAGCTCAGAGTCTACATGGGTAGAAAGTCAGTTATAGAATTTCAAGTAAAACAACTGAAAGCAAAAGAAATACTCTTAGTGAAGGGATGGAGAGGAGGATGAGGAAAAGAAACATAAAACAGAAACTTGCCCTTACTGAACTTGGCTTTGAGTAGGCAAAAAAGAAGTCTTCCCTGTGATTTTTTAGCTACAAACCATCTCTCACTCAAATATGCATGCAGGATTTACACTAATCATTAGTTTATAAACCTAAACTAAATACATAGTTTGGTGTCAGGTGAGGACTCATGTTTAAAAGTCTCATGTTCAAATCATGCTTATAGCAGCCCTCTCAAACACAAGTCTCAGCATAGTCCCGAAGTAATATCTCAGTGATAATAAACATAGAGATAAAAAGCACAGAAACACACTAGGAGAAAGCCACCATGACAAAGCACTTAGCAGAAATAACAAAGGAGTTAATAGATTTTGAAAATAAAATCAATTAAAACATGAATTAAGTAAATTTAATGTTTGAAGAAGCAAAGTTGAAATTAAAAAGAAATTAGAAATTATGGAAAATCAAGACACAATGATGAAGCACATTTAAAAATAATCAAATTAAACTTCTAGAACACAAAAATAGAGTGGACATGAGGAGGTCAGCGACTTCATTGACAGTTTGCTGCTGCTGCTGCTCCTAAGTCACTTCAGTTGTGTCCGACTCTTTGTGACCCGGTGGACGATAGCTCACCAGGTTCCTCTGTTCATGGGATTATCCAGGCAAGAATACTGGAGTAGATCGCCAGGCCCTCTTCCAGGGAATCTTCCCAGCCCAGGGATCAAACCCATGTCCTCCCGCACTGCAGGTAGATATTTTACCTTCTGAGCTACCAGGGAAGTCCAAAACTACTGAAGTGAGTAACCTTCTCCAGGGGATCTTCCCAACCCAGGAATCAAACCAGGGTCTCCTGTATTGCAGGTGGCTTCTTTACCAGCTGAGCTACTAGGGAAACCCCACTCTACCATAATGCTACCTGAAGACTATTAAAAGAGAATTAGTGCATTAAAAGAGCAAAAATATATATATCTATGATACAGTGCTAACAGACAATGATATGAAAAAACTAATAGAAATTACCTTTAGACATAAAAATTAGTGTGAAAAAGTCTAAGAAAATGTAAAAATCAAGAAAATGCATATGAATACAAATGGGATTAGCGGGCAGTGAATTCAGGCAAGATTTATCACCTTTTTCAAAGATTATTGACAGATATCAGTCTATCCATGAAAGCTCCATAGTAGAAGTTGATAAATAAGATATGCAGAAAAATTAGTCTAGTATAAGGTTATGTTAAAATAACTTTAATATATAAAGGCTTCCCTGGTGGCTCAGATGGTGAAGAATCTGCCTGCAATGCAGGAGACCTGGGTTCGATCCCTGAGTTGCAAAGATCCCCTGAAGGATGGTATGGAAACCCACTCCAGTATTCTTGCCTGGAGAATTCCAGACAGAGGAGCCTGGCAAGCTACAGTCCACAGGGTCGCAAAGAGTCTGTTCTAAGGAACAGAATATCCAATTAAATGCAGCTTAAATGAAACTGAAAATTCAGAGGCCAGTATTTCGAGGATTGATTAGTTTAGCAGTTCAAAGATTCAGAGTTTCCAAAAGGCTTCTCTACAGTTCTCTGGACTTTCATCATCACAATTACAGCAATTCTGGGCATCCTGTCCTGACAGTGACACCAAAAGCAGCAAGTCATTTCTTAGAAATTTCTTTTAAGAAAGAGAGGGGAAAGATTCCAGAGTATTTCTCAGCACATGTCCTTTCGTGTCTCTTTGTTCAGGACGAATTCATATGCCCACACTGAAACAATAACTAACACCAGGTCATGAATTAACCATGAATATATCATATGAATAAATCATATTAAATCATATCATAATTCAATCCCTGGGGATAAAGGGTTCACTTTCCTGCTGAGCATATCCCTTCTTTTTACCTGGATAAGATCAGCAGAGTATTAATATAGTAGAAATGGGGGATATTTTCTGGTTGGACAAATAACTGTATGTCACAGTGTATCTTGCTAAATAAAATAGATTTACAGAAAGTTACTACAGACACTATTGGATAACCTTGAAGAAAGCCATTTTAACTTTAAACATTATTTAAAGACTTTAATGATCTATGTATGTTTGTGTGTTTTTTGCATTTAAAATTAATAACCCAATATTGCTATACATAGTGACTCTAATTTTGGACAATAGACAAGTTCACTTGTCCTCTCACTCCATGTATAACTTAATAAAAAAAAAAGCTACAGAAAAGACTTCCCTGATTTTAGCAGAAAACAATGATTTCATTTCCAGTTTCCATTCTATGAGCTTAAAAGAAGAAATAGGATACAGTGTGACCAGAAATGCTTTGGAAATATCATGATAGGAAATATACGGGTTTACTCTTTGCTGGGTCATATATGTGCTACACTAATGAAACCATTCCACGTTGTAGCAAGTTCATTTGTCTTTAGCTGCAAAAGAAACAAAATTTGAAGCCAACAATTTCTTTCAGGAGGAAAGGTTTCTTAAAAGCAGCATGGATTACATTACTCTTAGCAATGCGTGTGTTGATGTCAAACTAACATAATGGTTAGACTTATTAATTGCTTCACCTAGGGCCTCATAATCATGTCTTCTATATTACGTAATTATCCCATCACTGATTACTTTGTTATTTTAACTTGTTCTCCTACGTTATGATTAAAATATATGTGCATTAATGGAGGTTTGATAATTGAGTAACACCAGAAAAAAAGCTGCATCATCTATATCTAAATATCTACCTAACTTTTGATATACTGATCAATACTGAGTACAGTTGGCATTATTGAATTTTTAGACTAAATATAGTCTCAAAATAAATTAACCTAATTCACAGAAATAAAAATGAAGATTTACCCATTTTGACTTTGCAAGAGAGGCCTTAATATTAAGTTCACCAAGAGAATTTGACTGTGTAGGCATGAGTGAGTGCTACTTGGGTTAAAATGTAGCCAGACAGGGTGTACATTACAATACGTAACTCATAGCATGGTTTTCGCAAGATTTTTCCACTGTCGTAAAAAACTATATGAGAAACTGATGTAGATATGTCAACAAAGAGAAATATCAAGTGATGAAATCCTTTTCAGATTGAAATTAAAGTTGGAGACAGCTTCATCCTTGACACAAATTAATTTTGAAAAGTGCATTTGCTTATTTCCCACACATGTTTTCCTTTGCTAAAAACATGCTGTGCAACTAGTGGGAAAAAAAGTTTGCTTATTTGCAAAATTCTATAGTGCCTTTGTAGTCTCAGGGATGTTTAAAAGCATCTGAAGACATTAAAATCCAACAGAAATATTTTTTTTCCAGGTTGACTGTAGCCAATAATCACACAGAAAAGTTGTGGCTGACTTGTAATTGCAGACCCTGCTGTAGTCGGACAGCCTTTTCTGTTTACGCATATACCAGAGTAGATAAATACCTACTTGTTTAATGTACGCAAGTTCTGCATAAATAACTCTGAGAGTCAAAAAAGCAATTTGATGGCTGCCAGAAAGATGTAAAAAGGCACATTCCTTTCTCACTGAAATTTGCAATGCATACATTTAAATAGATATTGTTTAGTTTAGTGATATGACCCACAGTCTTTCATGTTGATTTTACTTTAGTAATGCTTGGGAAATCAATTCCTAAGCTGCCAGGGTTCACTGCATGGGGTGATGTCATGAATAAGGGTTTGAAATGGAAATATGGATGCACTAACATGCTTCCAAAGTAAAACTTTAAAGGCAATGCTATCCTTTTCAATAATAGACTCAAAACAGTTTGAATATTTAATAAGGTTGTATAATAGAATATGGGCTTCCCGGTGGCTCAGATGGTAAAGAATCTGTCTGCAGTGCAGGAGACCCAGGTTCATTCCCTGGATTGGAAAGATCCCTTGGAGAAGGAAATGGCTACTTACTCCAGTATTCTTGCCTGGAGAATCCCATGGACAGAGGAGCCTGGTGGGCTACAGTCCATGAGTTGCAAAGAGTTGGACAGGACTGAGCAACTAACACTTTCACATAATAGAATGTATAGTAAAGTTAGTGCAGATATGTCTAACACAGATTATTTAGTGATACATTTCAAGTTAATGAGGCATTTGAGATTATTCATATAAGTCTGGAAACAGGATTTTATAGTCTTCAATTCCCCTGGATGCTGTACTCTGTAAAACATTATGGGCAGTAAACTTTTGCAGCAGTGCTTTCATATTGACAGGTTTTAACAGATCCTTAGGAAAAAAAATCAATATATCTAGTTGTACTTTCATAACAGAGAGTGTCACTTGCTCAAATTAGATCTAATTTAGGACCTACATGAAACATCTCGAGTCAATATTCAGTGCGTACTGTTTTCCTCCAGTGCAGCCCACTGGGATTGAATTTAATTTCCTAAAGTTTTTAGGTGGTAACTGAAGTAATATGAAAAAAGAAATGTAGGCTAAATTGAGTATCAATTATAATTTAAAGCCATGAAATGAATGTAATAAATGTGTATTAGTAAAGGGAGGCTATTAACCAAAGCTACCTGTCTAATAAGCATAGATTTCAGGAACTTAGAAAAGTGATTCCTGTGAATGCCAATGAAAAATATAGTTTTGTCCATTGTATTGAAATATGATAAAGTGGGAAATTGAAAGTTTAAAATGCCTTTTGCATCAAATAATGGAATATTAACTGAAATTAAATACATCTTCATACTATTAGTACTGTCTTAAAGTTTGATCAGTTATCAGGCAACTCCTTTAAAAGCTTTCATATAATAAATACCCTGTACCATAAACTGCTTATAATTTGAATTCATATCTCATTTTGATTTATTAAAACTATGTAAAAATTAGACACTTTAATTCAGTGTTGGAAACTCAAAATCTCAGTGCACAGATTTTGAGGGTCTTATTTACTAAAAGTCATCCTCTTGAAAAGACGGGCTACCCAGGTGGCGCAATGGTAAAGAATTTGCCTGGGATGCAAGAGAAGTGGGTTGATCCCTGGGTCGGGGAGATCCCCTGGCGGATGGTATGGAAATCTGCTCCAGTATTCTTGCCTGAGAAATCCCATGGATGCTGAGGCCTGGCAGGCTACAGTCTATGGGGTTGCAACCAATTGGACACAACTGAGTGACTGAGCATCCTGAAAGGAAGTTTGCTTCTCTGAGACTGTCTTTTAAAACCTTTGTTATCTTTTATATTTTGGGAAAGATCTAAAAGGTGTATAGCCAATATTTCTATTTATTTCTTAGTGAAAAAATAAAAGTATCCTATCAAGAGTATAGAAAAAGTTGGCATACTGAGTTTAGTGCAGTCTTAAAACAAATACTGATAACTTAGAAAGATTCCAGTGACCCCTGGAATAGTTGTAGTGAACATCCAAAAATGATAATGATAATATCATTGTGAATGTCTTCCTAAGCAAATGTCATAGGACCTTTCATTGCTAAGTTTGCTCAGCCTTGGACTAACTGCTATTCGATACTGAGGTAAGACCCTTTCATGTTCTCTGCCCACTTCCCAGTGAATCATGAGCTGGTTCATTCTGCTGGCGGCAACTTGTACTAGAGCCTGCCCTGCTGTGAGCCCTGGGCGTTGTGAACTCTAGTTCTCTTCCAGCCTTCGATAGTCTCCCCAGATATGCATGAGCTGATGTGTGAGACCGCGTGGGCACCCTCTGCAGATGAAGAGAGTTCTGTCTATGCAGCTCTCTCCTCTTTGGTCCTATCTACCAAACAGTCCCTCATGGCTCAGGCGGTAAAGAATCTGCCTGCTGTGCAGTAGACACAGTTTCAGTAGGGATCAGGAAGATTCCCTGGGGAGGAGAATGGCTACCCATTCAAGTTCTCTTGCCTGTAAAGTCCTATAGACAGAGGAGCCTGGCAGGCTGCAGTCCATAGGGTTGCAAACAGTCAGACATGATTGAGCAACTAACTTTTTCTTCTAAACAATAGCCTCTTTGGGCTTCTCCAAAACCCCAGCTCTCTTTCCCCAAATCAGGAAGTCTGCCAGGTCCCTCTGAGTTCCCTCTGTGCTGCAGCCTAGAAGCTCTCTCAAGGTAGTAGCCTGGGGCAATAGTAGGGGTTCATGCCTTTTGTATCCCATTTCCCTGGAATCGCTAGTCTTTGTTGCCTTATATCCAGGGTCTTGAAAATGATTGCCTTGTTGATATATTGTTTATTTTGTTTTCAAGTGGAAGGGAAAATCAATCCTTGTTTCTCTGTTGAGTTCAGTGCACATTCATTTTTTCTTAACAGAGTAGAATCATAACTTAAAATATAATTGAAACTAATTATTCAAGGTATGTTACTTAAATTTTTTAAAATAAAATTTTTGCTTTTACTTCTTACATGTTTTTGTAGAAAGTCATTAACTCCATATAAATTAATTGCTTCTTAAGTGTGTATTTGTTATACATTTTAGGCAATGTATTTTCACCTTTGATATATATTTATTTTGCTTGCTTCTAGTTTGAAATTATAGAAAATGTTCATTCTAATCGAATATCTTTATGTATACTTCAGTAGTAACCAAAAGTTCTGAAAATGTAGAAGAAAACAATGTAGTCAATATTGACTTTTTAAAAAGAAAACAGGATTTTATTTTGATATAGATTGTTTAGATTCACATAGAATTACAAATTGCTTTATGACATCACCTTGAGTTCTGCTCCTGTATTTAAGTTGTAATTCTGGGAAGCATCTTCAAGCCTTCAGGTTTCAGCTCAGGGTATCTAAAAAGATGATGGTGAGATGGTTGAATGGCATCACCAGCTCAATGGGCATGAGTCTAAGCAAACTACGGGAGATAGTGAAGGATGGGGAGGGAAGCCAGGCATGTTGCAGCCCCTGGGGTCGCAAAGAGTCAGACATGATTTAGTGACTGAACAACAACAACTTCAGTCTAAAAGAAGCCACTAGAGTCATGGGGATGATGAGGCAGCGGAGCAGGTATGCCTCCAACCAAATTTTCTGCCTTCACATCAGAGGTTATGGACGTTTAACTATTAGGGAATTTTTTACCTTATTTTTACAGATGTTTGTGAAAATGAGCACTCTGAATCAAAATAATGATTTTAGTAGACTTTTCCAGACACCTTACAGTGAAACTCCTAAAAATATACCACCGTGATATAATGAAATGAAGACATTTTCATCTCTAAATCCTTAGGATTATGAAAAATTTTATCAAATTATCTTTGATGATAAACGTCTAAAAAAAGAATTTACATAGGAGATTACTATTATTTGAGGACGTAGTGTATGGATCTGTTATCTCCCTTTGTGACGTTTGTTGTGTGGGAAAATATAAAAGGTCATTGTGTTGGTCACCAGAATTTTTTTTTCCATGAACAAGTAAGAGGGTGATATCTCCATTCAAGAAGAAAACAGCTTTCTTCCTTATATACCTATGGGCAAGGAAGGACTCTCACACCTTCATTAATTGTGAAAGCAACAAGCATATGATTTATGCATTCCTATGTAGTTAATGCTGCCTTATGAGTATTTTTTTCTCATCTACTTAAAGTAGCAGGGAAGTAGTGTTCTTCAGGCATAAATGCTTGGATGGTGATTCCTATACCAGGAAACCTAAGGAAATAAGAGCTACCAAACTGCTTAGGATTTGAAAGATAATTTTAAAGGAGAAAAATTAATTCCTTGCTTCATAAGCTTTTTATAGTTATGGACATCCTCATTTTTGTGATAAATACTTATATTCAATGCTTAATTTACAACAATTCCATTTTAGCACTTGAGAGTGATATTCTACATGAAAGATATACTAGCAGTAAATGGTGTGAAATGGTGGGAAGCCCAATGAAAAATGAAATTGTACTGTTATAAAAAGATTAACAAGCTTCATGTCATTTCACCTCTTGTTTAAAACACAGGAGGCTAAGTATTTACAGTGATCAAAGTCTATAAATTCTATTCTGTTTTTTTGCTCTAGTGTAGCCAGACTATTGTCCAACCAGCAGGCATTGAAGGAGTATGGTTTCTGGGGCAGGGATTCTGACTTTCCTGCTCACTCTCGTAAACTCCTGTTTACCACACTGTCTAGCAAAGGCTCAATACATATTCATACAATGAATTTGTAGAAATCAGAGACTGTCTCCTGCATTGGCAGGTGGGTTCTTTACCACTGGTACCACCTGGCAAGCCCAACAAAAGATATTATATGGAAAAATGTAAAAGTTCCATAGAAAAATGGACTCTTTAAGGAAACATGTGCTCCATATTGAATTCCTTTTTTGAGGAATCTGTTTCCTTTAAACTGAGTTTCAGGATGGTTTTGTTCTTTATGAAATTAAATATAGAAATATTAAAGCAGTCAATGTTTTAAATATTTAATACAAGTATGTAGTATATTACTATTAAATTGTTAATTAAAAAACTGAATTTTTTAATTTTAAAGAACTAATACATTTATATTAAATTAAATATTTAATGTTTTAATATTAAACTACTTATTAAGCCAGTTAGAATTATTTTAAAGGTATGAGTAATAGACACATATGTAAAATATTCAATCATTTGGTCACTCAACAAACATAGATGCTCTATGGAAAATACAACAGAATAAAGTTATAGATAATAAAGTTTACATAGGGTGAACAAGGATATGTGATAGTTACCTGAATGAAATAAAGGGATAAACCTTAAGGATCACTGGAGGAAGTCATTTTAAGCCTAAGAAACTGTAGGAGAAATAGATTTGAGTAGGAAGTACATCATATTCAAGAGCGGAATTTCTGATATAGCTTAAGAGTGAAAGACAGAAATTGTCCAGGGATGATACGATAACACTGGGTATGTTGTATGGAGGCCAGAGTAAAGCCTGAGCTGTAGTCAGAGTGAGATTTGAAGCTCGTGGGGGATTTCGAATTTAAGAATGGTATAACATGACTTGTGTTTTTGAAGAGACAACTCTGGCTACATACTCAGCGTGGGAAGCCAGGATAGGTGGACACACAACTTAGAGAGGCCAGTCAGGAGGGTGTTTTAATTGTGTGTGTGGGCAAATGAAAAGCTGGAGGTGCCAGCCCTCAAACGAAGAGAAGCAGGGAGAGTGTGGTATGGAAGAGGAACGCAAATATAGGGCTGTAATCAGGCTAAATTTCAGGTACTTAGTAGCCAACAGAGGCTTGACAAGGCAGGCAAATAGTCATATTAAGTTGGTTTTCACACCAACACCATTAGCTAGGATGCAATTTGCAGAGAGAGGAGTTCTTTATTATTTTTTGGCTCAGGGATCATAAATTCCCTTACCAAAACAAAAAATATATTTTGCCCTGTCTCTTAATTTCCTGTGATATTTGGAAGAGCTAATTAACCTTTTATTTGTGCTTCCTTATCATACTATAATTAATTAAGATTACCTTGAGTGCTATTTGGAAAATTAGTAAAGCCTAAATATAATAGCATTGATAATTATTATGACCATTTGTTGACTTCTTACTTTATGCCAAGCACTCTTCTAAGTATTTTATTACAGTCTTTGCCAAAATCATATTTTATTTGAAATGTACTGAATGCATAACACAGCTTAGAAATGCTGAAAAATTTGATCATGTTTACATGACTAATAGGTTCAAATAATTTCAAACCCTGCATTCTTTTAGAGCATTTAAAATCATGCTACAGGTTTGAGGCACAAATCATTTCTCCCTCCCATATGAATTTTTTCCTAAAAGATCAAAAAGAAGCAGTAATGATATGCTAAGTCACTTCAGTCATGTCTGACTCTTTGTGACCCTATGAATGGTAGCCTGCCAGGTTCCTCTGTCCATGGGATTTTCCAAGCAATTTTCTTCTCCTATATATATATAGTATATATATATATATAGTATAGTATAATATATATATAATATATATATTATATAAATATAATATATATATATATTTATGTGTGTGTGTGCATGTGTGTGTGTGTATTATTGTTTAATCATGAAGTTGTGTCCAACTCTTAAGACCCCATGGACTGTAGCCTGCCAGGCTCTTCTATCCATGGGATTTCCCAGCAAGAATACTGGAGTGGGTTGCTACTTCCTTCTTCAATAATGGTAATAAGAAGCATGTTTTTAGAAACAAAATATTTCCCTTAAGTCAACATTCCCTGGTTGCTCAGTGGTAAAGAATCTGCCTGCAATGCAGGAGACTCAGGAGACATGGGTTTGATTCCTGGGTCAGGAAGATCCCCGCAAGGAGGAAATAGCAACACACTCCAGTATTCTTGTCTGAAAAATCCCATGGGCAGAGGAGCCTGGTGGGCTACAGTCCATGGGATTGCAAAGAATCAGACACGACTGAGCACACACATACACAATCTGTTCTCTGCTCAAGCACACCTCGTTACTTCTACCATGAGGAAAATATTTTGTTTGTTTTGCTTTACTGTCCCAGAGAAGCCACTGCTGAGTTTCACACACCTAAATAGCATTTTCCTGCTCTCCAAATCTCCATTTAAACATTGTGGAATTCCCCGAATTCTCCATCCTGTATCTGATATCCAGCACTGTCTCCACTTTCCTAAGCATCCTGACACTTTTTATTCAGATCTTTGACTACTCAATAATAGTCCTGTACTGAACTATGGCTCTGGAGGGTTAAATTCCCTTGGCAATTCTGGATGACATACTAGGCATATGGAAAGTGACTTGGGAAGTGTTAGAAATTGCCCATAAGAGACGGGGCTGATTCAGAAGATGATGTGGAACAGAGATACTGGGTGTGAGCAGCAGTGGCAATTGGTACCTTTTGTTTATAACTTTGGACAGATGCTGCTTAGTTGTAAAAGTGTATATTAGTTAATAATGACTTGACGTTACCTCTAGTTAGGAAAAAGAAAAATGAGAGAGTGTTTGATCACTCTATTAACCAATGTAATGCAACCTTTGGTGTTCTTGTGAACCATCAATCCCATCAGTGAGTAGGGAAGCCGTCCGGTGGTTGTCTGTGTATCCAACTCCTTGATTTTATTCATCTACTGTCAATCTGAAGCAGTAACCACCTGGCCCTCACACAAGTAACTTCAGTATAGACCTCTGCTTCCAATCCCTTTAAGTGTGTTGCTCATATGGATTCTACCACCATCACACTTTGGGGTCAGTTAGGTCTATTTTGAATTTCAGAGATATCGTTTGTTTCTGTGTGACGGAAAAGTTACTTAATCTTTTGAGTCTCATTTCATTTGCTTTCTCATAGTCAAAGCTTATAGAATACCTATTCTGCAAGTTTGTTGGGGACATAAAAAGAATTAATGTGTATAAAACACATAGTATGGAAGCTGTAAAACAGTAGATGCTCAATAAACGTAACTGTTAAATTTTTACATGTAAGCAAAACATATAATTAATTTGTAATTATGATAGAGAGATATGTTGTTTTTGTTACTACCTCAAAAAAGGACTTTTGACTTATAGGTAGGAATATATAGGTTTCATCAAAGTGTGAGTGGATATGTATAATCTCTTTCATGTACATGTTCACACTAATAAACACATTCTTCTTTAAATATTTTCTTGATTAAAGGCAGTTTTGAGTTTGAAACAACAAAGACTTGGCTGATATTAAAAATAACCGTTTAAAGGTGGTATTTATTCATAAAAGGTAAGTGATTTCTCCATACGTGGGGATACAGGTGTTTCAAAGAATTATGAAAGTCAAAACTCTAAAGAATTATTAGCAAGAACACTTTAAGCAAAGTATCATTAGAATTGTCTAATTCATTCTCCAAGTGCCCAGGAAGATAACTAAATGATATTAGGAAAACCAAAATATTCCTTGTATATTCAACCTTTTTGAAAAATGTCAGTAACAAATGATGCAACATAAAATAAAATTGGGGCTGCTGTTCCTCCCAGCTTTAAATTCTAATGCTCATTTGGCTGACCCACCCAAAGAATCCATTGGTTTCTTTGTTTGTTTGATAGGTACTATCTCAGGTCAGTCTCCTTCTGAGGGTTTGCTTCATTATCCTGACCTTGACCTCCATTGGATTTCTTTTGGATCAAAGGTAAAAAGTGAAATTCTTTCATCTTATGTAACTTTGTAATGTGATTTTAAAAATATCTGTGAAATTTTGAAATTCGGCAAACATTGTTATTAAAAGAGTAAAGCTGAAGCTGCGATTTCACACTTTCATTTTAAATGCAACAGAGTAGTGGTTTGTTCGATTTTACATCAAAGGATCATTTTAAATCTAAGCCCTTTAGATGAAATTTAGGTTTGTCAAATATATTAAGAAAACCCATAAAATAAAATGATTGATTTGGCAAAACATAGAGTATAACTCTGAGTACTTAATAAAATATAAAAATGATTTGAGTATTTTCCTTTGCTATTGAATAGTTCACAGTATATGCCTAAATGTATGTACAGTTGTTTCTCGGTATCCATTGGAGATTGGGTCCAGAACCTAGCCCCTCATACCAAAATTTGCAGATGCTCAAGTCCCTTATATAAAATAATGTGTATATATATGCACAGAACCTATGCATAGGCTCCCATAAATTTAAATCATCTCTAGATCACGTATAATACCTAACACAATGTATACTGTATTATAAATGCAATATAAATGCTACGTAAATAGTTGCTGGCAGTGGCGAATCCAAGTTTTGTGTTTTGAAACTTTCTGAAATTTTTAAAAAATATTTTTTCATCTTAGATTGGTTGAATCTGAGATGCAAAACCCACGATTATGGAGGGCCACCAGTGTATTTAAAGTTTTATGTTCTTTACCCCCATACAGTACAGTATAAAAAAATGTTTTTATTTTTATCATTTATTTTGTTTGGCTTTTCATCCCTACTTTTCTATACTAGAGATAAAATACATACTGAGCCACAAAAAAGAAAAATAGAAAAACTGAGTCAGAAGGCAATCTGAAATAACCCAGATCCAAAGCATCAGGATCATATATTAAGGATCACAATTCTATTTGTATATACTTACTAAAATGATCAATCAGCCAATAGCAACAGTACAACAGTATACTGTTCTTTAATGAAGACTTTTTTATTTTCATGGATACAAATAAATAAGCTGAATAGCAGGCTATTGATTTTACTGCAATATATCCTAAGGTATAGTAAGTTATGGTATGTGTTTATATAAAAGTCTCCACTGCCTTTGGCCTTATTTAGGAACTCATGCTGGATATAGGTATGTTATTGTGGAAAGGAAGTGAAATGTTGAAAATTTTCCTTTGAAACTGAGAACTAGTTAGATATGTTTGTTATTTAATGCTGGGCTGGAAACTGTCAGTGGAGAAATGAAAGAGAAAGAAAGAAAAGGCATAAAGATTTGAAAGGAATTAATAAAACAATTAGAAAATTAATTTATATTAATCTAGAAATCTGAGTAGTGAATTAATTAGAAAATCCAAGGTATCTATAGGGAATTTATTCAAATTAATGGATGAATTTAGGAAAAGTTTTAAATAAATTATCAACTATATTTTTATATACTAGAAAATATAAAAGCTTTATGCAAAAGATCAAATATATCAACTAGCAAGAAAAAAAAGTCCAAAAAAAGGAGTAGTATATCTCTAAACCATACATAAAACTACTGAATAATATGAAAAATAAAGAATTAAAAAATGGAGAGATACTATATTCATAGATTGGAGTACTCAATTTTGTGAAGATTACAATCACAGCAGTTGGTTTACATACTCAGTGCAATATGAATTACAATTATAAAAAGTTTCTTCTCTGTGGAATTTGACAGACTCTTTCTAAAATATATATATATATGGAAATGCAAAGGCCTAATAATAGCCAACACAGTCTTGAGATTTTTTTTAATGGCAGGAGCTGAGCTACGGGCTATCAAGATATATTATAAATCTATAGTAATTAAACATGTTTTATTGGCATAAAGATTAGAACAGAAAATCTAGAAACAGATCTACACATATGTAAAGACTTGATTTCTGACAAAGTCATCCCTGCAGAGCTATGGGAAAAGGAAAAGGCTGTCTTTTCAATACATGGTCTTAGAAAAATTGGATCTCCACATAGGAATAAGAAAAATAAACTTGACAAATAATTCACTCCATAAAAATTAATTCTGGTTTCAGGGGATTGTAGACTTTAAAGTGAGAGGAAAGTCAGTACAGATTCCAGCAGATAGCATAGTAATATATGTCTATAACCTTGAAGTAGGTAAAAATAATAAATGGTCCACAACAATCCATAATATAGATAAAATTTGTGAATTAGGTTATAATAATATTACGAAAGTCAGTTCTTCAAAAATAAAATCTTAATAAGACAGTAAAAAAAAATAAAATTTTGAGGTAGGAAAAGCTATTTGCAATTTTTTATAAACTTCAAAGATCTTATGTCAAAAATGTCTAAAATTAAAAGAATTGACAATACAAGCTGTGAAATGCTTACACTCTGAAGAAGGTGGTTTATATTGGGATACCTAATTTGAAGAATGTTTTGAGTATTTCATTAAACTTGGCTGTCCAATCCCAGGTGTATACTAACCAATACACCCAAAGGCATATAAAAGAATGTTCAGAAAGCATTGTTCTTAATAAAAAAATGTGGCCAACAATCTAAATGTCCTTCCCAAGGTGAATGGATGCGTGAATATTGGTCTATTCACACAACAGAATACTATGCACAAATGAAGAATGAGCTGCTGCTATATGCAGAAATGTAGATGTATCTCACTAACAACACTGAAAGATATTAGATACAAAAAAAGTGCACGTGATATAATCCCATTTACAAAAAAATAGAAAAAAAGATAAAAGTAGAAAATAGTTTTTAGGAATTTATGCTAAATCAATAAAAATGTAAATAAAAAGGTAGGAGATGGTATGAGTACCATAAATGATAAACAACAGGTGGTGATTCTTTCTGCAACAGAGAGAGAGAGCGCACAGAGGGAGGGTGGGACACTGAAGAGGTGAGATGTGCCTAGGGGTGCTAATGTTGAGTGGTGTTGTATGGCTGTTTATTTGTTGAAAGTCATTGAGCTGTATATTTCTGTTTTGTGTGTTTCTTCCTATGTATGTTCTAATTCACAATATAAAAGGCCATAGAACACAAATAATAAAAATGAATTGTTTTAAAATAGAAATTTAAAAAATAATAATAAAATAAAATAGAAATTTTATTTTGTTTTATCATTGAAAATTACCCAAATATCAATTTAAAAAGTTTACAGTGATGATACAAAATTATTTTACAAAGGGAAAGATTTCTTAACTTTTTGTACATACACAAAAATCATACTACTGTATTCTAAATTAACCAAATAAAATATAGCTATATTATAATGATATTAGTTCAATAATATTTTGTTAGAAAATTGTACATCATAAAAATACCATTTGTCCTTTATGAAAATATTTAATTATACAGTAAGTGTTGGTTGAATTCATTGTGAAGTTTATTTGAATCCGATAAAGCAGCTGTTCACTACTGCTATTACAAGGCAATTTACAAATGCCTATATGTGACCTTCAACTATGTTTTAAATACACATACATACTTTATATATGTCAGAATTTGAGTTTCAAGAATTCTGTATTATAAAGAAAACATTCATCACAAAATTATTGACCAAAATCTATATTCATGCTACCTATAATATCAGATTTAGCAAAATATTATCATATTCCCAATATTTCACTATTCAAGCATTCATTATTTTAGAGTAGTTAACTATATCAGCCCTCCTAAGAAGTCATTTATTAAATGAATGAAGTATTAATATATTGGGTGAGTGAGGGGAGTCTAGTCTCTAAACCCTAGAAATTTAGTTGTCTAATATTTTATTTATTAGTTGAAAATGTTTCACCCCAATTCATCAATGCTCAAACTAAGTTTGATCAATTGATCAATAATAGATTTTCTTTAAAAAGATGCATTTTGTGTCTTAGTTTAATGCCTGTTTACAAACAGCTTCAGAGGTACGTGCTCCTCAAATATATTAAAATATTAGGTGTTTCTTGAAAATGAAAACAAGTTATTAATTATTAAAATAATCAGTGAATTATAAATAATTCATAATTAATTATGAAAATAAATGCGTTAATAAACCAATCCATTTTATTATATAACAGACAATAAAGAACATTCAAAGGTAACACATGTAAATGACATTTTATTTCAGACCTAAGGCAGCTGTTCTGGAAATGTTCCGTTGCTTGGTGTTCCTAGTGCTCTGCAGAGCAGGTCATCTGAAGCCTTGCATCTCTTCTTGGTCATTTGCTTTTGAGGTAAGACGTTTGCTTTAGATAGCTATAGCAGGGTTAACAATTGGTTGCATATTTAGCTCATCCATTCAGCAATGTTTTTGTCTATTTATTCTGTGAGTAGTACATGTGGGAGATTTTTACCCATTCATTTACAGTACTTATTTGTTGTGTTCCCTTGTGCTAGTTTATATTGTTGAGTCTCAATTTTTGTTCTCTAAATTTGGATTGATATCATTAGCCTTCATAAAACAGTTGGACAAATTGCATTGCATGATGTTTAGAAAGAAATTAGGCTATAAAATTTTTTCTCAGCAAGTAGTAAAAGTGGTTTTTACAAAGAAGTTCTTGGCAGAGATTGTGCCATTTGAGACTTTTCTTTTTTAGGCTTTTAAGTGAAAATTGGGATTAAGATATTTTGTCCAAAAAAAAAGAGACATTTTGTCAAGTACCTGCAAGTTAATAATTCTTTAGAAATCAAATCATTAATGTTACTGAGATCTTTCTACAACTGAAAATATGTTTAATTTGACCTTGTGTTGTTAGGATTAATACTTATCTTCTAAGAACTACATAGAAACTTTGAATACATATTTATGACTTAGATGTCTGTTTAAAATGTTATTTTTATCACTAATGCTTTAATGGACAAGGTTTTAGTCTTTTAAATTTAGGGTTATATCGTTTAATTTTGGTACTAAGAAACCTGCCAACATTCCTGGAATGTGCATTGTGTAACCTTATTTAAGCATGAAACATAAATGCTAACATTTTCTCCAATGTTAGTGGAAAAATTGAAGTAGACACTTTCATAACAGAGTAACAGTTATAAGTTGGGACTGACTGTTTGGAAGAGAAATCAGTGATATCTGTCAAATTGCAAATACTCTTACCCTTTCATCCAACACTTCTGTCCTAGGAATTTATGCTACACAAATGATATATTCATATGTGTGTTAATTAATGTATATAGAATATTAATCATTTGTAATGGAATGCTGAAAACAGTCATTAACAATCATTAATGTCCTATTAAACCATTAATAGGAAACTGCTTAAAAATTATGGTTAACATAGTGAAGAAGAATATGCATTTAGCAGTGGAAACAGGGAAGTCTTTAATACCAGTATGAAGCATTTATTAAAAATACATATATATTTGAGGTGGCTCCATCATATGTATGGCCTTCCCTAGTGGCTCAGCAGTAAAAAATCTGTGTGCAGTGCAAGAGATGTGGATTTGATCCCTGGGTCAGGAAGATCCAAGAAAGTGGCAACCCACTCCAGTATTCTTGCCTGGGAAATCCCATGGACAGAGGAGCCTGGAGGGCTACAGTCCATGGGGTCACAAAGAGTTGGACATGACTTAGCAACTAAACAACAATAACAACAGGTGTGTGTGTGTGTGTGTGTGTGTGTGTGTAAATATATATATATATATAAAATGGGGAGAGAGAGAGAAGAAAGAAGGAGAGAATAAAACATGATACAGGAGAGTATGTGTGAAGTATGTGAAGTGTGCTACCATACAAAGCACATTGTATAAAAATGAGGAAGGGGAGTAATATGCATATAAATACTTTTGTAAAAAAAAATAATAAAATAAATATTTTTGTATGTTTGCAAATATTTCCATAAATATAATCAAGATTCTAATACATGGTTGCCTGTGGGAAAGTGAACTGTGTGCCTCAAAGAAAGGACTAGAGGAAAAATTATTCATTAAGTTAATATTTTTGGTACCTTAAACTTTCTGAACCATGTAAATATATTTCTATTTCTAAAAATATCTGAATTTAAAATGATGAAGCATTAAATATTAGAATCAGTATATTGGATATCATCTAGTCTATGTATTCAAATAGGTATTAAATAAAGTTTATACATCTACATGTATTTTGTTTCTTGAGGTTACAACCCCAAATTGTTTCACATTCTATAGATGGGAAGATAATTCTAATTGTAGGGAGGAAACAGAGTAATTCTGCTTAATACACCTACTCTTGGGTATATTGTGATAGTTTATCTTACATGCTCCAAAACAATGAGAGAATGTAGGTTCTTAAGTTATCCATGTTGTAAATGTGAAAATATATGATTACAAAACACAGGTTTTTTTTTTTTTTTTTTTTATTAGTTGGAGGCTAATTACTTCACAACATTTCAGTGGGTTTTGTCATACATTGATATGAATCAGCCATGGATTTACACGTATTCCCCATCCCGATCCCCGCTCCCACCTCCCTCTCCACCCGATTCCTCTGGGTCTTCCCAGTGCACCAGGCCGGAGCACTTGTCTCATGCATCCCACCTGGGCTGGTGATCTGTTTCACCATAGATAATATACATGCTGTTCTTTTGAAATATCCCACCCTCACATTCTCCCACAGGGTTCAAAAGTCTGTTCTGTATTTCTGTGTCTCTTTTTCTGTTTTGCATATAGGGTTATCGTTACCATCTTTCTAAATTCCATATATATGTGTTAGTATGCTGTAATGTTCTTTATCTTTCTGGCTTACTTCACTCTGTACAAGGGGCTCCAGCTTCATCCATCTCATTAGGACTGGTTCAAATGAATTCTTTTTAATGGCTGAGTAATATTCCATGGTGTATATGTACCACAGCTTCTTTATCCATTCATCTGCTGATGGGCATCTAGGTTGCTTCCATGACCTGGCTATTATAAACAGTGCTGCGATGAACATTGGGGTGCACGTGTCTCTTTAAGATCTGGTTTCCTCAGTGTGTATGCCCAGAAGTGGGATTGCTGGGTCATATGGCAGTTCTATTTCCAGTTTTTTAAGAAATCACACTGTTTTCCATAGCGGCTGTACTAGTTTGCATTCCCACCAACAGTGTAAGAGGGTTCCCTTTTCTCCGCACCCTCTCCAGCATTTATTGCTTGTAGACTTTTGGATAGCAGCCATCCTGACTGGCGTGTAATGGTACCTCATTGTGGTTTTGATTTGCATTTCTCTAATAATGAGTGATGTTGAGCATCTTTTCATGTGTTTGTTAGCCATCTGTTTGTCTTCTTTGGAGAAATGTCTGTTTAGTTCTTTGGCCCATTTTTTGATTGGGTCATTTATTTTTCTGGAATTGAGCTTCAGGAGTTGCTTGTATATTTTTGAGATTAATCCTTTGTCTGTTTCTTCATTTGCTATTATTTTCTCCCAATCTGAGGGCTGTCTTTTCACCTTACTTATAGTTTCCTTTGTAGTGCAAAAGCTTTTAAGTTTCATTAGGTCCCATTTGTTTAGTTTTGCTTTTATTTCCAATATTCTGGGAGGTGGGTCATAGAGGATCTTGCTGTGATTTATGTCGGAGAGTGTTTTGCCTATGTTCTTCTCTAGGAGTTTTATAGTTTCTGGTCTTACATTTAGATCTTTAATCCATTTTGAGTTTCTTTTTGTGTATGGTGTTAGAAAGTGTTCTAGTTTCATTCTTTTACAAGTGGTTGACCAGTTTTCCCAGCACCACTTGTTAAAGAGGTTGTCTTTTTTCCATTGTATATCCTTGCCTCCTTTGTCAAAGATAAGGTGTCCATAGGTTCATGGATTTACCTCTGGGCTTTCTATTCTGTTCCATTGATCTATATTTCTGTCTTTGTGCCAGGACTATACTGTCTTGATGACTGTGGCTTTGTAGTAGAGTCTGAAGTCAGGCAGGTTGATTCCTCCAGTTCCATTCTTCTTTCTCAAGATTACTTTGGCTATTCGAGGTTTTTTGTATTTCCATACAAATTGTGAAATTATTTGGTCTAGTTCTGTGAAAAATACCGTTGGTAGCTTGATAGGGATTGCATTGAATCTATAGATTGCTTTGGGTAGAATAGCCATTTTGACAATATTGATTCTTCCAATCCATGAACATGGTATGTTTCTCCATCTGTTTGTGTCCTCTTTGATTTCTTTCATCAGTGTTTTATAGTTTTCTATATATAGGTCTTTTGTTTCTTTAGGTAGATATACTCCTAAGTATTTTATTCTTTTTGTTGCAATGGTGAATGGTATTGTTTCCTTAATTTCTCTGTCTGTTTTTTCATTGTTAGTATATAGGAATGCAAGGGATTTCTGTGTGTTAATTTTATATCCTGCAACTTTACTATATTCATTGATTAGCTCTAGTAATTTTCTAGTAGAGTCTTTAGGGTTTTCTATGTAGAGGATCATGTCATCTGCAAACAGTGAGAGTTTCACTTCTTCTTTTCCTATGTGGATTCCTTTTACTTCTTTTTCTGCTCTGATTGCTGTGGCCAAAACTTCCAACACTATGTTGAATAGTAGTGGTGAGAGTGGGCACCCTTGTCTTGTTCCTGATTTCAGGGGAAATGCTTTCAATTTTTCACCATTGAGGGTGATGCTTGCTGTGGGTTTGTCATATATAGCTTTTATTATGTTGAGGTATGTTCCTTCTATTCCTGCTTTTTGGAGAGTTTGATTAAAACACAGGTTTTTGATGGTGGGATGGTGAAGGGCAGTGTAGTGGATCCAACTTTTGAGTGGGATGAAATCTAGGGTTGAAATGCTATCTCTTTACTTAAGTTAGTCAGTAGGTGAAAGTGAATGTTAAGACTTGAGCCACATTGTCTAAATTTCATTCCTGGCTCAGGTACTTACTGGCTGTGTGTCCTTGGGCAGTTTTTTGGTCACTTAAAGATTCTTAGCCTTAACTTCCTCATCTGTAAAGGGAGAAACTAATAATCTCTATCAAATAGGGTTTTGAGAATTAAATGTGACAATCTATGTAAGAGATATAGTACAGTGCTTAACACATAGTACGTGCTTAATAAATGTTCAGCTCAGTTCAGTTCAGTCACTCAATCGTGTCTTACTCTTTGTCATCCTATGGACTGCAGCATGCCAGCCTTCCCTGTCCATCACCAACTCCCGGAGCTTACTCACATTCATGTCCATTGTGTCAGTGATGCCATCCAACCATCTCATTCTCTGTAGTCCCCTTCTCCTCCTGCCCTCATTTTTTCCCAGCATCAGGGTCTTTTCCAATGAGTCAGTTCTTCGCATCAGGCCAAAATTGGAGTTTCAGCTTCAGCATCAGCCCTTCCAATGAATATTCAGGACTGATTTCCTTTAGGATGGACTGTTTGGATCTCCTTGCAGTCCAAGGGACTCTCAAGAGTCTTCTCCAACGCCATAGTTCAAAAGCATCAATCCTTCAGCACTCAGCTTTCTTTATAGTCCAACTCTCATATCCATACATGGCTGCTGGAAAAACCATAGCTTTGACTAGATGGACCTTTGCTGGCAAAGTAACATCTCTGCTTTTTAACATGCTAATGTTAGGTGCTATTATTGTTATTTTATATGAACTTAAGGATCCCTTGAAATAATTCTTTGGTGTGTCACAAGATCCAAAATCAAGTTTGGGAACAACTGACATAGGGGTTGGGAAGGAACAACAATGTTGACCATAAAGTTATGGTTGTGAATTCTTAGCTTGATACTCAGTTTGTTGGACATTGGATTTTGTGCCTCAGATCATTTACCTGTAAGATAGGTTTAATGATAACTAATGTGCATGGAACTTATACTATGTTCTAAACGGCATATTTGCATTATTCCATTTAGTCCTCATATCAAACTCATGATGTGGTAACTACTATTTATTTTTATAATGGCAGATGGAGTAACAGGTTGACTCACTGTTTGAATTCACCTAGATTGTATGCAAGGAAGTCAGGATACAACGCAGACAGTCTGGCACCTGAGCAATGCTTTCTTCTGTGTATTGATAGCAGTACTCAGCTACCTGAAGGGGTTTAGATGAAATTTCAGATGCAGTGTAGCAAAAGTACCTTGAAAACTGTGGAGAGCTAAAAGGTCTTATTGATATAACTGCAAAGTGTTTTGAAAAGACTCATAGTGTGAAAAAGTTGCCTCTGAATTATCTTTGGTTTATGATTCAAGGAAGGGAGGACCATGGCAAAATATTTCCAGAAAGGCACACACCTGGCCACTTCTTCAAGAGCAGGTATTGCCTGTGATTTGTCACTAAAACATGTCCTTAAAGTGGTGTAATATCTATACCATGTGGCTTGGTGGAAAAATTGAGTGACACAAAGAACATAGGAAGCACTTGATACATTTTATAATTTTTCATATTACATAATAATTTTTCATATTACTATAATTATTGTTATAAAAAGTATTTGCACTACTGGTATCATCATTAAAATATGCATGTAACCACTGAATTTCCAAGATTAAACCTGAATAAGTCTTCTGTGACTAGAGGTCAATAAATAGATGGTAAAGACTAGACAAATATTTTATTATCAACATTTTTTACCTGGGGAGCCTTTTTAAGGTTCAAAAAATTAAAAATTAAAAGCAGTTAGCAATTCTCATTTCTTAACTGTGAATTTCAAATTTGTGTTTTCCTCACACTTTTATATCTTACAAATTTATGTAAATCTTTGCCATTTATCAGAGTTTTACTAAACCAGTTCTTTGCACCTACAAGCTGTACAAAAACCTAATGAATGGCCTCAGTGACTCCATTCAGTATAAATTAGGAATGAGTGACAGGAGTAATTATCCTACAAGGACACAATGTTCTCATCAATTTTCCTTAAATCTATCACTAGAATAACTGACATTGAAGTAATTAATCCTCTCTTTCTTTGATAAATCAATGTCGTATATGTTGGCAACATCAGTTAGTAGCCCTATGACTTCTGTATTTGTCTCAACGACTGGTGGCAGGTTGTTATATTGCTTTATTATGTAAGCCACATTTCATAGGTGTGCATGACAACAGTTCTATACTAAACAGGCATACTGCCGGTCACACTTACAGCTGAAAACTCCTATACACAAGCACACACAGACTGGAAAATTGACCTTAAATTATTTTTCACTTAGATTGCAAAAGAGCTCTTAGGTAATTACAAGTCAGAAATACAAAGTAAAATTTGAATCTCATCCTGTGACTTCCTTTGGAAGTTTTTGTCCTCTTTAGCTTGGATCCAGAGAACATCAAGTAAGGGTGCGGTTCTCTCGGTATTTATAAAAATTTACTGCTATACCAGTACACAGTTGTCTATCTAGTTTGTGCAGCAATGAGTCTGTGCCCTTGACCATTTCTCTCTGGATAGATCAATCGGTATCTTGACTGACTCACATAATTTTTTCTTCAAAACTTGCTGTTTTATGGATAAGAAATTTGACAGGAAAGCAATCCCTTCATTCTTTTCTTCACTCATTTCTCACTCACATAAGCACTCACATTTTTCTTTTCTGTTGACTCAGGTATAATTTGTTCTACGATCACCTGTGAATTTGTGATAAATTTTATCAGTAGGCTTAAAGGTGTTTAACCTTACAGACACTTAAAGAGAAGATAGCAAGGTGAAAGATGAGTAGATATTTTGATAAGTATATAGGTATATAAGATAATGAGAAATACTTGTTTGCATATAGTTTAATACTATGTATATTTTGTTTCATGTAACTTTTTATTTAATTGAGGAGATAGTTTAGAATACTGGGGAAAAAACCATTAACTTAGAAGTCACACAAATCTAAGTGCCATCTCCAGCTCTGCCAATTGGTTTTATGACCTTGAGTGATTATCTAAAATAACCACACCTTAGTTCCCTCCATGAAAAAGGAGAATAAAAAACATATGAAAGTTGGTTTTTACATTCAAAGGAGTAAGAAGATAGTCTACAAAACCTACCATAATATCTGGCATGTAAGTAATAATTGTATCAACTTATCTATATCATATATACATACAAACTACATATACACACTTAAAATAGTATTTTGAGGATTAGGTCATTAAAAGCAATGAAAACATGAACCTGAGAATATCTGATTATTAGTTGATTCCAAAAGAACATGCAATGTCTATAAATTTAGACCTCAAAAAATTTTTAAATCTGATTTACCTTTTTTGTTGAAATCATTAAGATGGAAGCATGTCACTTTAAAAATGTCAGTGGCTCAGTCATGTCCGACTCTTTGCAACCCCGTGAACTGTAGCCTTGTTCATGGAATTCTCCAGGCAAGAATATTGGAATGGGTAGCCATTCTCTTCTCCAGAGGATCTTTATGACCCAGGGATAGAACCTGGAGCAGATTCTTTACTGTCTGAGCCGCCAGGGAAGCCCCATCATTTTTAAATGGTAAACAAACTTCTCTTTGCTGAAGATGCACACAAGAGGTGGGTAGGATTTGAACAAGCAGAGGGGAAGGTGGAGAGCACTTGACTCAAGGGAGATTACAAGGGAAGGTCTGGAAGTGGGGGTAACCATGAGCAGTCTGAGTGGTGAGATGATCCTAGTAACAAAAGCCCAGATAAATAAATCCTTGCAGAAGACAGAACCAGCTTGCCTAATGCTCTAAGTGACAAAAAGAAATGTTTATTCAACACTCACTGATTGCCTGGGCTGGCAAAAGCACAGAAAAAGCCTCGTCTTTATGGAGCTTGATTTTAATAAGTGTAGTGTTAATTTTAGATTTCTGGAAAAACTTACCACAAACTTAATCACTTAATACTAAACACATTCACTATCTAACAGTTTCCATAGATTGGGAGGTCAGGTTCTGTTTAAACTTCATACTCATCTCTCTGCTCTGGGTCTCAGAAGGCTGCATAGCAGGTGTCGGCTAGATTGTATTTTCATCTTGAGGTTTAACTATGGAAAAATCCACTTCCAGCTCTCTCAGCTTGTTGACAGAATTCACTGCTTTGCACTCATATGACTTAGGGCCTCACTTTCTGGGGCTTTTGACTGGAGGCTGCCCTGAGGTCCCCAAGGCCAGCTGTGGGTCCTGGCCGTGTGGGCTTCCTCCACACGACGGCCTACTTCATCAGACTCCAACCCTTCAGGGAAGGCTCAGACCTTCTTGTAAAGGCTTTCATCTGTTACAACCAGGCTCATCCAGGATCAGTTAAGTTCAGTGGCTCAGTCACGTCCGACTCTTTGCGACCTGATGGACGCAGCATGCCAGCCTTCCCTGTCCATCACCAACTCCCAGAGCTTACTCAAACTCATGTCCATTGCATAGGTGATGCTATCCAACCATCTCATCCTCTGTTGTAACCTTCTCCTCCAGCCTTCAATCTTTCCCAGCATCAGGATCTTTTCCAATGAGTCGGTTGTTTGCATCAGGTGGCCAAAGGATTGGAGTTTCAACTTCAGCATCAGTCCTTCCAATGAATACTCAGGACTGATTTCCTTTAGGATGGACTGGTTGGATCTCCTTGCTGTCCAAGGGACTTTTGAGAATCTTCTCCAGAAACACAGTTCAAAAGCATCAATTTTTCAGCGCTCAGCTTTCTTTATAATCCAACTCTCATATCCATACGTGACTACTGGAAAAACCATAGCTTTGACTAGATGGACCTTTGTTGGTAAAGTAATGTCTCTACTTTTTAATATGCTGTCTAGGTTGGCCGTAGCTTTTCTTTTAAGGAGCAAGCGTCTTTTAATTTTATGGCTGCAGTCACCATCTACAGTGATTTTGGAGCTCAAAAAAATATTTCCACTACTTTCCTTCTTGCTTGCTGAATTCCAGGCATGTGCAGTGCTCTAGGAATGTGCTCACTCTACCCTGTCTTGAAACTTTGCTATTGATTTTGCCTTTACCTGTTCTTTCCCAGGAGTCCACCTCCCCTTTCCCCTCATATTAGTTCTGAACTGAAACACCACCAGCCTTCCTTGGGCACCATTTTTGTTGTTATTTTCTAATTTTGCCTCCTCTGCTCCTGATTTGTTTTTCACTTTAATATTTATCATTATCTAATATATATATATATGTATGTTTTATAAATATATATATTTATAAAATTCAGCAAGCAAGAAGGAGAGTAGTGGAATATATCTATTTAAATATATAAATGTGTATAATATTAACACACACACATATACAAATATATATATATTTGTCTGAGTTATTGTCTGTACCTTCTCTGTGACATACAGAACCTTGCGTGGCCCCATGATTCTCCCCACTGCTGTTTATGACCTGTCAACCTGTATACTCCCTTCCCCCAGAATGTAGGTGAGACTTGTGCATGCTTCTGGCCAATAGAATATGGTCAAGACTCTTTAACACCTATTTATTGATTAAGTAACTATTGAGTGGACACTGACATTCCCTACTTGATAGCTGTTACTCACCAAAATGGAGGAGAGCAAGTTGCTGGAATTTTCACCTGACATGGAATTCTGAATTTTGAGTGACTTCAAATGACAAGCCATGGGTAGTCAGAAGTCCCTTGTTATCCAAATGGCTGATTAAAATACATGCATCAGAAAGTGAAGAGAGGCTTAGCAGTTCTTAGTATCACATTTCATCAGTCTTCCTTTCTTCTTTTTTTTTAAGTAGCATTCAACTTTCTTTGGTGTTTGAGTTATCTATTTCTATATATAAAAAAGAACCCAAAACTTAATGGCTTAAAATAATGAAGATTTATTATTTATCACAATTCTGTGGTATTTCCACTGCTGCTTTAATGTAGACTTATTCATCAGATTATAGTCAGCTTAGGGGTCAGCTGTGCTGGACATACACAGGGTCACATAAGGGGGCTCCATTTTGGCTGTTAGTGGGAACACCTTTATTTTCACTCCATGAGACCTCTCACCTAGACCAGGTTTTTAACATGGCAGTTTCAGGATCATGACAATGGAATCAGTCACACTTCTTGGAGCCCAGGATCTGAAACTCATGAAGTGTCATTCCTGCCATATTCCTTGGGTCAAAGAACATCACCAGGCCAGTCACTGTTCAAGGAGTGGAAAAATAGACTCCATCTCTTGATTAGAAGAAAAGTCAATTATAAAAGAGTATACATGGATTTATGGCCATTGTCCAGTCTACCACAAATGGATTTTATATTATATAGGTTTATCTCACAATGATGATTACTATATCACAGGACATAGACATGTTTGTCTGAAGACATCTTAGTTGGTTTTTTTCAGCTATACACCTGGCCTCATAATGAATGTACAGAATAAACTGCACCCAACTTTTAATCATGAAATACATGCTAGTCTACCATAAACTTACTTATGGATTTAAGGGGGAAAATAACACACATACATACACACACACACTGACTTATGAACATTCATAGTATACCATTTTGACTAATCTATTTTAATATTATTCAAGCCTCAAATATTTTATCAACTATACAGAGTTTGCATTTATGAATTATAGCTCTATGTTTTAAATAATACTTTCTTCATATCAGTTCATAACTTTTTCCATTATATAGTATTTATTATGCACTAAATCATATAAAGTAGCTTTTAAAACAATAAAATTAAAGCCACCCACCTTAAAACTAAATGTTACAATACCAGTGAGGTGTCATTAACACTGTGACCTGCTACCTGGGTGATCCTGCTCCATTTCACACTCCCACACATACCGCCATTGTTCTCCACTGTGTGTTTGCATTGCCATGCTTTCTTTCTAAACAAACTCCAGTTTTTTCATATATTCTTAAATTTATCGCTAAACAATATTTAATTTATTTAAAAACTTCTTGAGTATTATGCAATGATACCATATTATACATAGTTTACTGCAAGTTCCTTTGATTTACTGAATATCTTCTTTGTAAAATGTATCCTTTTAGTTGCATGTGGTTGTAGATTATATACATTTTATATGACTATATCCAGTATCCATTCTCCAGTGATTGCTTCCAGCTTTTACAATGCTACAGTGAAAATCCATGTACACATCTAGTGAACATGAAATATGTATAGTTTCTCTAGGGTTATACAGCTGGATATGGAATTGCTGGATTATAGGAAATGTAGCCTGATTTCATTCTTAAGAGAATGCAAATTTGTTTTCCAAAGTGATTTTAAAATTTACCACTGAGAGAGTATACATTCCCTCTCCAAAACTGAAATTGTCAGATATCTTAACTTTTGTTCACTTTGGAGATTAAATGATTTCTCAGTATATTCCTAATTACTATTTTTTTGCTTATTACTGAGGATGGCCATTATTCCATATTTATTGGTTATTTATATTTTCTTTTCCAGTGATATGCACTTGTATGTCATTACCCATTTCCCTATTCAGTTGTTATTTAGTTCTTCTTTTAAGAACTTGTATGTAGGATACCATTCCTTCATCACATTTGTTAAAAAGCATTCCTTAGCTTGTAGTTTGTCTCTCTGCCCCTGTATTGAACTCAGATGGATTTTATTTCCATAGAGTGAAAGTGAAGTCGCTCAAGTCGTGTCCGACTCTTTGTGACCCCGTGGACTGTAGTCTGCCAGGCCCCTCCACCCATGGGATTTCTCAGGCAGGAATACTGGAATTAGTTGCCCATATAATTGTATACTACAAATCATTCATTATTACTAATTCAGATAAATATATACTTTTCCCCATACATAGTGCTAAATATATCCAGCTACAGTTCTTGCTGTAAGTACTAGCCTAAGTCTATGTGAATCTTATCTATAATTATGAAATAATATAAAACTAACATATAATGTGAACTTTAATTCCACAATCATGACTTCTTTATCAATGTTTATTGCCTAGTCAGCAAATTTGGAAAACTCAGCAGTGGCCACAGGACTGGAAAAGGTCAGTTTTCATTCCAATCCCAAAGAAAGGCAATGCCAAAGAATGCTCAAACTGCTGCACAATTGCACTCATCTCACACGCTAGTAAAGAAATACTCAAAATTCTCCAAGCCAGGCTTCAGCAATATGTGAACCGTGAACTTCCAGATGTTCAAGCTGGATTTTAAAAAGGCAGAGGAACCAGAGATCAAATTGCCAACATCTGCTGGATCGTCGAAAAAGCAAGAGAGTTCCAGAAAAACGTCTATTTCTGCTTTATTGACTATGC
Organism: Dama dama; assembly: GCF_033118175.1. NCBI lineage: Eukaryota > Metazoa > Chordata > Mammalia > Artiodactyla > Cervidae > Dama > Dama dama. Next base: position 22,394,181 of record NC_083698.1, on the reverse strand, counting down.
CAAAGCCTTTGACTGTGTGGATCACAATACATTGTGGAAAATTCTGAAAGAGATGGGAACACCAGACCACCTGACCTGCCTCTTGAGAAACCTGTATGCAAGTCAGGAAGTGACAGTTAGAACTGGACACGGAATGAACAGACTGGTTCCAAATAGGAAAAAGAGTACGTCAAGGCTGTATATTGTCACCCTGCTTATTTAACTTATATGCAGAGTACATCATGAGAAACACTGGGCTGGAAGAAGCACAAGCTGGAATCAAGATTGCCAGGAGAAATATCAATAACCTCAGATACACAGATGATACCAGCCTTATAGTAGAAAGTGAAGAAGAACTAAAGAGCCTCCTGATGAAAGTGAAAGCAGAGAGTGAAAAAGTTGGCTTAAAGCTGAACATTCAGAAAACTAAGATAATGGCATCTGGTCCGATCACTTCATGGCAAATAGATGGGGAAACAGTGGAAACAGAGGCTGACTTTATTTTTGGGGCTCCAAAATCATTGTGGATGGTGATTGCAGTCATGAAATTAAAAGATGCTTGCTCCTTGGAAGGAAAGTTATGACCAACCTAGACAGCATATTAAAAAGCAGAGACATTACTTTGCCAACAAAAGTCCATCTAGTCAAGGCTATGGTTTTTCCAGTAGTCATGTGTGGATGTGAGAGTTGTACTATAAAGAAAGCTGAGCGCCGAAGAATTGATGCTTTTGACCTGTGGTGTTGGAGAAGACTCTTGAGAGTCCCTTGGACTGCAAGGAGATCCAACCAATCCGTCCTAAAGGAGATCAGTCCTGGGTGTTCATTGGAAGGACTGATGCTGAAGCTGAAACTCCAATACTTTGGCCACCTGATGTGGAGAGCTGACTCACTTGTAAAGGCCCTGATGCTGGGAAAGATTGAGGGCAGGAGGAGAAGGGGACGACAGATGATGAGATGGTTGGATGGCATCACCAACAAAATGGACGTGGGTTTGGGTGGACTCTTGGAGTTGGTGATGGACAGGGAGGCCTGGCGTGCTGCGGTTCATGGGGTTGCAAAGCATTGGACACAGTTAACTGACTGAACTGCACTGACTGAAGTTTTAAATACATCTATCAGAATTTCTTGTATCCTATTTTAGGAGAGAGTACTCAAACTTAAATTTAATTCAAAATCTTTACATCATAGCAAAACTGCTAAAATGTACTGGAATGCTTCTGTATCTATGATGCCATGTTACAGAGAATAGGCGGCTTCTATTAAACAACCCAGTTATTAGCCATTACTTTCTGTTCAGTAGCTATTTATCCTTGAGCTTCCCTAGTAGCTCAGTCAGTAAAGACTCTGCCTGCAGTGCAGGAGACCCAGGTTCGATCCCTGGGTCAGGAAGATCCCCAGGAGAAGAAAATGGCAACACACTCAAGTATACTTGCCTGGAAAATCCTATGGACAGAGTAGCCTGCAGGGTTATAGTCCATGGGGTTCCAAGAATTGGACACAACTTAGCGACTAAACCATCACTAGCTATTAATCCAGAAGGTGAATGTAAGCCGCTTCACCAACCAGATCACAGTTCCAGAAAGTAAAACCTTGCGTACTCTGTGAAATAAGAAATTTGAAAACTACTTATATGTGACATATAAGAGAATATATTTTATAGGACATGAGAGTTTTATTTTGAGGAAAATATGCAATAGCCACAGAATAGAATACAGTAAACACACATTGATATTATTAGCAAATTTCCTTTAGATTTTTTAATGTGTTCATATAATAAACTTTGACTGTGTGGACTGCAACAAACTGGAAAATTCTTAAAGAGATGGGAATACCAGACCACCTGACCTCCCTCCTGAGAAATCTGTATTCAGGCCAGGAAGGAACAGTTAGAACTGGACATGGAACAGCAGACTGGTTCAAAATCAGGAAAGGAGTATGTCAAGGCCGTATATTGTCACCCTGCTTATTTAACTTACCTGCAGAGTACATCATGAGAAATGCTGGGCTGAAAGAAGCACAAGCTGGAATCAAGATTGCCAGGAGAAATAGCAATAATCTCAGACATGCAGTTGGATGACACCACCCTTATGGTAGAAAGCGAAGAACTAAATAGCCTCTTGATGAAAGTGAAAGATGAGAGTCAAAAAGTTGGCTTAAAACTCAGCATTCAGAAAGATCATGGCATCCAGTCCCATCACTTCATGGCAAATAGATGGGGAAGCAATGGAAACAGTGACAGACTTTATTTTGGGGGGCTCCAAAGTCATTACAGGTGGTGACTGCAGCCATGAAATTAAAAGACACTTGCTCCTTGGAAGAAAATCTATGACCAACCTAGACAGCATATTAAAATTAGAGACATTACTTTGCCAACAAAGGTCTGTCGAGTCAAACCTGTGGTTTTTCCAGTAGTCATGTATGGATGAGAGAGTTGGACTATAAAGAAAGCTGAGCACCGAAGAATTGGTGCTTTTGAACTGTGGTGTTGGAGAAGACTCTTGAGAGTCCCTTGGACTGCAAGGAGATCCAGCCAGTCCATCCTAAAGGAGATCAGCCCTGAATATTCATTGGAAGGACTGATGCTGAAGCTGAAACTCCAATCCTTTGTCCACCTGATGCAAACAACCAATTCATTGGAAAAGACCCTGATGCTGGGAAAGATTGAAGGTGGGAAAAGAAAGGGATGACAGAGGATGAGATGGTTGGATGGCATCACCAACTCAATGGACATGAGTTTGAGTAAACCCATGGAGTTGGTGATGGACAGGAAGTCCTGGCATGCTGCAGTCCATGGGGTCACGAAGAGTCGGACACGACTGACTAATTGAACTGAACTGATAATAAACCTTTCCATTCTTCTGTCTTCACCTCTAATTCAGATTAAGTATTACTGCCACTTTCTTTTGACATGTTTTTGTTCTTTTATTTTTCCTTATATTCCTTGTATATTTAGCATCTAAAGATATGCATATTTCAGGGAATATTATCACACACAAATAGCAAATATTCTGCTCCAGGTCCTATGCAGAAAGCTTTATGTGTGAAACCTCATTCACAGTGCATATGTATCTCTAATGTCCATTCATTTACAGTTCTATCAGAGTACTTAAAAAATAATAATGCAGAGCAGACTAAGTAGCAAGTGAAAATAAACTGATTAGGGTGTGTTATAGGAGGCCCCTTTAAAAAAAGATGTTCCGACTGTGTTTTTTCTAGAAATAATTTCTTTTTCTTTCTACAAAATACTTAGTAAACAAAATAATATTAAAATATGCTACTGCTCTTTTGTTTTATGATAGGAGGAAGAGACATTTGACACTGGATTGTAGATGAGCACATTAAAATTCCTGAAATTTACTGACCCTTGTGTGGGATTTCAAAATAAATTTGAATCTACATATGAGAAAATGTTAATCTATAATAGTTTTCTATTTATCATCTTATTCTATAAAGATGGTTAAAAATTAAGAGGTATAAATATATCTTATATTTTACCCACCCATCCCTTTTCCCTTAGGCTTTTATTTAAAAAGTTTAAGCATGGACATCTAACAAGTGTGGTTGCTTTTGCAAATACTATAGCTTCAAGGACATTTTCACCATCAAGCACTTTTTACCCATCTTTTAATATTATGTATATTATGAAGAACGCTATTAATAATTTTATGTATTTCTGTTAACTTATACTCAAATCATCAGAGCATACGTTCTTTAAGGAGAATTTTATCTAAGAATATATTGAGTTTTTTAGAAAATATATTTTAAAGTGCATTTCTCTCTGTATAGTTTTTATTTGTTTACTTGGTCTTGATTTTCTGCCTGCTTAACTTTTCTTGTTTGAAAATAAGAGTGCCCAGAATAGATTAACCACAAGAACAAATATGTTGAATTTTTTTCAGTATCACAAACTTTGGAATTCTGAGTGACTTCTAAAATGGATATCATCTCTCTTAATTATATTGCTTAGATAAAAACAGAAGTTTAGGAATGTTAGAAGTCTAGTGCTCTGCATCGCCCCTCCCTGGTTCAGTGGAACCAGCTTCTGTCCTGGTGAGTCACATAACTCTACATTTTTCATGGCTATCCTTTTACCTGCCTTATTTGTGGGCGTAACCTACCAATGTCAGCATAGTGAATTACGAGCAGCAGCTTAAGGTAAACATCATTTACTCATAAGAAATTATTTCCACATCACCTTGGTTTTTGACTTGGCATTAAGAAAAAAGAAAAAAAAAAAAAAGAAATCCCGTCCCTTTTTATAATCACCTGTCATACATTTGAAATAACAAAGAGCCTCGAATTCTGCCTTCTCTAGCCTGAGTGTGCCATGCGCTGTGCTATGATTTATGACCTGAGCATCCGACACCCTCCATGCACTAACAAGATTGCCCGCTGCGTTTGAAATATACCGCCCCCCGCCCATGAAAGCAAACACATCCTTGTGGTATAAAGCCTTGTTTGCATGCAAGGAATTAAACACATACAAGTTCTAATTTTTAGTCTTTTGCTGTTGCCTTTAAGAATGGCTAACATAAGATCTGTAGGTGAACAGGATTTCATATACTAGATGAGGGCTCTAAGGGGAATCCTGACCCCAAGAAAAAGGTGCAGGGAAATTTGGCAGAATGTCAACATGGTTTCCACTAGTACATGACAGGGACTCATTATGGGCTTGCTGTTGCCTGTGAGCTGGTTTCACTACCATCAACTAAGAGGCCAGAATGCCTGGTTCCAGATGCTCTTGCCAATTGACCGTAAAATTGCTATGCATTTCTGGCCAAAACTGAGATTTTAAAAACTCCCCTCCCCCCTCCCCTCAACACCCTAACCCCCAATTCCCTCTAAAAAGCTGCTCATTATTCTTCCTTTGCCCCCTGATCTCAGCAAAAGAAATACTTCTGGAATCAATTAGAAATGTCTGCCCTTGATGAGGTTTGCACGTGAGTTTGGAGTTGTGAGGCTTTGATAGTGGCAGCCAACAGCTGCAGTTTCAGGTGGTAAAATCTAAGAAGGAATTTTCCAGGGTTTATTTACCATCATAAAAATTTTAAAAATAGGCAAGACATGTTAGGAGACCGATTCCTATGCCTTTGAAAGTGAAGTTAAATTTGGATCTTATATTTGTTTTATCCACAATGAGCAAGATGGAGCTCCAGTTGGGGGTATCTTTTCATTCCTTTAATAGATTGTGCCAAATGATTTTCAATTCTGAAGATGGGGATCTCCTTTCTGAAGGTAATAGTAAAAGAACATCTGTTATTATTTCTGTCATATTAATTGTTGACAAGTAAAGATAGTCAAGGTTAATGGAAATCAGAACCCACGTTCTGAATATAAGGTGAATTGGTGTAATACATTTGCCTACTCTTTTTCTCTCTAGCTATATGTGTATATAAATTATTTAATTAAAAAAACTGCAATAAGAACTTTTTCCTTTATAAATATAGTTATTTGGTAAGTTTTTCTTAGTTCTTATTTGATAAGATACTATCAGCTTCTTTTTTTTATTTATGTGTTCAACTAAAACACATCAGCTATATGAGCATGAAAATGAGATGATGTTTCTAAAGCCAAACTAAAAGGCATAGGAACACAGGTATCCAGACTGTCACCTGGCACAGTCCTTTTCTTTCCTTGAGTACATGACATGCTTCCTGGAAGCCTGCTTTTGTTTCTCCCACTGGCTAAAAAGCAGACAAAATTTTAGGCACTAAAATTTTTAATCATGCCTTTAAGAAATGCTATCAAACTTTTGTTTTCCTCTATGGTGGTGGTGGTGGTGATAATTTGTGTTCGACTCTTTGTGACCCTATGGACTGTAGCCCTCCAGGCTCCTCTGTTCATGGGATTTCCCAGGCAAGAATAGAGGTATGGGTTGCCATTTCATTTTTCTCAGAGAATCACCATTAAATACAGAATTTTAGCTCCTAGAACAACCTAGTCTATAGTTAAATGGAACTGTAAGCACCTGTTATTTCCTCTTAATGTAATGTGGTTTCTATTTATATAATGATGGTGGGGTTTGAGAAGGAATTTTATGTCTATTTCTCTGATAGTATCTTCATATTTAAAGGCAATAGAGATAAGTTTAAATTTGAATTTTTATGAGAACTCTCTCCACATGTGCAGACATCTGCCTACCAACCAGTTTGGTTTCTAGGTTGAAATATATTAGTTAGTAGAACTAAATGAATAAATGACTGAATTATCAAGTGTACCTAAAATATCATACAATTTTATTATATTTGTAGAATAACTTTAGTTTTTCAGTAGGCTGAAAAACAGTTACATAGAATACCTAATGTCACATGTATGACACAATGTAATGAAGGTAAAAAAGATACATATATTTTGCCTAATAGTTTCCTGGGTAAATTAGCATATCAACAACAACAATAACAAAAAGAAACAAGGCTGAACAACTTAATTACCATCTTTCAAAAACAATGCCTCATTCCTTCTCAATATCCTCCATATGCTCTTCATGTTTTTGGTAAGCCAAACTTCCTTTTATTGAGCAAAATAAAATAAAACAAAAACCCTATATGTAGTCTTTAACAGTGTTCTAAAAGTTACTTCCCTGTGATCAACTTGTTACAGAAAGGAAAAGGTGACTAATTTATTCCTTTTCTCTGACATGAAATGTCCCATGCACCACCTTTTTCTAAATATGTTCAAATCTAAAAGCAAAATCCAGCTATTTGGTAGTAAACCCATTGACAGTTGAAACATTCTCTTCAAGGAGGAAGAAAACTTTCAAATAGGAGGCTTCCTTGAGGGGATCAGATAAGACTGCAAACCTGGTAATAACCGTTTGGACATGCAATCTCAGAAAAGCACTGTAGCTGATGGAGGATTATCACCTGACACCCTTGCTTATGATTCCTAAGTTTGCTTTCTCAGTGGTATTCTCTTCTCTTTATGCTTACATAAAGGATCCAGAAATCAGCTGATACAGATTAAAAACTATATGAATTTTCAAGAGTTTACACTATATTTCACACTATTTCTTCCAAAATTAAGTACTTAATTAGGTATGTAAGGAATTTGATTTAGTGTGCAGCATAGGAGGGTACTCTGTTTTAAACTGTGTTTGGTTATGACAGTGTCTGACACTGGCTCAGCCTAGCTTTGTACAAGCATTTAAAATACTGTGATGAGATGGAGAAAAAATGGCATCAGATTCCAGACTCATGGCTGTTATGAATTAACAAGGTGAGCAAAGTTCGTTAGTTCTTAGTTTCACTATCTATAAAGTCAAGGGAATGAAGTCCATTTCTAAAGTTACTTCAATGTTAAAGGTTTCAAACTGTGTACTTTAAAAAGAAAAGCAGATAAAATAGATGCTATTGTTTTACATTCATAAGATTAATTCACTAATAAGAATGGGATTCTGAGGAATCTTTGGGAAACGAAGAACTGAGTCTATGAGATTTTTCTGTACATGATATGTGAGAACATAAGAGATAGGGCAGAGAAAATAATAATCTGAATTGTGCTTTGTGAGAATTTAACTGCACCTACATATAATCACCACTGTGCCCTTTTCAACCTACAAAATCACTCCAAATGAATGCCCATTCAAAATAGATTTCAAAAGTTTGCTTGTTGTAAATCCATTTCCCAGACAAGGTACCTTACTGATGAAGATAGAGCTCGGAAGGTTTCCAAGCCACTAGAAATGGATCAAGTCATTGGATTGTAACCTGTAACAAATTTGTGAATGGGAGAACACTGGTTATTGAAATGCTAAAATCAGTACCAGTGATATAAACTTACAAGTCTTTAGGGCTCTCTGAGAAAGGCTGAGTCAAAAAACTGATAATAATTGTTCATAGAGAGTGTTACCAACATTCAGCAAAATTCTTATTGTCATTGTGCCTAGAGAAAAAGCAACCAGAGTAATATATTCCTTCCATTTTGTTCTCCTAAAGTGTTAATTATAATTCACTGAGGTGTCACTCACAGAAAAAAGTCTCAAGGTGAGGCACACAAGTGGTTTACAATAAGCACATGGAAGTGTTTAATCAAAATACATTAGGTAGACAATTTAGAAAAACTTTGTTTGCTCTTCCATTATTTTGTTAGTGATGTATGTAAATCGCAGTGCAAAAAAATTTTCCTCAGCTTGCTAAATACTCTTCAGATGATTGCTGAAGGCTATGGATAATTTTTCATTAGATTTACATTACTTTAAAACCAACAAGAAAACTAAGATCATGGCATCTCATCCCATCACTTCATGGCAAATAGATGGGGAAGCAATGGAGACAGTGACAGAATTTATTGTTGGAGGCTCCAGAATCACTACAGGTGGTGACGCAACCATGAAATTAAAAGACACTGGCTCCTTGGAAGAAATGCTATGACCAACCTAGATAGCATATTAAAAAGCAGAGACATTACTTTGCCAACAAAGGTCCATCTAGTCAAACCTATGGTTTTTCCAGTAGTCATGTATGGATATGAGAGTTGGACTATAAATAAAGCTGAGCGCCGAAGAATTAATGCTTTTGAACTGTGGCCTTGGAGAAGATTCTTGAGAGTCCCTTGGACTGCAAGGAGATCCAACCAGTCCATCCTAAAGGAAATCAGTCCTGAATATTCATTGGAAGGAATGATGTTGAAGCTGAAACTCCAATATTTGGCTACCTGATGTGAAGGGCTGACTCATTTTAAAAGACCCTTATGCTGGGGAAGATTGAAGATAGGAGGAGAAGGGGATGATGGAGGATGAGATGGTTGAGTGGCATCACCAACTCGATGAACATGAATTTGAGCAAGCTCTGGGAGTTGGTGATGGACAGGGAAGCCTGGCATGCTGCTGTCCATGGGATCACGAAGAGTTAGACACGACTGTGTAACTGAACCGAGCTGAACCAACAATTAAAATGGTAGACTGATTTCAGTCTACAATGGTACTTTTAGCTCAGTCTTATTTCATTATTCCAGAGGAAAATCTTCATATGAAGATCAGGGCAATTCTTTCCTTATGTTTAACTCCAGTAATAATGGCCCTGAAAAAGTATGTTATCTGGCTACAAATACATAAATGTTACAAAGTAGCAAATGAAAGGGACTCTAGCCAAAGCTATAGTGAATTAATACATGTTTGAGAATACCTGTTCACAGAGTATTAACACATGGAGTTACAATTAACTCTATGTCACAATTAACCATAGAGTATATTCCAGATATAAATATGACACCACCAAAGACACTAATACAACCTCAATAACTGACCCTAAAGAAATGGAGATCTATGAACTGTGAAAGAATTTAGAACAATCTTTTTAAAGGAAGTTTAGTGAACTACAAGAAACCACAGAAACTAAACAAAACTATCAAAACAATGTGTGATCAAAATGAGAAGTTTGACCAGGAAGTAGCAACCATCAAAACAAAACAAAACAAAACAAAAAGCAACAGAAAAACTAGAGTTGAAAATTACTAAACCTGAACTGAAGAATTCAATAGAGGTTTTCAAGTTAGATGTGACCACACAGAAGAAAGATTCAGCTACCTAGAGGACAAGATAGTTGAAATTATGCAGTCAGAGGGTCAAAAAAAGAAAAAGTGAAGAAAGCCTGCTATGAGAATGGGAATTATGGGATGCAATGCACATATATAATATTTGCATTATGGGCATTCCAGAAGGAGAAAACAAATATAAAGAGATAGAAAGAATACTTAAAGCAACCGTGGCTGTAAACTACCCAAACATAGTGAGAGAAATGGACATACAGATCCATGGGGTCCAAAGGCTCCAAATAGGTTGAACCCATGTGAAGAAGAGAAGTGAAGTGTTGGCCGCTCAGTCATGTCCAACTCTTTGCAACCCCATGGACTGTAGACCACCAGGCTCCTCTGTTTGTGGAATTCTCTAGGCAAGAATACTGAAGTGGGTTACCACTCCCTTCTTCAGATCTTCCCTATCTAAGGATCAAACCTGGATCTGACCACCAGGGAATTCCCATATAGGGCTAGTTAAATTGTCAAAAGTCAAGATGGAAAAAAATAACTTTAAGAGCAGCAAGAGAAGAGAAAAGTTATATACAAGTTAACCCCTCTAAGAGTATCACGGAGTTTCTCAAGAGAAACTGTTCTAGTCAGGTGGGAATGGTATGATCTATTCAAAATATTAAAAGAAAATGACTGTCAACTGAGAATTCTGTAAGAATAGTAAAACTATTCTTCAGAAACAAAGAAGGGATAAAGGTTTTCAAACAAAAAAAGCTAAGCTAACAAAATCACAAGACCTGCCTTACAAGGAATGCTAAAGAGAATTATTTAAGTGGAATTAAAATAATGGTAATTAACAACATAAAAATATAATAGGGTACCACAAATCTCACTGCTAATGGTAAATATATAGTCACAGTTAGATTTTATAATATAATACTGATGCATAACTCACAATTTCAGTTTAAAAGTTAAAAAAAAACATGTAAAAATAACCATGACTACAATAATCTATTTCAGTTATACAACATAAAAATATGTAAGTTTTAACAACAATATCCTGAACCATGAGGGGAAGAGAAGTGAAAATGTAAAGCTTAGAAATTTTATTGAAGTTAATTGTTATCAATTCAAAATAGGCTGTTAAAATTGTAAGATATTTCAACTAAGCCTTATAGTAACCAGAAATGAAAATCCTATAGCAGTTACACAAAAGTACAGACTATAAAGAAGCTAAACAAACTGATATCAGAAATATCAAAATACAAAACAGACAGCAGGATATGAAACAAGGGACATTAGATCTATAAAATAATCAGAAAACAGTTAACAAAATGGCAATAGTAAGTTCTTATCTGTCAGTAATTACATGTATATGTAAATGGATTAAGTTCCCTGACCAAAAGTTATATATTTCAATGGATAAAAACACAAATTCAATAATGACATGCCTACAAGAGAATCACTGTAGCCTTAAACACATTTCAATCAATGCTTACCAAAATAAAAGCAGATATAGCCATACTTATATCAGACAAAATATACTTTAAACTAAAAACAATAAAAAGAGACAAAGAAGGTCACTATGTAAGGATAAGGAGGCCAATCCTTCAAGAAAATATAGCATTGATAAATATATATGTACCCAATAGTAGAGCACCTAAATATGTAAAGCAAAATCTAATATAATTAAAGGGAGAAGTAAACAGTAATACAATTAGAGTTGGGAACTTTAATTCCCACTCTCAACAATGAATAGATTATGTAGACAGAGAATCAACAAGGAAACAGTGATCTGAACAGCACTATAGATTGAAAGAACCTAAGAAAGCATACACAAAACAGACAGTAAAGAATTCAAGAAAATTCCTGGGTGCAAAATTAACGTACAAAAATCAGTAGTATTTCTATCCACTAAGAACAAAATTTCTGAAGAAGAAATTAAAAAATTGATCTCATTTATAAAATGATCAAAGACAAAATAGTTAGGAATAAATTTAAAGAGATGAAATTTCTATGCTGAAAACTGAAGAATATTAAAAGGAATTGAAGAAGACATAAATACGTGGAAAGGTATCCATGTTCATGGATTGAAATTATTAATGTTATTAACTTTGCAATACTACCATAAGTCTTCTACAGATAAAATGCAATCCCTTTCTAGACTCCAATGGCATATTTTGAAGAAGTAGAAAAAATAGACCTAAAATTCATATCTAACCACAAAACAAAAACCCAAATAGCCAAAGAAATTCCAGGAAAGAACAAAGCAGGTGATATCATACTTCCTGGTATGCTATATAGTCATCACAACTCTATGGTATGGTATGGTATGGCAGATAGACCAGATGAACAATATCAAGAGCCCAGAAATAATCTCCAGTATATACAATCAATTAATATTTGATAAGAGAGATAAGAATACTCAAAGGAGAGAGAACAATCTCTTCAATGAATGGTGCTGAAATAATTGGATATTCACATATAAAAGAATGAAGCCAGAGTCATACCTTATGCTGCTTACTAAAGTTAATTTGAAGTAGATTAAAAACTTAAATGTATGACACCATAAAACTCATAGAAGAGAACAGGAATAAAGCTCCTTGATATGGGTCTTCATAATGATTTTTTTGGATATGATAGAAACAACAAAATCAAAATTAAATAAGTGGGACTACATCAAACTAAAAAGTTTCTGCACAGCAAAGGAAATCATCAAAAAAGTAAAAAGACAACCTATGGAATGGGGAAGGTGTTTCCAGACTGTATATCTGATAAGGGACTAATAGCTAAAATACATGAACTCATACAACTCAATAGACACCCTTCCAAATATCCCTATTAATAGACAAAAGATGTGAATAGTTATGTTAAAAAAAGTACTAGGGATTTAATGTACAGGATGATGACTATAGCCAGCACTGCTGTATGACATATAGAAGACTTGTTAAGAAAGTAAATCCTAAGAGTTCTTGTTATAAGAAGTTATTTTCATTTTTTTCTTTTTATTTTATCTATATGAAAGATATGGGTTTCCCAGGTGACTCAGTGGTAAGAATTCTTGCCAATGCAAGAAACATGAGTTTGATCCCTGGGTCAGGATAATACCATGAAGAAGAAAATGTCAACCCACTCCGGTATTATTGCCTGGGAAATCCCAAGGACAGAGGAGCCTAGTGGGCCACAGTCCATGGGGAGGCAAAAGAGTTTAATGCAACTTAGTGGCTAAACAACAAAAACAATATGAAAAGATGGATATTAGCTAATCTAATGTGGTAATTGTTGTTCAGTTGCTAAGTCGTGTCTGACTGTTTGTGACCCCTTGGACTGCAGCACGCCAGGCTTCCCTGTCCTTCACTCTCTCACAGAGTTTGCTCAAACTCTTGTCCATTGAATTGATGATGCCATCCAACCATCTCATCCTCTATTGCCTCCTTCTCCTCCTGCCCTTAATCTTTCCCAGCACTGGATCTTTTCCAAGGAGTCAGCACTTCACTTCAGGTGGTGAAAATATTGGAGCTTCAGCTTCAGCATCAGTCCTTCCAATGGAAGTTCACAGATGATTTCCTTTAGGATTGTCTGGTTTGATGCCCTTGCTGTCCAAGGGACTCTCAAGAGTCTTCTCTAGCACCACAATTCAAAAGCATCATTCTTTGACACTCAGCTTTCTTTATAATCCAACTCTCACATCCATACATGACTACTGGAAAAACCATAGCTTTGACTATATGGACCTTTGTGGGCAAAGTGATGTCTCTGCTTTTTAGTATACTGTCTAGGTTTGTCTTGGATTTGCTTCAAAGGAACAAGCGTCTTTTATTAAATGACTGCAGTCAACATAAGCAGTTACTTGGGAGACCAAGAAAATAAAATTGGTCAGTCAGTGTTTCTACTTTTTCCTTTGCTATTTGCCATGAATTTATGGGAATGGATGCCATGATCTTCATTTTTTGAGTGTTGATTTTTAAGCCTGCTTTTTCACTCTCTTCTTTCACCCTCATCAAGAGGCTGTTTAGTTCCTCTTTGCTTTCTGCCATTAGAGTGGTATCATCTACATATATGAGGTTATTGATATTTCTAACAGCATTATTGATTCCAGCTTGTGATTCATCCAGTCCAGTATTTTACATGATGTTCTCTGCATAGAAGTTAAATGAGCAGGGTGACAATATACAGCCTTGATGTACTCCTTTCTCAATTTTAAACCAGTCCATTGCTTCTTGTCTGGTTCTAACTGTCACTCCTTGACCTGCATACAGGTTTCTCAGGAGACAGGTAAGGTGGTCTGATATTCCCATCTCTTTAAGAATTTTCCACAGTTTCTTGTTGTCCACGTAGTCAAAGGCTTTGGTGAACTCAATGAAGCAGAAGAGGTTTTTTCTGGGATTCTCCTGATTTTTCTTTTTCTTTCTTTTTTTTTTTTTGGAATTCTCATGCTTTTTCAACATCCAATAGAAGTTGACAACTTGATCTCTGGTTCCTCTGTCTTTTCTAAATCCAGCTTGTATATCTGGACCTTCTTGGTTCATATACTGCTGAAGCCTAGCTTGAAGGATTTTGAGCATTACCTTGCTAGCATGCATTTGTATGGTAGTTTGAACATTTTTTGGCATTGCCCATATTTGGAATTGGAAAAAAAATTGATCTTTCCCAGTCCTATGGCCACTGCTGAGTTTTCCAAATTTGCTGGCATATTGAGTGCAACACTTTAACAGTGTCATCTTTTAAGATTTTTAATAGCTCAGCCGGAATTCTACCATCTCCACTAGGTTTGTTCTTGGTAATAATTCCTAAGGCCCACTTGACTTCATACTCTAGGATATCTGGTTCTAGTTGAGTAACCACACCATCATGGTTATCTGTGTCATTAAGATTTTTTTGGTATAGTTTTTCTATGTATTCTTGCCACCTCTTCTTAATCTCTCCTGCTTCTGTTAGGTCTTTGCCATTTCTTTCCTTTATTGTGCCCATCTTTCAATGAAATATTCCCTTGATATCTTCAATTTTCTTGAAGAGATCTCTAGTCTTTCCCATTCTATTGTTTTCCTCTATTTCTTTGCATTGTTCATGTAAGAAGGTTTTCTTATCTCTCCTTGCTATTCTCTGGAGTTCTGCATTCAGTTGAGTATATCTTTCCCTTTCTCTTTGCCTTTTGCTTCTCTTCTTTTCTTAGCTATTTGTAAGGCCTCCTCAGCCAACCACTTTGCCTTCTTGAATTTCTTTTTCTTGGAAAGCTTTTGATCACTGCCTCCTGTACAATGTTATGAACCTCTGTTCATAGTTCTTCTGGCACTATATCAGAGATAATCCCTTGAATCTATTTGTCATTTCCATTGTATAATCATAAGGGATTTGACTTAGGTCATACTAAATGGCCTAGTGGTTTTCCCCAATATCTTCAATTTAAGTCTGAATTGGGCAATAAGAAGCGCATGGTCTGAGCCACAGTCAGCTCCCAGTCTTGTTTTTGCTGACTGTATAGAGCTTTTCCATTTTCAGCTGCAAAGAATATAATCAATCAGATTTTGGTATTGATCATCTGGTGAAGACCATGGGTAATTACTTCATAATACATGTAAATTAAACTATCATGCTGTATGCCTTAAACCTACTCAGTGATATATATCACTTATTTTTATAAATATTTATTTTATAAAACTGTAAAGGTTTTTGATATTTTACCAACATTTAAAATCAGGACACTTTTAAGAACCCAGATTAATAATTTCTCTTGAAAAATTTGATGATCTGGCAACACTGAACTGGCATAACTGTTGAACATCAATGAGTTAAAGCCAAAGAATGGTTTTGAGCCCATGAATGTGCCTCTATGCACATTTTGATTCTTTCAGATCATAAACGTCAAGAAGGACAGGCAAATAGAATTTACAGACAGCATGTGAGTACTTGTAATTTGTGCTATGGGAAAAAATGAGTAGTTTACCTTTTATAGATTAAAGGACAATATTTCAGCTTTGAGGCAAACATAAATGAAGGGATAAACCACTATTGTCAGCTTTCATCATTTGAGCTATTTTAGAATTGGAAGAAACTGAATTATCCTTTTTGGCACTTTAGAGATGTGCCCTACATCTAAGAGATTCAGTGTCTTGTCCAGAGTTACATGGTTAGTGTGGAGCCCAGACAAAGATCTAAGTCTTTTGGTATTTGTATTATTTATGGTTTGTATGTGCATAAAATTTGTCAGGAGGTACACACACACACACACACACACACACACACACACACAATAACATTAGAATGCTCTGGGGAGAGGAATTGCATGGCAGAAGAACAGATGTGGAAGGGAACTTTTCAAAGAATCTTTAAAGTATGATTCATGTGAATGTGCTACCTATTTTTATGACCTTATTGATACACCAAAGACTAATTTTTTCCATGAGTGTATAGGAAATAAATATAATACACTAAAGCTTATAAATTTAGATATATAAAGCAGTTACTTATAAATTCAAACAAATGGATCTAATTTAAAAAATAACAAGTTGTACTTCAATTTAGACAGCTTTGCTTTTTTCTTATAATCAACACTGAAATCACATTTTTTCAGTCATGTGTTGAATATACTCATTTGTTTGATTTTAACCCTTGAATAATTTTTAAAGATTAACATCTTGACTAAAATCAAATTGTTGAATTTTTTTGAGTATAACTTTAAAAAATTGCTTTATGTTTTACTTCTATATTTGTGATTTAGAAAAATGAGGGAGCTTGAAATGTAAGGAAGGTATAACAAAGCAATATTCCTCTTATTATTTAGGTGTTATGCAAGAAAGCATAGTTAAAGTAAATTATCCCCATAACTGTCAAATAAAAATTGCTTGATGAGGTAATATTAACAAATGTCATGCTTTACCATTGAATCCTAAGCCCCGAACTCTTGAAACACTTTGTAATGTTTAAATGGGGGAAATAGGTGTTATGAAGAAATGAATATACAAAGCCCAAGTTGTTTACTAAATAAAGTACTTGAGACCTAAACCAAATAATGCAGTTACTTGTTTCCCAATGGGATTTGAGTGATTACATCTGTCTTGGCAAAAGTGGATTGGTTTATCTTAATGTAAAGTCCATGTAATGCTTATATTACATTGTTTACATTGCTGATTGAAACCTAATATACAATATACGCAGTTTGAGATGCCTGTTTCCAGTTTAAAGGGTATAGTTTTTATAGGACAAAGAATACTATCAATGGGCTTTGAAATGTACCTGAATATAACACATCTTTTTTAATTACCTCTACCAAGAAAGAAGAGTATTTTTCTTACTAGTAACAATAAAATCTATTTAAATGATCCTCTCTTTGAATTATAAGGAAAATGGTTAGTTATACTGAATAATAATGTTAGCACTTTTATTAAGAATTAATATTTTATTATTAAAGCACTGATGTTTCATTCAGCTTACTTGGATTTTAATATATCCATCAATCACATAGTCATGAAATATGAAGTACCAACTTTGCACTGGGATTTTTATCATAGAGGTTAGGAACAGAGAGTGGGAATGCACAAAGTTTGATTTGGGTTCTGGCTTTGATATTAATATTTACAAACTGTATGAATGTTAGGAAGTTTTCAAGCTTCCTAGGGATAAGGATAGAATTTTCGCAATAATTAAATCCAATATTGGATGTAAAGCCCTTAAACAGTAGTTTTGCTGCATGGCACATATTTAACAAGTCCTAACTTATCTTGTTATTGATGATGAAAACAACAAGGACATCACCAGAATCAGGTACTGAGACTGATACTAAGAGAAATGGCAGATGAGACCTTATCCCAGTCTTTAAGAATGTGGAGGAGATGATCGAATAAACTAGTAATTGGAGTAGGGTTTGATAAATGCTCTGTTAATGTTATACACCATGAGCTCTGAGAGAAAAAAGAAGAGAAACAAATAATCCAGTGGTGGTGTGGGATGAGATTTCCTGAGGTGGTGATGTGTACCTTGGGCATGAGTAGCAACTCACCAACTGAAGAGTTACGAGGGGGGACGTGTCAAGCAGACCGAAAGGCTGGGGCCAAGGCCAGTAGGTGAGAAAGTGCCTGTCATGTTGGCGAACTGACAGTAGTTCTAGACAGCTATAGTGGAGTGAGAGTGGAAGAACCCAAGGGATGGCATTAGAAAAATGAAAAGGACAATAATAGGGAGAGAAGTATAGAGTACAAAATAGGAGCTTGGGCTTTTGTCCTCAGGACACTATTACCTATACCACTGAAGAATTTGCTTAGATTCATATTTTAATATGATCACTGAAAAGATTCTGTAAAGAAGGAATTGGTAGGGAACAAGTAAGAGACAAGAAGTATATCTGGGACTAATTGCAGTAATTCTGGTGAGATATGACAGTGACTTGAACTAGGATTGGGATTCCCCGATAGCTCAGCTGGTAAAGAATCCGCCTACAATGCAGGAGACCTCTGTTCGATCCCTGGGTGAGAAAGATCCCCTGGAGAAGGGATAGGCTACCCACTCCAGTATTCTTGGGCTTCCCCGTGGCTCAGCTGGTAAAGAATCCACCTGCAATGCGGGAGACCTGGGTTCATTCCTTGGGTTGGGAGGATCCCCTGGAGATGAAAATGACTACCCACTCCAGTATTGTTGTGTGGAGAATTCCGTGGCAGGGGTGTCTGGCAGGCTACAGTCCATAGGATCAAAAAGAGTTGGACACAACTGAGCAGCTAAGATTTCACAGTTTAGATATATCAGTGATGAAAAATATGTGCCATTTTTAAAATGAATAAGAAATTCATGATTAACTCTTAAGCTTAGAATTGTATATTTTTATTCTTATCAGCCCTAGTGATTACCAAAATTTTTTTAAATTCCCTAGTCTATAAGAGGAAAATGATAGCCAGTATCTTCCAGTGATTTTATGGATAGTCAAAGGAAAAATGTTATTTTATAAATCTTAATTCACATATGTGCAGGAGCGAGTACACATTTCACGTTTTAAGCCATGTTTAAAGACATACTACCAGAGGGAAAATTTTGTCCACTATTTCAGTACTGTGGTAAATGGATCTCTCTCTCACCTTTCCATGATTCAGAATCATTTTTGAAAGGTCAACACTAATATCATAGACAGGTTTGCAGCGATTTTGTGGTCAATATTACAGCAAAATGTAAGTGGAAACTATAAAGCTCATGTCATTTTCAAACATATACAAATACAAAAACAACAGTAGTGAGGTGACATAAGGGGATTGGTAAGGCATTGTGTACATGATAGTTTTTGTGTGTGTTACTTTCATAATTTGATCCTTTGAGTTATAGTTCTTTTCCTTGGTAGTAACCAGTCCTGAAAGATTATAAGATATCTTAAATGCCAAAAAGTGAACCTGGACCTGCTAGAAATTCTGTTAGTGCTTTCCCTGACTCCATTTATTTAAAAATCTTATAAACCAAATATTCCAGGCTCTTTGCCTTATTTTTCATATCACCGAGAACACAATTCCCCAGCCTCCAGGATTTAATGCCTAATAATCTCAGGTGGAGCTAATGTAATAACGATAGAAATGAAGCACACAATAAGGAAATGTGTTTGAATCATCCCAAAATCATTCCCCAACCCAGTCCGTAGGGCTTCCCTGATGGCTCAGCTGGTAAAGAATCTGCCTTCAGTGCAGGAGACCTGGATTCGATCCCTGGGTTGGGAAGATCCCCTGGAGAAGGGAATGGCTACCCACTCCAGTATTCTGGCCTGGAGAATTCCATGGACTGTATATCCATGGGGTCTTAAAGAGTCGGACACGACTGAACAACTTTCACTTTCACTTTCACCCCAGTTCATGGAAAAATGTCTTCCATGAAACCCATGCCTGGTGCCGAAAAGATTGGGGACCACTGACTTAGAGGTATGCTGGTGACTTAGAGGTGTTTAACTTAGGAAATGAGTTAAATATTTGATACAACATTGCCTATAGTTATTATAATTTGCTATTTAAAGTTTATGTATGAAATAAAGGTGAATGAACCAGTAGAATCTTCAAGTCCTCATTGACAGAAAGGCAATTTTATATCAAATATATTAAGAGAAAAAGGTATAAAAGATAGTAATAAATAGAATTGATCATTTTACAGTGGGGAGTTGTGAAATACACCATATACTATTATGTTAATACACTATTACAAGGCGTTCCTTGGACTGTAACATATCAAATATAATTTAGGTTTTAATAAATTGCTATAGGAAAATATAAGATTTCTGAAAGATTTCCATGAGTGTAATTATTATTAGGTACCATCTCAGATTCCAGAAAGGCAAAACATGCATTCAAGTGAAAGCCACTGATGTTTACCAAGTGTCTATTCCATTCTAAGTATGCATTTTCATTTACTCACAGCATCATTTGGGCTTCCTTGATGACTCAGATGGTAAAGAATCCACCTGCCATGCAGGAGACCGGAGTCCGATCCCTGAGTTGGGAAAATCCCCTGGAGAAGGGAATCGGTACCCACCCTCGTATTTTTGCCTGGAGAATTCCAAGGACAGAGGAGATTGGCAGGCTACAGTCCTTGGGGTTGCAAAGAATCTGACACGACGGAGTGACTAACGGTTTCAACACTTGAACAGCATCATTTAGTATATATTATTATCCATACTTTTCAGATAAGGAATTTGAGACCCAGAAAGTTAGTTAATTTTGTCCAAGGCCATATGAGTACAAGTTATATTGGTAGAATTCAAACCTTTTTGCTATCTGTGTGTTTGCTATTATACTATATTCCCATGTAATATTATGTTATTCTGTCTCCCAAAGAATAATAATGACTGTGTTGATGAGGATATTTACATGTATATGATAAGTCCTTTATAAATATATACATTAATGAAATAAGATATTTTTTTAAAGATCTGATCAGGACAGTAAGCTCAAATCCTTTGACTTCCTAAAAATATTCCTATTCTGAGAACTTTTATTGATGAATATGCCTGAAACCTTGGGAGGTCATGATATGAACTCTGGTCTAACTAATGGCAGAAGTGATGGGGAATGATGGAAGTTGTTGGTAGTGGGAGGTTATCAGTAAAGTCATTAACACTGGATTTTAAAAACAAGTTAACTCTCCTTAGGTGGGAAAGACTTTGGAAGACGTTCATGAATTTACTTCAATTTGATTTTGGAGAAACAACCTTGACCTTTCCCTCTTTCCTTTTGCTCAGATTTCCACAGCAATGCCCCACTGTGAGTTTTATTCCTGGCCTACTAGCCCTTCCTTTTCAGCTGCAAGAACTGACTTTTTTCTGACCATCTTTTTTCATAGAGTCTCAGGCTCAGTTTGCTAATTTATACTCTGTGTTATCTACTTGCAACCCAGGGAAATTTACCCTATTGTAGATTTCAATGCCTTCTAAAAGCTATCGATGTTAAATTTTTTGTACTGCTTCCTGCTTTCTGCATTGAATTTCAGATATATATTTAATTGCCTACTCTGTATCTAAGTGGAGAAGCATAAGTTTGGAAATAATAGGAGTTGTCCAAGCTGGAGATGCAAATTTAGGACATAGCTATTTAAAGATCCATGGGAACTGACGAGTTGGAGAGGCAAGTTAGGTTTCTTATATTATTCTAACTACAAAAATGCAGACATACAGCAATCTCAGTGCTCATATTACTTTATTTGAATACATGTAAATCTAATTAAGCTATATATTGATTATTCCCAACCGAAACAAATATTTGGTTGGTTTTAGAACCACCAGTTAGCATTCTAACCAATTTGTACATGAGAGAAGAGATAAAATTACAAGCTGGTATTGCCAGTTCTTCATTTCTGTATGAAGCTGCAATTCAACTTCTTATGCCAAACATTGATCTGTGTTAAGATCTAACAAATGCAAATACTTGCAGGCAATGTGATTTGGTGAAGGTGATTCATTTTGTACACTACATTTTTATTTTATTTATGTATTTTTCAGTCTTTAAAATATTTATTTGACTGCACCAGGTTTTAGTTGCAGCATGCAAGATCTTTGATCTTCATTGCAGCATGTGGGATGTTTAGTTGTAGCATGCAGTCTCTTTTTTTAAGTTGCAAGATTGGAACTCTTTAAGTTGTGGCATGTGGGAGCTAGTCCCTGGACTGGGGATTGAACCTGGGTCCTCTGTTATGGGAAATTGGAGTCTTAGCCACTGGACCACCAGAGAAGTCCCTACACTACATTTTAAATGAAAGATTCAGAGTAGGTGCTCATGAAATCTACCCTTTTTTGAAATATACTTTCATTCATCCCTTTATATGTTCACTCATTTATAAGCCACAAAATACATTTATGTTAGTTTACTTTTTAGGGTGCAGAAAAAGTATGGTTTCTGAGTAGAGACTGCAGTGAGGGAGGGAGGAGGCCTGTGGAGGTACACCCATGGAAGTTTTAAAGGTGCATCTCCATCTGCCTCAGTGCAGCAGGCAATGTGTCAGTTTCATGAAAGTGAGTCTCTCAGTTGTGTCCAACTCTTTGTGACTCCAAGGACTATAAAGTCCATGGAATTCTCCAGGCCAGAATACTAGAGTGGGTAGCCTTTCCCTTCTCCGGGGGATTTTCCCAATCCAGGGATCAAACCCAGGTCTCCTTCATTGCATGTGGATTCTTTACCAACCAAGCTATCTGTCAGGTGCTGACCTTCAAAGCAGATAAAGATAATCAGAGTTGTACAGCCAGGAAACGTGAAAGCAGAGATACAGCAGCAAAATATTTGTGTAATGATAATTCAAATGATTAAGGTGAAATTATATTGTTTTTATGTACAGTTACCAATATATTAACTTTTAAATATTTGCCTATCAAGTAAATATGTGAAATTTTACCTTTTTTGGGGAGTGATGAAAACATTTTGAAAATTGACAGGGGTGGTGTTTACCCAACCCTGCACTAAAGTTCTCTGAATTGTACACCCCAAAGTGATTCATTTTCTGTTATGTGAATTTGTCTTCAATAAAAAAAAGAAAAATAGTGTCATGAAGAGGAAAAAAAAATGAAATCAATGTTTCAAAATGTCTCTAGATCATAGAAAAAGCAAAAATAAAATCCCCCTGATTATGTACAGAAAAGTGTTTCTAAAGTACCTGCGAAACAGTCCTCTTCACCAGAGATAAAATTTTCAGAACATATTCCCTCTCGCATCCTAAGGCTGAAGGCTAAAAGTATTAGTCGCTCCAGTCATGTACGACTCTTTGTGACCCCATGGCCTGTAGCCCACCAAGCTCTTCTGTCCATGGGATTTTCCAGGCAAGAATACTGGAGTGGGTAGCCATTCCCTTCTCCAGGGAATCTTCTTAATTAAAACCCCAGATCCTCTATTATGTCTGCCTGGGAGCCTTTAATCGCTTTCTCAGTTAATTGCTGGAGCTAAGAATTCACTGGAGAGTGGCTTCCTTGTGCTGCTCAAAGTTGGGAAGGTGGAGCCCAGGTGACTTAATTTATCTGCCCGTGGTCAAAAGGGCCAGCAATCTGGTAAATGTCAAAAACAGCTGACACAACGCAGCCAGTCACTGCACTCAGAGACAGGTGGACGAAAGACTGCTAAAGAGATTTCACCCCTGAGAGCTATGGCGGCCGGCGGCGGCAGTGACTGCATTTTGTGAACATGTTGCTAGCAAGCTTTAAGATGTGCAGGGTGAGCAGGTGGGTTGCACCTGACCCTCCATGTCGCCTGGCAGAATTACAGAGAGCTCTTCTCTGGGGAGAAGCTGCCTGTCTTGCAGGTAAGGGTGGATTTAATCAGTCTTTCCATCTGTCCCCTTTTCCAAAATCCTTTGTTCAGTGTGGAAGATCTCTGACATGTAGATGTATGAGCAGTGGGGAGGATGCCATTGTGCCCCCTTTAGTTTGGTGAGGGGACACACTCTTGTTTAATGGGTAATGGCTCCTCTCATTGCCCGTCTCCCCCACCTTATATTTTCTTTTCTTTAAATATTCGCCTATATTTTGGTTTTTCTCAGTAGACAATCACATCTGTAAACAGTAAGATTTTTGTTTTAGCCCCAACTCCCAATTCCTCACAACTTTTGCTCTCACATATTGGTTAGAACTGCCATTTTATTGTTTAGCCACTCAGTCCTGTCTGACTCTATGTGACCCCATGGACCATAGCCTACCGGGAAGTCCATGGGATTCCCCAGGTAAGAAGGAATGGGTTGCCATTTCCTTCTCCACTGTCTCCCCTTTTTAATTTGTCCTATCCTCCTGCCAGAATGACTGAGAATGTAAACTCTATATAATTAGAAAATATGTTCTGTTACTGGAATGTGACTTTTGGCTTAAGGTCTTCCCTCTTGTATACTTCTGCCTTTAATATTCAGTACTGTTTATGGGTTTCGAATGAAAGAAGACACAGAGACAGTGGGTGTACTCGACTCCAACTTTAGAAAGCCCATGGTTGCCCTTTGCTCTTGTCTCCTGAAGAGCGTTTGCTCCTTATCTCACAGACTCAGAGCTGGGACATTTTGCTGCCACGATGAAAGGACCCAGTTACTTTCTCTGAAGGAAACTTGATGGCATATGACATTGTGATATACACGGATACATATGTTTTGCCCCTAGGGAGGGCACTGGAATGTTTGACAATCCTCCACATGTTTTCAGATGTTGAAGTTCATGAACTCCAAAGGACCAGGTGTCAAGATGGTTTTGTTTATGTGGTTTCAGAAAATTAGAGTCTAAATGCAAATACAGTCTAGGCCATCCTGATTTGCCGAAGTATGTATAGGGCTTACTAAGAAATTACTTAATAAATGTAAATACTACAACTTAGAACTTGGTAGATAAGTCTAAATTGGAAGCACGTCATAGTTTAGTTTCTCTGTGACTTTCTCAGTGTGTATCAAAAACACGCAAAGTAGTCAGATTCCAAATACTTGAAGATGAATATAACAGCCCAGATCCTAGAATCTAAAGAATGTGATTAATATGGCATGCACTGAAATGACAAATTTCCCCCAAAGAGCAGATAGTTTCATAGAATATCTTTTATTCAACAGCGATCCTTAAACATGAATCAGTAAGATTAATTCTGGGATTCAAGATGAAGAATAACAAGAGGGGATGCTGAAAGTTAATGGTGGATATTTTTTTCCATATTGAGTCAACCAATTTTATAGGAAAGAACAGTAGCCGCCAAATTTAAAGAAAACAAAAAAACCCCAAAATAGTATGGTTGCTTTGATTCAATTGGCACTGAGGTTTTCTAAATAAAGGAAAGAACTGGGTGGACATATATTTGCGGTGAGAGCATAGTTTTGGGGGTTTTTTGTTGTTGTTCTTTTGGTAGGTGTGATGGATTTCTTTTGCTGTCACAATTTGTGATGTGAATTGAATGTGGTAGAAGTGATGGCCCATACAAGTATTTGATGTATATGTATTTGTGTTTATGTGTGAATAGAGGTTATTTACTTTTCACATGAATGCAAGGATTTAAATAGTAAGGAGTAAAGGAGTAGTTCATTTTGCCTCACAAAGCACTTAGCTTTGAGATTAGTATATATTTTTCCAGGGCCCCAGTTCTCTCATGTATTTTAGAGCAGATCTGCTTATGATAATACATAAATATTTTCTCATGATAGTGATTTAAGATGCTAAAGTCTTTAAGAATTAGTCATGTAAGTATATATGAAATTCCTGCACTAGGTTTAATGCAACCTATTTAAAGTAATATGAAGACTACTGTTAAGTTTTGGTGAGAAATCTGAATATTCTAGTGGCTACTGCATTAAAACTGAAGACAGGTAACGTGCAGAGTGTAGACTGCTACTGTATTATCTAAGTTATGGATGTGAAAGTTAAAGTGTATTTATCTACACATGCTACAATAAATCTTAACAGTAACTGGTATGCAGAGAACATTTGAAAGGTAGTCCTGGCCAGACACAAGTCATTTGGCAGTGGCCTTGCCTAGTATATATTTTCAGGCCTGTCTGCACAAAGATGCTGGCACGTTAACCATGATTTCTATTCCAGGTGATGGATTTCTATCCAAGTAAGTGAGTGACTAAATATTTTCCGGTGGAATCTAGGCACCATAAAATCACTGAAGCCAAATAAAAAAGTTGTCGACCTTTCTAAAAAGTAATTATAATAGCTTTGCGTACCACTGTGACAGAAGAAATATTTCCACTTAGATCACCAAACGATGGTATGAGTTGAACCTAATTAGAAAAAAAAAAAGGTTATACAAGTATACTGCTAATATTTCTTTTTACCAACACTAATGAATGTCTTACTGAATTATTATGAATTTCCAAAAACCCCCTACTCATTAGCAACAACTGAATACATTGATTCCACATCCAGCTCTATCAAACAAAAGAAATCCAGTCTGAACCCACTGAAAACCCATGCCATCATCACTTCATCTGATTTATTCTACACAGCACCCGTTGAGAAATTGAACACTTTACATTAGTTTATTTGTGTTACCCTAAGCAATTAGAGATGAATATGCCTTCCCAAGCCCAAGCGATACAAACGCGAGGGTCCTTTTGTGGCAGGCTGTTTAAATTTACAACATAAAGCTAGCATTTCCATCTCCAATAAAATCCAAACAGACATTTAATTTTGGTGCATGACATTTCTGACTAAAATAGAGCCAGAAAAGGCTAGGACAGCTCTCATTGTTCATGAATCTGAACAAATTGGGGATCTGTGAATTTATAGCCAGGTTTTTCTCTACTATTGTTTAAAATAGCACACATGGAAAACACGCCATGGGTGTGTTGTAATTCAGCTTTAATGATGTAACACTTGGTTTCAGTCAATTGTTAGAGGGCTGCAAGTGACATTGGTTTTGTGCTTCAGACGTTGCATGTAACTTAGCAATTATAGTAAGGCTTTCAGTAATGGCTGTTGGCGGGATATCTGCAAGTGAAGTCATAGCAATTTTGAAAGAGAAAGCTAATAAAAATACACCTGCTCGTAGTGGAAAGTGAGCCTTTAATATCTCTGCTTTGAAGTTGGGTGAAGCCTTTGGTATTAGCTAACAGATATTATGATGTAGGAATAATCCGCTGCCCCAGGGGAGAGCAAAGTTGAAGTTACAACAGATTGCTATTTTCTAATCACCTACTTTTCAATCAGTCTCATATCACCAAAGGAGGATAGAATGCAGTGATTTTTTTTTCTGAAAAACCCAAGCTACTGTTTGAAAGAAAATAACTGTACTTGTCAATGTATAAGCTAGCACATACATGTTCCTTAAACTAGTCAATAAGGGTGTAAACACATTTTAATGTGTGTGTTTTTGTTGTCAGAAACTTAATGGGAAATTTTACATTCCCATATATTGCTTCAAGATGATGTTCCAGGTTTCAGATTTGCTTTGTGAGATTTTCTTCTTTTCTTTGGCCACTTTTAAAATAGTTTATTTATTCATAGCTCTTTACATAAAAAAAAGAGAGAAAATAAAAGTGCTTATGAAACTTCCCTTTATATTACTTGGAGCATTACTGCTCCCAGGAATCTTCTTTGTGCTGTGGGAAATTAATTCTCTCTGTGGTTCACTTGCTTACTTCCGTTGCACTTACTTGGGCTTACTTATCATCGATAGCAAAAAACTTTCATGGGACATTTAAAATATTGAGTCCATAGTAAATGCTGATTTATTGAGATCACTGGAGGAAGAGATATTTAAGGAATAAATACAGTTGCAATTTGGAATTTCTGCCCAAAAAATAACTATTAAGTGACATACTAGAATTACTTTAACCACTTTTCCTGATACTTAACTGCTATAATATTTTTTAACTATTGATTGTGATGTCTAGATTAGTGTAAAATAATTTGCCCGATCAGTATGCTTTAAATATGGATGGTTTTCTGTAGTCATTATCTTTACAAGCGAATGTTAGAACCTTGGCAGCAACTTTGTTTTTTCTTCTCTTTTTTTCAATTCAGTAGTGCATCTCAACAGAGAGTATCAAGTAACGCAAAGGGTATACATTAGCACTTGTCAGGGCCACATCAACATGCTAAACACATGGAAACTTACTACCAAGTTCAAAGAGAGAATATGTGCTCTAAACCCCTTGTTAATGTGGTAAAAGAATCATCATCAAGGTGTTTTGTTGAAAGGAAGTTACATTTTATTTCTCATTTATGAAATGGACTTTGATGTTCCTTTAAGCCAGAGGGATCTTTTCCCCAATTCATTCACTGTATCAGCTAAATGCTGTCTCATTAGAGAATATTGCAGAAAAGGTCTTTTTTGAGAGGAAGGAGTAGAGTTGTTTTCTCTATAGGATTTCGGTGTGTAATCTGCATTTAACTTTGAAAGTGGATTGTTGCTGAGTCTTGACACCTGCTGGGATAAGTATCCATTTCAGGCTACAAAGTGGTGCTCTGAAATAAATATCAGCAAGCTTGTTAAATTTTGTCAGCTGTGTCGTCACATTAGTACAAGATATTATGGTAAAATATAAATTCAATTTTCTGGTTTTATGTTTGGGCCCTAAGTTTTTCCTTCTAGTATGCATCAAGAATTTCTATTGATTCCAGAGATATTGCCGAAGAGATTCCAAGGGAAAAATACAGACTAATGTTTCATATGCCCAGAAAGCATCATGTAATTTAGACCATAATGTGAGACACTGATATCATTCTGTAATATCAGAATCAAGATGTGAAATACAGTTTTAACTATCATTATGTATCAAAAAACTAAAATGTTTTCATTTTGGTAATGAATATAAATATAAGCCATTTTGATAAGCTATTTTATTTTGAATAATAATAATTATTTATTAAGCCTCTACTAAATACTAGGCACTCTCTTGGGACCTTGGCTTCATTATGTTCATCTAATTTTGTATTAATTATTCTTGGAATTATACAGAATGGCTTTGTTTCATATTTTGACTTGCCCAGAGTCATACAACTAGTGAGTGGAAATATCAGGATACCAGGTTAGAACGAGTCAGAAGCTGGAGCTAAAGTAGGCAAGAAAAAATAAGTTGAAATTTCAGAAAGAGGATATAATGAGAGAATACATTAGAGAAAAATGTAAGTGAAGTACACCAAATCCAGTCCCTAAAGACGTGACTTATTGAGAGTTCCTGATGAAATAGATCTTGACCTCAGCAGTGCTTTTGACAGTCTAAATCCATTCAATTTCTCATATATTGTTGACTTTCTATGATTAAACCACAGCCAGGCACAGAGTAAACTGCTAGTGATAGACAGAGGAGTCCTTATAGGGAGGGAGATATCAGTGTCCAGTGAAGGCATGTATTAACATCACATTACGTACTGCAGCAGGTAAGCTCCGAGAATCAGCAGATTACCACAGCAGAAGACCATTTTTTGCTCGTGAAAAGACTGATGCCAGTTTTTTGTTTGGTGCATAGTCTTCTATGTGGTCTTTTAGGATTCCAGGCTCCTTACATCTTATGGTTTCACTTCCCTCTATTCTGAAGGAAGAATGGAAGGAAAGGAGAGGATTGTCCACAAGAGGGCTTTGGGCCGTGGCGGAGGCAGCTCATGTGACCTGTGCTCCCGTTTCATTGGTAGGACTTAGTCACATGACCATTCTTAACAGGGGGCTGAAAACACAAGCTTGCCTAACAAGAGACAATATGTTTTAGTGAGCGCTTAGTCTTCACTGTAAGTTGCAGAAATCCATGTGGTAGCACAGCCTGTCCTGAGACATGACCTCTCTATCTTTTTTTCTTTGTTTTTAAGCACCATCCCCTCGAAACACAAAATTATAATAGCACTATCACAATCTTTCAAAGTGCCTACTGGGTGTTGGTCCTATATTAACCTCCTGGTTAATGTTCCTTCATTTCATCCTCATAAATTCCATATGATATGCCACTCATGTTATTTTAGTCACATAGCAAGTTATCCTAAACCTTATTGGCTTAACAATAATATATGTATTCTCACCACTCCTGTTGGTCAGGAATTCAGGAAAGGAATAGCTGGGCAGCGCTTATGTAGACTCTCTCTCTCCTGCAGTAGCAGTCATATGTTGGGTGAAGTTGAAGTTTTCTAAAGGCTTGATTAGGACCAGAGATCTCACTTCCAAGGCTCAATAGATGAAACTGGTCATGGACTTTGTAACTCAGTTTCTCCTTGTCAAACTCATCTTGTTTGTCTAAAGGTTTTTAAAATGTCACTTCTGGGTTGCCCAGAGTGAACAATCTAAGAGGTTAAAGGAGAAGCTGTAATATATTTTATGACCTAATTTAGAAGTTACACAATATAGAAATTATACCATAAATGAGTGTCAAAATTATTTGTCTTACATACCGATTGTATTACAGAGTCACCAATTTCTTTTAGTATTGAAATTAACAGAAGAGGAGGGGTTAGGTGAGGCTTATTGTTAGGGTTGATATTCAACAGGTACCAAAACTCCCTTTCTGAAACCAGGACCATTGCTCCTATTTTTTTCTCCTTCCTCAAAATAAAGTTAACTTTTATCAGTGGTTCTAAGTGAAGCACAATCAAGCTGTGAGCCTAAGGTTCTGTTTTCTTAGACTATTTGTAAGTAGGTTGGCAGATGGATGTTTTAGTTTTATAACACTGTTAAATAATACAGTTCATCATTGTGATTACAGTAAAAAGAATGTGATGTTTAAAAATTAATAGACTCAAAAACAGTTGAGAAGTTCTATAATTTGTCATTAAATTTAATGTAGCAAAAAAATGGTGCTATGTAATTCCATATATGAGTGATCTTCCCTCTCCACCAGTTCATAAACCACTTAAGCACAAGATATACATCCTGTTTTATTTTCAGTCTCTGACATTAACTACAAGGTTCATACTCTGTTACCTTTAGTAAGTTGCATCTTCACTCTCTACCAAACTCAGCTAGAATACATTCATGGAAATGAATCCCCCTTGTGCTTCTGCAACAGATAACATCCTAACTGCCAGAGGTGGATTTGAATCCAAAGCTGCCACTTCCTATCCGTAATCACTCTTCCCTTTTCTGTAAAATGGGGAGGTGGGCACACTGGGTTTGAGAGGATTAATAGGATAATGAAGAGAACATATCTAAAACAGATAAAGTGTGTACATACATGCTAAGTCACTTCAGTCGTGTACAACTTTTTATGACCCTATGGACTGTAGCCCGCCAGGCTCTTCTGTCCATGGGATTCTCCAGGCAAGAATACTGGAATTGGGTTGCCATGCCCTCCTCCAGGGGATCTTCCCGACCTAGAGGTCGATCCTGTGTCTCCTGCAACTTCTGCATTGCAGGCGGATCTTTACCACTGAGCCACCTGGGAAGACCCCAAAACAGATAATAGTGATGACTATAGTGTCAATAAATGGTAACTATATAAAAATGGTATCAGCTAGTTGCTAGATTATTCTTCTCTGAAAGTAAACATATATTTGTTTTGTCATACTCATTTCAGAAAGAAATATTTTTCCATTAAGCAAATATCCATTGTTTACCTGGCCCCAGGCTGGTTGATTATAGTCAATGTCTCATCATACTTTTTAGGAACTTCTGGTTAGCTGTGGAAGTTTTCTACCTGTGCACTATCAAACTTTAACTAGAAGTCCTCATCACCCCTCTTCTTATATTTCTGAAATTTTTAATAACTTGTTCTTATTAGCTGTCATTTAATTCATTGAAAAAAATTTTAGTGGGCATACTATGTGCCAGGAATTTCCTTAGGTTCTAAAGATATGTAAAAAACAATACAAACAAAAAATCAATGCCCTCAAGGGGCTTCCATTTTAGTAGGTAAAGAAAGACTATAGAAATAGTGTAACAAAATAAATAGTGTGTTACATAGTGATATGAGGAATAGCAAAACAAGAGAAGTGAAATGGGAACGGGGCGGGGGGGGGGGGGTGGGGGGGGGTGGGGTGTGGGGAAAGGATAGCAAGAGATGAAGTGTCCCAGAAGAGTCTCAGCAAATACCTGAAGGAGGTACAGATACAAACCATACAGTTACTTTAGGAAACAGGAATCCAGGCAGAGAGAAAAGGATGATTCTAAGCCCTGTTATAGGAGAATGATTGCTGTAATCAAAGAAGAGCTAGGAGAGCGATGTGATGAAAAGGACTGGTGGAGGAAGAGAGAAGTAGGCGATGCATCAAAGAAGTACCATGGGAACAGAGTTCATCAGGACCTGTTGGCTAGTATAAGGGATCCACGGCGAGCTACTGGATATTTTTGAGCAGAAGAGCAGTGTGATGTATGACTTAACCTCTCAAAGGGAGGATCTGTGTGTGCTCACTTATGTCCACCTCTTTGTGACCCCATGGACTGTAGCACACCAGGCTCCTTTGTCCATGGGATTCTCCAGGCAAGAATACTGGAGTGGGTTGCCATTTTTTTCTTCAGGCGATCTTCCTGACCCAAGGATCAAACTCACATCTCTAGTGCCTCCTGAGGAACAAATCACTCTACAACTTAGCTTTAAAAGGAATATTGATTGTCTATTTTGAAATAAAAACATGGTAAATTTCCTTTGCCTGTCTAAAATCCTCAGAGACTGTAGATATCAGGTGTGGTATAGTAAGATCCTTTTCGATTAGCTTCTCCATAGCCAGATTTTTCTTTCAATTGCTATCCTGGTGTCTTCCTCTTGGAAGGAAAGCAGTTTTCATAGTTTAGCCTGAGTACAGGATACTCATGTGGGAAATAGGAAATGTCTCCTTCCCTTGCTCTTCAATGTCAGTTCTCTCTTCTTAATTTGCCTAAATTTTTAATAGCTTGAGAAATCAGCTGATCATTGTCTTGTGGAAGCCTCTTGTCTCTCACTTTTACTTCCAAACTATTCACTACACATACCCCAAAGGTAGATATCCTTCCTGTAGTCTCCCACAGTAATTTATATTTCCTCTATCACTGTACTATAGTTGTCTCTTTTCTAATCTTTTTTTTCCCCCATTGAACTCCTAAGTTTCATAACTGAGGTGCATTAATTGATACTCAGCCTCCTTAACTCAGTGGTTGACACATTGTAGGTCCTGAACAAATGATCTTTCCTTGTGAGCAAGTGAGGCTCCAGGAAGAAGCCCGGGGCTCAGTCTACTTATCCCCACACTTGCTCCTTTTCTTTCTGGAATCCAGGTTTAGGTCCTCTTCTTAGTGGCTGATATAGTCTCCGTATCCCATGGTGCTATCTCCTCCAACACTGGTTTTCCCTTCTTCTCTGAACCCCTGCCTCAGGCATTTTTCATTTTTAGTATCCTTTCTTATAATTGCTGATATAAAGCAGAAAGCATCATTTAGGTGATCTTTGTCAGGAAAGTCAAAAAACATTTTTCCATACGTAGTAAGTTGAGAACAGAGCTGAGTTGCTATGAGAGTTCTAGGCTGTTAACTAGACCTACTCTTAAGCTAAGAGATTCATTCCCATACAAGGGTTTCATAACACAACAGGAGGTTCAGTGCATTGCCTCAGCAAAATTACAAATACTAAATATAAACACTGTGAACTTTCTGGATTGATCAAAAAGAAATAGTTTACATGGAGACAGCAAAAGCCAATTTTATTCTCTGGAAAGTTGCAAACTTTCTGGCAGTTCACAAGATTTTTCCTATGTTAGTCCTGGGACTACAATTTTTGAATCTGTTCCAAAGTAATACCTGGCAGTCTGACAAGCTGAATTATTGAAGGCAGGATGCACCCAAACTCTTTCTTTTTTCTTCTTCTTCACCTTACCTTTTGCACATAGAAACCCTTCTTCTGTGATTATCCTACTTCCCAGAGGCCTAAAACACAATCCACAACAAATGGACGATGTCCCTTTGTCTCAAGTAGGCTATTTGCATTTTTGAAGTTGATATCCATTCTAAAGAGGTGATCCTAGAATTTTGTCATCTCCTCACAAGAGAGAAAGCCACTTCTTTAAGTAAAATCTTTGTAACCACATGTAAGAGATATTATATGACCAAGATCAAGAACAAATGTTTCATGTGATCAATGGGTTCAGAGAAAAAAAGAAGAAAAATGGAGTTAGAATAACATTTAAAGTATTGTTGATAGCTCTAGAGATGCCTTTGCAGAATAAATAGAATATTGAGAGGCAGGCACATAGAGGTCTGTGGATTTTGTGTGTTGGAGAATCTATATTCAGGAAAAGGGACTCTAAAGAGACAAAGTAATGTCAAATTTGACTTAATTTACATTTTGCCTAGATGCTACAGTCTGAAAACACCCATTTCCTCTTCCCCCCATTCATATTAAACTGCTCTTTTGTCAGGTTCTAAGTGATCAAATACAGCCAAATGCAAACTTGGTGAGAATTTTGCCATATAGATGCCTGGGCTCCATCTAGTGGCAGAAGGTAACTAAGTTTTTACCATTTTCCCAAAGAGCCTTAAAAAAATTATTTAATAGAGTTTGCATTTTGTGTTTACATTTTTTTCCTAAGGAACAGTAATATCCAAGTTAAACACTTGTTTTCGCCATTTTAATTTGTACACCTTCTCATGAGACTATTTTCTTTCTTCTGCTTTATAAAATTTAACCTACAGTGAATATTCATTCTTGTAAGTTTTCATTCTTTTGGTTTCTTTATTTTTTTGTCATTAAAGAGGGTAGACACTAATTGTCATTAAATTATGGTTCAGAAATGATAAAGCTTATAAACAAAAATAATGAACTAGTAAAACAATGAAAGAATCAAAGAAAGAATTGGATGAAAATCTAAGCTGACTAGTTGAAAGTGAGATGGGAACTGAAGTAAACTGACTTGAACTCTATTTTCAATGTAAGCATTTTACTTCTTACATGATATATGTTTTAGTGTTTTGAGTTGTTATTTTTTCTATTTTAGCAATTTTTTCCTAAATATATTTCAAAGTCCTGATGAATTAAAGTACTGTCATTTGCTTGTGTGTCCGTACACATGATTGTGTGTGTGTGTGTGTTGTGAGATAGTTTACTCTCTATAATATCAGTTCAGCTATGAACTTTGTGAAGGAAGTTAAAGTATTTTATAAGCTTTTTATAGCAAATTTTACTCTGAGATGCCTTTATACCTCACTTATTAAACTATTACAAATAAAATTATTTGTTAAATTTTATATATAAATATCGACTGTATACTTGTTAATATTTATAATTATGTATATCTGAAAGTACACTGATATGTTAGATGAAATTGATTATTTACTTCTAAAACCTTCGCAATAAAAGTGTCATTTCTAATTTAAAATGCATTTTGGTTTGGGTGTAAAATTCAGACATCTCTGCACAAGACCAACTATATCAGTCTAGTCCATATTTCTCAAGAGTGATTTTTTTTAAAATGAAGGAGCTTCATCTTCTAAGAGCAGTTTTATGTTCACAGCAAAATTAAGAAGTATAGAGATTTCCCATATGCCTTCTGCCTTCACACATGCATAGCCTCCCCATTATCAACATTCCCAGCAGAGTGGTCCATTTGGTACAGTTGATGACCCCATGTTGACACATCAAAATCACCTCAAGTTCATAGTTTACATTAGGGCCCGGAATTCATGTGGCTTCCCGGGTGGCTCAGATGGTAAAAATCTGCCTACAATGCAGGAGACCTAGGTTCAATCCCTGGGTCAGGAAAATCCCCTGGAGGAAGAAAATGACAACCCACTCTAGTAATCTTGCCTGGAGAACCCCATGGACAGAGGAGCCTGGCAGTCTACAATCCATGGGATCACAAAGAGTCAGACACAACTGAACAACTAATACTTTCACTTTTCACTTGATGTTGTACATTCTAGAAGTTTGGGCACAGGTCATGTATCCATCATTATAGTACCATCCCGAGTATCTTGACTACTCGAAATATTCCCTGTGCCAGATTTATCCATCCCTTCCTCCCTAATCCCTGGCAACCACTGTACTTTGTACTGTCTCTATTATTTTCCCTTTTCTAGATGTTTCTTTTGGAAACATTATTGCCCAAGCTGTGACTTTGCTTATATTCTCATTGCCTTGATATTGACTTTCCCAGAGCAGAAGGCCAAGCTTAGTGCCAAATTACTGCTGCAAGGTGATAAGCATAATTATTTGATAGAAGCATTGGCCTAAATTAGTCTTCCCCCCCCCCCAAAAAAAAGAAAATCCTTACTTCCTCAATGAATTTGGGACATGGGGAGAAAGATGAAAGTAAATATAATTTGAAGTTTTCCCATCAAACTACTCTAAATGCTTGTGCCTAGCACTCAATGTCTTGGTGATATTTTCTCTCGTGTAAATAACCACTTTCCCCATTTTTTTTCAAAGATCGACTCCATTTTAATCAAGTCTTCTCAAAGTGTAAAAACCATCCATGTTCATTGCTTTATCAATAAATATTCACTTTCAGGCTGTTGTCTGTGGTTACATGAACTTAAAGATAGTAAAAAAAAGTTTTTGAAAACATGTCTGTTTTGAAATAGTTACCATTTTAAATAAATATAACATGAAGCTTCCCTAGTGGCTTGCTCAGCAGTAAAAATCTACCTGCAGTGCAGGAGACGCAGGTTTGATCCCTGGGTCAGGAAGATCCCCTGGAGAAAAGAAATGGCAACCCACTCCAGTATTCTTGCCTGGAAAATCCCAATCCATGGGGTTACCAAAGAGTCATACGTGACTGGATGACTAAACACAAACAACAAATAGAATCATAATAGTACATCATACCAGAACATCATAAAAGTTCAGTAGCATAGGCCTATCCTGAATGATCTGTGAATATCTAAGTTATTTTTTATCTAAATATTATAAAAGATTGGAAGTGTTTCAATATCCTACCCAAATATTTCAGTATTTCTGTAGCATGAAATCAGAGATATATTGATTGTTTAAAGAAAGAAACCATGAAGAAAAACAAATATTTTAAAATAAAACTGGAAAGATCAGTATAATTTGACAACATCCCTCTTACCATCTCCATGTTAGGTATTTATATTGTATACACTGTATATTTCCTTTCAATTTTTCTCTTAATCCCTTAAAAGGAAGATAATGGGATTTTTCTTATGAGGGTTATTTTTTCCCAGTCTGCTTTCCTCTAATTCTTTTATCTGTTTGTTTAGTCACTCATTCATGTCTGACTCTTGCGACCCCGTGGACTGTAGCCCTCCAGGCTCCTCTGTCCATCGGATTTCCCAGGCAAGAATACTGGAGTAGGTAGCCACTTCCTCCTCCAGGGGATCTTCCTGACCCAAGTCTCCTGCATTGCAGGCAGATTCTTTACCACTCAGCCACCAGGGAAGCCCCAGTTTTTTCATATTGAATAATTAAAAAGAAGATAATACAAATATATAAACAAAAACTTGGTCAGAATTAAGTTGCTTCTTTTTTTTCAGCCAAAGATTTTTTCCAGCTTTATTGTGATATAGTTTACATATAACATTGGGTAACTTTAAGATGTACAGCATATGTATGAAATGATCACCATTAGGTAATAATTAGGTTAGTTAGCACATCCATTACTTCACAGAGTTATCTTTTTTATAGTAAGAAATTTTAAGATCGACTCTCTTAATAATGTAGTATACAATACAATGCTGTTAAGTGTAGTCATCATACTGTATGTTAGAGCCCCAGAATTTATTTATCTTTTGTCTGAAAGTGTATATCTTTAACCTCCTTCACTTCTTCTCCCCCACCCCCACCCATGTGGCAACCACCAATCTGCTCTGCTTTTATGAGTTCATTTTTTTTAGATTCCACATATAAGTGCGATCATACAGTATTTGTCTTTCTCTGTCTGACTTATTTCACTTACCATAATGCTCCCAATATCCATTCAGAAGTAATTTGCTTCTGACTTTGAACATTTTCTCAAGGTAAATTGCCTGTATCTCTTTGTGGAGTTAATTTAATAACTTTGTCCTGCTCTTAACTATGCTATGAAAAGCAAGATTATTCTTTACTAATACATTTGCTTATTGTCTTTTTATATTGGAAATTTAAAAGAATTATTATTCCAAAGATGGCACTGTTCTTGAAGTATGAATTATTTAGTTACGCATTAGATATGCTCAATTGCTATCTGTTTTTTTTTGTAACACAAGTTGATTTTCAAAGTTGTGTATATATAGCCTACTATTTTCTTTATACAGAAAAAAGTTAATATATTTAACTCAGAACTTACCAGTCTTGATAACTTGTGCTTTTATTCTATTCACCCTTTATTGGTCTATCTTGATTGATATGACAAATATCTGCCAATTTTCCATTAAGATTCATAAAGTGTGTTTGATATTTCAATTGATGTTTGATAACATGTGATTTGGTATCTCATGTTTCTTCCTAATTCTGTATTTCTATGTAACAAGGAAATAAAGCTTCCTGTAGTAATTAGATTTTTTAAAAAAAGGTCTAAGTTATTTTGTTCAGTTTATTTCCATTTTCAGTAACTTTTTTACTCTAGAAAACACTGTAGGAAAAAGTTATATACTAATTTTCCATTGTCATAGCCCCACATTTTCAGTTCTGAAGAGAGGGTCTGGTATGAAAGTTTAAAGTAGAGAAAAAATAGCCAGCTTAGCATCCTATGGGGAATAATAACCAATCTACCGATATTTTTGGAATCTCCCTGAGTTCAAGTTAAAGACAAAAAAAGTACTGAAACAAAATCTCGGGTCGTCTTTGTCTTTTTTTTTTTTCTACCGAAGATGGTTTTTATTGAGTAGATATCCTCTAAATATAGCAGTGATGTATGTCTTTTAGAAATATATTTATCTTACACTGTTAAATGCAAAACTTTAAGCAAGTTGTCTTATCAACGAATGCAAACTGTAGAGACGAAAGTCCTCGCTTTATGTCATGCCATTGTCTTCTGTCCCTGCACTCTCCAGAGCTCTATTCTTAGTTAATTTTGGACATACCTGTTCTTGCTTGGAGGTGATGATGTTTGCATATACATTTGTCAACAATGGATTATCCCCATTGCCACATACCCCTTTTGGAAACTTAGTGCCTTATGACTTTGGAATCTGGTATATTTTAGAGCTTTTGAAATGTACATGTACCGTTTATTATGGAACACTCCAAGGGGGTCTGTGGCAGCACCCTTTAGTCCAGCAATCAATATTTTTTTGTAACAAGCAATATTTTTTGTAGCAAATTTTTGTCTAAATGAAAAATATAAACAGTCTCCTGTCAATTCTAGTTAAATTCTATGGCAAAGGTAAATAGATAAATAAGAAATACACACATTCACCAGATACAAGAGTTGGATTTCAGAGCTTTTGAATTTCAGAAAAAAGAACTGTATATTGTACAAAGAATCTTC
Organism: Dama dama; assembly: GCF_033118175.1. Lineage (NCBI taxonomy): Eukaryota > Metazoa > Chordata > Mammalia > Artiodactyla > Cervidae > Dama > Dama dama. The sequence goes on along the minus strand of NC_083698.1, from coordinate 22,355,531 downwards.
CCTGGAGGAATCTCCATCTCTCTTTCTGCCAGAATAGGGACTTGAATGAAATGGAATGAGTGGATCTGGAGTGAGAATTTCCTAGCAGAGCTATTTCGGACAATTTGCCATAACATTTAGCTTCACATTAAAAAATATAAGTCATACAACATTTAAACTTTGTGTTCTTAAAGACTAACAAAATTTGCTCTACAACCCAAATGTAACATATATTTGACAATGATGTTAAACGCAGTCATTTTTCTTAATTTGATTTCTTTGATCAGAAAGTGAAAGCTTGTGTTTTTGTTGCTGTTCTAATTTGGAGATTGTTTTTTCAAGTTCATTTATATCAATTCACTTAATAGGACACATATAACACTGTGTGACATCTATCATCTCATTTAATAATGGTTGTTAGTTCATTTCCCAGTAAAGACAAAGAAAACAAGAATGTTGAGCTACTTAGAAAACCTAACCATTTAGGAAATAAATTAGCTCTAAGTTTATATTTAATGTTCCTTTTTATTATTTTCAACTTACGAAAATGCAATGTGAACATTTTAATATGTAAATGGAGAGTTGAGTGATTTAAAATCCTTTTTACAAACTTAACTATAATTCACCTAGAATATTTAAAAGCAAAATCTATAGTCAATTGTAGTCAAATTCTCTAGTTTGAGAAGGCTTGGGAAAGAATCAAGATGTTAGTATTTTCTCATAGACAGGTGACAATGTTACAGCTTCTCTGGCTTCTTTGAAGGTTTTGTCTTTGGTTTTCTGCAGTTTCATTAAGGTACATCTGGTTTTAGATTTCTTTTTATTTATTTGCTTAGGATTCTTGGGGTTTCTTAAAATTATGTATTGATGTCTTTCATCAATTGGAAAAATTTTACCTTTAATCCCTTTAAATTCTGCTTCTGATGCGTTCTGTCTGCCTCCTCATCCTGAAACTCCAGTTAAACATACTTTAAACTTCATTATTGTATCCTTTTATACTCCCTACTATCTCATCATCTCACCCCACTCCTGTCCTCTACCTCCTGAATTTTACTCTGGATTGACTTTTTTAGGTTTATACTCTACCTCATTTGATTGTGCTTTGCATGTGTCTAACTTGCTCCAAAACAAAAACCACTGAATTACTCCATTTTTCGGTTCTATATCTAGCTAGTTCTTTTTCAAATTTTTATATTTTTTATGTAACTTAACCATTTTCATGCACAAAACTGAATCTTGGCATGTGTCTTTTCATGTGTGCTCACTTGCTAAATTGTGTCTGACTCTTTGCGACCACGTGGACTGTAGCCTGCCAGGCTTTTCTTCCATGGAATTTCCTGGGCAAGAATACTGGAGCGGGATGCCATTGCCTCCTCCAGGGGATTTTCCCTACCCAGGATTGAACCCACATTTCCTGCATCTCCTGCATTGACAGGCAGATTCTTTACCACTGAGCCACGTGGGCAGCCCAAGGTTGGCATGCTGCTGCTGCTAAGTCGCTCCAGTCGTGTCCGACTCTGTGTGACCCCACAGACAGCAGCCCACCAGGCTCCCCCGTCCCTGGGATTCTCCAGGCAAGAACACTGGAGTGGGTTTCCATTTCCTTCTCCAATGCATGAAAGTGAAAAGTGAAAGTGAAGTCACATATATCTCCTTAAAAACCTTAAAGATATGTATCTATAATCTGTGTCAAATAATACCAATATTTTTGAGCACCTAAGATTCTATTCCGTTGCCTTTCATTTCTTTTGCTTCTCACTCACGGAGTCTTCTCTCTCGTATTTCTGGTGATTTTTGAGTGTGTGATAGATACTAAATTTTACAGTTTAACCTGTAGAGACTAATTTGAGTCCTAGGAAAATCCACCAAAGAGGATCTTAAATTACCATTATCAGTCTCTAACAATCCAGATACCTTAATTCAACCTTGAGGCATGGTATTTTCTGTATACCTGTCTCAAAACCAAGCTTCAGAGTATGCAAAGCATGGCTTCCTTGGTTTACACTGTCAGTCTTAGGATGTATCCTTTTCATCCTCAGTCCAGTTTCAGAGTTGATTTAGCAGGGTCACTCCTTTGGGAGACCTTAGACTTTGATTTTTTCCTCCATCCTCTTCCAGTTGATAACTTCTATGGGAGCAAGACAATCCTGAATATTGGACTCACTTCCCTGGATTTCCATTTTCTCCCATTTATTGATCTTATAATGCTACAAAAGCATTCTTTAATTTCCCCCAACATATTTTTTAAAACAATTTTGTCTCACTTTTAAAATTTCTTCAATGGAAAAGTGATTACCAGGATTGCCATTCTTCAAAGAGGAAATTCCATAAAAAGGCTTCAACAATCAATTTTGAATAGAATAGAAATGATTAGTAGGAATTTAGATCAGGGCAAGGCTAGTAGAGGAAAGGGGGGATTAAGAAAAAGACCCACTGAAACATATTGGTAATAACAGTTGGCGGAAGGAGGAATAAAAGATCATGGAAGTCAAAGGGACAGAGAGTTTCAAGAAGAGACAATGATTAACACTGTAAGATGACCAAATAGGACAAATACTGAGAAAAGGGTAATTGAATTTGGTAATTGGGAAAGCATTAGAGAATTTAATGTGAACACCTTCAGGAAGACTAACTTTATAGTTTTTCTGAATTACTAGTTAGGTAAAAATCATATTAATCAATTTCTTTAAGAAGCTGGGTAAAAGCAAGAAAAGAAAAAGTATTTTGAAGCAATGTAGAACATAATTCTAGTCTGTATATTTTAAAACACTTTATGTTAAATTCTATCAACACCATGATTAAACTGGAATTAAATTTCTTCGTGAACAGATTCTGTGGATGATGCTTATCAAACTGATCCTAAAATTAACCTGACAAGGCATATAAGAGAAATTTCTATTCAGGCTGGAATAATGATAGTTTTGGATTTTCCATATTTTTCTTAATTTCATAATATTCAATTTCTGTGAACTCGTCTAAGGCAAACATCTCTACCTGTCTGAAAATATGGATTAGGAACTCAAGAGCAGCAGGTATTTTTTATCTTTAAATGGATCCATTTTTAAATCATACCATTTTGAGAGATGCAGTATATCCAAAACTCTGTCTTAAACAGCAAAAACCTGAACTTGACTGCCATGTGTTAGAATAAAACTCACATTATGGACAATTCTGAGACTTTTTAATCTCTTATTTGTATATAACAAAAGGGAAACCTTGCTGAATCCCTTCCCAAGGAAATTATTACATGGTGCTATCCATTAAATAATATCTTTATCTTATTGGGTAGCATATTCTCTTCTCCTGCTTGGTATACCAGATGCTTGTATCAAATCCTTCTGACTTTGTATTTGGAAATTCATAAATGATTAAAAGTCTTCTGAAATATTTTGTTTTGCTATTTGTTGTTGTGGTTTAGTTGCTCAGTTGTGTCTGACACTTTTGCAACCCCATGGACTGCAGCCCTCCAGGCTCCTCTGTTCATGGGATCTCCCAGGCAAGAATATTAGAGTGGGTTACTGTGCCCTCCTCCAGGGATTCTTACCAACTCTGGGATGGAACCTGCATCTCCTTCATTGGCAGGCAAGTTCTTTACCACTGAGCCACCAGGGAAGCCCTTGCTTTACTTTTAGTGGATTTAGTAATAATGTGTTTATGTTCACTCCAATCAAGTTCATCTTTAAGAGGATTTACCAGATTTTTTCAATGGTGAGGAAGTTTGACCAACCAGTAGGTTGGGAAATTTCTTTTATTAGAAGATGATATTGAACCTAATAATTTGAGTGGAATTTGAACCTTCTGCCTATTCCCACTGCTGATTTAATAAAGAAAACTGGCTTACTCATATTGATTTATTCTAGTCTGCATTTATTTTATGTCCCAATCCTAAATACAAGCTTCTAGTTTCATCTAGACATCTGCCAGTGGTTGGATTGCAGTTGGTTAAATAAGCTTTTACAATGTCCTAGGATTACAGAATTGACTGCTTTTCAGGGTCATAAATTTATATCTTACATATGTTAGGTATAGTGTATATCTACAGTTCTAGTCAAAAATAATCTTGAAGAACAAAGATTAAGTTAATGTTGATCCTCAATATAGTGGAATATTTCTCTGATTTATGTTAAATAATGACAGAATTTTCTAAAATGAAAGTCAAAGTTACTCTTTAAGGGTCAGTCACAAGGAAGATTCACTTGACTGATTGAGGGGAAAACAGAGCTGTAAATTGAAAGTCTTTTTAAAGTACTTATAGCTTAATAACAATACCACATGTGAATTTACTTGATGTATTTCTTTTTTCCTATGTCCATCCTGCCAGTTATAGAGAATAAAAAACTGAACGTTCTCTTTATGTGAAGGCAATTTGGTTTTACTGCCGTGAAATTGGAATGGCATTGGCAGACAGCGAATTATGCTATCTACATACTGCCTACATTAAAAAAAAATAATTTAAGTGACAGTTAATAAACCATTAAAGTAGACTGATTTATTAAGTTACACAGAAATTTACTTTGAAATTTTTTTCTTGGATTTTTTTTATTGCTGAAAATTATATTGCTAACAAAGTTAAAGAGTAAACATTTAGCCTATTAATGACTAATTTGTCATACAGCAAAAAACATGTTTACTAAATTGAGATATGCTTTGCCTAGGGATCTGACTAATGAAAAAGGTTTTTGGATATTTTTTGGGAAAGGTAGCATTCTCATGGGCAGTCTTTATCCCTGCCCTCCCCACTCTGCCACCAGGCAACCACAAAAGAATAGATCTTGGGCCTGAAACAGTTCTGTACCTAGAGATAAAGTGCCCACACAGCCTATGCAGAGTTTATCACCTGAAATAGTAATGTCTTGCTCTATTTCAGGCTCAACTAGCACTCCTTTGTTATGCCTAAGTGTATGTGTCAGTGTTCGACAGGCTTCAGTATTTTAGACTCCATGGAGGAGAAGAGGTCTTTCTATTGCATCAAAAGAGGGGTGCTAGGTTAATTACTTTGTTTCCACTTTCAAGAGGACCCACCAGCCATGTAGGGATTGATGCCTCTATTGGTGCAGATCTTGCTCTGATTCTTCCCTGTTAAAGCATTATTTGACTGTGTTGAATTCTCCTTGGCAACTCCTATACTAAGATGCAATGGGCAGAAGTGTTTGGACCTCTCTTCTGGTAGCTGGCATTGTGATATCTTTTCTATCCTCCATCGTGCTGGAATCTTCCCCTGGCATCTGTAGCTGGTACATGGTGTTCTAATCAACAGTATTGCTTTTAATAATCTCTCTCAAAATTAGTGCTTCTTGGAACATCATTTAGAAATCATTTCTCAAAGATAATTGAAATTTCAGATATTAGAGAGGTCTTGTGTTTATTGACATTGTAGCACAAAAGTAAAGAATCTGCCTGCAATGAAGGAGACACAGGTTTCATCCCTGGGTCCAGAAGATCCCCTGGAGAAGGAAATAACAACCAGCTTCTCTTCCTGCCTTCAGTCTTGCACAGCATCAGGGTCTTTCCCAATGAGTCAGTTCTTTGCAACTGGTGGCCAAAGTATTGGAGTTTCAGCTTCACATCAGTCCTTCAATGAATATTCAGGGCTGATTTCCTTTAGGATTCACTGGTTTGCTCTCCTTGCAGTTCAGGGGATTCTCAAGAGTCATCTCCAACACCACAGTTCAAAAACATCAATTCTTTGGTGCTCAGCTTTCTTTATGGTCCAGTGTTCTTTCTTGGGAAATCTCATGGATAGAGAAGCCTATCAGGCTACAGTCCATGGGGTCACAAGAGTTGGAAACGACTTAGCAACTAAACCACCATCACCCACCACAAACTGCTAAGGTATTGTGAAGTTGCCCTACAATTAAGAAAATTATGAAAAATGCTATGATGGTCTTTTTTACTCTATTTATGAATACAAAAAGAACATTGTTTCTTATGGTCCTCTTGAGGAAGTTAACTGGTTCGGTTCAGCTCAGTAGCTCAGTCGTGTCCAACTCTTTACGATCCCATAAACTGCAGCATGCCAGATTTCCCTGTCCATCACCAACTCCTGAAGTGTGCTCAAACTCATGTTTGTTGCTGATGCTGTCCAACCATCTCATCCTCTGTCGTCCCTTTCTCCCACCTTCAATCTTTCCCAGCATCAGGGTCTTTTCCAATGAGTCAGTTCTTCCCATCAGGTGGCCAAAGTATTGGAGTTTCAGCTTCACCATCAGTCCTTCAATGAATATTCGGGACTGATCTCCTTTAGGATGGACTGGTTGGATCTTCTTGCAGTCCAAGGGACTCTCAAGAGTCTTCTCCAACACCACAGTTCAAAAGCATCAATTCTTTGGCATTCAGTTTTCTTTATAGTCCAACTCTCACATCCACACACGACTACTGGAAAAACCATAGCTTTGACTAGACGGACCTTTGTTGGAAAAATAATGTTGCTGCTTTTTAATATGCTGTCTAGGTTGGCCATAGCTTTTCTTCCAAGGAGCAACCGTCTTTAAACTTCATGGCTGGAGTCACCATCTGCAGTGATTTTGGGGCCCCCTAAAATAAAGTCTCTTACTGTTTCCATTATTTCCCCATCTATTTGCCATGAAGTGATGGGGCTGGGTGCCATGATATTAGTTTTATGAATGTTGAGTTTTAAGCCAACTTTTCACTCTCCTCTTTCACTTTCATCACTTTCATCAAGAGGCTCTTTTGTTCTTCTTCACTTTCTACCATAAAGGTGGTATCATTTGCGTATCTGAGGTTATTGATATTTCTCCTGGCAATCTTGATTCCAACTTGGGATTCATCCAGCCTGGCATTTCAAATGATATACACTGTATATAAGTTAAATAAGCAGCATGACAATATACAGCCTTGACATACTCCTTTCCCGATTTGGAACCAGGCTGTTGTTCCATGTCCAATTCTACTGTTGCTTCGTGACGTGCATACAGATTTCTCAGGAGGCAGGTAAGGTGGTCTGGTATTCCTGTATATTAAGAATTATCCAGTTTGTTGTGGTTCACACAAAGTCTTTGGCATGGTCAGTAAAGCAGAAGTAGATGTTTTTTTGGAACTCTCTTGCTTTTTTGATGATCCAACGGATGTAGACAATTTGATCTCTGATTCCTCTGCCTTTTCTAAATCCAGCTTGAACAATTGGAATTTCACAGTTCTCATACTGTTGAAGCCTGGCTTGGAGAATTTTGAGCATTACTTTGCTAGCATGTGAGATGAGTGCAATGGTGCAGTAGTTTGAACATTTTTGGCATTGCCTTTCTTTGGGACTGGAATGAAAACTGACCTTTACCAGTCCTATGGCCACTGCTGAGCTTTCCAAATTTGCTGGCATATTGAAAGCAGCACTTTCACAGCATCATCATTAGGATTTGAAATAACTCAGGTAGAATTCTATCACCTCCACTAGCTTTGTTCATAGTGATGCTTCCTAAGGCCCACTTGACTTCACATTCCAGGATATCTGGCTCTACATGGGTGATGACACCATCGTGGTTATCTGGGTCATAAAGATCTTGTTTGTTTAGATCTGTGTATTCTTGCCACCTCTTCTTAATATCTTCTGCTTCTGTTAGGTCCATACCGTTTCTGTCCTTTATTGTGCCCATCTTTGTATGAAATATTCCCTTGGTATCTCTAATTTTCTTGAAGAGATCTCTAGTCTTTCCCATTCTGTTGTTATTCTCTATTTCTTTGCACTGATCACTGAGGAAGGCTTTCTTATCTCTCCTTGCTATTCTTTGGAACTCTGCATTCAGATGGGTATATCTTTCCTTTTCTCCTTTGCCTTTAGCTTCTATTCTTTTCTCAGGTATTTGTAAGGCCTCCTCAGACAACCATTTTGCCTTTTTGCATTTCTTTTTCTTGGGGGTGGTCTTGATCACTGCCTCCTGTACAATGTCATGAACCTCCGTTCAAAGTTCTTCATGGACTCTGTCTCTCAGATCTAATCCCTGGAATCTATTTGTCACTTCCACTTTATAATCGTAAGGGATTTGATATACATCATACCTGAAATGACTAGTCGTTTTCCCTACTTTCTTCAATTTCAGTCTGAATTTGGCAATAAGGAGTTCATGGTCTGAGCCACAGTCAGCTCCCAGTTTTGTTTTTGCTGACTGTATAGAGCTTCTTCATCTGTGGCTGCACAAAATGTAATCAATCTGATTTCAGTATTGACCATCTGGTGATGTCCATGTGTGGAGTCTTCTCTTGCATTGTTGGAAGAGGGTGTTTGCTATGACCAGTGTGTCCTCTTGGCAAAACTCTGTTAGACCTTGTCCTGCTTCATTTTGTACACAAGGCCAAATTTGCCTGTTACTCCAGGGATCTCTTGACTTCCTACTTTTGCATTCCAGTCACTTATAATGAAAAGGACATCTTTTGGGGGTGCTAGTTCTAGAAGGTCTTATAGATCTTCATAGAACTGTTCAGCTTCTTCAGCATTACTGGTTGGGGCATAGACTTGGATTACTGTGATATTGAATGGGTTGCCTTGGAAGTGAACAGAGATCATTCTGTCATTTTTGAGATTGCATGCAAGTTTACTGATATAGTTGTATAATCTTGACAAACTCATTTATATCTGTCTTATATATTGATGTCTGTGAATTTTGTAACTAGGTTTTATTTTTCTACTTGTGTTGATTGCTGAATAGCTCAGAGTCAAATATGGAGCAAATATCTACATAAGTTTGGCTTTTCTCTCCACTTGTTCTTCGTTCATAGTTTAAGTGTTTTGCTTCATGTATGTTATCTTTTGTTGCAGTAACAGATGACCACAATTTAATGGTGTAATACAACTAAGATTTATTATTTCACAGCTCTGTGTTTCAGAAGTTTGGGCTGGCTCAGCTCTTTCCTCTTGGAACTCCAAGTTTCAAACAGCAAAATCAAGGTATCAGTCTGCTGGGTTCATATCAGGAAGCTCGAGGGAAAATTTACTCCAAGTTCATTTAGGTTGTTGGTGGAACCCAGAGTCTCTTGGTTGTAGGTCTAACATTCCCATCTTTTTGCTATCTATCCACTAGGTTATTTGCTATCTATCCACTGTTGTTATTGTCTAGAGACCTCCCTCAAACCTCTACATTAAGACCTCTGCATTTCAGAGACAGCAGTGACATACTAAATCCTTCTCTAGCTTGAAATCTCTGATTTCCTCTTCTGCTACATAGTTTTTCTTCTCTTCTGCCTCTAACCAGAGAAATTTCACTGCTTTTAAGGACTCAGGTGATTAGATTGGGTCTTTCTGGATAATTCAGGATGATTTTCCTATCTTAAGGTTTATAATTAAATAAAATCTGCAGAGTCCCTTTTGCCCTGAAAGGCAATGTACTCACAGTCCCAGAGATTAGCGTATGGCCATCTTTTTTTTTTTTTGGTGGAGTAGGGGTCATTACCCAACATACTGCAGTATATTTTATGAATATTTGTGTGCTATTTTTTGATATAATAAATAACATCTTAAGAATAAACCAAGGCAAGATAGATACATGTATATGTAGAGCTGAGTCCCTTTGCTCTCCACCTGAAAGTATCACAACATTATTAATCAGCTATACCTCAATGTAAAAATAAAAGATTAAAAAAAAGAAAAAAACAGTAAAAATAATTAAATTATATTCCAATGAACTGGGTGAAAAGCCCTCAGATTAATCTAACTATGAGAGAACTTTCATTAAATATTTGAAGGATAAAATTTGATTTATAGTATGATGTTGCTATTTTAATTTTTAATTGTAGATTTAGGTATATAAAATCAGCATTTACAAACTTTAAGCATGCACATTTTACCAGGTTTTTTTTTTTTGCCTATTTTCCTAAGTTACTGAACAGAATAAATGTCTGTCTGTGAATTATATGACTATATTACTATGACATTACTTTTTTTTTTATTTTTCTTTTTTATGTTTGAGTTCAGGAAACAGTTGCTTTATTGAACTAAATTTTGTGTCTATCAGAACCTTAAATCCTTTCACTCTCCAAAATACAAGCATATCTATTAGTAAAAATTTCCCATTCTTTTCAGGAAACCTAGCTGTTAGAATGTGGGTTTTTTGAAACTTTTACTGACAAAACTAAGATTAATCTGGATACAGTTGCTTAGTAGTTTTGGATATTTAAATATTGTGTAAACTCCCTATTCTGTTTCCTTATTTATAAGTTTTTTTAATAGTAGTTACCTCATAGGACAGAGGCGGTAACTGTGAAATGCTTAGCAATATGTGTGCAATACAATGAACAGAAAGTCAGTGAGGGAGGATTTATTTTTATTAAAACTATTATTACATGGGATCAGTGAGAAACATGCCTTTATTGCCATGAAAAAAACCAAATTCCTAAAAGAACTTTCTCTGTTCACCTAAAACTTGTTTTCATTTTTAACCCCATAAGACGTTGATCATAATTTTGTACATAGTGAGTGTTCATATAACATTCCCACACATTAACCATCTCCTCTGTATTTTTTCTGCATCTCTGACCTACCTCTATTGCTTTTCTTCTGATAAATTTTGAAAGAATTTCCTACAGGGACTGTTGGCTGGCAGTGGACTCTCCAAGTTTTTATTTGTCTGAAAATATTTTAATTGACAGCTCCATTCTTGAAAGATCTCTCCTACCCTTCCCCCCAAGTACAGAATTCTAGGTTGGCAGTTATTTACTTTCAGTATACTAAAGATATATTTGGATGTCTTAGGACTTCCGTGACTGTTCTTGAGAGATCAGTTCTCATCCAAACTGTCAGTTATTTGAAGGCAACTTGCCTTTATTCTTCCCTGCCATAGAAACTTTAAACAGTTTGTATTTTACAGTTTTAATATGATATATCATAAAAATATTAAAATACATCTATCTGGGCTTCCCAGGTAGCGCAGTGGTAAAGAATCTGCCTGCCAAGGCAAGAGATTTAGGAGACTTGGGTTCGACCCCTGGGTCAGGAAGATCCCCTGGAGGAGGAAATGGCAACCCACTCCAGTATCCTTGCCAGGAAAATCCCATGGACAGAGTTGCTTGGCGGTTGCAGTCTATGGGGAAGCTAAGAGTCAGACACGACTGAGTATGTGTGCATGATATGTCTAAGCTTGGCTTTCTTTTTATTTATTATGCTTTGCATTCATCGACTTCATAAAACTAAGAAATTGTGTTTTATATCAGTGCTAGGAAAGATGGTGCTAGTGATAAAGAATCCTCCTGTCAATGCAAGAGACACAGGAGGTGAGGTTTCAATCCCTGGGTCAAGAAGATCACCTGGGTCAGTATTCTTACCTAAAAAATCCCATAGACAGAGGGCCTATCAGGCTACAGTCCATGGGGTGTCAAAGAGTTGGATGCAGTTGAGCAACTGAGCACATAGAAAATCTCCAACCTCTATCCCTTCAACTCAAACACTGCCTATACTCAACTCTCCCTTCCTTTCTTTTTGGAATTCTGATTAAACTTATGTTAGACCTTCTCACAGTTTTCCACATCTTTTAACATCTCTCTCAAAAAAAATAAATTATCTATTTTTCCTCCCAGTACTACATTTAGATAAAAGGTTCTTAACAGTTTACATACCGTTTCTCCATGTGTATCTAATTTGATTTTATAATTTGATATTAAATCCATCTGCTGAGCTTAAAAATTCTACTTATTGTATATTTTATTATCAGGAATTCTGTTTTCTTAAAATGTATTATTGTATAATTTATTTCCTGCAAATATTTCCAAATGTATCTTTTATTTTTTTCAATATAGCAAAAGGAGATATTCTTTTAGAATATCTGTCTGGTAATTTCAACAGGTCTGTTTCAACTTTCTCTTACTTGTGTTTATTTCCACTTAGGATGCTTTGTTTTCTTGCAAACTTGATTGCTTTTCATATATTTTGGTCACCACTTTTAAATATAAATATGTGTGTGTATATATATATAGTGATACATTAAGGCCTAAAATGAGTGATTTCCTCCAGAGAGAATTTGTGTCTGCTTTGATTATATGGTGGTTAGTCTGTCTAGGTCTGGAGTTTCAACCACACAAGTTTTTTGGTCCCCTAATATATACATGGAGAAGGAAATGGCAACCCACTCCAGTGCTCTTGCTTGGAAAATCCCATGGATGGAGGAGCCTGGTAGGCTACAGTCCATAGGGTCACAAAGAGTTGGACACAACTGAGCGACTTCACTACTTCACTACTAATATATACATACTTTGCTGCCTATCTGAGCACAGGTTGGCTTGTTATTGCACCTTCTTGAAAGAGAAGGAGAAAAAACCTTTTCCTCTCACCTCTGCTCAGGGCCTAAGCAATTTTCTTTTCTGGTGTCTTGGTAGAAAGGTTGATGGGGTCACTTGGTTTTTTGTTAGATTTCTCACCTTGCATGGTTCTTGGATTTTCATTTATTTCCCTTTCACCCAAATGAGGATGTCAAAAAACAGTCATGTTTCATAGGTGACAGATGCTTCAGCCCCAAATTCTTGAATTTGAAGTTCTCTACTTCTTTCATTCACTCTTCAATACTTAAAAAAATTATTGGGCAAGAATACTGGAGTGGGTAGCCTTTCATTTCTCCAGGGGATCTTCCTGACACAAGGATTGAACCCAGGTCTCCTATATTGTAGGCAGATTCTTTACCATCTGAACCACCAAGGAATAAAAAAATTACATATATATGTGTGTGTGTGTGTGTGTTTAAAAGAGAGAGAGAGAGAGTGCATGATTGCTTTTAGCGGCAGGGCTGTTGAACTCTGTATTGTCAGCAAGGTAATAGTTCCCTAAATATGACCATGTCCTAATTTCCAGAACCTATGAATTATTGTTGTTATTGTTCAGTCACTAAGTTGTGTCTGACTCTTTGCTACCCCATGGACCACAGCATGCCAGGCTCCTCTGTCCTCTACTATCTCCCAGAGTTTGCTCACATTCGGTCCATTGAGTCAGTGATGCTATCTAATCATCCTATCCTCTGCTACCCTCTTCTCCTATTGCCTTCAATCTTTCCCAGAGTCAGGGTCTTTTCCAAAGAGTTGGCTATTTGCCTCAGGTGACTAAGTTATTGGTACTTCAGCTTCAGCATCAGTCCTTCCAGTGGACATTCAGGGTTGATTTCCTTTAGGACTGACTAATTTGTTGTCCTAGCTGTCCAAGGGACAGCTCTCACATCCATACTTAACTACTGGAAAAACCATATCTTTGACTATACGGACCTTTGTTGGAAAAGTGATGTCTCTGCTTTTTAATATGCTGTGTAGGTATATCATAGCTTTCCTTCCGAGGTAGCAAGTCCTTTAATTTCATGAAACTATGAATACACTAATCTATATGCTATGGCAAGGAGAAATTGAGGTTGCACATGGAATTAATATTGTTGATCATTTGCCATTACAATGGGGACACTAGCCTGAGTTCTCTGGGTGGGCCCAGTGTGATCACAAGGGCTTTATAAAGTGAAAGGAGGCAGGGGAGTCTGAGTGAGGTGATGTGAGAAGCACTCATCTGGTTGTTACTGGCTTTGAAGATGGAAGAGGGCCTTGAGCCAAAGAATGTGGGCAGCTTCTAGAAGCTGGAAAAAGCAAGGAAACGGATTCTCCCTTAGAGCCTCCAGAGAGGAAAGCAGCCCGGCCAACATATTTGATTTTAGAACAGCAAGACCCAGTTCAGACCTCTGACCTCCATAACTGTAAGATCATTAATTTGTGTTATTTTAAACAACTAAATTTGTGCTAATTTATAACAACAGTAATAGAAAAATAATATCCTCTATCTTCCCAGAAAAAGAAGCTCTCAATTTTTTTATATAAACAGTGTAAATATTAAAAATAACAAGGGTACTATCTCCATATTCCTGGTTACTTTACACATGAATTAATTAAAGCAATATTATAGTGAAATAGCATGATACTAAGGAAAATAAAGGCATTTTGTCTATGCCAATTTGTTATAATATTAGTGATTGATGCTCCCTACCTTAAATCCCTATTGGTTTGAGGCTGAAAGACAAAAATATTTCAAATGGTTACCAAATATGCTTATTTCTGGCAAAGTGATAGAAACTGAAATTTTAACTGGGTCCCTTCCTCCAAAATTATAGCTAAGAATGGAATGGAAATTTTTGCTAAAAATATTATCTTGATTTTCTAGCAAATAAAAACCTAAATAACCACAGCTTTGACCACTTACTTCCTATGTATTTTTGTGAGAGGTTTTACATTTGTTTAAATAACATTGTTGAATCAAATTATTCTTTAAATTAAAACCAAACTCCATCTATTTAAAGTGTGCCAAGTTACTCAGTGTTCCTGCTATGTGTCTGCTCACAACAGCTGCTAATCCTAAAAGAACTGGCACCGAGCATGTGAGGGCCTTGAAGGCAGGATCCTATGACAAGTCATGATGAGCAAAGATTTCCTTCCAGACAGCATATGATATATATGTTTCATCATAAAATTTATATGAAGTTGAAGGAATGCAGATTTATTTAGCATTAATTTGGAAACCTGCAAAAGTGTGATTGGGAGAATTAAACCTCATTACTGATCCCGGAGTCAAGTATACTTTTCAACGTGTGACAATGGCTATTAAATATAGGGAAGGCTGTTTACTAAATAGAATGATGATCATTTACTAAGGGGCCTCAGGCAAGTCAGTGAGTCCTTCTTGGTCTTCTTCATATTATCTCTAAAATGGTAAAGAATAAAAGTGATAACTAAGGTCCCTCTCTCTTTAACATTCTATTTTAGAGAAGCTACATACACACAAACCTACATAGCCATGTATATGCTCACAGAATATTATCATAACTTATAGTAATGAAAAGACCCTCCTCTAACATTTTGAATATGATTCTTTTTAAATTCAGTAGAAACAGTACCTGATTTAAATTGGCTAGATGAGATCTTATGCTGGGGAGGAGGAGCTGTAAAAAAAACAGTACCTCTCATTGTGGCTGGGACAATGCCCCTTAAAGTTGTCTTTGTTCCCGGCAATCCATAAAGTTTTAGAACTCTGATATTGTTGAAGATCATCACTATTACAGGGATGTTAAGAGAGTATCAAGTATTTCCCCTCTGCTGATCATCTTTTACTAGTACCTACTCCAAAATTTGGAGATGTTCTCCTATGGAAAAAATGTTGGCTCTTCTCATCTTGCTGAGCTGTCAAACAGCTCAGGGAGAATGATGATAATTCTTTATAATGTGTGCCTGCAGTTGCAATTAACGTGTTCCCCCTAAGGATTTTTAGCAGGGCTTGCCTTTCTAGAATAGACTGTGTCTTTTCTATCCTGAGTACTTGACAAATAACTGCTTGAAGGGAATGCTGCTGATGGACTGTTTTGCTGGATGTGGCTATTGCAGCCCGTGACTCCAGCCCAGTATCTGGGATAATGGAATGCATAGTAAAGCTGCTTAATATTAAGAAATGGTAAGCTTTTAAGTTGTGAATTTAAGCCAGTCACTCTCTGTGACCAACTGCAAGACAGTGATTTTTGAAATTGAATTAAAATTGGGTTAAATGCAGATTTTACAATACACTGACTGAAGGACTTTGGGTAAATTACTTAAATAATGTGAAACTTTGTTTCTTTATCTGCAAAATGTGTATAGAAAGCATTGCCTGCTTTGAAGAGTTATGTGAAATCCTTTATAAATGATAAAGCATATCATGTTCTTATATTTATGTGATGTAATAATATGATTATCAACAGATACAGGAATATCAAAGAGCTTTGCTTAGCTAAGAAGTATTTTTGTGATTTTGTTTAGCATTTTGACTTATGATTTAGAATATATTGTGTTATAAAAAGCTCTGGTGAAAATGAATTTAAAGATATCAACTTTATCCTTAAGAAGTTTATGGTACATTGATACATATAAATGAAGAAACCATTATTATGCAGGGTGAAGAACTCTAGGATTTAGGGTGATATTAAGAGGATGCTGCAGGATTGGAATAGAAGGTATGTTCAATATTGACTGGAGAAGGAAATGGCAACCCACTCCAGTATTCTTGCCTGGAAAATCCCGTGGACAGAGGAGCCTGGTAGGCTACAGTCCATGGGGTCGCAAAGAGTCAGACACAAATGAGCAACTTCACTTCCTTCCTTCCTTCCTTCCTTCCAGTCTTGACTAGTAGTTCAGAAAAGACTTCTCAAATGAGGTAAACTTGGTCAAAAGCTTACAGAAGAAAAATGAGAAGAAATTGAGCAGAAAAAGTGAAAGAGAACACATCTTTAAATAGGAAGAAAGCATGTGCAAAGTTATGCAATTTTTGTATATTCAGGGAGTAACACACTTTTTAAATTAATTAATTAATTTTAATTGTGGGATAATTACTTTACAATATTGTGATGGTTTTTGTAATACATGAGTATGAATCTGCCATCAGCATGTGTCTCCCCTCCATCCTGAATCCCCTTCCTACCTCTCCCCCCACTCCTTCCCTCCAGGCTGTCACAGAGCACCGACTTCGGGTGCCCCGTGTCATATATCAAACCACACTGATTATCTGTTTTACACATGATAATGTATGTGTTTCAATGCTACTCTCTCACATCACCCCACCCTCTGCTTCTCCCACTGAGTCCAAAAGTCTGCTCTTTATGTCTGTGTCTGCTTTGCTGCCTTGCATGTAGTATCCTTGGTACCATCTTTCTAGATTCCATATATATGTGTTAATATACAATATTTGTCTTTCTCTTTCTGACTTACTTCCCTCTGTATAATAGGCTCTCGGTTCATCCACCTCATTAGAACTGACTCAAATGTGTTCCTTTTTGTAGCTGAGTAATACTCCGTTGTGAATATGTACCACAACTTCCTTATCCATTCATCTGCCGATGGATATCTATGTTGCTTCCATGTCCTAGCTGTTGAAGTGGTGGGTACGTATGTGAGGAGCAAATGGGATATGATGAGTTGAGGACATACATAACACAATAAGCAGAATTTATCCTACTCTGTAAGTAACAAGAAGAAATGAAATTTAATTGGAGAAGTGATATGAATGGACTTGCTCTTTTGGAAGATTCTTCTGATATCTTGTGGGTGATGGATGGAGAGCAGGAGGGAAGCAGTGAGAAAAGGGGCAACCAAGGCTGGAGGCGTGGGGTCTTGTGGGGAAATTCTAGATATTTAGAAGGCAGGAATTAAAGTAGGCTGAAGCATTAGGCATTGGGAATAAATAGTATTGACTAGAGACAGCTTTAAAAGAGAGTCTCTCTGGCTTGTTTACTAACTAGTCAGAAGTGGGGGATATATGAGAAGTCTTGCATAGCCTCTTGAATTTTAGAAGTGGTAAGTTCTTACTGTCACTGAGATAGGGACCTGGGAAAATGCAAAGATTTGAAGGGAAAAATACTGAGTTTACTTGTTGGCATGTTTATACTGAGGTACCTATGAGATACCTGAATCACAGGTTCAAGTCTGAAACTCAAGAAAATAGGTCAGGCCCGGAGGTATAGATTTAGGTGTCAATTTGAAGGTGGTAATTGCAACCAGCTGCATAGAAGCAAGTACCTTGGGAAATGTTTTATTGTCCCTCAGTTTGATGCAATTACATGATTAGATAATTACAATGTCTCCTTCTTGTAGGCATCATAAGAAAAAAAAAGTCTAATATAAATTAGTGATTTTAAAGCATCCACATTAGTTTTCAAAACAAGTAAATTAAAGTCATATCGCATTAGATTTTAAATTGTTTTGTCCAACTAAAAAAAAGTCTTAGAAACTGTTGCTATCACTTTTAGATTTTCGATTATATCTATAAGCAAAAGTGTATACCTGTTTTATTTTTTTAGCATATGATAAAATGGGTGATTCAGTTTTCTCCAAATAAATGGGTTCAGTTTGAAGACAAGTCATGTCAGAGAAGAATTCCTAAATTTTAGGATCCCAAAGCAATCCATTGTGATGGAATATAAATTGTGTCTTTATTCTTCACAAAGTTACTAGAGTTAGGGGACAAGACTAGACATTTAGGTAGTGTAATATATGTATCTCGTCATCATTACTGGTTGGTTTGTCTTATTAGCAATTAATGAAAGAAGTGTGTAATTACAAACTGAAAATTATTATATTTTTCTTTTGAAGTCACTTTATCATTGTTTCATGTTTGAATAAGTTTAAATGTAGACATTTATATAGCTTTTTAATGTCAAAACTCCCCCAAATTTGATGCGCTTTAGTGCCTTTTATTTCTCATAATTGTAACTTGTACATTTAGAAATGGTGGACTATTTTCATTATCTTTGTTATGGTGATTATAACTTATCTTAATAATATTTTACACATCAAATTTATGACATGTATTTCCACTAGCTCTTTTCTAATGTGGCACTGTTGTAGTTTGGGAACATACTTTTCTGCCTAGAAGAATTAATATGATCTAAAATAGTAGGTGAAAATTTAAATTGTGCTAATTCTAAACATTAAGATCTAACCATTAGAAGCATTAACAATCCTTAACAGTGTCATAAATCATTTTAACTTTTTAGCAAGGTAACAAAAATTGCTATATTTTGTAATGCTTTTTTTAACACAGTCATATTCTGTTATAAGTAAATTTGGGCTCTTGGCCAAGGAGAATTTTGGAGAACTTGTAAGTTTGAGAGACTGTCTCACAGCTGGAAAGCACCCCAAAGTGAACTGATTGGAACAGAATATGTTTTCCATTATCCAGCTCTCTACCAAACTATTTCTTGTAGCTTGAAAATAATAAAGATTTTGTAAGCCCCAAGAGGTCTTTTTTGATCCATGAATGAAGTTACGCTGGATTCGTATAACTAAAATTTGACTTCCTTTTGGCCATTGAAATTCAAAACCCTCCATTTATTAGTATGGAATAAGAAAATCCTTCCCTGTCAAAACTTTGTATTTTAATGAAGTCAATGTCAGTGCATATCAACAGATTTTTGTTCCATTTAAGATGAGTATAATATGATGTAAAAGAAAATGTAGAATGAGTAATGGAAGTAAGTTGATTAAAACAATATTAAGGGATGAATTCAAATAGCTTTCTGAATATTTTTAACAACTTGGTTTTATCAAAAGTTACAGTTTTTTCTTCTACTTTTCACAAAGATTATTTTATTATGAATTTCTAAAAAAAAAGATATTTGCAGATTTTTGATTGTTGCTGCTTTAAAATTTTTGTTACTCAGAATTTTAAGGTGAAAAAAAGAATCTTTAAAAAAGATGACTTGTCCTTACAGCCCATCCATGTATCCATAGTGCCACGATGGGGTTTTATACATGTATAACACATATTAGACATTTTTAGTATTTTTTAATAGAAGAAATCAAGTGTAATTCATAGAATCTTCTATATGATTTCTCTAGAACTACAGTCACCATTTTACAATAGTACAGTGGAAAAATTAAGTTATTATATATAACTAAGATATGCCAGTAAATTAACATATCTAAAGTAAAATCCAGATCACCATTTCAAATTTTAAATCACATATATATATATATATATATATATATATATATATATATATATATATATATATATATATATATATATATATCTCCAGATCATATATATGGGAATGTAGTTTTGAAGCAATTTTCCTGAGAATAAAATTGGGAATTATTATTAAGAATTATTTACTGTAACAGTCTGAGTCAAAGGAAATAACTATAAAATCACAAGGTTTAAAAAGTGGCACAATCACCCATCTTGCCAGGTGAAAAGAAATTGATGCAACATGTTGAACTTTGATCATTCATGTTTCACCAGTGAACCCAAACACACAGAAAATACTTTACTTCAATTTACTGCAATAAGTGTCAATCCCCATTGGGGGAGATCTCAAAGAGAGTTAGGGATATGGAAGAATAGAAAAAAAAAATCTGCAGATAATCCTCAAATCTGGATTTAGACAATATGTTTTACTTCCTGTCCTATCAAATTGCTTTTTCTAAACCAGAGTTGCTAACAGAATTGCCTTCTCCTTGCCCCTGGCTGCCCTCTCGTGGAGAAACAGCAGGAGCATAAGGAGAAAAAGGAATGGGAAAGAATGTGGCAGAACATCCATGATGAGATGATGAATAATTACTTAAGATTGGTGTAACCACGTGCCACTAGACAGTAATATCTAGTAAAAATGTGTATGTTTCAAAGCAATTCCCAACTTTTAATATTGCATTTCATTTGCACTACTGAATGTCAGCTGGCTCGCTCTGCCTCAAGATTTCAGGAGGGAATCCCAGAGGAAAAGGGAAAGAGAGAGGAAATTGTTATCCAGTGTGCTTCCCAGGGTTTAGCTAAATCATTGGCCAGAGTTGACTTATTAAATGTTGGTGCTTTGTGTAAGTGAAAGACGAACAGTGCCTCATATTTCCACAAGAATATTTGGGGGGATGGGAGAAGACATCTCACTTCTCAGTTCTGTTTGAATAACTTGATTCATAGTTTCATCTCAGTTCCTGAAGGCAGCATCCTAAAAAGTGAAAATTTCTGTTTCTTTGGATTCACTGGACTATTAAAAATCATGGCCCAGTAAAGTTTCAGTCATGGGCTTTTGAAATAGATAAACAGAATCTTTCACTTACAAGTAGTATCTGAATAAGTAAGATTTTTTTAATGAAATAACTGGGGGGAAAACCAATCCTTCTATTGTAAAATCTCCCCGATATTTACAAACACTGAATCACCACTGTTTAATTGAGAAGTCAAGATTGTTTGGCTGTCCTTATACCAGTAGATTTCATATTGTACACGGTGTTTCTGTCCTGGTTTGGCCGTATGCCTCAGTCCAGCACTTCGCTTCCACAGCTGTTCGCTGGGCGCATTCTTACTTAAATAAATGGGACTCAGTGGAAAAGTCCTCAAGGGGACTAAGGGAGTAAGTAGAGAGGGCTGGAGAAGAGAAAGGGATGAAAGAAACTTTAAAAGATGAAACAAATATCAGGAGTTTATGTAAGTCAAGCCATTTAAGTTTCCTTTAGTATATATTGTGGGGATTTTTTAGCTACTTTGAGCAAAGAGCCCACTTGTTTTACAGAATAAAAAAAATTCTGAGGATAGTATTGTTAAGCCTTGGATACGGGTGTTGGCTTGGTATTGTTATTTGTGAAAGGACTGAAAGGTGAACGAACCTGTATTTACGTTTTAGACTTGGGACTCTGGGAGTTCATAGAAAATAGTGTTAGATATTTTGAGCTATTAGGGACATGCCCATGACCTTGTTCCCTTCCAGGTAAAAGATCACTATTTTCATGTTAAGCAGAAGACATTATCAGAGAAAGAATAGAGTCCCACAATTAAACAAAGAACAAAAAGAAGCTCTGTGTGTGTGTGTGTGCCTATTTCTTTGAGTATTGGAAGTGCCTTATACACATGTTTCTTTTATCTTTTTTACCTCATATTTTTAAAAGACGGATCTGACTTTAGTATTCCATTTTTTCCATAGCTTGCATCAAGTTCCCCACGCTCCGCTTCTTTCTTCTGCTTTTCAGCACCTTCCTACCCTTCACATTCTTTTACGGCAGAGCACAACTCTCGTGCTTTTTTTTTTTCTAACAAGAAACACACATTGAAGGGAGGCAGCCGAGGTCATCCTCCTGCTCGCGTCACAGGTCAGGCAAGATCACTTACATTTTTGAGGGGGTCACTTCTTCTCACTGGGTGGGATATGACCTTTTTCCTTTTCACAGAAAAGAAACCACCCCAGATGTTCACCACCCCTTCTTTTTAAATTTTTTTTCCAGCCTCTTCCTCGTTTGCTGCCAAACACACACTTAGGCGTCATTCATCTTGCTACTAATCTAGCGCAATGTTGAGAAAAGATTGATCTTTATTTCTATCTAATGTATTTTAAATACAAAAAGAAAATACAAAACAAACAAAAACCCCAACTGATATTTAGAATACGCTGTAGGTCACAGATACTCTTTTTTTTTTTTTTTTTAAACTGGAATGTCCAATTCTGAAAGCACGTACATGATCCAGCCGTTTCTCTGCATTGGTGTTGTGGCCTTAACACCATCTGTGGACTGCACTTTTCGCGTAACCATCTGCATTGTGAGCTGTCTTCTGAGAAGTAGCTCTAAGAATGTACTACTTCTGTTCTTCCCATGAGGTTTGTTCTTCCAGTTTCTTCATTGAATACCCCTGATGTCTGTCTTTTGAGGTCCTTCAAATGTTCTCTTCTAATACAATCGAGGTTGCCAGATGTTTTGCACTGATTAGAAACATATAGATAATTCTCCTGTTTTAATCTTTCATAAGAATAGTCAAGAAGGAATGTATATGGGCCGAAAAAATTATTCCTGTCAATAACAATTTCATGGCTTGAAGCCTGTCTTCTTTATGAAGCTCAACCCTAGTTGATTGATTCTTTTGACATATATTAATTGAAAACATAGTATTTACATGGCAGATACTGCTTCAGATTCTGAAGGTACAGCAGTGATCAAAACAAAACAAAAAAAGCTTCTTTTCATGGAGCTTACAATCTATGAAAAATAGACTCTAATTCAAACAAGCCAATATATTGGAAAATAAATATCTGTTCTGTAACTACTGCTGAACTGAAAGCCTTATACCAGTCAACTTGATTTATGTGTTTTTTATTCTTATTTCCAGTGATTTTAATTTTAAAATAACTTTTACATTTTCCATCTCTTTTACATTCCTAAGTTTGTTTTTATTAAGTTCTGGAGTTGGAACAAAATAATACATTTTAAAATGAGGAAATCTTGCAAAAATACCCACCACCTTTTGTCACCATACTGATTTTATTAGGGAATATTAATACTCTATAAAAAATCCATAACCAACATGACTTTCAAAAAAATTCATTGTTTCATTTTTTGGGAGGTTAGAAGAACAATTCTGTAATTTAAAATCATATTTCTCTTGAGATGAAATATTTATTTCCAAAGAAAGTTTTTTCATTTGACAGATGAAAAATATTTATGGAGACAAAGCTAACAGCTTATCTTAAAGGGACATTCTTTAAAACTTTACCCTTAAAACAATATAATGATAAGTAGCAAATAATTCATTCAGTCAAGAGGATCATTTATTAACATTTTAATTGTGAATTATTTTAAAAAATGATGGAGAAAACAGTAAGTTTTGAAGTACCCACAGAATTATCAAATCTCATTTTGCCCCACCTGCTTAATATTTTTAGGTAAATAAAATATTACATGAAATGTTGAGAAGCTCTCTCTGTATCCTCTTCTTTAATATAATTTTCCTCCTTTCAGGACTAGAATTCAGGGAGTCCTACATTCTGACTTCCATGGGTTCTTTTGTCTTCTTGCACCACTTTTTCCATAATAAAACTCTCAAAAATTTATATTTTACAATTGTGTTCATAGTAAAATGAATATAATCTAGGATGGATTCATTGTTATATATTAAATGTTATTACATTCATTTTTACTGACTTAAAAACATTGAAATTAAAATGTTTGTTTGAGCCCCTAAAAGTAGCCCGGGCCCTTGGCATTGTGGCTCTTATACCTAGTGCATAAGTCTGTCCTTATTTCATTTCTGTGTTTTGCTTATATATTCATCTGTAAAGATTAATTCCAAAAATAGAAGTTGAGTTGATTTACAGTCTTATGTTAGTTTTTTGCTACAGCAAAGTGCATCAGTTACATGCATACATCTATATTCCCTGTTTGTCGCCACAGAGTGTGGAGAGCTCCCTGTGGTATACAAGAGGCTCTCATCAGTTATCTATTTTATACGTAGGAGTGTGTATATGTCCATCCCAGCCTCCCAGTTCACCCCATCTCCTCTTTTCCCCCTCGGTGTGCATACACTTGTTCTCTACATTTGTGTCTCTATCTCTGCTTTGCAGATAGGCTCATTTGTACCATTTTCCTAGACTCCACACAGATGCATTAATATATGATATTTGCTTTCCTCTTTCTGACTTACTTCACTCTCTATGTGGGCTGGTCGCTAAGTTATGTCCAACTCTTGTGACCCCATGGACTGTAGCCTGCCTGGCTCCTCTGTCCATGGGATTCTCCAGGCAAGAATACTGGAGTGGGTTGCCATTTCCTTCTCCAGGGGATCTTCCTGACCCAGGTATCAAACCTGGGTCTCCTGCATTGCAGACAGATTCTTTACCCACTGAGCTACGAGGGAAGTCACTCTGTATAGCAAAGTCTAAATCTATCCATGTCTCTGCAAATGACACAATTTTGTTCCTTTTTATGACTGAGTCATAATATTCCATTATTATATCCACTACACCCTCTTTATCCATTTCTTTGTTGATGGACATTTAGGTTGCTTCAATGTCCTGGCTATTAGTACTGCTATGAACATTGCGGTACATATGTCTTTTTGAATTATGGTTTTCTCAGGGTATATGCCCAATAGTGGGATTACTGGGTGATACAGTAGTTGTATTTTAGGTTTCTAAGGAACCTCCATACTTTTCTCCACAATGGTTCTGTTAACTTACCTTCCTACCAACAGTGCAAAAGTCTTTCCCTTCCCCAACACCCTCTCCAGCAATTATTGTTTGTAGAATTTTTGATGATAGCCATTCTGACTGGTGTGAAGTGATACCTCATTGTACTTTTGATTTGCATTTCTCTAATAATTAGTGGTGTTGAGAGAAAGATAAATTCTTCAATTGCCAGTTATTGGATTGCTTTTAGATCATGTTATGGGAATTACTTAATTTTGGTTGTCCTACTCTGGCATTAAAAAAAAAAATGATCTGCCTTTACTTAGTGGTTACATTCACTGTCTGCATTCAAATTACCATCAATGACACTTTTAATGTCACCCACAAATACATACAATCACTAAAATAATGTAAATATGGGAAAGACTTCTTAAATATACAATAGCTTCTGGGAACATAAGAATTTGTTTTCCTGTGTTCTACAGTGGAAAATTTCTCCTTGTGTGTGTTTAAATCAGAGGAGAGATTCAACTGACTCCTTAGTGTAACTTGGAATATACTACAAACTTACACTTAAACGTTGGCATGTTTAGAAATTAATCTCTGGGAAAAAATGTGCATTTTGCCATGGAGAGAGTAGAGTGTCTGCCGCTGTTTGGCATTACAGCTCAGTGCCATAATTTGTGTCATTTTTTTTGGACAAGCACTATTACAGAATGTCATCCACACCTTTAAGATTTGCTAATTTCCTCCAGGAGTTTTGCTCTTTCTCATGCCAGTTAGTGGTAGAAAAATAGCTTCTTCCATTCATCAGATGAGGTCATGTTCTGTTCCTCTTCAATCTGAAGGCACTGTGAGTGTTATATTTAAATGATACCAGCAAGAAAAAATAAGTTGTTTCTTCTGAAGATGATTTCTGTGCTTTTACTCCCTAAGGATTTTAAGATAACTGTACAAAACTATTTTCTTGACAATTTAAAATTTTTCTTCACTTCCATTAATAACAAACAATAGCTGTATCAGCCACTGTTTTATGTCATTGGAAATGTCAATAGTAAGTAAAGTCGCTGAGTCATGTCCGACTCTTTGTGACCCCATGGACTGTAGCCTAACAGGCTCCTCTGTCCATGGGATTTTCCAGGCAAGAGTACTGGAGTGGGTTGCCATTTCCTTCTCCAGGAGATCTTCCCAACCAAGGGATCAAACCCGGGTCTCCGCCATTGCAGACAGACGCTTTACCATCTGAGCCACCAGGGAAGCCCTGGAAATGTCAGTACCATTGTGATAAATTAATCCTGTCGTGTAGCTGCCATGCCTGGGAATACACCATGCATTCACCATATCCAAATCTGGTTAAGCTATTGAACTGTCAATCTAGGTGCCAATCTAGTGTCCATGAAAGACACTCACCAGTTTTACTATCATGAACTCTAAACAAGTGTACCTATTTGTTAGCAACTAAAAGTGCCCAGAATTTCCTCACTGTGCTTTTATTTTTTCCTTTTTATTTGACATTGCTTCTGCCGTTACCTCTTGGATATCTCTATGTTCAAATCCTACCTCTCCAACCGTCAATTCAAATGCTACAAATTTCTTAAAATCTTCCTCATCTCCTACTCAGTTACCTACACCTCTGTTTCCCCCATTCCTCTCTATGAGGATGGAGTATTTGTCAGTGTTTATCAGTGTTTATTTAATAATATTCACAGCTTTCTTCCTCATGGCATAGTTTATCCATATTTTCTGGACATATTCTTATCTGTAAGCTAGGGCAAAGGATATCTTGAATTTATACTTCTAATCCATAAAATTCTGAGTGTAATATTAGCCCTTAGTAGATGCTTACATTAGAAATAGGTATCAGCTATTATTAGTCCTAGATTAGGTATTGAGATACATATTTGAGAAATACACTCTACTTATTCTCTCAAAAAGTTCCATCTATTTGAAGACATCAAGAAAAATAAATTATGGACAAGTACTTTTTAAAATAATATCATGAACAGGGAGCATAGAACAAAGAGAAAAAGAAGTGATATTCTCCAAACCACGTACTTTTCTTTCATCAGAACAATACTACGCATATCATATGGTATGATTTTATATAAATCTGATAACTAAAGCTTAGTGAGATTAACTTGCTCAACATAAATAACTCATAAGTAAAAGGAACAGGTTTTGAATTTCAGGTCTGGTTAATCTTAAAAAGAAACACGGGAAGAAGAACCTAACAATTTGGGGAGATGATGAGAAAATGGCTAGAGATCAATTACAAGAGGAGGAGGTAACACTTGACTTGAGCCTTGGCAGATGAATAGAAATAGCAGTGTAGGGAGGCCTGGAGGACAATGACAAAAGCAGACATGAGGTGTGAAATATCATGGGAAGTCAAGGGAAATGAAAATAGTTCAATCTGAGTGAGACAAAAGTGATGAAGTTTAAGTGGACGAGAATAAAGTCATAGTGGATGTGAACCCGAAGACATTTGCATTTCAGCTCAATAGTGATGAAGAGTTTCAAGCCCAAAATTAAAATGTTAGTGTTGCTCTACTAGATGGCTGGCAAGTATAACATTTAAGGGGCGATAGAGGATAAACTAGTGGTTACCAGTGGGGAGCGGGATGGGGGAGGGGCAGGACAAGGGTAGGGAATTGAGACCCCAAAAAACTACTATGTATGAAATAAGCGAAAAGGATATATTTTACAGCACAGAGAAATATAACCATTGTTTTGTAATAACTTTATTTTTTCTCATTTATTTGTATTAGTTGGAGGCTAATTACTTTACAATATTGTAGTGGTTTTTTTGTCATACATTGACATGAATTAGCCATGGATTTACATGTATTCCCCATCCCAATCCCCCCTCCCACCTTCCTCTCTACCTGATCCCTCTGGGTCTTCCCAGTGTTCCAGGTCCAAGCACTTGTCTCATGCATCCAACCTGGGCTGGTGATCTGTTTCACCCTAGATAATATACATGTTTTGATGCTGTTCTCTTGAAACATCCCACCCTCGCCTTCTCCTACAGAGTCCAAAAGTCTGTTCTGTACATCTGTGTCTCTTTTTCTGTTTTGCATATAGGGTTATCATTACCATCTTTCTAAATTCCATATATATGTGTTAGTATACTGTAATGGTCTTTATCTTTCTGGCTTACTTCAATCTGTATAATGGGCTCCAGTTTCATCCATCTCATTAGAACTGATTCAAATGAGTTCTTTTTAATGGCTGAGTAATATTCCATGACTTTAAATGAAGTATACTTTATAAAATATTGAATCACTATGTTATATATCTGAAATTATTATAATATTGTAAATCAACGCTACTTCCATTAAAAAAGTAATAACATACTTTAATTCTCATTAGAAAAAAGAGGTGATAGCTTGAAATAAGTGGCAACGATAACAGAAAAATGTAAGAGACAGGAGTTAACTAGAAGATAGAATTTATCAGATGTTAAATGACTAGAGTAGTGTGAAGGAAAATCATTACAGGGGAAAATTAAAGCCAGGGGGCTAGCTTGTTTAAAAAGCCAGAGACATTACTTTGCCAATGAAGATCCATCTAGTCGAAGCTACGGTTTTTCCAGTAGTCATGTATAGATGTGAGAGTCGGACTATAAAGAAAGCTGAGCACCGAAGAATTGATGCTTTTGAACTGTGGTGTTGGAGAAGACTCTTGAGAGTCCCTTGGACTGCAAGGAGATCCAACCAGTCCATTGGAAGGACTGACGCTGAAGCTGAAACTCCAACACTTTGGCCTCCTGATGTGAAGAACTGACTCATTTGAAAAGACCCTGATGCTGGGAAAGATTGAAGGTGGGAGAAGGGGGCAACAGAGGATGAGATGGTTGGATGGCCTCACTGACTCAATGGACATGAGTTTGAGTAAACTCTGGGAGTTGATGATGGACAGGAAGGCCTGGCGTGCTGCAGTCCATGGGGTCGCAGAGTCGGACACGACTGAGCGACTGAACTGAACTGAACTGGGCTAGCTTGTTAAAAAGTGTTTGTTGAACTTACTAAATATCCTTAATGTATTTTATTGGAGAAGGAAATGGCAACTCACTTCATTATTCTTACCTGGGAAATCCCACGGACAGAGGAGCCTGGTGGGCTATGGTCCATGGGGTCACAAAGAGACAAAACTTAGCAACTCAATAAACAAACAACAGTGTATATTATGTTAATCATATCATATATGGAATATTAATTAGCTTATTGTTTGCCAGAATAATTCTTATATGTAGCAGGTCTCTGTTTCTTAACTTTAAACAGTATTCTTTAGAAGCTCACAGGATATGAATCTTTATGTTGTTTTTATGGATTTACCCAAATATTCCATATCAAATGTACTTGGATGTTTTCTTGACTTGTCTTGAGTTAAGCTAGGTCCTTTGGAAAAGAGTCATATTTAAAAATGGACTAAAATATTTACTTTCAACATTGAATTTAGCACCTCCCCTAAGAATAAATATTTAACCAATTGGAAAAGCCTTCCCTGTCATTTGAATTTCATGTTAATTCAATGTCTAGCATTTTTCTTGGTGGAAAATTTATTCTCTGTGGAAAATTCTTAAAGAGAAAGGAATACCAGACCACACTACCTGCCTCCTGAGGAATCTATTTGCAGGTCAAGAAGCAACTTTAGAACCAGACATGGAACAATGGACTGGTTACAAATTGGGGAAGGAATACATCAAGGCTGTATATTGTCACCCTGCTTATTTAACTTCTATGCAGAGTACAACATGAGAGATGCTGGGCTGGATGAAGAACAAGCTCAAATTAAGATGGCCAGGAGAAATATCAATAACCTCAGATATGGAGATGATACCACCCTTATGGCTGAAAGCAAAGAGGAACTAAAGAGTCTCTTGAGGAAGGTGAAAGAGGAGAGTGAAAAAGCTGCCTTAAAACTCGACATTCAAAAAGCTAAAATCATGATATCGGCTCCCATCACTTCATGGCAAATAGATGGGGAAACAATGGCAACAGTGACACACTTTATTTTCTTGGTCTCTAAAATTCCTGCAGATGGTGACTGCGGCCATAAAATTAAAAGACACTTGCTCCTTTGAAGAAAAGCTATGACAAACCTAGATAGTATATTAAAAAGCAGAGACATTACTCTGCTGACAAATGTCCATATAGTCAAAAGTATGTTTTCCTAGTAGTCGTGTATGGATGTGAGAGTTGGACTATGAAGAAGGCTGAGTGTAGAAGAATTGATGCTTTCTAACAGTGGTGTTAGAGAAGACTTTTGAGAGTCCCATGGACTGTAAGGAGATCAAACAAGTCAATCCTAAAGGAAATCAGTCTTGAATATTCATTGGAAGGACTGATGCTGAAGCTGAAACTCCAATACTTTGGCCACCTGATGTGAAGAACTGACTCACTGGAAAAGACCCTGATGCTGGGAAAGATTGAAGGAAGGAGGAGAAGGGGACAACAGAGGATGAGATGGTTGGATGGCATCATGGACTCAATGGACATGAGTCTGAGCAAGCTCTGGGAGATGGTGAAGGACAGGGAGGCCTGGCATGCTACAGTCCATGGGGTCTCAAAGGAAACAGGAACAACTCCATGTTGAACATGAACAACAACAATCATTTATTCTTTACACAAAACTCACACACTCATGTTTTCCTACTTTCCTGTCAACTCATTAAATGCATATAATTCTCTCTTCATACTTGAAAAGATTTCATGGAAATATTCCTGCAGTAAATACTTTCATAATTGTCTGAAAATCTTGTACATTCTCACATGATAAGATCAATGTTGCCCAGGGAGGAGAATATGCTGGTTAGATATTTCTCTTTTGCACATTTATATGTCTTAGCCTCAAGTCCTTGGCCAAAAGCAACACTAGCTTGCCTGTGATTCACTCTGTAGTAAATCAGGAAAGAGGTGAACCTTTTCTTTCAAAATCTGCATGTTTTGGCAAGCTTTCATGAGTCATTAGATGCTGAAAATTTACCACACTGTACAATTATAGCTCCATGTCTATTAAGATATTTGACTTGAAAAAAGTCCATTTAAAACTGTATTCCATAATGCCAATAACTACAATAGTAAAATGTAGCACTGCCTAGGATTTATATACTCTATTCCTTTAGAAGTATTAAAAGTATTTTCCGTTTTCACTGCTCCACATTCTTCACAGCCCTGCGTCAGTGTGGTTGGTTTTGATGGTATATTCCAGGAATTTCATGCCCATGTTACCTTGAACACTGGAATTAGAAATACTAACAAGAAAAGCTGTCACACACCCTGGACAGTGTATTATAAAGCAGAGACATCATTTTGTCATAAAAGTGTGTATAATCAAAGCTATGGTTTTTCCAGTAGTCATATATGGATGTGAGTTGGGCCATAAAGAAGGCTGAGTGCAGAAGAATTGATGCTTTTGAATTGTGGGACTGGAGAAGATTCTGAGTCCGTTGGACTGCAAGGAGATCAAACCAGTCAATCCTAAAGAAAATCAACACTGAATGTTCATTGGAAGGATTGATGCTGAAACTGAAGCTCCAATACTTTGGCCACCTAATGCAAAGAGCTGACTCATTTAAAAAGACCCTGATGCTGGAAAGATTAAGGGCAGGAGGAGAAGGGGGCAACAGAGGATGAGATGGTTAGATAGCATCACCAACTCAATGGGCATGAGTTTGAGCAAGCTCCAGGAGATACTGAAGGACAGGGAAGCCTGGTGTGCTACAGTTCTTGGGGTTGCAAATAGTTAGATATGACATAGAAACTGAACAACAAAACAACAACAGCAAAAGCTGACTAGTGTTAGGTTAGAATGGGATTTGCTTTCTGTTAGTTTAGTATTTACTGAGCAAGTACTTTCCTCTGTGATACGTTGTGTATGTGTGTCTGAGAGACAGAGACAGACATGGCTTGGCAGTGTGAGAACATAAGACATAGGTATCTAAAGTATAAGGTAGCCTGTAAACTCAATGCTGTATGCAGAATCTAAACATAGTTGAGAAACAGTGAAGGGAGAGGTTTTTTCCATCTAAGAGATCTTAGGAAGTCTATGATAATGTGGAAAAATGGGGGGAAAAAACCACAAAACCCTAGTTTTGGCTTCTTTTAGGCGCAAGGACAAATCTCAGTTCAGCTAATTTTGTAGTCGTGTTGCTGTGGCAAGTTATTTGGCCCTCCTGACTCTGGTTTCCTAATTTGGAAAAGAGAAATAAAACTACTCTGTGGTTTGGGGTGGAGAGGGACTAATACTGAATTAATATTGTTAAAATACTTTTACTAGTAATCTCTCAATTACAGTCCTTTTATGATGTTTTTTCACTGCTGTTGTTACTATGCTTATTATTACTAATTGTTCATAGTTAATTTTACTATTGAATAAGGGGAATTTAAGACATGACTTGAGACATGAGGAACAGTTTAAAAAGAAGGTGGAAATGGGATGGCTGTTTCACTCGGGTATGATGGGTACTGTAAGCAGGGTCAAGAGGCTGGGACAGTGTGAGCTATATAAAAGCGTATGTTAGTAGAGAGTGATCCTCTGATATTAACTAAATTAACTGGGCACAATATAGAATACCTTCTCTATTAGTTGAGAGATTAAATTTGATCATTGTGTGGTCTCATTCACTATAAAATTTTTTAATTCTGGGTAAAAATATTATCATCTTAAATCAGTTTATTTCTATGTATTTTTTCATGAAATATTTTTATTCCATTCATAAATGTTTGTATATAAGAAAGACGAATTAAGAAAATTTTATATACAGTATAATACTATGATATTCTTCAATTAACATTGTATTGCTTATATTTTCAGAACTCAACACCATACTATTTAATGATCACAAAAATATGCATATAATGATGCCATAAAGTTATGAGTAAATAGCCCCTATTTATGGAATGTGGACTTCCAAATTTTGATTGTTATACATTAAACTGTGCTGAGTATGCGGTTCCTAAGAGCTGTTTTTATAGGTTTTACTATTTCTTCCAAATAACTTTCCAGAATTGGAATTTCTGTATGAAGTCTTATGAACATTTTTAGGAATAATAATAAATATAGCACTGTACTTTATAAAAGCATTATAAGATTATACATTTCTATGAAAGGTGGACACTCACTGACCTCTGTGTTTTCACATCTGTGCATTATTATTTTATTGTACTATTATTGACATACAGTATTAGTTTTAGGTGTACGAAAAAAAAAGATTCAATGCTTTTTATGCATTGCAAAATGATTACTGTAGTAAGTCTAGTTACCACCTGTCACCATACAGTTATTACAATGTTATTGACAACATGCCCTATGTTGTACATTATGTCCCCTTGATTTATTTATTTTATACTTGAAAGTTTGTACTTCTTAATCTTCTTCATCTATTTTTCATGTTTCCACACCCTCCTCCCCTCTACAACCACCGGTTTGTTTTCTGAATCTATGAGTCTGGTTTCTGTTTTGTTTTATTCTGTAGATACCACTTAGAAGGTAAATTACATGGTATTTGTCTTTCTCTGACTTTACTTGGCAAAATAAAGGTTCATTCATGTTGTCATAAATGGCAACATTTGATTCATTTTGGTGTTTTAGAGTTAAGAATATCTCCTGTTTGTAGGTGTATTATATATATTATATGTTTATGTATATATACCACATCACTTTTATCCATCTATCTGTCAAAAGAAACAGGTTGCTTCTGTACCTTAGTTATTGTAACTTCAATGAACATGGGGTGCAAATATATTTTTTAAGTAGTGTTTTTGGTTCTTTTGGATAAATCCCAGGCGTAGAATTGCTAGATCATATGGAGTTCTATTTTTAATTTTGAGGAACCTCTGACAGTTTTACATACTGACAGCACCATTCCCACCAGCAGTGCAAGCTTACCTTTTCTCCGCATTCTCACCAACACATGTCATTTCTTGTCTTTTTGATAATAGCCATTCTGACAAATGTGAAGTGGTATATCTTATTTTCGTTTTGATTTACATTTTCCTGATGGTTAATGTTGTTAAGCATCTTGCATGTGCCTCTTTGCCATCTGTTATGTCTTTCAAAAAATGTCTGTTCAGGTCCTCTGCTAATTTTTTAATTGGGTTGCTTGTTTGTTTTTTTTTTTTTTATTGAGTCATATGAGTAATTTTATATATTTTGGATATCAACCATTTTCAGATAAATCTCTACAAATATCTTCTCCCATTCAGTAAGTTGCCTTTTGCTTTGTTGATGGTTTCCTTTGCCATGCAAAACCATTTTAGCTGACTTAATCCCATTCGTTTATTTTTGCTTTTGTTGCCTTTGTTTGAAGAGATAGATTCCCCCCCAAATATTTCCAGGACTGGTGTCAAAGAGCAGAGCATACTGCCTTTTTTTTCTTCCGGAACTTTACAGTTTCAGGTCTGATAATTAAATCTTTAATCCATCTTGAGGGTCTTTTATATTGATATATTTGGTCCAGTTTTATCCTTCTGCATATAGTCATCCTATTTTCCCAGCATCTTTTATTAAAGAGATTCTTTTCCTCATTGTATATTTTTGCCTCCTTTATCATACATTACTTGATGGTAGGAATATTGGTTTATTTATGTATTATTTTAATTCAAAGTTATTGTGTTAAAAGTGAGGATTAAATTTTACACCATCTTGTCATTCTCTAACCATATTTTTGTGAGTTGGAGGCTATAGTCTCCTTCCCATCCCCACATCTCCTATCATTCCTCCTTAAATTGCTCTCCATGGCAATTACTGCCAATAATGTCACACTTATTCATCTTTTTAGTGTCTCTCCTTCCTGAATAAGGGCAACGCTTTTTGCCTATATTTATGGTGCTGTTTCTTCATAGTTAAAACAGTGCTTGTCATATCGCATGTACTTTGCTGTTATTGTTTGGTCACTCAGTTGTGTCCAACTCTTTGTGACCCCCTTGGACTATTCTAGAATACTAGAGTAGGTCACCATTTTCTTCACCATGAGATCTTCCCAATCAAGGAATGGAATCCACCTCTCCTATATTGCAGGTATATTCTTTACCACTGAGCCACCAGGGAAGCCCTATAGCAAGTGCTTAATAAATATTTAAGTGAATAAGTGGGCATTTATACCACTTTTATTTTGGTCAGATTTTTAGTATGTTTTCTAAATATTAATGAGGATTGTATACAAGTCTTTTATCTATTAACATATTATGCTCTGAAAATATTTTCCTAGTTTGTAGTTTGATGTATATACTAGAAAAATATATGTCTAATTAATAAGTACATTTTTTATGACAGTATAGACATAAATATTACCAATATTTATGTCAGTGTATATGTTTTAGGAATATGAAAGAAATAAAGACTGGAATGGTAATTACCAGAGATTGGAGAGTAGAGGAAATGGGGAAATATTGGTCAAAGTTTTCACACTTACAGTTTTAAGATGAGTAAGTTCTGGGAATCTTATGTACAGCATGGTGATTTTAGGTTGATAATAGTGTACCCTTTACTTGAAGCTTGCTGTATGCTTAGTCATTCAGTCGTCTCTGACTCTTTGCAACCCCATGGACTGTAGCCCTCCAGGCTCCTCTGTCCATGGGATTTTTCAGGCAAGAATACTGGAGTGGGTTGCCATTTCCTTTTCCAGGGGATCTTCCTGAGCCCGGGATCAAATCCACTTCTCCTAAGTCTCCTCCATGGCAGGCACATTCTTTACCCCCAGCACCACCTGGGAAGCCCCTGAAGGTTTCTAAGAAAATAGATCTTAAATGTTCTTACCACACACACACACACACACACACACACACAAAGACAGTAGATATGTGATGTGATGGAGGCGTTAGCTAACACTAGATGTAATCATTTTGCAATATATAAATGTGTCAAATCAACAAGTTGTATACCTTAAACTAACACAATATGCATGCATGCTAAGTGGCTTCAGTCATGTCCAACTCTTTGCCACCCTGTGGACTATATGTAGCCCACCAGACTCCTCTGTCTGTGGGACTCTCCAGGCAAGAAAACTGGAGTGGATTTCCGTTTCCTTCTCCAGAGGATCTTCCTGATTCAGGGATTGAACCCACATCTCATGCCTCCTGCATTGACAGGCAGGTTCTTTAACACTAGGGTCACATGGGAAGACATGATGTTATACATCAATTATATCTTAATAAAGATGGGAAAATAGATATTTTAAACTTGTTGAGCATCCGTTCATCTTTTCTCTTGCAGTTATAATTATGTCCATAGCTTTCAAGATCAGAATTTTTTCTATTATTTTTGAGGTTGTAAAAAGTCATTCAGTTCTATTAGATTTTAATTTATGATGGTTTCTTCTATTATTTATTATTATCATTTTATTTAGGTATTAAGTTTATTATATGGGCTTAAAATTATGGTTTCATAATCATTGTTGTACTAGTTTTTGAACGAATATCTTGACTTTCTATTTTTATGTTTTTTAACATATATTGAATTACTATATGCAGCCTATAAATTATTTTCCATTTGTCACATTTTGTTGATCATAATGAAACTTTAGTTACACTTTAGTTTAATTTGATAAAAGTTCAAACAACTTCCAGTGATGTTTAGTGGTATTTTAAGCCTCTGAACAAATATGAAACTATTCAACACCTTTAAGATAATCAGCTTTTCCATCCCCCCACTATATATTTTT
The DNA here is from genome assembly GCF_033118175.1 of Dama dama. Classification (NCBI taxonomy): domain Eukaryota; kingdom Metazoa; phylum Chordata; class Mammalia; order Artiodactyla; family Cervidae; genus Dama; species Dama dama. The sequence continues at coordinate 22,319,522 of NC_083698.1, read as the reverse complement.
TAAATTATACACATTTTTGAAGGAAATATTTTTAATATTGCTTTATGTATATAGCAGATTATCTTCATATATATAGCATTTTTTATTAGTGTTATCCCCATGTAATTTATACTTTTGTTATTGAAAATGAAATTTTGTTATATTTTGATATTATTGATATATTAAAATATTAGTTCACATTTATATTGCAACTGGATATTTATTTTGCAATATTACTGATTCTAATTGTTTATTACTTGGGATTATGCGACTTGATAATTTACTTTTTTGCTTTTCTGTTTTTATTTTTGTTTCATTGTAATTAAAATATTACAGGTATGTCTATATTATAGCATGATGTAATATGCTAGCATGTTATGACCAAGCTGTTGTGGATTTATACTATATGCTCTAATAATATGAGAAAAAATAACTCTTAAATGTTATGTCTGTTCCTCTATGATTAAATGCCAGCTTGGTTACACAGTTAATTGTGTGCTGGTGATTTGCTACATAGTTTGAAAAATATGCTTTATTTTCTTGAATCTTTTCAAGATTTTAGACTTGAACTATTTGCTTGTTATTAAATACAAATGCTTGAAACTAAGATACCTATTCACTAATACATTTTAATCAGTATTAAGCAACTAATTCTCCTTTTTAAAACATTTCTACTTAGACTTATGCTATTTTTTTGCCTGATGTATCCCTCAGCTCCACCATTTCTCCTGTGTACTAATAACTGCTTATCTTTGCAGTACTTGAAATTTTATTATGTGATTTTAGTTAATACCACTATTCCTTAAGAGATATTGCATCTTCATGCATTCTGAATGTTTTAGTCATTACAAAACAGTTTACCACGTATAAGTTCTAAGAGTCTGGAAATATTTGAAATTGAAGGTAATGAGGGAGACATTATTTTTAAACAAAGAAAATGACTAGAGTATTAGTTTAATGCTCACTGGAATAAAAGGCTGAGCATAGCTTAAACACGTACACAATGCAGGAATTCAGGCATAGTTTATATGACTTCTCACCAGTCAATAGCGGTCTTTCTGTGAACAGCTAAGCATGGGTTTTAATCATTGGCTTGAGGAGCCAGACTGCAAGCTGTGATGTACCACTCCTTTGTAACGAGTACCTTGGGTTTGTGGTTTTGTTTTTAATTTTATGTAGCTTGGAGAAATCATGGGATAATCCACACTTTATTAGGATTATATAGAAATCATTTGGGGACAGCTGCCTCTTTCTCTTTAATTCCTCTACCAACTTTTTAAACTTTACCTGAGCTGCCCTGGTTAGCTAGGTATACTCTGAAACCTTTCTGCATTGTCAGAAAAATGACCTATAGTTATTGGTCTCTCCTTTTTCTTACTTAGCTTTTCATTGTAAAAATCATCAAGCTTTGAAGTGGGTAAAACTTGCCCAGCCTAAGTTGCATTAACTAAGTCAAGGCCAGGTATACCAGTGGTCAGAGACTGAAAGGAAGATGGATCTTAAATGAAGATGACAATAGGTCTCACTTCTCTTTGAGGAACCTTTACTATAAACCTAGTCATAGAATCAATGTCATTATTTGTTAGGTAGGAAGTAAATAGGCTTCCCTGGTGCCTCAGACAGTAAAGAATCTGCTTGCAATGCATGAGACCAAGGTTCAATCCCTGGGTTGGGAAGATTCCCTGGAGAAGGGAGTGGCAACCCACCCCAGTATTATTGCCTGGAGAATTCCATGAACAGAGGAGCCTTGCAGGCTACAGTCCATGGGGTCACAACGAGTCAGACACAACTGAACAGCTAAAATGCTAGGTCACCAGGGAGCCCTGAGCAGAGTTCCCTGTGCTATACAGCAGGTTCTCATTAGTTATCTATGTTATACATAGTATCAGTAGTATATATTTATCAATCCCTCTCTCCCAATTTCCCTTTGGTATTGATACTTTTGTTCTTTCCATCTGTGTCTCTAATTCTGCTTTGTAAATACGATCGTTTATACCATTTTTTTTTAGATTCCACGTATATACATTAATAAATGGTATTTGTTTTTCTCTTTCTGACTTACTTCAGCCTGTGTGACAGCATCTAGGTCCATCCACGTCTCAACAAATGACCCAATTTCAGCCTTTTTATGGCTGAGTAATACTCCATTATATATTTGTATCACAACTTCCTTATCCATTCCCCTGTTGATGGACATTTAGGTTTCTCTGTGTCTTGGCTATTGTAAATAGTGCTGCAGTGAACACTGGGGTGCAAGTGTCCTTTTGAATTATGGTTTTCTCAGGTCATATGCCTAGTAGTGGGCTTACTGGGTCGCATGAGAGATCTTCCATATTCCTGGGTAGGCAGAATCAATATTTTGAAAATGACTGTACTAACAAATTCAATCTACAGATTCAATGTGATCCCTATCAAATTACCAATGGCATTTTTCACAGAACCAAATCAAAAAACTTCACAATTCATGTTGAAACTCAGAAGACCCCAAATAGCCAAAGTAGTCTTGAGAAAGAAGAATGGAGCTGGAGGAATCAACCTTCCTGACTTCAGATTATACTACAAAGCTACAATCATCAAGACAGTATGGTACTGGCACAAAAGCAGAAATATAGACCAATGGAACAAGATAGAAAGCCCAGAAATAAACCCACTCACCTATGGGTACCTTATTTTTGACAAAGGAGGCAAGAATATACAATGGGGCAAAGACAGCCTCTTCAATAAATGGTGCTGGGAAAACTGGACAGCTACATGTGAAGAATGAAATTAGAACACTTTCTAACACCATACACGAAGATAAACTCAAAATGGATTAAAGACCTAAATGTAAGACCAGAAACTATAAAACTCTTAGAGGAAAACATAGGCAGAACACTCGATGACATAAATCAAAGCGAGATTCTCTATGACCCGCCTCTTAGAGTAATGGATATAAAAACAAAAGTAAACAAGTGGGACCTGGTTAAACTTAAAAGCTTTTGCACAGCAAAGGAAACTGTAAACAAGATGAAAAGACAGTCCTCAGAACAGTAGAAAGTAATAGGAAATGAAACAACTGACAAAGGATTAATTTCCAAATTCAGCTCATACAACTTGATACCAGAAAGACGAACAACCTAATCAAAAAGTGGGAAAAAGACCTAAACAAACATTTCTTCAAAGAAGACATACAGATGGCTAACAGACACATGAAAAGATCCTCAACATCGCTCATTATTAGAGAAATGAAAATCAAAACTGCAGTGAGATATCACCTCACACTGGCAGAATGGCCATCATCCAAAAGTCTACAAACAATAAATGCTGGAGAGGATGTAAAGAAAAGGGAATGCTCTTGCACTGTTGGTGGAAATGTAAATTGATACAGCCACTACGGAAGATGGTATGGAGATTCCTTAAAAAACTAGGAATAAACCATCATATAACCTAGCAATCCCAGTCCTAGGCATATGCCCTGAGGAAACCAAAAGTGAAAAAGTCACATGAACCCCATTTTTCATTGCAGCACCATTTACAATAGCTAGAACATGGAAAAAACCTAGATGTCCATTGACAGATGAATGGATAAAGAAGTTGTGGTACATATACATAATGGAATATTACTCAGCCTTAGAAAAGTAATGCATTTAAGTCAGTTCTAATGAGGTGGATGAACCTAGAGCCTATTATACAGAGTGAAATAAGTCAAAAAGAGAAAGATAAATATTGTATACTAACAAATATATGTGGAATCTAGAAAGATGGTACCAAAGAATTTATTTGCAGGGCGGCAGTGGAGAAACAGACATAGAGAACAGACTTATGGACATGGAGAGAGGGGAGGAGAAGGTGAGATGTATGGAGAGAATAACATGGAAACTTACATTACCATATGTAAAATAGATAGCCAATGGGAATTTGATGTATGTCTCAGGGAACTCAAACAGGGGCTCTGTATCAACCTAGAGGGGTGGGATGGGGAGGGAGGTTCAAGAGGGAAGGAACACATGTATACCTACGGCTGATTCATGTTGATGTTTGACAGAAAACAACAAAATTCTGTAAAGCAATTATCCTTCAATTAAAAAACAAACACATTTTTAAAAAGTCAAAAAAAATCCTTGACTCTTCATTGTCTATGAGAGATAATCCAAAGACATCTGAAAGGCATTTAACCAATTATTTATATCTCCTTTATTTATTTATATAAATTTATTTACATCTACCTTAAAATCTCAACATGTGGCCATGTTCATGCTTCTCACACTGTTGCCACAATCTACATCCCAAGTCCTTCTTCCCTAATTAAAGCCCCATGCTTCCTCCACTGCCTCTGTATAAATCTTTATTTTTTTTTTCTTCTTCATTCAGTGAACTCCTGCATTCTATCTATTGCTCCCCTTTAGGGTAGCATCCATTCTGAGGTTTTCTTAGGTGCTCATAGGCCTGCAGATTCTCTGATACTTTCACATAATGTCTTTATTATGTGTTTATGTGGCTGTCTTCTGCTGAACTCTGTCTTTTGAAGGGAGGGACTTTGTATTAAAATTATTTATATTTACTTCACTGTGTAGCCCTACCATGGTTCTTAATAAAGAGCTGTTCAATGGATTTTTTTTTAAAGTGAAAAAGTCAACTTTAAAGAAAAGATTATAATATTTTTCATGGTTTATAAAGAGCTTCTTTTTCATTAATATATAGGCAAGCAATGAGAATATTTTATATATTTTTGAAAAAATTCCATGTTATAGAGATTGAGTCATATTTAAGAGGTCTCTAAATATGCAAAATTTGAAAAGTAATAGATTGGACAAAAGCATCTGTATTGTACAGATTTCCATGTTTCTGGAATATATAATCGGTGATGAAAGTATTAAAGATTTCCTTTTGGGTATAATAAATAATAATTGTCAAAGAAAGTTTTTGTTTAGTCTACATTTTTCTATTCTTATGTATAAGCTTATTCTGTACTTATATATAAGCTTCTATACTTCAGTTCAGTTCAGTCACTCAGTCGTGTCTGACTCTTTGCGACCCCATGAATCGCAGCATGCCAGGCCTCCCTGTCCATCACCAACTCCCGGAGTTTACTCAAACTCATGCCCATCGAGTCGGTGATGCCATCCAGCCATCTCATCCTCTGTCTTCCCCTTCTCCTCCTGCCCCTAATCCTTCCAATCATCAGGGTCTATACTTATATATAAGCTTATTTGAAGTTATATTGAACTCCAAATATTTTAATTTTAAACAAGATAAACTAAAAATTCAAATACCTTAAGAAGTATAACATGCACCATCTAAGGACCTGACAAATTTGTAAATATCTGACTTGCACATCTGTGGTACTCTAAGTACTAGAGGAATTTCTGGGATCCAGAAAATTTGTAAAGCTTGCTTTTGTTGTGGGTGAGAATGAATGAAATTCATCTCAGTAAAAAGAGCTAAACTGGGTTAAACAGCCTCCATTGTGTGTCCTAATAGATGATTTCCTAGCTCTTCTTTCTTAATAAAAAATTGGGGGAAAATAAGTTAAAATTATAGATTCCTAGACCAGTCATCCAGAAATTAAGAATTGAAATATCTAGTATGGGCATCAAAAATCTCTGTCTTAACCATCATTCAAACAATTATTTAAATCATCACAGAAGTTTTGGAAATACTGGCATAAGTAAAATTTAAATGGTTTTTGTTTGGTTTTCTTTAAAGGATCTGGTAACAGAATGTGAGTATGCTGAATTTCCTTGGTTCTAGGTACATTCACAGTCAGCATCTTTGCTGTAGAGATCTTTGCCTCAGCATTTTTGTCCCAAACATTTACTCAAGACTAATTGGGCTTCCCTGGTGGCTCAGAGGTTAAAGTGTCTGCCTGCAATATGGGAGACCTGGGTTTGATCCCTGGGTTGGGAAGATCCCCTGGAGAAGGAAATGGCAACCCACTCCAGTATTCTTGCCTGGAGAATCCCATGGATGGAGGAGCCTCATGGGCTACAGTCCATGGGGTCGCAAAGAGTCGGACTCATCTGAGTGACTTCACTTTCACTTCCAATTTCAATTGGCCATCAGGCAGTTTTGCCATAAAGATAAAAGAGTGAAATATAAGATGAGATTTTAAAGAAGACATAAGGAAACATGAGAAATAAATAACAAAATTAATAAGACTTTATAGTGAAACACAAAATATTTGAATACATTTAAAATATGTATAGATTCATGACAATATTATACAAACAACAGATTTTATTTAGAGGCTTGTGCCTAAGCCTTTGTCTTCCAAATCTTTTGTTCATGGTATTTTATACATTCTTTTGGTTTTTCTGGCTTCTTGTTTCAACTTTTCTTTTAGCACTACACTGTCACTAAACTTTCTTTCTTCATTACGAGATGTATCAGTTTCCAAACATTAGGAGGCATATTTGTAACTGAGCTTCATGTTGCATTGTAAAGACCTCTGTACAACTGTTTGCTCCTGGAATATTGTCTCATATCCTGTGATTAATGCTTCATAGTTCTGTGGAAAATGTGGGTTCAACTCTGTGCCTTCAATATCTTTGACCTCTTTCTCCTCAAATGTAGCATTTCAAAAAAAAAAAAATCATCAGGCAAATCATTATCACCTGTTCACTCAAAAAATGAGTGACATCAATAATGTCACTGACTGAATGCAATGCTCACACATTTCAACTAGCTGATACCCTACTATCAACCAGTTATTTTTTTACCTTTCACTGGCAAAATTGCCTTATGGCCAATGAGTTATTTTTTGCTCTTGGTCTCTTTCTCCTCCAATGTCATGTGCTTGAAAATAAGGAACCAACTCTTGGAGCAAGTCATTGTCATCTGTCAGCTTGGTAAAGCCATCAATATTGTCACTAGCTGGAGGGAGTGCTAATATATTTCAACCAGTTAAAACCAAACTGTCAAATCAAAAACTGTCCCAACCTGTTATTTTATCTTTCATGAGCAAAATTGCATTATGGCCAGTTAGTTATGGGTTGAAACTATTTGCAGCAAAAATGCTTGCAGCAAAGATGCTTATTCTGAAAACACTGAACATAATAACCTAATAGAATTCACCTTATTTACATGCGAATTCATGATATGAATCAGTTTTCTAGTGGCTTGATTCCTCCATATAACCACGCGTAAGCCCAACTTCTTCTCCTTATATTCAGGTTGCTGCTGCCGCTGCTGCTAAATCACTTCAGTCGTTTCCGACTCTGTGCGACCCCATAGACGGCAGCCTACCAGGCTCCACCGTCCCTGGGATTCTCCAGGCAAGAGTACTGGAGAGGGTTGCCATTGCCTTCTCCGATGCATGAAAGTGAAAAGTGAAAGTGAAGTCGCTCAGTCGTGTTCCCGACTCTTTGCGACCCCATGGACTGCAGCCTACCAGGCTCCTCCATCCATGGGATTCTCCAGGCAAGAGTACTGGAGTGGGTTGCCATTGCCTTCTCCGTATATTCAGGTTAGGCAACACCCAGAACAACGAAAACCACATGAGGGACATTGAATTTAGTCTTGTCAGAAGATAATAATGAATGCATTTTATTATTGTCTCTTGGGTTTTGAGCAGTCCTACAGAAAGAAAACTTCATGGATTTTATTTAACCCAAGAGTTCCCTATGTTAATACATTTCAGAAACTTTTTCTCAGCTCCTTCATCCTCAACAACTATTAATGTTCTATGCAAACAGTGCTTTAGAAAACAAATTTTGGAAAATGCTTGAATAAATAATACTGTTGTGTGTGATGGCACAACAGACACTTAAAGTAAAAATGTCAAAAAGAGAAGGTGTATAGATTTCTAATGAAGGAATGCCCATTTATTCACCTTTTATTTTAGTAAAGTTGAGCATAGATCATTTTCTCTATTTTAGCAGATCAGTAAATTGAGGCATAATACTTACTTTCCTTTCTTTGAATTACTTTTTAAGCACACGTATATCCCAAGGAAGTCAGTAGAAGCTAGTAGCAAATTTTTCATAGATATACTCATGAAGCAATATATATTCTTGAAGAAATATTATAAGGTCTCAGTGGAGTCTATATATCAAATGCTTTGGTAAATTTCTTTTTCAGAGAGTATGTACTCTTGGTGAACCATGAAGCATATATTATCCAAATAATGACTAAACCAAAGTTATTATAGTAAAACTCTATACTTATTAGATATATTTTGGATTTTTTGTCTATAACTATATATGATTAAATATTATTCTTCAAATGTGACTACTATGTTTTTTAAAAAATAAGAATCTTAATGGTAGAGACAACTGTAAGTTTTTACACTGGATAACAAATGATAATTCATCATTTAGTCCTATAAAAGAATACAGCCAACATTCTTAAAAAATCTGCTTTATGCAACTAGTTGGAAGTTTTAAAAAACCTGCAGTTTCTTTTTTGGTATAATGCAAAGCAAGGAACCAGAAAGTTTTTAATGATTTGAATTCTGAATTAGTACAGTAGATTAGTTTGTATATAGACATAGAAGTTTAAAAGACAGTTTTGTTTTTTTTGGTAAATAAGAAGGAAGAAGCAGCTCTTCCATTACTCTTAACATTCAACAATAGGAAAAGAAAATATAAAGAATGAATAAAAAATGTTTCAAATTTAGCCAGAAGTGTCAGGTAACAGAGCATCAACACACTTAGCAGACCTCTAACTACCAGAGTTTTGGATAAGCTCCCAGCTTTAGAAGTTGGATGAAACTGGTATGATATTTGCCAAAATTGATGGAAGCTCCAAGAATGTTTTTTAAAAAAAAGCCTTTTGTTTATAAAGATGGAAATGTTCCTTCTTCTCCATACATAGTTCTCCTTTTTCTCCGGGGTGATTTAATTCCTAAAATCTGTTACTATAGCACATTTAATAACTGATTTTGCAGTATTATAAACACAGTGATAAACTAAAAAACAAAACTGTGCATCAGAATCTTTATGAAAGCATAAGAAAATTTCGGATAAAGTTGAAAGTAGATTTTCTATTCCCCAATGTATGTCTACTCTAATATCCTTGCCTGGAGAATCCTATGGACAGAGGAGCCTGGCTGGCTACAGTCCATACGGTCACACAGAGTTGGACATGACCAAAGCAACTTAGCACGCATGTCTAAATTTCTAGTAAGTAAATGCGTATACAGATTTGGGTGTAAAACCTCTGCCTTTCCTAATGTATATCATTGTTCTTCATCCCTTCTTAAGGGAAATTTTAAAAGAAAATAAGATATAATTTATAGTTTTCATTCAAATTTATTATATTAAAAGCTACTGTTGGGGAGAAATGCCTCATGATAAGCTGTGTCCATAAACACAACTCCAATTTACCATATAAGCTTGACTGAGCATAATTTTAGCTTAAATTTGTATATTTTACATTTTTAGATTAGGGAAACATAGTTCAAAGCTTAGAAAGAATTATATTTAAAGACTAGTACAATATTTCTGGACCTCAAATCATAATAATTTAATCAAAATTCATTTTTTTTAAATCATTATTTGAAATGGTAATAAACATTCTAGATTAATTAAATGTCATTCAAGATTCTCCTAGCATCTAGAAAATATTGTGTATATCACTGGTGATTGAAAATGTGAAATAATTAAAAGTGTAGAAATTATGAGAAATACCTTTTTAATAGAAAACTTATCTGGTAATGCATTCCAAATAATCAGACTTAACATAGATAAAATTATTTTACCTGTGTTCAAATGCACCTAAAATATTCATTGATGCCAATATATTTTGTGAAATATTTTAAAAAGCTCTAATGCCTACATATAAGTATTTTTACTTCACTCTGTATAATAGGCTCCAGTTTCATCCACCTCATTAGAACTGATTCAAATGCATTCTTTTTATTGGCTGAGTAATATTCCATTGTATATATATACCACAGCTTCCTTATCCATTCATCTCCTGATGGACATCTAGGTTGCTTCCATGTCCTGGCTATTATAAACAGTGCTGCGATGAACATTGGTGAAGTAAGCCAGAAAGAAAAACACCAATACAGTATACTAACGCATATATATGGAATTTAGAAAGATGGGAACGATAACCCTATATGTGAGACAGCAAAAGAGACACAGATGTATAGAACTGTCTTTTGGACTCTGTGGGAGAAGGCGAGGGTGGGATGATTTGAGAGAAAGGATTGAAACATGTATATTATCGTATGTGAAACAGATCGCCAGCCCAGGTTGGATGCATGAGACAAGTGCTCAGGGCTGGTGCCCTGGGAAGACCCAGAGGGATGGGATGGGGAGGGAGGTGGGAGGGGGGATCGGGATGGGGACACATGTACACCCATGGTGATTCTTGTCAATGTATGGCAAAACCACTACAATATTGTAAAGTAATTAGCCTCCAATTAAAATAAATAAATTTTTTTAAAAATTAAAAAAAGTATTTTTAGATATGTGCATATTGATAAGTTCTCAGAGTATTTTAGATCAAACTGAGATAATTCACTTTTAAAATAGCCTATATGACCTCAGCACTGTACTTATAAATGTTCCCATCTATTCAAAAATTTACTACAATCTGTCATGACACAGGATAGGGAAAATAATCTATCTGTGTCAGGTATAGGAACAAATCATGAGTTATCTTCAGAGCCAAGTAGAAGACTTCAGAGTTAACATCGTATATACCTGAACAGGGCAAATGACTTGATGAAAATACAACTCTGTCTGATGAAACATGGGTGGCAGGGAATATAGTAGAAATATAAAATATAGGACAAATAGTAATAGAAGTACTAAGGTATAGTTGACTGAGTTACATTTTCCAATGTTTTGATACTTATTATCAATTATTGCCCATGGTTCTATATTTTGAAAAGCTTATTTTAAACAACTGTATTTATCAAGTAATCCATTTATATATTTTTTAATCATTTGATAATTAAACCCTGAGTAAGTATACTTCCAGGTGCCTTTAAAACCAAAAAAATGTATAAACAAAAATAACACCTGATAACTGTATCATTTTATGGAAAACACACATAAAATTTCCATTAAGCTTTTGGAAATATTGATAATTGCCAGTGGATACTCATACAAATCCTCAAAGACCCTAAAAAGGAATTTTGGCTTCATGTTGGTAATCACATGTATAGAGGGGAGGGCAAAAATGACAGTGAGAGATTAAGTAAAATTTGATTTTTGAAACAATTGATCTTGAGAAATAGTGAGAACAAAGATAAAAAATAAAATATTAGTTTTCTTAAAAAAATTTAAAAGATAATCTGGAAGCAAATATATGTATAAGCACTATATGTATAAGGCAACTGAGACTTTCTGTGATTATAAAGATTTTGTTTTCTCAACATTATATCAATAATTTCTAATAAAAATAGACAACTTTAAAAAATGAAACTAATGGGGCTTCTGTTGTCAAACAGTGATCCAGAGATAAGTATTTCTCTAGGTATGATCATATCAATGCTTCTATTAAGGAAAAAAATCCTTCTTTAATCTCATGTACCTATGTATGATACCCATAATAAATGTGCAATAAATGTTTGATTATGGTTTTGTGATAAATAATATAGACATTTAATTTAGGGTGGGTGAATTTTAACATATTGATTATCTCTAGTACATATTATTGCCTCTTGCATTATCTCAGAGTTGTTCATTATATTTTTTAGGACTGGAAATATTTATAGTATCTTGGAATACAATGTTACCATTTTTTGTCTGAGGTATGATGAAATTATGACCTCCATTGTGATATAAGTTTTTGCCTTCAGTTAGTTAATCACTGCCTTTGGATATTGTCAATTTTTGTTTCTCAGCATGTGTGCACCCATTTTTTTTTCCATGTATTTTTATTAGTTGGAGGCTAATTACTTCACAACATTGCAGTGGTTTTTGTCATACATTGACATGAATCAGCCATGGAGTTACATGCATTCCCCGTCCCGATCCCCCCTCCCGCCTCCCTCTCTACCCGATTCCTCTGGGTCTTCCCAGTGCACCCATTTTTATCCTCCAATTTCTACCAATTGAGATAGATAAATAGGAAGCTATATGCTCTCCTTGGTGAGCCTATAGCACAATAATGAGTCACTAAAAAAAGGTGGGTGTGGAAAAATGTGAACTGTTGTACTGAACTGTATAACCCAATTCGTCCCTGAATAACTGTCTTGACCATAAGTAAAATATTGAATGAAACAAATATGGATTGGTTTAAATGAAATCACTGTTGGGACATCCCAAAATAATAATCCGGATGTCTTTTTAGCTTTAAAAGTTATTATGATTTAAGAAATTCACTTTCTTTCATGAATGTTTAAAAATACTTTGAGTTTATTTTCTAAGTCTTTTTCAGTGAACAGGTCCAACTATCTTTAGCTTAATGTATAAAACACATTTTGGTGTATCAATATATCTCACTATAATTATCTGTAGTGTATTTTTCCATGAAACAAAAGAGAAATGAGTTTTATAATAATGGTTTTTTCTAAGTAAAATAATGAGGACTGGCTACACAAGAAACAGTGCCAATTTTTTGCAAATGTTTTTAACTAAATCTCAAGAGATTTCTCTTTAATGAGAAACAAACTCCCACCTACTAAAATTCTCCGAAACAAAGTAAGCACCTCTAATGGAATGATTTTATCCAAGAGGTCAAAGAAAGAACATTTTCCATTTTCTCTAAATTTTCTCTTCCATAAATAATAGTTTTAGCAAAAGTGAAAATATTTATTGTCTAGTTATGTCAATGTTTTAGACATCAGATTGTGCCCTCCTTGAACTTTTCAAATGGTTACAATTTCAACCCATCTCAAATCTTATCTGGTTTGAGATTATCGATTGTAATGAACCCTTTATTTTTGTTCCTCTAGATATTTTAATGCCATTTGTATATATTTTGTTATACTGTTAAAGTACATATATTTTCCTAATTTTTAAGACTGTTTATCACAGGTGAGAAAACATATGAAAGAAGAATATAGAAAGCATTTTATTTGTAGTATTTATGTTAGTGAGAAGAATAATTTTATGAAGGCTCCCCATATTTAAAATGAATCTCTCTCTTAGATGTCTCTAAGACATTTTTTTATGTAGCTGTGAGCTACTGGGAAAGAATCTGAAGACAACAGTGAGCAGAGGACAAATAGAAATAGAATTAGCAATAAGCCACATGGGTAGAGAAATGAATCACAGTCCAAAAGGAAAAGATTTTATACGATAAAAGTTTAATATGAAAGAGTACAAGGAAAGAGGCTTCCACAATAATAGTCCCTTTGAAGTTAATTAAAATTACTTTTTAAGTGAAGATCGGAAAAATAATCATTTTATTAAAGTATTTATTTGAAGATCTGCCTTATTGCATTAAATACTAATTAATACTATAGAAAAGGCTCAATGATGAATTAATCTAAGGTACCAAATAAAATTTAAGGTATTTTTTGGCTGGGGCTATCCATTTTTTTGTTTTGTTTTGTTTTGTTTTATTACAAAATATTCAAGATAGAGTGTATGCCAATTATTTTACTTTGAAGAAATTCTTTTTTTTTTTTTTTTGCCAGTTCTGACTGATTTGTGATGTGTGATGAAAGGAGTTAAATATCAATTGATCTTTTCTAAAATTATCATTTGAAAATGTATTAAAAAGAAAATGGATAATTATCTTTTAAAAAGGTTGTTTTTAGCTATTATTATTTAAAGATGCATACATATAGTTAACCAGTACAACTCTAAAATATGTGTTGCTTTCTTCTATTTTCTGATATTTCAAACCTCCATTTAATTTATTTTTTAACCATTGATATTCTGTTTCATGTTCATTCTTTTCTGTATAGAAATAACCTGCATGGCAATAAATCATTTCATTATTTCATTCACAAATAACCTCTGCATTTTCTTGGTGTTTATCATGAAGACTACAGGAATTTCCAGAAAGTATTCCTGTTAAATCCATCATGATCTCACTTTTGCTTAAAAAAAAAAAAAGTAAGTAAAGATTGCAGAAGGTATACCAGTTGGACATAGGAATTTTATAACATACCTAAAACATCAGTAAAAAAGTTAGCATTTTTAACTGCAGATGATGAATCAGTAGACAGTGCTAGTTTTAGGTCATTTGATCCTTTAAAAAAAGAGAGAGAGAAAAAGGGGTTTTTTTGTTTGTTTGTTTTGTTTTTTATTAGTTGGAGTCTAATTGCTTTACAATATTGTAGTGGTTTTTGCCATACATTGACATGAATCAGCCATGAAAGAAAGTTTAAAGAAAAATATTGGGTTGGTTCAAAAAATTTTTTGTAACATCTAATGAAAAAACCCAAACGAACTTTTTGGCCAACCCAATAGTATTCACACCCTCTAATTGGAAAAATTACCTTTGATCTCACGTAATCTATTCCTACTTCGAAAATTCATTTCAGATTGTGTGCCTCAAAATTAGAAGCCATAAGAAAGTAGAAACACACCAATTACTAACTGAAGATGATAAGATAACTTTTGTAGAATTGCAACCTAAAATAACACCTTGCTACTAGACATTTACATGGATAGTGTGCACCACGCTGTTATAGGATGGCACAGTGATCAGGAATGTCATATGTTTAATGAGGAATGGAGACTCATGTGCTTTTGGTTTATTATTCTGAGTTTTCATATTACGCTAAACAGATCACTTAAAATACAGCTTTGGTAAACTACAAAGAAAAGCTTTATAAAATAAATCGTTTTAGGATATGTGATTGGGTGTGGTACTGAACAGCAACTTTACGTTTTAGCATAAATTGTTAAATGGCTGGTAATCTCCACTGTGCGTACCGACTGGTTTCACACAGACATTTTAAAAAGTAGGGTGAAAGCATATGATTTCACTTTAGGTGGAGCAGCCATTCAAACTTTTCTGCACTGTCTTTCCCTCTTTCAACCCCTGCTCCAGCCAGGCAGGCTTTTAATCACCAAATTGCCATTCATATTTCTATAACGTCTCAAATGCACAGTGTTTCAAGTGAATTATGTTTATAAGTAAAATGTCACATCCTTTGGAGCAACTCTTCTTGTTACTTTACATTTTCTAAGAAGTTGTGTGCCATAAGAAGATTGTATTTGTTTAATCAGAGGGAAAATTGTTAAAAAGCATTTTGTGACTTAAGTAGAAAGAGATGTTCTTTGTATTTTACACTCAAGAAAATTGAAATTCAGTTAAACTTCTTTCTGTGGCTTAAATGTACATGCAATCACAGTAAGAAATATTGCTTTGTTATAAGATGAGCATAGCGGAATAGATATTTCAATAAGATAAACCCAAATTTTGTTTTATAATGATAGCATTAAACAATGATAAGATTGCCATAGTAAGTACCCAGCTCATACTTTAATACTTGAATTAAATAGAAATCTTCCTGAGATAGGAGTCCTGTGTATTGTATGACACACATTCCGTATTTGTTCATCTGGTTTCTGTAAATAGCATATTGGAAACATTTTCACTTCTTTTGAGTTCATGGATTATCTTGCATATTGTGCTTTAAATATTTTTTTTTTTTTAAGTACGATTCATACTAAACTAAACCAAAAAACTGTGTTAAAAAGTTAAGGTAATTGCTTTTATCATTCTTATCTAAAAAGTATAGAATCTTGTAGAAACACAAATGTAAGATCCTCATGGAGAATTGTCCCTCTTTATTTAAAGACTTGCTAGAAGACCATATGGATCATCTCTCTGCTGTTTCTCTTGTATCTTGATGATAATTTCTTGGGTAGTTAATCAGTTTTTACTTTTCCAATATAATCTAAGAATGTATTGAATTACTTGACTGACCTTTTCTGTGAATATAAGCATACTTTTGTAACAAATTAAGACCTGTACTCCTCTATATTTCTCCATACTACTTATGTGTTTGTAAATAAGTTGGAAATTTGAATAATGGCTTTTGTTTTTCTGATATTTCTCTTTTTATTATTTTTTGAAATGTCTTTAATTTCAGGGAATTCCTTCCCTTTTTAAATTAATACTCACTTGTACTTCACCACTCTTTCCTGCATTCAACCATCGGTTATTGAGCATCTGTCACTTATTAGGCATAGTACTCAAGACTGAATTTAGAAGAATAAACTTGATAGACGTGGTCCCTGCCCATGAAATTGAGAGTTTGCTATGAGTGGTAATGTGAATGAAGATGTAAATATTGTTCTGGAAGGGCCTAGGAGGGACACTAGTGTAGACTGGATTGATTATGGGAAAACTTGCTAGAGGAAATTGTATTAAAAACTAAGAAATGAAGAGGGTCTTAGCTAATGATATGGATGATAAGGACTATGGAAGTAGAGAGGTTCAGAGAATATTTTGGGAGGAAGAAAGAACCTGGTATTTGAAGACTCTAAGGCAAAATAAACATGGCTAGAGTTTTCAAGAACTTAAAAGTAACTCAATGTGCCCAGTGTAGAAGGGGCGCAGGAACTGAAGTTGGAGGTAAAAGCAAGTGTCAGATTATGCTGGGCTGTTTACACTGTAGGGTTTGGACTTTATCCAGAGGCATCTAAAGCCATTAAGTTAAAGAAAAGTTTCCCACAATCATAGTTACTGTATGAAAATATTGCTCTTTTGTGCCTTGGAAAATGGGCTGGTGGGTTCAGGTGACCTTCTTTTCCATCCATTCTCTTTCCTATTTTTCCAGATGATTATTATGTATCATCGAGTTTCTACTTGAACTGTTAGTAGCTATTCTCTGTCATCATTCCTAGCTGATTGTCTTACTTCCTGTTTAACTGACAAAATGGAAGCAGTAATGAAAGAATGTTGGTAAACTTCTACCTACCAGCATTGATATCTCCATCTTATACCACCTCTCCTATTCCAACACATGTACTTTCTTTATTCCCAGCCACGATTTTGCTTTTCAGCCAACCTTATCCTTTCTCATCTACGTGAATGATAATTCCAGCAGTTCTTCTTTCAGTTACACATTGTCCATTACCCGGTGCTATTTCTCTTATCTCAAAACAACTGTAGTAACAAACTCATCTTTGTTCTTTATCCCATTAGCTACTACCTATTCATCAAATTTATTCTCACTGCTCTTCTGAGTCTGTGTTTATGAAGTTTATAAATAACTTCTACTGAACCCAATGGTTCTCAATTTGTTTGATCTCTCAGCATCATGTGACATAGTCAATTATGTCTTCTTCCTGAAAACATTCTCTCTACTTGGCTCTCCAAATGCTATTTGTACCTTGGTTTGCCTTCTGACTTATTGGTCCCCCTTTTCTCAGTCTCTGTGGCTGGTTCCATCTTTTCCTAAACCCACTTGGAGTGCTCCAGCACTCAATCTGTGACTCTCTCCTCTCTCTACATTCAGCCCCCTAGTAAGCTTATTCAGCCTCACAGTTGTAAATATCTAAATCTATCCACAGGCTATGACTCCCCTTTGAATTAATGATACAATACTGCTACAACACTCCCAGATGGATGTTTAATAGACCTTAACATGTCATGTTCCTTAAGCTTGCATATCCAGAGCTTCTAATAGTCACCATGCTCTTACTGAAAAAGAAAACAAAGTAAAAACAAAAATACAAAATACCTACTCACTCTTAGTTTTCTCTGTCTCATATATTTCTGCCCAAACCTTTGTAGTCATCCATGAGTCTTCTTTTTCTTACACTCCACATCCAGTTCATCTGGAATTCCTGTTGACTGTAGCTTCAGAACATAACCAGAATCAACCACTTCTCACCACTTATACTATCACTCACTCTGATCCAAGTCGCCATCATCTCTCACCTATATTATTGTAATACCCTCCTAACTGGTCTCTTTTATTGCTATTTTGATCTCCTACAGCCTATTCTCAGCACACCAGTCGGTATGAAGCTATTAAAATGTTAACTCATAACATGCTACTTTGTTCAGACCCTCTAATTCATGTGTCTCTATTTCACTCAAAATCTCAATCTCAGAGGACTTACTATGGCTTATAAATTCTGAGATAAATTTCTCTTTCTCCTTTTACTCTCTCCTTTGCTCATTAAATTTCAGATGCACTTACTTATAAAATATTCTACCACTTGAGGATTTTTTGCTCTCTATTCCCTCTGCTTCCCAGGTGGCTCACGAGTAAAGAATTTGCCTGCCAATGCAGGAGACACAGGAGAATCAGGAGACGCGGTTTGATCCCTGAGTCAGGAAGATCCCCTGGAAGAGAGCATGGCAGCACACTCCAGTATCCTTGCCTGGAGAATTCCATGGACAGAGGAGCCTGGTGGGCTACGGGCCGTAGGGGTCAAAGCGTCAGACACCGCTGAGGCACTTAGCAGCACCAAATGCTCTTCCCCTTGAGAAGTACATGACTGTTTGAGCACCTTGTTGATATGAAGTCCATTGTGGTATTAGTTATTGATTGATTGAACATAGTACCCCAAATTGAGCAGCTTCAAATAGCAGTCACTTACTTTCTCACATTTTCTCTGAGGCAGGAGTCCAGTCATGGCTTAGCTGTGTCCTCTGCACAGCTACAATCAAACTGCCAACACCAAAGTCACATCTGAGGCTTCATTATGTATCTTGATTTTTCTATCTGTGTCGCTGCTCACATGGTTGTTGGCAAAATTCAGTTATTCATGGGCTGTTGGAGTGAGAGATTCAGATTCTTGGCTGTAGTCTGCCCTCAGCTCCTTTGTGGATAGGCCTTCCCAACATGGCCGCTTTCTTCCTCAAAGCTAACAATGGAATGGTATTATAATCATTTGTGATGTGATCCCTGAATTGATATTCTGCCACTTTGAGCATATTCCAGTTGTTAAGTAAATCACAGGCTCCATCCACAGTCAAGGAGACAAGATATCACAATTGTAAGACTACCAGAAGGTAGAGATCCTGTGGTCCCACTTTAAAGTATGTCCGTCGTACTTTAAAAAAAAATTCCATTTTCTCTTACATATAGGTCTTTAAGGGACAAGGAAGATGGTTTTCAAGTCTACATTGGAAAACCTAAATCACACTAATATTATAATCATCCTCTCCTAAGAAAACACTTGAGTGAATATTTGAATGGAAAAATGGTATTTAATATTTAGCTTTTAAAATATAAAAATATCTCAGAGAAACTGTGATGCCAGTATATGTGTATTTGAGGTAATATTTGAGGTAATATTTGTATTTGAGGTATGTGTATTTGAGGTAATTCCCACCGCAATGGGAATTACTGCTTTTTTTGACTGTCCATCATACTTTACCATATTCAAGATTGTAACCGCCTTGAACTTGTAACTTCTGAAGAACTTCTTACCCTCTTCAAGTTTTTTTTTTTTTTTGCTCAATAATACTTAACAGCTTCTAACATACTATATAATTTAGGCTTTCATTGTGATTATTGTTGAGTTAACAAAACTCTTTACCCACATAGCTTCCATCAAACTCTTGACTCTGTTTTCCTGAAAAGACTTAAATATGATGTCCATATATTATGAAGCATTATTGCTAATTATTACCCCTGATTGGTAAATCCCATCAGACTTGGAGAAAATAAGGATGAATTACAGATCCATAATAAGGACATTATATTTTAAGTTTTTCTGAATGTCTGGAGTCTTGTAAGTAGGCTGTCCCTTCAAGGGACCCTGAAGTTTACACTCATGGAATTGTTAAAGACACACTAACAGGTGTGAGGCATGGAGATCTGAGGCAGAGTGGTGTGGGTGGGATGTTCCTGCACCTGCCCCATGGTGGTTTAGTCCCCAAGTCATGTCTGACTCTTGCAACCCCATAGACTGTTGCCCGCCAGGTTCCGCTGTCCATGGGACTTCTCAGGCAAGAATACTGGAGTGGGTTGCCATTTCTTTCTCCAGGGGATCTTCCTGACCCAGCAATGAAACCCACGTCTCCTGCAGGCTGTCTCCTGCATCGCAGGTAGATTCTTTACCAACTGAGCCACCAGGGAAACCCGCCCCGTCGGGACCTCATATCCTTATACCTCCGCTGTCTCCTGTGTGGCTGCCGCAAGGACCCCACTGGGAGCGATGCCTGACACTGGCTTCAGCAAGCAGCAGTTCCTGCCCTACATTGTGCTGTGTAGACCGAATAGGCCTTTGATTCTCGATGTTTAGTAGAGACTAAAAAGTTCCCCTGATAGGCTTCATAATTATTCTCTCCCTCCCTTTCTAGTGTATTATCTCCATAAGGGCAAGGACTTTTGACTGTTTCATTTTCCAGGCACTCTAGTGACACCAGTCCCTCTCTTATGTCCCCTTGAGCTCAGGTTGTATGACTTCCTTTGTGCATTGACTCATTCTCCCCCCCATTTGGTTTCACAGCTCTTTCATCACAGATATAACACATTTCTTGCATGAAATATCCTCTGTTTTAGTTACCTAGAATAATTTTTATTTTCCTTGATGGTACCTGATTGGCACAAACCCAAAGTCTCCGATTAAGCTCAAAATTCCAACATTCTTTGAGAGGAGATCTAATTGGCTTATATTGGTCAATTGAATTGACCCCCCTTGAATTTGTCATCTGTGGACAAAGAAACAAGGCCATGTAGTATGGGACTGTCTGACGGGAACATCAAAGGACTGTCTCAAAGAAAGAGATAGGCATGGTGAGCTGCACTGGGATGCATAATGTTCTTATTGAGCTGTCAAATAACATTCAAACAAAACATGCTTGGATCAGAAGCACATAGATGTATGTATGAGCAAACTTTGGTTCAGAAACAATTCTTGCTGGCTTAGACATTCATACATAAATTCTTCATTTCCTCATTGGACTGTGCTTTGTCTGTTTGACCCTTCAATAAAATTCAGAGGTGAAACTTTTCAAACGTTTTCAAGTGATACCTCAGGAGTTTCTTCAACATCAGATTTATATACTCAAATCAATTCAGGCACATAAGGCTGTAGGTGTGGGATTCAATTTCCTTTTAGATTCATTTCCGTCTGAGACTTCCCCTTACTGGAATATATTATCAAAGCATCAGACAGTCTGAATGACGCTTGAACACTACCAGATTATGGTGCTACCTATTACAGAATAAACATATCATTTTTATATCTAGTAAATGCTTCACACATGCAGAATAACTTTTCTTTAATATTCTGAACCTTAATTTTTCAAGTGATGCCTTAAGAAGAAAATCTAGCCATTCCTTGAGTGTCTGAGGCTTATTTCTATAATACTGGGAATATCCTACTAAATACTTTTTGAAAACCAACTTGGTTATTAATAAAAGTTAGTGAATTTTGATGGTTTACAATAGATCTTCACAGGCATTGTTTCCCAGATCATCTAGAAAAGCCTAGTTCAGCCATAGAATATGAATATTGGATTTTAGTTAATAATCATTTTTTAAATGTAATAACTCAGCACAATTATGTTACATATTTGAAGACTTGAACCACAGTTACTAAAAGACTGAGCATAAATCTGTGAGTAGAATGCAGCCATCTTTCTCTTAGCCTGCAATAAATACCTAAAGATGCAAACTTGTGAAAAGGTTGTTTATTAAAAGACATCATAATTCAGAGTTTAAAACACCTTTTGGACATTTCCCTAAGAGAAAATGTTATATATGTCTAAAATTTTCAAGCTAAATTTTAGAAATCATTAAACTTATGAGAGTAGGTCATGATTCTTTCCTAATTTCACATCTAGGGAAAGAGTTTTGAGTGAGGGCATTTCTAACCCATTACTCAGGTGTGAGTGTGGCTCTAGGAAATTTTGTGAGGTAGACATATCTTAGTTTTTGCATCTTATCACCTGCTTTCTGTTTTCCTCTTCATATCTCTATAAATAGCTCTTCTAAATGTCCATGGCCTTCCTAGTAACCTAACCCTGACTTTATCACATTTTCTGGGGTTTGCCCTTATCTGACAATGGCTTTTCATGGTAAATTGTGTCATGCTTCAAAATTGCTTTTTTATTTTTTTAATTAAGTTTTATCCTGATTAAAACTATCATTTCTTCAGCACAGCAGACATGGGGCTGGTAGGAAAACCATGACAAATTAGAATATTGCACACTTGAAAAAACTAAATATTTTTGCATTTTTCTCTAGGTAGTCTAATCTTAAGGAGATCTTTATTCACATATTTCCCAACTTTATACATGCTTTAGTTACTATTATTCCTCTTCTATACCCTCCCCCTAGAATAGAACATGCTCTCTGTTCTTACTTCTTTACTCCTAAATCCACTGTACTTTGAATTTGTACTTATACTTTTTTACTGATATCTCTCTATTAAGATCATCAATTCATGAATTCTGTTGCCATTAATTTCGCTCTCTACATGACTATTCTGACTTTTTCTCACAAGAAAATGCTAACTCTTTTTTGAAAAAAATCCCTTTTCTCTTGGTTTCTGTGACACGTAATGCTCTTAATTCTCTGGACAATCCTTCATAGTCTTGAAAGGTTCTCAGTGTCTCCAATGTTACTTAAATGCTGGAAGAAAAAAAAAAATGCCTCATTGATACTCACTTGCTTAGTTGAGTTTTTCACTGCAAGTACAGAAAGTTGTATTCCCTTGTTGTTAAAGGGCTGAGAGTCTAGTGAGGAAATCAGACAATAAAACAAGACATTGTAAGACAACCTGGTGATTGTCATTATAGGAATGGGATTATCCAGTTGTCTCCTCCGTTATAATTTTGTAAAGCCTCTGTACTACACTCAAGACTCCTGAGATAGTAGAACAACAGTCTCACAACAATTACCTACTCAGTTCAACAGCACTCCTTGCTATGGCCCCAAATTCAGTCTGTTTTGTGGACCGGAAATAGCCCCAAGATAATATGAGTCCTATGTGTCACCAGTCTTGAATTCAGTGTCCACAATGAGTGTTGTTAGTTGCTTACAGCACTTACCACCACTGAACCTGATACAGGAGAAGCTACAAAATCTCTGCATTTAGACGGAGGAACTAAGGACTCACAAGGCACCCCCTGTCTGCTCCAACAGCCTAGTGGGAATGGAAATTTTTCTTAGCACAGCTATTTCCAATTAGTAGAAGTTCGCCTTCAAGATGAAACCCTCTGCCCTCCCCATTCTAGCTAGCCTATTCTGAAATGCTCCCTTTTTGTGTATTTCTACTCTCCTTGGGACCATCATTCCCTAAATGCGTTTTCTGTGTTCTGTGTGGTTCTCATTCTATCCCAACTTTTGAAGGCAAGAGAAATTTCGTCCATATAATCCTCAGAAGAAAAGATTCCTTCCTTGACTAGAATCTGAACTGAGAAGGGGGAGAAGAAAACTACGTGTTGTGCTAGATCGTGGACTTTATGACTCAAATTTTGACATGTTTAAGCTCCCCGTGGCAGCTAATGGTTTTCCTGTCTACTCTTGCATGGGCTACATTTGTACACAGGATTTCTTGTTTGGAACATTCTTTTTACTCCTTGCCTTTGCTAATCCGTTCCTTCTTTTTAAGAATTCGGACTTCTACTTTCACTAGGAAGCTTTCTTGAGCTCCCTGTTCCCGCAATCCATTTTCTGGTGAAGATGGGAATTCATCCTCTAACCACTTCATGGAGTCTTCTATCAAAACACTTTCTGAATTGTCATTTATACTTTGACTTTTACCACTGACCTCAATTTTGTATTTCTTATTGCTCATGTCTGGCATATTTGGCATGCCTGATTTTTATAAAATGAATTAATGAATAATTAAATATTTAACTGATAGTATATAACATAATAAAGTAAAAACATTTGGTCATGTTGGGGCAAATATTTTATTAGTTTTCATTACACACAATTTTCCTTTACTTAATGTATACAGTATATTCCATTATCATTAGAACTCTGAAAATGTGACTGTATCTGTGTATGTTGAGGGTAATTAGAAAATGGCTTTGATGGTGAATGGTAATGGTAGAATAGCTATTGGTATGTATAAAAAGTTTTATATATCTATATATATGCACTCAAGTGTGTATGTACATGTATGTATGTGTGTCTCTCCAAGTTATCATATTGTAATAAAAGGTAACTACAACTATTATAATTTGGAGATTACCATTGTTTTACTATCTTTCACTTTTCAACATTTGAGATTTTAATGAATTTTAAAGAAAAATATTTTCCATTTTAATTAATTAAAGGTTATGGATAGGAAGATATTCTATCTAAACATTGTAATGCTATTTATAAAACTGAATCATATATATATGAAAAATTTTGGTAATGGTAATTTCTCTTTTGATATGGTAAATATGAGGACATTTCACAAAGTAATGGGACACTCACACTCTGGAGTTAGATTAGGTTCAAACCCCATGACCAAAAATAAATTCATTTATCTCCCTTTCATCATCTTTGAAATAGAAATAATAATGGTTCCTGCCTCGTCATTTTGCTGTAGTGACCAATTCAGTTCAGTTCAGTCGCTCAGTTGTGTCCAACTCTTTGCCACTCCATGGACTGCAGCACACCAAGCCTCCCTGTCCATCACCAACTCCCAGAGTTTACTCAAACTCATGTCCATTAAGTCGATGATGCTATCCAACCATCTTGTCCTCTGTTGTCCCCGTCTTCTCCCACCTTCAATCTTTCCAAGCACCAGGACCTTTTCAGATGAGTCAGTTCTTTGCATCAGGTCGCCAAAGGATTGGAGTTTCAGCTTCAGCATCAGTCCTTCCAGTGAACGCCCAGGACTGATCTCCTTTAGGATGGACTGGTTGGATCTCCTTGCAGTCCAAGGGACTCTCAAGAGTCTTCTCCAACACCACAGTTCAAAAGCATCAATTCTTTGGTGTTCAGTTTTCTTTATAGTCCAACTCTCACATCCATACATGACTACTGGAAAAACCATAGCTTTGACTAGACAGACTTTTGTTGGCAAAGTAATGTCTCTGCTTTTTAATGTGCTGTCTAGGTTGGTCATAGCTTTTCTTCCAAGGAGTAAGTGTCTCTTAATTTCATGGCTGCAATCACCATCTGCAGTGATTTTGGAGCCCCCAGAAATAAAGTCTTCACTGTTTCTACTGTTTAACCATCTATTTGCCATGAAGTGATGGGACCAGATGCCATGATCTTAGTTTTCTGAATGTTCAGCTTTAAGCCAACTTTTTCACTCTCCTCTTTCACTTTCATCAAGAGGCTTTTTAGTTCCTCTTCACTCTCTGCCATAAGGGTGGTGTCATCTGCATATCTGAGGTTATTGATATTTCTCCCAGCAACCTTGATTCCAGCTTGTGCTTCATCCAGCCTGGCATTTCACATGATGTAGTGACCTACCAGATGATTCATATTAAGGCTTCAGTATGGTGCTTGAACATATTGCTCAATAAACATTAGTGACTTGTGTTGGTGGAATAAAAATGTAATTCATAGTGCTCTCCCACATTGCAAGCAGATGCTTTACCATCTGAGCCTCCAGGGAAGCCCGCATGTATTTACTACCTTCTCTGGTAGCTCAGAAATAATAATGCATTGATTTCTTTCCCCTAACATCTCTTAGACACTACTGTTTTGCAGTGTAAAATTTTCCAAGTATTTCATGCCAAATCTTTTATTTTTCAATTCTATTCAATATGCAAAATAAGAATAAGGGAACATTTTGAAACAACCTTCACTTATTTTATTAACTCTGAATATCTGTCTTTAGATAAAGAAAAACAAATTCATCCAAGTTATAAGCTCAAGCTTCCATACTAAAAATTCAAAACTGTGTTTAATTTATTTAAATACAAACACTTTTGAAAATATTTTCATTTTTATTCCACTCTGGCAAAAATAATACTTGTTTATTGTAAGAATTTTTTAAAAATTGAAAAGTTTAAAAAAAATCACCTGTATTTCCACCAATCACATGAAACAGCCGCAGACACTAGTATCTAAAACCTTTCACTATTTTATGTATTTGCACATACAGATTTGTAAACATACTCTTTTAATAAATAAATACATTTTTATGACCTGTCTTTTCAGCTTGAAAATGTAGTGAGAACATAGGTACATATAATTATTTGCATTATTTAAAGAAGGTGCCTAGCATTTATTTGTATTGATAAACTATAATTTATCTGTTTCTCCACTATTGAGCATTTTTAATCATTTATCAATTTCCTTAGTATAACCCGTGCTGTGAGATAGATGTCCTGACAAACAAAATTCTTCGTATAGTCACAATGATTTCCTTAAGCCATATTCATAACAATAGAATGATTTTAGGTCAAGGTATATATGCCTTTTATATGCTCTTAAAACACTTAGCTAAATTGCCTTCTGAGATGGTTATTTCCATTTGTATTTGCAGCTAGCAAATGAATTCTTTTCCTTGTAAATTTCATCAGAAACACATTATAAATCATATTTTAATTTGCATCTCTTTAATTACCAGTGAGATTTCCATTTTTTTTTAATGTAAATTTTCTCATGATGAAGAATGAGGTTGAGTCAGGACCAAAGAATCTGGAGCAAAACTGGGAATTGTATCACAGACATCGAAGGGATAGAGTTTCAACAAAGGTGTTTATAGAAATTGCATAAGATAAGGACTGCAAGATGCCCAGATGGCATTGGTCGCATGTCCAGGAGAGGGTGTGAGGAGGGTTAGGAAAAAGATTCCTATTTTGGGGTTAAGGCAGGGAGTGAGAAGACAGAAAGGACAACAGTGACTACGGAATACACTTTTCAGAAGCTCAGGTTTAGAAGGCGGGCAAAAGTGGGGGAAAGGACCAAGGGGAAAAAGAGCAAAAATGGAAGTTTAGAGTCTTAAGTCTGTTTAAAGGTGGAATAGAAGATGAAAAACTCTAGATTAAAAAGAAAAACTATGAGGTATTTGATATGCAAGTAGATATACAATGAAGGAGTTGGATGTTGAGTTCAGAGCATTGGGAACAATCCACCAGCTGGAGATCTCTTTATCATGGAAAGTAAGAAGAGATAAGGTAATAAAAATATATAATATGTAAAAATATGATTACAAAAATTTGAGAAATCTTTGCTTGATAGCTTCTGTTGGAAAACAATGCAGCATTAATTTGCAAAGAGTGAATAAGCTTCAAAGTCAGCATCTATTAACTGACATTTTTTTTAATCTGCTAAGGAATATAAGAAACAAGTTTCTATTAGTGAACTTTCCCCCAAAAAGTCACCATGTAAAACATATTTTAGGCGGTTTTAATTAACAGCAGGTGGCGTTTACTACCACAGGAGCAAATTTATGCATTTGTTCAACAAATTCCTACTGAGTACCAAATGCAGCATATTTGGTTTGGAAATGCTTATCTATTTTAACCACTGGAAGCTATTTTGTAAAACCAGCATCCTTAGAGAGCTATTGCTGGAATATGTAATCATTTTGGCATAAAACTTAATCTCTAAAAATACAGTTTGAATTACTGCATGATTTCTTTATCTTTAGTAAGTGAGGGTTTGTGATGAAACAGATGAGACATTTAATCAGCTTTTTAAAAAATGCTTTCAATGATGTATTCTAGGAAAAGGCCTCTATTTTTTATGGTAAGACATCTCTTAATCACACTGGACAGTTTCATTGTATCTGCAATAAAGGAAATGAACAATGGAAACATTTATGTAGTGTCTGATTGTCTAGGGATGATGAGCTATAAGATGCAGACCTATTATTTAATGCTTTGGGGATTCCCTTCTCTTCCTCCATCATTCCTTTGAGCTCTGGTTTCTGTAATAATCCTAGGGAGAAAACACAAGAATTTATGTTATTTCTGGATTGGAAAATTAGACTTGTACTTAACAGTTAAAAGATATTCTTAATTAACTAAAAATAGAGGTGGTTAAATTGTCATGAGTAATCATTGTGGCATTTTCCTCCTTTTCAGTAGAGAAAATGGTCCATAACTCTGGGCACTCTGGACATATCTATGAAACCCTTCCAATTTATAAGTTTGTGATTCTAGGTTTTGAATATTTATGGTGCGCCATACCTCTGTGATGGTGATTTATTTTTACTGAGCCTCATGGGCTGCAAACTGTCTTGCCAAGTTGGGGGAGGATCAGAAGAGAAAAGAAAGGCTGAATGCTATTTTGTTCCCTGTTGAGCTAATTAGGAATCTAGGGCTTATGTAGAAACCTGCAAATCTCAGAGTCACTCTCAGTCAATTAGTCTAGCTCAGGCTCTAATTTAGACTGTATTTAGTTTTTCCTCAGGTCAAAGGGAAAAGAGAAGTATAGTCTTAAGTCCTAGATATTAAAGAGAAAAAGGGAAAAAAAAGTTAGGCAGTGATGACAGTGGAAATCTGGTAAAGTGGGAGATCAGTTGAGAGGGAAGACATCTTTAATGCAGTAAAGTAAAAGGAAATGAAGGATTTGTAATGGAATGTGTCATATTATATACAATAACTTGATCAATTAAAGTGTTAGGATATTCTGATCTGAACGTTAGGATATTCTGGGGTATTTTGATCATCTGCTATTGACATTGTTACCCTTATAATCCACAGACTAACCTTTATTTTACATTATCTAGATTCTCAGATTTCTTTTTTATAGTCTAACAGTGGTATGTTTTATTATTTTTAAGATCAGTTCAGTTTAGTCACTCAGTCGTGTCCAACTCTTTTCAACCCCATGGACTGCAGCATTTCAGGCTTCTCTCTTTGTCCATCACCAACTCCCCACGCTTGCTCAAACTCATGTCCATCAAGTCAGTGATGCCATTCAACTATCTCATTCTCTGTCAGCCCCTTCTCCTCCTGCCTTCAATCTTTCCCAGCATCAAGGTCTTTTCCAATGAATCAGTACTTCACATCAGGTGGCCAAAGTACTGGACCTTCAGCTTCAGCATCCGTCCTTCCAATGAATATTCAGGACTGAATTTCCTTTAGTCTGGACTGGTTGGATCTCCTTGCAGTTCAAGGGACTATCAAGAGTCTTCTCCAACACCACAGTTCAAAAGCATCAATTCTTCAAAGCTCAACTAATTTCAGGATAGTCAAAAGTCATTGTATTTTTCTCTCTTAAAGAATTAGTCAATACTTTATTGTCTTTGATTAAGATGGGAAAGAAGTTCTGGTCTCATCATCAACACATTAATGATGTAAACTAGCACTTTTATAGATTGGGAAGATTTGCTCTCTTTGTGTTAATTTTCATTAGTTTTATTTCAGAATATACCCTCAGGGAGCAAATTGAGGGGCATGCATTACCCGTAATATATGCAATGCATACACTACACAAAATCGGGTAAGGGATATAAAAGATGAATAGTGTATGGCCCCTGTTCTAGGGGAACTTAACAAAAACGTAAGGGAGAGAATGTTCATAAATAGGGGTGCAAGGTGTCTTTTCTTATATTTGAATACATCTTTGAAGAAATAATCCAAAAAATCAAGTTGTTAGATAGAGGTCCATGTTGAGAGTATTTATTCCCTCTCAGTATGGATATCGCTTATATATCCATATTTCTTTATGCAAACGTGTTTCTCTGCATATGTTTGTTTCTTATACACATAATTTACCATATACACATCATTTTACCCCTTGTGCAAGGTTTTCTAAGAATTGTGAGCAAGACACATAAGGAAAGGACAAAAGATGAAAATAACTTATAGCTAAGAAGAAGTGAGGGATGTTTCAAGACTGCATCCCGAGTGGCTCAGACGATAAAGAATCTGCCTGCAATGCAGGAGACCCTGGTTTGATCCCTGGGTTGGGAAGATCCCCTGGAGAAGGGAATGACAACCCATTCCAATATTCTTGCCTGGAGAATTACATGGACAGAGGAGCATGGCAGGCTACAGTCCATGGGGTCATAAAGAGTTGGACATGACTGAGCAACTAATGCTTCACTTCAAGGATGAGGTTTTGTTTGATTTACATCCTAAAATATAGTAATTCAGGGAAAGCACATTCTATAAGGAAGAATACCAAAAGCCCAGAGGCAGGAAGTAGAAGCTCAGGGAATGATTAGAAAATATGAAATTGAGCTATAAATAGAACAATGGGAGAAATTGGATAAAAGGTTTAGGGGGGATTATGGGCATTTTTGTCTATGGTAGCCTCAAAATTTTTCATCCTTTGGGAAAAATATACTGATTTTGTATTTCTGGAGTTGGTGGATTTCTGGGTTTAGATGACTGCTAAAATTGCCTTTGACCAAACAACTCAATGGTTTTTATGTTACTACTTAAAATATTTAAAAATCCAATCAAAGGCTTAATTGGCATATGTTTTGATCACTTTGTAGCTTCTCTCTTTGAGACTCTCTAGCATGATCACTACAAACTCTTCTCAGCTTTGTGTCAACTGATGCTGATACTATCCATAACTATGGATCATGGGCCAACAGTAAAAAAAGAGATTCTTCCACGTCCCCACAGAGAATAAAATGGATCTGGATTGATTTAGCTTTTTGCTCTATCTTCTGGGGAAAACTCTAATTCATAGGATTTCTGTGTAACAAGGGTCCATCAATTTTAACCAGATGCACTTTTGGGTCTCCAGATGATATCACAATAATAGGCTAGTCTAGAAAATAATGATGCTGTAGCTTCTTGGGAGAACAAAGAATGTTTACCACCCAACTCTTAAAAAGATACTTTGCTTACATTTAATTTGAAGATTACTTTCCTGATGGTTTGGATTTAGTGAGTAGGATTGTAAAAGCAGTCCCTTGAGATCTGACCATTCTGTGTGTATTAACACTAAGGAGTTCCTTTTTCATTTAAATTTATAAAGTATTACAAAATTATAAATATCATGACAGAATGGGCCTTAAAAGTAATATAAGAAATTCCTTTGAGCTATTCCCATATTCTGTCCCAAACTCTCTGTCCAAACAACAATGATTGTTTTCTGACTTAAAATTTTTCTCCATCTTAAATTAGTGAATCTGGTAAAATACTGTAGTAGCATCTATTATCTACATTTAATGTTATTTACCTTATTTCTATAATTCAATAAATTAAAGCAATTTTTTAAATGTAATTAAGATACTATAATTTTCAGGTAATATAGCTTCTGTTCATTTATTTCACATATGTATTTTATATTGTACATAGTTTAGCTTATCATGTTTCTTTTCCTAGAGTGTTTTTTTTTTTTTTAACCATACACTGGGGATGGTGGTAATTATGTAAATACTTAGGTCCTTCTCTAATATAATTTCAGTTTATTGATTAATCATATAAATTCTTTACTCCTTTTATATGATGCGGTTTTTAAATCAGCTGTTCATTGATCAATTTAATTCTCTGTCCTGGCCTCTGGAACTAATGTGTGTCCAATATGAGGGACTGGATTTTCATAATCACAAGTTAGCAGCCCAGCCTCATTGGTCTTTGGCTTCTTTGCTCCAGCATCCAGTCTTAAGACTGTTGATATTGTTTATTACTAAATGATAATTTATTCCAAACATTTTGATTTAAAAATATATTTGACTTGATCTGATTTCATTCCTATAAACTTCCTATCATGTAAACTACTGGTCTATCAACAGAAAGAGAATTTGAATCTAGTTGTCTCTACCTAAAGAAAAAGAAAATCCAAAATCCCACCTGGTGATGAGGTTGTGAATCAACCAAGATAACTTATTTATCAACTTGTTCACAAAGTCTCACTTCTAATCCAAAGCTGAGTTTTCCAACCCAAAACTGTCATTTCACGTGACCTTTGTCCAATTCCAAATAGTTGTCTGCCTTTACAGACTTACTTTAAAATCACCTCACCCAGGCCAAACAACATCAAACCTATTCATAACCTCCTCTGATTTCCCTTGCCTGTGACACTCCTAAGATTCTTTTGTTTCTCTTAGGTGGCAGTACCCCACCCTGAAAGAAAAAAGATTACTGCAAGGGAAAATGTTAGTTGCAAAATGTACGGATAAGAAAATACACATTTGAAAAACAGCCTGTACTAACATGTCCTAAACTAAACTCTAAGATTGGCTTTTAAGGCTAAAAGCCATTGAGGTCCATAAACAGTTATATTAAATTCAGGAAGTTGTTTAAAATATGTTAATTTGCAGACACATCTACATAGAATTAAATCACAGCAACTTAAATTATTTATAAAACACACTGATTAAGTTATCATTTATCCTGATTGCTTTATTAACATAAATGGTGCTTTAAAAAGCATATTAAAGCATCAACCTAAAAAAGTTAATATATTCAACAGGCATACTGCTTTCAAACAAAAACACAAATTGCTATAGTAGTTTTTAAGAGATATTAAGAACCCAAAGTATATACTCCCACACCCAGCTCAGACAGCAAGACCAAATTGCCAGGCCTCCATACAGCCTAGCATGTACATTCGGGTGACTTTACTATTCCGTTGTCTTCTTTAGCATGACTTTAGCCCATGAAAATTGCTTGATATTTCATAGAGGTCCAGACTGATCTGTCTTTCACAGAAAACATCGACAGTTTGTGCCCTCAATTCTTTAAATCTTTTGCCTCAGATTGCCTCAAGTTTTTAGTTTGTTGTTTCCAGCAATCTTAGACTATTGTGTCTGGATCTTCGGCCAATCCTAACCAAGTCACTCCTTTTTAAGACCTGCCTTAACCCTAGCTTTCATTTGGTGTTCTGACCTTTGATTCTGTCTACAGCTCTGGAAGTGTTTTACCCTGCAAGGCAATAAGCAGCCCACTCTACGTTGTCTCATGAACAGGTGGTATTGGGGATATTTGGGGAGTTGGTCTTCCACAGGCTAAGGGCACAGACCTAGAACAGATTTTGCAAACTCAAATCTCACTTCTGCTACTCACTATCTGTGTGACCTTGGGCTAACCTGTGTGACCTGTGTGACTTGGGTTAACCCTAGTTAACCTCTCTGTGCCCCAGTTTCTTTGTAAAGTGGGATATAATAAGACCTATTCCATAAAGTCATTGTATTGATTGATACATATGAAAACAACTTTAAATAGTACCTGACATGTAGTAATAGAGGTATGTGTCATTAACTTATTAATATTAAGATTTTGTTCTACTTCAATTAGTATAATTAAAAGTATTAGTATTATGAAATACCTTAGGACATTTAAAATATTTTTATTTTCAAAATAATTACACCTATAATTTTCCATGACCACTAATTGTATTTTATGGTATATTTTATTTATGATAATAGAATGAAAAATTGGAAATTTTTAAAAACAAATTGTATAATTTTCATTTTCTCAAACTGTGAAATGCATACATTTGAATTTCCTTTATTTTTCAGACATTCATTTTAATATATAATCTTTTTCTGTTATGTTTTAAACTTTAGAATAATTTTATTAACAACCTAAAAATTATGAATAATTTAAAATATAATTTGCCTTAAATATATATGTGTGTGCCTGCATACATGTGTGTATATGGGTGTGGGTATTGTAGAAGAGAAATAACTTAATACTTGTTAAAAATGGCAAGGAAGTCTTTATTTAAGAATATTGCAATAGAGCTCAAGATTCCTGAGATACTGGAGTCAAACTGAACTCACTTCCCCTAAAACCAAACTTGAGAGGGTTTGTAAATGCTGGGGTGAGTTTAAGGAAAAGCACCTGAGGATGTCTGTGGGAGGCTGGGCACTGTAATAAGACCATCTGTGTTTGATAATTGTCACTTACTGAAGTTAGGCTGCTACCTTCCCATAGATACTGAAGATCGGCTCTTGTCTTGTTGATTACATTTCGGAACAACGGCTTCCAGGTCCCTGAGAAAGACGTGTCTGGGGAGGAAGACTGGTGAAAGGCTGAGACTATCATCTCAAAGGCACAGAGAAATGATTTACAATTCCAAGTTTTCTAAACTAATACTTTAAAAAGAAAGAGATGAGGGACCTGGAGTCTGGATGAATACTGTCAAAAGTCTGATGGGCCTGAGGGAATCTTTAGTGGCTCAGCTGGTAAAGAATCCACCTGCATTGTGGGAGACTTGGGTTGGGAAGATTCCCTGCAGAAGGGAACGGCTACCCACTCCAGTATTCTGGCCTGGAGAATTCCATGGATTGCAAAGTCCATGGGGTCACAAAGAGTTGAACACAACTGAGTGACTTTCACTTTAGGTTCTCTTGGTCAATCTATATGTATATAACTATTATTTAAAGGATAATGTTGGATATTTTACATCTGCAAGAGGAGCTCTTATCTTCACCGACCTCTTAGAGAAGCATATCTTTTAGTTTCCTTGACATTTTATATCCCACATCCTGAAACAGACTTGAAATTCCAAAGTTTTGTGTGGTCAGATTTTAAATGTAAATTGTCCTATAGGCCAGGGGGAAAAAACTCTGTATCTAACTTAAGTATGCTATGTAGACGTTGTCACAGAATTGTAGACAAGATCTTAAATCCCAAGTAGACCTATAACTTCTCACAGATGAAAAGAACATGAGGGACACAAAGCATAAGGCTGTCTGCATGAGCTTCTTTTTTTCCTTAATGTTTCTTTCATCTTTTCTGGTGAAAATGTCTGAAAACTCTGACATAAGCATGACCCTCCCAAGAAGAAAAGAACAGACATCGGTAGAAAGAGTTTCTCCACCCACATGTTCTGGAGCTCAGCTGCTGCTTCTGGAAGCTACTTCCCCTTGTTTTCTCTCCATTGTCTGCTGTGAATATGTGCAGAGACAGAGCTTCATAGCAAAATAATCTTTCAGGAAGCTCCAAGGCAAATTAGAGGTTGGTTACACAATGGTTATAGAAGAAAAGCATTCAGTAGCTCTTTCTTTGCCTTCGTCATGAAGAGCTCTTCACTTTTTGTACTGGGTTTGAATATTTTCTATTTCTTAGATAGCTGTTTCTTGTTTCTTAGTTGTTTAGGTTTTAGATGATGGTTGCACTTGTCATGATCTTCAGTCTGTTTTCATGTAATTACAGTGTTTAGAAAGTTTTTAAGAGAATTTTGATTTTGGAATAAAAAGTACTATGAAAATCTATGGTGTATAAAAAAGCCCCAGACCAACTTTTTGCCACTAACCAGTAATTAGACTCTAACTTTTAAATTAGGACAACTTCTAATAGGTAAAAGGAGGGCAGCATGCCCAAATCTCTTGGTATTAAAGTTATGTATTCGCATCTTAGTTGATTGTCTTTCACTTTATTGCACTGGCCAATAATATCATCTATGACTTTAAGCTTTTGAGTTACACACTTTAGTTCTGGATCCAGTTATTGTTTCTATATGTAACCTCTTATGTCTAAGTCAAAGCAGTGATCTTAACACAGTATTTTCACATCTAATATCTAATATAAATATTTCAAGACAGAGATCCTTATCTTCTCTTGCTGTAGTTACCTATCAAAAGTTGTCTCCTGATGTGCTATATTTTGTTAATAAATATGACCGCCCTCTAAATTTGTGAAAAATACAATAACGTCTTGTACAATAACAACCTACCTCACATAGATTTTTCCTCAAAATCCTTCAGAAAAATTGTCTTCAAATAAGGAATCCTTTCTGAATCTCTACTGATTATACACTGGTAATGTTTTAAAACTGTCTAACTTATTTTCCTTATAGCTTACTTTCCTTTTACTTGCTCGTCTTACTCAAGACACAGAAAACAGTATCTTATTTCCTTTATTTAATATTTCTTTATGATGTTTGAAACACTGTTTTAAAGTTGTTCCTCAGATTGCCCACCTACTAATGTTTCTAGGAATCCTCTCCTACAAGATATCAAAGTGCAGAGAAGAAAAAATTACTTTTGGTGTGGAATTTCTTCCCCAGTCTCCAGTCTCCCAATTTTTCCTTTAAAAATCATGTCAATTTTGCGGTCTGGAACACAATATTGCCTTGTTTACCAGCTTGTTTTTAAAAAGCAATGTTTTAAATTACTTCCCCAAATGAATTACTTCCTTCTTCTATCCAAAGAGAATAAAATTGACTAAACATCACCAGTATGGTTTCTAGGCATTTAATCTGCGTGTTCCCAAGATTCTGTGGCTCTTGGAGGCAATAGTGACCTCAATCTCTATTTTTCTTCTTTAGGATCTGTTTTCCAAAACAAGACTTAATTAATGTCTGGGAAAACCAAGGACAAAAGAAAGCCAAAACATGACAGCTTATTTCTACCCTAACAGGAACCAGCATACTGAAAGGATTGTAGCAGTTGCCTGTGAGCCGAGTCAGGTTTGAAGGATCTCTTTACTTACAATTGTTATTCTTCAGTCAGTAAGTTGTGACCCCATTATCTGAGCATGCCAGGCTTCCCTGTCCTTCACTATCTCCCGGAGTTTGCTCAAACACATGTCTGTTGAGTTGATGCCATCCAATAATCTCATCTTCTGTCACCCTCTTCTTTTCCTGCCCTCAATCTTTCCCAGCATCAGGATCATTTTTTGTGATAATTTAATCCCCAGTGCTTAGATGAGGAAAACCTGCTAAGCTCAACCTTCATGGTAGTTACTTTACTTGTTATGATGAAGAGTTAAATTTTATTTTAGTTAATTGGCACTCCATACAAAGCACAATTAATCATTA
This sequence comes from Dama dama, assembly GCF_033118175.1. Lineage (NCBI taxonomy): Eukaryota > Metazoa > Chordata > Mammalia > Artiodactyla > Cervidae > Dama > Dama dama. Next base: position 22,283,203 of record NC_083698.1, on the reverse strand, counting down.
GAGTATTTGCATTCTCGGTATTTTACAAAATTCTAGGGATGAAAACGCAAACAAAACAAGGAAGCTGTTTGTCCATACGAAGCTAAAGGGCAATAGGAATGAAAATGCACAGATAGCTTCAGTACAGTAAGAACTTCGTTTGGGCACAGACACTGTTCTAGGCAGTGAGATGTTATGAGAAATATTGGATAAAGGACTCAGTGGCCTGAGGAAGTCTCAGAGGAGGATCTCTTTGAGCAGCAATTTGCAGAATGTGTAGGAAGAAAGAAGAGTCATCCCAAGCATAGGAAACTTGTAACAAATAGGACCATATGCAATATGCTCAAAGACTGGTATGTAGCTCAGCAAAACTAAACTATAGGGTAAGAATAGGGGATGACATATGTCTAAAGACATATGTCTAAAAAGAGGACAAGGGCCAGACCTTAGGAAATGTTACATTGTAAACAGGGGTCTGTAGTCTGTAGTCTGCCTTTTATTTTAGTGGTGTCCACAAGCTAAGAATGGTTCCTATATGTTTAAATAGTAGAAAGTCAAAAGAAGACTATTTCATGCCACATAATTATATGGAATTCAGGTGTCAGTGTACATAAATAAAGTTTTATTGGAATATAGCCTCTCCCTTCTGTTTACAGATTGTCTGAGTCTGCTTTGGCACTAGGATGGTAGAAGTGAATGGTTGTGACAGAGACCCTATGGCCTGCAAAACCTAAAATATTTGCTGTGTTTCCTTCCAGAAAAATTTTGCTGACCTTTACTGTAGACCAAAGACTTTAAGAGTTTATGCTGTTAAAAAAAAAAAAAAAGAACAGCCACGGGCGGGTTTTAAGGAAGAAAGTGTCTCACCAAGTAATGTTTTGTAAACTCTTTCTTGGGTGGCATATTTTGAAAATAGTTTGAGTGCAAGTGAGATTAGTGTCCAAGTGAATGAAGGCATCATGAGCAGATAAGCGAGTCAAGACATATTTGGTCCTGCTGTGATAGGCAGGTGAAACAGATATGAGTATATGACACTAACCTTGGGATAGATAGACATTCACAGAGAATAAAGCATCATCTTGCAGAGATGGCAAGTTACCAACTAAGTCTCCTTTGAGATAGGAAATTATAAGCCTCACATTGGAAGAGTCACATTATTTGGTAAAAATAAATTCATTTGTGGTCCCAAAAGTAAATGGATGAAAAGACCTATTTTTAATCACTTTCCAAAGTTGTAAATCATTGAGTTTCAGGAGAAGATTTATTTTGATGTTCCTTTCTTTAATGTGTTTTATAATTTGGTCAAAATCCTTATTGTTGATGAGATGTTTTTCAGTTCAGTTCAGTTCAGTTCAGTTGCTCAGTCATGTCCTACTCTCCACAGACCGAATCGTAGCACGACAGGCCTCCCTGTCTATCACCAACTCCCGGAGTCCACTCAAACTCATGCCCATCAAGTCGGTGATACCATCCAGCCATCTCATCCTCTGTCGTCCCCTTCTCCTCCTGCCCCCAATCCCTCCCAGCATCAGGGTCTTTTCGAATGAGTCAACTCTTTGCATGAGGTGGCCAAAGTATTGGAGTTTCAGCTTCAGCATCAGTCCTTCCAATGAACACCCAGGACTGATCTCCTTTAGGATGGACTGGTTGGATCTCCTTGCAGTCCAAGGACTCTCAAGAGTCTTCTCCAACACCACAGTTCAAAAGCATCAATTTTTCAGTGCTCAGCTTTTCTCACAGTCCAACTCTCACATCCATACATGACCACTGGAAAAACCATAGCCTTGACTAGACGGACCTTTGTTGGCAAAGTAATGTCTCTGCTTTTTAATATTCTATCTAGGTTGGTCATAACTTTCCTTCCAAGGAGTAAGCGTCTTTTAATTTCATGGCTACAATCACCATCTGCAGTGATTTTGGAGCCCAAAAATATAAAGTCTGACACTGTTTCCACTGTTTCTCCATCTATTTGCCATGAGGTGATGGGACCAGATGCTATGATCTTAGTTTTCTGAATGTTGAGCTTTAAGCCAACTTTTTCACTCTCCTCTTTCACTTTCATCAAGAGGCTTTTTAGTTCCTCTTCACTTTCTGCTATAAGGGTGGTGTCATCTGCATATCTGAGGTTATTGAAATTTCTCCCGGCAATCTTGATGCCAGCTTGTGCTTCTTCAAGCCCAGCATTTCTCATGATGTACTCTGCATAGAAGTTAAATAAGCAGGGTGACAATATACAGCCTTGACATACTCCTTTTCCTATTTGGAACCAGTCTGTTGTTCCATGTCCAGTTCTGACTGTTGCTTCATGACCTGCATACAGGTTTCTCAATAGGTAGGTTAGGTGGTCTGGTATTCCCATCTCTTTCAGAATTTTCCACAGTTTATTGTGATCCACACAGTCGAAGGCTTTGGCGTAGTCAATAAAGCAGAAATAGATGTTTTTCTTTAACTCTCTTGCTTTTTCGATGATCTAGCGGATGTTGGCAATTTGATCTCTGGTTCCTATGCCTTTTCTAAAACCAACTTGAACATCTGGAAGTTCACAGTTCATGTATTGCTGAAGCCTGGCTTGGAGAATTTTGAGCATTATTTTGCTAGTGTGTGAGATGAGTGCAATTGTGTGGTAGTTTGAGCATTCTTTGGGATTGCCTTTCTTTGGGATTGGAATGAAAACTGACCTTTTCCAGTCCTGTGGCCACTGCTGAGTTTTCCATATTTGCTGGCATATTGAGTGCAGCACTTTCACAGCATTATCTTTCAGGATTTGAAATAGCTCAACTGGAATTCCATCACTTCCACTAGCTTTGTTCGTAGTGATGCTTTCTAAGGCCCACCTGACTTCATATTCCAGGATGTCTGGCTCTAGGTGAGTGATCACACCATTGTGATTATCTGGGTCATAAAGATCTTTTTTGTACAGTTCTTCTGTGTATTCTTGCCACCTCTTCTTAATATCTTCTGTTTCTGTTAGGTCCATACCGTTTCTGTCCTTTATCGAACCCATCTTTGTATGAAATGTTCCCTTGGTATCTCTAATTTTCTTGAAGAGATCTCTAATCTTTCCCATTCTGTTGTTTTCCTCTATTTCTTTACATTGATTGCTGAGGAAGCCTTTCTTATCTCTCCTGGCTATTCTTTGAGATGTTTTTAGGACATGCCAAACCTCACCCCACCAGCTTTGAAGGCTGGTATGAGGGTTACTTGCTGGTTTCTCCCAGATCCATTCCTTGCCTTTTCCTTGCTCTGCTCTAGATTGAGGGGGCTGAGCCCCATCGAGTCCATTGCTAGATTTCTTAGCCTCTCTTCCACCTAGTTCTGGCTGTTGCCAAAACTCAGCCTCTATTCACCTATGCCGACTAGAAACAGAATTTTGGGTGAAGTGAAAAGGAGTAGCTTTTATTGCTTTGCCAGGCAAAGGGGGCCACAGTGGGCTAATGCCCTGAAGACCATGTGATCCACACTGGAGCGGGTAGTGAGGAGTTTTATAGTGTTCAAGGAGCAGTGTGTGATCAGCTCATGGACAATTCTTGTATGGGTTTGCCTCAAGGTGAATTTTCAATCATCACCAGCCTTATGGGTTGCCTTCTTGTGTTTTCATCTGGTGGGGGGTGCAGGGGGCTGCTTCCTGTAAAAACAACTTAGGAATATGTATCAGGCCTTTATCTATACAGATGAAGTTCAGTGACTTTGCTGTGTGGCAGAATTATGGTCTAAATTGTTACCAGTTCTTTAGCCCAACAGCTATTCTTTGTTTCTGCATCTTCACATTTCCCAGTCATTAACTCTTGAGTCAGCATTTTACTTCAAAAGACAAGGACGCGGGGGCTTGTACACGGCTTCATGGCCCCTGTCGGGCAGCAGTGGGATACTGAGAGTTGGGAAGGTGGCAGAATTCAGAGTTCTGCCTGCTCTGGCACCGTCTTCAGCAGTGGCTGTGTCTCTTTGGCGGTTGCAGCTTTTCCAGCTGTTGAAATCTTATGACCTTGTCTCCCAGACTCTGGTAGCTCCCTTGGTCCCTCCAGCCTAGGTAGCTAAGTCTTCTTGCTGTGGCTAATCTATTGCTGTTATTACTCTCTAAATCACCCCACAATTTCCTTTGGCTTTTGTTCCTCCTGTCACTTTATCATTGCCTGCTTCTTTCATTCCTTTATTTTCAATTGTGGTAAAATTTTCACAACAGAAAGTTGATTGATTTGACCATTTCTAATTCTGCAATTCAGTGTGTTTTAAGTCAACATTTCAGGTGTATGGTTCAGTGGCGTTGGGGATACTCACCATGTTATATGTCTATTCCCACTCTTTCTAAACTTTTCCATCATCCAAAACAAAAATGCTGTAAGTCTGAAGCATTGATTGCCTAATCCCCTCTCCCCAGCCTCTGGTGTTCTGTTCTCTGCCATCACTTTTATCACTGGTTTTCCATTTTTGATTTCCATATTTCCTTCCCTCATAGCTCAGTTGGTAAAGAATCTGCCTGCAATACAGGAGACCCAGGTTTGATCCCTGGGGCAGGAAGATCCCCTGGAGAAGGAAATGGCAACACACTCTAGTATTCTTGCCTGGAGAATCTCATGGACAGAGGAACCTGGCAGGCTACAGTCTATGGGGTCACAAGAGTCAGACACGACTGAACGACTAAACCACCACCACCATCATGCTCCCTGGAGTGAGCTGTGTTTTCTTGTCTGGACTTTGCCTGCTACACATTATGAGTCCTAGGGTTTCCCTACACCTACAAGTACACACAATTCAGACTGTGGTTAGCATTTTTGATGGACTTGTTTTCCCCCACACCTTTTAATATACTTGTCATAAAACTTTTTCATGAAGTTTTAAAACAATAATAATAATAATAATAAGCTCATGTAAAAATCTATAGATTTGGAGTTTCTGAATCCCCTTTCTCTTTTTCTGATGTCTTCAGTTTTTCTCTTTGTATTCTTGGGATTTTTTTTTTTTTTTTGAGAGTTGATAATGAATCAAAAAATAGTAAGTGATTATTATTTTAGAACAACAGTGTGACGTTAGGAGAGAAAGCATGATATAAAATTCCACCTATGCCACAATTTGATATTTTATAATCTCTACATCCTCTTTGAAAGGTTTTGTTCATTTCTCTTGGAGCTCTTGTGTCCTGTTCCTTTTCTCTTTTTTTTTTTATATGAAGGATTTTTTTTTTTGATGTGCACTATTTTTTTAAAGCCTTTATTGCATTTGTTACAATTTTATGTAACAAATGGTACATTAAAATATAGCAATTTTATGCTTTGATTTTTTTTTTTTTTTTGCTTCCTGTTTTATGTTTTGATCTTTATAGTTTATTTTTTGTTTTATGTTTTGGTTTTTTGGCTGTGAGGCCTGTGGGATCTTAGTTCCCTGACCAGGGATGGAACCTGCACCCCCTGTGTTGGAAGGAAAGTCTTAACCACTGGACTGCCAGGGAAGCCCCTCCTCCTTCTTAAAAGACAGAATTCAACTGAGTAAATTGGAAGATCTTATAGGTTTAATTTAATTATTCATGAATTGGGTAGTATCCAATATAACAAATGGAGAAGGAAATGGCAACCCACTCCAGTATTCTTGCCTGGAGAATCCCAGGGATGGAGGAGCCTGGTGGGCTGCCGTCTATGGGGTCTCACAGAGTCGGACACGACTGAAGTGACTTAGCAGCAGCAGCAGCCATCCAACAAATAGGAGTTCCCTCTGAGGAGCTGTACAAAATGGAAGGTTTTTGTAGGCAGAAAGTGGCAGGAACAAGGAAGCGGTGGACTTCCTCTTCTTTCTTAGCTGTTGGAAGGGATCTATCAGGCAAATTCCCTCACTGGTGCTGGGCAGGAAATTCTAGACTGACTCATTAACATTATGTTGGGGGGGGTGGTTGGGGGGGTTGAAACTGTTATTTGGTTACTCCGGTGTTTTGGTGATGTGGACTTAGGGTAAGTGATGCCATTTGGAGCCTCTTGACTCTTTTGAATGCATCCTAAGTTTTTTTCTCCTAGTCAGTATCACTAGCACTACCTACTTAAAATGGTAGGTTGCACCAGATGGGATTTTTATGTTTCTTTTTTTTTTTTTTTTTTTCGTGGTTTGCACATTTAAAGTTAGATCTTGATGTAATTATTGTGTTTTTGTAGAGTACTGAAGTGTTGGATTTTAATTAGGGCAATTTTGTTAGCCTAAGCTTCCTTTGATTCAGGTTCTACCAATTGGCTGATTTTTTTTTTTTTAATCTCTGCTGCGTAGTACAGATTCTTCAAATTGTGTAGCACAGACATTTTAAGTTCTAAAGGCAGAAATCCTTTCTCTGTAAAATATTTTGATGTTAATTAACTGAATACTTTGAGCTCTTCCCCAATCCTGTTGTCAGCCAAGTTAGCAAGAGTGCAAGACTCACATTTTTATGCCTCACATATTCTGACTTGCTGATGCATGATTAAGGCTGTTTGGTTTATGAAAAGAAAGGACTGGAACTAGGACAGCCCAGGGGAGATGGAAGGAAGGATGAGGAGACAGTGGGGGAAAGAGAGGGTGGGATGAAATGAGAGAGTAGCCCTGACCTTTGTACACTACCTCGTCTAAAGTAGGTGGATAGTGGAAAGCTGCTTTGTAGCACAGGGAGCCCAGCCCAGCCTGGGGCTCTCTGATGACCTAGAAGGGTCCGGTGGGGATGGGTGGGAGGGACCTCAAGAGGGAGGGGACATACAGATAAATACAGCGGCTTCATGTTGTACAGCAGAAAACAACACAATATTGGAAAGCAATTATTCTCCTTTAAAAATAAATTTTTAAAAAGTGAATGTTAAATCTTGCATTTACCAAATTTGTGACCTTGTGCAAGTCACTTAGCTTCACAAATCCTATTTCCCCATGTGCATGTGGATACTCCACATTTCCACGTCCAGTGCCTGGTAAGGAGCCGATGTTAGCAGCCAGATTCTTGGACTAGCATCGGACAAAGTCAGCAAAGGAGTAATGGTAAGAAGCAAATGCTTTGCATTGAAGAGGTCAGCTTGATAGTTTAGGAAAAGAGAAGAAAACATTCAGCAGATGTGAGGATGAAATTTTGAAAATCACTCTGGAGATTTTTGTGAGAGAGATAGAGAACAGATACACTTATATGACAAATATGCCTTTGGAAGAAAAGATGGTGACAATGGTTTTGAGCTTTTTATTTTCTGTGCATAATCCCCCTTTGATATTTTTCGAAGAGTTTGCAATGAATTATAAACTACCTCTCCGTTCCTTTTGATTGTCAGGTTGGTGTTACATTGGCTGTGACACCGTGTTATGTCTGGGCCACAAGTTGAGCAGCTTTCTAACCAGCTATGTATGAAAAGAGGTGCAGAAGAAAGAGAAGTAGGTGTTGAATATCACATTATTTCATGTTACCCTCACACAACCCAGCAAGATGGCTATATTACCCCCATAGATAATTCACTAATGCCTAGGAGAGCTAGCAGCCTAACCCAGGTCTGACTGGCTCCACTAGGTTTTGCTTTGCAAAATGAAATATGTATATCAACTGATTAAGGTCACATTATGTAGAGCTATTGAATAAACACAAATATGTGATTTCTTAAAGGGCATGATGTTTAACATGTGAGTTTTCTCTTAAAATATAATCACATCATAAAATACAAGGCACATTTTGCATTACGTTAAATATAAAGTAGAACTTCAAGGAAAGCTCATGAAGGGTGAGAGATGACCATGTGATCGATGCCTTTTGATGAGGTGGAGAGTGGGGGAGACCAAGCAGGTACAGATCGGCTCACACTGCTGGGGAAGTGAGAGATGATTGCAGAAGCATCCATCACTGCGTCTTATTGACAGGTTTTGATTGTAAAACAAAAATCATAAAAATGTCTTAGAAGCTGAGCAAGTTTTTCAGTGTAACAGAAGGTGCGTGCCTGCTAAGTTGCTTGTCATGTCCAACTCTTTGCAACCTAGTGGACTGTAGTCTGCCAGGCTCCATCTGTCCATTGGATTCTCCAGGCAGGAATACTGGAGTGGTCTGCCATGCCCTCCTCTAGGGGATCTTCCCTACCCAGGGATCAAACCAGTGTCTCTTACATCTCCTGCATTAGCAGGGGGATTCTTTACCAGCACCACATGGGAAGCCCAAACAGAAGGTAGCAGTGATCTATCTATTCCTGTTCTCCTGTAACCTCTGTGTGCCCTACTGTAACCATCAAACTAATATATTCAGGAACTAATGAGAAATTAATTTGTATTTTGTGATGCTCTGAAAAGCCTCTTCTGATGATGCTTTAAGTTATAAATGAGTGAATTTTGTGCACTCTTATTGTCTGGGGCAGACCTGCGAGAGAGAGTGCTGAGCTGCCAGGCGTCAGAATTGTGGATTAAGCCTCTAAAACCACAATGGTAGGAGCAGTCGTCCACAACCAGAGCAGGCTCAGGCTCCCCGTGCCGCAGTCTCCTCGAGCAGGTGGAGGGTCAAGTGGATCAGCACAGACATGGAGGTTGGGGCGTGGATCATGGCTCAGTGCTGACGGAGCCCCCATTAAAATGCTCTGGCAGTTTTATGACACCCTGGGTTGGAGAGAGAGCAAGGGGAAAGAGCTCTGAGGGGAAAAAAATCCAGGGTTCTGAGTCACTAGGGAATCTTGTAAGTTACCCTGACATTTCCCAACCAGGAAGTCTCAGCAGAGGCATCTAAAGAAGACCTCTGCCCAAGACCTGGGGTCAAGAAAGCTGGGAATGAAGTTGCCTGGGCTCTGAACGTCAGTATGTGAAAGTTTGTCCCACCTGGGCTAGGGGAGGGGAGGGGAGGGGAGGGGAAAGGCTGAGTCCCAGACTGCAACTCCCCCAACACCTGCATGGAGGCTGGTTGCAGAGGGCAGCTTTCGCACCAGAGGGGTGCCAGGTAAAGCCTTTGGAAAGGCCTGCAGTCAAGCCGAGAAAATTACATGCTGGTTCTTATAGAAGCTGGACTCCCCAGTCATCTTCATTGGTGAGCTTTTTTGACCTTTAAAATTTTCGGACTAGTAAAGAAACTTGTAACTAACTATAAGGGGGGAAGTGTAAGAAACTTGGTATATTTTTGCAAAAGGAAAAACAAAAACAAAACCCCTCTTCCTTAACTGCTACTGCCTTTTTTTTTTTTTTTTCTCTCCTTTCCTGAAACAAAATTCTCAGTTTCTGCAGTCAGCCCATCAGCCACTGGTTCTACGGCTGTTCTTTTTCTTCCCCTCTCTTCCTCCTCCTCCCCCTGCTTCTCTACCTCCGTTTCTTTGAGTTTTAATGGGGAAAGTAACCGTCTTAGAAAATTTGATTTAAATTTTTGAATGTGCCTATGTGTAGACACCTGTTGTATTAAAATGAGAAATTCATGCAAATGGTATATGTTATATTAATTTGTTTCATGAACTAAAAATGGGACGTAGGGTTTGTTTTTAGTGATTGTTACAGCTTGCAAACCCATTATTGGGGGCACGATCTTAACATATCAAGTGACTATTTCAAATCCCCTTTTCAGGATAACATCTACCTTGTTTTGGATGTTACAGTAGTGAACATTTTCACAGAAATGTGGGCTTTGGGGTTTGCTTTGCAAGAGGCTTCCCTAGTGGCTCAGACAGTAAAGAATATGCCCACAATGTGGGAGACCTTGGTTTGATCCCTGGGTTGGGAAGACCCCCTGGAGAAGAGCCTGGCAACCCACTCCAATATTCTTACCTGGAGAATCCCCATAGACAGAGGAGCCTGGCCAGCTACAGTCCATGGGGTCGCAAAGAGTTGGACACAACTGAGCGACTAACACTTTCACTTCACAAGACACAAAATGTCCTGGTTCAAATCATGAATATTTTATATATCCAATTTTTCATTTTTCCATAGCCATTGTCATTTCTTGCATTTTTGTTCTTATTTTAGGATAGATTCCTTTTTATTTGACCTTGGCCTAAGTGAAAATTTTGTGAAATTGGAAAAATTCTCATCTTTCTTTTGTGCTACACCCACCTTTCAGAAGAATGTTTGTCTTTTTTTCTTCCCTTCCCTTTATTTTTGGAAGGAGAAGGGGAATGTGTAGATGAAGAGAAGTTTCTAGTACAAAGGAGTAGGTCAGTAGTAAGACTACTAGACTACTCTGTTGGAGCTAGCCTTTCTTTGTTTTTCTAATTCCAGCTACTAAAGTTCCCCTCTCATTTTATATATACCATCTACACGAGTATGAACACCCACCATGTGAAGGAATTTTCTGGATTGAATGTGTGCCATGTTTGCATGCAGTATCTCTGGTTGTAAACATGATAAAATTATCAATGAAACGCCCTAATTTGATCCTCAAGTGAAGAGATGTTATCCAATGAATCATATGTGTTTGTAGGAGGCAGCACTGCAGCTAAAGAGCAGGAATGGGACCCAGATGTTTTCTGAAAAGCTGGTCACAATGAAGGCAAGGAGCATTACCTAAAGTGGAGGCGGCCATATGGAAGTGAAGGTTGGAAACATCCCATTACAAGTCATATATCACTGAGTTGACAGCAAAGGTTTCAGCTTGTTTTTATTTAAATCATGAAAGCAGCTGCTCAGCTGTCTAGCTGTATTAAATTTAACCCCCTTTCCTGGCAATTGAATTCAGTAATTTATGCAATTTTGATTGGCCCACTGCATAAATATCATTTGGAGAGCTTTCACTTAGTTTTGTCCCTAAAATTCACATCCAGATTCATGATTGGCTAATTTTTCTCCTGAATGAAAACGCTTGCAGATAATGCACCTGGCTGAGTCTATTAAGGCGAATCACAGAGGAATACTGTAATTTCAGCTTTGGCAGATAATTGCTATGGCAAAACATAAAGGAATGCCAGATAGTTGGGTTTTTTTTTTTAAATGATCATTTGTATCTCTTGGTATCTTTTACTTATTTTCCTTTAGTTATTGTCTTTCCTTCTTCTTTGTCTCTTAATGACATGCTCTTTCACTTCTCTGTCCTACATGCATTTCTAATAAGTCGTTCTGCCTAACTCTTCATATTTTGACTTGGGTCTCTTGGCTCCTTTAGTTGACCCTTTCACAACCCCCTTCCAGCCTTTTTTCCTCAGTCTTTCTCCCCTCTTCTACAATGTGCCTCTCTTTCCTCAGCCTCCCTTTAAACCCCTTTCCAGTTTTATATCCTGCAGAAAGTGAAGTCGCTCAGTCGTGTCTGACTCTTTGCAACCCCATGGACTGTAGCCTACTAGGCTCCTCCCTCCATGGGATTCTCCAGACAAGAGTACTGGAATGGGTTGCCATTTCCTTCTCCAGGGGATCTTCCCAACTCAGGGATTGAACCCAGGTCTCCTGCATTCCAGGCAGACGCTTTAACCTCTGAGCCACCAGGGAAGCCCGTATCCTGCAGAGTTGGTTTTAAATACCATTCCTTGAGCTCTATGGAGTTTTGAGATATTTCCTGCCTGTTGTGAAGCATTTTTTGTCAACATTTGGAGCACGTTCAACTCATGTTTTGGCCAAATGTGCCTCAAGCTACCTGCTAATTTAAGATATATTTTATCACTTGCCCACCAAAGTAGAGACTTGTAGTATCGCCTGTTGGAAAAGTATAGACTTTAATTTCCTGTGGGAAGAAACACAAGTTTTATTTAAAACAATAGGGAAAATGGGTAAAAATAGAAGTAAGATAGTTCTAAGGAAATGGATGAAGATAAGGCAGTGTTTTCACATTTCATTGGATTTTTTCAGGTAATCACTCGGGTGTGCATGCTAAGTCGCTTAAGCCGTATCCGACTCTTAGCGACCCTATGGACTGTAGCCTGCCAGGCTCCTCTGTCATGAGATTCTCCAGGCAAAAATAGTGGAGTGGGTTGCTATGCCCTCCTCCAGGGTATCTTCCCAACCCAGGGATTGAACCAGCTTTTAACATCTCCTGCATTGGCAGGTGGGTTCTTTACCCCTAGCACCACCTGTAAAGTTTTGTAATTAAATATCCTTACCTTTCTTCTGCTAGACAATTTGTTGGAGATAGTATGAAAAAGGCATTTCTAGTTTTATTCTTTTTTTTTATTTTATAATGATGTCTTCTGCTGCATTATTTTTCATGGATATGAAACTCTTCGGAAGGTGACTCTGATAATGAGTTATATCTGTGAGATGAGGATCCAATGTTTTTGCCCTAAAAATAGTTGGAGAGTAATTTAGTGTGCAGTTAGGTGCCAAAATGATTTGCTGTGGGTCAGTGAGCAAGCTGACATTATCCTGGGCTATTTTCTCCAGGGCTAATAATAAAGTGAATGGCCTATGCAGAGAGAATTTTTCATTTCTCAAAAGCCATCTCTACCTAAACAGAAATTTTGGCCCTATATTTCCATTTTGTAAAAGTGTAGCATGTACATACTACTATATTTAAAGTAAAGAACCAATAAGGACCTACTGTTACAGCACAGAAAATTCTACTAATAACTACTTTGTAATAAACTAGGGCTTCCCTGATAGCTCAGTTGGTAAAGAATCCACCTGCAATGCAGAAGACCCCTGTTTGATTCCAGGGTCAGGAAGATCCCCTGGAGAAGGGAAAGGGCTTCAGTACTCACGCTTCCCTGGCGGCTCAGTTGGTAAAGGATCCGCCTGCAATGCAGGAGACCTGGGTTCAATCCCTGGGTTGCAAAGATCCCCTGGAGAAGAGAAAGGCAACCCACTCCATGGAGAATTCCATGGACTGTACAGTCCATGGGGTCACAAAGAGTCGGACATGACTGAGCAACTTTCACTTTCACTTTGTAATAACAAAAATAGTTTGAAAAGAATTTGAAACAGGGTAGATGTGTTTGTATAACTGAATCATTTTGCTCTGCACCTGAAACTAACACAACATTGTCAATCAACTACACTCTAATGTAAAATAAAATGCTGCTGCGGCTGATCAGTGGCTCAATTGTGTCTGATTCTTTGCAACCCCATGGATGCAGCCCGCCAGGTTCTTCTATCCATGGGATTTCTCAGGCAAGAATACTGGGGTGGGTTGCTATTTCCTTCTTCAGGGGATCTTGCTGACCCAGGGATCAAATCTGGGTCTCCTGTGTCTCCTGCATTGGCAGGCTAATTGTTTACTCCTGAGCCACTGGGGAGCCCCATAAAATAATACGTGTGTGTGTGTGTGTGTGTAAAAGGTAAAAAAAAAAATGTCGTATGGCTCAATGAGCTACATAAAATGGACTAGAACATCAAGGATTATTTGTTAACAAACTTGTAGAAGACTTATAGAAGATTGGTGTGATTAACTGTTTATCCACTGTTTTCTCATTAGAAATCAACTGAGAATATCCTTTTCAGAACTGGTGTCAGAAGATAATTGCCATCTCACAGCATAATTGACTCTTCTAAGGTCATATCTGACAATATATTATTATATGGCCAAACAATATATTATAGAATCCCTATAAACAAAGCATAGACTATTTTGGGGTATTTTTAGTGCAGATCACCTCCTTGACTGCCAGTCTGACTGTAGATCTGCATCTAGGCCAGTGATATCTGAAGTAAAGACTGCATTATCAGATGTTATGAACAGGTAACATTGAGCTCAAAGTTCTGCTTTTTGGATATTGTCCAGACCCAGATTTGATAAGATTTTAGCCCATAAAACCTGATGTGAGAAGGGCTGGTTTTTATTAGGGCAGAGGATGAACAAGACAGAGGCAAATAAAGCTGGGACAAACTTGGGTCACATTTACACATGTGAAATATGCAATGAGAAAAGGTGTATCACAATAGGGACTGACTTTTCATTCATTCATCAAATATTTATTGAGAAAGTACTATGACTTCAGACGGTGGGCTATGTGCCTAGATACCCATGCAGGAGGAGAAATATAGAAAAAAACTGTAAAGAAAAAGGCAAATTGCTCAGAGTGAATATCATAATTGGTATTAATCAGTTTAATCAAAACTCAAATATTTTAGAAGATGCATTAAAATATTTACTATGTCTGTGCTAGTCTTTCCTTAACATTTCATAAACCAAGACATATTTATTTACTCATATGAATAATAAATGATCTTACAAATGAATATGTTGATTTTTTACTGGGAGCTAGTATGAGTAACAGTTCTAATAAACGCTAAATAACCTCAGCAACTATCCTTAAAAAAAAGGCTCAACAAAAACCATTAGGTTGCCTTTTCCATCATTCAGATTAGCATATATATTTTTTATAATATTCCTATTTTTAATATTTCTACATGTGTATACATGTGTATAAACAAAAATTAAATGTTTACAAACCTCCAATATTACTAGATATGTAATATGAAGCAAAATAATTTTTAGGACTTTTGAAGACATAATTGAACCCTGCTTCTAATACCGCTAAATTTGCTGACTACTTTGAACCTATTCATGACCCAACCACTGTGTCATATTGCCTAGGAACAGTCCTATCTAATCACTTAAAGTTAGACTAGGAAAGCAGTGCTCAGCCAAACAGTATAAGAGAAATCTCAAGTATAGAGTTCTAGGGGAATTGGGTGATGAGGAAGGGATGTAAGATAGAGGGCAAAGATCTGGTGTATAGTTCCAAAGAACAATGTGGCTCTATGAAATCCTTTTCTTTTTTACTATACTCCTATTCTAGAACTCCTTGGAAGCCTGGAGATAGGAAGGAACATCATACCTCCTTAAAAACTGTGGCTCTCTGACTTAGGTCCCTTTCATTCTAATTAACCATATGTATTAATCCTGACACATGTCAGTGAAAATAAATGTTATATTTCAAAGGTCCATCCAAAGAATACTTTAAATAGTAGTTATTTTTCAATGAAGGTATGACTTCTTCAGCCAGGGTTGCTTAGAGTAGGGGTCCCCAAACCCTGAGCCATGGACTTGCACCATGGAAGTATTGTCTTCCATGAAACTAGTTCTTGAGGCCAAAAAGGTTGGGGACTGCTAACTTAGAGCACATATTTTTAGCACATTTCCCTATAAAGCTGCTGATAAAAAGTTTGTTTATTTGCATATTCATAATTTACTTGTCAGGATCCAGCTAGTAGCACAGACCTCTATAGTTCAATCCCCATAGCATTGTTCCTTTGTAGGTAACTGCAGTCTTCATTATAATAAGTTTTAAATAGGGAAGGGCAGGTATTTGAAAAGATATAGAGAAAAAATAAGTAAAAACTACACATTGTCTAGACTCTTGGAAAAGACCTTTTTCAGGTATCAGATTCTTATTCTAGGGAAGCTATTTTACAACTCTATAAATTATAGATAACTCATAGCAAGGTAAAATAGCTCTTTTTGTAGACATGTAAATTCTGTCCTGTCTAGCTCCCTCTTTCACATGACAAAAATCAATTTGAGATCCCATTGCACATTCATTTTAATATTTTGTAAATGTGCCTGTTTTTCATATTCTTTTTTGACCCAGTTATAAGATCTGCCTGGTTTCCTCATTGAGTTCAACCCCTAACAAGTGCTCATTTGTATATCTAGATGACATTCACTTTATTTTTTCCTGAAAATTATCTTTTTAAAAGAAAATAGTCATTTCTATTTGAAAATATGATGGGGAATTTCAGTATAATGATATCAGTGCAATAACTTCATCAAATTTTTATCTGCTGATTTTGTCTTGGGTATTAGGCAATAGCATTTCTAGTAACATTTAGTATCAGTACTAAATTGAATAGGGATAATGATCAGATTACCACTCCAGTATTCTTGCCTGGAAAATCCCATGGACAGAGGAGCCTGGTGGGTTACAGTCTGTGGCATTCCAAGAGTTGGGCATGACTTAGCAACTAAACAACAGTGATCAAATTAGAAATACCAATTGCTGTGCTGTTTTGAATTTTCTTTATATTTTTTAGGCTTAGAAGAAATTGAATTTCAATAATTTCTTTAAAATTTGATCACTCATTTAAAGTTTGCAAAGTTATTAGATGCCAACTTCTATGCTTCTCCTATGCCCATAAGATCTTTAAGTGGTGTTGGTGATTAAATGAGGTATAAAACTTAACTAAATAAAATGCTTGATTTTCTGAGTATGTCTGGGATTTACATGAATCCATGTACATGCATACATACACACATGCATATTTGGAGACATTTGAAGAAATATGAATGCATATTGTAATTATTTTATCAGTTTAAATTCTTTGCATGTGGCGATAATTTTGTAATTATGTAGAACAAAGTCCTTGTTTCTAGGAAACACATACTAAAGTATATAGGTGTAAGATTTCTTGCTATTACAATTTCAAATGGTAAAAAAGTGTTTAGAAAGAGAGAGGGGGATAGACAGGAGAGAAAGCATATATGGCCAAGTGTAAGTAGAGGTAAAGATATAGAGATGCCTGTGGTATATTGTTGCCATTTTTATAGGTTTAAATTTTCATTATTAAGAAGATGTGGAAATTATTATTCATTTAAACAAATTAAAGGATAAGTTGATAGATGTAGCAATTTGCTCTGTAACCAAATATCCAAGTAGGGTTGTTAAAACTACTGAACATTTCTAATCATTAGTCAAATAAGTTGCAGAAGGGGGCTTACACAGAAAAAGGCTCTGACTTTAAGGGACTATTTGGGTGAATGTTAAAAATCACCAAATCTCCATTCATTCATATACTCTGTCTGTTTCTCTCTCATACACACACATTTTCTTTTTTTTCCTCTGTTTTATTTTTAAAATATTTTTAGCCTTTGTCTAAGTTTGCTGTCCGATTTCCAGAATCAAAATTGAGGCTACATTTCAGAGATCTGTAAACTAGTTAGTTAAATTGATCACCAAATTGTGAGTAACCTCACCAAAACTACTGTTATCAGATACTGCTCAGAATAGTTGTATTCATAACAGAAACACTATTCATTCCAAAATGCTTTAATAGAGTGAATGAAGCATAGCAAAGTAGACCAATTTGAAGCTTATATCTTGCCTTCTCCTCCAAAGATAGCGTTTTATACCAAAATATTTCAAAGAACAATGATGGGGAAGATTAGAGATTTTATTCTCCAAATGCAATATCTAATCATAAAATCATTATTTAAGTTTTCTATTTCTTCTTTGTAAATTTTGAGATAATTTGAAGGTAAAGAAGGTCTTGCTATATGAACACTGAGAGTTTTTGACTTTTAAATTGATAGAAATTGTTATGAAATTGATAAACTGCTTAACATGTGTCTAGCAATAAATGGGTAATTGATAGATATTGGAAGAGAGATAAAACTGTGTTCCTTATGTAGAATTTTTCTCCAGGAGAGTAAGTGGGTGTTCCTTGAAGGAAGCAAATTTTAAATTTAATTTTATGAGTGGCATGTTTAGCATTCAACTGCACAATAGTTTTTTTTCAAAAGAGCTCCCATGTGTTTATTCTCTTTAAAAGGAATTCTACAGTTTATTTCCATTATGTCTGCAAACAAAATCAAAGTAGTATATCCAGCTCATCAGAAAGATGAAAAAATATCAGACTTGACTGCTGAGAAATCACGACTCTGTATTTGATTTTTCAGGGGGAAAGAGAATTATGCATATGGATGCCACTATTTGCCCTTTGTCTCAGTGAGGGAAATAAAGAATTCAAAGAAAAAAGCCAGGAGCAATTTTTTAAAAAATCATGTCATTTTTCCCCCCTCTCTTTCTGTGATTATGATGTAGGTAGAGTTAGTTCATGAAAGTCACCTCTGCAGAAGTCAGCATTATCAGCCAGTTTCCAGAGTTTTGATAGATGACTTTAAAAAGCTGAGCTCTGGCTCAAGGAACTGACAGATGGACTTTAATTCCAAAAGGGTTGGAATAGATTCATGGAAATCACCCTGTAACTCTGATCCGGCACACATGTCCTCAATATCCAGAAGCCAGATAGGGGCCAAATGATTCTTCTACATTTTCTATTGGCCCAGTACCAAAGAGGCACACTGATTCAGAAAAATTTAAAATAAGTTTATCCAATTTGCCTCTCTCTCTTTCTAATCTCTGAGGGATGTAAAAGGAAACTGAATTGTGAAAAATTCTAATATCTTGATTTTGTTTTTCCTTTTCTACCAAATTTAATGAATACTTTTATGGTTTTCATTGTTTTATAAAATTTATGAATATCATTAACAAAAATAGCATCAGTATAAGCCTACTGATCACTTTGGAAACCTACTTTATTGAAAATTAGATTAATTTTATTTATTTTAAGGGACATGTGTTAAGAGCCATATATGATGAAGTTAATAATAATAATAATAAGCATGCATTGAAATCAATTAATAATGAGTTCTAGACTTGGTTTTTACAATCAGTTCTAGAACTTAAATAGTTTTAAAATGAGGTTAATTTTCTACAGAAATAGTTGCAAATTCACACTTAATGTAACATTTCTAGACTGATGTGCTTAGTTGCTCAGTCATGTCCAACACTTTGCAACCCCGCAGACTAGCCACCAGGCTCCTCTGTCCATGGGGATTCTCCAGGCAAGAATACTAGAGTGGGTTGCCATGCCTTCCTCCAGGGGATCTTCCCAACCCAGGGATGGAACCCCAGGTCTCTGGCATTGCAGGCAGATTGTTTAGTGATTGAGCCACCAGGGAAGCCCTTCCAGATGGATACAATATATTGTTTATTACATACATTGTGTTGTATTACATGTAAAGACTAACTTTGGTATGCTTAAGATAGTACATCAAGTGCTTTAGAGGGAAACAGATTGAATTGGATCTTTTTTCTGGGTTGCTGCATAAGATATTCGGTGGCCATCTCTGCAGGCAATATGTAGTAAAAGCAGTAAAAGAAACAAAAGTGGAAAATCTAGAGGTTTAGAGGAGTTGAGTGAGATTATGAAAGATTCCATGAAGGAAGTAACATTGAAGTACATCTTGAAGAATGGGTGAGATTTAGAGAAATGGGGTTGGAAGAGAAGAGAATCAGAAGAGAGTATGAGGAGAGCAGGACAACAGGAAAGATCCGGGGTATATTTAGGAAGCAAGTAATAAACTGTCTGGTTTTTCTGAAAATATGCCAAGGGATTATCAGGAGAGTATAAAAATATTTTCTTATGTATAGATTCCTTGGGGAACTCATTCACTCTCATAGTTAAATCCCCTATAATCCTTTACATCCATATTTTATCTCTCTATCCCCACAGCCAAAATTATTCTAGTTCTGGCCACTGTCATCATCAGCTTATGGAGACAGCATCCTAACAGGTCTCTCCCACAGTGTGCCAGGCATTACCCTCCACACCACAGCCGGGTGCTGCAGAAGAAAGAGAATCCTATCACTTCATGATGAAAATCCCTCAGTTGCCTTCCCTGTCTTAGGCAAACCTTACCTCTCTCTACACTTTTCCTGCACTTTGGGGGTTAGACCTCCCTGAATGTCTCTTAATTCTTTCAGGGAGTGGTCTTTTTTTCTCCCTGGATTCATGTCTCTGGACCCCCAGTTTTCCCTTCTTTTTCCCACTGGCAAACTCCCCTTTATCTCTGATGTTTAAAGAGCATTTTGTTTAATCGTGCCATCACTCCTTTATAAAGAGTTAGTTGAGGAAGTAATATGTTCCAGGCACTTCCTTCTTTCAAGACACGCCTTGATCTCCCGGACTGTGTTTTGTGGCCGCAATACACACAGCATCCTCTATTGTCATTGTCTGTGCAGTGATCTGTATTAACTAGTCCCATACAAATCTCATATGAGTAGAAATAGCCTGATGAAGGTTGATGAATATTGCATTAATAACCCATGCATGAATGTAATCAAACTTGAGCAAAAGTTAATAAACCTATATCAGTCTTTCTTGTACTACACATGATTCTACCAGATTTTCCTGATTTGAATGATCTCCTACTCAATTTATCTCATGTACCTCATACTTTTGAAATGGTATTCTCCTACAAAGTCATCCAATGAGTTATCTATTCTTCAGTCTGGTTTTGAAAAGTCCCCATAGAAAGACTTCTTTTTCAAATTTCTTTCACTCTCAAATAAGTTCAAAGAGAGTCAGGCTAGCTCCCTCTCCAGCAAGGATGACCGTGGACCCCTCGTTTCAATTGTGTTACTTCTCTTTCTCTCCACTCCAAGTCCAGTCCACTGCTCAGGCCCAGGGGAACATCATTTCTACTTTGAACTTATCCTGAACATTTATGGGTCTCATTAGCTTCCTCTTTTTAATTAAAAAATACTTGTAAGCTATAATTTTTCAGAAATATGGGGAAAAAATCCTTGATTTAACACTAACCAAACTTAGAATGAAAATTTTTATAGTTATCAACTATAGCCACTATGTTACACATTAGATCCTCAAATCTTATTCATCTTATACCTGTAAGTTTGTACCCTTTCACTAACATCTCCTTGTTCATTCATTTTCTAACCCATCTCCTACTGGCAACCACATTTCTATTCTATTTTTCTTTCAGTTTAACTTCCTTTCTTTTTTCTTGGGTTTCATATGTAAGTGATATCATGCAATATTGGTCTTTCTATGTCTGACATTTCAATTAGCATAATACCTTCAGGATGTATCCATACATGTTGTCACAAGTAGTAGGATTTTCTCAAATTTTTGCTGAATAATTTATCATATTTTCTTTGTCCATTCTTCTGTCAGTGAGCATTTAGATTATTTCCATATCTTGGCTATTGTGAGGCTTCAGTGAACGGGAGTGCAGATATCTTTCTGAAATAATTAGTTAATTTCCTTTGATATGATATATTACTGGAAGTGGAATTGTTGGATCATGTTGTTTTATCTTCTTTCTCTATCATGTTAGTTCTAGTACCTATATTGCATGCATTACGTTCCTAGATAGGTACTAGGAATGTTATGCATGCCCTATAGATGTGTATTAGTCTGTTGATCCTAGAACTTCCAACTCTGCCATGCAATAAGTAACTCTTAGTTTTTTGTTTTATATAAAAAGAACATAAACGATATTATGGGCTTCTCTGGTGGCTCAGTGGTAAAGTATCTGCCTGCAATGTAGGAGCTTGCAGGAGACATGGGTTCGATCCCTGGGTCAGAAAGATCTCCTGGAGAAGGAAATGGCAACCCACTGCAGTATTCTTGCCTGGAGAATCCCAGGGACAGGGGAGCCTGGCAGGCTACAGTCCATGGGGTCACAAAGAGTTGGACACAGCTGAGTGACTGAGCAGCAGAAAACAATAGTATACTTGATTTCATCTGATGTATTCTTAATCCAATGTGCAATTTGATCAAGTGGTATTTTTTGTGTTAGACTAACTTTTTACAATTATAAAATTTTATATTTTATTTCATTTTATTCCTATTTATATGTAATACATATAAAATTTCACTCAGAAGGTTTGGCTTATTCCTTTACCATAAAAATATAATTGCTATGGTATGAAAATCAAAACTGCTGGAATTTAGTATTACTCACAAGTAGATCTGTACATTTGTGGCTACACTTGAAAAAAAGAAATGAGAAGAAAAGGAAAAGAATAAAAGAAAAAGAAATCCGTTAAAATCATAGCCATGGAGAAAGTTTAGTTTCCTAACTCCCCTTTAAAATTTCCCTATGAGAACAGGCAACCCCTTCATAGACTTGAACAGAGATGAGGTATGAGCACAAAGCCATGAATTCTCTGATTGCTATTTGGCCTGAAGGTTTGCTGGAAGCATCATTGTCCTAGTTAGACTGTTTTCCAGCTTCTAAATGTACTAGAGCATGATTGTATTATGTGTTGACCCTGATTTATGTTGAAAACCCAGAAACATTTTTTCCAGAAGAACTGCTTTGTGTATGTGTGAGCCTTTGAGGCCTGGCCCCATCTGAGAGTTGACTGGCTCACCTCCGTGTACTGTTCATTTATTCAGATGGTTGGACTCAAAAGGAGGAATCTTTAAATATCCAGTGGTATTTTAGTGAAATAAATACTGTGAAGCAGATATGGGTTGTTTAAAATGTATCACTATGATGTAATATGTCAATGCTCAATTAGACGTTTGCATGCACCTTAAAAAAAATCCCGTCTCCAGAGAAAAACTGATTGTCATAAGGCCGTGTTTCAATTAAACCCACATCCCAAGCATTCTGAGTTCCAAATTCCTGAAACCCTCAAGTTAATGTCTTCCATGTTGTGGGGTTAATTTACATAAAGTTCTGGAGCTCCTGCTGCACTGTTTCAAATCTTGGTAGCTTTGATATTCTCCACAGTTCTATACACAAATATTATAAGCTAGTTTTCACAGAGACAAGTTATGATTATCAGCAAGAATTAGTTTCATACAGTGATCTCTTACCATATTGTATCAGAACATTACCCAGGCCCCCTTATTTCTGAACTTCGTTTTGCAGTCCCTATAAAACACATCTGTTCCACTGTGTGTTTTGAAAATTAAATGTACTAATATCATTCTGACTGACCCGGCCACCAAACTCATGTGGGAGAAATCCAGTCCACAACCCAAGCTGTGTTGAGACTTCAGGTCCTGTGGGAGCATGTAGCTCAACTTCACCACAGCAAAGAAAAAAAAAATAATAAAGAGAAAAAAGAAAAAAAGGAAAAAGAAAGAAAAGTAACATTTCCGAATATATGTGTTTTCTACTGATAACAGCATAGAAAAACTGAGTCAATTATAATGCCCTTCCATCGATATCCATCCTGGTGCAGTTCTCAAGGGTCATGATAAGTCATCTCATCATGAGCTTCTGTGAAGTTTCTCTCTATAATTCCAGCTTTATAACAAGGGAAATCCCTATGCTAAATACCCTGTGATAGACTGATTAAATGTAGAAGGACGTAATTAGGTAAAGAAAAAGATAATATTCCAACCTAAAATTAGTTAGCTCATAACAGAGAGTGGATACATGTCATACTGTAACAGAATTTGAATTGGATTTATTCATGTGAATGTTTGAAATAAAACTTCTGCCTGCATAGGTCTTAAATGATCACTGCTATCAAAGATGCAGTTAGAAATAGCAGTGTTAAAAAAAAAAAAGAAATAGCAGTGTTATTTAGCCTCCATATGTTTGAATTTTTAACAATTTTTTTCCTGTAATTGAGATCTAATCTTACTGCACTGTGGTCAGAAAAGATGACTGGAATGATTTCAATTTTTTTGAATTTACCAAGACTAGATTTATGGCCCAGGATGTGATCTATTCTGGAGAAGGTTCTGTGTGCACTTGAGAAAAAGGTGAAGTTGATTGTTTTGGGGTAACATGTCCTATAGATATCAATTATGTCTAGCTGGCCCATTGTGTCATTTAAAGTTTGTGTTTCCTTGTTAATTTTCTGTTTAGTTGATCTATCCATAGAACGCTAAAAGTTGAGGGCAAGTAAAGTGTTAGTTGCTCAGGTCATGTACATATCCTTGTGACTGTAGCTCACCAGGCTCCTCTGTCCATGGGATACTCCAGGCAAGGATACCAGAGTGGGTTTTCATTTTCTTCTCCAGGAGAGCTTCCTAACCCAGGGATCAAACCCAGGTCTCTTGCATTGCAGGCAGACTCTTTACTATCTAAGCCACCAGTTAAAACATCATTTTAAAACAAAATTTTTTATTCCAAAGAAGTCAAGCTGAATATTCCCCTGCATATTAAGGTAAAGATGAGTAACATCATATGTACATGTATGCTGCTCTCAGAATTTGGAATTTAATGCTAAATCCTAGATGAACTCCGATATATTTAATCCTCACAAAAGTAAACACATTCATCGAATATGTATTACTACAGTAGTAGAGATTCAATGTTAAAAAGGAATAAACTTTACAGATAACCAGAAAACAATTTAGAGCTTATTATCCATTTCCTTCCTTCCTTTTTCCTTCCCTCCCTCTTGTCCTTTCTTTTCTTTTCTTTTTTTCCTGCTAAGTTTTCCACTTAATCAAACGGCAAGATTGGTTTAGATTATCAGACATCTACATACTTTCCTTTGATTACTCTCTTCAGTAGCACAAGGGTTCTCAAACTTGAGTGCGTGAAGGAATTACCATAAAGGGTTTGTGTACATAACACCATGTGTATTATACTATATGGGTTATTTCAGGGAATTCCTAGGGTAATTTTAAACTCTGTACAACTTTTGTTGCATGTGCTAACTTCAGAAGCTAACCAAAGAGGTTCCACTTGCCTTTACTTATTTATGAAAATTATTAACACATTTCCCCAGAATCCAGAAAATATACCTTTTGGCATAATTATAAACACATTTATAGCTACAAAGATGCTTTCTGAAAACTCATACTGTACTAGGGTATATTTATTCCTTTATTCAATATCTTATATTGGTTATAAATTTCCCCCAGAATTTTTATAATATTGGTGTCTTTTTTTCTTTTCTTTTTTATTGGAGGATAATTGCTTTACAATATTGTGTTGGTCTCTGCCATACATCAACATGAATTAGTCACAGGTATACATATGTCCCCTCCCTCCTGAGCCTCCCTCCCATCTCCCACCCCATCGTGCCCCTCTAGGTTGTCACAGCACTGGGTTTGGTTCCCTGTGTCACACGGCAAATTTCCACTTGCTATCTTTTTCACATATGGTAATGTATATGTTTCCATGCTACTCTCTCAATTTGTCCCACTCTCTCCTTCCCCGTCCACAAGTCTGTTCTCTATGTCTATTTCTCCATTGCTGCCCTGCAGATATGTTCAACAGTAACATCTTTCTAGACTCCATCAGTTCAGTTCAGTTCAGTTCAGTCACTCAGTCATGTCTGACTCTTTGTGACCCCATGAACCGCAGCATGCCAGGCCTCCCTGTCCATCACCAACTCCCAGAGTTTACTCAAACTCATGTCCATCGAGTCGGTGATGCCATCCAGCCATCTCATCCTCTGTCGTCCCCTTCTCCTCCTGCCCCCAATCCCTCCCAGCATCAGGGTCTTTTCCAATGAGTCAACTCTTTGCATGAGGTGGCCAAAATATTGGAGTTTCAGCTTCAGCATCAGTCCTTCCAATGAACACCCAGGACTGATCTCCTTTAGGATGGACTGGTTGGATCTCCTTGTAGATTCCATATGCATGTGTTAATACACAATATTTGTCTTTCTGTCTTACTTCACTCTGTATAATAAACTCTAGGTACATCCACCTCATTCGGACTGACATAAATGCGTTCTTTCTTATAGCTGAGTAATATTCCATTGTATGTATGTACCACAATTTCTGTATCCATTCATCTGTTTTAATGAATTCAAGTAATAATCTCTCTTCCCCCATCCCTTCTCATCTTTCTTTCTCACTTGAGAAACAATTGACCCTGAATTAAGGGCTAGGTAAAAATTAAAATTTTGAAAGCTTCATTTAGTAAAATGACCTAGAGAATACATTAATGGTGAAACTTCATTTTTTCCCTCACCTCAGCTTTCCTGAAATATGATTGTTATTTCTTGGACTATATACACAAATAGGCAAAGTATTTACCTCTGAAATTACTGTTGTCCTTAAAATTCATCATTTACCAATAACTATCAAAATTGTTCAGTACTTGTTTTTATTTCAGTATATGCCTCTGCAAATTTTCTAGGAATCACTGCTGCGGCTACTTCTCTGTACCTTTTTGATGATGTCCACTAAGTTATTTTTCCAAAGATGAATATAGCAGGTCTTAACTTTCTAAATTGCAGGCATCAGAGTGCCAGAAAGTCAGCTTATGTCCAGGAAGAAGCTTAGGGATCTTGATATTTAGAAATGCACGATTTGGGAATCATGTTTCCCATCCTTTGCCAGTCTCTTCACATATTCCACATGTGTAAAGAATGATTTTTTTAAAAGTTTTTTTTCCCCTGTCATTTCTGCTGTTATTTCAATTAACTTACTGTGGCAGTAATTAGGGCAAGATGAAGAAATACTGTGTTCTTTTTATTGCAAATTTAATTATTTGGGGGAACTATTCTGTGAACTTTCTACCATTATAATATTGTCTTGACCAATTCTATTATTTTTCAGACAATAGAACTAAGAATAGACTTTAGAGATTTTCTATTTTTATTCTTTCATTGAACAGAAAAAGAAACTAAAGAAACAGATATCCTGAGAAAATAAAATGACTCAACCATTTTATGACAGAAAGGACAAGAACCCAAGTTTCAAGGCTCTCAGGCCTGTGTTTTTCCCAAGTTATCAAACTTTGCTACGTTGAAGGCTCTTTATCCTTATGATAGGAGTTTTTTAAGGTGAATGGATAAGAAGATCTATTGGAATGAAAGAAGTAAAAATTATAATTTCTATTTATAGTTGTTTTAGCCTATCTTTCTTTGAAAAGAAATTTTGTTTTTATATGTCTTAGAATACACAGATAATGATTTAAGTAAAAAATTGTAAAGGTAAATATAATGAGGGGGAATAACTGTTATGATGTATTTTCAAACAAAGTTTGGAAAACACTAATCCGCCTGCAGTGCAGGAGATGCAGGATCAGTCCCTGGGTCAGGAAGACCCCCTAGAGGAGAAAACAGTAACCCATTCCAGTAGTCTTGCCTGGAATATTCCATGGACAGAGGAGCCTTGCCAGGGTGTCGCAAAGAGTCAGACACGGCTGAGCAGCAGCAGAAACATCAATAGTGATGATAACAAATCAATAATATCAACTAAACTATTGACATTTGTTGAAGCATTTCACATATGAAACTTGTAAATAATGTTATATTAACATTAATTTAATTACTCCAGTAACTCTGAAAGATTATCCATGCTCTTCAGGTGAAGCTACTTAGGCATACCAGCATTAAAAAACTTGTCCAGTGAGTGAATTAACATTAACTCTGTGGTTGACCTCGCTTTAGTAAATCATTTTTATTTTATATTTAACTTCAATATTGTGAAGAAAATTTGACCTGAAGATTTGTAAATAACATACATATATATACACACACACATCATATATATATATATATGCTCAGTCACTCAGTTGTGTCCAACTCTTTGTGACCCTGCAGACTGTAGTCTACCAGGCTCCTCTGTCCATAGGATTTTCCATGCAAGAACACTGTAGTGGGTTAACATTTTCTCCTCCAGGGATATGGATATATATACACATACATACACCAGTCTTTAATAAGTATGTTCATGAAAAACTATGAAGTTCTAAGTTCTATGAATTCAGGGCCTATACTGCTCACCAGTGAGTTCTGGCATAAAACAAGAGTGTGATAAATATTTGTGAACTGTATAGTACCCAATGGGGACAGATTCCATGTAATTTTTTTATATGTACATTCACCTTTGAACTAGGACTCATGCTACTATTTCTTATGGATGCCACACCTAGCACTAAATAAATAATCTTTTAACATTTCTCAAAAATATGTATTTTAAGAAATGCCACCATTATGGAATTACTTATTTATTGTAGAATTTTCAGAAAAACATTTTCCATTATATTACCCAGGATCCCTCTGGGTAGCATCTGTATAAAAAACCAACTATTTTGACACAGTTTTAGCTATGCAAAGGAAATTTAATGGAACATGAGGGATCAAAACAGTAGTTTGGCAGTAGGTGTGGGATGGAGAATCATTAAAAATTATTACTTTTTCCATACTTTTGTTTTAAATAAAGAATTAAGGACACTTTAGGACATTAAAATATATAGTTCAGAAGGTTGGTGTTATGAAAATTCATTAGGAACATCGAACTTCCATACTCTTACAGGATGAGAAACATAATGGAAATACTCCAGACAATGATCAATCTATAATTGTACTTACCCACTGAAATCCTACTCTACTTGCAGTTATTATATGCAAGTTTTAAAAGCATTATTTTAACTATGACCATCAATGACACAGAGCTGGCATTTATAAAATCTCTAATGTTCCAAATTCTGCCTATAATTTTTATCTCTTTATCTTTCACTCTGTTTTCATTTTTAATTTATTGAATCTTTTTAGCACAAAAGTTAACACACTTCAGTCAGCTTGTATCTTTATATAGCTTTAAAATCTAGAGAAAATGAGTCAATATTCACCATAATCTTATGAAAATTAGGGACACTATTCTTCCCATTTTATAGAGGCAGAAACTGAAATTCTAAGTAACCTCTGGAGTAAAATTAATTTGTGTTGAGTTGAGACAACCCTATCTTCTTATTCTTTTTCCAGAGTTCTGGTTTGACTAAGGTCACTTTATGTCCCAAGTTAATTCCAATGTGTATGAGGTTTATCACTCTTAGCCTCCACTCATTCATCCCTGATATTCAGATTTCCTGTCAGTAGCTTTGTTTTTGGATTTACAAGTGGTCACTTTGTCCAAAAATTTTTTTCTAGAACAATTTGAAAAACATTCCCTCTGTTGTTTTTATTCTGTAGCATTTGTTCTTTGAAAGAGTCGAATTTAAAATCCATATCAAAGAATATATAGTGCATCTTGGAAGTAAGAAAATTATGGCTAGACCAATAGATATATTGAAGAGAGTTGGCCTAGCCAAACATTCATTTTTGTGAATTAATGAGGTAAGAATAAATGAGTAATGTGTAAGGTAAAAAAATTAAATGCAATTCTGTTCTTTGGAACAGGGATATCACTTTGTTGTACCAGAAATTGAGCAGTCATGTAGAAATATAGATAACTGAAACTCCAATTCACTTCTTACATTGTTCATATAGATTCTTGATCTAATATTTCAAATACAGAAAACATTAAAAAATAATAAGCCTGTATGTGTATGTGAACTATAGGCATGAGTGAGTTTTTCAACTGTTCAGTTCAGTTTTCAACTGTCAAGTCCAAGAAGTAGATTTATATTTATACTTTTTAAGCCAGGAAAACTCACCTTAATTAAAATGTAAATCAACATCTTCTCTTGGTCTTTGGACCTGATATTAAAATAAAGAGAACCCTAGGTGATAATGCAACATCTGATTGTTTTTTGCCCAGAGTTGTGGGAAAAACTAAGAAATCAAGTGAATTGAGTGCACATTTTGACCTTGCTGTTTCATAAAGAAACATTGACCAACCCCGTAATGTGGAAATTTCACATCTTTCCAATTCTCTCGTATAATTTGAACTCTTTCCCAGCAGCTCATGTTATCATGTTTCCTTTAATAATCCTTGCTTTCATAATTAAAGCCATTATTAGTATTATCCTCATCATCAGCATTGCTGTTGTCATTATCACTATTTGGAGCAGAGAAGATGCAGGGTATTTGTTCAGGCTCACACCATTTTTATTATAGCTTAAAAGCTAGAAAATATGCTCTTTGAATGCTTGTCGTGTTTATGTAATCAGCTCCTACATTGCCAAGGCTTATTGAAAACAGCTGGGTGCCTGCTGCCTGCCTCACCCTTTGTTGGAACTGTTGCCAGAACAGGTAGTCAGAAATGGAAAGTAAGGAAAAATTCAGGCATCTGGGTGTCTCTCAGGAAAGTAGCTGTGGCTTCCTTAGGAAGCAGTCATTGTTTCCCATCAGCCAAGACTCTGTATCCCCTTGGGTCCAGTTTTGGCATGGCTGGCCTAGGAGGATGCGGTTTATGACTTAGGACTTACGCGAGAAAGCATTTGGGCAGTCCCATCTCTGGCAGAACATTGAGAGAAACTCCCCCAAGCTGCAAGCCATATGTGAGCTGTTGGCCTTCTATTTAGCCTACTCTGGGAAGTTCCCATTTACTGAGGCTCTAATCGTTCCTTTGACACAAGCAAAAACAATACAAAAGGATCTTTGCAAAACATATCCTTCCAAGATATACTGTCCTGTTTTTAAAACCAGACATCACTATTATTTCTATAAACATGGCATTTCCCACCAAACCCCCACCTCCCCACAAATGAACTCATTTCTTTAAGAGACTTGTTTGGTTTCCTAGATAGAAGGCAAGTACAAAGAACTTTTCTTTTTTTTTTTTTAACAGTAGGGTCAAAGTCCTGGATGAGCAGTGTTGAATGATATTCTGCAGGCGCAAATATATTCTCTTCCAGATATAAATTTTTGTACATCAAGTTTTAAAAGTTATTTATGTGTTGATTTATGTCAGAGAAATGCCAGGAGCACTGCTATGTAGGATATACTGAGAATCAATGTGCTATTGTGGTATATAGCAAGGAATTCTCATTTACCAGGAAAATGGCATTTTGATGGATTAGGACTATATGATTTTCTTGATAGTTTTTGTTGAAGCAAAGCTCTGATTTTGACATGTAAATACTTTTCATTTTAGTAGTCAGAAAGGGCACTAGAAAGGTGTGGTACTTTGAATTTTAGATAAAATGTCATGTTTTTTTTAGCATTACGAGAGTCCTGTTAGGACACTTAAGGACCATGATTAATCCAGCAACATTTTATTCAAGAATCTTCAGTTTCAAAACATACTAGGTATGAGGCAAACAAGTTTATGCCAATGTGAGGCATATTTGGGAAAACTGAAGTTTTATTTCTAGTTGTAACTAGACTTATTTGCAGAAATATAAAAGTAAAAATTATAATAGTAATTTTTAAATTCATTGGATTATACTTTTTAAAAAAGTGAAGTCATAGCACACATTACAAGGAATCAGGTTATTTTTAATGGTTTACCCATTGCTAATTTTAATACATAAAAATGTCTCAGTGCAGAGTTAAACTAGGTAATGTTCATTGAGTTCCTTTATTTTTCCTACTCTTGTTTTATTCTCAACTTTTTAGAAACCAAAACAGACTATCCTTAACATTTTTCATTGCCCTGATTTTTTCCCTTCTCACATTCATAAAAAATTTAAAAAAATGTGAAGCTCCATAATAAGTGTAAGAGGAAGGTTATGAGTGTAAAACGACTCTATCCACAAAATATATCTTTCCTAAGATGTTTTCCCAAAAGAATGGTCATCATTCATCTGAATATTCATTCTCCAAGTGATACCTGTTCTGTTATTAATTTGACTTTATTATAACCCTGTCTTCATGTCTCCATATTGTTTACCATAGTTCAAGAAAATTTTATAAAATTTCATCATTATCATTAAGAACTTGGACCATTAGAAAAATATAAAGTGAGGCTTCTGTTTTGACAAGGCAAGTATTCTGATCATACTTTGAGTATAAGTCATGTCTTATCAACTTTGGTTGTCTAATTTTCCTCTATGTGTTACTTGTGGTAAGTTGGGTATTTCTTTGTACCTGTCCTTTTGAAAAACTTCAACAAAAAAACTAATCTGGAAAAAACTGAGAAGAGGAAAGCCTGGATATTGAGAGTATATGTATTAAAATATTTAGAAAATTTAGAGAAAATATTTAGGAAATCAATGTAAGTTGAAGATGCATCATTGCATATAAGGAAAGATAAGAATGTAGTAAATAATCAAAGAAAGTGAAAGTGTTAGTCACTCAGTCATGTCCAGTTCTTTGTGACCCCATGGACAGGCAGCTGGCCAGGCTCCTCTGTCCATGGAATTCTCCAAGCTAGAATACTGGAGTGGGTAGCTATTCACTTCTCCAGGGGATCTTCCTGACCCATGGATCAAACCTGGATCTCCTGCATTGTAGGCAGATTCTTTACCATCTGAGCCACCAGGGACTTAAAAATCCATGTTACTAGATGGCCGGACTCATAGAGTAGTGGTTGGTAATGCTGGAAATATTTAAAATAATATATCTATATAGACACTTTATTCATAACTTTGAATTCAGAGAGGAAAAAGTCCACAGATGTTTTTGGGAAATGCAGCATCTATTTTCACTTTATGCTAATTATGGTTTATTCAGCTTCCACCAGATGGTTTTGTATACACGGTAGCTAGTTCATGCCAACTGTCTTCCAGTATATTCTCTGAATTATAGGTAGGTTTTGGAGACCTCTAAGTGATCTCTAATCTTCTTACTAATATTATGGCTTTCAAATGTCATTGTGATATCTCCAAGGTGGTCTGAGTAAACAATAGGATATTCTATAGGAATATCCTGCTGAAAAGGAGAAACAAGTTCTTGAGCAATTTAGATTTTAAGAAGTGAATAAATTATTGTACACAATAGGAGTTAGTTATCTCTGGGGAACTGAAGAAATGGTTGCAATAAAGATTCTGCATTTGTTGTCTAAATTACTTAGTACTTTTTTGGTCATGAATCTTTGCCCCCCATTGAGTAGAAAAATAATAAAATACCTGATTTTTCTGGTGTTGGAATTCAGCTGAATTATTTTAAAACTTTGTTTATTTTGTGTTTGTTTTCTTTTTAAAAACATGATTGTGGTATGTTTAGTGTATTCTCTTGTTTAAACATTAATTTCAGAAAATATTTAATGTTTGAGGAAAACATATATTCTTTTCAAATAAGCCACTGTTAGTACATGGACATTCACATGAACTTTCTTTTCATATTGTTATTCCTTAATTAATAACATTAATATATACTTTTAAGCAAATGTAAAATTATACTGTTTGATTTAGTGTCTAAATAGTAATGAATCTTTATAAGACTTCATATTAAATGTAGCTGTGATTATACTTTCCCTTATATAGAGTACAGAAATAAAAACAGAACACAAGACTTCCAAGTAAAAGGTGCAGTGTCTAGAAATATTTCTCTTAAAGCCTTTTGTTTGTCTCCATATGACTCAGTATAGCCTATGTATGAACAAAATACTGAACAATATATTTGAATGTTTTCATTTCAGAAGGACCTTCAATACATGTGGCTTCACTTTCGATTCTAGTTCTGTTTGTGTTTATTCTTCTCTTGCATTCATAGGAAATAGAAATATTTTGTATCCATTCAGGTCTGATTTTAAATCCCTATCTATATAGTAGACAGTAGTCATCTTTAAAAAATACATATTGTTCAAAAGTATACTTAACAAAGAATTGGTTTTATTTTTCTTCACATGAGTCAGTAAAACTTCTGTATGTTTAATGTGTTTCCCTTAAAAGAAATTGCTGCTGTTATGGTTGTTCCCCTTGTGTTAAATAGCCAGGTAACTTGTATCTTATGGACTTCATCAATATCAGAGAAAGAATTTTTAAATAAAAATATACTCTTCACTCTATAGGGTGTGATTTGTTAGTGATACTAAATAGGCACATTCATTCCAGAAGAATTTTAGGAAATCAACATGGAGGTCTAAATTTGGCTGAAAATGTACACAGTGAAGTACAATCATACTTTGGAGATATTACAGATTTGGTTCCAGAACACCATAGTAAAGGAATACTGCACTGAGTTACACAAATTTTCTGGTTTCCCACTGCATATAAGTTATGTTTACAGTATACTATAGTTTCTTAGGTGTATAATTCAATCATGTCTTTAAAAATTTTATATACCTTAATTAAAAATGCTTTATTGCTAAAAATGCTAACTATAACCTAAACCTTTAGTGAGTTATAGTAGTACCATCAAAGACCAAATATCACCATAACAAATACAATAATAATAAGTGTGAAATTTGTGAGAATTATCAAAATGTGATACAGAGGTAGGAAGTGAACAATTGTTGTTGGAAAAAAATAGCACCTATAAACTTGCTCCATGCAGATTTGACACAGATTATACTGTTCTGATTTCAGACCATACTACAAAGCTACAGGCATCGAAGCAGAATGGTACTAGCACACAAACAGGCATATAGATTGTGGGTTAATCTAGACCCATTAATTATATATAGCCAAACATATATGACCCAAACAGACATTTAGATCAATGGAACAAGACAGAAGACCCAGAAATAAACCCAGACATTTCTGGTCAATTAATCTATGATAAAAGATGCAAGAATATACAATGGAGAAAAGACGATCTCTTCAAAAACTGGTGTTGGGAAAATTGGGCAGTTACATGTAAGATAATGAAATTAGAACATTCTTTTACACCCTATGTAAAAATAAACTCAAAATGGGTTAAAGACATAAATGTAAGACTGGATACTATAAAACTACTAGAGAATAACATAGGCGGTACACTCTTTGACATAAATTGCAGTAGTATTTTTGGGAGGATTCATCCCCTAGAGTAATAGAAACAAAAACAAAAGTAAACAAATAGGACCTAATTAAACTTAAAGCTTTTGCACAGTAAATTTAGTCTATAAACAGAACGAAGAGATGGCATATGGAGTGGGAGAAAATATTTACAAACAATGCTACTGATAAGGGATTGATTTCAAAAATATAGAAACAGCTCATATAGCTAATGCCAAAAAAACAAACAACCCAAACAAAAATGGACAGAAGGCCTAAACAGACATTTTTCCAAAGAAGGCAAACAGCTAGACAACAAGCACATGAAAAGATGCTCAACATCTCTAATTATTAGAAAAATACAAATCAAAACTAAAATGAAGTATCACTTCACACCAGTGAGAATGGCCATCATTAAAATATCTACAAATAAATGTTGGAGAGGGTGTGGATAAAAAGGAACCCTTCTTCACTGTTGGGCTTCCCTGATGGCTCAGTCAGTAAAGAATCTGCCTGGGTTTGATTCCTGGATTGGGAAGATTTCCTGGAGAAGGGAATGGCAACCCACTTCAGTATTCTTGCCTAGAGAATTCCATGGACAGAGGAGATTGGTAGGCTACAGTCCATGGGATTGCAAAGCATTGGAAATGACTGGGCAACTAATAATTTCCTTTTATACACAGTTGGTGAGAATGTAAATTGGTGCAGCCACTATGAAGAACATTATGGAGGTTCCTTTACAAAACTAAAATTAGTATTACCATATGATCCTGCAATCCCACTCTTGGGTGTATATCTAGAGAAAACCATAATTCAAAAACATGCCAATTTTCAGGAGCACTGTTTACAGTAGCCAAGATAGAGAAGCAACCTAAATTTCCATTGACAGATTAATGCACAAGGAAGATGAAGTACATATATACAATAGAATATTGTTGTTGTTCAGTCGCCCATTTGTGTCCAACTCTTTGTGACTCCATGGACTGCAGCAAGCCAGGCCTCCCTGTCCCTCACCGTCTTCAAAAGTTTGCCCAAGTTCATGTCCATTGCATCTGTGATGCCATCCAGCCATCCCATCCTCTGACACCTCTTCTCCTACGTTCAATCTTTCCCAGCATCAGGGATCTTTCCAATGAGTCAGCTGTTCGCATCAGATGATCAAAGTTTTGGAGCTTCAGCTTCATCATCAGTCCTTCCAATGAATATTCAGGGCTGATTTCCCTTAAGATTGACTGGTTTGATCTCCTTGCAGTCCAAGGGACTTTGAAGAGTCTTCTCCAATACCACAGTTTGAAGGCAATAGAATATTACTCTGCATAAAAAAGTGAGATCATACTATTTGCAGCAACATGGATGAACCTAAAGAGTACCTTATTAAGTGAAGTAAGACAAATATTATTATATGATATCACTTATCTGTGGAATCTAAAAATAAAACACAAATGAACTTATTTATGAAACAGAAATAGACTCACAGACATAGAAAAAAATATATGGTTACCAAAGAGGATAAAGGGGGAGGGATGAGAGAGAAATTAGGAGTTTAAGATTAACATATATACACTACTAAATATAAAATAGATAACCAACAATGACCAACTATATAGCACAGGGAACTATACCAGGTATCTTGTAATAACCTATAATGGAAAAGAATCTGAAAAAGAAGATATATATATATGTGTATAACTGAATCACTTTGCTGTATACCTGAAATTAGAACAACATTGTAAATTAACTGTATTTCAATTTTTAAATGTTAAAAAAGATTAGATGCTGGATTTGCTCCATTTTTAACAAGGTCTCTATCTAACAGGGAGGAGCAGCACAATGACATGTCAGTTCCCACTGACATTTTATTATAGATTAATGGCTCAGATTAGCCACCTGCCAGATGATGAACTTTTGGGAAAGGGGTGGAGAAAACGTGGAGAGCATCTGTACAGGCCAAAGATCAAGCATCAGAGTCCAGGGATCTGGGAAGTCAAGGAAATAGCCTGAAGACAAGGGCCACTAATGATGTGTTACATGGGGAGGGCTTGACACCAAGAGTGAACTTCCTCTGTTTCATATTTTGAATCCAGCTGTTAAAATCATGGGACCTGCCCAGACCTAGAGTAAAATAAGTGTTCACTGA
Source organism: Dama dama (assembly GCF_033118175.1). Classification (NCBI taxonomy): domain Eukaryota; kingdom Metazoa; phylum Chordata; class Mammalia; order Artiodactyla; family Cervidae; genus Dama; species Dama dama. The sequence goes on along the minus strand of NC_083698.1, from coordinate 22,247,306 downwards.
GTTTGTTTATGTATCCGGAAACATCATATCTAGAGATTAGGGAAGAATATTGTTAAAAAAAAAAAATGCTATGGTTGTCATTTACTCTTACACTAGCCTAAGTAGTGATTCTCCTGCCTTCATTGTACAAATAGTTGATTGAGAAATATTTTAATGAATATTTTATCTTGAATGACACCTTTAACCTGATCAAATATAGAGAACTAAAAGGAACAGCCTAATACAGAAATTGAGAGAAAGGTTGGATGAGGGAAAATTTTAAATGAAATGACTGTAGTAATCAAGTGATCATACTGAGTCCATGTTAAGTAATTTTCCATGTTAAAATTATATATGAAATACATGTTTAGATCTATTATATATATATAAATACATTGAAAAATATAAAAGCAAATCAGTGTTTTCTTACTTAACTATTTTCTAATAAAGCAGGTTGTCTAGTTCAGTCATGGATATTTTGAGAAGGACCTATTCATTGTGTTTACTTTCTATGATCCTGTGCCAATTTGGATTTCATTATATATTAAAAAAACCCTACTTTATGCATGAAATATTGATTGTGAAGAGGTCTTAGAAATCCAGTAGTTACTGGCCAAATATATAGGTGATTACAAAAAGAGAAAATGAATTCATTATTGATGTACACATTCACTGAACTAATTTTCCAGGATGTGTAGTTTGATTTTCTGGAGTTCATTAAGTAAACAAAAAATATCATGCCAGTTCCGATATTTAATATTTCATGATTAATATTCTTATATTTAATATTTACTCTTTGGTAAAACACATAAATTATGAGTTCCCATTGCTCACCAACAAACTGTTTGCTAATTCTCCAAGTTTGCCATGAAAATAAAACATTATAATCTAGTAAAGGCACCTAAGACAGTGCCCAGCATAAGCAAGGGTCTCATTGCACATTAATCTTAACTGTGAATCTGATCCCTTTCTTCATTAGCTTTTCTTCTCCATCTATTTGGAGGGGTAACACATAGGGGCCTGAAAAAATATAGGAAAGCAAAAACAGAAAATAAAACCACAAACTGTGCAACATTGCATTTTTTTGGTAAGAAGCTCAATGGTATCCAACTCTTTGTGACCCCTTGGACTGTAGCCTGCCAGGCTCCTCTGCCCATCGAATTCTCCAGGCAAGAATACTGGAGTGAGTTGGCATTCCCTTCTCCAGGAGATCTTCCCAACCCAGGGATCGAACCCAGGTCTCCCTCATTACAAGCAGATTCTTTACCATCTGAGCCACCAGGAAAGCCCTAAAAGGACTTTGGTTAATTGGAAAAGAAAAGATCCCTGTGTTTCAGTTAGGACAGCTCCTTAAGAAAGTAGGACTGGAATTATAGTTTCAAAAGTAGAAAGATATAGTTGAGAGGTAGTGAATTAACAGCAAAGGCGTGTACTAAATTATAATCTTTTTCATTCTCTTGTTAGATCAAAAGTTCTTAATGTTCAGAGACCCAAGATGAAAGTACAGATCATCTATCTGGTAGGGAGTAGGGACTAGAAGAATTATGACAGACACAAAATTGTACATACAGTTTTACAGATTTCACTGAAATCATACTCCCTAGACTTCAACCAATGAAATAATCCGTGTGACCCTAGGCACTAGATTCAAAACCAATGAAAACTTTTACTGCCAAATATATTTCAGATCCCAGTGCCTTGCCCAGCACAAGTTGCTCAATTAATATTGTGTACCTAAATTAAACTATTTACACTGATATCATAGATTTATCATCTCTGTTCCATTTGAAGGCTGTCTTCTCGGCTATCCCTCTGTCAGCACTGACCCATATTCATATATAAATGTAATTCACTGTGCAGTCTACTACCTTTCACAAATACTTCCTTTTCTTGATATTTCTTTACTTGGTACCACCTTGAGAAATCCCATGAGGTCATTTTACTTGAATCACAGTCAAAAGAAACAAAATAAAAACCAGCCTTTAAATAAACTGCATTTGATTTCTGAGGCAACTCCAGAATGTTAATGTTATTCTTAACGCCTGCCTCAATATAACTTTTTATTTTATTCTTGCTACATTTTTTTATACTGTTGATGTTATAGGCTGGAAGTAACACATGGATTTGAATAAAACTATCACATTAGTTAATATGAAGCATAATGGTTCTGCAGAAAAAGAAGGTTCATATGAAACTGAATGACCTATAATCTAATTATCCATCTAATCTAAATATCCAGGTTTAAGCAGCTCTTGTTGTTATTTTCATATCCAGGCTTTAATAGCAAAATCACAGCAGTTCAAGGTATTTTCTGTGACTGCATGACTGGACTCAGCTAACGGCCTTGGCTTCATTTTAGTCTGTAACCCCAACCATTCCCCATGCCTTCATCTTTTTACTTAAACATGTTTCTTTGTATGCATTTTACTGGATCTTTCTGTAATAGTGATCTTTTAGGGAAGAGGCACAGGGTCATATTTTAATCTTTTGAAGAAGTTTACACAATAAAAGAAAATATTGAGAAACTTTCACAGCTATCCACATGTCCCCAACTGTTTAAACATTTTTCATCATCACTCTAATAACACCTAAGATGGGGATCGTGAAAGTAATCATATAGCTTAATTTAATGCATAGATAAAGGGAAAGGTTGACTTTGGAAACCTCCGAGGTGTAAGGACTATGACTAGTGCCTAGATGTTACCTCAAGAAGAGTCAAAGAACTGTGTGTTTGGGTCATTATGGCATTTAGATGACACACAGTGAGAAATTCTGCAACCTGTGAATTCTTACTGAGGATGGCTGAATTATTCTTGCTAGGATTATAAGAACTCAACAATTTTATTTGGCTAAATTTTGATGATTTTTTGGGAATGTGTGGTGTCACTTGAAAGCAAAAGGAATAAACTCAGTGAACTCTGATGGCTGCTTATCGTGATTCAGCAATTTCTTAAATTTTAAAGAGAATTTTGCTGTTACAGTTTTATATATGGTAAGATCAAGAGACTAAAAAGTTAAGTCAGCAGTCTTTAGAATTTAATTCATGTTGGGTGAAGTTCATGATATGGTAGGCCACATTGCCTCAGAGAGGAATGACTTCTTAATAACATTTTTATTTCTCCTTTTCCAAAGGCTTCCTAAACTATATAAATAATGAGGTTGTTTAGTACAATACAAACAACATGCAGTATGTTGCAGGTTGCAAATGCCAGAAGACAGTTCTGTTTCATTCACTAATCTTATAGCCTCATCCCTAGAAATGACCCAGAACTGTGAGGGTATTTTTTTTAAGCCACAGAAACAAAACTTTTTAACCCTACTCTTCATATAATATGTTTTGAGCTGGATTGGTTAAATTCTATCACTGAACAACTGCTAGCTTCAATTTGAATAATTTAATTGCTTAAATTATGTGTATTCACTTTCCCCTAGAAAAGTATTTCTAACTCAGTTGAACTGAAGTGTTGAATCCATTTTAATTGTTCTTCCTCTCTGTGTTTTATTTCTTCAGATTTTTTTTTCCATCTGCATTGCTTTCTGGGGAGTAAGGAGTGTGAAGCAACTTGTCTCAGACCCTTGGAGATAACCTACGTTTGTACCCAGTTCTCTTGTTTTAATCATTTGTCCACAATTGTAATATGTTACTACTGTCTATGGAAATATAATTGTCTTATATAATGATTGTATGAACAGTTTTTCTAATGAAAGGTAGATAACATCTATATACTCTTGCTTCCTTTTCACATTTATCATTCTCTATTAAAATTAAAGTCAGCTGCAGTTACTTTATTGCTAGGGTGGAAAGAAAATGATGTCAAATAGAATGACATTATGTACACTGATAACATCTAAGCCAATGAGTATGAGAAGAAGTAATAAAACTTCAAAACAGCTGAAAGAATGAAGATTTTATTTTCATTGGTTTGACAATTTTTCACTTGCTCTCTGCTAAAATTGTGCTTGGAAACATATTTGTTGTCATAAAGATGTATTACATGAGTTGTCTGCCTAAGGCTAGGTTTACCTTTGAAAGCCATATAACGTAAGGAGTAACATTACACAAAATGACATCACCGACATGAAAATGAAATCACTGACATGAAAATGAAGAGGATTTGTCAGAATTCATTTATTCAACAGATTATTTGTGATGCATATGTATAATATGTTTGGTCAATTTAATCTGGCAGATTGAGGGGTGTGGAGTATTTCTGCATTATTTTAAATTGTCTCACAATCATATTAATAAGACTCTCTAAATAAAATTGCCCCAGGAGCAGTTCTGTGTACAGCCCCATTCTGTGTACATTTTTCATGGGAATTGTAAAAATTTGCCATGTGTTTCGTTAGGAGGTAACTGACAGAGATAAGCAGGAAATGGTTCAAACTTTCCTTCTTCTAGTATTTCTTAGATTTTTTTGTTGTTGTTTAATTTTTTTTTTCTATATTGAAGGATAATATCTTTACAAAGTTGTATGGGTTTCTATGCAAATCAGCAATGCAAATCAGCTCTGAGTATGTATATACCCCTTCCCTCTTGAAACTCCCTCCCACATTCCTCATCCCACCCCTTTAGGTCCTTAGAGATCACCAGGCTGGGCTCCCTATGTTATGTAGCAGCCCCCCACCAGCTATCTATCTTATACATGATAGTGTATATATGTCGATGCTACTCTTTTAATTTATCCCACCCTCTCCTTCTCCTGCTGTGTCCACAGTCCATTCTCTACATCTGAGTCTCTATTCCTGCCCTGCAAACATGTTCATCAGTACTGTTTTTCTGATTCCATATGTGTGCATTAATATGTGATATTTGTTTTTCTCTTTATGACTTATTTCACTCTGTATAACAGGTTCTAGGTTCATCCACCTCAGCTCAGCTGACTCACATTCATTCCTTTTTATGGCTGAGTAATATTCCATTGTCTAAATGTACCACACCTTCTTTATCCATTCATCTGTCAGTGGACATCTACTTTGCTTCCATGTCCTAACTATTGTGAATAGTGCTTCTATGAATATTGGCATACATGTGTCTTTTTGAATTATGGTTTTCTCAGGGTTCACGCACAGTAGTGGGATTGCTGGGCCATATGGTAATTTTATTCCTAGTTTTTAAAGGAATTTCATACCACTCTCCATAGTGGCTGTAACACTTTAAATTCCCACCAACAGTGTAAGAGAGTTCCCTTTTCTTTGCATCCTATACAGCATTTATCTTTATAGATTCTTTGATGATGATCATTTTGACTGATGTGAGGTGATACCTCATTATAGCTTTGGCTTGCATTTCTCTGATAGTAAGCAGTGTTGAGAATCTTTTCTTGTGTTCCTTGGCTATCTGTATGTCTTCTCTGGGCTTCCCTGGCGGCTCAGTGGTAAAGAATCTGCCTGCCAATGCAGGAGATGCGGGTTCAATCCCTTGGTCATCAAGATCCCCTGGAGAAGAAAATGGCAACCCACTCCTGGAGTTTTGCCTGGGAAGTCCCACGGGCAGAGTAGCCTGGTGGGCTACAGTCCATGAGGTCAGAAAAGAGTTGGACATGACTTAGAGACCAAATAACAACGTCTTCTTTGGAGAAATGTCTATTCAGGTCTTCTGCCCATTTATTTCTTAGATTTAAAGTCACAGTTTAAGTTACCAAACTTATAAGCACTAAAACAGTTAATACTGTCCTTCACTGAGCTTTGCCTCTGTTCATTGCTGGTTTAAAGAGACTGATCAGTTGGCTGACTTATTTTTAATATGTTTTTTTTAAGTTTTGAACAGAAAAGTTGTGGAAGTAGTAAAAAGAGTCAAACTGCAAGTGTCTGTGCATATTCATGAAGCACATTTTTTTTTAAACTGGACAAACAGAGGAAGGTTAAATTTTGCATGATGGAAAAATTAACAAGTTATATCTCAAGCATCAGAAGTAGGGACTTGGCTTTGCTTCATTCATCGTTTTTTTACTTCTTAATTTAACACAGAGTTAGAGCAGATACTTGAACCCGTAACAAATATTAGGCCCTATCCTTGTCCCTTACCAACAGTTCTTACTGGAATTTGTGTATTTAGAATCCAATTAAAGCAAGGAGTCATCTGCTGGCTTGAAACTGCTAATTTCATAGCACAAAAGCTCTGAATACCCATATTCTACATCCTAAAGACCCTTCAGTCTGTAAGTTACAGCCTTCAAGAACAGCAAAGAAAAGAGAGCTTTCACAAATCATTAAGTAGGTTTTTAATGTGGTAGGACAGTCGGTGGTTTCCGCATGAATCATGTATAAACATGTATATATACCTGAATATATATGAATTTATAGGAGTGGCCTAGGATATAAAGAGCAGTTAATGGAAATAAAGAATTCAAAATTGATAAAAGTTATTTTTATGGTGAAGTTTAGTTTTCTTTGAGTGAACTCAAATTTACCAATTTCTTTTCTCTTAGTTATTCTCACTATGATTAAAAATGATTTTTTTAAAAGATGCAAACATTTTCCAAGCTAGGAATTTTCAGGCCTTTGAAAGTGGAAGTCATTCCCAGACAGGTCGTGTTCCCAAGGCCTGTGCGTTAACCAGAGCACTTTTTTCTTCATTTTCCACCTTGTTAATTTTCCAGTCTAGTTTTCTCTTGTTGAGCACTAGTACATGATGAGAGATCATGTAACTATTATTAATATTATAAATTAATCTTGAGTGATGCCATGTAATTTATGCTTACTCTTGACTAGAAGCACTTTGCCTCTCTCTCTTCTTTTTTTCAAGAGAAAAGCAATAAAAATAGGACTCAGCAATTACTCAGCACTTGTACTGGAGAAATGCCAATTGACTTTGAAATAATCATGAGTATTCTCAGGTTCGCTAATCTACCAAAAGGAAGAGGTAGAGAGAGGAAAGATACATTGGTTTATTGAGTAATACTCAGGTTTTTTTTACTCTCTATTGTCCTGGTAATTAAGTGCTGTTGAAACTATTTTAAAGAAGAGAATTCTGAGGCTGAGGAAGGTATAAAAATGTGCTCAGGCCTATCATGCTTAATCAGTAGTCAGAAGAAAATTTAAAATCTCTGAATTCTGACATAGAAGGCCAATGTTTCACCATTATATGATGTCATATCCCCAAGGTAAACCTTTGGAATACAGTATCGGGAGTTTTAAGTTCAGAAAATTTCTCATTCAATTTGATGCTCCAAGATACAAAACAAAGTTCAGAGAATAAGCAGTTTAGTTACAGGACAAATTAGTTGACTAGATGAATGAGTACAGAACATATAATCTGAGAGCAATAAGGCCCCAGGTTTTTTTTTTTAATAGGATTGCCATATGTCTAAAAGAAATTCATTCCTATACTTGATTTGATAAAACTGCTCATTACTCTATTTCTGTGTCACTTTCCCTTCATCTTTCTAATTATTTTGGCTAAACTTAAGCTAATCACCTCATGACCATGAGATTCAGCAATATGTGGATCTGTCATTGAGTATCCAAAGTTCAGTTAATCACAAAATATGCGAACTTCGTTATATTTAACATAGTCAGCTTGTATGAAGTTTTATCGGAGGTTCTCACACTTCGCTTTACTGGCTATGTATAATTCAGTCTTCCCTGGTTGCTCACATGTAAGGAATCCTCCTGCAATGCGGGAGACCTAGGTTCGATCCTTGGGTTGGGAAGATCCCCTGGAGAAGAGAATGGCAATACACTCTAGTACTCTTGCCTGGAGAATCCCAAGGACTATACTCCATGGGGTCACAAAGAGGCGAAAACAGCTGAGCGGCTGACACATACACACATAATTCAATAATTCAGTGTACGCCCTTCACTCAGCAGAAGCATTGAGTGGAATTTCTTAAAGTATGGTGCACACTATGATGCGTGGTAATGTGATTTGTTAGGGAGAGCAACAGTAGCTAGAAAATGAGGTCTCTTTTTACGTTTCTTTTTATATTTACGTTTGGACCATCCAGAATCCCAAGAAATGATAGAAAACACAGAGCTAGTTTGGCTTTCAGAATCTTAAAATACTTTTCATGTCATGATTTTCAGCAGCACTGTGGGAGGGGTCAGGCCCCATCTTAAATATACCTCAAGGGAAGTAGATTAACAATGTTCTATCTGTTACTGGGATATTTTTTCAGATTTTGCTCCAGACTGCTGCCTTTGCTTCTCAACAGCATAACAGATAACTCCTCCTTCACCAAAGGCTCAATTAGAAAAACTCATTAGCCAAAAAAAAAAAAGCAAATAAGCAGGCATTGATGGTTTTCTCTTGTGGGTTGTGTTTTCTTTTTGGAATTGTGCAAGTGTAATATCTCTTTAGTCAGATTTTCCAATCATTCCAGTCTCGCCAGCATCCATCAATCATAAGTTCATTCCTTGGGTGTGTTCTCCTTTTGTTTTAGCAGCAATATATCCAAAATTTTAACTTGCATAGATTTACATTACAGAAAACAGGAAGACGCAACCTTCGTCTTTATGTATCAGGATTATCCATGAATCTTTTTAAAAATTAAAACTCTTGGTAAGGACATTGGAATTCTGGTTTAGTAAGGTTCAAGTGGTGCCAGAGAGTCTGTACTCTTCAAAATTCTTTTAACTAAAAAGTTACAGAGGGGAAGAAGGGGGCGACAGAGGATGAGATAGTTGGATGGCATCACTGACTCAGGGGGATAGTAAAGATAGGGAAACCTGCCTTGCTGCAGTCCATGGGGTCGCAGAGTCAGACATGACTGAGATACTGAACAACACCAACAGAGGCTATAAGCAATCTAGAGTGAAAGAAAACCTCTCTAGATTCTAGCCTTGAGTTTCAGAACCATGCAGGAGAGATGTACAATGTAAGGGAATATTGTTCATATAGAAAATAAAAGAATGGGATGATAATGATTAAGTAAGTAAGCATGTATATTTCAATATGTCACCCTGAGAAAAATATCACTTTAGTATAAGGTTATTTTGCATATACTTACAAGCCTGTGGGGAGAAGAAAAACAAACTGAAAGTTTAAAACCTAGGTAAGCATCCTTGAGACTGGGGAGAAGAGGGAAGTCTAGAAGGCAAAGAGATGTGATCAAACAAGTATTGGTGCCATGGCCCTGTTTATGTTTGCTCCTGGTATTTCATTTAACAAGATATTATTAATAGCAGAATTAAAATGTGCTGGATTAGGTTTGGTAGACAGCAATTTTGTACTTTTGGCTTTTGCCAGGGCTTCTTGCGATAATGTGAAAGATAGATGTGCTGTGAAGAGAATTCTCACTTTAACACAAAGTTACATATGAAAGATGTCCACATATCATGGTTTCTGTACCTCCCACTCTGCCCCATTCAGACAAAATGCAGCTTCACCGGTAAAGTGATGTGTGCCAAGGCAGTCAGTGTCTAAGGATGGCTAATTCCTTCCAGGCAGGAGATGTGGGGTATCTATGTAACAATGGCATCCGGCGGCCACGTGGCACCCTCAGAAGACTTGCCTTATCCTGTACAGTATCCTACAGGAACAAAATCATCAGGCTGCTAATTTGCATCAGTAAGTCAAAGAATACTAAATAAATAAATGCATGTTTAATGCTGTTTTGAATTTTTCCAGAAAAATCCATCCTAAGTATATAGCTTGTATAAAATGTTTATCAGTCTGTACTATTCACAGGGTGGAGAGAGGCTTAGTGAGACCACTGATTGTATGGAAGCTAGAAGAAATCAATTTGCTGGTGAAGCAGTAGCATTTATTTCAAAGAACAGTCCTTATTTTAAGAAAACTCTATCTAGAATCTAGATAATCAGTATGGAGGGTTTTGTTTTTTAATTTGTTTTGATCACATGGTTAGTTATTTTTAATTTTTGAAAGAATTTTATTTGGGGAAATAGTTTTAAATATACTCTTCTATAAGTATGCAATGTAATAGAATGGATTTTTGTTTAATTAATAAGTATGTGTGTGTGTACATGCATACATTTGTGTGGGTGTAAATGAATGAAAGCGAGAGATAAATCTTGTTTGGCACAGTTTAGACAGTTACTCTACCAGTAAGCGCTGTGTAATCTGTTCATAATATTTTGAAGACAGGAAATTCTTCCATGTTCTTAAACACTAACATGATGTGTCCTGTGATGAAGTGCTCCAAATGAAGTTAAATTCTAAATATATTAACTTAGTAATTAACAAGAATTAAAGCAGTTGTACCTTACAAACCCTTACTAAGTAATACAAATTTGGTCTGATGTATTGAAATCGTTGAAGGGTAGTTTTTTTTTATTATTGACCAGTTTCAAGAGTCCATTCAATCTGATGAAGACTTATTTAGCAACTCTTACATTTAATTATTCATTCATGAAGAGTTATCTTACAGGGGCTCATGTTGAGTGGTTTGTTGTTCAGGCTCATCTGTGATGTCTGATAGCGTAGTATTTTTTAATTTGTGGGCTGAGGTTTATCTGCATCAAAACACCTCCTACTCCCAGGGCTCCCTCTCAGACTTAAGGAATTCAGACCTCAGGAGATGAATTCTAGCATCTACAAAAATAAATAGCTCTTGAGAGATAGGGGGTGGTTCTTTACACCCTAAAATGGAAACATTTATTTTCTATGGGAAAAAGAAGGTTAATATATCCTCTGATATTTAGCAAGAGATTTTGTGCCCCAGCAGTATTTTTTATGTTTCAAAAGCTTCCTTTTGAGCTTATGATGACTGGTTCCTGAGTAATTTGGAATATTCTTTCCCACTGTCCATAAACAAATGATTCTTCTGTCCCTTTCACTACAATATTGTAAAGTAATTAGCCTCCAACTAATAAAAATAAATGGAAAAAAATAAGTATAAAAAATAAAATATGAATGCTATGTAATATTTTCAGCAAAATACCCAGGACAACTTTTAAGTTTAAAAATAAACTTTCCCCCAAAGAAATGCCTTAATTTTTAAATTTTTAAATTTATTGCAATATTGATTTACAACAATCTGTTAATTTCTGCATATAGCAAAGTGACTAAGTATATATATATTATGTAACTGTGGGCTTCCCCGATGGCTCAGTGGATAAAGAAGCTGCCTGCAATGCAACAGACACAGGAGACGCAAGTTTGATCCTTGAGTCAGGAAGATCCCCTGGAGGAGAAAATGGCAATCCACTCCAGTATTCTTGCCTGGAAAATTCCATGGACAGAGGCGCCTGGCAGGATACAGTCGGTCCTTGAGGTTGCAAAGAATCAGACACAACTGAGCACACGGCACACACACACACACACATATATTTATATATACATACATACATTCTTTTGTATATTCTTTTCCCTTATGGTTTATCCTAGGGGATTGGATATAGTTCCCTGTGCTATACAGTAGGACCTTGTTTTGTATCCATTCTAAATGTAAGTGCTTGCATCTACTAAACCCAAAATCACAGTCAATCCTCTACCCTCTCCTCTCCTACTTGGCAAAAATCTATTCTCTATGTCCATTAGTCTGTTTTGGTTTCATATATAGGTTCATTTGAGCCATATTTTAGGTTGTACATATTAAGTATATCATATGGTATTTGTCTTTCTATAAAGTTATAACATGAAAAATAAAGCCTCCTTCATCGATTAAAGAATCCTAGAACAATTTACAAATTGTCATTCTTAGTTTTCAGACATGCTTCCCTTTATAATTCCTATTGTCTTTGCTTTGTGTTTTCTTTTCAGTTCCTTCCATTTCTTCTCCCATGCTCATCTTTCCTACTAGTTAAGTTAAAGCAGTTTTATATGAAGTATGGTCTACTTTACCTGCTGTAGACTTATGGTCACATGTTGCTACTAGATGATAAATTACTTCTTTGCCCTTCTTTTCATTCTTATGGAGAGAAAAATCTCAGGTAGTCCCTCACTGAATACTTCCTCTGAAATTAAAAATAATTGCTCACTGCTTAATAACACTAGGAAACCTTGAGTACAGGCACTACACAAACAACTCAGGAAATTCAGGTCGTAGGATACTGATGAGTCTAGTGAGACTCATGGAACAGTAGGGGAAGTCCCAGAACACAGGAGGAAATTCCTTCCTGACAGTACCAGGAAAACATGCACGTTTTAAATTTATTATTAAATGTGAATGGTAAACAATACTCATTTAAGGAATTGTTATACTTTTTCAGAAATGTAACCTATCAGCTTAAAAATGCAGCAAGAAATTGTTTCTCTACTTACCTCTCTGTACTGAAATATATGAGGCAAAGGCCATATAAAATGGCTTTTGGCTTTATTTGGACATCTTGATAATTGAAAATCACCGTCACAATCTCATGAGACCCCAGAGAGTATGGGGGGGGGAAAGTGATATACATGTTGTATGTATGTGATATACATGCATATATATGTATATATACATATATATACAAGTGATATACATGTTGATAGAAAAGTTTGCTCCTGAAAATTCTGTTGTTTGACAAATTCAGCAGCAGTGATTGCTGCACAAAGACTTTTGCTGGTGGCTCACCAACTGTTTCTCCAGGACTCCTCTTGTGATTCTCAGTAATTCAATCACATAAGTGATCTCTCTATTACACTAGCATCTCAATTCCTTGGTCTCCTTGCCCAGTGATTTTGTTGTCCACTTTATATCAGGCATGTTGTCATTACAATAACTGTAATTCACACATAGTTTGTTCAAACGTATCTCTGAGCACTGATCTCTCTTTTCAGCCCACTGCCTTTGGTACGCCACGGCCACCTTTGCCCCACCACGGCATCTCCACTGCCTTTCCACCTCCTCTCCCTTTCTTATGTTCTTACTTTCTTGTGTGTGTGCATGAAGTCCCTTCAGTCATGTCCGACTTTTTGTGACTCCGTGGGTCACAGGATTAAACAGGATAATGAAGAGGACACATCTAAAACAGATAAAGTGTGTGTGTGCTAAGTCACTTCAGTTGTGTCTACTCTTTGCGACCCTATGGACTGTAGCCCACCAGGCTCTTCTGTCTGTGGAATTCTGCAGGCACGGATACTGGACTGAGTTGCCAGTATTTATTTTCTAGATAGTTGAATTTCATGGTCAATCATGATAACTGCTCTTTTGGTCTTAGTATTGATACATCACCAAAACGATTAAATCCAACTATAGGTCTTCTGCATGTTGGTCCTCTTGTAGCTGAAAAATGGATAGAGAAGTACACAACCATGAAAATGACCTATGGCTGCACACCTCAAGTGAGCTCTTAATTCTGTTGAGCTGTCATGCTCTCCTCCCCCAGTTCTGTTCACTCCTCCATTATCCTTGATTACTGCTTCCTACTCCTCAAACTTCCAAAATGTCCTCAGTATTGGTTAATGACCTTGTTCCTTTTTTCACTGAAAACAAAACAAAGAGAACTTCACCTGTCTAACCTACCACCCAAACCTGTGTCTATTAATGAGCTACTCCTGCTCTTAAATAAAGCTAACCTCTGCGCTCAAGTCACAGTTTCCATCTGCTTTAGCAATTCTCAGTTTTTCTTCTATGTGTATTATTTCTGTCAATGTACAAAAATGCTGTTATTTGTCCCAACTTTAAAAAAGTTATTAGTTCATTCCTCCTTTGCTTTTAGCTAGCCCTATTTATCTCCATGTCCTAACTCAAATTGCCTTCAAGGAGTTATCTATAATCCTTGTTTCTCATTTCTCTCTTCCCATTCTCCCATGGACACACCCTAGTTGGGAATTTCTACCCTTCCTGCCTCTCTGAATTTGCTCTTTCCAAAATAGCACAGTGCTCAGTTGTTAAGTCCAATCACCTGTTCAAGGCCATTCCATTGCTGGACTTCTCAGCAGCGCTGACAGTTACCATGCTGCTGCTGCTGCTAAGTCACTTCAGTCGTGTCCGACTCTGTGCGGCCCCATAGACGGCAGCCCACCAGGCTCCCCCGTCCCTGGGATTCTCCAGGCAAGAACACTGGAGTGGGTTGCCATTTCCTTCTCCAATAGTTACCATACTGTCCTCCTTCAAATACTTTCTTCCCTCTGTTTACAGAATAACTCACTTCACTAGTTTTTCTATGAACTTATGGACCCCTCTTGCTGGGTTTTCTCATCTCTCTCTTCCCTAATCCTTTCAGTGTTCAGGGCTTAGAACTCAGTCTTTGAGTTTTCTTGATGTCTATGACTGACAGCACCAAGCTGCGACGGCGCAGGAGCGGCCGAGAGGAGCTCACACATGCCCAAGGCCAGGGGCGGCAAGCCAAGAGGAGCTACCCCACGTTCAAGGTCAGGAGCGGCAACCGTGAGGAGATACCCCTCGTCCAAGGTAAGGAGCAGTGGCTGCACTTTGCTGGAGCAGCCGTGAAGAGATACCCCACGTCCAAGGTAAGAGAAACCCAAGTAAGATGGTAGGTGTTGCAAGAGGGCATCAGAGGGCAGACACAATGAAAACATAATCACAGAAAACTAGCCAATCTGATCACAGGGACCACAATCTTGTCTAACTCAATGAAACTAAGCCATGCCGTGTGGGGCCGCCCAAGATGGACAGGTCATGGTGGAGAGGCCTGACAGAATGTGGTCCACTGGAGAAGGCAATGGCAAACCACTGCAGTATTCTTGCCTTGAGAACCCCAAGAACAGTATGAAAAGGCAAAATGATAGGATACTGAAAGAGGAACTCCCCAGGTCAGTAGGTGCCCAATATGCTACTGGAGATCAGTGGAGAAATAACTCCAGAAAGAATGAGGGGATGGAGCCAAAGGAAAAACAATATCTGTTGTGGATGGGACTGGTGATAGAAGCTGGGTCTGATGCTGTAAAGGGGAATATTGCATAGGAACCTGGAATGTTAGGTCCCTGAATCAAGGCAAATTGGAAGTGGTCAAACAGGAGACAGCAAGAGTGAATGTCGACATTCTAGGAATCAGTGAACTAAAATGGACTGGAATGGGTGAATTTAACACAGATGACCATTATATCTACTACTGTGGGCAGGAATCCCTTAGAAGAAATGGAGTAGCCATCATGGTCAACAAAAGAGTCTGAAATGCAGTACTTGGATGCAATCTCAAAAATGACAGAATGATCTCTATTTGTTTCCAAGGCAAACCATTCAACATCACGGTAATCCAAGCCTATGCCCCAGCCAGTAATGCTGAAGAAGCTGATGTTGAATGGTTCTGTGAAGATCTACAAGACCTTTTAGAACTAACACCCAAAAAAGACGTCCTTTTCATTATACGGGACTGGAATGCAAAAGTAGGAAGTCAAACCTGGAGTAACAGGCACATTTGGCCTTGGAGTACAGAATGAAGCAGGGCAAAGGCTAATACAGTTTTGCCAAGAGAACACACTGGTCATAGCAAACACCCTCTCCCAACAACAAAGAGAAGACTCTACACATGGGCATCACCAGGAGGTCAACACCGAAATCAGATTGATTATATTCTTTGCAGCCAAAGGTGGAGAAGCTCTACACAGTCAGCAAAAACAAGACCAGGGGCTGACTGACTCAGATCATGAACTCCTTATTGCTAAATTCAGACTTAAATTGAAGAAAGTAGGGAAAACCACTAGACCATTCAGGTATGACCTAAATCAAATCCCTTATGACTATACAGTAGAAGTGAGAAATAGATTTAAGGGACTAGATCTGATAGAATGCCTGATGAACTATGGACGGAGGTTCATGACATTGTACCAGGAGACAGGGATCAAGACCATCCCCATGGAAAAGGAATGCAAAAAGGCAAAATGGTTGTCTGAGGAGGCCTTACAAATAGCTGTGAGAAGAAGAGAAGTGAAAAGCAAAGGATAAAAGGAAAGACATTCCCATTTGAATGCAGAGTTCCAAAGAATAGCAAGGAGAGATAAGAAAGGCTTCCTCAGCGATCAATGCAAAGAAATAGAGGAAAACAACAGAATGGGAAAGATTAGAGATCTCTTCAAGAAAATTAGAGATACCAAGGGAAAATTTCATACAAAGATGGGTTCGATAAAGGACAGAAATGGTATGGACCTAACAGAAGCAGAAGATATTAAGAAGAGGTGGCAAGAATACACAGAAGAACTGTACAAAAAAGATCTTTACAACCCAGATAATCACAATGGTGTGATCACTCACCTAGAGCCAGACATCCTGGATTGTGAAGTCAGGTGGGCCTTAGAAAGCATCACTATGAACAAAGCTAGTGGAAGTGATGGAATTCCAGTTGAACTATTTCAAATCCTGAAAGATGATGCTGTGAAAGTGCTGCACTCAATATGCCAGCAAATATGGAAAACTCAGCAGTGGCCACAGGCCTGGAAAAGGTCCATTTTCATTCCAATCCCAAAGAAAGGCAATCCCAAAGAATACTCAAACTACCACATAATTGCACTCATCTCACACTTTAGTAAAGTAATGCTCAAAATTCTCCAAGCCAGGCTTCAGCAATACGTGAACCATGAACTTCCAGATGTTCAAGCTGGTTTCAGAAAAGGCATAGGAACCAGAGATCAAATTTCCAACATCTGCTGGATCATCGAAAAAGCAAGAGAGTTCCAGAAAAACATCTATTTCTGCTTTATTGACTATGCCAAAGCCTTCGACTGTGTGGATCACAATAAACTGTGGAAAATTCTGAAAGAGATGGGAATATCACACCACCTGACCCACCTCTTGAGAATCCTATATGCAGGTCAGGAAGCAACAGCTAGAATTGGACATGGAACAACAGACTGGTTCCAAATAGGAAAAGGAGCACATCAAGGCTGTATATTGTCATCCTGCTTATTTAACTTCTATGCAGAGTACATCATGAGAAACGCTGGGCTGGAACAAGCACAGGCTGGAATCAAGATTGCCAGAAGAAATATCAATAATCTCAGATATGCAGATGACACCACCCTTATGGCGGAAAGTGAAGAGGAACTAAAAAGCCTCTTGATGAAAGTGAAAGGGGAGAGTGAAAAAGTTGGCTTAAAGCTCAACATTCGGAAAACTAAGATCATGGCATCTGGTCCCATCACTTCATGGGAAATAGATGGGGAAACAGTGGAAGCAGTGTCAGACTTTACTTTTCTGGGCTCCAAAATCACTGCAGATGGTGATTGTAGCCATGAAATTAAAAGACGCTTACTCCTTGGAAGGAAAGTTATGACCAACCTAGACAGTGTATTAAAAAGCAGAAACATTACTTTGCCAACAAAGGTCCATCTGGTCAAGGCTATGGTTTTTCCAATGGTCATGTATGGATGTGAGAGTTGGACTGTGAAGAAAGCTGAGCTTTGAAAAATTGATGCTTTTGAACTGTGGTGTTGGATAAGTCTCTTGAGAGTCCCTTGGACTGCAAGGAGATCCAACCAGTCCATCCTAAAGGAGATAAGTCCTGGGTTTTCATTGGAATCACTGCTGCTGAAACTGAAACTCCAATACTTTGGCCACCTCATGCAAAGAGTTGACTCATTGGAAAAGACCCTGATGCTGGGAGGGATTGGAGACAGGAGGAGAAGGGGACGACAGAGGATGAGATGGCTGGGTGGCATCACCAACTCGATGGACATGAGTTTGAGTAAATTCCGGGAATTGGTGATGGACAGGGAGGCCTGACGTGCTGCGATTCATGGGGTCACAAAGAATCGGACACGACTGAACTACTGAACTGAGCTAAACACTCACTGTCTAGATGTCACCCAATCATAGTACTAACATCATCTGTAGAATGAAACCCTTAAATGTGTATCTTTAGCCCATAATTACCCATCTTGTTATAGGCTCTTATCCATTGTCTTTGCCTCTTCAAACATAGTAGAGAAAAATGAAATCTTGTCTAGCACTTACGATGTGCCAGACACTATTCTTTTTTTTACATTTTTTAACTCGTTTGATTCTCACAGTAGCCTTTTGAGGTTGATGGTATTATCCTCGCTTTTCACCTTCAGAAAACTGAAGGAGATTAAGCACTTTACACAAGTTCAAACAAACAGTAATAGCACTGCTAGTATTTGAACCTAGACATTCTGTCTGATTCTAAGATATATATGTGTGTGTGTGTGTGTATATATTTTACTGAGTTATAGTTGACTTATAATGCTGTGCTAATTTCTACTGTATAGCAGTGATTAAGTTATACATATATATATTCTTTTTAAAATTTTTTCATTATAATTGATCACAGACATTGTATAAAGTTGTCTGTGCTATACAACAGGATCTTATTTTTTATCCATAAAATCTACACTGTTATCCCCTGTAACTATGCCACTACACCTCTTAAATTAGATAGTTAAAAGGTGTCCTTCAGGTGTTGAAAACTGTGTTCTTGTTATGCCTCTTTTCCAGTCCTTTGCATCTTGGTTGTAAGCACTTCTCACTGCTCAGGCCAGAAACCCTGGAATTGTCATAAAAGTGAAAATGTTAGTTGCTCAGTCATGTCCAACTCTTTGCAACCCCATGGACTATAGCCCACCAGACTCCTCAGTCCATGGAATTCTCCAGGCAAGGATACTGAAATGGCTATTCCCTTCTCCAGGGATCTTCCCAACCTGGAACCTGGGTCTCCTGCATTGCAGGTGGATTCTTTACTGTATGAGCCACCTTCTTTTTTCTCCTTCCCCACCTACAAACCTCTCGCAAAACGTGTTCAACAAACCTCAAAATATATTCAGAACACCACTCTTCTCACATTCTTGCCACCTGCCACTTTGGTTCAAGCCATTACCCTTTCTTCTTAACATTACAGTATTGTTCTAATTTGTCTCCATGTTTCTAACTTCTTCTCTTTAGTCTCACTAGGCAACCAGAAGGATTCTGTCAAAATATGTCAGACAATGTCATTCTTAAAACCCTCCAACAGCTACTTATCTACTCAGAGTAAAACATACCAGCGAACTATGACTCATAAGATCCTACATAATCCTGCCAGTTCATACAACTTCTCTGAACCCGTCTTCTCAGGCACCCACCCCTGCTTCACTTCTCTCTAGCGATACTGGTCTCCTCATCGTTCAGGTCTCCCTGAACTTGCATTAGGAATTTTTACCCTTGCTTTCTTCTGCCTGAAATGTGTTCCTCCACTTGTAGGCATTATTGGTTGAAGTGTGTCCACTCAAAATTCACCTGTTCGAGTCTTCACCCCTACTGCAAACCTGAGAATGTGCCCTCATTTGGAAATATCATAGTTAACAGAAGTAATTAGGTTGAGATGAGGTTATACTGGAGGTACATGGACCCTAACCCAGTGTGACTGGTGTCCTTATAATGTGGAACTTTTGACACACATACACACAGGGAGAACGCCAAGTAAACATGAAGGCAGAGATCAGAATGACATACCTACTGGTCAAGACACCAAGATTGCCAGCAAGCTACCAGAAGCTAGGAGAGAGGCATGCAGCATATATTCCTTCACAACCCTAGCAAGGAACCAACCCTAGTGACACTTTAATTTTGGACTTCTAGCCTCCAGAACTGTGAGATCACAAATTTCTGTTGTTTCAGCCACTCAGTTTGAGGCACATTGCTATAGAAGCCCTAGCAAAGTGATACTATTTGTATAATTTGGCCTCTCAATTTAACAGGTCTTTAATTAAATGCCTTCTGATTGAGGTTTTCTCTCACTAATATCTCATACACATCCCAAAAGAGTTTTTCTCTTTATTTTTCTCCATATTATTTGCAAGCCTTAGTTTCCCTAATTTTTCTTGCTTATTTTCTTTAGATCAAAAGAGAATATTTAGTACTCTCCACTGTGTCCTCAAGAGCAGGGATTTCTGGGATTTCTGGTTATTTATTAGTGCTGTTTCCCCAACTACTGAAGTAATGACTGACACACAGGAGGTACACGATAAATATGTGTCCTGCATGAATTACTGAACTCCCTAGTTATTTCAGTTCAGTTCAGTTGCTCAGTTGTGTCCCACTCTTTGCGACCCCATGAATCGCAGCACGCCAGGCCTCCCTGTCCATCACGAACTCCCGGAGTTTACCCAAACTCATGTCCATCGAGTCGGTGATGCCATCCAGCCATCCCATCCTCTGTCATCCCCTTCTCCTCCTGCCCCTAACCCCTCCCAGCATCAGGGTCTTTTCTAATGAGTCAAATCTTCGCATGAGGTGGCCAAAGTATTGGAGTTTCAGCTTCAGCATCAGTCCTTCCAATGAACACCCAGGACTGATCTCCTTTAGGATGGACTGGTTGGGTCTCCTTGCGGTCCAAGGACTCTCAAGAGTCTTATCCAACACCACAGTTCAAAAGCATCAATTTTTCAGCACTCAGCTTTCTTCACAGTCCAACTCTCACATCCATATATGACCACTGGAAAAACCATAGCCTTGACTAGACGGACCTCGTTGGCAAAATAATGTGTCTGCTTTTTAATATGCCATCTAGGCTGGTCATAACTTTCCTTCCAAGGAGTAAGCATCTTTTAGTTTCATGTCTGCAATCACCATCTGCATTGATTTTGGAGCCCCAAAACATAAAGTCAGCCACTGTTTCCACTATTTCCCCACTTATTTCCCATGAAGTGATGGGACCAGATGCCATGATCTTAGTTTTCTGAATGTTCAGCTTTAAGCCAACTTTTTCACTCTCATCTTTCACTTTCATCAAGAGGCTTTTTAGTTCCTCTTCACTTTCTGTCATAAGGGTGGTGTCATCTGCATATCTGAGGTTATTGATATTTCTCCCGGCAATCTTGATACCAGCTTGTGCTTCTTCCAGCCCAGAGTTTCTCAGATGTACTCTGCATGTAAGTTAAATAAGCAGGGTGACAATATACAGCCTTGATGTACTCCTTTTCCTATTTGGAACCAGTCTGTTGTTCCATGTCCAGTTCTAGCTGTTGCTTCCTGACCTGCACGTAGGTTTCTCAAGAGGCAGGTCAGGTGGTGTGATATTTCCATCTCTTTCAGAATTTTCCACAGTTTATTGTGATCCACACAGTCAAAGGCTTTGGTGTAGTCAACAAAGCAGAAATAGATGTTTTTCTGGAACTCTCTTGCTTTATTGATGATTCAGCAGATGTTGGTAATTTGATCTCATTAGTTATTTAAGACCATATATTAACCCGAAGTAAAACTGATATTCTTTCAACCTCCATTTTGGCTGAATCCCAAGGTAATAGTTGGCTTCACAGGTGACACAATGGTAAAGAATCTGCCTGCCAGTGCAAGAGATGCAGGAGACGTGGGTTCGATCCCTGGGTCAGGAAGATCCCCTGGAGGAGAAAAATGATAGCCCACTCCAGTATTCTTGCCTGGAGAATCCAATGGACAGAAGAGCCTAACAGGCTGCAGTTCATGGGGTCACAAAGAGTAGCACAATGACTGAGCCACTGAGCACACACACGTACAAGACAATATTAATAGTTACCAGCTAGTCCTAATTCCAAAGTGAGATCATGGAATGCTAGGAAAGACCTCCATCATCTAAAATTAGTGCTAAGTTTCATGATTCCTCACAAGAAAGAAGATTTGTGAGTTTAGGAAGTGAGGACACGAGAATTTCTGGAGAGAGCTGGATGGGGTGGAGACTCCGCCTGTCCCTCCTTTCATGTGGGGAAAGGTGGTGGTGCTTCCTTCCCGTTCCCTCAACTTTGGCACGTGACACTTCAGAAAGTCGAGTTAAGTGCATACTGTCATCCCCTGAAGTTTGTGGCATGTTTCAGCGGACTCCTGTCTGACCCATCCCTGTCTGGCCAAGCAGCCAGTGACTGCATGTGGAAAGTAACCCCACTCATGGCACTGAATCTCATTTGCAAGTTTTCCCATGAACTGGGAACCACAGTGAGTGTGAGAGCTGGCATAGGACAGTTGTGGGGACAGGATGCTGGCTGAGAGATGCTGGGAATGTACAGCCAGATGCTGGCGTGAGGGTGGAGCCAGGAGCCGCAGCTGGGGAGTCATCACTATTGTCGGGAGTTGACCCGAGAGATCCTAGTGGACACAGTTAGCCTTAAACACCCAGGGTGTGGGGGAAATGGCAGGAAATCAATGGTGGCCAGGAAGGCTTTTTCCTGACTCTTCTGCTTCAACCATGACTAAACTCTGGGCGTTAGGAGAAAAGATGTGACAAAGAGAAGCCAAGATCTAACCCCTAGTATTCCTCCGACACAACACACACACACACTCACACACTCATTACATACTTCTCACCTGCAGCAAGCCAAATTGGAATGTAGGAGGTCACAGGAGAGGAAGAACATCTGATAAAGTTCAGAATTGCTTTTCAACCAGAGACACTGACATATTCATTTTTGAACTGAGAATATTTGTACGACTAAAATGATTAAAGAAACTATAGATTCAAAGAGGACTTACGTCATGTATAGATACTACTCAAGATTCGTTCAAGGGCAAAGAAATGACTGACTTTACAGAGAGAAAGGAGGGGAAATGGAGAAAATTAAAGCAACTGTTTTGTTTTCTGTGAGTATGCTACATTTTCAGCATACTGGTTTCATACTCTGCTGCACAAACAAGGAAGAGCATCTCTTTATGAAAATTATTTGAAAATTACAGGCAGGATGCAATCTATCTGCTTTAAGTAAAGTAAACCCCAGACACTCTCATTTTCCAAATCTGCATCATTTATAACTGATTTAAAAACAATACAATTTAAACAAAATTATTAAAGTTTTTTTTTAATGTAGACTAACTCTCTTGAGACTTCTGAAAGATGGTGTGATCAGATTATTTATCTACTTTTTAAAAGTTAAAAAAAAAACATGACTTTATAAACCAATTTCTGTTGCTAGCAGCGTGGGAAAGGTGAATAGGTCTAAAGTAATTTTTTTTCTGTTTCAGCACTTTTGAAAGGCACAAAAGGAAATAAGACCAATCCAGAAAATTCATTATTTCTCTCCAATTTTTCCTTTTCCCATATGAGCAAGGCCTGGAAGTGTGCAGACACAAGAGGGAATGTTTCCACTGTGTGGGAGTAACATCTGCAGACTAGGCCTTGGACCACCAGAAGTGGAGAGAAAGAAGCATGTGGGTGTAGAGGGAGCAGACACTGAAAAGAAAAACTGGGAGCTGCTTTGGCCCTACATCTCCCTGACTTGCCTAACCTTCAGTTTACCTTTTCTGTTACATAAGACATCTAAGAGCAGTCACATTCATGTAAAAAACAGCTTTTAAGTAATGGTGGTGAGATAGAGATCAGAGCATGCCCTTCAATTTCTTTTTTTTCCCCCTGTGAGTATGGGAAAGGACACAGGGCTTCTGAGATGGCTCAGTGGTAAAGAATCTGCCTGCCAATGCAAGAGACATGGGTTCAGTCCCTGGGTTGGGAAAAATCCCCCTCCTTCCCCACCCCCAGCAGAAGGATATAGCAACCCACTCCAGTCTTCTTGCCTGGGAAATCCCATGGATAGAGAGAGGATTCTGGCAGGCCGTGGTCTATAGGTCACAAAGAGTTGGACACGACTGAGTGACTAAACACACGTGCACTCTATAGAACCTAGGCTGGTGGTTTTCATGGGTTTCTTCCTGTTGGTCCTTTGCAGCCATTTATGAAGATGGCAGGTGGCGCTAGTGGTAAAGAACCTGCTGCCAATGCAACACAGGTAAGAGAGGCAGGTTCGAGCCCAGGGTTGGGAAGATCTCCTGGAAGAGGGCATGGCAACCCACTCCAGTATTCTTGCCTGGAGAATCCCATGGAAAGAGGAGCCTGGTGGGCTACAGTCCATGGGGTCACAAAGAGTCGAACACAACTGAAGTAACTTAGCATGCTCGCAAATGAAGATGGCTAGGCGGAAGCCCAGAAGCTGCAGGCCTCTGCTAAAAGCACAGGCAGGCCCAGTGAAGAGGAAGCTAAACTCTGGGTGAATTCCTCATAAAATACCAGGGACAAAAGGGACCTTGAAAATGCAAATGATTATAATGATCATCATAATGAAAGTAATATGCGACTACTGCAGAAACATTTGAAAGCATAATGTGGTCTAGGAAAACAACCCTGCAATGTGCATTTAATCACCACTGACCAAAAATGCTTGCAATGGGCCTTTGTTTTGTAGGGAGCCAAGTGTTTTCTGGAACTCATGAAGCCGGTTTCACCAAGTGGCAAATTACCAACAGAATGTAAGTGAAGAGACAACAAGCCTTAGACTGAACTTTTCCAATAAAGGGGAGACTCTTCAGCTGTAATGACCAAGGTATTGAAAGCAAAAAGAATATTGATAGACATACCTGTAAATGCCCACAGATGAGTTTTAGGGGTTGGTTTGGTTATGTCTACAGCATGTGGGGCTTGATAGCTTGCCCACTGAATAGCTTATGCATGAGGACAATTAAAATTCAGTATATAAAATTTTGAAATTATGTGGGGCAGAGGTATATTTAGAAAATTGGGCAGGAAAAATACATACCATGAACTTTTGGAACCTATTTAATTAATTTTGATTCTAGGACAATTTAATAAGTCTCTTTGTTACAGTGGTATTGAAACTCTATCAACCTTTTTCTCATAGAAAACAAGATACACATTCTTTAGAGATCATGGTGTGGGCTTTACTGTTCACCTTTGGTTCAGAGCCTTAGTGAGCAAGGCTCCTGGATTCCAATCTTCAAGAAGAAAGTTCTAGCCCTGGTGATGATTAAGTTTCAGGAAATCATCTGCCTTCACCCCTCACCGTTCACACCTGGCATCCATGAGAAGGGGAGCCTTCCTGGGATGTGGACTGGACGTCAGAAGGCAGAAGCCCTGTTGTCTTTCATGAAAGAACTACTTATCCTAGAGTCATATATCATATTTGGCCAAAGTGTGTGGTTTAGGAGATGTCAAACATACTCAGAAATCCTAGGCCTCATTCACTCAGCTACCAAAAACGGAAATATATTCATAAGAAGACTTTCAAAGTTAGAATGAAGTTGAGACCCAATGTGTTTACTGCCAAAAAAACAGGCAAAGCAAACTGAAAGACCTTAGATTTTCTGACTTACATCTATTGTGTCTTTTATTTTATTTTTCTGAAAAGAAAAAGAAAAGGTCAAAATCAATATTCAACCAAAATGCGCATTAACAACTAACAGTAAATGAGATAATGACCACTTTGAAGGTATTTTTAAAGACATTACAGTAAATTATAATATGGATATGAAAGAAATGCTGTCATTAATTTTTATCTTACAGAATCTTTTTTACTTTATATTCTGGGGAACATTTAGAAGAATAGATTCTTCAAATGTTATTGTTAATGCCAGTGTCAGATAATAAAATAATTTATTAGTAGCTCTCATGATTCTTATAAAAATAGCCTTCATTCTCTCTCCATTCTTCCTTCCTTGTTTCTTTCCTTCATTCCTTCTCTCCTTACTCCCTCCCTCCCTCTCTCCCTCCTTTCCTTCCATCTTTCATCTTTCTCCAAAGAGAAATGCCATTTTATTTCTTTTAAAGCTTCAGAAATTCAAATTCAAGTGAGTGTTCTGATATTTGAGATGTAGATTAAATATAGGAAAATTGTCAAAATATTCAGATTGGTGGCGATAGAGAAGATTACATTAAAAGCTGTTTCTCCAGGAGGTATTACTTTTAAGAGTGTTTTTAAAGGAATGATTAGAACATCTGTTTTTTGTCTAATTAATATGGACTTGACTAAGACAATCACGTTTTAGAAAACTGTGCTTTCAAAGAAAACATGTATCTAATTTTGTGAGTTTAATAAACTGAAAAATCCCTATGTTGTCTTTGTTGTGCCCCTTGTGGCATCAAAGAGAATTGGTTTTATACATGTTTTTACTTGAATATAATTCCTTGGTGCTAAAAGGCCTAATTCACTCTAACTTCAGTTTGGCCCCCAAATATTCATAGATGCTGACAGGTTATCAGTTTCTTGACTTATATGCTAACTCCTTGAATCTTCACACTGACAATATTAATGACTGACAGTCATTTTTATCTATTTGGTAGCTGAAACACTGAGCCTTTGAGAGAGTGAGCAACTTGCTAAAAGTCACATGTACGTGCGTACTAAGTCACTTCAGTTGTGTCTGACTCTTTGTGACCCCATAGACTGTAGTCCATCAAGCTCCTCTGTCCCTGGAATTTTCCAGGCAAGAATACTGGAGTGGGTTGTCATTTCCTACTCCAGGGAAGCCCATGGTGGTGGTTAAATGGAAGGATCTGAAAGAGAACCAGGAATATTTGAATCTATAATCTGGCATATTACCTCATCTCTCACTGGACTGAAAGTCAAGAACGAAACCTAGACAAATAAAGGTGTTTAAGCCTGTTTTTTTCCCTAGGAAAATGAATAATTTAAAACATGAAATTAACATTTTATATGTTGCAAATTGAAACATTAGAATATCATGAGAGGTAAAAAAAAATGAACACTTGCAAACTTCAAACACCTGGTCTATTGTTCTCTTTCACCCTGCAGGATGGATGGGGACCCTGAGATCCATTTACTTGGATCTTCTTCCAAATGTGTGGGTTTCGGATATGAGCAATTTTATTTTCTCTGAAGTCAGGAAGGGGAAAGGAAAATATATAAAGAGGATGAAGTAGACATATAAATACAGAATTCTTCTCAACTGCTGATACATGCCATCATGATCAATAATGAAAAGCATATGTGAACAAGAAATACATTCTCTAATATGTTTTACTAGTGTTTATTGTGGTAAAATACACATAATATAAAACTGACCATTTTAACCATTTTTAAGTGTACAGTTCACTGGCATTAAGTATATTCATGTTGTTGTGTAACTCATCCCACCATCCATCTCCAGAGCTTTTCATCTTCCAAAACTGAAAGTCTGTGGCCATTAAACACTAACTCTCCCTTCCTCCTCCCTCCATCCCTGGAAACCACCATGCTACATTCTGTTTCTATGATTTTGAGTATTCTAGGCACCTCATAAAAATGGACTTATACCATATTTGTCCTTATGTGCCAAGTTTATTTCACTTAGCATAATGTTTTCAAGATTCATCCATGTTGTATGTGTCAGAATCTCCTTCCTTTTGAAGGGTGACTAGTCCATTATATGTACATACCACATTTTGTTTATCCTTTCATCCATTGATGGGCATTTGGGTTGCTTCCACTTTGGGGCTCTTGTGACAATGCTGATATGAACACAGTTGTATAATGTATGTGTTTATAATTATGTGTGTGTGCTTGCTCAGTCGCTAAGTCATATCTGACTCTTTTGCCACCTCATGAACTGTAACCCTCCAAGCTTCTCTGTCTATGGGATTTCCCAGGCAAGACTACTGCAGTGGTTGCTTTTCCTTCTCCAGGGAATCTGTCCGACCCAATGCATCTCCTGCATTGCAGGCAGATTCTTTACCACTGAGCCACCTGGGAAGTCCATCTATAAAATTAACTAAATAAACTATCTGCAACACCCTCAGAAGCTTTTGAAGTCCCTGAGTTCTACTACCTGCTGCTGCTGCCAAGTCACTTGTCGTGTCTGACTCTGTGCAACCCCATAGATGGCAGCCCACCAGGCTCTGCCGTCCCTGGGATTCTCCAGGCATGAATACTGGAGTGGGTTGCCATTTCCTTCTCCAATGCATGAAAGTGAAAAGGGAAAGTGAAGTTGCTCAGTCGTGTCCGACTCCTAGCGACCCCATGGACTGCAGCCTACCAGGCTCCTCCGTCCATGGGATTTTCCAAGCAAGAGTACTGGAGTGGGTTGCCATTGAGTTCTACTAATTCACTATTAACAGAGTAACAAAGTTTCCTTTTAAATATAATAAAATCAAGAGAATTAGATCACAGATATCCAAAACTCCAGTAATTTTACATTACAATGAATATTAAAGAAAAAGGGAAGGATTCCAATTTTAGATGATATGTTGGACCAACAAGTCTATCTTCTTTCCCTCTAAAAATCTATTCCTTTAGGTGTAATGGAATAAAAAGTATGTATCTACAAATAAAGAAGAGAATACTAATGGAGGAATTAGAAAGCTAGAAGCTTTGGGGAGACGAAAGCTGATTCATGGATGAGTAGTGACTGGCAAAGTAGTCAGGCATAGGATCCAGTGAAGAATATGGGGCTCTGGCTCAGAAAAAAGGAGATTTGTCCCTGAGGAATTTCAATAGATAGAAATGGATAGGGAAGAAATGTGGGAATTAAAATAAGAATCCATTAAAATTTCATGTGGAAGACTTCTCTGCATTTAGCACAAAATGCCAAGTGCCAGGTGATTCTGCCCAAGAAAAAGAAAATAAGCATTTTTCTCCACTAATGAACTTTGAACATTGGTACTCCAGGACAAAGTCTGCTTCATTTGGGCCTTAAATGGTTTCAAAACTTAACACAAGGCTTCTTGACCATTCACCTACAACCTAAGTAGGAGAGACAAGAATCTGTACTTGTGGATGAAATACATACAGTCATTTTAATTAGAGCCTCATTCTCATTAACAAACTAGATAGAAGGGGAAAGCCAGCAAAAAACAACAACAACATATAAGACAAACAAATAACAAACCAATTTACACATGCAGGAAAACAAAAACCACAGAAAAAGATCAATAATCAGACACATCACCATGAAATTTCTGTGAGTTAAGGATCAATCTTAAGTGTTTCCAGAGCAAAAGACCAGGTTATGGGCCAAATGTTTTTCAGATTTCCTTCTCCATAGCAATAGTCTGGGGAAAGATGAGGTAACAATGCCTTCAAAGGGCTAAGGGAAAATGAGGTTTAACTTAGAATTCCAAATCAGGCAATATATCAGTGAAGTAGGTAGATAGAATAAAGACATTTAAGTCATTCAGAAAAATTGTCCCTGGAAATCTCCTTTCTTAGTGAGTTTTTCAACAAAATGCTCTGGCAAAACAAGGAATAAACCAAGAAAGAGAAAAATATGGTATAGGAAACAACAGATTCAACATTTCCAAGAAGGTAGTAAGAGGATTTTTTAGGATGAAGCTAAGTACCAAGAGATTGGAAGAGAAAGGAAGTGTGCAGAGTCAGGAGGGCTGGAAGGAGTGGGATATGTAGATAATGTGATCTTGGGCATAACTGGGGATTTCTTGGGATATAAATATGAAATAAATTTTACCCTGAATTTTTGCTATGGAGAGACACAGGAAAGAATATGGGCACAAGCAGGAAAAAGAAAGAAATAATATTTATTCTTAGAATGCTTCTTGGAAATAGTATACAATATAACTGGCTATTGAAGAGAATCTATGCATCTTTAAATTCAAAATTATAAAAGAGAATCACACAGAAAGTAAAGAGTGGGGAAGAGACAGAGAAAAGTGGAGGTATTGGTGGAAGATCTAATGTCTTCCATTTTACAGAGAAAGGGATCAAACAATGCTGTTGATGATGGAAAATGGATGAAAAATGGAGGTTTAAGACAGTTTTCTGATGTAGAGAGGGGAGAGAGATGTGGCAGATGACATATGTGAGCTAATTAATTTCTATTAATAGACATTTTATGTGTACATGCTAAATCACATCAGTCATGTCCGAATCTGTGCAACCCTATGGACTGTTGTAGCCCACCCAGCTCTTCTGATTCTCCAGAGAAGAATACTGGAGTGGATTGCCATGCCCTCATCCAGGGGATCTTCCCAACCCAGGGATCGAACCTGCATCTCTTAAGTTTCCTGCACTGGCAGGTGGGTTCTTTACCACTAGCACCACCTGGGAAGCCCAGACATTGTATATGTTTTGTGAATTCCAAAAAAGTGTTAAAAAAGTTAAAAGATCAACATAAATACCAGTGCAACTGAAACCAAAAAATAGTAGGGGGATTTGTTTCTGAAGAGATAGAATTTGTAGTTGACTGGGAGGATACTATTCATTTCATTATATTCTTTTCATTATAATCCTTCTTACGCTGTTTGGGTTTATTTGTTTTGTTTTACAGCATTGAGTTAATTTCAGGTGTGTTATTATTGCAAATATAATTAAATACTCTTTAAAATCCCTGTACTCTAGGTGTATAGCAAAGTGAATTAGTTATGCATACATATATGTCCACTCTCTTGGATTCTTTTCCCATATAGGTCATTACAGAGTATTGAATACAGTTCCCTGTGCTATATAGTAGGTCCTTACTAGTTCAGTTCAGTCGCTCAGTCATATCCAAATCTTTGCGACCCCACAGAGTGCAGCACGCCAGGCCTCCCTGTCCATCACCAACTCCTGGAGTTTACTCAAACTCATGTCCATTGAGTCAGTGATGCCATTCAACCATCTCATCCTCTCTTGTCCCCTTCTCCTCCTGCCCTCAATCTTTCCCAGCATCAGGGTCTTTTCCGATGAGTCAGTTCTTCGCATCAGGTGGCCAAAGTATTGGAGTTTCAGCTTCAGCATCAGTCCTTCCAATGAACACCCAGGACTGATCTCCTTTAGGATGGACTGGTTGGATCTCTTGCAGTCCAAGGGACTCTCAAGAGTCTTCTCCAACACCACAGTTCAAAAGCATCAATTCTTCAGTGCTCAGCTTTCTTTATAGTCCAACTCTCACATCCATACATGACTACTGGAAAAACCATAGCTTTGACTAGATGGACCTTTTTTGGCAAAGTAATGTCTCTGCTTTTTAATATGCTGTCTAGGTTGGTCATTACTTTCCTTCCAAGGAGTAAGCATCTTTTAATGTCATGGCTGCAATCACCATCTACAGTAATTTTGGAGCCCCAAAAATAAAGTCTGCCACTGTTTCCCCATCTATTTGCCATGAAGTGATGGGACTGGATGCCATGATCTTAGTTTTCTGAATGTTGAGCTTTAAACCAACTTTTTCACTCTCCTCTGTCACTTTCATTAAGAGGCCCTTTATTTCTTCTTCACTTTCTGCCATAAGGGTGGTGTAATCTGCATATATGAGGTTATTGATATTTTTCCCTGCAATCTTGATTCCACAATTGTAAAGCAATTATCCTTCAATTAAAAAATTAATTTAAAAAATCTGTTGGGACCTAATTTATACTGATAACATATGATTAAATACAAATTTCAGAGTAAATTCCTTCCCATTTTTGACAAAATTCTAAATCCTTGATTTTCTCCAGTCTTGAATTCTATATGTTGTTGATGAATAATTTGAAAACTCTGGTAACTAATATTTATTCTTAATATAATGTCTCATTTAAGGTAAGTTAAAATTCTATGATAGTAAAAACAGAATGGAGATAAGGACTAGTGATGTTGTTTTAAAAAAAAAACACTGTGCATTTCAAAGGCCATGTAAAAATATGTCAACTCCTTTTTTGAACAGAAAACCATTTGTGAATTAACATTTGGAAATGGAAACTAACAAGGAGGAATTAGATCTTTATACAGAGAAGAGGCATAAAGAAAGAACTAGGGATTATTTAGAATACACTCAGATGTTTCCTTCATATTTTCTTTCACTGGAAGTACCATAATTCCTACCTACACTAACTATATGAATTACTACCCCCTCCAAAAAATAATAACCATTGTGTGTTTTAAAACTACTTTCCCTTGTTGAATCATTTAGACCAACTCTAGCAATTAAAATGGCAACCCGCTCCAGTATTCTTGCCTGGAGAATCCCAGGGACAGAGGAGCCTGGTGGGCTGCCGTCTGTGGGGTCACACAGAGGCGGACAGGACTGAAGTGACTTAGCAGCAGCAGCAGTAGCAATTCTGAATACATGAAACCATAAAGAAGGGAAAAGAATATTCTCCTTTGTACTGCAAGACAGTTACATTAAATGACTAGACTAGCTCTTTTCTTTTTTGATACTGACATCTATTGGAAAACAGGAGAATATGTGTATGTTTGTCTTTTGAAGGCAAATAAAAACTGATTCATTAAATTTAAAATCCCAATTAAGTTAAAAATTAAGAATGTAAAATAAATTAATCATTTTAATGACAATATTTTCTAGTTGCTTGAAAACACATTTACATGAGTTTTCAATATTATAGACCTTTTTAAGAAGCCAGTAGTTGTTACTACAAATATAATTACATACTCTTTAAATTCCTGTACTCTAGGTAATATGTTCATGATTCAAACTAACAATTGAACATTACCCAGAGAAAGAAAAGAGGGAAGTTTGACTTAAAATAGAATGTACTCTATCAGACTCTAAAGAAAAGATTTTTTTTTCTATCATGAATCTATAACATAAAAAAAGGAAGTGATTTGAAATAAGTTCATTGATTCAACACATGAATATCCTTTTAAAAATATTTGGGAAATAGTTTAGCTAGGTTTTTCCAATCTATTTATCACTTGAGCAAAAATATGTCTGCCCAATAAAGCATGGGCTTCCTGGTGGCTCAGACAGTAAAAGATCTGCATTGCAAGAGACTTGAGTTTGACCCCTGGGTCAGGAAGATCCTCTGAAGGAAGGCATGGCAATCCACTCCAGTATTCTTGCCTTGAGAATTCCGTGGACAGAGGTGTCTGGCAGGCTACAGTTCCTGGGGTTGCAAAGAATAACAATAAATAATTTTCAATAAATTATGCATGTTATTCTATAACTGCAACTCAAACTTCTCTTCAATTAAGTATGTCTGGGTATACCAGTTCTACAAAGGGCATTTTGTATCTAAAGGAACTAATTCTCAGACATTTCCACGGAAATACAGAACACAAAACTGTTTTGTAAAACAACCTATAAGGTACACATCTTCTCCACACTGAACTGGTTTGCAAACCTTACGAAATAACTCGTCATTTTTCTTTGAGCTTTAATCAATATAAGAAAATCATGCATGTGATGGAGAAAAGTGCTCTTCTTAAAATTTAACTTCTCTCTTTTCTTGATTAAAAATTTGACATTTAGAATTATAAAAGTAATATAGGATTGAATGCAAATAGTATATAGAGAGTAAAAAGGAATCATTCCTTTTTTCCCTTCCCTAATACCACTTCTCTCTTGCCCAGAAAAACTGCCAACTTAATTTTTCTAGACTACATGAATTTATATATATATGGATGTGTATGTACAAAAGGATGGCATATGTATCTATTTATTTTATACACACATGCATCTATGTACTTGGGGGCAAATATCAAGTCTAGCTCGATTCCTGGATTGGGAAAATCCACTGGAGAAGGGATAGGCTATGCACTTCAGTATTCTTGGGCTTCCCTCACAGCTCAGCTGGTAAAGAATCCACCTGCAATGCAGGAGACCTGGGTTTGATCCCTGGATTGGGAAGATCTGCTGGAGAAGGGAAAGGCTACCCACTCCAGTATTCTGGCTGGAGAATTCATGAACCGTATAGTGCATGGGGTCACAAAGAGTCGGACATGACTGAGTGACTTCCACCTTCACGTTTTGTCATCAAGTCTAGCAATTCAAAAATACATAGAAGTATTATAAAAATTCTAAAAAAGAAGTAAGAATCCCCCCAGTGTCAAGAAATATTGGCCCTCAGTTTTTACAAACAGCAGTTCAGACCTCTTGCATCAATAACAAAGATATAAATAAGAAAGATAAAATGTGATCATATTCTTCATGTTATTTTAGTTAATATGACATTTACAGAACTAGAAGAAATTTAAATAAAGCCAAAGAAATCACTGAGCTTTAAATAATGTTTTTTGACACTAACAGATACTAATTCCTAAAGATAAATCCTTCTAAACATAGGAGAAAATATGAAGGTAATATTAAAGAAATATAAATAAAAACATACTTTTTCCTTACGCTACATTTCCAGATTCCTACGTTATTTATTGACTCTTTGTTAAATGAAATAAGAAACTTCACAAACTTAAGCTCTCAGCTTCTTTTTTCATTCCTCATTCCTTTTTCTTATAGCCATATTGATTTCACAGGATCACAGCTCTATAATCTAAGTACTACAGTTTAGTAATTTTATATTTCTCTGTTTTATATTTCATTTATAAAATTTAATTATATTAAACTCATCCCTTTCCCCATTCCAGTCATAGTTTCATGTTGAATCTTGGGGTGATAATCAATGGGCTAGATATATAGCTTAATTTCAACCTGGTTTTCAGGGGACTGATATTATGCATGTTGCTAAAGAAATCAATGTGGATTTTAAAATGTTTGGAGTCAATACTACATAAAAGTCCAAGAGCTGGAAAATTTATTTCATAAAAATAGATATTTTCTCCCTTTCAATAAAATGTGCCATGATGTTTCTTTGTCTTTAACTTTTGTTTTTTAAAAATCTATACAGGGGTATCCTTTGAATGAATTCCTTTGCATGCATTTGGCCTTTCTGCTGTGATATAAGGAGTTGTATTTAACAGAACTCGGTGCAAAATCAAATTCAGTTTAAAAAATACATATAATAAGAGAAGATATAAAGACATATTTTGCCTTTTAAGTAGATGTAATGGGATATAATTATTGATATTTCAGAAGTAGTTATCTTTAAGATTTTATCACTTATGTTTTTGTGTCTGTCAATCGTGCTGGTCAGAGGTTTCAGACATAAAACCTTTACCGGGTGAAGTTCATGTTTGGATGCAATGGAGAGAAAGGCAAAAGAGCACTCCCCACTTTCCCAGCACCTCACCTGTTTGTTCTTTTCCACCCATTTTGGATTCTGGAGAAGTATCATCCTTGTCTCCAGCCTGTGGAGGCACTAACAAGCTTGGCTTGCTGAGCCTTCAAGTCCACTACTACAATGCTAGGACTG
This sequence comes from Dama dama, assembly GCF_033118175.1. NCBI lineage: Eukaryota > Metazoa > Chordata > Mammalia > Artiodactyla > Cervidae > Dama > Dama dama. Next base: position 22,212,839 of record NC_083698.1, on the reverse strand, counting down.
GAGTTCAAGGAACTCTCTTGGGTCTCTCCCACTCTAACTTTCAGAAGAGAATGTGTTCAACCACCAGTGAAAATCTTAGGGTTGCAGTCTGTCAACAAATTCTGCTCTTCACCACAACCAAGTCAAAGATCTTCTTGAGGTCATGATGCTTTCATTAACCCAGACATACCAATGAATCTCCTCCAACTTTGCTGAGGCTTACAGAATGACTACTGCCATCCCACTTCTGGCCATCTCTGTGGGACTAGAAGTAACTAAATAAGTACCGTCTTCAACCTGAGTCCTCAGATGGCTGTGGGAGGAAGATGAATTGGAATGACTTAACCCATTCAACCTACCCACTGATACTCCCTTATCAGAGTCACTTATCAGTGTTTGGGGGATATCCACTATAGACAGCTTCTTATCTCTGTCTGAGATCCTGACCATTCTGTGCTCAGAGGGTAGGCATGAATACCTCTTTCCTCCTCATTCCTGAGTCTGAGAGTGTGGTATCCTTGAAAGAAATCTGGAGCAGCAAAAGGACGTTAGGTAAAAACTAATGAATATGAATTTAGTATGGACTTTAGGTAACGATCATACATCAATATTGGTTTATTACTTGTGATAGATGTTCCATACTAGTGTAATAAACTGGGCACAAGTTACAAGGAAAGTCTGTTGTTGTTTAGTCACTAAGTCCTGTCCAACCCTTTTGCAATCCCATGGACTGCAGCCGGCCAGGCTCCTCTCTCTATGGGATTTTCCAGACAAGAATATTGGAGTGGGATGCCATTTACTTCTCCAAGGGATTTTCTCGACCCAGGGATCTGGGTTGCCATTTACTTTTCCAGGGGATCTTCTCAACCCAGGGATCAAAGCCATGTCTCCTGCATTGGCAGGCAGGTTCTTTACCATTGAGCCACTTGGAAAGGCCTCTGGAGGACTGTACTTTTCTGTTTATCTAAAACTATTTAAAATTTTTAAGTTGCTGAAAAACAAAAGTAAACATTATGCATGGTATATCCTTGTTAACCTAAAATACACGCATGTGTATATATACCTAGGGCAACATCTGGAGTGACATGATAATATGTTAACCTTTGTTGTCTTTTGAAAGCGGACTTTTTTCCTTTTTATCATTTTTTAAATCACTAATAATTTATTATTTATGCAGTGAAAAGAAAAGCAAGTGTAAAATCAGCGTGTTCCCCTTTAATTCACTTCAGTTCACTTGCTCAATCATGTCTGACTCTTTGCGACACCATGGACTGAAGCACGCCAGGCCTCCCTGTCCATCACCAACTCCCGGAGTTTACTCAAACTCATGTCCATTGAGTTGGTGATGCCATCCAGCCATCTCATCCTCTCTTGTCCCCTTCTCCTCCCTCCTTCAATCTTTCCCAGCATCAGGGTCTTTTCCAATGAATCAGTTCTTCACATCAGATAGCCAAAGTATTGGAGTTTCAGCGTCAGCATCAGTCCTTCCAATGAATATTCAGGACTGATTTCCTTTAGGATGGACTGGCTGGATCTCCTTGCAGTCCATGGGACTTTCAAGAGTCTTCTCCAACACCACAGTTCAAAAGCATCAATTCTTCAGCACTCAGCTTTCTTTATAGTCCAACTCTCACATCCATACATGACTATTGGTAAAACCATGGATTTGGCTAGCTGGACCTTTTTTGGCAAAGTAATGTCTCTGCTTTTTAATATGCTGTCTAGGTTGGTCATAGTTTTTCTTCAAAGAAGCAAGCGTCTTTTAATTTCATGGCGGCAGTCACCATCTGCTGTGGTTTTAGAGCCCCCCCCCCCCAAAAGTCTGCCATTGTTTCCACTGTTTCCCCTTCTATTTGCCATGAAGTGATGGGACAGGATGCCATGATCTTAGTTTTTCTGAATGTTGAGTTTTAAGCCAGCTGTTCCACTCTCCTCTTTCACTTTCATCAAGAGGCTCTTTAGTTCTTCTTAGCTCATTATATATATAAGCTACAGAAGTCTTGCATAATGCATAAATGCATTTGCTTACAAAAGAAGACATCCGGGGTAAGACGGGCCCTACTCATGAATGAGTCAGAGCTGTGGAAGCTTTCCCCGTCTCTCTCAGCTCTGTGTCCCCTGCCTGCCAGCTTTGTCCTTGGGTTTGCTTCCTTTATGGTCACAAGATAAATGCCAGCATTAATCACATGGCAATGCACTTCCTTGTTCATATCCAGTGACGGAGAAGAAAAACAGCTCCTCCAACTTTGAAAAAAGATTTGAGTCAACTCAGGTTGCTGTGCCCATCCCTAAGTAGTAACATTTACCATCACTTGTTACAGATGCTCAATGGCCTTCAGCCAAGTTTCTTGAACCAGTTACCTTTGGAGGAGTTGGAAATGAAGGCTTAGGTCTAATCAGGATCCAGTCAATTTCCCCTGATACATGGGCTGACTGGAGAGGCCTGAAACAAAGTGTGTTAGACAACTCCTTGGGACAAAGTCTGCAAACGGGACACGCTTGCCTCTGCACTGACTCTCAGAGAAGTAGGGAGAATACACACCAATGATTTGCTGTCTACCTGCAATAGTTTACTCCTGTACGATTGAGAAATATGAACTAATGCCATGATCCATCAATATGGTAAATCTATACCCACAAGAAGGAGTAAAGGGTAGAACAAGAGACTAGAAGTATAGCTTTGACAGATGGCTCAAATCAGAAAAAGAGACATCATGGTGGGTAAAAAGAGCTCCACTTTAACACAGTAGTTAAAGTTACCTGTCAACTTAGTATAAGGATCAGCAGACACTAGCAGCCTTTGGGCCATTCCAGCCTACGTCCTGTCTTTGTATAGCCTAGGAGATAAGAATAGGCTTCAGGGACTTCCCTGGAGGTCTAGTGGTGAAGAATCCGCCTGCCAATGCAGAGAACACAAGTTTGATCCCTGGTCTGAGAGGACCCCACATGCTGCGGAGCAACTCAGCTCACGCACTGTTGAGCCTATGCTCTAGAGCCCAGGAGCCACAACTGCTGAGCCCATATGTTGCAACTACTGAAGCCCTCACCCTAAAGCCTGTGCTCTGCAACAAGAGAAGCCACCGCAATGAGAAGCCTGTGCACCTCAACCAAGTGTAGTCTCTGCTCACTGCAACTAACTAGAGGAAGCGCAAGCACAGCAGTAAAGACCCAGCACAGCCAAAAATAAATAAATAAAATCTAAGAAAAAGAAAAAGAATGGGTTTCAGTGTTTTAATGGTTGCTATGTGTGCTAAGTGACTTCAGTCATGTCCGGCTCTTTGCAACCCCATGGACTGTAGCCCGCCAGGCTCCTCTGACCATGGGATTCTCCAGGCAAGAATGCTGGAGTGGGTTGCCATGCCTTTCTCCAGGAGATCTTCCCAACCCAAGGATTAAACCCACGTCACTCACGTCTCCTGAATTGGCAGGCACATTCTTTGCCACTAGTGCCACCTGGGAAGCCCTTTAAATGGTTAAAAAAAATCAAAAAGGGAATAATTTGTGTAACACATGAAAATTAAGTGGAATTCAAATGTCAGTGTCCATAAAAAGAGTTTCACTGGCCATAGCCACATTTGCTTGTTTACATATTGCCTATGGATGGCTACATTTGCACTACATATTGGAACAATTGAGTAGTTGTGATAAAGGCCGCCTGGCCTGCAAAGCCAAAAATATATACTGTCTGGCCTTCACAGGAAAGGTTTGCTGGCCCCTGACGTGGAGTCAATCAGGGGCTTCACTTCCTCTCTTAACAGCATACATTAGCAGTCTTTCTGGCCAAAATGCATCTACCTTCATGAGGGCTCCTCCAGTACCAATCCCTGCTTTTCTGGTTATCATCCTAAGGGTAATAAGCAGATGGATGTTGCCCCTAGAACGACACTCCCAGAAGGTTCTGAACTAGATCAGAGCAGCATATTCACCTATGCAATTCCAAGGCTAAAAATTATCTTTTTCCAGGGTCCAATCCAAATTATTTCCAACTGTGCTATTGCATATAGCCTAGCAGGAATTTCTAAAGTACCCTCTTGCAAAATTTCAACATATGTATAATACCATCCCCAATCACCAGGTTTAAGTACCTTTTTCCCCCATCTAATATGTTTTGTATTTGTGCATCTTCTTGCATGCTCAGTCATTTGTGACTCTTTGCGACCTCATGGAATGTAGCCCACCAGGCTCCTCTGTCCATGAGATTTGCCAGGCAAGAATATTGTAGTGGGTTGCCATTTCCTTCTCCAGGGGATCTTCCCGACCTAGGGATTGAACCTGTGCTTCCTGAGTCTCCTTCATTGGCAGGCGGGTTCTAAAGGATTCTAATTCTCCTGTTGGTTTGAGTCTGTTTCTAACACCCCAAAACTGAATTGAGTGTGGGCTCCATCTAGTGACTGAGCGTGGATACTCTCTTGTGAGTATTTTCAATTCTGTCTTTTAGGAACTGTTCTACCGCTTCTTTCTGTGAAAATGCATAGGCTTAAAAATAGCCAACTTCCTTGAAAAGAGTCTTGTCTGTGTGTGCGCAGTCCTGTCTGGCTCTTTGTGACCTGCCTGAGAAGCCCCCAGAAAGAGTCTTCCTCTCATATAATTAACCATTGAAGAACCAAATGGAGACCACGTGGTGGGGGCGATATTCAATGATATGAACAAGCCCTTGAATCCAAAGCTCATCCTCCACTATCCCTTCTTAGCTCTGTGTGAATATTAACATCTCTGACTTGACATGCTTGCTAACCAGGTAATGTCCTACCAGTTTTGTTTGTTTGTTTTTTAATTTCTTATTGCAAGATATTTGCTTTACAATATTGTGTAGGTTTCTGTCATACATCATCGTGAATCAGCCATAGGTATACAAATGTCTCCTCCCTCCCATCTCCCACCCCATCCCCTCCTCTAGGTTGTCAGAGCACTTGGTTGAGCTCCCCGTGGCATACAGCAAGTTCCCACTGGCTATCTATTTCATGCATCTTAATGTAAATGTTTCCATATTACTCTCTTCTTTCGCCCCACCCTGTCCTTCCCACACTGTGTCCACAAGTCTGTTTTCTATGTCTGTGTTTCCACTGCTGCCTTGCAAATAGGTTCATCAGTACCATTTTCCCAGATTCCATATATATGTTAATATACAATATTTGTCTTTCTGACTTACTTCGCTCTGTACAGTAGGCTCGAGGTTCATCCACCTCACTAGGGCTGACTCAAATGCGTTCTTTTTGTAAAGCTGACTAACATTCCTTTGTATATATGTACCACAATTTCTTACACCTAGGATCTTTTAATGCTTTACAGTTTAAAAGAAGGAAATGTTGCTCTGACCATCGATATATAAAAGGACTACAAAGACTCCCTTTGTTTTTTCTTCGCTTTTTTTTTTTTTTTTTGAATCCTTACTTCTGTTGCACCTGCTTAGTAAAGCCCCTGAGACTTGCCAGGATGCTCATCTCCTTTCCCTGCAGTAGCCATAGGAGGCAAAATGAGAGCTATCATCAAATGGAGCATATGTACCCTGAGGCTCCCCAGGCTTGCTAATGACCTGTGACCTTACTGAGGTCAGTGCAACTGGCATTGCTTGCTAGACCCTGTGCACCCAGAATTTGCCTTGGATACCTGCATGCCTAACAGATGTGTATTTGCTGAGATATGTTTGGCCCCTGGACCATTCCTGAGACCTGCTTTGACCCAGTATGCTCACTGAATTTCGATAGAGATAACCCGTTACCTGTAGACAAGGTCACTTTGCGTGCATGCATGCTAAGTCACTTTAGTCGTGTCTGACTCTTCATGACCCTATGGACTGTGGCCTGTCAGGCTCCTCTGTTCATGGGATTCTCCAAGTAAGAATACTGGAGTGGGTTGTCATTTCCTCCCCCAGGGGATCTTCCCAACCCAGGGACTGAAGCCGTGTCTCCTGTGTGGCAGGTGGATTCTTTACCCACTGAGCCACCTGGGAAGCCCCAAGGTCACTTTGCGCAGCAATATATGATGATGTCTACATCTTATATTTATTAAGGTTTAGAAGTGTTCCCCTAGGATACAGCATTTAATAGTCAATTACACTTCCATTTCTAAAATATTTTGCAAAACTCTACGACTGGGAATTTTACATGCCTGTTGTTACACAGTTACAAACAGGCTCATTATGCCATAGCACAGATATTGATGGTAGATGTAAATTTTTTGTTGAATTGGCCTTGAAGAAGCTTCTGAAGTGATTGTCAAGCTCTCAGAACAGTGATCTTAGTCAAGTAATTTCAGGTAGACGTGAACTTCAGTTTTCAGTCAGATCTGAGAACCCAGTGAGCAGCTGAAATGTGTTAAAGTTGCTTTGCTTTTAAAATGCTCTCTGGTTTTTTTCTTTCCTTTTTCATGTTTGGAGATTCTAATGGCTTTCTAAATACATTGATTATAAAACACATAGTATGCTTTTAATTGTGCTTTTCAAGAATGGGGGTTTCCCAGGTGGCTCAGTGGTAAAGAATCTGGCTGCCAAGCAGGAGATGTGGGTTCAGTCTCTGAGTCTGGAAGATCCCCTGGAGAAAGAAATGACAACCCACTCCAGTATGCTTGCCCGAGGAAATCCCATGGACAGAGGAGCCTGGCAGGCTGCAGTCTCTGGGGTCACAAAGAGTCAGACCTGAATTAGCAACTACACAGCAGCAGTAGAATTCAAGAATGGGGACTGTGTGGAAAGTAGTATAAGAAAGAGTGTTGTGTTTTTCAGTCACTCAGTTCATGCCTGACTCTGTGACCCCAAGAACTGCAGCAAACCAGGCTTCCCTGTCCTTCACTATCCCAAAGTGTGCTCAAACTCAGGTTCATTGAATTGGTGATGCCATCTAACCATCTCATCCTCTGTTGTCCCCTTCTCCTCCTGCCTTCAAACTTTCCCAGCATCAGGGTCTTTTCCAAGGAGTCAGTTCTTTGCATGAGGTGGCCAAAGTATAGGAGTTTCAGCTTCAGCATCAGTCCTCCCAGTGAACACTCAGGACTGATCTCCTTTAGGATGGACTGGTTGGATCTCCTTGCAGTCCAAGAGACTCTCAAGAGTCTTCTCCAGCACAATTCAAAAGCATCAATTGTTTGGCACTCAGCCTTCTTTATGGTCCAACTCTCACATCCATACATGACTACTGGAAAAACCATAGCTTTAACTATTCAGACCTTTGTTGGTAAAGCGATGTTTCTGCTTTTTAATATGCTGTCTAGATTTGTCATAGCTTTCCTTCTAAGGAGCAAGTATCTTTCAATTTCATGGCTGCAGTCACTGTGTACAGTGATTATAGAGCTCAAGAAAACAAAATTTGTCACTGTTTTCACTTTTTCCTTATGTATTTCTCATGAAGTGATGGCACCAGATGGTATGATCTTTGTTTTTTGAATACTGAGTTTCAAGCCAACTTTTTCACTCTACTCTTTCACCTTCATCAAGATGCTCTTTAGTTCCTCTTCACTTTCTGTCATTTGAGTGGTGTCATCTGCATATCTGAGGTTGTTAATATTTCCCCTGGCAATCTTGAATCCAGCTTGTGATTCATCCAGCCCAGGATTTTACATGACGTAGTCTTCAAAGAAGTTAAATAAGCAGGATGACAGTATACACCCTTGACATACTCTTTTCCATTTTGGACCAGTCAATTGTTCCATGTCTGGTTCTAACTGTTGCTTCTTGACCTGCATACAGGTTTCTCAGGAGACAGGTAATGTGGTCTGGTATTCCCACCTCTTTAAAAATTTTCCAGTTTTTGTGATCCACATAGTCAAAGGCTTTAGCTTAGTTGATAAAGCAGAATGCTGTCCTTGATGTCAAAAAATAAAATAAATGACTCATAAAAGGGAAACCTCTGTTTTCAGAGCTTCTCCTGTGTCTGCTGTTTCTTAAACATAATCCTTTTACCAAAGAGATATATTTTGCGATGGCAAATTTACCCCCAACCTTTGCAGGAAAATATCATTATTTTTCTAGAATGAAGCAGAAAAGCTGAGGTATTTCAGGTACTTGTTTCACATAATGCATCATGAGCTGAGACATAATCAAGATTAAATCTTTAGTTTCTGGATGTTTTAATTGCCTAGTGTATTAAGTTACACTGTCTTGCAATATATTTCCTGAGATTTCTGGTTATTTTTTATTTTTTGTATAAGAAAAAAATGTCAGTAAGAATTAGGAATAAACCACTTCATAAACCAGTAAATAAATCATAATTAGTTCATACTCATGGCATCTGTATCCTCACGGCTCTTCTTTTGGTTTAAAAGGCTCTGGCCACTTGGTGTGAACATCTCTGAGAGGGGCTGCAGGAGACAGGTGAATGGAAAGGAGCAAATGGTGATTTCATGACCACACTTCACTTGGCTTGAAACTCTATCACTAGAGAAAGTTCAACTCCTAGAAAAGAATCAACTCCATTGGCCCAGAGTTGGTGTGGAATTTGGGAAGAGTACTAATGAAAATAATCAACTTTACCATAATCATGAGTAAGGAATGAGGGAATCCTTTTGTCTCAGCAACAAGGCTCTCTAGGGTAGCTTATGGGGTCATATATTCCTTCACTTCTCCAAAGGACCTATTGTTTAATCCTCTCATATGATTATATCCACTTCCATGCTATTATACTGATGTCCCCAGGTTCCTGGGAGTAATTTTTATCTTTCCTTCTTAATGACAAATTATAGTCACCATTTCACATTTCAGGTGTATGCCAGATGCAATAGTTGTTTCCCATAAAGTCTTCAAATGTGTATGTTTGTATGCGCTTAAGATGATCAGTCCTGTCTGACTCTTTAAGACCCTGGAGACTGTGGCCTGCCAGGCTTCTCTGTCCACGGGATTTTTCCAGGCAGGAACTGGAGTGGGGTGCCATTTCCTCCTCCAAGGGATCTTCCCAACTCAGGGATTGAACTTGCATCTTATCTCTCCTGCATTGGCCTGTGGGCTCTTTACCACTAGCGCCACCTGGGAAGCCCCTATTGAGGAATTTTTCTTCCCCACTTTTCTGTGGTTTTTTTTTTTGTTTGTTTCCTTAGACATTAAGGAAACCAGAAAATCAGTGCACACATTTTTCATCTCTTAGAAAGTGGAAGTGGCCTATTCAAAGCTCAAAAACTGGCCAAAGAGATTCTGAAAATCCCCCCAGTCACTGTGAATTACACATGTGATCACTTTGAAAAAATGACTTCAGCTACACCTCAGTACTGCCCCTATATACATTTTATTTGATCAACTCATATTTTTGTTGTGCTGAAAACCAGTAAAACCCATGAAACAAAAATACTTTCCACTTGTGACCTCTTATTTGGGATGAGAATTCCTCTGGGTACACTTGCCCTATATCACCGTCTCGTCACTTGAGATGAGAAAAATCACTAAGAACAGCAGTGAAAAAGGAACAACACTGACATCAGTTGTACTAGCCGTTGGCACAGCAGACAGTTCTCACACTTCCTGACTAATCAGGATAGGGACCACCTTTCTGTGCTCAGGGTATCCCCTCCTCCTCGGACCTTTGAGTGAGTAGTGCCTATCTGTCCGTGGGAAGCTGAAAATGGCAAGCTCATTATTTCCCAGAATCCTTTGCATCCTCTGCTCTGCTAGGCTCTGAAATGTGTCCTAATGATGCAAAGAAGCAAGACCTACAGAATTCTCCCCAAGAGTGTCAGGTACAGGGAAACCAGTTCCTGAGGTGGAGTGCTGACTCTGTGGAGAGCCCGATAAAATATCCACGGCAGCCAGTTTTGGGTTGTGGGAGCTCCAGTTAATAGTGCCTTGGGGCAGACACAGTGTCCTGGCTAGATCAGTTTTCCAGGACAGCTTTAAGCATTATTCACTGTACATCACTTACGATCTTAGTTCTTCAGCCCTTCTCATTAGGCTGAGTATTACTCAGTATTGGATAAATTCATTTTCTGCTAATTTATAGTCAGAGCTAATTTATTTTACTTACAAGTAAAACTACTGACTGCCATACCAAGCAATTATTTCTGCCTTATATGAAGAGAAGTATATGAACTTTTGAACTTTTGAAAAGTTCAATCAAACCACTGACTGTAAATTACTTTCAAAGCCAAATACTGTATAATGAACTCTCCAAAGGATGATTAAATTATTGTATGATGTGACTCCTTCAGAAAATTAGAGGGAACAAATTTTGTGTGTTTAAACCACCCCCACTCTGAAAATTTTCTAAAAATTTACTGAATAGATCACTCCTTTTCACATAGTCAAGACAGTCTGTTATGGAAAAACTATGTGTTCTCATGTGAATTGCACTATTTTCTCTTTTCATTCTTCACAGCTCCAATATTTTAAAATAATTATATTCAATTAATGTTTGGTTATTAGTTTATTTTTTGATTGTTTTGGAAATGTGAGCAGGCAGCAGAATCAGAAAATCATCATTGTACCTCTGAACATATGGTTTGTTATTCATACCTGTGAATGCAGGTCAATTTGATGTCTTGGATAAATTGCATAGAGAAAACAAAAACATGTGCAGTTGATTGGGCATTAAAATGTTGGAAGAAATTAAAATAATTTTCTGGCCAATATTTGCAAGTGATAATTACAGGATGATGCCTTAGAGATATTTGGGCTTCATATTATGGAAACATGCTTAGAACAAGCATGTGCAAAAAAGAGGAATTTATTTTGTGAGGATAGAACTATCTTATGAAAACTAAGAGTAAAAAGTACACTGGGAATTCATAATGGAAATGATGGAACTAGAGATCCACAGAGTCATTTTCTGATTTCTTTTCTTTTTTTGTCTTTGAGTCAATATGTCTCATCCTAGCAGCTTTTTTACATCTCCAACATTGTTCTTTATCTAGTTCAACTTATTTGTTTCTCAACAGACAGGTTCTTCACCTCAATACTGACCTGACCACCTTCAATAACCTAACCTGGTGCAAAATACCTGCTGACCTCAATTTCCATTTTACTGGAGGGAATTTGGTTAAAGTTGAGTAAAATGTTCACCCCTGGCATAACCAGTGCAACACAGATGGTAAGTCTCATATATAAAGAAGGCTCCTAAGGGCCCTTCCTAATGAGGTCTTTGGTATGGGAGATGGAGATCTCAGGAAACCAGTATTTGTGAGATTGGAACTACATCAAAACTTGCCTTCTACTGAATTTAATAAAAGCATCCTCCTAAAGAAAAGTTAAAAGTCATTCCATTTTGTTTTAACACTTTGAGATTTAAAATAATTTCAAAGTCAAAATAACTCTTGTAAGTCATAATATTTACAAAATAAATGTTTAAATTACACATAAAGTTGTCAACTTGTTCTCTATCCTGTATATTATTTTAATGAATTTGTTTGTATTCTGAGGTTTCATTACAGGAACATCTTGGGAAGTAGATATAAGGAAGAAGCAAAATACGCCTCTGTGTGTGTGTGTGTGTGTGTGTGTGTGTGTGTGTGTGTGCGCGCGCGCTCAGTCACTCAGTGGTATTGATCTCTTTGTCACCCCATGGACGATAGCCTGCCAGGCTCCTCTGTTCATTGGATGTCCCAGGCAAGAATACTGGAGTGGACTGTCATTTCCTCCTCCAGGGGATCTTCCTGACCCAGGGACTGAACATGTATCTCCTGTGTCTACAGCACTGGCAACTGGATTCTATATCACTGTGCCACCAGGGAAGCCCAAAGTGTGCCTAGTTCAAATATTTGGAAAACTTAACTGCCATTTCCCTGAGGAATCAAAAAAAATGCCCAGTAACCTCTATCTCTTTTCAGATTTCTATGAAAAATGTTATCTGAATATACATGATAGTAATTTTAGTATTTATACCACCCTTATAAAGAGAAAAGCACATACCAGGAGAAAGGCTGGCTCAAGAACTGCTCCATCAGGAATATTTTTAATGCCTGTGATCTAGCAAATCAACAACAGTTAATTTAAGGACAATTCCATCTGAGCTATTTCAAATCCTAAAAGATGATGCTGTTAAAGTGCTGCACTCAATAGGCCAGCAAATTTGGAAAACTCAGAAGTGGCCACAGGACTGGAAAAAGTGTTTTCATTCAAATCTCAGAGAAGGGAAATGCCAAATGTTGTTCGAACTACTGCACAATTGCACTGATTTCACATGCTAGCAAGGTAATGCTCAAAATTCTCCAAGCCAGGCTTTAACAGTATATGAACTGAGAACTTCCAGATGTACAAGCTGAATTTAGAAAAGGCAGAGGAACCAGAGATCATACAAAAAGCAAGAGAATTCCAGAAAAACATCTACTTCTGTTTCATTGACAATGCTAAAGCCTTTGACTGTTTGGATCTGATTTCTTTTCTTTTTTTGTCTTTGAGTCAATATATCTCATCCTGGCTGCTTTTTTCCACAACAAACTGTGGAAAATTCTTCAAGAGATGGGAATACCAGACCATCTTACCTGCCTCCTGAGAAAACTGTATGCAGGTCAAGAAGCAACAGTTAGAACTGGACATGAAACAGGTGACTGGTTTAAATTGGGGAAAAGAGTACATTAAGAATGTACACTCTCACTCTGCTTATTTAACTTCTGTGCAGAATATCATGCAAAATGCTGGACTGGATGAATCACAAGCTAGAATCAAGTTTTCCAGGAGAAATATCAACAGCCTTAGATGTGCAAATGATACCACTTTAATGACAGAAGGTGAGGAGGAACTAAATAGCATCTTGATAAGAGTAAAGAGGACAGTGAAAAAGCTGGCTTGAAATTCAACATTAAAAAAACAAAACAAAACAAAAAACACTAAGATTGTGGCACCCAGTCCCACCATTCTGTGGCTAATAAAAGAGGGAAAAGGGGAAGCAGTGACAGATTTTGTTTTCTTGGGCTTCTAAATCACTGCACACAGTGACTACAGCCATGAAATTAAAAGACACTTGCTTCTTGGAAGAAAAGTTATAACAAACCTAGACAGCATATTAAAGAGAAGAGACATCACTTTGCCAACATCACTTTGTCTGTATAGTCAAAGCTATGGTTTTTCCAGTAGTCATGTATGCATGTGAGAGTTGGACCACAAAGAAAGCTAAGTACCGAAGAATTAATGCTTCTGAATTGTGGTATTGGAGAAGACTCTTGAGAGTCCCTTGGACTGCAAGGAGATCAAACCAGTCAATCTTAAAGGAAATCAACCCTGAATATTCATTGGAAAGACTGATGGTGAAGCTGAAGCTCCAATCTTTTGGCCACCTGATTTGAAGAGCTGACTCATTGGCAAAGACCCTGATGCTGGGAAGGACTGAAGGCGAAGGAGAAGGGGGTGGCAGAGCATGAGGTGGTTGGATATTGTCACCAGTTCCATAGACATGAATTTGAGCAAACTTCAGGAGATAGTGAAGGACAGAGGAGCCTGGCATGCTGTAGTCCGTGAGGTCACAAAAATTCGGACATGTTTTAGTGACTGAACAACCACCAGTTTTATGTGTGTTTTACTCACTCTTTAAAAGATTCTACCTCCTCTCTGGTTCCTGTTTTCTCTAGGAAGGCAAAGGCAGGACGTTTTTTAACATGCATAACTGCGGATGAGCATAGGGAGAATTCAGTAATCCTCCTTTTTTTTGGCTATGCTGGGTCTTTATTGCTGCACACAGGTTTTCCCTAGTCTGGCAAGCAGGAACTACTCTTCATTGCTGTGTGTGGGCTTCTCTTTGCCGTGAGATCTCTCTTTTCAGAGCACAGGCTCTGTGGTGTGCAGGCTTCAGAAGTTGCAGTTCGGGGGCTCAGTAATTGTGGCACATGCGTCTAGTTGCTTCGCAAAATGTGGGATCGCCAAGAACCAGGGATTGAACAGGTTTCCCCTGGATTCCAAGGCAGATTCTTAACCCCTGGACCACCAGGGACTCTCCAGTCCTCTGTTTTGTTTTTTTTTTTTTAAGTCCTGAAAAATAGGCCCTGAAAACATGTAGCGAGGAGAAACAGAAAAGATGGAATCTCAGCAGAATTAAAAACAAAGCAGTGAGTCTCCACTGGGTCTCCTAGATTTTCTTTTAGAGCTTCAACGCTTTTTTCACAGTTAAAATCTGAGAGATTTTGAAAAGTTTGTTTCAACCAAAGTCTGTGTTGGAGAAAGGAAAAATCTCCTTTATCTTTTCTCGGTTCTTCTGGATGGTCTAAGAATTAAACTGCCATGTGTGTGCATTAGTCGCTCAGTCATGTCCAACTCTTTGTGACCCCATGGACTGTAGTCCGCCAGGCTCCTCTGTCCATGAATTCTCCAGGCAAGAATACTGGAGTGGGTTGCCATCCCCTTCTCCAGGGGATCTTCCCAATCCAGAGATTGAACCCCGGGTCTCCCACATTGCAGGCAGATTCTTTACTGTCTTAGCCACCAGGGAAGCCAAATTGACATGAGACATGAGGAAATCAAATATAATTTTTTAAAGGTGGCCCCATAAGAAAAATGAGACTTATCAGCATTCAGATGGTTGAAGCTTATGTGCGGTCTTGAACTAAGCACAAGAGGGTAGCCGTGCGGGACTTCAAAGGGGAGAAAGATGATTTACAGGAAGATGGGAAAAGCAAGTGTTTGATAAGCAGATGTTTGCTGGGCCATGCAGAGAAAACTGGACACAGAAAGGACCTTGGGTTTCAGGCCCTGCCCGGTTCTCCCTGCCACACCTAGACCAGATTCTTTACAGATAACTCTGGTGCTCGTGCTCTTCCTAGACCAGGTCTTTTATCTAAATTATTTTTTAAAAATATTATTTACTTTATTTATTTGGCTGCGCCAGGTCTTAGTTGTGTCATGCGGGCCTTTGATCTTCATTGTGACATGGAGGAGTTTTTGTTGTGGCATAAGGAATCTTTAGTTACGGCATACAGAATCTTAGTTGCAGCCTGTGGGATCTAGTTCCCCAATCGAGGATCGAACCCTGGCTCCCTGCTTTGGGAGCACAGAGTCTTAGCCACTGGACTACCAGGGAAGTACCCTTTGTCTGAATTCTTTTAGAAGGCTAAGTGAGAGGTAAAAAGAGAGACTTCTATTTCTTAAAAATAATGAGACTAAAATAATCTTTATGCCAAAAAGACACATTTGGGGGCAGCAAATTTTGCTCCCCCATATTTGCAAACTTTGCATGCATGCAAAGTCACTTTAGTCGTGTCTGACTCTGCCACCCTATGGACCATAGCCCACCAGGCTCCTGTCCATGGGATTCTCTAGGTATGTATAATGGAGTGGGTTGCCATGCCCTCCTCCAAGGGATCTTCCTAACACAGAGATTGAACCCGCATCTCTTACGTCTCCTGCATTAGCAGGCACGTTCCTTATCACTAGCACCAGCTGAAAACTGATTCATCCTCAGTCAGTTCAATTCTGTTCAGTCACTCAGTCGTGTCCAACTCTTTGCGACCCCATGAATCGCAGCACGCCAGGCCTCCCTGTCCATCACTAACTCCCAGAGTTTACCCAAACTCATATCCATCGAATTGGTGATGCTATCCAGCCATCTCATCTTCTGTCATCTCCTTCAATCCCTCCCAGCATCAGGGTCTTTTCCAATGAGTCAACTCTTCCCATGAGGTGGCCAAAGTATTGGAGTTTCAGCTTCAGCATCAGTCCTTCCAAAGAACACCCAGGTCTGATCTCCTTTAGGATGGACTGGCTGGATCTCCTTGCAATCCAAGGGACTCTCAAGAGTATTCTCCAACACCACAGTTCAAAAGCATCAATTTTTTGGTGCTCAGCTTTCTTCACAGTTCAGCTCTCACATCCATACATGACCACTGGAAAAACCATAGCCTTGACTAGACGGACCTTTGTTGTAATGTCTCTGCTTTTTAATATGCTATCTAGGTTGGTCATAACTTTCCTTCCAAGGAGTAAGTGTCTTTTAATTTCATGGCTGCAATCACCATCTATAGTGATTTTGGAGCCCAAAAAAATAAAGTCTGACACTGTTTCCCCATCTATTTGCCATGAAGTGATGGGACCAGATGCCATGATCTTAGTTTTCTGAATGTTGAGCTTTAAGCCAACTTTTTCACTCTCCTTTCTTTCACTTTCATCAAGAGGCTATTTAGTTCCTCTTCACTTTCTGCTATAAGGGTGGTGTCATCTGCATATCTGAGGTTATTGATATTTCTCTCAGCAATCTTGATTCCAGCTTAGTTTATCCCATTTCCCAGCCCTCACAACGAATGACCAGAAATATGATTTTGTAACCTGTCTCAAATTGTTTCTTCTTTCATTAAGTGCAAAAAGTTATCTTTGAGGAATCTCAACTTTTATGGTAATATAGAGGTGCTATTGGGAATCAAATGCAAAAAATATATAATCAAGAAAGCATCTAATGATAGAGATAAGATATACACATATATAAGTGGCTTAAGAGAATATATTGAATAGTTTCACAAGGACAACGTCTTGCAGTACTGAGTACTATATTTGGTTGTGCTCAGCACTTTTGTATTTATATTCATGGTTGAATAAAATATTAAATTTACTTGTTTTCTTGGTTTTCATCATTAGCGTTTCTTAAGGAGTCCCCATCGATTAAAGAACTGTCCTAAATCCTGGAATATATTATACAGTTTATTTCCCTGCAGGAAGGAGATTAAAATTTAATTCAGAGACAGGAAACGAATAAAAACAAATCAATTTTATGCTGGAGCTTTATAAACACAGCAGTCTGGGAAATTCTTTACGAATGGACCTAGTTTATCATAACTTTCTTTTGCTTTTGGACTTTAATTCTCAGAGGGGGCTTGTAAGATGAATTCATTGGTCTAGAACTATTTCCTACAGCAGTAACGCTATTGTGATTCTATTGCAAGATCAATCCATGGGAAAGAAACAAAACTTGAAAATCAGATGTGTTATAAGCATAAGACATAGGGTGGGGTGTCTGCTATTTTTCAGAGCTAAATTTTGCCATCAATATACTTTTTAAATAGAGAAGAAAATGGCAAACCACTCCAGAATTCATGCCTGGAAAATCCCATGGACAGAGGAACCTGGCAAGCTATAGTCATGGGGTCACAAAAGAGTTGAACACGACTAAGTGACGAGATAACAAATTCTTTTTAAAAAGTGCCTCCCCACAAATATGTTGCCTTCCATATGAAGGTTGGTTTTGTTGTTTATCCTTCAACATGATCACAGTTTCCTTCAGGTCCTGAGACTCTCAAGTCCTCTAGCAGCACTTCTGGAACTTGTCTAATGAGCAGAATCACCAAGGGAGAGTTACTAAAATGCATATTCCTGGTCCCTAGTCAAACCTAGTAACAGGACTAACTTCTCCATTAGTCATGTAGACACAATCCCTAGGGTCTATGATGTGTTGGTTTTTGTGTGTGCTCAGTCATGTCTGACTATCTACAACCCTTTGAGCTGTATCCCACCAGGCTCCTCTGTCCATGGGATTGCCCAGGCAAGAACACTAGAGTGGGTTGCCATTTCCTCCTCCAGGGGATTTTCCCCACCCAGGAATCAAACTCCCATCTCCTGTGTCTCCTGCATTGCAGGAGAATTATTTACCTACAAGAGTATTCTAATATCTCTCAAAATTGGCAGTTAAAAGAAAAACAAACAAACAAACAAACAACTTAGATTATATTTGTCTTTATATCAACAGTTGTAAAATATAATGTTTAATATATTTTTTATGGATGAAAAGGTACCCTGAGGACAAAAGTGTCTAGGGCCCATAAAAGTCACAACTTGGCCTTACTTAGCAACCAGAATGTCTGCACTTAAGGAGCACACACAAGAAGGTTTTGGAAACAGTACTTGAGCAGTATTTCAATGCTATATTCCCTCTGGGTTCAGTCAGGGTTCAGTTAGGGATATGCGATTACTTACTGTATAATAGAATAAGCGATGTATTAGAGGCGCAGGACCACACACTATCGTGGGAGGCCTGGAGAAAGAAGGTCCGGAAAGGGGGTTTGGAGGCCAGCTCCCTGAGGACGGGCATGGATGGCAAGGTGGACGCTGGCCGGGGGTTACGGGAGGCAGTCTTTTGCAGCCGAGGAAGCAGGACACGCAAGCCCAGAGAAGTCTCTGCGGGGCTGCGACCTCTGCATCTGTTGGGGTAGGAGGCTGCGGACGGGGTTGCCCTTTGCCACCACGGCTGGCTGCTTGGCCGAAGAGTAGGACATGGAGCGAGGGACAGCGAGGCAATCTTGAATTCACCGGTAGGCACTGGATTTGGGACACTGACCGCAGCTAACTGGATGCCCTATAATGGGTAATGACTGCTTCCCTCACGCCTTTCAAACCTCAGGCAAAACTCTCCTGTGGCCAGGCGCCTGAGGCCTCTGAGAAAAGGATTCTGGGAAGTGTAGTTCTGGCTTAGCCCCGCAGGCTGCGAGTCTCTGCACCTCCCGACCTTAAGAGGATGAGGCAGTTTCACGGGTTGAATTAATTTCACCGGAGCAGGGCTGTGTCGTCCAGGTGAATCCAGTCTTTTCCCTGCTGCTGACTCACTCTCTAGCTGAGGGATATGGCAGAGATTTCCAAACTTCGTGAGCCGCACATTTCGAACATGAAACAGAGATGAGAAGAGCGCGTGCAGCAAAAGTTTTATTGTGAGAACTGAGTTAAGACAAATAAGGTGAGAAATTTCCACTGCAGTGTTAGGCACATGGTTAAGTGCTAAATAAACGTAACTGTTATCTGTCTTCGTAAAGTAGGCCACAATTCAAGTGTGTGACTCTAATATAATTGTGAAAACAGTTCTAAAACTACGTCAAATAACAGTGTTATTTCCTGTCTTAAGAATTGAATCTCAGAGAGAAGCTTCAGACTAAAAGAAAAAGTCATTAGATGACCGAGTTTATAACTTTGAGAGCCAATAGAAATCAAGGGAATATTGTAATGTGCTGAGAGAAAATAACTGTCAACATAATACTATCTTGAATATAGCAACATTTCACACATAAGAAATTTGCTAGTAGAGAAATTTTTTTTTGAATTTTAAAACTATTTTTAATGAAGCATTAGAGAACCTTTTCATAATGGAAATTCCAAAATATGTACTTTAAATGAAAGGAAAACAATTCTGGGAAGAAAAACTGAAATGTAAGATGAATGGTAAGCACAGATGTAAAATGTAACTGAAGTTAAATCAGAAACACTGCTAAGAACAGTATTAATATAATAGCTTTAGTAACCGATTCCTTCTGATAGCCTTTACAAGACTCACCTGGGTTTCTGCGACTTGTTTTGAATCTTTGCTGTAGCAAACCCCCCCAAATTTAGCTGTCTTGGTTGAGTTGGGGCATCACTCTTACAGGGTTGGGAAAGATTCCAAAATTGACACCTGAATTTGATCCTATGACAGGCATATTATTGAATAAAAGTCAAAATAATGATCATCGATCTAGGACAAGTATAATATCTAAATCAAGGAAGGACTCTTATGTTTCAATATTCTTTTAACCATCATAGTTTTTCAGGGACTAGACTCATGTCCACTAGATCCCCACACTGCTCTGGCAGCCTCCAAGCTGATCTGTGAATCTTCTATAAGCCTGTTGTTTTTCCTTTCTTCTTTTTCATTCTTTTTTAATGACTGGGTAATATTCTGTTTTTATGTATTCATTATTCATTCATACAGCAGTGGACACTCAGGTTATTCCCATATCCTGGCTATTGTGAATTGTAATGCAGTGAACATGGGGGTATATAAATGTTTTTGAGTTACTGTTTTCGTTGTCTTCAGCTAAATACTCAAAAAGTGGGATTGCTGGGTTATATGATAGTTTCAGCTTTTTGAGGACCCTCCATACTGTTTTACACAAATGTGCACCAATTTTTATTTCCACCAGTAGTGCACAGGGATTACCTTTTTTCCACATCCTCATCAAAACTTGCTATTTCTTATCTTTTTGATAATAACCAGGTGTAAGGTCGTATCTCATTGTGATTTTGAGGGACTAGACTTTCAAAGTTTATGCAAATCTGACTACGGCAAGTGCCGCTTCTTTTCTCCTGGTATATATTCTTCCCTTTGATAGAGACAGAGCTCTTTATTGTTAATTGATTACAAAGCCATTCAGAGTAGAAGTTACAACTTCCAGTCTCCCTGGTAGCCAGCTGCAGCTTTGAGATTAAATTATGAGCAATGAGCTACCTTAAACGGTAATGAATGCAAGTTCCAAGATGTAACCTTATAAGGGGAAGGACTGTGCAGTCGACTGCCTGCCACACAGTCTTTTAAGACAAAATTGTGAATGTGGCAGTGAGCAGTTTTGGACCCTGAGGAGAGGAAGTCAACCCTAGAGATAGCAGAGGAACAAGAGGGAAGGAGCCTGGGTCTTTGACACTGCAGAGTGCTCATTAGTCTGGACTTCCATGCTTTAAAGTTTGTCATTGCTATTTTATATCTGTGATACTTAATTGAACTATAGAATATGAACTAAATAATAGAGTGACTATTAAAAAGCACATGTAAATTTACAAGCACGCTGAAATCTTATTGCAAACCTAGCTTTTATCTTTATATTTCATGAAGACATTTTATGAACTATTATATGCTGTGAATACTTCAGTAATTTTGAAATCTGTTTTCATGAGAGCACTATAGAAAACTGTAGGGGATGTTCTGTGGTAATACTTTTATCTGTAAAGCATGCATCCTCCAGAAAAAAAAAGCTGTACCTTTAAGACTGAATTTTTATGCCTTGTTCAACTATATAGGTCATTTTAAGTAGCAATAAAGATAATATGATATGGTCTTTTTTGGTTTAATTTTAATAAAATTGTAATACATTCTCACAACCAAGACAACTTATATATCTAATTACTTCATTTTAATGAAAAGAACTTTGAAAAAAAATGCTGATTATTTCCTTTGTCTAGACAAAATCACTTTGTAAAACATAAAGCTAACCTTTTTTAAAAAAATTAAGAAATTATTAAAAGGCACAATATGTAAGCCTACCTTTCATGCGATATTAAATAATTCTATCCTTCTTTCTTTTAGTAATTCATTTGGGATTACAATGTTTGAGTCACATGCTAAGCTTCGTTTCATATATAAATTATTTAGATTCTACCTTTTCTTTTCTTTTTTAAAAATTATTTATTTATTTTACTTTACAACATTGTATTGGTTTTGCCATACATTGACTTGAATCCGCCACGGGTGTACATGTGTCCCCATCCTGAACCCCCCTCCCACCTCCCTCCCCATCCCATCCCTCTGGGTCCTCCCAGTGCACCAGCCCCGAGCATCCTGTCTCATGCATCGAACCTGGACTGGTGATCCATTTCACATATGACAATTTACATGTTTCACTGCCATTCTCCCATATCATCCCGCCCTCGCCCTCTCCCACAGAGTCCAAAAGACTGTTCAATACATCTGTGTCTCTCTTGCTGTCTCACATACAGGGTTATCGTTACCATCTTTCTAAATTCCAAATATAGGCGTTAGTATACTGTATTGGTGTTTTTCTTTCTGGCTTACTTCACTCTGTATAATAGGCTTCAGTTTCATCCACCTCATTAGAACTGATTCTTAAGAAACTAGTGACTTAAGTTAGATTTACAATAAGAAAATACTGACCTTGCAGACTTAAAAGAATCAGTTACCAAAAATCTAAAATTTTTATAGCATTGACATGACTTAATGCTTATATTTCAAACATTATAAAGTATATCAGAATTAACTATATGATTGTATATCAGGATTTTATTATGTTTTGAGCACAGGGTTAGATCTATGCTTTAGTTTTCATAAGAAATATGTAATTGTAGATATTTTAATAAGAAAAGTACCTTCTCCTTCTTTTCTAACATAAATTTTCCTTTAAATCATTATTTATGAACAACACTTTAGATCATACTATCCCTAAAATTTGAAGGTGAAATCAGAGCTTTCCAATTTCCTCTGGTTTGGAAGAAAGTGGATATAGATAATAGTATTTGCTCTATGGTGTTATCATGTAATAACCATTAAATTTCTCTGTTACAGAATCTCCTAAAGAGACATCAAATTATAATCCTAGCATCTTCTACTGTGAGAATAATGGAAATTGACATTGTGAAGTACATGGAGAAACATGAAAGGTGAGAATAGTTTCATTTAAGATATGGTAAAAAAGATAGCATTTCATTTTTCTTTTAAACACTACAGTTTATTGTTTTAAAAACATGGAAAAATACAGAAAAGACAGTTATCCATAATACCACTGTCTTGAGATAACCATCATTGATATCTTGATGTATTTATATTCTGTTGTTTACTCTGAATATATGTTTATATAGCTGCAACAAACCCTCAACTATTATAATAATAAATTTGCATTGTATTCATGCTTTCCTAGACCTAATACTTTTACATAATATTTTTTTATTGTGGTATAATTGCTTTACAATGTTGTGTTTGTTTCTGCCATATGATGAAGTGACTCAACTATATATATACATATATATATATATATATATATATATATATATACATACACACACACGCACGCACGCACACATATATCCCCTTTCTCTTTTGAGTATGCTTTTTAATAACTTTATTTAATATGGTTTTTGTAGTCATTTGCATTCAGAAAGCAATTATTTTTCAAATATTATTAATAGGAAGCAAGTTGAAGATGACATTTGAGACATTATTTATTCAATATCTTATTTCATCTTCTTTAAAAATTTTAGTGCAGGAATCATGTGATATTTTGACCCTATTGATGTAAATAAAGTTATTATGCCACCTGTCCTATTCCCTTGCAAATAAGACATTAAAATTTCTCCAAACACTAATGATTCTTTAGAACATCTTGGCACTTAAATTCTAATAATACCTAAAACTTTGTAGCCTGCCTTAAAGGGGCAGGCATAGATAGGTATGTAAATATATAATCATAATTGAGGAAGTGCTACTAGAGGTAAATATAATATATTTTGGAAACATCTATTATTCCTTACTAAAAATATGTGTGAACCACTCCCCCCCTACACTCACACCACTTGAGAATGTTAGAGTATTTGTAAGAGTCATGTACTTGTTTATTTTTTTTATTTGCATTTTTTGATGCTTTCGTGGGTGACAGATAAATAACCTTTTGAGATTATTTGATTGAATTTTCAATCTTTATATTCTGTGAAACATTTGAATAAAGTACTATACTCCAGTGTTATTTAAGTAACTAAAACATAATTATTGCTTATAAATCAAAGATACGGTATAGAATGGTATTGAGAAAGTCAATCAGATGCTAGTTTCTTTGGAATGTTCTGTAGAAAGTTTGACTGCACTTATGTGGCATGCTCATCTGCCTAGCAACACAAATTTTAGCCGAAGATTCCAGACCTTAAAAAATCAGTGTTCTTTCTGGGTCTGATAACTCTTTATGCATGTGAAAGAGAAACATTTGTAAATACAATATTCAAGTTTGACACAGATACTTTTTATACTGGCTAAGTAATAAAAATGTAAGATTTTTCAGTTGATCAGTGGTATAGCAAATACACATTTTATCATAGTTTGATTATATTATGAAATTTTCTATTATATAATTTACCATGTGCTATTTATCTGTTTTTAAATGTTCTTGCTTTCTAATTTCTGCCTAATCCACCATATTGGAATATTTGCAAAATGAGCAGTACTAGGATAGTGTTCGCCAGGACAGTTAAAGTCATTCTCAAAATCTGCCCATCACTCCTTCTGTTCTAAGAAAACATGACATGTTAACGGGCAAACTAATTTATAGTGGTGGAAAGTTTTATGGTATGTGTTTTACATATTTTAACTAGAAGGTTTCCATGCTATTTTCCCCTGTAAGACTTTCTTGACTGAGTAGAAGTGTATTTTTAAGTTCCTTCTGATTATAAATATGACACCAAAGACCAAATGTTTATAGAGTGTAAATATTTTACTCATTGATCAAAATGACTTTGACTGTTAAAGTACCTCTCAGCTGACTGGAGTCTACATGCTTCATTCATTGTACCTTGGCATCCAGTGCGTCCTCCCAGATGTCTAGTAAGGGAAAGAAATGAGAAAAGAGAGAGGCGCAAAACATAGCCCTGCTGACGGGACAGACACGGTGAGCAGCCTGTGCGCCCACTTCACAGAAGGGCTTAGGGCAGTAGCAGCAAGTCGTTTCAGCAAATTTGCAAAGCATGACTTTTGGGGACTGTATGGAATGGCTGGCTGTGAACAGAAGTTCTCATTAGAGAAGTCTGTCAACAGACAGGGAGATTTCCATTCATCAGTCTGAGATTCAATAACAAAAGGAGTCCAAATCCTTGGAGAAAACTATCAGAAGGCAGACAAGACATCTAAGGCTAATTGAAACTCCTAGGTGGGTAACTTTGTTTGGTTGCTAGGTCATGTCTGATGGATAACTTAGGTAGTTACTGAAAGAAGAACTGGGGCTTCCCAGGTGGCTCAGTGGTAAGGAATCTGCCTGGCAATGCAGTTCAGTCACTGGGTTGGGAAGGTCCCTTGGAAAAGGAAATGACAACCTGCTCCAGTATTCTTGCCTGGGAAATCCCATGGGCAGAAAAGCCCGGCAGGCTACAGTCCATGGGTTTGCAAAGAGTCAGACATAACTTAATGACCAAACAACAACAGAAGAAGAACTAGGGAACAAGCAAGATTTCAGGAGCCTAATCAATGACCAAAGGCAGTATAATTTATAGTCAGATTGTTGAGGTTTAAATCCTGGCTATTCAGTTTACTAACTGTGAGATCAGGGTCTGTGATTTAAACTCTTTTTAACCTTTTGTGAAATCAAGATAATAATAATACCTATTTCATAAGATTATTTTGAGAGGAGATGACAGTACGTTTCTTGGCTCCATCTCTTACACATATTAGGCATTCAAGAAATATTAGCAGTAATTATTGTGACAAGATAATACTTTGGTCTTGTCTCTCTGCCATTCTCCCTCTCCCTATCCTTCCTTGAGGTAGCCAGGATCTTTGGTGTTGCACCAAAGCCTCAGGACAAATTGCCTTGCTGGGCCAAAAGTAAATGTCTTTTAAAAGATACATCTCTTCTTGCCATTTGATGCCTAAGAGCCTTGGGATGTAGGAATTAGGGAAATGTTTATGAATGTAAGTAGAGGAGAAAAGGAAAACTTGAAACATCAAGAGAAAAGACAGAAATATTTCCTCTTATCTGACAGTAGGTTAGAAGACACCAAAACCAAGGTTGTAAGGAAAGACTATGGATACTGAACAATGAACATGAGAATTCCCAGTCACATGCGCACTACAAGTAAACCATTAAAACTGTTTCCAGGTTAGAACCTCTTCACACTTATCCAGTAACAGTTTTAGTTGTGACTACTACAGTTCAAATGTTAGTGTGTCTGACTTCCTTTTCCAGGCCATATTTCACTAAGACTGAAAAAGAACGGGGCCTTAATAATGGCTTAATTAGAATTTCCCACCTGCCACGTACTGAGACTTAGAATCCATTCTAATTTGATTATTTTAATACATATTTAAGATGGCCATTTGCTGAGTACTTGGGTTTGTGGATTGTGATTCATATGTTCTACATTATTGTCATTAGCATGCATATGTGAGTAAGGACCAAAGGATTAGGAATGTTATGAGAGTTCTGAAACTTCACATTGAACCTCCTGGTGGCTCGGATGGTAAATGATCTGCCTGCAGTGCAGGAGATTGGATTCAAATCCTAGATTGGCAAGATCCCCTGGAGAAAGGAGTGGCTACCCACTCCAGTATTCTTGCCTGGATAATTCCATGGACAGAGGAGCCTGGCAGGCTACAGTCCATGGGGTTGCAAACAGTCAGATACAACTGAGCAACTATCACTTTCCTTTCCATTTTCACATTATATACAGCTGGGGCTCAATGAATCCCTTGTTGAATAAATCACTTCTAGTTGGTAGCTCCCTGTTTGCTGAGAGGAGGAAATAAATATCGACTCTGAAAGATCACTAATTCAACTAAATACAAGCCTATCATCAGAGAACACCAAACACATAGGAAAATGAAGGACCAGGAGTGAGAGTTAGTAGAAAATAAGCATTAGTTTAGGAGCCCGATTGCCTCAGGCATTAGAATTGTATGAGAAGCAAAACTTAACCTTTAGTTAGTTCAGGTTTTCAGATGGGCCAGAGAATTTAATTGACATAAAGTGTATTACCAAGAGACAAACACGCAGATGTCAGTTTTATGCGACAGAATGAAAGGAAGACCCAAAGAAGTAATAAAACCTAAATATTTTTTATATTAGTTTGAACAAAAAGAGGCAATTATGAAAAAGTAAGATATATAGGGAGGCTAATCGAAGGTAAGAATTATTTTAGCAAGATCTGTTTGTACAGAATTCTCTAGGTTTTGGCACCCATCAAAGAATATTTCTTTTCTCCTGGTACAGGGAAGAAATTTTTTTATGAGGGTTTTAACTCTTGTTCTGGGAAGAAAGGGCTTCCTCAGTGGTTCGTAAAGAATCTGCCTGTCAGTGCAGGAGACACAGGAGACTCAGGTTCAGTCCCAGGGCTGGGATGATCCCCTGGAAAAGGGCATGGTAACCCACTCCAGTTTTCTTACCCAGAGAATCCCATGGACAGAGGAGCCTGTTGGCTTCTACACTCTACAGGGTCACCAAGGGTTGGACATGACTGAACACACACCACCGAGAAGAAAGATTAGAGTGCTCTTACATGTGCTGTTTTTCAAGTACCTTTCACTGAGAATAATCCTTGTGCCAAAGTGGCATACTTTGGTATGTATCCTTCAGAATCATCATATATAAAATATAAAATAATTATACATGAAATATTTAGATAAAAACATAAACCATAACATAATAGGAAGGAAGGGCTTTCCAGGTGGCTCAGTGGTAAAGAACCCGCCTGCCAGTGCAGGAGATGCAAGAGGCGTGGGTTCAACCCCTGTGTTGGGAAGATCCCCTCGAGGAGGAATTGGCAACCGAGTCCAGTATTCTTGCCTGGAAAATTCCATGGACAGAGGAGACTAGCAGGCTACAGTCCATGGGGTTACAAAGAGTTGGACATGACTGAGCATGCATGCAATAGAAAGGAAAAACCAACAAACTTTTTGAAATGATTGAGATATCTGGAAGAACCAAAGTAAGCTTTAAGAAAGAAAAATATAATTATTGAAATAACTTTAAAAAAAATCAATGTAGAGTTTGAACTGTAGACAAGACTAATGAGAGACTGGTGAACTGAAAAGCAGATCTGAAGAAATTGCAGTATTATACAAGGAAGCAAGGGGATTGAAAAAATAAAAGTGAGCTCTAGCTATTTAGTGAAGTCCTGGTATATATGTAATTTAAATCCCAGAAAGACAGAATAAATGAGGGAAAGGAAATATCTCGGAAAATGACCACTGGACAGTTTCTATTACTGCTGAAAATAGAGTAGAGGTAACTAATGTTTAAAACTGCTGGAGGGAAACACAAAGTGGAAAAAAATAAAAGCAGATCTTTAAAGATACTAGAGGACAAACTTCAAAGTAGTGACAATTTGATGGACAGTGTTTGCAAGAGCAATATGGATGTGACAGATCTTAGAACAGTTATCTTCAAAATGCAGAGAAAATAAGTGTAAACCTAATTTCTTATAGTTAACCAAATTAATTTTTATTCATTATTGCTTTAATCCCTTCTAGGTAAGTTTCAAGTATTTAATGAATTATTCTCTACATTTCATGGCATATTTTTATTATTTTGTACTACATTTTTCTACTTTTATATATACTTAAACATAATATTTGTGAAGAGTTGACTCATTGGAAAAGACCCTGATCCTGGGTGGGATTGGGGGCAGGAGGAGAAGGGGACGACAGAGGATGAAATGACTGGATGGCGTCACTGACTCCACGGACATGAGTTTGAGTAAACTCTGGGAGTTGGTGATGGACAGGGAGGCCTGGCGTGCTGCGATTCATGGGGTCGCA
This sequence comes from Dama dama, assembly GCF_033118175.1. NCBI lineage: Eukaryota > Metazoa > Chordata > Mammalia > Artiodactyla > Cervidae > Dama > Dama dama. Next base: position 22,184,997 of record NC_083698.1, on the reverse strand, counting down.
AAGAATTGGACACGACTGAGCGACTGAACTGAACTGAACTGAAACATAATATATGTTATATTACATTTTTATTATTGTCAAGTGCAACCTCTCTTTTTGTTAGTTTATTTTTGCTGCTTTTTAGCCTGAATCTCTGATTTTAATCTATTCCCTCCTGCTCTCTATGATGACCAGGATCTAATATATTTAATGCATAGCCCATAGGTGAATATATTTTGGCAAAATGTGAACTAAAAGCAAAGATGTGAATCAATGCAACTTTTCCATATTGTTGGTATACACTGGAAATCAATCAAACAGTCTCGTAAGATCAACTATTCATACACCAAATGATCCAGCAATTCTATTTCTAACCTCCACCCATCCCCTGCCCTCAAAAGATTCCGATATCTCAACACCAGTCCACAAAATATTCATAGCAATGCTATCAAGAATTTTAAAAGCCCACTTATAGAAGAATGAATATTGTAAGCAGTGAAAAATGAATGAGCAGCAACAGTAACAGTTACCAATTTGTGTGAAATTTAGAAACAAGTGTGAAAAGCAAGTCAACGATAGCGACATATACCATAATGTTTCAGAGACTTCAAAAATAAAGTCAAAAGTACATGTGCTAGAGTTGCATATTATATATGATAAAGATAATAAATATGAGAAAGGAATGATAAATATAAAATTGCATATAGTGGCTCCTCAGTTGGTAGTATGCAGAGGAGGGTGTAGGAAGGTACAGATCAAAGCAAGAGATGCTAGAAATGCTATAGATCTTAATTTGAGTGGTTAGTTCTGAGAGGGAAGTTTGTTTTGTTATTAAGCTTCATAGTTTATACATGTATGATATTTGTATATGTCAAATGTTACCTAGTAACATTTTAAAGAACTTGATTTTAAAAGCTGTTTTATCATTTTTAAGAGTCTTATTTATGGAATCAGCATGTGTACTGCATTTCATTTATTAATTCTGCCTTCATGGATATTTTATCTTTACTAGAAAGGGTTTCATTTTCTTTTGATCAACTTCATTAAGGTTAATTGAGAATTTACTATCTTGAGCTGTACATTATTTGTGAATAGGTAAGTACTGAAAAGTCAGTATTTGGGTAACAGGTTGTTCAGCTCCTCCCTGCTTAACTAAGTCTTGGTTGTATGTGCTGTAATGTATCATCCAGACAACCATGTTGTTTTAAATGCTTTCACGTTAATTTATGTCTCTGCAGTTTTGTATAGAATATACTTCTCACATAGATAATTGGAATTTTGTTTTGTATGCCTAAACTTGATGAATACTGATTCAGCAGCTCATTGCCTCGAAGTATTTTCAATATTTAGGATGTCATGCTTATGATTTATCTCGTGCAGGTGGTACAGTGGAATCTAATTACATGCTGTGTCTGTTACTCTTTGCTTAAATCATCTAGGAGTAAGGAAAATCATCAGACATACAACATGTACCTTGCCATTACTATTTAACTCAAATTTCACAAGCAATTTTTTCTGAGTATGTGAGTGACTAAAACAGTTTCCTGTCTTTAAGACATTCTAGATGAACAGGTTCAGAACTAAGTAACAGGCTCAGTGGTAAAGAATCCACTTGCCACTGCAGGAGATGTTCAGTCCCTGGGTTAGGAAGACTCCCTGGAGAAGGAAATGGCAGCCCGCTCCAGTATTCTTGCCTGAGGAATCCCACGGACAGAGGAGCCTGGCAGGCTACAGTCCATGGGGTCAAAAAGAGTCAGACGTGACTGAGCAACTAAACAAGAGCAACAATTCAAGATAAAGTAGCAATAATAGGTGTATTTTTAAAAAGAAATGTGATCAAAGGGGAGGGAGTGGAAGAAGGGAAGAGATGGGGCTCTGAGGAGCAAGTGGGCGAATTTAGAGTTGAGCTAGAATTGGAGAAGGAAATGGCAACCCACTCCAGTACTCTTGCCTGGAAAATCTCAGGGACAGAGGAGCCTGGTGGGCTGCAGTCCATGGGGTCACAAAGAGTCAGCACGACCGAGTGACTAACACAGATTTGAAATGGGTGTCCAATTTCACTTGGTGAATACAGAGGGGAAGAGCCTGACAGGGCCAGGCTACACGTTGAATGAAGGGCAGAAGAGTTTTGGGGACTCAGAAGCGAGGAGACTGGCCTTCTCAGAAAACAGTGAAGCAGGGCAACAGTTCTCAAGCAAAAGTCTTCTATATCATTTTAGTGCCTCTTACCTCATCTCTCTGCTATCTTCCCCCCCTACACAGTCAGATCACTCTTTTAAAAATACTTTCAGTCATGTTACTCTCCAGCAAAAATATTCACTGACCTCCCCTTGCATGTGGTAAAATATTTCCTGGAGCTTGAGCTCAATGACCTCCTCAATGTGATCGTAATAGTTCTTTTGGACTATCATCCCTATCAATCTCCTGCTGTAAAACTTTCATGGAAAGGAAATCTGTCCACTGTCTTCAGTCTTTGATGTGTATGCCGACCTGCATTCGATTTTACCTGTCTGCCCCTACTACGTGTCTACAGGATTCTGCCCCAAGTCAGACCTCAGGCCTTTTACCACCTGTTTAAGGACACAGAGCCAGTACTGTGTCCTACAAAACACTCTCCAGATCCCTGGGGAAGTATTTCCTCTTCAAAATTAGAGTACAAAATTAGAATATACTAAACACTTAACAATTAAAAAATAATAATAATAATAAAAGACAGAATATGGACAGGGGAAAATCATAATTAAAAAACATAGGTTGTCATATCAAAAGTACTTACTGCTTTCCAAGTAAAATGAATCAAAAAATAATTGCTCCAGTATATTCCCTAATGGCTCAGACAGTAAAGAATCTGCCTATATTGTGGGAGACGAGGCTTCGATCCCTGGGTCAGGAATATCCCCTGGAGAAGGGAATGGCAGCCCACTCCAGTATCCTTGCCTGGAGAATCTCATGGTCCGTGGAGACTGTAAAGCTACAGAACGTGGGGTCTCAAAGAGTCAGACATGACTGAGCGACTAACACTTTCACTTTTCATGCATTTCGGTATTTCTGAACAGTGTGGATGAAAAGTTTATTTTAAAAATTTCCAGAAATACGAGTCATGGACAAATGGACAAAAAGTGTTCAGAAATTCTGCATATTTGAAGGCTGTGGAAGAAGCCCTTCATATTCAAAGAGAAAATAATTTTCAATGTAGGAAAAGTATCAACCAATTGGGGAAAGTAATAAAAAATTCTCAGTGATAAGTTTATATAGCTTAACCTAGTTCTAGAGCCCAGGGATTGACTAATATCATATCATTTTATCCAAAAAATTGCAGAACTCTAACTTCATTTTGCAAGCAATTAAGCAATATTCTGCCCTTCCTGGAGCACTGTTTTATTCACCAGTGATAGAAACTGTTCTACAGATAACCAATTTTCCATTGGTTGATGGAACCAGTGTTTACACCAAGACTCTCAGGAAGCTATGGAAAGAACCTGATCCTTCTGATCTCTTTCTCCACTTACCTCCTCTTTAACAGAGTGGTTAAAAAATTATAGGCAGAAAGATTTGAAACAGTGTGATGTAACTATTGTCATTGAGAATTTTGAGTTTTTAAGCTCATTAAATTATTTTGATGTTTTAGAATTATTTTTCATAAACCAATGTTCTGTGTTCAAGGAAGTTAATTATTTTTAACAACATGACAGATGTGATACTCAAGATGTGACTGGAAAGCATTGTCACTCATTACTCACTCCTGGTAAATATATGTATTATATATATTCGTAACACACACATATGCCAGATGTTATATCATTGAAATTTAAGTGATAAGTCATTTTTAACACTATTTTTTTAATTCCTCTGTTCTTTTAATCAGTACTTCAGGTATACACAGAATTTCCTTCAATATAAAACCAAGAGCCAACAATTACGTGGATTACATGACTGAAATACTAGCATCCTAACCTGTTCCCTGTTTTCAAGTATTCCTTTACTTGTTCAATCCTTGCACTATAGTTTCCTTGCTCGCAAGTCACAGTGACTAGAGATTTTTTTTTTCATATTGAAGCATTTTTTAGAATGACTTTCAAACTCAATCATTTTTTTGCAGGAGAGAAAGAGTACAGAAACGATGTTAAAAATATGATACCAACATTCATGAAAATATTCCATTGTTCTAGAATATTATTTTCAACTGTAGGAGAAAAAAACAAAAGGGTAAAAGATTGTATATAAAAGTAGGAAAATATTGGACCACGTGCAGAAAAAAAAAAAAGATATCATGTTAAACATGAGAAAAGAAAAAGAAAAAAAATTTCTACATTATAATTATAATTATTTTGGGAACTATTGCCCTAAACAAACCCAAATAGTCAGAAATCAAAGTAAATATATTTTATGATGTTTAAAAGAAAAGTGTACTTCTAGTTTAATTCATACACCAATAAAATAACATAGAAAATTGCAAAAGGGGGGGTTGTATGTAGCATTTTACAATTTCCTATTTCTAGAACATATGTCCTAGACCCTTAACTTTTATACAATGCAGGTTTTCCATTTCTCTCTTTAAATTAAACCATTGGGATTACTCAAGCATGACTGATACACTTAGATATTATCGGGTATTCAATACACACCATGTGCCTTTGACTTCCTTGACAAGTGACAACAAGGCCGTGTTGAGTTAAGTGCAGACACTACCAATAAATGAATATTTGCGGGTCCCCCCTGTGATTATTATCATACCAGAACAGAACTCTTACTCAATATCCTGTCTGTGAAGCAGCCTCTACCAGATGGTTACAAAGAAAGGCAGAACCACCCATAATGCAATTGGATGGATATGTAATTCTATACCCCTGAGGGGAAAACTCTTCATGCTGGCCCCAGGTGGTGAGCTACTCACACTCTTCACATTCCTGTGAGGACTGGTCTCTTCAAAGGATACTTTTTTACAGGACTTTTTTGATTCTAAAATTACTTTAAGTTTAGTCACTCAGTCGTGTCTGACTATTTGCGAACCCATGGACTGCAGCACGCCAGGCTTCCCTGTCCATCACCAACTTAAGTTTGCTCAAACTCATGTCCATCCAGTTGGTGATGCCATCCAACCATCTCATGCTCTGCCGTGCCCTTCTCCTCCTGCCTTCTGTCTTTCCCAAAATCAGGAACTTTTCAAATGAGTTTCTTCACATCAGGTAGCCAAAGTAATGGAGTTTCAGCTTCAGCATCAGTCCTTCCAATGAATATTCAGGACTGATTTCCTTTAGAATTGACTAGTTGGATCTCCTTGCAGTCCAAGAGACTTTCAAGAGTCTTCTCCAACACCACAGTTCAAAAGCATCAATTTTTCAGCGCTCAGCTTTCCTTAAAGTCCGACTCTTACGTGCATACATGACTACTGGAAAAACCAGAGCTCTGACTAGATGAACCTTTGTTGGCAAAGTAATGTCTCTGCTTTTTAATATGCTGTCTAGGTTGGTCATAGCTTTTCTTCAAAGGAGCAAATGCCTTTTAATTTCATGACTGCAGTCACCATCTGCAGTAATTTTGGAACCCAAGAAAATAAAATCTGTCACTGTTTCCCCATCTGTTTGCCATGAAGTGATGGGACTGGATGCCATGATCTTCATTTTTCGAATGTTGAGTTTTAAGCCAGCTTTTTCACTCTCCTCTTTCACTTTCATCAAGAGGCTCTTTAGTTCTTCTTCACTTTCTGCCATAAGGGTGGTGTCATCTGCGTGTCTGTAGTTATTGATATTTCTCCCATCGATCTTGATTCCAGCTGATGCTTCATCCAGCCTTGCATTTCACATGACGTACTCTGCATATAAGTTAAATAAGCAGGGTAACAACATAAAGCCTTGACTTATTCCTTTCCCAATTTGGAACCAGTCTGTTCTATGTCCAGTTCTAACTGTTGCTTCTTGACCTGCATAGAGGTTTCTCAGGAGGCAGGTCAGGTGGTCTGGTATTCCTATCTTTTGAAGAATTTTCCACAGCTTGTTGTGATCCACACAGTCAAAGGCTTTGGCATAGTCAGTAAAGCAGAAGTAAATGTTTTTCTGGAACTGTCTTCTAGAACTCCAGAACTTACACAGGACTGGGGAAAGAGACTCTTGGAGGGCACAAACTAAACCTTGTGTGCACCAGGACCCAGGAGAAAGGAGCAGTGACCCCACAAGAGACTGAACCAGACTTGCCCGTGAGTGTCCAGGAGTCTCTGACAGAGGCGTGGGTTGGCAGTGGCCTGCCGCAGTGTCAGGGGCACTGAGTGTGGCAGTGTGTGCATGGAGTCTTTGAAGATGGTTGCCATTTTCTTCATTACCTCTAACATAGTTTGGTCTCAGGTCAAACAACAGGGAGGGAACACAGCCCCGCCCACCAATAGAAAATTGGATTAAAGATTTATGGAGCATGGCCCTACCCATCAAAACAAGACCTAGTTTCCCCCAGTCAGTCTCTCCCATTAGGAAGCTTCCATAAGCCTCTTATCCTTATCCTTCAGAGGGCAAACAGAAAGATATCTACAATCACAGAAAACTAATCAAACTGATCACATGGACCACAGCTTTGTCTAACTCAGTGAAACTATGAACTATGCTGTGTAGGGCCACCCAAGATGGACGGGTCATGGTGGAGAGTTCTCACAAAATGTGGTCCACTGGGGAAGGCAATGGCAGAAAGTTGGATTAAAGATTTACTGAGCATGGCCCCGCCCATCAGAATAAGACCCAGTTTCCCCCACAGTCTGTCTTCCCCATCAGGAAGCTTCCATAAGCCTCTTATCCTTATCTGTCAGAGGGCAGACAGAATGAAAATCACAATCACAGAAAACGAATCAAACTGATCACTTGGACCATAGCCTTGTATAAAACTACTTTAAATCATCAGAAATAAGTTTTTTTTTCCCAAATTACTTGAAGTCATCAGAAAAAAATTAGTTTTTTTTTTTCATTAGAGGACTAAATTTTGTTTTAAAAATTAAGACAAATCATATGTTCAAAAGAAGTATCACAAAGTTCATAGTAGGCACATAGCTGAACACAAGATACTTGTAACATTATAAAATAAAAACTAAAAAAAAGGGGGGGTTACCTAGAATATGCTCTTTGAAAACTGAGTAGTTTCTTCAGCTTCAATCAACCTAAGCTACTTTCTTTTTTTTCCTTTCCCTTAGAAAACTCCCCCTCCACCCCCTTAGCTACATGGAGATATGTCCACAGCTGCTTTTCTTCTGTCTGCCCAGGGCATCAGGCATATCTACTGTCACACATGCTTGAGTAGCTGCCAGCCATCTTCTCCTTTGAAAAGGTCTGCATAGGGAAAAAAGCCCCACCAACCAGAGGCAAATTACTAGCTAGCCCTGTTCGGATTCAGGGCAAGCAAGACAGGAGCTGTGCTATAAAACACAGAGAAGAAAATAACCAAGAAATTCATTTTCAACCCTGTGGTTGTGTTTCAAAACTGCAAGCAGTGATTTAGAACAAGAGGACTTAAGTAAGACTATGAATGGCAAAAACTGAAGGCTGGGCACAGGAGGGTCAGCAGGGGAAGAGGGAGTGAAGAGGAAAATGCTCTAAATTTCTGAAGAAACCATTAGAAGGAAGAGAAGTTAGATGAATTATGATCAACCACTTTAACTTAATTTCCAAGAATGAAAAATTAAGGTAACAAGTAGATTGACAGCCACAGAGTATCAGATTTAAAAGATTCTGTAGGGAATAAAAGAAGGGTGATTTCATTAAAATATTGACTTTATAAATATTAAAGCACATTATGAATATTAAAATACACTATTCTTAGGAATAATTCTAGATTAAAACATTCAATTTTACTTTAGGGTTTATTGTGAAGTGATTTGGATTATTGTCTCTAGACCAACAAAAGTGGATTATCATCACTCAGTCTTTGAAAGGAGAAGATTTTGTTTCCATTCATTAATTTGCAACATAATTCTCTCAGTATCTTCCATTAAGCTGATTTAAACTTTTTCTCAATGTGAAAAGATCCTGGAGACCCTGATGCTTTTACTAGAGAATAGATTTGTTGGGAATTGTTTTACATATTACTCAGTAACTTCCAAAGTTGAGAAAATGTTGGTCATTTCAGTACAGGGGACCATAGCAGTGCTACATTATGAACAGGGTATCTGAGGAAAGGGAAGACTTTGAATCATATGTTTACATGATGGTCTTTCATTTTTAGATCTGGTCACTTGAGTTTTATTTTTACATGGTACCTATACATATCCTTTTATTTCCCATGATTACAGGCAGCAATAGATTACACTAAGGGGCTGTTATAAAATTTTCATCAATTTTTATACTTCTGTACTCAGTTGCTCAGTCATGTCTGACTCTTCCAGACCCCATGAACTGTAGCCCACTAGGCTCTACTGTCTGTGGGATTTTTTTCAGGCAGGAATACTGGAGTAGGGGAAGATCCTCCTCCAGGGGATCTTCCTCACCCAGGGATCAAACCTGCGTCTTCTGCATCTCTTTCTATACTGCTGAGTCACCTGGTAAGCCCTTTATTCTTCCATTTAGCCAAAAGTCATGCTCTATGATTGATTAAAATTAGATATTATTACACTTCTTACACTATACAGTGTACATTATGTTTTACAAATGTCTTTTTTACAGTGTTACTAAGGTATAGTGGGGCTTCCCTGGTGGCTCAGATGGTAGAGATTTTGCCTGCAATGCAGGAGACGTGGGTTTGATCCCTGGGTCAAAAGGATCCCCTGGAGAAGAGAATGGCAACCCACTCCAGTATTCATGCCTGGAGGATTCCATGGTCAGAGGAGCCTGGCAGGCTACACAGTCCATGGGGTTGCAAAGAGTCAGACACGATTCAGTGACTAACACTTTCACTGTTCAGTTCAAGGTAGAATGCTACTGGTTTTATATGAAAACACTTAGATTCAAAGAGATTACATGTTTTTATGGAAATTTATAATCAGTAGGTGGTAATTTCTAATTCCAAGCCCAAATCCTTTAATTTTCAACAGTGTAATTTCTGTTAGGCTGCGTGTCTCTTGTGGCTGGTTCCAAACTTGCTCTTAGTAGAGTATACAACTTTACTGAATGCCTGAGCCTAGTTATCAATACAAGAAATCCTAGCATTTGCATAGCAAATTAATATATATACATAGAATATCTCTGAAATACCAGGTACTATATTTGATGACTTATAGATACTGTCTTTGATGCTTACAATAATTTTAAAAGATAGTTGATATTATCTCTACTTTTAGATAAGAAAATTGAGAGTCACAGAGAGTAACTAACATGTCTGAGTTCACAGGTTGACAGAATTCATACCCATGTCTATTTAGTTTTATGCTTCTTCCAGAATCTCCTGCATGTTTAACAGACAGAACACTTCTTTATTTTTATGTGACTCTTTTGTAAAGTCTTTTTATTTGCACTCCTTCCCCCAAGGACTTACCAATCGGTTTACTTATTTAACTTGCCTAGTCTTTGACTGTGTGGGTCACAACAAACTGTGGAAAATTCTTCAAAAGATGGGACTACCAGACCACCTGACCTACCTCCTGAGAAATCTGTATGCAGGTCAAGAAGCAGCAGTTAGAACTGGACATGGAACAATAGACTGGTTCCAAATTGGGAAAGGAATAAGTCAAGGTTGTATATTGTCTCCTGCTCATTTAACTTATGTGCAGAGTACATCATGCAAAATGCAAGGCTGGATGAAGCACCAGCTGGAATCAAGATCGCTGGGAGAAATATCAATAACTACAGACACACAGATGACACCACCCTTATGGCAGAAAGCGAAGAAGAACTAAAGAGCCTCTTGATGAAAGTGAAAGAGGAGAGTGAAAAAGCTGACTTAAAACTCAACATTCAAAAAATGAAGACCGTGGCATCCAGTCCCGTCACTTCATGGCAAATAGATGGGGAAACAGTGGAAACAGTGACAGACTTTATTTTTGGGGGCTCCAAAATCACTTCAGATGGTGACTGCAGCCATGAAATTAAAAGATGCTTGCTCCTTTGAAGAAAAGCTATGACCAACCTAGACAGCATATTAAAAAGCAGAGACATTACTTTGCTGACAAATGTCCATCTAGTCAGAGCTCTGATGTTTCCAGTAGTCATATATGGGTGTGAGAGTCTGACTTTAAAGAAAGTTGAGCACTGAAGAATTGATGCTTTTGAACTGTGGTGTTGGAGAAGACTCTTGAGAGCCCCTTGGACTGCAAGGAGATTCAACCAGTCAATTCTAAAGGAAATCAGTCCTGAATATTCACTGGAAGGACTGATGCTGGGGCTGAAACTCCCATACTGGCCACCTGATGCGAAGGACTGACTCCTTAGAAAAGACCCTGATGCTGGGAAAGACTGAAGGTGGGAGGAAAAGGGGACAGCAGAGGATGAGATGGTTGGATGGCATCACTGACTGGATGGACATGAGTTTGGGTGAGCTCTGGGAATTGGTGATGGACAGGGAAGTGGGGTGTGCTGCAGCAGTCCGTGGGGTATCAAAGAGTCAGACCCGACTGAGTGGACTGAACTGATCTTACTAATCGGTTTTTTGTATGTATATGGATGCCCACTGTCTAGAAGACAAACATAAAACCTCTAGCAAACATAAACATTATTACAGGAGGTTTTTTGTTTGTTTGTTTGTTTTTGTTTTTTGTAAAGCAGCATTGCGCAATGAAGAGATTAATAATAGCTAAAGCATTCTAGAGTTGAGGCTGAGGCAAAAGATAAAACATGGTTGGGAAAGATGTATTAACCTTTTATCTAAGGGCCCACCTTTATATATAGTTCTTATTATCAAAATAAATTACTTCTTTGCAATAACATCTGGGTCTCTTGACAATAGTTTGATAATAGAAACCTACCTCTAACATGTTTTTGACCCTAACCTACAGATCAGAAACCCCTCAGAGCCCCCCTCCCTCACTGAACACTTTGTAAATAGGACATGGAAGCAGGGTAGGAGGAAAACACAGTTCTAGCCCCTGTGTTCTGAAGACAAACTCATGTATTCTCACTGTACCCCCACCCTCCCTACTAGGGAAGACTCTTGCCTGGGAAATCCCATGGACAGAGGAGCCTGGCGGGCTATAGTCCATGAGGAAGCCAAAGAGTTGGACATGACTCAGTGACTAAACAACAAACGACAGCAAAGTTATACATAATATAGAATGCTGTTTTTATGAACTAGAAAGTCAATTTGAGCTTATACATGAAAGTATGTTGGTCTTGATCATAATAAAAATATTCCCACAATGTGGTTTATACTTCAGTGGTCATTTGTTTCCTGAGGCCATCCTATGCCAAAAATATTTCTCTTTCTACCTTCTAAATTTCTATGGTACTTCATGACTTTATTTTAAAATATATCAAGCCCTACTGTCGTGATTGATTTCTGTGCCCTTCTCTGCTCATTCTCAGCCATTATATTAACGTTCTCTTTGGTAGGAGCTCCCCTGGTACCCTGTATGGTTTAAGTGGGACGATGACTTCAGGCTGTGTAGGATATACCACTCTTAGGGACATTCATTTGCTATCTGAATCCAGTCACAAACAATTCTAGCATTTTAACATCTTGGCAGGTGGTTAACTGCTATTACCCCTGAGTCTGCTATCCTCCAGCTGTTACTGAGTCCAAGCTTGCTCTGCTCGGTGCACAACAGGCTAATAAATCTGAGAGATGTTGAGACAAGGAGTACCAAAAAGATGGCAGATTAATGTCTCGAAATAACCATCTTATAGGGGTCTGGATGCCAGTTTCTTTATGGAACAAAGATGGAGGGAGGCGGGGAAACAAAGTAAAAAGCACATTAATCTTGCCAATGTTTCCTGAAATGGCAAGCCTAGGGAAGGAGTGTGTTAATTTCTTCCTTCCTGTAGCCATCCACAGGTGGACAGGATCCTGAACAAAGGCACTTTGGTTTAATATTCAGGTAGAGGGGCAGGGTTCCCTGAAGCAGGTCAGTATGTATAATTACAAAAGCAACAAAAAGCAAATCTAAGAAATGGATCCAACATGGACTCAGAACTGATTCTTCCTTGCAGCACAACATTGTTGAAAAATGTCTCTCTTTAGTTCTGCATAAGAAATTATATGAAAAAGAGATGAAGAGGAGTACAATATCATCTTTTGCATCCTTTCTAAGACCAGACGATATATCAGTGAATTAAACATTTTACAAACAGGAAAAGGCTTTATCTGGTTCAAGTTAAGTGACTAGATTCAAAACTAAATTCCTCCAGCTTTTGTCTAGAATCTTTCTATATCCTGGATTATTTAGGCCAAAAGCAGCATAATATGGACTGATGAAAAATTCTATTGTCATGATAAACTGACAACCCAAAAGGCTATGGAAAAGATCTGGGCTGTGCCTTTTGAGTCACACAAGAAGAGCGTTACCAAGGAGACCCCATAGCTACGACAGAGATAAGTGGCTCAGGTAAAAAGGTCGGGAGAAAGCTGATCAGCCACCAGCAAGCAGAGGACAATACTGTTAATGGACTTTTGGTTTGTTGGTTTTGATCTTGCTTTGCCTGCCACTTATCACCTGTAACTATATGTGTGAAACAATGGTTGTGCAGTTAGCCTTCTAATCAGTTATACTATCTCCACTGAAGCTCTTCATCACAAATATAGTGAAACTCTGAGCTTTTTAGTTCAGGCTGTGCTATGAGTTACTGATTTGAGACATTTCACAAGAATATTTGAGATCAGATCAGATGCAGATTTAATAGAAAAGCTACAGAAAGTTAGCTGAGTAAGAAAAGTATCTTATCAAAGAGTCTGTGTGCATGCCCAGTCATTAAGTCGTGTCTGGCTTTTTCCAGCCCCATGGACCATAGCCCACTAGGTTCTTCTGTATGGCATTTCCCAGGAAAGAATCCTGGAGTGGGTTGCCATTTCTTTCTCCAGGGGATCTTTCCAATCCAGGGATTGAACCCATGTCCCCTACATCGGCAGGTGGATTCTTTACCACTGTACCGCCAAGGAAGCCCCTAGCAAAGGATACATCCACTTTATTATGATAAATTATTTTATTTTATTACTTCTTACATCACAGTTTTTATGTAATTAAATGAACTCATCGAAGGTTTTAAAAATCTCAGTTGGTTAACTTATTTCTCTGGTTCAGTAGTACTAAAGTAATACCCATTTTTTAAAAGCAGAATGGCCTTGTTTAACCTGTCCCATTATTACTCATCTATGGAAGAAAGCAATAAGGCAGAGAAGTTAGGAGCAGATGCTGGGATGTGGTGTTGGGAATGTGTGGGAGTTATTTTTCTGATTGTTTCAGTTTTCTCTGTTCAGTTCAGTTCAGTCCCTCATTCCTGTCTGACTCTTTGTGACCCCATGGACTGCAGCATGCCAGGCTTCCCTGTCCATCACCAATTCCCGAAGCTTGCTCAAACTCATGTCCATTGAGTCAGTGATGCCATCCAACCACTTCATCCTCTGTCAGACCCTTCTCCTCCCACCTTCAATCTTTCCAAGCATCAGGGTCTTTTCCAGTGAGTCAGCCCTTCCCATCAGGTAGCCAAAGTATTGGAGTTTCAGCCTCAACATCATCCTTCCAATGAATATTCAGGACTTATTTCCTTTAGGATGGACTGGTTGGATGTCCTTGCAGTCCAGGGGACTCTTCAAGAGTCTTCTCCAACACCACAGTTCAAAAGCATCAATTCTTCGGCGCTCAGCTTTCTTTATAGTCCAACTCTCACATCCATACATGACTACTGGAAAAACCATAGCCTTGACTAGACAGACCTTTGTTGGCAAAGTAATATCTCTGCCTTTTAATATGCTGTCTAGGTTGGTCATAGCTTTTCTTCCAAGGAGCAAGTGTCTTTTAATTTCATGGCTCCAGTCACCATCTGCAGTGATTTTGGAGCCACAAAAAATAAAGTCTGTCACTGTTTCCATTGTTTCCCCATCTATTTGCCATGAAGTGATGGGACTGGATGCCATGATCTTAGTTTTCTGAATGTTGAGTTTTAAGCCAGTTTTTTAACTCTCCTCTTTCACTTTCATCAGGAGGTTCTTTAGTTCTTCACTTTCTGCCATAAGGTGTCATCTGCATATCTGAGGTTATTGATATTTCTCCTGGCAATCTTGATTCCAGCTTGTGCTTCATCCAGCCCAGCATTTCTCATGATGCACTCTGCATAGAAGTTAAATAAGCAGGGTGACAATACACAGCCTTGACATACTCCTTTTCCTATTTGGTTCCATGTCCAGTTGTAACTGTTGCTTCCTGACCTGCATACATATTTCTCAAGAGGCAGGTCAGGTGGTCTGGTATTCCCATCTCTTTCAGAATTTTCCACATTTTGTGGTGATCCACACAGTCAAAGACTTTGGCATAGTCAATAAAGCAGAAATAGATGATTTTCTATAACTCTCTTGCTTTTTTGATGATCCAATGGATGTTGACAATTTGATCTCTGGTTCCTCTGCCTTTTCTAAAACCAGCTTGAACATCTGGAAGTTCACGGTTCATGTATTGTTGAAGCCTGGCTTGGAGAGTTTTGAGCATTACTTTACTAGCGTGTGAGATGAGTGCAATTGTACGGTAGTTTGAGCATTCCCAAAGAAAGGCAATGTTACAGCATTGCCCCAGCGCCATGCAGCTGCCGCTAATTTTCTCTGTAGGATACAAAATAATTAGTATCTTAGATTTAGGCTGGTGGGGAAGTATTGAGAATTAAGAAATTGTGAAATATTTGACTTTGGAAGTATAGTATAATTGTACGAAAGCATGAAGTACCAGTGTATTTGAGATTAATAGTCTTCTATTATAGGTGGAATCATGAATAGGTCATGTGTCTCCCTTCAGCCACATTCAGTTACAAGTGTTCAGGGGTTCATAAATTGGGTGTAATAAGCCAGGTAAATTTGACCATGTCAGAGATGTACAAAGAAACTCAGGGCATATGTAAGGGAGTGTGTGTATTGACTGACCTTAGAAATTAAGTTGGGTAAGGAAGACAGATAGAAATTGAAAAAAGCAGGGTAGTGAAATGATGGTGGGGTCAGTTTTAACATTGTAGAAATTAGAACTATCAAGTTAGAGAAAATTATATTGCTTATATGAATCAGAATACTCGTTCTTGATGTAATCATTAAAATTATACCTCACTTGATGTGATTATATTCTATAAGACAGGGTGAGAACATCTCATGCCAGGCATTATTTATTATAAATCAATTTAAAATATATGTGTATTTATTTATATATTGTTATGTAGCACTATTCCTAATTTGTTTTAAGTTTAGTAATCGTCACAAACCAATTTGCCAACTATATTATATTTTAATCATTTGCCATTATATTTTCCATTTTTAAATTTCATTTGTTACCATTTCTAAGGTTTTAAACATGGCCACATTTATATTATCATATATGTATATATACTATAATATATGAAGTAAAATTTTAAAATTATATACATATAATGTCTATTATTTGTGTATAATCAAAACATCTCTGTAGCTGGATATAGCTATACAAGTCAGGGGTACCAACTGCCTCATCCACAGGGCTATATTCAAGTTGTAAGGTGTAATTATACCTAAATGTAAATCAATTTATCCATCTATCTCCATATCTACATTTCATCCTTATATCTTAGATGCCCAAGATTCTTTCATTTCTTATTCATTTATCTTAGAGCAGGTGGAAGGAATCACTCTAGTGACATTCATATCAGCCAAGTTTTTCCTCTTATTCAGTTCTTATAAAGGTCAAAGGAAAAAAATCAATAGCTTAACTTGGTGTTTTCCATTGTTGGATATATGACAGAATCTCTTGGTAAGCTTTTAAAAATGACTGACACCTGGGCTCTGTCTCAGACCAAATGAAAATATTTGCAGTGAGAGGGGGTGGAGATCTGGGCTAGACTTCTCCACTTGTATGAATCAAATCCAGTGTTAATAGGCTGCCCATCTATTTCACTTGTAGGGATGTGGTGATCCCCTAGTCAATACAAAGATCTCTGTGGAATCAGACAATTCTGATTGATGTCTTAGCTCCATGTCAGCCAATTAACTATGTTCACTGTGTCCTTGACAATTAAGTGCTACCACCTGGCTTCTGAAACCCTCCAGGATTTTAATGGTATTTAGAAATTGATTGTAGCATTTTCATTTATAAATGGCTTACAAAGAAGAGGCACATTCAAAATGGAGGTGAGGGGCTCCCTTCATATTTTTCTCACAAGCTTGGTTAAGACATTGTTTTTTAGACTCTAGGGAGCATAGTTAAGGTTTGGGGTGAGTAAGAATGTGTTACATATTAAATTCACTTTACCATTCCAATCACACTAAGCCTTTGGTTAACTGCCTTTTCAGTTTAATAAGGAAGATACGGAAGTTGAGTTTTATTTGATATA
Organism: Dama dama; assembly: GCF_033118175.1. Lineage (NCBI taxonomy): Eukaryota > Metazoa > Chordata > Mammalia > Artiodactyla > Cervidae > Dama > Dama dama. The sequence goes on along the minus strand of NC_083698.1, from coordinate 22,168,627 downwards.
GACTGTCTTTTGTTCATATTTTAGTCAACCAACCAACCATTCTGAACCATTGAAACTAATATATTCGATCTGGAATCAACATGTCAATAAATTCACCCTAATCAAACATTATATTATGTTCTACCCTAATCTCACACATATTCCTATGTTTCTATTAAATATAAATGGTAGAATCATGCAACTCTTCTTTTTTGCATTGCACTCTTATCAATCAAATTTTGTATCACATCTTTTGATCTAATGAGATTTATTGTTGTTGTTCAGTCACTAAGTTGTGTTTAACTCTTTACAACCCCATGGACTGCAGCATGCCAGGCTTCCCTCTCCTTCACCATCTCCCAGAGCTTGCTCAAACTCATGTCCATTGAGTCAGTGATGCCATCCAACCATTTCATCCTCTGTCATCCCCTTCTCCTTCTGCCTTCAATCTTTCCTAGCATCAGGGTCTTTTCCAATCAGTCAGCTCTTCACATCAGGTGGCCAAAGTATTGGAGCTTCAGTTTTAGCATCAGCCCTTCCAATGAATATTCAGGGCTGATTTCCTTTAGGGTTGACTGGTTTAATCTCCTTGCTGTCCAATGGACTCTCAAGAGTCTTTTCCAGCACCGCAATTGAAAAGCATCAGTGAATTTGGGGTTTGATTATAATGTCTAGAAGCAAGAAGCGAGAGTTAGTGGTAGCTGTAAGGAATATAAGCACCACTGGCAAGACAACTACTTCTGGGACAGACCTTACATGGTCTTCAGGTCAGGAAAAGTGATCTCTTCTGCAGGGTTCAAAGGGCCATTTCTGCTGGCCAAGTGGTCACCATAGAATTTATGGTTTCAGAGTCCGTAGCTTCAGTGGAATTTGTACATAAGCCACTGTTCCAATTTTCAGGGTCTTATTTCCTAAGCCATGATGATAACTTTAACAAAAGAAACTTTGAGAAGTTGGGAATTGAATTTGTGTTGTAATTCATCCATCTATAAAGTGAGACTTTGGGTCTGGTTTTTAGAAATCTTGATGGCTACAGGAAATAGAAGGATTCACAGAAAATTTGATGTCTCTTATATGTGGTCCTTATGCTAAAAACTTAAACCCTTCAGCTCCTTATTTTCTTTTATCCATGTTCTTCAGTACAGGTAGAAGGAAGAGCAGAGTTATTATTGACTTTATCACATCAGAGAACAAAAGGCATATTATCTTTAAAATTCTGTGCATTTGGAATCATACCTGGTACATTCAATTAGAAAAGCAGACTGAATATAGATATAGATAAGCTATTGTAGATATACAGTTTTTTAGAATAAGGAATTTGTTACAGATATTTGGCCTTATACAGAGACATACTGTTAGAAAGAGAAGATGGATATAAAATATAAACATTGAAGGTATAAAATTTCTTACCAGAAAGCAATAGAGATGCTTGGGTAATCCAAATAAAAGGCAAACAAAATTTCATCCCCCAAGACTTGCCCTTCTACTCATTCAACAAAACATGAAGGACAGCAGAATTTATGACCCCAAATATAATTCTTTGGCATAAGAATTATCCTGAGCCTATTATTTAAAAAACAAACAAAAAAATAAAAAACAGGAGACATGAGGGAAGTTCTGAAAACTAGTAGTTTACTCTCTCATGGAAAATACTTATAAGGGAAATCTCCATTTGTAAAGGTTTCTTCTCTGTACCAGGAAGAGAAGGATGAGTGACTCTTTAGAAATGTATCATGGAAAAGACATGGACTTAGATCGCATGGCAAACATACCCTTGTTTTCTGTGCTTTGCTTGAAAACCTCCCATAACTGCCCTCTCACAACGTCTTCTTTTGTTTTTAGCTAAAGATGGTGTTTCAGGTGGTGGGCTTAGGCCATGTCAGAGAGCTTTTCAGTTTTCCTAGGTCTCTCCCAAGTATACAGGAGCTATACAAGTTATGAAACTCTGTTTATTGTTTTCCTGTTAATCTGTCTTTAATTACAGTGGTGTCTTAACCAAGAATTTAGAAGAGTAAAGGGAAATCTGTTTTTCCTCTCCAACACTGGCTACTGCTGTGGGGAAATTTTGCAGATGTAATTGAAATTTTATACAATTGACAAGGTTATTGAGGACCAGATAAATAGTCTGCAAATGAAGTGCTTTATAATCTGAGGAAGTCTACTGAAGTATTACTAGGTGTCCTCAGTTACTCGTGGTGGAGTCGGGGTGGGGAATAGAATAAGAATTTTAAGATATGCATCAAAATATTTTATCACAGTCTCTAAGCATAATAAGACAATTATCAGGATTCCAAATATTTAATTAGCAAGTAATCAAAGCCTGAAGTAAATTTTTGTGCACCAAGTAGGATGAGGAATAAATTCCAAACAACTTTAAGATTATAAAATGATGATCCAGAATATCATGCTTCCCAGGTCTGTTTTCAAAACATTATAAAATTGAATAGATTTTGAAGTTCCATCTAAATGTATTTTAAATTTTAAACACTCATATTTATTTTAAACACTCATATAAATAATTTTTAAACACTCATATTTTAAAAATATTAAGTTTTCCTTTAATAAAACTGAAATACTAAATCCAATCCATAATTTTATATTATTCTAACGTAGCAAAATTTACAAGATTCAGTGCTCCCCAAACCAATTGCCATCTTAACACTTAAACTACAAAAATTGGATCTGTTAGATAGAATAGGAAACAGGAGTCCAGAATGGTGGTCGCTAAAAAGACAAGGAAGGGAAAAGCCCATGAAAATAGAACAAAGGAAGGTCCGAGGACCGGAGTGAGGGCCTCAGGTAGAACAAACAGCCCTCCTGGCTAGCCCAGTTTACATAGGGCAGGACCAGGGGGGAGGAAAAAACTTATAAAAAGAGGAGCCAAAGGGCTGGGCTCTCTCTCTTCTCTTTGCGTCTTTGGGTCGGCATGCCTTCCCACCTTGAGGGTGTATTTGCTTGCTATTTTCTAAATAAAACTGAGCTGTAACATGGAGCTGTAACACTGATCTGTCTAAGAGCTATAACATGGTCTGTCCGAGACCTGAAAGCTATAACACAGTCTGTCTGAGATCTGTGACACGCCAAGGGCTTTAATGTCCGTTGCTTCAAATCTTTGTTGTGATGAGACAGAACCGAGGCGATTACAGTCCCCTGACAGATCCATAAACAATACTGAAAAATGATGGAAAGCCTACTAAAGATATTGAAAGTAGAACAAAAAGGAAAGGAAATAGAATATGAAGGAATTACATAGCAAGTGTATAAACAAATGGGAAAAATATTGAACTATCTTGTATGAAAGGAGTAAAAAGTGAGGGAATCTAATTAAAAGTTGACTCCTGAATTATTTTTTGTATTTATCGCCATAGCAATTTTCATGGATATGAAACAGACTGTTTCGCTTCTGGCTTAAATAGAAGTCCAAGTATGTGGATGACAGCTCCTATTTAAACATTTGGTATTTTTGTTAACTGTATTTGCCTTTGATTTGATGAATCTGTTTGAATGAGGGTACACATTTGTTCATGATCCTTAGCCTTAAGGAAACAAAGCTCTTTTACAATGCCCTGCTCAGGAAAGTTAATTGGATTAATTTAGATAATGCAGCTGTAAGAACATTTCTGAGATGTCTAAATAAATAGTTATTATGCCAAGAACAGATCTAGATAAAATTATGACATGTAAAAAATGTTCTCAGTTCCTCACTGCCCTACTCTGGTGATAATTCCTCACCAGAGCAGAAACTGTGTTCATCTATCAAAATTTGCCCTGAGGAAATTTCTGGGACATGTTTTGTCTTATATGGAGATATAATCATGTATAAAATGTGGCTAGTAATAAACACATGAGTAAAAAGTAACAGAACCAGCATGACTTTATATCTTAGAGCATCTCTTAAGAAATATGTTTTTAAGTATTATCTTAATCTTCATTAAGCAAAGTGAAAGATTCTTCATTATTGAAAATTCAAATATTACCCAACAGAATTGGGTGGTTCTGTTTGTGTACTTTGTAGTTTTGGGTTTTAGAAAAGCTGTACCAATATTCCCTGAAATTTTATCATACAAATAAAGGATTGTTACACATATGGTTTTGGCTGAGATTAGAGGTTGGTGTTTCCTAAGTTTCTGTTGGAAAATTCACTTTAGGAAAGATCCACATAAAAGAATCTCTTTAGATAAAAAGTACAATAGAAGAGTGTACCCTTTAACCAGTGTCTTACTTTATAGTCTCAGTCATTTATTCAGATAGCATTAGCATTTAACATATACCTAGTACATGGAAGGCATACAGTTAACATTATTTGAATTAATGAATGCATGCTGTCTTACAGTGGGTGTGAAAAAATTGCATTTACCTAAAAGTGTGAAAGTGTTAGTCGCTCAGTCATGTCCGACTCTTTGTGACCCCATGGACTGCAGCCTACCAAACTCCTCTGTCCATGGAATTCTGCAGGCAAGAATATTGGAGGGTGTTGCCATTCCCAACCCAGGGATTAAACCCAGGTCTCCTGCATTGCAGGCAGATTCTTTTACCCTAAAGAAGAGATTAAAAGGAATTTTACTAAAAACATACTTAAAGCAGAGTCATGTTTGCAGGTATGGCTTCAATGTGATCAAGTAACCTCAGAATCCTTTTTGGAAAGAAATAGGTTATTGATAATTTTTAAAAAGCAGAATAATCATTTTTAGTGAGATTATATCTCTGAAAATATTTTTTAATACCTAGAAAATACTGATGTTCAGCCTTTATTTTAAGAGAAAATTTTATTCTTCTGCTCCCACCAAAATTCTCAAAACAAATTATTTAAATTCATGTGGATATTTGAGAGATATCCATGACACTGTTGTTGTTTAGTCGCTAATTCGTGTTCAAGTCTTTTGTGACCCCACGGACTATAGCCTGCAAGGCTCCTTTCTCCGTGGAATTTCCTAGGCAAGAATACTGGAGTGGTAGCCATTTCCTTCTTCAGGAGATCTTTCCAACCTAGGGATCTAACTTGAGTCTCCTGCATTGCAGGCAGATTCTTCACCGATGATCCAAGCCCACCCATGACACATAGGACTTAAAATAATAGAGGTAGATTTTTAAAGTGAAAAGGAATTTCACAGCTATCAAATGATTAGAAATCCTTGATAAAGTGAAGTAAATACCAAAAGTAATATGCTTTTCTGCTTGTATGTCCAGTATGTTTAAATTGATTAAAGTGGCTGTCAGACTCCTCTTCACAGCAGTCTAAATCAAGAAAGTTTCCATCTTCATGAGCCCATATTTACAAATGGCCTCAGGTTTTCAGCCTGTGTTCATTCAAGTGAAACATGATCCCTTGCTTAATTAGATATTCATCAGCTATTTAAATGTATACATTTTTGTTTGTTTTTGCTATTCATTTTTAAATTAATGTTTATTGAAGTATATTGAAGTATATTAGTATATTTACAGTTTTGTGTTAGTTTCTGCTATACAGCAAAGTGAATCAGTTATATGTATATACAAATCTCCACTCTTTTTTAGATTCTTTTCCCATGCAGATCTTTACAGAGTTTTGAGTAGAATTCCCTGTGCTATACAGTAGGTCCTTATTCATTATCAGGATTTTTATAGTAGTGTCTCCATGTCAATTCCAATCTCCCAATTTATCCTTCTCACCCTTTCCCTCTTGTTAACCATAAATTTGTTTTCTACATATGTAAACTCTGTTTCTGTTTTGTAAATAAGTTCGTTTGTACCAATGTACAATGTACCAATGTACACTTTTAAATGAAATCAATAATCTAACTTGGAAGAGAGAGATAAGTTTGTCATGATTTATGAGTAGTAAAATGACACCTTGACCACAAAGCAATTACATCCTGATACTGACACAATGAAAAATTACCACTAACAACAGAAAAGCAAGATTATGGTATTAGAAAAAAAAGTTGACCTCCAAAATGCCAAGAGAAAAGGCATGAAAATATTTCGTTACTCTGAATAGAACCCTGGTAATACCTGAAGTATTTACATCAGCTTCCCAATAATAAGCTAAGTTGCTTATCCATGACTTTCATTAAACTACAAGTTTAAAAAACATATGGGGTTTAATTTATTTGATCTAAAGGGCAATAACACTGTTGGCCTTATTTTTAAGGTGGAGTTAGTTTAAGTAGATATAATTTAGGCTGAAAAGTTCATGTGAGAAGTAGAACATATTAGGTATCTTAGGAGAATAACAAAGTTCTCTGAGGATCCTAAGGAACATATATAGTTGCAATTACATAACTGGAATATAAATAGAAAATTTGTTGTTGTTGTTGATTTCAGGAGGGAGCATATAAGTTTAAAGTTTGTGTATCTTATTGGTAATAGTTTGACCAGTTAAGGTGGTAGAGTAAGACCATTGCAACTTAAAATAACAGTGGAGAATACCAAAGATTTAAGAGGGAGTCAAATCAGAGAAGAGGAAGTTTGTGTGTGTGTGTGCACGTGCATGCAGTGGAAATTCAAACAGAAATACATTTTAAAGAAAATATGAGTGGCCTGATTGGTGAGTCTGAGCTTGAGAGTAAATTCATTCCCCCCTCTCCCTCTGGAAGATCGATTATAAAACCATGTAGAGGTGCACTATACAAAGGAAAAAATAGAGAACAAATAAATTGGAAGCTGATGAAGTTCGTGGCATCAGAAGGAATTGGGATTGGCTGTATAAATTACTGGGAAATTTACCTCTGGAGGCTTCTGTAATAATTTGATGCAGTTTGTTGGAGACAATAAGATCAAACACAACAAGAAGTCTTTACAAAAAGGAAGGCTGAAAAAAAAAATAGCATTCATTCCCCATTCATGTATATTTCAGCTATGCATGAGGCACTGTGCAAGGACTAAACATACAGAATGTATAGCCTCTAAACTATGAAGCATAACATCTATGTGGAGAGATAGTTAACCGTAAGACATGTGATGTACATGAGAGAGATCTGAATGAGATGCTTTCAAACCACAGAAGCACACATCTATACTAGGGGGACATGGACAGCTTTCCAGAGGGAAAGAGGGCATGTTTTTTCCAGGTGAACAAGGGATTGTGACTGGGTGGAGTTTTATGTTAAGAAGTGCTTGCACTTCTGAAACACCTGGAGTATAGTTTCCTTAATAGATGGATTGTGTGAGATGAGTCAGATGAGACACATGATGATCAAATCATCAAAACTTATATATTCAGGAGTTGGATTTTGCTGTAGATATATTTTAAGTAGGGGAGAGACATGATCAATTTTCATTCAAAATTTTAAAAAAAGACATTACTTTCAAAGAGTGATAAATTTGAAAAGAGGTAGAGTAATTAGGAATGTATCATATTAACCTAGGTCAGGAGCTGGAGATCAGATTAAGCCAGAGGAAGTATGAGTAGAGAGGTAGGAATAGATTCAAATGATGATTATGGTAATTATGATGGTACTGATGATGGTGATGCTAATGCTGTTTCTGTTATTCTTGCTGCTGCTACTGATTACAGGTAACATTTCTCAGTACTTACTATTTGACATGTTCTGTGGAAAGTTTATTATATAAATCCTATCACATAATCCTCTGGCATCCCTAGACCTATTTTTATCTTCATTTGAAATAAAATAGATTAGCACACGTATTTGAAGAATGATTTTCTCAGTTTAATGACAATAATGCCTACTCATCCTGCAATTCCACTTGAAATAAAAGATTCCTGCCCCTTGTCATCTAGTTTGCATACTCACCCATGCTCTTATATGACACACTCTAATAACGGTGCCATCTCTAATATTTGCATCAACCAGTCCATCCTAAAGGAGATCAGTCCTGGGTGTTCACTGGATGGACTGATGTTGAAGCTGAAACTCCAATACTTTGGCCACCTGATGGGAAGAGCTGACTCATTGGAAAAGACCCTGATGCTGGGAAAGATTGAGGGCAGGAGGAGAAGGGAACGACAGAGAATGAGATGGGTGGATGGCATCACCGACTCAATGGACATGGGTTTGGGTGGACTCCAGGAGTTGGTGATGAACAGGGAAGCCTGGTGTGCTGCGGTTCATGGGGTCGCAAAGAGTTGGATACGACTGAGCGACTGAACTGAGCTGAACTGAACTTACTGGCTTTTATGTGTGAGGAGCTAGATTGATAATTATAATTCTATTGCTTCTTTCATGGGCATCAGTTCTCATGAGAATTGAAAAAAGAGAAAAAAAGACTGAGCACATCCCTTGAAAATTACCTTTAGTACATGTAATTTTTTACTTGTAATAAATTTATACATTAGGGTGATTTTTAGTATTTAAATGTATGACAATCAGTCTATAAAAGAAGAAAGCCAATGCTTTGTCACGTACTCTTTCCATTATGCTGAAAAGTTAAGACTGATAATGAAGATTCAGAACTTGCACAGCAAAACCAATAATTCTAAGGTTTTACTTGGATGGCTCCTTGCATTATCAGGAACACCTTTTTGACACTATAGATGAAGATTGTGCATCCAGGCAAGCTTGATAATGGCATTCTGTCACCATAGAGCACAGAGTGAAGCCCCTGGGGCGAAAGGGAACGTCTTAAACTAAATGGACAGCTAATGAGATACTTGAAGGCACAGACAGTGAAACGTGTTATGGGAGCAAGGTCTATACAAATTTGTTTGAGGCCTCTGGTTCATTGATCTGTTTATGGAGATGTCATAGGTTGATATATCCTTTATTGCTGTTGCCAAGAATAGATTGAAGACATATTGAACACATCTTATTTGGTGAGAGTTCCCAGAGGGAGTATGAGAATGAGCAACCTCCATCAATAACATTGGAGGGTATCCTGCTTGATTTAAAAAAAAAATTAATTGTATAGTAATTGCTTTTCCAGTGTTGTTTATATTGCAGCCAATTCTGAATGTCAGTTATTTACCCTGAAGAAGCAAGCAAAATCACATGTCCTTAACATTGTCATGAAACTGTCCATCTCATTTATGTATAATTTAGCTGTGTCTAAACAAAGAAAGTAAATGAAGAATCAAGCAAGTAAAGAGGAAATTTATTTCCACCAGCCACACTAGATCACCATTTTATCAGTTTTCTCAGTAGTGCCATGGACTCTCCACTTCTGTTTCCCATGAATATAGGTGAAAACACAAATTAAAACTGAAGCACATATTTATACAATTTGTAATCATGAGTTTGAGCAGAAAGCTGATTAAGATGGTGGCTCACTGGGAAAGAACCTGCCTGCCAGTGCAGGAGACATGAATTTGATCCCTGGGTTGGGAAGATCCCTTGGAGAAGGAAATGGCAACCCACTCCAGTATTCTTGCCTGAGAAATCCCATGGACAAGAGGAGCCTGTTGGGCTACAGTTCATGGGGTTGCAAAGAATCAGACACAACTTAGCAACTAAACAAGGCAATGATATCAGCACTCCTAGAGGAGAATAAGAACAGCTCAAGGTATATACATCTCCTTTAAATGAGAAACTGGGAGAAAACTGATATTCTCAATAGGATTTTTCACATTTAAGTATTTGGATGCCAATTTACCAGAATCCCGCAGAAACACAGAAAAATCAAGTTAATTATAAAGCCCATAAAAGCAAGTCTAAAATGAAAAAATTTAAGTCAGTAGGAAAGCTACAAATACATTTAAATATATTACAGTAGTCATATCCTTGACTAGTTAGTAAAAGAGAATACTTACTCTATTCACCACATCATATGTATTTCAATGTAGTAGGAAATTGTTAATGACACAGCAGATGAAAATTTCAGTGATTCAGATTTTCTTCAATATATCACCTTATAATTTAACCATCACAATGATACACCTTTTTTGGCCAGGTGGCTAAAAATTGTAATGATGTGCAGTTTATAGCTGGAAGTTACAGAAAATCATAACATAAAAATTTAGCATTATTTTAAAAATCATAATTTCTACTGCAGATTTCAGTAACATACATTAATGATGAAAATGGACTGCTTATAATTACTAAAAGTACAACGGTGTGTATACACCTGTCATTCATCTTATTTCACCTTTTGAATCTCTCTTCTCTTTACTGTTGGACGAATTAAACTATTTGAAAAAGAGGATTCTAAAAATATTTTATCCTTTGAAGTGAAGTACTAACCACTCAGTCATGTCTGACTCTTTGAAAACCCATGAACTGTAGCCCGCCACAGTCCTCTGTCCATGGAATTCTCCAGGCAAGAATACCGGAGTAGGTTGCCATTCCCTTCTCCAGCAGATCTTTTTGACCCAGGGATCAAACCCAGGTCTCCTGCATTGCAGGCAGCTTCTTTACTGTCTGAGCCACAAAGGCTCCAGATTTTATCCTGTATCTTCACTATTTTGAGCAGAAGAATTGTGATGATTAATTTTATGTGTCAACTTAACTGTGCCATAGGGTGCCCAGGTTAAATATTATTTCTCGGCATGTCTGTGAGGGTGTTTCAGAAGGAAATTAGCTTCCGAATCAGTAGACTGAGTAAAGATTGCTCTCCTCAGTATGGGTGGGCATCATCCGATCATGAGGGCCTGAATAATAGAACAAAAAGTTGGAGGGAAGAATGTATTCTGTCTGCCTGGCTGTAGAGCTGGTACATTGATCTTCTGTCCTTCAACTAGGACTTATACCATGAGTGATCCTGGTACATTTTGACTAGATTTTATACCATCAGTTCTGATTCTTTTGGTTTTCAGGCCTTTGTACTTGGAGCTATACTAGAACTAGAACTAGAACTAGAACTATACAATTAGCTTTCCTGGGTTTTCAGCTTGCAGATGGCAGGTCATGGTAGTTCTCAACCTTGATAATTGCATTAGCCAATTCTTTACAATAAACCACAATTATAGAGGAGATGTGTGTGTGTGTGTGTGTGTGTGTGTGTGTATAAAGGAACATGGTGAGCTACAGTCCATGGGTTGTAAAGAGTTGGGTACAGCTGAAGCAACTGAGCACACATGTGTGTGTACACACACACACAATATATACATGTGTATTAGAGAGAAAGTAAGAGAGAACCATGACTAATGCCAGGATATTTCAAAGACAGCTAGTCTTTCATGGTCCTGGTAAAGAATTCTCATGTTGTACGTCACCTGTATGGAGGCATACGAGGTTATTTACAGATTATCTGTTGATGAGCATTTTAATCCTTATTTCTTAGCATATCATTGGATTTATTAATGGATCATTGGATTAATCCAATTAATAATAATTAATAATAATACATAATAATAAATGCAATTAGTCATTAGTTATAATTCCAATTGAGTTTGGAATATGACTAATAACCCATTAGTCATAAGTAAATATGAACTAGCTTAGTTACATTTGAGATTCAGTTTAGTCTACTAAATGTTTGCATCAATTCACACTGTCATTTTTGTCATGCAGAACACAGTGGGTTATGGTCACTTAACCAAAAATACCAACATCTCAGTTTAGAACCAGGTGGAATATACTTACAGCTGATTCACACTGTTGTACAGCAGAAACTAATGTAAAGCAATTATCCTACAATTAAAAAGAAAGAAAGCATGTTTGTTTCTCTTCATGACATTTCTTTGGTGAGTTCCTGTGGGTCTTCCTCTAGCTCACCTCACTACAGGCCCGAGGCTAATAGGGAAGTGGCCATCTAACTCACGCTTTGACAAATTACAGCCCGCAGGCCAAAAACAGCATGCTCCCTGTTTTTGTAAATACATTTTTATTGAGATTCAACCATACCCATCTATTTACATATTCATTTTTTCTACTTTTAACTAAGACAGCACAGTAAAACACCTGCATCAACGACCCTAAAGCCTGCCAAACCTAAAATATTTGCTATGTGACCCTTTTTGAAAAGTTTACTGACCCCAATCTGGTACATTTCTGTTGCTAAATGGGGTAAATGGAAAGAAATCGGGTGTGATGAGCCATTCTCTGGCTCTTAAAGTTTAATTCCTAAATTGAATTTCATCACATTTTATCTTTTAATCAAGGGATCATGTGTTTTATTTACCTTGACTTATTTCAATTTAGCAATATCTGCCCATTAATTTTATACTGTAAGGAGAGCTAAACTGGGGATAAAAAACATTGAATCACATTATTTTTTCCCTGGAATATTTCAGCCTTTAATTATCTCATGACACTGGATATTGATGAGAAGTCTGAGACCAGTCTGATTTTTTCTCCTCCACTCCCATAACCTCTTTCCCCCTTACTTTTGTACTCATTGCCTGAAAAAAACTTTTTTTCTTGAAATTACAGCACTTTAAACAGGGTCATTTTTCCTGAATAATCCAGTTTGTGTTTTTTTTTTTTTTAAGTAATACAACATGCCTCTTCAGTGTACTTATTTAATTCTTCTTTCAGTGGAAGAAAATATTATTCTGTTGTATTGGTTCTTTTTCTAGTATTTGGTATTAACTGTGATTTTTAAGTCCTTCATGTCATTTTATTTGGATATTTTCATTTACTCTCAAACTGATTGCTTTTGTAATATTGTTGCTTGGTTCATGATTTCATTCCCCTGAGTCTCAAATCCTCCTATTCATTTAGTTTTTCACACTAATCATCTCATGTTTAATATCTCATTTCATTCAAAGTATGCTGTCCTTACATTCTTTTATGGAAACACTTATAACATTAGTGGAGTTATTTTGTGTGTCTGGGTTTTGTTTAATGTCAGAATTGAATACTTCATTACTCTGATATTAATATCTTTAGTGTATCTTCTTATAGTGTTATGGATAGATGTCGTTTTGTCTCATTTCTCCTTTCACTCATGTCTTAAAAAAAATTTTTTTATTGTAGTAGAGTTGCTTTATACTGTTCTATTAGTTTCTGTTGTAGAGCAAAGTGAATCAGCTATAAGTATGCATCAATTCAGTTCAGTCGCTCAGTCATGTCTGACTGTGACTCCATGGACTGCAGCATGCCAGACTTCCATGTCCATCACCAATTCCTGGAGCTTGCTCAAACTCATGTCCATTGAGTCAGTGATGCCATCCAGCCATCTCATCCTCTGTCATCCCCTTTGCCTCCTGCCTTCAATCTTTCCTAGCATCAGGGTCTTTTCCAAGGAGTCAGTCCTTCAAATAAAGTGGCCAAAGTATTGGAGTTTCAGTTTCAGCATCAGTCCTTCCAATGAATATTCAGGACTGACTTCCTTCAGGATAGACTGGTTGGATCTCCTTGCAGTCCAAAGGACTTTCAAGAGTCTTCTCAGTTCAAAAGTATCAATTCTTTAGTATTCAGCTTTCTTTATAGTCCAAATCTCACATCCATACATGACTACTGGAAAAACCATAGCCTTGACTAGATGGACCTTTGTTGGCAAAGTAATATCTCTGCTTTTTAATATGCCGTTTAGGTTGGTCATAGCTTTTCTTCCAAGGAGCAAGCATCTTTTAATTTCATGCTTGCAGTCACCATCTGCAGTGATTTTGGAGCCCAAAAAATAAAGTCTGTCACTGTTTCCACTGTTTCCCCATCTATGTGCCATGAAGTAATGGGATGGGATGCCATAATCTTAGTTTTCCTAATGTTGAGTTTTAAGCCAGCTTTTTCACTCTCCTTTTTCACGGTCATCAAGAGGGTTTTTAGTTCTTCACTTTAGACCCTAAGGGTGGTGTCATCTGCATATGGGCTTCACTGGTGGCTGAGATGGTAAAGTGTCTGCAGTGCTGCCTCCTGGGCTGCAGTCCTCGTTTTGCCCCAAATAAAACTTAACTCGCAACTCTCAAGTTGTACATCTTTTTTTAGTCGACAGTTATGGCGACCAATGAAGCGACTCTGAGTGGACTTCCTTCCTTCAACCTGACTCCATGAGGAACTGGAGCTTTGGTACAAGCAGTGGTTCTTTGTGCCCATCCACCTCCTCGGGGGGTGCAGATGACACTCTAGGGTAGTTTCTGAAGCTTATCTCAGTAATCTGTGTTTGGATGAAGATCAGATGCCTCACGCATGACCTGCAACCAAGACTGGAAGAAGACATAATTTAAGGAACTGTCTCCAACCTGGATGGAAGGACCTGTCTATCAGGTACTCTTAGCTAGCTCATACCCAGTGAAACTGAAGGGAAATTGACTCTTGGGTTAACTCCCACTTCCAAAGGACCCTAAGCTGGTCTGGTCTACAGAGAGCCTGCTGACTTCAAACTCAGCTTAAAACAATGCTCAAACAGACGAAACTGCACTATACCAGGATGAGAAGACAACATCAGAAGCAGAAGCTTGCCCAAGATGCTGATCTGACTTTTATGATCATTTATAATGTTTTCTTGGTTCCTTAAACCTATGCCTATCAATCAAATATTTTCTATCATGGACATGATTCTATGCTAGTTTAAAACTCAATCCAATTGTTCGGTTATGACCAATTACCTACCTGTGTCTAGTACTTCTGGGTTACCTTGGGGGATTTCTGTTCTCTAGGGCTCTGTTGGATACACCCTAGGAAATTTATTTCAGATGAATGCTCAGTCCTGTTCTATCTGTTCATGATATTACTAGATGGGATCCTCTCACCTGGCCAATTAACAATACCTGCTCTGATGCTGGCCATAGATTTAAGTTTTCTCTTAGGGTCATTCAAACTCAATTGGAATGATGAGCTAAGTCTCAATAAAAAATTAACCTCTCATCTGTTAAAAGGAAAACTTCCACAATTATGGGGTGAATCTACATGGTTAACACCAGGCTGTGGTCATTTAAGTTTAAAACCTCGTCTATGTTGGGAATGGTTAAATCATACTAAAAATGATCAACCTGATAATTATGAGACAAGGCTGGGTGCTTTATGACCTATGCCTATTATTACGCTTAGAGAGAGTGACTGGTATGGAACTCAATGGATTTGTGGCACAAATTTATGGCCCTGACATCTACAAGGATGCATATGAAAGTGTAGCATGGGAGTCCCATGAATTTAAGGTCATACATGTTAAAAAATTAGAGGTAAGCCCAACCAATCTACCATTGGTATGATCTCAGTGGGTCAAAGATCTGTATTCTATTGGTATGACCATCTAGCAGCTTTATGTGTGTGTGTGTGTATGTAACTTCAGTGGGGTTGGAGGATGTAATTCGCCCTATCGAAGCCTTAAATTTCATAAGCTTTAAATGATAGTAACTGGGCTATTAGCCTATTGAATTCTGAGACCTCTCTGTTGAGAAAGGCAGTGCTACACAACTTCAAGGCCCTTGACACCTTACAGCATCTCAGGGAGATATCTGTGCTGCAATTCAAAGTGAACACTATATTTTCATTCCTGAAAATCCTTTAATGTATGTAACACATTTGATGAACCATATGAAAAATCAGATTTCTGCTTTAAGTCACCCATTCCCTAGTCTTGATGATCTTTTAAAAACCTGGTTTGATGTGGGAGGTTCGTGGCTAAAATATTTGCTTTTAATTTCACTAATAATAACTATACTATTTGTATTTTGCCTGTTTCACAAGATTATTGCTTCTTGTATTACCAAATGTATGACTGAGCCTCGAACAAAAATAATGATGACTGAACTTAAGCGGTTGATCAAATTTATAGCTCGATATATGATCAATGATTGCAATAGTGTAACTCTAGATATAGGAAGATGCAATGAAAGGGAATACTCTCCTGGACCATAACTAGAAGACAGGTGTCCAGAGAACTTTGACTTTTAAGACCTAGCCCAGTAATAAATAACACATTGAGTGGCCTATCAACAAAAACCTTCTTCAGAACTGGGAACAAGCCTTCCCAGCAATGTGGGACAAAATGGTCATGAAATGCCCCCCAAAGTATGGTCAGATTTATGACCACAAGAGGGCCATGTCAGCCAGAAACTGGCACTTACCAAGAGCATTGCCAAGAACTGAACAACAGAGGCATTTGCCATCTGCCTTTATAGGAGATTGAGCCCCATGCTGCTATAGCTGTTGACCTTCAATGACCCCCGAGGGAGTTCAGGGTGGAGTGAGGTGCTCCAGGAAATCTGGTGGGACAGGTCTTTAGATAGTTGGATGCTTTTAGGAGAACTTTTCAGGAGAACTCAGAGACCCTGGCTTGATCCCTGGGTTGGAAAGATCCCTTGGAGGAAGAAATGACAACCCACTCCAGTATTCTTGCCTGGAAAATCCCATGGACAGAGAAGCCTGGCGGGCTGCAGTCCGTGGGGTCACAGAGTCGGACACGACTAACGTGACTTAGCACAGCACATCTGCGTATCCGAGGTTATTGATGTTTCTCCCGGCAACCTGGATTCCAGCTCGTGCTTCATCCAGCCCGGCATTTCCCATGATGTGCTCTGCATAGAAGTTACATAAGCAGGGTGACAATACACAGCCTTGACGTACTCCTTTCCTGATTTGGAACCAGTCTGTTGTTCCATGTCCGGTTCTAACTGTTGCTTCTTGACCTGCATAGAGGTCAAGAGGAGGCAGATAAGCTGGTCTGGTATTCCCATCTCTTGAAGAATTTCCCACAGTTTGTTGTGATCTACACAGTCAAAGGCTTTGGTGTAATCAATAATGCAGAAGTAGATGTTTTTCTGGAACTCTCTTGCTTTTTCAGTGACCCAGCAGGTGTTTGCAATTTGATCTCTGGTTCCTCTGACTTTTCTAAAATCAGCTTGAACATCTGGAAATTCATGTACTGTTGAACCCTGGCCTGGAGAATTTTGAGCATTACTTTGCTAGTATGTGAGATGAGTGCAATTGTGTGGTAGTTTGAATATTCTTTGGCATTATCTTTCTTTGGGACTGGAATGAAAACTGACCTTTTCCAGTCCTGTGGCCACTGCTGAGTTTTCTAAATTTGCTGGCATATTGAGTGCAACACTTTAACAGCATCATCATTTAGGATTTGCAATAGCTCAAGTGGAATTCCATCACCTCCACTAGCTTTGTTTGTAGTGATACTTCCTAAGGCCCCCTTGACTTCACATTCCAGAATGTTGGGCTCTAGGTGAGTGATCACACCATCTCCTCTTTTTTTATTTAGCTACAAATATTTTGATTGTGAAAAGTATAATAATAATAAGCCATTTGCAAGTCCCAAAGCACCAGAATTAAGGAGAACACACAATTTTTATACACACATTTTTCGTACAAAAGGTTGATCTTTGTAGACATGTAAAATAAATGATCTATACATTAGTAGCACTGATTGCAAAATAAGTATCTTGCTCTCTGTCTCAAGATGACCAGCCTCCTATGTGGCCAAAAATTTCCTTCATATATAGATCACCACTGTCTTCCCAGGTATCTCAGATGGTAAAGAATCTGCCCGCAGTGCAGGAGACCCCAGGTTGATCCCTGGGTCAGGAAGATCCCCTGGAGAAGGGTTTGGCAACCCACTCCAGTATTCTTGCTTGGAGAATCCCATGGACAGAGGAGCCTGGCGAGCTACAGTCCGTGGGGGTCACAAAGAGTCAGACACGACTTTGTGACTCACACACACACTAGGTCCCCACAGAGCACTGAGTAGAGTTCCCTGTGCTCTACAATAGGTTCTCGTTAGTTGTCTGTTTTAGTTTCACTCATTTCTGATTTGAACAATTGTATTAATATTTTGTTTTTCTCAAGTGATTTAGTTAAATTTTCCTTAACTCTTCTTACTGTGTTATCTAAGACTTGTTTGTCTCCACCTCTAACATTTTATCTGTGAGGGATAAATTGTATGTTCTCTTTGGTTTTCCGGGAGCCTGAACATATGCCAGTATTTGTGCAGGGGAAGGTGGGAGTGGGTTAGGGCCAAAAGTGCTGAGTTAGAACTATGTATTCAGTTTGGGAACTGGCAGCGAGTCAGGAGCTCTGTCACAGGGCTTACACCACCTGGTGGGAATATGTTCTATCCTTTAAAGAGATATTTTTGAGCTTTGAATTTTTCCCCAGTGCATTTGGATCCTTTCGCTTTTGGAAAACGCACAACCCAGATATCCTCATCAATTACTTTTGTTAGTTTTTGAGTTAGGAAATTCCAGGATCAGCCAGTCTTTACTCTGCCACTTTATTTAGGATGTTAAAAGCTATTACAAATGTTTTGTCACTTTTAGAAATGCCCCAGATCATTTTTGGAGGAAAGCAATGAATAAGTAATAAATGATAGAAATGTTAGCCCTACATAGCTGGTTCTTCCACGTAAAAACCCTTTATCAACAGTTCGAGAGTATGGCTTCAGGTTATACCAACAAAATATTTTGAATGAAATTTAAACCAAGTCTCTTAAACAGGTTTCTAGCATATCTTTTTTTTCTTTATCATCCATTGCACTGCTTGATATACAAGTGGAAAGAATATTAGCTGTCAAGGTGACACATAATTGCTATTAAGAGTTCAAAATGGAATCAAATAGGCATGGGTTCAATCTTGGTTGTTTCTGACCAACTGAGTGACTTTGGGTGAATCACTTACCTCTCTGAGCTCTAGCTTCCTCTTAAATTATCCATATCTTTGGGTTGTTGTGACTTCAGCTGTGGGTTAAGTATCTGATTTAGTCTATCATAGAATATCCTCAATGGATAGTTATTACTGTTAGTTAATAACTGAGGGTTTTATTCAGTTTAATAAAAGCATAAGGTGATAACTACCCTATGGTTTTGCCATAAATGTAAAAACACATCAGTTCAGTTCAGTAGCTCAGTCGTGTCCGACTCTTTGCGACCCCATGAATTGCAGCACGCCAGGCCTCCCTGTCCATCACCAACACCCGGAGTTTACTCAAACTCATGTCCATCGAGTCGGTGATGCCATCCAGCCATCTCATCCTCTGTCGTCCCCTTCTCCTCCTGCGCCCAGTCCCTCCCAGCATCAAGGTCTTTTCCAATGAGTCAACTCCTCACATGAGGTGGCCAAAGTATTGGAGTTTCAGCTTCAGCATCAGTCCTTCCAATGAACACCCAGGACTGATCTCCCCTAGGATGAATGGGTTGGATCTCCTTGCAGTCCAAGGGACTCTCAAGAGTCTTCTCCAACACCACAGTTCAAAAGCATCAATTCTTTGGCGCTCAGCTTTCTTCACAGTCCAACTCTCACATCCATACATGACCACTGGAAAAATCATAGCCTTGATTAGATGGATCTTTTTTGGCAAAGTAATGTCTCTGCTTTATAATATGCTATCTAGGTTGGTCATAACTTTCCTTCCAAGGAGTATGTGTGTTTTAATTTCATGGCTGCAGTCACCATCTACAGTGATTGATGTAAATATTGTGGCTATGTATTGCCACAACAAGATATGAAAAATAGCTGTTGAAAAATTTGAAGACCTGAAAACAAGTGTGTGAGAATTATTCCACATAATGTCTTAGTATAATAGATCTGAAACTGTTCAAGTAAATCTCATTTACTCTAGGGAGTAAACAATACTTTAATTCTTTAATTTTTAGTTATTTTTAAATAACTGTTGATTTTCATTTATTTTGTTTCTTTCCCATTTGGAATAGTAATTTCAGTTAAAAATTTCATAGCAAATTTATACCATTTAAATTATTTAGAAAACTGAAGATTTAACAAATTTCTTCATGAGGCACATACTTTCCAGCTTTTCTTCTTTGGTAATTAATTCTCTCATATCTGCTTAAATGAGATAAACTTCCAATTGCTACTTATGGTTGCAGAAGTATAGTATATGAATCAATAAATGTAAATTAAATTAACTGAGTTTATTAACTGTTGAACTCTTCAAAACCCTCAACATCAACCAAAGGAAATACTTAAAAAAACAAAAAACAAAAAACCACATTTAAATAGAGCAATCTTGTGCTTGCACAAAATGGTAATGATTAATGTTATGTTAATGCTACATTTTTCTGAGTGTATTTTTTTAGTTTCCTCCAGGATAATCAGAGAAAGGGCAGTTTTTCATACACTGGTTGTGGGTGGTTCATGTTTTCTTCCTTGTATCTATTTATTATGTCTGCATTTTTAAAAAAATCAATAGAAAGCAATAAAAAAAATCTAAAAAACAAAATTAATTTAAAACTTTCTAAGGAAAAGTACACATAAAATCAGAAAGTTTGATTTACAGGAATTTTTGATTTGACAGAGAATAAGTGTTCTATAAAGCAAACTCCACCTAATTACATTATTTCAGTGTTTATAGGAATTATGTTTGTCCATTTATTCATTTGTTCCTTTATTTCAAAATAAAGCAACTTTTTTCCATTTTAAAAGATCTTGACTTCACATTTATGTACATCAACAAATCCATTTGATTTTCTTACAGTATCCACCTAGTGACCTGTTAAAGTCAGAAGGACAACCTCTATGAAATCTTCATAGATTTTGTTGACCTTTAACTGCCTTTTTAGTATGACTGTGGACCTCTGAACCTGTGACCTTTAGTATCTTATGAAAAATAGAAATATTATTTTACCTCCATGTTGACAGTTTTATACAAATATTTTTCCTGAAAATAATTTATTTCTGCCTAATTATGCAATCATAAAGCTTTGTTCATTATAACATGGTATTCACCATTTTATTGAGGAATTTATTTTCAAGATTCTAATAAATCCTTGTTTACATGCAGAAAAATTTTACAGGCAATTCTTAATCCATAAAGGCAGATTTTATAAGGAGCATAACTTAAATGCTTAAGCAGAGATTTCACAAAGCAAGACCACCTGACCTTAATATTCTGAGAAATGCTTCCAAGTGTTAATAGTCCAGCCTTCGGTATTATCCCACCAATGTGTACCACTTGTCTTTAAGCACTAGGTTCTCATAAGGATGCTGCTGTCTGTGGCAAGTTGACCTTTCACAGAGCAGTTGAGCTACTCAAAAAGTGTGATCACCATATATTAAGCAGTATAAATAAAGAGATAGTGCATACCTTCTGACCTAGAGGGTCTTCAGACTTTTTCATTACCTCTGCCTTTGTCTTTTCCCTCATTTTCAGAAACTATGACATATTTAATGCATTCTCGAAGGAAAGATTAGAAGCAGCATTCTCCTGGCAATTACACGTTGACTTTAGACTCTGACACAGAGGATAGAGCTCAGCCCAATGCTTTATGGGACTAAATACGACCTTTCATATTGCATACGTTCAACAAAAGAAGCCCAAAATACATCATCAGAAGATTGATATATAATAATCTATTTTTTTAGATCCAAGAGCCATTGCTCTTTGAAGGATCAACTAATCACTATTTTTCCCATTCTTTGTCTCCATCATAAGACAATTATGATGTCGTACTTGGAAAAACCAGAGCCCAGCTAAAATGGCATATGGCATTTAACAATATAAATCTCCATTTTCAGTGCTTGCATAAATCTAATGATTTTTTTCTCTTGAGCAAAGAGTCTTTAATGCCTTCCTGGTGTGTTTTGCAGAGCACTGGATCAACATCACACATGGAATATATTTGTAAAGAGACAGGCAGGATTATGTCATACCCAGAAGGGATAATAATCAGGTAACAAGCCTGCATTTGCTGTATTAATCATATTTTTGTGACTGAGAGAATTAAGAATAGAGTTGGTTAATATATTCAAGTTGACCTTGTTCTCAGTCTCTAATTTTGGTGTTTGAAATCTGTTGACCTGTCTGCGCATTGTGTCATTGATAAAGTAAGGCTAATCATGCTTAATACCTCCTCATTGGCTTAGGGCTTTGGAAAGTAAAATTTCACATTTTGCATGTTAACTTGAAAACTTTTATACTATTCAGGTGCTAATGGCTTTCTCTGGCAAAGAAAACTAAAGCATACCCTCTTAGGATTATTTAAAGATTTCTTTCTTTTTTCTTTTTTTTTAAGATTTTGTTTTGACGTGTATACACTGCTTTATTTATTTGTTTTTATTTTGGGCTGCTCTGGGTCTTCATTGCTGTTCACGGGCTTTCTCTCGTTGCGGAGAGCGGAGGCTACTCTCTAGCTGCAGTGTAGGGACTACTCCTTTTGGGGTCTTCTCTTGTTGTGGAGCACAGGCTGTAGGCACACAAGCTTCAGTAGCTGCAGCACACAGCTTCAGGAGTTGTGACTTGCCTGCTCTAGGACGTGTAGGCTTCAGTAGCTGTGGCTCTGGGGCTCATTTGGTGTGGCTGATGGGCCCTAGAGCCTGGGCGGTGTAGTTTTGATGCACAAGCTCAGTTGCTCCACGACATGTGGAATCTTCCCAAACCAGGGATCGAACCTATGACCCCTGCATTGGCAGGCAGATTCTTATCCTCCATGCCACTAGGGAAGTCCTGATTTGAAGAAGATTTTAAGTGAATAATTACATTAATATTTTAAGTCAGTTGCACATCATATTTATATCATAATATTTAGGGTTATTAGCATAAAGTAAAAATTAAACTTTAGATATTAAGGGTATTAAGATTGAAGTAAATGATAAAATGCAGTTTTAAGGAGATGATTTGGTTTTCGCTAAGATAATGTTACATTACACCTGGTAAAAGTTAATTTAGTAAAACTTTTCGGTATAGTTTAGCATCTAATTGGAAATGAGAATGACTGGAAATGGTCATGCTTTATTAGTAAGCTCTTGGGATAAATTTTATGGAATAATTGTATGAAACAAGGTAGTTGTAATACTCATCAAAAACCTATCAGTTGAACTAGAGTTATAAGTGCTGTGCTAATAAGATATTACTATTTGTCAATCTAAAAATCATATAATAGTGATGCTATAATTGATAAAAGTCAAGAGTTTGAAAAGTCATGGATGAAGGGTCTTTCTATTAAGAAATGGTCCATTTCCTAAATGATACCTCATTGCAAAGCAGTTGCACATGTCTGTCGATGTCAGCTTGCATATAGAGAAGAATACAGAATAGGGTAGAAAGTGTGTTTCTTTTTAAATTAAACAAGGTAGACTTTATAGCCATTTTTCATTTTTTCTTTTTAACAGAATGCCACTTTTGTTCAGGCACTGGAGAGCCAAATACTAAAGGTCATATATTTCAGAGTGTATGTACCTGGGGCTAATTTTGTTCAGCTAGGCCTATGATTATAATTCAGTTTTCATGCTGATGGCTGAAACATGTGGTTGACTTCTGGCTCAATAGAGATGAGGGAAAATCTGCAAGGAGGGTTCTGGAAAAGACTTATTCTCACTGATAGCAAGAAAAAGTAGAGGCAAAATAAGTCTTCTCTCTGATAGATTCTTTTGTGACACCTGAAACTTTGGCACTCATTTGGGAACATGACTTGAGCCAACATAAAAGACTTAGTCAACATACATGTAGGCAGAGAAAAATCTTAGAAAGAATGACTCATTATGATGTAATGTATCCACTAAATTAGCCAATCATTCTAACTCTGATCTTTTTAGCTGCAATATGAAATTTCTATACTGCCAAGTTAGCCTATTTTGGTTCTTCTCTAACTTGCATATAGTTGATGCTTGAAGTGTTAGTCACTCAGTCATGTCTGACTCTTTGCGACCTCATGGACTGTAGCCCACCAGGCTCCTCTGTCCATGGGATTTCCCAGGCAAGCATACTGGAGTGGGTTGCCATTCCCTTCTCCAGGGAATCTTCCTGACCCAGGGATCGAACCCTGGTCTCTGCTTGGTATTCAATATATTGAAGCACTTATTTGTGATAGACATTCTTTCTGAGTGGATTTGAAAGCGTTGAAAGTTTATATCAATGGCATGGGTGTATCAATTGGGGTTGCTTTCATCCAAATTTGTAGGACTTTTAGATAATATTGTTAAAATTTAGAACAGAGAGGACCTAAGTTAACATTTTGTACATTTTCTTTCTACCCCACCATTTTATAACAAATACAATGAAATCCTGAAACTTTCATTGGCCTACCAAAGACAGTCTAGTTTTCTGTATTTAGAGCTATATTTAAATACTTGTCCTTATTCTTGACTCAACTCTCTTTATGTTATACTATGATTTTTCATGAAGCTTAGGAACTAAATCATATATCTGATTTTAATTATTACCTTAAAACCTTGTTATGTAGTTAAGTCTTCTTTAAAAAACTTGATGGTATTTATGAATTTTCAATATTAACCAACAGACTTGGTTTAACTCTTGGTATTGGCTAGTCACTGTCCATGGTGCTATCATAGTAAAAAGAGGAAAAAAGCTTTCTAATGTTGACTCAGTTCTTACTTTTTGATATTAGGCAGTCATAGACCTGTGGTATCATTTAAATTTTATTTAAAATAAAGATTTATTTAAAAATAACTTTTAAAGTTATTGCCCACTTTAAAAAAAAATAGCATATTCACTGTATTTGTCTTGAAATTAAGATTTTTAAATTGTCTTTATTTCTTTGGGGCATCCTTGGTGGCTCAGATGGTAAAGAATCTGTCCACAATGGTTGAGACTTGGGTTTGATACCTGGGTCAGGAAGATCCCCTGGAGGAGCGTATGGCAACCTGCTCCAGTATTCTTGCCTGGAGAATCCCATGGACAGAGGAACCTTGCTATAGTCCCAGGGGTAGCAATGAGTCAGATAATGATTGAGCAATTAACACTTATTTGTTTATTATACTGGTAAGAGTTTAGATGAACATCTTTTTAGATTCTATGTGGTCTATAATAGACCAGTTTAAAATTATATCAGGATAATAAAGTAATTGCATGATTTGAGTTTTAGTTAGAAGTTTTGAGCACTGGTTTAGAAGTGGTAGTTTAATATGTTTAAATTTTTTTACATATATATCAGCATCTCAGACTGCCATAAATCAATTATTCATATTAAATATAAGGAAAGTTACATACTTTCCTCAAAGTACTATAATTTCCTTACCAAGGCCAATGAGACTCTATGTGATCTAGCCCCCCTAATCTCTTTCATGTCCTTCCAAGCTCCTCCTCTTTTGCTTGTGCCAGCAACAACTGCCTTTGTGCTGTTCCTGAAATATACCAGCATGCTCCAGTTTACACTTTTAACTCTTTGTTGTTCCTGCTTCTAGACAGCTTTTTTCTTCAGTTTCATATGAACCCACTTATCTCCTTCCTTCTGGTGTTATTTAAAATGTCACTTTCTGTAAATAAATGACAAAAAACAATGTAAAGTTGATTTACAATGTTGACAACATGGTAACAAGTCACATGATAAAAGGCCCAGTGAACCATTTTCATAAACCACCTAAATGGTTTTCATGTCACTGATAATAGAGGTATCGTCATGAGTGCTTCTTCCACCCTATTGGCACAGAACAGCTTTCTTTGTAGTTATTTATTCAGCTCAACTATGAAGAATTTCACATTTAGTTTTGTATCAACTGACATAAGGACTTACCTTTTACACATTTAGAGATAAAGAAAAAGTCAGATAACTTTCCCAAGGCCATCTGACTTATAAGTAATGCAACTGGGAGGGTATATGTTTTTAAGTAGTAGAAGTTTTTTTTTTTTTTTTTTTTTTTTTTTAATAATAGAGATCTTTAACTATCTGAAAAGCATTATATTTATTATAAACCTTATAAAAGTGATAATTGAACTTCAGCAAACTTTATGCTTTTTTGGGAAGAGCATTTTAGTGTTTTTCAAATACAGGTTGTGTTATTTTGCTTCAAAATGTTTTTTGCTTTTTAAAAAAAAAATAGTTTAAAAACTATTTTTAGGAGAAGAATCTTTATCCAGTCATACGAAAAATTCAATAAACTTGATTTTCCATAAAAATGTAGAATTGTATGTCATTCCAGTATATAAAACTCTGCAGAATTTAAGCCAGCATTGTTAGGTTCCATAAACTTTACAGTTCTCACCTTGACCCTGGACTCCAGCTCAGTTTCAGGTGTGGCTCTGTTTTGTAAAGAATATGAGCAAGACAATGATTTAAAAGAGAATAGGCTGCTAGCTCAGTTAGTAAAGAATCTGCCTGCCATGCAAAAACCCTGGGTTCGATTCCTGCGTTGGGAAGATCCCCTGGAGAAGGAAATGACAACCCACTCCAGTATCCTTGCCCGGAGAATCCCGTGGACAGTGGAGCCTGGGAGTCTACAGTCCGTGGGGTTGCAAGAGTCGGACACAACTTAGCGACTAAACCACCACAGACTGCAAGAATCTCTAATAATCTTGAAAGAAGCATTAAGCCATGAAGATCATATCTAAGTATGGATAATCCAGTGGATCCAAGAAAACAGTCATGGTAACTTGGGAATTTTTGAGTGTCTCTCTATCACATGAGCAAAGTGATAATAGCCCAGATAATTTAGAAACAATGAATTGAATCAACTGATTTCATTAAAACATGGCAAGTTTATACTGTGATAATTCATCTTTTCTATTAAAAGGATTTATATCAGTCCCTGACCAGGTATTCTGTTTGCCCACAAATATACAGTTCTTTGAAGCATTGTTATTTATTAATCCTGAAATAAACATTTTTAAAAATCAAAATTAAGGAGAGAGCTTGAAAGGAAGTTTGAAACAAAAACTTGAGAATTTTCATACTGGACAATCAGTGAAATAAAAGGAGTGGTGGGGATTTTATAGGAAAGAATTATTGAGGACAATATGCAGAGATGAAAACAAGTGTTGTTTCCCTAAATTCCATCATTATTTACTCTGAGAAACAGTTGACAGTAGTTCTTCCACAGATCTACCTGCTTTGAAAAATTGCCTATTGAATAAGCAGCCATGTGCCAGGTAAATGGTTTTCTGACCATGAATTTGTTGGCTTGGGTATGGCACTTCCACCTTTTGTTTATATACTTCATCCTACACTTTACTTTTCCTGCTGCCTCTTAACCTTTCTGCTTCAATTTGCAGTAGTGGTTGATGTCTAAAATGTGTAGCCCTGAGGAGACAATCCCAAAATGAAATTGGGCAGTCAGAGCTTGATACCATCAGTAGATCAGACTCATAATACTTCGGTTACGTCAGTCTAAATGTAATGGAGGCAGCAGTCTGTCCTAAAACAAAATTAAAAAAAACACCCCAAACCTGTTTTAAAACCTGCATTAAATTAGATTAAAAAGGAAAATGGCTTGATTATTCTTGTATGATACTAGACAGAAAATGCTGCCCAGGGCATGGCTATCTGTCCCTTGTCACTGATGATGAAGTGACCTTCTCTTTGACTTAAAAGGTTATGTATCTCAACTTGATTCTTCAATAATTTCTCATCTACCAGTATTTAATGGTGTTCCCAGAATCTACCAACATTACTGCAACAGTGCAGATGAGCACTGTATATATATAATAGAAACTGCCATTTTAGTAAAATCTTAAATATCACTGAGCCCTAGCTAGCTGTAAAAATACCTTTTTCTTACCCTTCATCTCTTTTCCTTCTCTTTTGCATTGTCATGAGGAAACTTGAG
Organism: Dama dama; assembly: GCF_033118175.1. NCBI lineage: Eukaryota > Metazoa > Chordata > Mammalia > Artiodactyla > Cervidae > Dama > Dama dama. Next base: position 22,141,433 of record NC_083698.1, on the reverse strand, counting down.
ATCTCTAAAGTCCATAATTTCAAATATCATTAGAACTGAATGACATGTTGGAATGATTTTAAACCCAAAATTCAGGAAACCAAGTTTGAGGCATGGGTTCATAATTCTTGTAGAAGGGTGCATCTAAGTAACTGTACTCAAATTCTCTACTCTTTGTGATACAGGTTTTTATTACTTCCATCGTCTTTTGTTCTGCTGTCACGTATAGTTTCCACAAAATGCTCTGCACACTCTGGATTACTAGAATTAGAACTCTGCTTTTTTGTAGGAGCTATAAAGAAAAAAGAAAAATATGACTAGTTCACCAAATAAAGTTTTGTGTCAGCTTTTTCTGTGCAAGAAAGCTATAGAGGTAGTTTAAGTACCATTTCGAATTCAGGTCAAAAACCAAAATTTCTAAGAAAATTTTCAAGATCACTTCCAAGATCACCCCTGCTTTCCATCACTGTAACATGACACATTATATAATGCACACTTTAAAACTATAAACTGAAAGACACAATAACATTTTTGATATTTACATTTAAGATTCCCCCTTTCCTTCCTCCCTTCCTTTTCTTCTCCCCCCCTTTCTTTCTTTTTTGGTATTGTCTGCATCTTCTGCTGTCTCCGTTTATCCCAGATTTCTGGATTTTCACATTTTGAATCCACATGTGACTGCTAACCATTTAGTACTACCATTCGCCAACCCCTGTTTATATAGGCCAAGACACTGGAGCTAATTGGATAATCTATTGGAGACAGAGGAAGTTATCTTTGATAGATTTCTGTGTGTTCCACTGTATTTAGTGTTTCGGTCTCCTTATCCTCTCTTATGTCTTTTGTGTTATGTTTCCCAAAGTGGAGAAGTGAGTACCACCTCTTCCATGGTGGCTCCATGAAGGTTAATGACTTTTATTAATAGCAACAGACAGTGCAGTTGACTGCACCCTCTTTTTGGAACACTGGCTTCTGCAATTTACAGGACATCACACTTTTCTGATTTTCTGCTTACTTCTCTGACTTTCCCTTAGCAGATTTTTTCTTCTTTGGCTGATTTCTGTTCCTCATTTTACTCTTGAACTGGAATATATTGCGCTACATTTGAATCTTTCTTTTTTCTGTGATATATACATAATTATATATACATGATAATATATTTTCTCCCCATATGCAATGTGTCATCTCTGTATAATGCATCTCTTAATACACAGTGTATCTTCTTTACATGCATACAAAAGTATGAGTCATTAAAATGCTATTGAAAAAATGGAATATTAATAATTATAGCCAAACATATTTATGACTTATTAGTTTCTAAAAACTTGGAAAACAGTTGTGATCAATAGCATGTTATATAATGGAGAATACACTTTCTAATATTAAGATTGTTTATCTTTTGAGAGGTAAGTAATTTTCTTATGTTTATTGTTGTCTTATGCTATTTCTTTCATGTGCTTATATACTATATTTGCACATATATAGTACATGTGTATCATAACTAACATATCTTTGTATATAGTAGAGTAACAAAAACATTATTCTTAAAAAGTAATAGATCAATGAATAAAATAATTGTTAAATTTTACATATTATTCCATTAATGTTTATTTAGCTTATTTTTAGATACAGATTTTATTAGACTCAATGGATATTATGTGGCATTTATGAGGGAATGATAAGGGATTAAAATATTTGCATATATCATGTGGTCAACATATTTGGTGGGTCATATGACCAAAATCAACAGATGGTCAACACCAAAATCAGATTGATTATATTCTTTGCAGCCAAAGATGGAAAAGCTCTATACAGTCAGCAAAAACAAGACCAGGAGCTGACTGTGGCTCAGATCATGAACTCCTTATTGCCAAATTCAGACTTCAATTGAAGAAAGTACGGGAAACCGCTAGACCATTCAGGTATGACCTAAATCAAATCCCTTATGACTATACAGTAGAAGTGAGGAATAGATTTAAGGGACTAGATCTGATAGACAGAGTGCCTGATGAACTATGGACAGAGGTTCGTGACACTGTACAGGAGACAGGGATCAAGACCATCCCCATGGAAAAGAAATGCAAAAAGGCAAAATGGTTGTCTGAGGAGGCCTTACAAATAGCTGTGAAAAGAAGAGAAGCTAAAAGCAAAGGAGAAAAGGAAGGATATTCCTATTTGAATGCAGAGTTCCAAAGAATGGCAAGGAGAGATAAGAAAGCCTTCCTCAGCGATCAATGCAAAGAAATAGAGGAAAACAACAGAATGGGAAAGATTAGAGATCTCTTCAAGAAAATTAGAGATACCAAGGGAACATTTCATGCAAATGGGCTCAATAAAGGACAGATATGGTAGGGACCTAACAGAAGCAGAAGATATTAAGAAGAGGTGGCAGGAATACACACAAGAACTATACAAAAAAGATCTTCACGACCCAGATAATCATGATGGTGTGATCACTCACCTAGAGCCAGACATCCTGGAATGTGAAGTCAAGTGGGCCTTAGAAAGCATCACTACGAACAAAACTAGTGGAGGTGATGGAATTCCAGTTGAGCTATTTCAAATCCTGAAAGGTGACGCTGTGAAAGTGCTGCACTCAATATGCCAGCAAATTTGGAAAACTCAGCAGCGGCCACAGGACTGGAAAAGGTCAGTTTTCATTCCAATCCCAAAGAAAGGCAATCCTAAAGAATGCTCAAACTACTGCACAATTGCACTCATCTCACACATTAGTAAAGTAATAGTCAGAATTCTCCAAGCCAGGCTTCAGCAATACGTGAACCGTGAACTACCAGATGTTCAAGCTTATTTTAGAAAAGGCATAGGAACCAGAGATCAAATCCGCTGGATCATTGAAAAAGCAACAGAGTTCTAGAAATACATCTATTTCTGTTTTATTGACTATGCCAAAGCCTTTGACTGTGTGGATCACAATAAACTGTGGAAAATTCTGAAAGAGATGGGAATACCAGACCACCTGACCTGCCTCTTGAGAAACCTGTATGCAGGTCAGGAAACAACAGTTAGAACTGGACATGGACCAACAGACTGGTTCCAAACAGGAAAAGGAGCACATCAAGGCTGTATATTGTCACCCTGCTTATTTAACTTATATGCAGAGTACATCATGAGAAATGCTGGGCTGGAAGAAACACAAGCTGGAATCAAGATTGCTGGGAGAAATATCAATAACCTCAGATATGCAGATGATACCACCCTTATGGCAGAAAGTGAAGAGGAACTAAAAAGCCTCTTGAGGAAAGTAAAAGAGGAGAGTGAAAAAGTTGGTTTAAAGCTCAACATTCAGAAAACTAAGATCATGGTGTCTGGTCCCATCACTTCATGGCAAATAGATGGGGAAACAGTGGAAACAGTGTCAGACTTTATTTTTTTGGGCTCCAAAATCACTGCAGATGGTGATTGCAGCCATGAAATTAAAAGATGCTTACTCCTTGGAAGGAAAGTTATGACCAACCTAGATAGCATATTATAAAGCAGAGGCATTACTTTGCCAAGAAAGGTCAGTCTAGTCAAGACTATGGTTCTTCCAGTGGTCATGTATGGATATGAGAGTTGGACTATAAAGAAAACTGAGTGCCGAAAAATTGATGCTTTTGAACTGTGGTGTTGGAGAAGACTCTTGAGAGTCCCTTGGACTGCAAGGAGATCCAACCAGTCCATCCTGAAGGAGATCAGTCCTGGGTGTTCATTGGAACGACTGATGCTGAAGCTGAGACTCCAATACTTTGGCCACCTGATAGGAAGATCTGACTCATTGGAAAAGACCCTGATGCTAGGAGGGATTGAGGGCAGGAGGAGAAGGGGATGACAGAGGATGACATGGTTGGATGGCATCACTGACTCGATGGACACAGGTTTGTGTAGACTCCGGGTGTTGGTGATGGACAGGGAGGCCTGGCGTGCTGCGATTAATGGGGTTGCAAAGAGTCGGACACGGCTGAGCGACTGAACTGAACTGAACTGATGACCAAAATTATTACGTTAAAATGTTTCTCATGAAATATAATCATTATCTAATTCTATTTTCCATAATTCTCCCGTTCTACCTTGGATTTTTCCAAAGAATTGAAATTGGAAATATAAATTGGAATCTAGCTAAAATAATTTATTGCTTAAAATGTTATACTGACTTTCTTTTGAGAGTCTAATGCTGAATTTTGAAATACATGAACACTCAATGGCTTAAAACAATAAACATTTATTAGCCCGTGAGCATGTAGTTCATTGGTTTATCCTGGTCTTAGCTGCTCAGTTCTGTTCATTTTGACTGGACTTATTCTCAGATCTAGTGATCAGCCAGCTATAAACTGATGTAGGTTGGCTATGGGAAAACTGGTGCAACTGACTCTCGCCATTTGCCCTTAAGTGTCTAGGTTGAGCATATTTTCTCTGTGAGGACAGAGATGCAAGGGCACAATGGAAAGCTTCCAAGTACTTTTCAAGGCTCTGCTTTTAAAATACTTGCCAATATTCCATTGACCAAAGCAAGTCTTATGCCGAAATCCACAGTAATAGTGGGAGAGTTCTATTTGGTATTAGGTCAAAAAACATGAACACTAGGTGGGGAGCAGAATAAGGTCAGTAATGGAAATAGTCTACCACATGTGATATGAACACATTGGAAACTACTGTAGGGGTTATAATCATCTGTGGAACGTATTAACGTAAATATACATCTCTCCCTCAAAAGTCTCACTCAAAGTGTATATGTGTTCAAAAAGCCATACAGATGATTGGAATATCTACACCTGATTGGGAATCACTAGCTTAATAAATTTAATACCAAGAGATATGGTGTGGCAATTTGATTGGTCTAAGCAGAATGTACTTACATTTTTGGAGCAGTCAAGCAGTTTACCAGGTTCAGGGCATCCACAAAAACTTTAGAAGTAAGCCATTTATTCAAAGGAAAATTTCTTTCTAGGGCTTGTGATTTATCCCTTGTGCTTACTTTTTAAAATATAAAAATCAAGAGCAGTAAATATCTAACTTCAATAAAATGTTCCTCTTAGATTCCCCGTTTCATGTTTTCACTTGGTTTTTCTACTTATTTCATTTTATAATCCAGTTTTTTCCTTTATCCAGACTTTCCAAAGGATCTGTCTTCATTCTCAGACTTGCTCTGATTCAGTGGACTTTTCTAATAATAGCTTAGCAGTAAACTCTGACTAAAGTCTATGCCACAAAATAACTCTGCCTTTAGTATTTTAGTGCCATTTGAATTACTAACATGAGAATGTTATTTTCTAGTTCCATCATAAAATGTTATTTTAGTAAAAATATCTAAGATCAGGTTAAAAATACTGAAATAAGAAAATATATATGAAAATTGACTCATGAATACACATAAATACATACCAGAACTCTACCAGATTTTAACATAGGAAAAAAATGTAAACTATTTTCTCTTTTAATTTTTCCATTTTTTAATCTGCTTCATTGACTGGCTTTAAAATAATCTCTAGTCTAGAAACTTCAATTCTTATGAAAAAATAAGGCTATCTTTTATGTTCAAGAATTTTGTTGGTATACCCCTGTTTTTGTCTATTTTCTTTTTGTTGCCCTTGCCCTGGGTGTTTTATCTGTGAAACATTGCCAAACCAGTGTCATGAGCTTTTATGTCTGTGTACTCATCTAGAAGCTTTAGAGTCTGGGGAATTGTTTAAGTCTTTAATCAATTTTAAGTTGATTTTTGTTTATGATGTAAGATTAAGGCCCAATTCCACTTTTAAGTATGTGGATATTCATTTTTATAAATGCCATTTATTAAAGAGGCTAACCTTTCCTCATTGTGCGTTTTTAGCACCCTTGTCAAAGATCAGTTGACCATATGATACATGGGTTTATTTCTGGGTTTTCTATATGTTCTTCCATTGATGTGAATGCCTTTCCTTATGTTAATACCATACTTCTTTAATTACTGTATCTTTGCAGTGTATTTTATAATAAGTAAGTGTGATGCCTTCAACTTTGTTCTTTCTTCTCCAATTTTTTTTTTTGTTTATTTGGATATTTTGTGTTTCCAAATGTAGTTTAGATTGTATTTTCTACTATAAAAAAATGCCATTGGGATTTTGATAGGGATTGCTTTGAATCTATATATCACTTTGGGTAGTATGGACATTTTAACAATATTAGGTCTTTCAATCAAACTAAAAATCTTCTCCAGAGAAAAAGAAACAATGAATAGATTGAAACAACTACCAATAGCATTAAAAACAAACTAAGGACATGCATAAACATTTCTCCAAAGAAGCCATACAGATGGTCAACAGGTTTTTGAGAAGATATTAAACTTCATTAACCATTGCTGCTGCTACTGCTGAGTCATGTCAGTCGTGTCCGACTCTGTGCGACCCCATAGATGGCAGCCCACCAGGCTCCTCCGTCCCTGGGATTCTCCAGGCAAGCACACTGGAGTGGGTTGCCATTTCCTTCTCCAATGCATGAAAGTGAAAAGTGAAAGTGAAGTCACTCAGTCATGTCCAACTCTTAGCGACCCCATGGACTGCAGCCTACCAGGCTCCTCTGTCCATGGGATTTTCTAGGCAAGAGCACTGGAGTGGGGTGCCATTGCCTTAGGGAAATACAAATTATAGCTACAATGAGGTATCACTTCATACCTGTTAGGATGAATATTAAAAGAAAAAGATGTGTATTGTCCAGGACGTAGAGAAATTGCAACCCTTGTAAACTGTTAGATGAAGTGCAAAAATGGTGATGCCACTATGGGAAATAGTATGGAGCATCCTCAATAGATGAAAAACAAAACTTCCTCATGATCCAGCAATCCCACTTCTGGGTATTTATTTAAGTAATTGAAATTAGGGTCTCGAAGAGATAGTAGCATTTCCATATTGCAGTACTAGTCACAGTAGCCAAATATGGAAACCAACCTGAATATCCATCAGTGGATATGTGATATAAACATACAATGGACTATTACTCAGCCTTAAAAAATAAGAAAATTGTGCAATATGTGAAAACATGGATGAATTGTAAAAACATTATACTAAGTGAAATAAGCCAGCCATAGGAGGATATATATGGCATGATTTCACTTATATGAGATATCCAGAATAGTCAAACTAATACAAGTAGGGAGCAGAACAGTGGTTGCCAGGGATAGGAGAGAAGGGGAAATGGGGAGCTTCTAACCAATGGGTGTGAAGTTTCAGTAATGTATGCGGAATACATTCTAGAGATCTGCTGTATGTTATCATGCCTAGAATTAGCAGTTCTGCATTATACACTTAAAGATCTGTTAGGAGGGTAGAACTCATAGTAATTTTTTTAGTAACTACATGAGTAAAGGGAAGCTTCCCTGGTGGCTCAGATGGTAAAGAACCTGCCTGCAATGCCGGAGACCCGGGCTCAATTCCTGAGTGGGAAAGATCCCCTGGAGGAGGGTATGGCAACCCAGACTGATATTCTTGCCTGGAGAATCCCATGGACAGAGGAGCCTAAAGGGCTGCAGTCCAAAGGGTTGCAGAAAGTCAGACATGACTGAAGCAACTTAGCACTCATGCCAGAGTAAAACACAAATAAAAATAATATTATTGGATAAATTAGAATTAAATGTCATATTTGAAGAAGCTACTTAAATGAATGATCTACCTATTGAAAAGCTGAGGCCTAGTTTCAGAAAACTGGACCAAAGAAACTCTGAAATGCTTGAGGCATGTTTCCTGGCACCATCTTGCATCACCTTTTCTGAGCCTGAAGCCAAAACTCATAGCTTTAAGAGTAGGATGTTGATTGTCAATGTGTTACTAATCAAAAGCTAAGCCCTAAGATTTCCAAACCAGACGTATTTGCAAAACCATTGCAATTTCTTATTTTTTTCTCCAGTATCAGCTATTCATCTCACACTCCTGAAAAGCAATGCATGACTTCATTCATTATGATCTGTGCTTTGGTTTGAATAATTCAGGAATATTCATCAAGATTTACTATTAATCAGTTAAAGATGTTCATAAACAAAGCCAATGAATAATTCATATAAAATTGAGTACATGTGCTCTTATGATGAATAATTATGAACTGATCTGGAATTTGTTAATGACTTATGAATATTTATCTATCGATGGTACTCCTGTGCAATTCACAATACCATGAAAATGGCTTGCTTTCAGATTTCACTGTGTACTTCTGCTGAAGATGCCATTGGGACCATTAAGTATCTTTCCTAAAGGATTATAAGACAATAAAAATTGTCAATGTGATGTCATCTGCAAGACTTACTAAACACACAAAAATATTAATTTTTTCCATAGTCTCAATCCAGATTTTTCTCAGATAATATTGCCTTTCACCATATGATCTTCTTATATGACAAGAAGATTGCTGTGTGAGGCTCCCTTAACTAGTCAGATGTGAAAAATGTGAAAAAATAAGTCAAATTGAAAACCAAATGCTGGAAATACCATTTCCCTGAAGCAGCCACTAATCTTATGCCAGGTGCAGAATGCAATGCTCTTCTGTGAATGTCTTCTTAGTGTGCCCTCTGGCCGCTTGCAAATTGGAAATTTCAAAACAACTTTGGATTCAGTATTTATATGACATGAGATACTTCAGCCTAGGATTGTCATCAGCTGGCCCTTCTCAGGATGAGGAGAGTTAACAAGCAACATTTTTGGAACAGTTAAGGGGTTCCAAGTGCTTGGCAATCATTTATCAGTTAATCTTTATTTGAGGGAGGTCAATTTTCACATGAATTTTCTGCTTGAATTTTCATATGAAGTGTTTCACACAGATGTGAAATAATCTCTAAAAAGGACACAGGGCAGCAAATCTAGGGTAAAAGAAATAATTGGATACAGACCGGGAGCAAATTGAGGAACAAGAAAATTATACCTTTGGTCGACCATGTGGATGTTCTTTCTGCCGGCTACTCTTACCCTAAACAGTCAGTGAGTCAGTTCAGTCACTAGTTGTGTCCAACCCTTTGTGACCCCGTGGACTGCAGCACGCCAGGCCTCCCTATCCATCACCAACTCCCAGAGTTTATTCAAACTCAGGTCCATTGAGTCAGTGAGGCCATCCAACCATCTCATCCTCTGCTGTCCCCTGCTCCTCCCGCCTTCAATCTTTCCCAACATCAGAGTCTTTTCAAAAGAGTCAGCTCTTCACATCAGGCAGCCAAAGTATTGGAATTTCAGCTTCAGCATCAGTCCTTCCAATGAATATTCAGGACTGATCTCCTTTAGGATGGACTGATTGGATCTCCTTGCAGTCCAAGGGACTCTCAAGAGCCTTCTTCAACACCATAGTACAAAAGCATCAATTCTTCAGTGCCCAGCTTTCTTTATAGTCCAGCTCTCACATCCATGCATGACTACTGGAAAAACCATAGCCTTGACTAGACAGACCTTTGTTGGCATTACTTTAAAGTCTCTTCTTATTAATATGCTGTCTAGGTTGGTCATAACTTTTCTTCCAAGGAGTAAGTGTCTCTTAATTTCATGGCTGTAGTCACCATCTGCAGTGATTTTGGAGCCCCCCAAAATAAAGTCTGTCACTGTTTCTACTGGTTCCTGATCTATTTGCCATGAAGTGGATGGGACCAGATGCCATGATCTTAGTTTTCTGAATATTGAGCTTTAAGCCAAATTTTTCACTCTCCTCTTTCACTTTCATCAAGAGGCTCTTTAGGTCTTCACTTTCTGCCATAAGGGTGGTGTCGACTAAAAAAGATGTACAACTTGAGAGTTGCGAGTTAAGTTTTATTTGGGGCAAAATGAGGACTGCAGCCCAGGAGGCAGCCTCTCAGATAGCTCTGAGAGACTGCTCCAAAGTGGCTGTGGGGGAAAGTCAATACATAAGGTTTTGATGAAGGGGGAGTTCAATACCATGAAGACCTCAATACAAAAGGTTTTTTGTTAGTCATGAGGGTCTGATGTCACCATGAAGGGATTTAGTGCTTCTCTAGATATGAGGAGATGCAAGGACTGAGATCATAAAATCTGTTCCTAAAAACATCCAACTATCTAAAGACCTGTCCCACCAGACTGCCTGGATCACAGAGTGCCTCACTCCACCCTAAACTCCCTCAGGGATTGTTGAAGGTCAATAGCTATAGCAGCATGGGTTCAATCTCCATAGAGGCAGATGGCAAATGTCTTTGTTGTTCAGTCATTGGCAGTACTCTTGGTAAGTGCCAATTTGTAGTTGACAGTGGTATCATCTGCATATCTGAGGTTATTGATATTTCTCCCGGCAATCTTGATTCCAGCTTGTGCTTCTTCTAGCCCAGCGTTTCTCATGATGTACTCTGCATATAAGTTAAATAAGCAGGGTGACAATATACAGCCTTGACGTACTCCTTTTTCTATTTGGAACCAGTCTGTTGTTCCATGTCCAGTTCTAACTGTTGCTTCCTGACATGCATACAGATTTCTCAAGAGGCAGGTCAGGTGGTCTGGTATTCCCATCTCTTTCAGAATTTTCCACAGTTATATAGTGATCCACACAGTCAAAGGCTTTGGCATAGTCAATAAAGCAGGAATAGATGTTTTTCTGGAATTCTTTTGCTTTTTTAATGATCCAGCGGATGTTGGCAATTTGATCTCTGGTTCCTCTGCCTTTTCTAAAATAAGCTTGAACATCTGGAAGTTCACAGTTCACATATTGCTAAAGCTGGCTTGGAGAATTTTGAGCACTACTTTACTAGGGTGTGAGATGAGTGCAATTGTGTGGTAGTTTGAACATTCTTTGGCCTTGTCTTTCTTTGGGATTGGAATGAAAACTGACCTTTTCCAGTCCTGTGGCACCTGCTGAGTTTTCCATATTTGCTGGCATATTGAGTGCAGCACTTACACAGCATCATCGTTTAGGATTTGCAATAGCTCAAGTGGAATTCCATCACCTCCACTAGCTTTGTTCCTAGTGATGCTTCCTCAGGCCCACTCACTTGACTTCACATTCCAGGATGTCTGGCTCTAGGTGAGTGATCACACCATCATGATTATCTGGGTCGTGAAGATCTTTTTTGTATAGTTCTTCTGTGTATTCTTGCCACCTCTTCTTAATATCTTCTGCTTCTGTTAGGTCCCTACCATTTCTGTCCTTTATTGAGCCCATTTGCATGAAATGTTCCCTTGGTATCTCTAATTTTCTTGAAGTCTAGTCTTTCCCATTCTGTTGTTTTCCTCTATTTCTTTGCATTGATCACTGAGGAAGGCTTTCTTATCTCTCCTTGCTATTCTTTGGAACTCTGCATTCAAATGGGTATATCTTTCCTTTTCTCTTTTGCTTTTTGCTTCCCTTTTCACGGCTATTTGTAAGGCCTCCTCAAACAGCCATTTTCCCTTTTTGCATTTCTTTTTCTTGGGGATGGTCTTGATCCCTGTCTCCTGTACACTGTCACGAACCTCCGTCCATAGTTCCTCAGGCACTCTGTCTATCATATCTAGTCCCTTAAATGCATTTCTCACTTCCACTGTTTAATCGTTAAGGGATTTGATTTAGGTCATACCTGAATGGTCTAGTGATTTTCCCTACTTTCCTCAATTGAAGTCTGAATTTGGCAATAAGGAGTTCATGATCTGAGCCACAGCCATCTCCCAGTCTTGTTTTTGCTGACTGTATAGAGCTTCCCCACCTTTGGCTACAAAGAATCTGATTTCAGTGTTGACCATCTGGTGATATCAATGTGTAGCGCCCTCTCTTGTGTTCTTGGAAGAGGGTGTTTGCTATGATCTAAACACAGGCAGTAGTCAATTTATTCTTTGCTGCAGTCCTAAGAAGTTGGTGTTAGCGTTGTGTCCACTATACGGATGATTAAACTAAGACACACAGTGGGTAAATCAGTTGTTCAGTACATGGCTAGTAAGGGCAGAGCTGGAATTCAAATCCATTCAGCAGGGCTCCAGACTGGTCTGGCGTGTGCTTAGTTGCTCAGCCGTGTCTGACTCTTTGCGACCCTTTGGACTATAGCCTGGCCCTCTGTCCATGGGATTCTCCAGGCAAGAACACTGGAGTGAATTGCCATTTCCTTCCCCAGGGGATCTTCTGGACATAGGGATCAAACCCATGTCTTCTGTGTCTCCTACATTGCAGGCGAATATTTTACCCCCTGAGCCATCAGGGCTGGTGATCATTCTGATATGCTATCTCCACCACCTGTGAGATGTCTGCTGCCCCGTTTTGTGTCTTGCCAGTCAAGATTGTCCTGCCATATTTTGTCCACTCCAGCAATTAACTGTATATACATTTCTGCTAAGTTTTATCTAAGAAGCTTGTTTTATGTCCAGTTACTTTCTTGTCTCTGGTAGGGAGCTATTCAGTTATCCCTAGTATGCAACTCTTTTTGCTCTCTGAAAGTCTTTTGAAAGAAAAAAGTTTTGGAAATGCTTTTAAAATGCCATATAAGTGGGTCCATACTGTCCCTTTTAAAAGATTAGCTAGTCAGGACAAAGTGTGGAGTTTTATATCATTTTCTCTAGAAGATCCTAAAATGTGTCTTGGAAAAAGGGGATGCTTTTGCAGTTAAGCCAGGGAGGGGATCATAACTAACTGGATGTGCATATAATAGTAATGAGTGCAGGATTGAACCGGCAGAGGAGCTCACATGATCTTTGACTTTTTTCCTGTGATGCCAGGACATTTTCTTAAGTGCAGGTGTAGTGTTTCTGGGTATATTTAGGCAAACTACTTTGAGACTGGAAATCCTGTTGATGTCACACACTGGGTGGTTAAATTCTTCAGTTTTTAGTGAAAGTTAATGGTTGCTATGAGGTCAGTCTCTATTCAAAATAATTATTCTATTTGAAGAGAGGAAATGTCTTTGAACTATTTTACTTTCCTTTGAGTTTAGGACTATTTCACACAGTTTTAAGTGTTTATCTCTGGACCGAGCTTTTAGATTATATATATACATTTTTAGACTTCTCCCCATCTTATCAAAAGGATAGTAATATTTGTTAATAACCAGGAATTATAGTTATTAGTTAATTTACAAATATTATTGGTATAATGGGAATGATATCTGACAGCTTTAAAAGAGCTGTGACTATGCAATGGTAAATATAATAATATAATAAATTATGAAATCTGTTTAAGAGACCAAATTGAAAAAACCTAGGTTCTTAGAAACATTTCTAAAATTACCTAAATTGTTGATGTTCATAGAACCTCTTTCTTTTATATATAAGTTTAAGATTTTCTTCCTAGGAAAAAACTTCTAAGGGCCAGTAGTCTTCTAAATGTCTATAAAATTTTATGAAAACAATTCTATTCACCTTTTTCATAAACATTGTATACAGTTGTCTTCAAATAAAATAGTCTGATTCAACAACAAGAAAATGTAGCTTTTTTATTAGAATTAGCAGCAGTTTTAAATAGACTGATTTAATATTCAGGATTTTTCAAGATTTTTCTCTCTTTCAGTTTGCTAACACTTTCTATAGGTCTTAGATATTATTAATACAGATTATTCTTTTGTAGAGATACTGCAAAGAGATACTGTTTTCTCATTTATACTTATTACTTTAAAATCATAATTGCTATTTTAGCAAAATAAAATCTGTTTTTAAAATAAAAGTCTTACCTGTATTAGCTCATATACTGTCTGTTATGTCTCTCGTGTAGTTACTTTTATTATACCTATATTAAAAAGGAAAAAAATTGAGAGATTTAGTCACTCAGTATTTGGCCAACTTCAGTTTATAAATTAGGCCTTTTAAATAATCTCAGATATGCAGATGACACCACCCTTATGGCAGAAAGTGAAGAGGAACTAAAAAGCCTCTTGATGAAAGTGAAAGAGGAGAGTGGAAAAAGTTGGCTTAAAGCTTAACATTCAGAAAACTAAGATCATGGCATCTGGTCCCATCACCTCACGGGAAATAGATGGGGAGACAGTGGAAACAGTGTCAGACTTTATTTTGTGGGGCTCCAAAATCACTGCAGATGGTGATTGCAGCCATGAAATTAAAAGATGCTTACTCCTTGGAAGGAAAGTTATGACCAACCTAGATAGCTTATTATAAAGCAGAGACACTACTTTGCCAACAAAGGTCCTTCTGGTCAAGGCTGTAGTTTTTCCAGTGGTCATGTATGGATGTGAGAGTTGGACTGTGAAGAAAGCTGAGTGCCGAAAAATTGATGCTTTTAAACTATGGTGTGGAGAAGACTCTTGAGAGTCCCTTGGACTGCAAGGAGATCCAGCCAGTCCATCCTAAAGGAGATCAGTCCTGGGTGTTCATTGGAAGGACTGATGTTGAAGCTGAAACTCCAATACTTCGGCCACCTCATGCGAAGAGTTGACTTGTTAGAAAAGGCCCTGATGCTGGGAGGGATTGGGGGCAGGAGGAGAAGGGGACGACAGAGGATGAGATGGCTGGATGGCATCACTGACTTGATGGGCACGAGTTTGAGGAAACTCCGCGAGTTTGTGATGGACAGGGAGGCCTGGCGTGCTGCGATTCATGGGGTCGCAAAGAGTCGGACACGACTGAGCGACTGAACTGAACTGAATTGAAATATAGAACTTGCATTCTTAAGCAATAATTTGTTTGGGTTTTATTTATTTTATTTTATATTACTTTTCTCCAGCTTTACTGAATCATAATTGACAAATTCTGTTCTGTTTCTAAATCTCTAATAGTAGTACCCAGCTAGTGATAACAACACCCTCTTTTTTTTTTCATCACCCATTATCACTTCCCTTATGCCCTCCATCTTCCTCTTTCAAAAACTGTCTCCACATTTCTAACTAATGTAGTTTACAGAACCATGTCTTTATTTTTCACTGTTAAACTTTACTTATGGACTACATTATAGAAGAGGATTTACCTCGTAGAGTTCTTCTTCCCTTTGGGACTCTACTTCTATAGCCATTCTCCTAAAATACTAATATCCAACTTCCTGGTTAAGTCAGATTTCAGTGTTTACATTTTTATGGTTTTGCAAATATTGCTCTCAGTTGAGTCACTGTCAGAACTTTCACACTTCATTTCTGTACTAAAGACACTAACACTTCATTTCTTGTATGAGTTTTTCTTTATCTTGGAGTTACCTCATTCACTTCATTTGCTTTTTTCTATATACTTAACACTAACTCAGCACCCAAGTGCTTTCAAAGAACTGTAAAATTATTTTCAATATGGTCTAATACTTAATATACATCTATAAGTTTTACTATTTTTCCCTTGATGTGTCCTTCCTGGATCTCTCTGTTTCCCTTGCTCCCATATGACCTGTTTATTCACAAAACCCACTGCACATATGGCTTTGAATATTACCATTTTTTCATCATCCTGACTTCTCTGTTGGATCTCATGTGTTCCATTTTGGTATTTATTTCCTAATTTAGGTGGAGTATTTTCTAAGAAATCAGAAGTAAAGCATTTAAAGACCTCATATGTGTAATCATGACTTGACTTTAAATTGTAGGCTAGAATTATTTCATTGACTTTTAATTTTCTAGATTGATCTTCTAGAAATATCCTGAATACCTGTAGGTTGAAATACCCTGCAAATTTTGTATGTAATCTTTTTCCTTCTCTGGAAAGAAGATCTGAATATAGGTCTGAAGTATCATTATGATCTTGCCTGGCTTACTGTGATGTTTTTCTTCTTATGGAGTAATCAGATGGTCTTTATATATAATCTGAACACCCATAGGATTCAGGTCCAAGAAATCTCCCTCCCTGTATCTTTCTTTGTTATCTCTTTCTGGAACTATTAATTGCTGGTTAAAATTTTTGATTATCAAGTATTTATCTTCATCAGGGTTATCACATGTTTCTATAAAGGGCTAAATATTAATATCTGAGACTTTGGAAGGCCATAGAGTCTCTGACACAACTGCTCTTACTCTGCCTGTAAAAGCAGTCATAGATAACACCTAAAGGAATGGGCATGGTTATGTTCTAAGAAAACTTTATTTACAAATATGGTCAGTAGGCTGATTTGGTCTGCAGAGAATTGTTTACCAACCCTGATCTTGATCCACTTTACTGAAATCATCAATTTTAATTTTTATAATTTTCCAAATCATTGCTTTGGATTTTCTAGATGAAATCATTCAGATATAGATTTGCATAAACAAAACAGCACAAAAACATAGATTCTTTCTTTTCATTGCTACAACATTCTTTGAAAAAAAAATTTTTTTGGCCAGATGTTTCAAATGAAGGACTCAATACTATTGACAGCAATATTCTAATGTTAATGTGAATGATTCTAGTATCACATTATTCGCTCTTAGTTTAAGAGGATTTCTTAATTTTCCAAGTGATTCTTTTTTTATAACTTTAAGTACAGTTTAATTGAATTCCATAGAAACAGATATCTATTAAGGTAGTCATGATTATTTTTCCCTAGCAACCTAGGATATAATGTAATGATAATATAATGGTATTATTTACTTGATAGTCTAAATCTCAGTTAATCATGGTGTTTGATTTTAGTTGCTAGGATTAAGTAGGATCTTAACATATATTTATTTTAATGTTCTTACATAATCTTTTAAAAATACATATATAATTGATTAATTGAATCCACACTTCATGCATATGGAGCCTATATGAAAAAAAGAGCACATATGAAAAAAATTTTATTCAACCTAGGCAAATTCATGGGGTAAAAGTGGGAATAGTGACAGATATTATTTTCTTGAGCTTCAAAATCACTGTGGATGGTAACTGCAGCCCTGAAATTAAAAGATGCTTGTTCCTTGAAGGAAAAGCTATGACAAATCTAGACAGCATATTCAAAAGCAAAGACATCACTTTGCTGAAAAAAGACTGTATAGTCAAAGCTATGGTGTTTCCAGTAGTCAAGTACAGATGTGAGAGTTGGATCAGAAATAGCTGAACACTGAAGAATTGATGCCCTCAAATTGTGGTGCTGAAGACTGTTGAGGTCCCTCGGACAGTCAGGAGATCAAACCAGTCAATCCTGAGGGAAATCAACCCTGAGTTATTTGTTGGAAGGACTGATACTGAAGTTTCAATACTTTGGCCACCTGTGAAGAGCAGACCGTTGGAAAAGACCCTGATGCTGAGAAAGAAGGAGGGCAGGAGAAGGGGCCAACAGAGGATGAGATGGTTAGATGGCATCTTTGACACAGTGGACATGAGTTTGAGCAAACTTTGGGAGATAATGAAGGACAGAAGAGCCACAGTCCCTGTCCTGTGGTGTGCTGCAGTCCATGGGGTCAGAAAGAGTTGGACGTGACGCAGTGGCTGAACAAAACAAGGTGATCACTAACGGATGCTGACTTAGCAAATAGCACATTTTTTGTCCTCTCTACCCATGAGACATTTGAATTCAAAGCTTTATAAAAAGAAAATAAGTCATTAAAACAAAAGTAGATTTGAAAAACCAAAAGTGATTGGTGTAAATAAGAGATGCTAGATTGGGCTTCCTTGATGGCTCAGATGATAAGCTAAATTACATAGAAAAAATAAACATCTGCCAAGGATAGGATAAGATATATTGGCCAATTTTATGCTGAGTAGTCTACCAGTTCTTATTTTGTTAAGTTTGATTATTCAGCGGTTTCAGTTTTTTACCTTCTTTATGTATACCTTTTTTTTTTACCTTCTTTAAAACCTAAAATTAGGTTTTACACATACTGTTAATCTAAGAAATTTTAAAATGCTTGTATGAATTATAAAACGTGCAATTAGCTGTTCTTTTAAAGCTTAAAAAAGTTCACTGGTGAGTTATATTATCCCAGAGCTTTATTTGGATTTAATTTTTTTAATTTTTCAAAATGTTCCCAAGTTATTGATTTATTCATTTTTCTCTTTACCCAGTCAGTTTTGTCTTTACATGTGTTTAGAGAAATCATTTAGCTTAATGAGATTCAAATTAATTGGCCTAAGTGTGGGTATGGTATTTTCTTAAAATATCCTGAATCTCCTTTAAATATATTGGAAATGTTTAACCATGTAAACTCTTGAAAGCTAAAGGAGTGTTAAAGGACATAGGGGATGTAGAATGACAATGGTTTTCATTGTCTCTGAAAGTTAAAATATTCAGTCACCTGGCAACACTGCAAAACTCTTTTGAAGGTTATCTGCTCGGATTACCTCAAACTGGAAGTTGGTCTTGCAGTTATTTCTTTTCAGATGTAAATGTAGCAGTTTTCAAACTCAGATAGATATCATTTAATTGGCATACATACAAAAGGCAATTACAACATAAATTCACCTTGAAGACTGTTCGAGAATTATATTTCTTAGTTTAGGCCTATTTGGCAATGAGAATGTTGGTATTTTTTTTCTTCTATGGCCATTAAAAAAATAAATAAAACTGGTTAAATAGAAACAATTATGTGTGCATTGTAATTTTTCAACCTATTCTGTGTTTTCAAATATTTATTTAAACTTCATTTTAGCATATTCATTTTGAAAATCACTTTGACTGTAATTAAAGTTTGTGGGTGTATGTGTTAGTTGCTTTGTGTCTGATTCTTTGTGATTCTTTGTGTCTGATTCTTTGTGACCCCATGGACTGTAGCTCACCAGGTTACTCTGTCCATGGAATTCTCCAGACAAAGAGTATTGGAGTGAGTTGCCATTGCTTTCTCCAGGGGATCTTCCCAATGCAGGGGTCAAACCCAGGTCTCCCAAATTGCATGCAGATTCTTTACCATCGAGCCATCAAGGAAGCCCAGTTAAATTTTGCTTATGCTTTATTGTATAGCTTGTATTAATTTCCTTTTTCTTCTGAATTGGTAATCAAATTTTTAATTAAAAAAAGGAGAAATACATCTTCATAATATTGTCTATATATTATATGTAGATAATAACTGAATTTTAAAGGTATAAAATATATTTCATGCAAAATTTTTTTAACTTTGACAATTATATGACATTTTTCCCCCAGGAAGGGAGACTGTTGCAAAAAATTTTTAGAATCACTGATTTGTTTTGTGAGACTTTAAGAATTTCGCCATTGATTAAATATTTTAGCTCTTATTTTTCCTCTAATCTGTATTAGCTAAGGGCTTCCTTCATAGCTCAGTTGGTAAAGAATCTGCCTGCAATTAAGGAGACCCCGGTTCAATTCCTGGTCCGGAAGATCTGCTGGAGAAGGGAAAGGCTACCCACTGCAGTATTCTGGACTGGAGAATTTCATGGACTATGCAGCAAAGAGTTGGACACGACTGAGCGACTTTCACTCACTTTCAGAAAACTAAGACCATGGCACCTGGTCTCATCACTTCATGGCAAATAGATGGGGAAACAGTGGAAACAGTGTCAGACTTTATTTTTTTGGGCTTCAAAATCACTGCAGATGGTGATTGCAGCCATGAAAATGAAAGACGCTTACTCCTTGGAAGGAAAGTTATGACCAACCTAGATAGCGTATTAAAAAGCAGAGACATTACTTTGTCAACAAAAGTCCGTCTAGTCAAGGCTATGGTTTTTCCAGTAGTCATGTATGGATGTGAGAGTTGGACTGGGAAGAAAGCTGAGCACCAAAAAATTGATGCTTTTGAACTGTGGTGTTGGAGAAGACTCTTGAGAGTCCCTTGGACTGCAAGGAGATCCAACCAGTCCATCCTAAAGGAGATCAGTCCTGGGTGTTCACTGGAAGGACTGATGCTGAAGCTGAAACTCCAATACTTTGGCCACCTCATGTGAAGAGTTGACTCACTGGAAAAGATCCTGATGCTTGGAGTGATTGGGAGCAGGAGGAGAAGGGGATGACAGAGGATGAGATGGCTGGATGGTATCACTGACTCGATGGGCATGAGTTTGAGTAAACTCTGGGACTTGGTGATGGACAGGGAGGCCTGGCGTGTTACAGTTCATGGGGTCGCAAAGAGTCGGACTTGACTGAGCGACTGAACTGAACTGAACATTTTCAGGTAAATAAAAGCACTCCTGAAAGTTGAAGTGTTAGTTGCTCAGTCATGTCCAACTCTGCAATCCCATGGACTGTAGCCCACCAGGCTTCCATGTCCATGGGATTCTCCAGGCAAGAATACTGGAGTGGGTTGCCACTTCCTATTTCAGGGGATCTTCCCAACCCAGGGATTAAACCCGTGCCTCCTGCATTGGCAGGCAGATTCTTTACCATCTGAGCCACCAGAATATTAGCTAACATTTTCAGGTAAATGAAAATAGTTATATTGCCTAACAGTAGTTATTAATATTACAGTATTTTTCAGTTAATAGAAATATCTCTTCTATTGATATTTTACTAAGGATTTTATTTGTTTTATAATCGCAAATGGATGGTGATTTATTTTATAAAACTTGAGATTTCTTTAATTCATATTTTTTTCCTCCTTTGAACCATTAAGCAGTGAAGCATATTCATAGATTTCCTGATAGGTGTTCATGAATTTCTAGATTAAAGAAGCAAAAAATTATCATAAGGCAAATACAGTAAATTTTTCATTCATGATGAATATATGGTATTAAAACAAACCTACCATTAGCTGTTAAATTGATAAAGAAAAAACAGAAAAAGGCATAAATATTCAAAATAAGAAATAATAAGGAGAGATGACCATTGAGACATAAGAAATTTAAATTTAAATACATTTGTATATTTTCAATTCAAATAAATTTGAACACCTCAATGAAATAGATAATTTCTTAGGGAAATACACATTAACAAAAGTAATCCCAGTCGAGTTAGACAGCTTCAACAGAGCAATTCCCTAATCAAGAAAATGATTAAGGAACTATCATGTAAATGCCAGGCTCAAGTGGTTTCACAAAGGAATTCTACCATCCTTCAAACTAGATAATCTCATTGCTCTATAAATCATTTCAAAGCACTACCAGTAAGGAAAAACTTTAAAATTCCTTTTAGAAAGCAATTATAACACAGATAGCTTAGGCTCCTTCTTCTGTCTTTGGTATGGCTTTTCGTCATTTGCTTTCATTCCCATAAGCCTGTCCACGAGAAGGAAATGACATAATAGGGTGAAAGGTCATATGGTGCTATGTGGTGAATTACTTTTCTTCTTTAGTGAAGTTATGTTAAAGCCTTAGCGTTCTCTATCATCAGACTATATGAGGGTGTTATTTGTATTGAATATAATTTTTCATTTTGGTTTGTTGCTGTTTAGACATACATAGACTGAATTTGGGCTCATTTTCACTAGCTATATAATATTATTGCTCCATTGCTGGCATATGTTTTTAATCTTTATGCCTTTGCAGTATACGTACTTGCTTATATTATAGTGTGACTTCTTTCCACATTTATTGTTTTCTGCTGTGTGTGCTACTTTGCTTGAAAGTTATAATTCACCCCTTTATTTTTCAATATCTTCTTATGTAGATTTTTTTCTTTTAAGTTTCTTAGTCAATAGTGTCCATGACATAGGTTTGATGCAGAGTAAATTACTTAATATATGTAAATCACTTAGAAAAGTACTTGACATAAGTATTTGACAGTAGTATTTTGTTTTAAGTAAGCAAAATTTAGCTATATATTTAAATTCTGTGTGAGACTATCAGTTTTTGTAATGTATATACACTGGGCATATCTCAATCATGATGGATGTCAGATTCCTTCATCCTTACCTGCCTCCTGATCTGTTCCCTTGCTCCATCAGCTGCTACCATGACAACTCACCCATGTGCCCTTGGTCTTCCACCCATTTGAGACTGAAGCCCAAAGTCTCATTATCCTCCCACTACTTACAGATGTACGCCAAAGTCAAATTTGCCTGTTACTCCAGGTAACTCTCGACTTCCTACTTTTGCATTCCAATCCCATATGATGAAATGGACATTTTTTTTTGATGTTAGTTCTAGAAGGTCTTGGAGGTCTTTGTAGAACAGGTCAACTTCAGCTTCTTCTGCATCCGTGGTTGGGGCGTAGACTTGGAATAATGTGATGTTGAATGGTTTATCTTGGAAATGAACCAAGATCATTCTGTTGTTTTTGAGATTGTACTCAAGTACTGCATTTCAGACTCTTTTGTTGACCATGAGGGCTACTGCACTTCATCTAAGGGATTCTTGCCCACAGTAGTAGATATAATGGTCATCTGAATTAAATTCACCCATTTCCATTCATTTTAGTTCACTGATTTTCTAAGATGTTGATGCTTAATCCTGCCATCTCCTGCTTGACCATGTCCAACTTACCTTGATTCAGGGACCTAACATTCCAAGTTCCTGTGCAATATTGTTGTTTACAGCATCGGACTTTAGTTTCACCACCAGACACATCCACAACAGGGCATTGTTTCCATGTTGGCTCAATCAGCCTCTTCATTCTTTCTGGAGCAATTTCTCCACTCTTCCTCAGTAGCATAATGGACATCTTCTGGCCTGCGAGGCTCATCTCCCAGTGTCATATCTTTTTGCCTTTCCATACTGTCCATGGGGTTCTCAAGGCAAGAATACTGGAGTGGTTTGCCATTCCCTCCTCCAGGAATTGACTTCTGCAATTGCTGGCGAACGACCAGGTAATAACACCTGAAATCAGGGATATTAGCTCCTCTTGTCATGAAATTTGGCTTTGGCCAACAATGGAGGTGGGGGCAGGTGTGGGGGAGTGATATGACAGATATAGTAGTGTTAGTCTTTCAGTCGTGTCTGACTCTTTGCAACCCCATGCACTGTAGCTCACCATGCTCCTCTGTCCATGGGGATTCTCCAGGCAAGAACTGGAGTGAGTTGCCATGCCCTCCTCCAGAATGATAGATTTGCAAATAAGTTATAGTTCCCTTTCCATACTTCCCATACTTTTCTAAAGATAGTATTTGTATCGTGTTTGGCTGAATTAATGGACATGTCTGTTTGTGAAACTGGCTGTTCATGTAATTTTCTTGTGTTTTTTAGAATGTTGTTAGTTCTTTCCTGATTAGATGATCTTCACTGCATGATGATTTTCTGAAATAACCCATTTTTTCTGACTTGTAAACACAATAACATGTAGATTATGGATGGCAGTTTTGAACTTGCTTCAGAACCCTTTTCCACTAGGATCCACTCACAGCTAGCAACTATTCACAACTTATAATAAATGAGTTGGGATATTATTCTCAAGTGTATTGTATGTTACTTCTGAAATCTCAAAAGACCTAAAGCTGTTGTCTTAGTTGTTAGTGTCAGGAAGTACAGTGCAATGTAAAAATTTTCTTTTTATCTTAAATATCCAAGAACATCACAGGCAGTTGTCATCCTGACCCCTCAATATCTATAGAGTTTCTCCAATACTGTGCTGGTAAATGTTTCACAGTTAGAACTGGACATGGAACAACAGACTGGTTCCAAATTGGGAAGGAGTACGTCAAGGCTGTATATTGTCACCCTGCTTATTTAACTTATATGCAGAGTACATCATGAGAAACGCTGGGCTGGAAGAAGCACAAGCTGGAATCAAGATTGCCGGGAGAAATATCAATAACCTCAGATATGCAGATGACACCACCCTTATGGCAGAAAGTGAAGAAGAACTAAAGAGTTTCTTGATGAAAGTGAAAGAGAAGAGTGGAAAAAGTTGGCTTAAAACTCAACACTCAAAAAACTAAGATCATGGAATCTGGTCCCATCACTTCATGGCAAATAGATGGGTAAACAGTGGAAACAGTGACAGACTATTTTTTTGGGCTCCAAAATCACTGCAGATGTTGACTTCAGCCATGAAATTAAAAGACCCTTACTCCTTGGAGAAAAAGTTATGACCAATCTAGACAGCATATTAAAAAGCAGAGACATTACCTTGCCAACAAAGGTCTGTCTAGTCAAAGCTATGGTTTTTCCAGTGGTCATGTATGGATGTGAGAGTTGGACTCTAAAGAAAGCTGAGTGCCAAAGACTTGATGCTTTTGAACTGTGCTGTTGGAGAAGACTCTTGAGTCCCTTGGACTGCAAGGAGATCCAACCAGTCCATCCTAAAGGAAATCAGTCCTGCATATTCATTGGGGGACTGATGCTGAAGCTGAATCTCCAATACTTTGGCCACCTGATGTGAAGAACTGACTCTTTGGAAAAGACCCTGATGCTGGGAAAGACTGAAGGAGGGAGGAAAATTGGACAATAGAGGATGAGATGTTGCATGACATCACTGACGATGGACATGAGTTTGAGTAAGCTCTGGGAGTTGGTGATGGACAGGGAAGCCTGGTGTGCTGCAGTCCATGGGGTCACAAAGAGTCGGACACGACTGAGTGACTGAACTGAACTGAACTGAAATGTTTAACAATCAGCTAGCAAAGAAAAAAGGAAGTACTCTTTTTTAGATATGTAAATTCTTTCATAGAACTACTTCCACTGTTGCCAAAATTTGGCTCTCTGTGCACCAATTCCAAACTGAAATACAAAAAAAAAAAAAACAAACAAACAAAAAAATAAAAAAGCAAACTGAAATACAGAGAGTTATGGAGTAGAAGGAAAGACTGGTTTCATTAATTTGCCAGGCAAAGGGTGCTGGCACCTCAAAAACTGTACCCTCCTCCCTGGTGAATAGGAGAGGTTATATAGTCAGGCAGGAGTGTTGCAGGAAGAGGGACCTCTTCAGGGCCTGAGTGGGCTCTTGTCTAACACTTTGAAATGAATTGTCCAAGGAGCCCTACATGCTGACAAAGGAAGAGGTTTTATTGGTAAGGAGCACCCTGGAGCAGTAGCATAAGGGCACCTGGGAGAATTGATCTGCCGCTAGGACCTTCTGTCATAAAACAACTCATGTATATGGTTACTATGGTGCCTGACCAGGGTGGATGGTTTTGGTCAGTGCGCTTCCCCTAACTGGGGTATGTGATAAGGATCAAGGCAGTCATAATCTTCATCTCTTTTCTGCAAAACTTTGGAAGGGTGGGGTTGCTGACAAGATTATGGTATGTGCAGGGTCTTAGGTTGTCTACTAATCTTGATGTGCTTCTCTGGTCACTTTACCTTGCCTTAGATGGTTGCCTTAGATGCTTCTCCTTCGATTAGTGACTGTTCTGCCCTTTGGAACTCAGAGAAGGCCATGGAGGCTGGAGTGTTGCCTGCAAGGATGAGGAACAAAAAGGCCTCTATGCCCAGGAGTCCCACAGGGCCCTACTCAGCATCATCAACATGGCTTATTTCAAATTATCAAAGTGGCATTTCAGAATCCATACTTGGGAAGAGATACACACATTCGGATCTCAGAAGCTGTTGCAGGCCAGCTGCATGAAATCTCTTTTATATTCTGATAATGAATTACTAGGTGATCTAGAATATATGTAGCATTCTGCTCATCAGGATCAATATAGTTTTACTTCTAGTAGTATTAAGCTGTGTTTTTTTTCCAGTAGTCATGAAGAAGGCTGAACACCGAAGAATTGATGCTTTTGAACTATGGTATTGGAGAAGACTCTTGAGAATCCCTTGGACTTTAAGATCAAACCAGTCAATCCTAGAGGAAATCAACCCTGAATATTCATTAGAAAGACTGGTGCCAAAACTGAAGCTCCAGTACTTTGGCCACTTGATGTGAAGAGCCAACTCATTGGAAAAGATCCTGATGCTGGGAAAGATTGAAGGCAGGAGGAGAAGGGAAAAACAGAGGATGAGATGGATGGATGGCATCACTGACTCAATGGACATGAGCTTGAGCAAGCTCTGAGAGATGGTGATGGACAGGGCAGCCTGGCATGCTGCAGTCCATGGGGTCACAAAGAGTCAGACAACAACAGCAACAAAACGTTGAGCAGGGATCAACTTTTGAAATAATCATATAGTCCAGTAACACAACATAAACTGATTAGAATCAAGTGAGTCCGAGATGGAAGACAAGTCAACTTGTCTTGATCCTCAATCAGCAAGGTATATGACACACCCAGAAGCACCATGACAGTTCCAGTGAGTAAAAGTCAGTCAGTCATGTCCAATTCTTTGTGATCCCATGGACTAGACAATCCATGGAATTCTCCAGGCCAGAATACTGGAATGGGTAGCCTTTCCCTTCTCCAGGGGATCTTCCCAACCCAGGGATTGAACCCAGGTCTCCCACATTGCAGGCGGATTCTTTACCAGCTGAGCCACAAGGGAAGCCCATGACAGTTCCAAGACACCATCAAAAGACCAAAGATTGGTGGTGGCCCAACTCCTGGAAATCTCCACCCCTTAGACAAAGGGGGTGGAGAATAATCCTCCTAGAATAATCCTCCCACTCATTAGCCCGAAATTACCCAGCCCATAAAAGCTAACCATGCCACATTTTGAGACTGCCAGACTGGCCCTCTGCAATGGTCCACACTCTGTCTGTGGGGTGTGACTCTCTTTGAATCTGAATAAATCCACTTTGTCTCTTACTGAGTACCTTCTGTGATGAGACAGAAGTACCTTGATGATGAGACATCAAGAACCTGAGGTCCATTAGGTCCTGAAACCAGGTACTGTGGGTCTTGGCTGGGTTCAAGTCCTGGTCACATGGGTTTGAGTCCCAACCTGAGTATTGGCTGGATTTGAGTCCCAGCACAAGGGTTCAAGTCCTGGTCACATGGGTTTGAGTCCCAACCTGAGTATTGGCTGGATTTGAGTCCCAGCACAAGGGTTCAAGTCCCAGTCTGAGGTCAGTGGTTTTGTTAACACAAGTTGTGTGCTCAACAACACAGTGAGGCCAACCAAACTGAAACATTGGAGTCTGGAGTGGAGAAATGTTTATTTCAAGACCATACAAGGAGCTGAGGTGGCTCCTGCCCTAAAAGGCCTTGAATTCTCCCAAGAGTTTTGGTAAAGCATTTTTTAAAAGCAAGGTGAGGGAGAAAGAGGTGCATGATCAGATTGTGCACAGTTCTCTGGTTGACTGATGATGAGGGAACAGGGTGGTGTCACATGGGTTAAGATTATCAGTCCTTAGGCTCTAGGAAGCCTGGGGCTATGTGCTCACCCATCAGGTAGTTAACATATTCCTTTTGGTAGGGGGTTTTCACATCTGCAAAACAGCTCAGGAAATTTGCATCAAATACTGTTGTCTAAGTACTTCAGAGAGGAGCTAAAGCAGATTATGGGAGAAGGCCTGTCCCAGGACAGCCCCACAGGGTCCTGCTCCAATACAGTAGATTGTGTATGGTGTTCTGTAGACTACATATAAGAACATCATGTGTAATTTTGTATGGCATATCTAAGAAAATGAAAGCCTATGTTTGTACATTATGATAGAAGAGGAGAATTCATCTGAGTTCTACATTGAAGTTGCACTCTTAGCTTTAACATATAAAAGTAAGCTGCTGTTGGCCTCCTCATCATGGAGCTCAAGAAGAAAGTTCAGTTCAGTCACTCAGTCATGTTCAGTTCTTTGTGACCATGTAGACTGCAGCACACCAGGCTTCCCTGTCCATCACCAACTTCCGGAGCTGGTTCAAACTCATGCCCATCAAGTCGGTGACACCATCCAACCATCTCATCTCTGTCATCCGGTTCTCTTCCTGCCTTCAGTCTCCCCAGCAACAGGGTCTTTTCCGGTGAGTCAGTTCTTAGCATCAGGTGGCCAAAGTACTAGAGCTTCAGCTTCAGCATCAGTCCTTCCAGTGAATATTCAGGACTGATTTCCTTTAGAATTAACTGGATTGATCTCTATGCAATCCAATGGACTTTCAAGAGTCTCCTCCAATACTGCAGTTCAAAAACATCAAGTCTTTGGTGCTCAGCTTTCTCTTTGGTGCAAATCTGACATCCATACATGACTACTGGAAAAACCATAGCTTTGACTAGATGGACCTTTGTCGGCAAAGTAATGTCTCTGCTTTTTAATATGCTGTCTAGGTTTGTCATAGTTTTTCTTCCAAGGAGCAAGCGTCTTTTAATTTCATGATTGTAGTCATTATCTGCAGTGATTTTGGAGCCCAAGAAAGTAAAGTCTGTCACTATTTCCACTGTTTCCCCATCTATTTGCTGTGAAGTGATGGGGCTGGATGCCATGATCTTAGTTTTTTGAAGGTTGAGTTTTAAGCCAGCTTTTTCACTCTCCTCTTTCACTTTCATCAAGAGGCTCTTTAGTTCCACTTCGCTTTCTACCATAAGGGTGGTGTCATCTGTATACCTGAAATTATTGATATTTCTCCTGGCAATCTTGATTCTGGTTTGTGCTTCATCCAGTCCAGGATTTTGCATGATATACTCTGCATGTAAGTTAAATAAGCAAGGTGACAATATACAGCCTTGTATACTCTTCCCAATTTGGAACCAGTCCATTGTTCCATGTCCGGTTCTAACTGTTACTTCTTGACCTGCATACAGATTTCTCAAGAGCCAGGTCAGGTGGTCTGGTACTCTCATCTCTTGAAGAATTTTCCAGAGTTTGTTGTGATCCACACAGTTAAAGGCTTTAACATAGTCCATGAAACAGAAGCAAATGTTTTTCTGGAGTTCTTTTGCTTTTTATATACTCCAGCGAACCTTGGCAATTTGATCTCCAGTTCCTCTGCCTTTTCTAAGTTCTCTGTTTATGTACTGTTGAAGCCTAGCTTGGAGGATTTTGAACATTACTTTGCTAGTGTGTGGGAAGAGTGCAATTGTGCTATAGTTTGAACATTCTTTGTTATTCTCTTTCTTTGGGATTGGACTGAAAATAGACCTTTTCCAGTTCTGTGGCCACTGCTGAGTTTTCCAAATTTGCTGGCATATTGAGTACCGCACTTTCACAGCATTATCTTCTAGGAATAGAAATAGCTCAGCTGGAATTCTATCACCTCCACTCACTTTGTTCATGGTGATGCTTTGTAAGGCCCACTTGACTTTGTACTCCATGATGTCTGGCTCTATGTGAGTGATCACATCATTGTGGTTATCTGGGTCATTAAGATCTTTTTTGTATAGTTCTGTGTATTCTTGCCACCTCTTCTTAATATCTTCTACTTCTATTAGGTCCATACCATTTCTGTCCTTTATTGTGCCCATCTTTACATGAAATGTTCCCTTGGTATCTCTAATTTTCTTGAAGAGATCTCTAGTCTTTCCCATTGTATTGTTTTCCTCTATTTCTTTGCATTGATCACTTAGGAAAACTTTCTTATCTCTGCTTGCTATTCTTTAGAACTCTGCATTCAAATAGATATATCTTTTCTTTTCTCCTTTGCCTTCTGCTTCTCTTCTTTTTTCACCTGTTTGCAAGTCCTCCTCAGACAAACATTTTGCCTTTTTGCACTTCTTCTTGGCGATGGTTTTGATCATAGCCTCCTGTACAATGTTATGAAATTCTGTCCATAGATCTTCAGGCGTTCTATCTATCAGTTCTTATCCCTTGAATCTATTTGTCACTTCCACTGTATAATGTAAGGGCTTTTATTTAGGTGATACCTGAATGGCCTAATGGTTTCCCTACTTTCTTCAATTTAAGTCTGAATTTTGCAATAAGGAGTTCATGATCTGAACCACAGTCAGCTCCTGGTCTTGTTTTTGCTGGCTGACTGTATAGAGTTTATCCTTCTTTGACTGCAGTGAATATGATCAATCTGATTTTGGTATTGACCATCTGGTGATGTCCATGTGTAGAGTCATCTCTTGTGTTGTTAGACAAGGCTGTTTGCTATGACCACTGTGTTTTCTTGGCAAAAATCTGTCAGCCTTTGCCCTGCTTCATTTTGTACTACAAGGCCAAACTTTCCTTTCACTCCAGGTATCTCTTGACTTCCTACTTATGTATTCCAGTCCCCTGTGATGAAAAGGACATCTTTTATTGGTGTTAGGTCTAGAAGGTCTTGTAGGTCTTCATAGAACTGTTCAACTTCACCTTTTTCAGCATTAGTGATTGGGTCATAGACTTGGATTACTATGATATTAAATGGTTTGCCTTGAAAAATGAACAGAGATCATTCTGTCATTTTTTAGATTGCACCCAAGTACTGCATTTTGGACTCTTCTGTTGACTATGAGGGCTACTCCACTTCTTATAAGGAATTCTTGCCCAAAGTAGTAGATATAATGGTCATCTGAATTAAATTTGCTCATTGTGGTCTGTTTTAGTTCACTTATTGCTAAAATGTCACTGTTCACTCTTACCATCTCCTGTTTGACCACTTCCAACTTACCTTCATTCATGGACCCAACATTCCAGGTTCCTATGCAATATTGTTCTTTATGGTATTGGACTTTACTTCCGTCACCAGTCACATGCAAAACTGGGCTTCATTTTTGCTTTGGCTCAGCCTGTTTATTCTTTCTGGAGCTATTTCTCCGCTCTTCACCAGTAGCATATTGGGCACCTACTAACCTGGGTAGTTCATCTTTCAGTGTCATATCTTTTTGCCTTTTCATACTGTTCATGGGGTTCTCAAGGCAAGAATACTGAAGTGGTTTGCCATTCCTTTCTCCAATGGACCACGTTTTGTCAGAACTCTCCACCATGTCTCATCTGTCTTGGATGGCCCTACACAGCCTGGCTTATGGTTTCATTGAGTTAGACAGGCTGTGATCCAAGTGATTAGTTTGGCTAGATTTCTGTAATTGTGGTTTTCATTCTGTCTGCCCTCTGATGGATAAGGATAAGAGGCATGTGGAAGCTTCGAAGAGGAAAATTTTTGTCAAATCAATTTCTACAGAGTAAGTGCCAAAGAATGTGTGAAAAGGAGTCATTCCATATGAGCCGTGGCAGTTTTAGTTAAGATCACCATATTGATAACACCATAGCCCTTTACACCATCTTCTACTGGGATCCATGTGGTTCTAACCGAGGCCATATAAGTGAACTGAAGGGGACGTGTCTGTGTCTGTCTGTGTTAGTTGCTCAGTCCTGCCCAACTTTTTGCAACCCCATGAGCTGTAGCCCACCAGGCTCCTCTGTTTATGGAATTCTCCAGGCAGGAATACTGGAGTGGGTTACCATTTCCTCCTCCAGGGGATCTTCCTGACCCATGGATTGGACCCAGGTCTCCTGCATTGTAGGCAGATTCTTTAACATCTAAGCCTCCAGGGAAGCCCCAAAAGGGATATAATGTGGGCCAATCTTAGTGAATCCTTCACTTCTTTTTATGTAGATACATTGCTAATTGCTATATTATATATTGATATATTTTTAAACTAAAATCAAATACAGGTATAATAAAACTCACTTTTGTTTTAATTATGAATGGTAATTATTTGGAAAGAAACTTATGGTTCAGTCTACGGCCATACCACCCTGAACGCGCCCGATCTCGTCTGATCTTGGAAGCTAAGCAGGGTCGGGCCTGGTTAGTACTTGGATGGGAGAAACTTATGGTTCAAAGAAGCTTGTCATACATATATCTTTAAAACAGTAAGAGTTATAGATGAATAGTTTCATATATTATATATATTATTTTTCATAAATATAATTTCCTCCACAATATTTTATCTTTCTTTCTTCTCATGGAAGTGTTCAGGAGATAAACTTTCATTTTTGAAATTTTGTCAAAGACCATATCTCAAGGGTCAAACTCAATGAGTATTCACCAAGCTGAACACAGTAATGGAACTGCCCCCCAGATTGAAAGTCAGGACATTATTAAGATACCAAAAATCTTTCTTGAGTACCACATTGCACTTAATAACCCTAACAATAAAGGTAACTGCTGTCCTGACTTCTAAGAGCTTAGATTAGTTCTGCTTTTTTTGCTATTAATACAAATGGAATCATATATTATGTACACTTCTGTTTCTGACTTCTTTGTCTCAACATTTTACTTGTGAAATTTATACATGCTTTTGCCTTTAGTTGCAAATCATTCATTCCTGTTACTGTGTAGTATCTTTTTGTAAGGATATTCCATTTTAGTCAACCTAAAAATTTATAGGTAACAGCAAGGAATACCTTTTCAAGTATTTATTGGCTTTTAAATATCTAGTATCTTTTGCAAATATCTGTTCAAGTCTTTTGTACATTCTTCTGTTAGATTTTTGTCTTTCTCCTATAATAAATTTATTTTAAGTATAATTTTTGTTAGATATATATGCTGCAAATGTTTTTTCCACTCTGTGGGTTGTGGTATCTTTTGCCAAATTTTAAGATGGTAATAAAAGTTTAAAGAAGAGTGCTAAAAAATCTATTTGAATGTATTCTATCCTTCCCTATTCATTTTCTTTAAAAAGCTGATTTTATCTCTTGATATATTTAAGAACAAACATATTCTTTTTACCGATATCTGAATAGATAGCTTTGTCAACATTGACTCTCCATTATCTGAGTGAATTATGAGACTCTTTGCCTAAAGGGGGGCCATTAGTATACTAAGTAGTTTTTTACCAAATAGTTTAAGATTCAGATATATTAATTTTTAGCAAACCAGCATATTGTTGACAGTGGAATCAGTAATGCTACCAACTAATGCCTAAGTGTCAACATTTCAAGCAAATCATTTCTTATGTCATATTCAGTTTACTCAAGGAATAAGCAATTTATTATAATTATCTCTTCTCACCTTGTTTTTAGCAGATTAATTGACAGTTCTGTCTTTTTATGGATGAATGCATATATACATATGTGTGTGTGTGGTGAAATGACACACACACGTACATAGAGTTGAAAATAGTGACTTACTAGAGGATAAGATGCAAATAATATTTCAGGCCTGAAAAACATTTAATTACAAGTATAAGTTTGACAGCGTTTATTACTGTGATTTGCAACAAGTCTACAGGATTCAAATATAAAGATGTTAAATTTCCTCTAAGCAAAAGCATTAATCTGAAGACAACTTCTTCCCCTTGACAAAATATATCGGAAAAGTGTGGGAAAGGCCAAATAGAGCTATTTGTTCTTAAGTACTTTAAAGCACTGCATTTTTTTTTTTTAAGTATGCCCTAAGATTTCCTAAAGGAAATCAGTCCTGAATATTCATTGGAAGGACTGATGTTGAAGCTGAAACTCCAATACTTTGGCCACCTGATGCGAAGAGCTGACTCATTTGAAAAGACCCTGATTCTGGGAAAGGTTGAGGGCAGGAGGAGAAGGAGATGACAGAGGATGAGATGGTTGGATGGCCTCACTGACTCAATGGGCATGAGTTTGAGTAAACTGTGGGAGTTGGTGATGGACAGGCCTGCGGTGTTGCAGTCCATGGAGTTGCAAAAAATCACACGTGACTGAGCGACTGAACTCAACTGACGCCTTAAGAATAATCATTAAGTTTCAAAAGAACAGCATGTATACTATCTATGGTGAAACAGATCACCAGCCCAGGTGGGATGCATGAGACAAGTGCTCGGGCCTGGTGCACTGGGAAGACCCAGAGGGATCGGGTGGAGAGGGAGGTGGGAGGGGGGATCGGGATGGGGAATACGTGTAAATCTATGGCTGATTCATATCAATGTATGACAGTAAAAAAAAAAAAGAAAAGAAATCATTAAATAGTATTGTTGTAGCCACACGTTCTGGGAAGCAAACTCACTCAGAAGGACAGTGCAGATAGTGGAGAGCAGTTTATTACACCGGTGGGCCCAAGGCAGAGTCTCCTCTTAGCTGAGGACCCCGACCAACTTTTGTGGAAACCTTGTATACCTTAAGTGTACTGCTCAAGCCCACATCCCCAAATTCCTTAAACCTAGCCTGGAAAGTGTTAAAGGGAGATACAATCAGGTTACAGCCATGATTCGCAATCAGAAGGGTCAGCTGGTTACACATTGTAGCCTGTACCATTGGGTGCCATAAAGATGATAAAGATGATTGACCACATGGGGGTTATCACATTCTTTTTGGCGATGGGAAATCTTGGTATAGAATCTGGTGTTTATTAGTCGGGGAGGCCAGTTCAGCCATAGATATGTTGTCCGCATGGCTACCAGGCACATAGTCCAAACCTCACTGAAAGTGCAAGATGGAATTTCCTTCTTTTTCAAAATGGAGTCAGCTCAGCCTGTTCCTTTCCTCCCTCAGTATAAGTAGGAGAAAGAATAAAATGGAATTAGGGAAGTAGTAATATCAGTATTATCTAGAGTTTGTAACTTTAAAATTTCTAGTTTTTGAAAATAGCCTAATATTTCCTGCAGATTACATTAAAATAATTGTACAGCATTCTTTTCTTCTACAGTGATTTCTTTTTGTGTGTGACTAAGTGATTTAAGAACAAAAACAAATGTTCCTTTGAATTATTTTTCATTTTCAATCCATTCCTTAGGGGCCATTGTTTTTACTTTCTCTATTGAAAATTTTAACTCTAAGCCCAAAATGTTCTCTGATGCATTAGAAACATATTTTCCCCCTATGCTCTTGACTTTGCCTAGATGGATAAGTCATAAAAGGATGGGGGCACAAGCTGTTTTTAGAATTGTCCAATGTACAACTACTTCTCTGAATTAAAGAAATACTCCTTCCAAGTAAACTCCTCTTCATATACACACATATGCATATTCATGCATAAAAATAAGCTAAATAAGTCATAAGAGACATATTTTTTTCTTGGACTTTTATTTCAGGAAATGTAAAATCCAGCTGAAAGGAAATGGATTGCAGAGAATACACAGCTTATTTATTGTCAAATTCATTCAAGTTAAATGACTCAGTGGAGCCAGCAGTCATCAAGAGGAAGGGGAAGTGGAGTAATAGAAATATCCACAATGTATTAGTTAACCAACAGAGAGCTGTAATGGAAGAAAAGTGAGAGTTTTGATTGGGGTGTGGGGCTCTCTCTGGAGTGGGTCAGGGCACTTGCTGTACCTCTGTTTCATAGGCGAAAGCAACTGGGCCTCCAGGCACTTCATTTGTGTTTGATCTTTTACGGGGTGGAATGATTCCTGATCTCTGTGATGTAAAAATATCTGTGATGGTGTTCTGCTAAGAGCAAATATATAAAATAGCCAAATGACTATACTAATCTTCATGTTTTCACATCATACATATTTTTTGGATGTTTCATTTTGTTGGACTGAATATAGATTTTTTTTTATTTACTTAATGAATCAGCACATTGAAGTTAATATTATAGTTTTGTAGCATCCTTCACTAAAATTCCAAACAAGAATTTCTTCATCTGAGAATTTATTTCAGAAATCTTTAACTGTGTAGAAATAGCCTAAGCATCTAGATAACACCAATATCTTTGAAACATCAGAACAAATTTACAGTTCCAAAAACATCATCAACATGTTACCATCTCACTATTCAATACAGCATGCTTTTCTTTTCTAGTCAGGCCTTTGAAGGTAGGGTAGATAATTCACCTTGAATTTTTCTTCAAACTTTTAAATGATCCATAAACATCCTTCCATAAAAGACCTAATACTACTTTTTTGGAAAGCCTTTACATTTTTCTAATGGTTGATACAATTTGTGCAAAATGGAAATGTCAGCAGGGAAAAAAGGATCACTAGAAAGAATTACAAACTCTTCAAAAACAGGGAGCAACCTAACATACAGTCTCTTCATCTAAAAATTGAACTCTAAGCGACAAGTTTTGTTGCCACAGAGAATTCATTAAAAATTTTTTCTTCAGTCTTATACTCACAACCCCAACAAGAATGTAGCAAAAGATGAGGTTTCTTTTTCCATTTAGTAAAATTTTTACTTGAAATAAGATTCTGATAAATCTATTTTTATTCAGAGTTTTATTTTGTTTCCTGCTTCAACCAAAGTAACATAAAAATAAACTCCAAAAAAATTTTTTAGAGAAGTTTTTATTGCCTTTTTGCAACAGGGCTCCATTTGTAATAGGATATTTTGTAGGACAATCGTATGTAGCCCTTTCCTTCAAGGGAGTATTTGTTAAGGGTGTGTGTAGGAAAAAGCGGAAAAGTGGTGCTGAGTTTCTATTTTCAGTGAGTTTGGGATATAACATTGACCTGTCTGTGCTTCTCCATCATTCACTTGCAGACTGCCACTGTCTGACAGACCCAGTTCACATAACTAAGTAAGAAGGCATAACCAGTAGTGTCAGGGAAGGTAAGAATGGTAAGAATACTTCTAGTCAATGCAGAACAATAGTGCCCTTGAGCATATCCGAGAGATCACATACTACCACTGTATTTTGAATCTCTGTCTTATATATTTCATATATATTGAAGGTGAACTGGGTGCTCAACACCAAATAACTGTGGTATTCTTAGTTAGGAAAGAACAAAAAGTTTGACTTTCCATGTATTAAAATATTACAAAAGATAATGTATCCCCCCCTAGAATAGCTTTGCTATATCAGACACAAAATAACCTATTTTATTTCTTTTTTACTTTTTTCTGATAACAAAGTAAAATATAAAATCAATGTAAGCATTAAAAAATACAGAAATTAGCATAGCAAATTTACCTTCTCCAAGCATATTTTTCATAACTTGACTCATAAATATATAGAATGAACATGTCAAAGAATTTTGTACCCTTTAATGAAGGAACCAGTGGGCGTTAAAATGTAGTTGCCAGTGGTGTAGATGTGAGATGTTGTAGGACTTGAGGGCTTGGGGGAAGACTTATGGAAGGGAAGGGGCTTGCTGGGCTTGAAGCCTGGGTAGGATTTGGGCAAGGACACGTAATTCAGAATCACATCCCAGCAAAAAGGGAGAAGGAAGAAAGTGTTAGTTCCTCAGTCGTGTCCATGCTTTGCAATCTCATGGACTGTAGTCCGCCAGGCTCCTCTGTCCACGGGATCTCCTAGGCATGGATACTAGAGTGGGTTGCCATTTCCTTCTCCAGGGGATCTTCCTGACCCAGAGCACAAACCTGGGTCTGCTGCATTGCAGGCAGATTCTTTACCATCTGAGCCACTAGGGAAGCCTGGTAGTTACCAGTGCAACTGAGTATTTTTACACATTTTAAAAAAGGGACTGTTAGTAGATTTCTAGTTCAGATATAAAACTTGAGACAATAACATCCCGTTGAGCATATATTTTCTCCCAGGCAGAAATGACCAAGGAAATGACTGTGTGTAGTTTTCCACTTCTAGATTAAAAAACAACAACAACAACAAAAACCTCGATACCCAATTGAATCTCCTGGTACAGCCCGACCATTGTCTAAATGATGGTAGGTTTAAGCTCCAAAGCCTAACACTGTGAGTCTATTCCTATAGGTATCAGTAGTTAAAACAAAACCTTGTTTGTTGGTTTCCAGGAAAGTGAGCATACCTTTCTTTTTTGAAGATGAACATTTCCCTACATCCTATAAAGAACCAAGTATGAGATAAATGCAGAGACTATCTGTAGATGCTTGAGATAAATGCAGAGAATATATGTAGATGAGAATGAATAGCTGTGTTTAATTGATTACAGAACCAGTATCAGTGTGGAGAGGAATAAAGTTCTTTATCAGGGTATCAGGAATAATTCTTTCATAAGAATTGTATCAGCGTTGCCTCTGAGGACATGTTAAGGGGAGCGAGGGCATTGACAAATCTTTAGGGCTTTCAAATTCATTTTGAAAATTGTAGACTCTCTGAAATATTTATGTAATTCACAATTTACTTGTATAAAATCATCATTTACTTTGAAATCTCTTTCCATGCATCTCTTATAATAGTGTTAAACTAGGCCAAGACATATGGAGCATTTCAAATAAATCTAATTTTTTCTATTTCCCTTTTGATTAAATGAGGAAAAACAAGCCTTTATTATTCCCTAAATGTCTCTAAGAACTCTAAACCTAGTTTTAGATAGAAAAGGCATGCATTTTTTTTTACTAAATTTAGGGTTTGATCTAAAGGAAAGCAAAAAAGATTAGCATGGAAAATTTGGTCATCTGATTAAAATAGGCTCCTAGGTGTCTAAGAACAATTAATCAGTATGGCAATATAATCCTTTAAGTAAACATGAGAGAAGAAATCTCAGCTCCTTCTGATATGAGCAATATATTTTTCATTGTTTAAATATCAAGGACATGATAAAGTCAAAACAAAATCATACATTTATTTGGATACTCTGGTGAGGCATGAAAATGTCGCTCTTTGAGCATACCATTTCAATACTCCATGCCTGCTGCAGTCCACAGGGTCGCAAAGAGTTAGACCCACCTGAGTGACTGAACGACTGATGGTAAGAAATGACAACATACTTCAATTGTGATATTAATTGACACCTAAATTCAGTCTTGCATTAATATGTGGCAGTAAAAAATGCATCAGTTCATTTTTTAAAAAACTTGCTTGAGGACAAGTTCTCTTAAAACCAATAGCTTATTGCATATATACAGTCATTTTTTCCATGCCATTATAATTCTTAGTCTAATCTCAAACATCAATACTGATTATAACTTTCAGTCAGGTAAGTTCTATTGCAACTGAAGGTAGTGATTGATAACTGTCAATGTCAACCATGTTGCTAGACAACAAAGGATCTGGAGCAAAATAATGGGCTACCTACTGATACCCACACTACTTTTACCCATTCTTAATTAATGGGTGTGTTCATTAACTCGACCCCCAAGTATAGCCACTCTGTAACATGCTAAAGTAACGAAAAAGATGTGCATATATATGTGCGTGTGTATAAGTATATCTTACTCCTTGGAAGGAAAGTTATGACCAACCTAGACAGCATATTAAAAAGCAGAGACGTTACCTTACCAACAAAGGTCCATCTAGTCAAGGCTATGGTTTTTCCAGTAGTCATGTATGGATGTGAGAGGTGGGCTATAAAGAAAGCTGAACGCCAAAGAATTGATGCTTTTGAACTGTGGTGTTGGAGAAGACTCTCGAGAGTCCCTTGGACTGCGAGGAGATCCAACCAGTCCATCCTAAAGGAGATCAGTCCTGGGTGTTCATTGGAAGGACTGATGTGAAGCTGAAACTCCAATACTTTGGGCCACTTGATGTGAAGAGCTGACTCACTGGAAAAGACCCTGATGCCGGGAGGGATTGGGGGCAGGAGGAGAAGGGACGACAGAGGATGAGATGGCTGGATGGCATCACCAACTCGATGGACATGAGTTTGGGTAAACTCCAGGAGTTAGTGATGGACAGGGAGGCCTGGTGTGCTGCGGTTCATGGAGTCGCAAAGAGTCGGACACAACTGAGCGATTGAACTGATACTGATACTGAGATATATATATATATATAAAATTCAGACTTTGTAATATTTTACAAAGTATATAAATATTATTTGGAGGCTTCCCTGCAGGCTCAGCAGTAAGGAATCTGCCTGCTAATGC
Source organism: Dama dama (assembly GCF_033118175.1). Taxonomy (NCBI): domain Eukaryota; kingdom Metazoa; phylum Chordata; class Mammalia; order Artiodactyla; family Cervidae; genus Dama; species Dama dama. The sequence goes on along the minus strand of NC_083698.1, from coordinate 22,102,508 downwards.
AGGAGACATGGGTTCAATCTCTGGGTTGGGAAGATCTACTGAAGGAGGACAACCCACTCCAATATTCTTGTCTGGAGAATCCCACAGACAGAGCAGCCTGGCAGGCTACAGTCCATGGGGTCTCAAAGAGTTGGACACAACTTAGTGACATCATGTCTGCCTCTGCGACTTCATGGATTGTAGCCTTCCATACTCCTGTGTCCATGGAATTCTCCAGGCAAGAATGCTGGAGTGGGTAGCCATTCCCTTCTCCAGAGGATCTTCCCAACCCACGGATTGAACCCAGGTCTCCTGCATTGCAGGCAGATTCCATTTGAACCACCAGGGAATCCCTAAACAAAACCAACCAAATATTGTTTATTAATGATTTTTTTTTTACATTTACTTTTATTTTATTCATTTTTAAAAATATCTTTGATGTGGACCATTTTATTAATGATTTTATTTCACTTCATGGCAAATAAAAGAGGGAAAGGTGGAAGTAGTGACAGATTTCGTCTTCTTGGGCTCTAAAATAACTGTGGATGGTGACTGCAGCCATGAAATTAGAAGATGATTGCTTCTTGGCAGGAAAGCTATGATGAACTTAGACAGTCTGTATCAGTTTAGTTCAGTTCAGTTGCTCAGTTATGTTCGACTCTTTGCAACCCCGTGGACTGCAGCACACCAAGCTTCTCTGTCTATCACCAACTCCTAGAGCTTGCTCAAACTCAAGTCCACTGAGTCGGTGATACCATCCAACCATCTCATCCTTTGTTGTCCCCTTCTCCTCCTGCCTTCAATCTTTTGCAGGATCAGGGTCTTTTCCAAGGATTCAGTTCTTTGCATCATTGGCCAAAATATTGGAGTTTCAACTTCCAGTGAATCGTCAGTATGATCAAGGCTATAGTCCTTCCAGTAGTTACATACGTTTGTGAGAGCTGGACCATAAAGAAGGCAGAGCACTGAATAACTGATGACTTCAAACCGTGGTGCTGGTGAAGACTCTTGAGAGTCCCATGGACAGCAGAGATCCAGCCAGTAAATCTTAAAGGAAATCAACCCTGAATACTCATTGGAAGGACTGATGCAGTAGCTGAAGCTCCTGCTCCAAACATTTTGGTCACCTGATGCAAACAGAAAACTCATTGGAAAAGATCTTGATGTTGGGAAAGAGTGAAGGCAGAAGGAGAAGAGGTAATCAAAGGATGAGATGGTTGGATGTCGTCACCAATGCAGTGGACGTGAACTTCAGCAAACTCTGGGAGAAGTTGAGGGTCAAGGAAGCCTGGTGTGCTGAAGTCCATGGGAGTTGCAAAGAGTTGGACACTCTAGGTGACTGAACAACAACAACATCAATAATATTTGAGATAAATCCATACCTTTGGGCTAGCCTTGTCCTTAAATAAGCAAGGATGTTGAACATTTTGTTAAGCTTACAGACAGAAATGATACTGAATACTTATTAATTCTTAACTAATACTTATATTAGCATAAAGTTTTAGCAGTTTTTTTCTCCCTAGGTTTCCTGAAACTTCGTTTAGTTGCTCAGTCATGTCCTACTCTTAGTGACCCCCTGGACTCTATCCCACCAGGCTTCTCTGTCCATGGGATTTCTCAGGAAAGAATACTGGAGTGGGTTGCCATGGGTTCCCTAATATTTGGTTTATGTGACCTTTATTAGTCTCTATAAGCTAATTAAACAGTGCCCCTTAAGAGATTTTATAGTTCAGTATATTGGTATAACATGAAAGAAGAAACAATTTCAAAACTCACATCAGGAGGTACAGGTGTTTCCTAATTATGAATACACGGATATGTAGAGCTTGCAGGTTTGATTTTACAACATCAGTCACAAAAATGGGCACAAAACAATAACAACAAAAAATCAATGCTGGGAGTCTCAAAGGGCTATTCTTCTTTCTAGTGGGCAAGAAATATTTTCTGCATTAAGTTCACAAAGAATGCAAATGAACAAAATAAAAAACTAAAGACAGATTTATATCATCTCTCACCTGACTGAAAAAGATCTCCATCACCTCAGAAAAGATTATCAAATGTTCAGATCATAGAACTAGAATTCTAATCGTTGCTGCAACCCAGTAAGAAATAAGTTATTGGTCATACATAAAGTAGAATCAGAACCATAGTTGATCAATAACCTGAAACAAAATGAGAACAGGGGGGTGGGGGGTAGATTAAAGTACTGTCAGCATATTGGCACTTGGAAATAACTCGAAAGATCCATTCTACACCTCAATAAAATGTCAAAGATTTAATACCCATTAATGAGGAAATCACTCAAATAAAAACAGTAAAGCTTATTTCAGAAACATTCAAGAAATTGAGAATTTATGGAAATTTTACAAAGCTAAAGGAGGAGTAGGAGGAAGAGAAGAGAAGAGTGTTGTAAGGATAAGATTGTTAATTATATACAATCCTATTTATTGTCTTACAAGGCAATAAATCCATACCTTTGGGCTAGCTTTGTCCACCAGACAGAAAGTTACAAGTTAATAGCAACATCACATTTTGTGAACTACAATTAAATAATAACTAGAAAGTAAAAAAAAAAAAAACTCAAAAAACAGAAACACTCTCTTGGGTCCAAAAAGTGAAAAGATTCTTATTAGAAAAGGTACATGATGACATTAAAAGAGCATGCTATATTCCATTTTGTTGTGGTTTTTCTTTTCCTGTTTGGAAATTTGTATATTATTCCTTGGTACCTTATAATTTCAAGTGGCAGAGAGTACTATTTGGTCCATAGATTTTTTTTCTCATATATATAATTGTACTTGGGGACTTTTTATGGGATCTTATATAGTTTAAAAGCTTCAAACTTTTCATGGTAGGATATAACTGCCTATTCCATACTTAATTCATTAATATGGCCAAATGGGGACTATTCTAGTGGTTCAGTTGCTAAGACTCTGCGCTCCCAGTGCAGGGAGCCTGGATTCAATACCTGGTTGGGGAACTAGATCCCATGTGCAGCAAGTAAAAGATCCTGCATGCTGCAAGGAAGATGGAAGAGCTTGTGTGTTGCAACTAAGACTAGGCGCAGCCAAATAAATTAGTTAATTTAAAAAAATGGCCAAATGGTTGTACATATTTTCCATTTTATCCTAATATGCCTCTGTTTGTTATGTTATTACATCATATAAACAGTAAAAATTTGATCCCCAATACTTTTAATCTGAGATTAAAGAGAAATAATTTTAGAACATAAGTATTTCTAAATTTTTAATTAATAGTATAATGAGAGGTATGTTTCTCCATTTTGTGTTATTTTTCAGTTGAGGTGTATGTCTCATGGTCAGTGAGTAAATGGTTTGTGAATATGAGTCTTTGAACCGTGTTCATTGTGTTTACTGTTTTGTATGAAAATGACAGATACTTCTGTTCAGTTGGTTTCTCAGTAATCATGTATATTCACTAGCTTTTTCTTTAGTTTGCTTTCTCAACAAAGAGAAGATATGTCTAGAGAGAATGTGTTATTCTCTACAAAGGTTCTGTGCATTTTATTTAGTTTTCCCCTAGGGGAAAGCCTGAAGGCTAGCAGTAATGTTATGATTTAGCTAGAAATTCTTGAGATGAATAAGCAAGTTTGTGAGTGGCAGAAAAGGGTCTGCAATAGAGGAGTAGAAGAATAGAAAGGGAAAAGGAAAAAAAATTACTTCGTATTGTAACCCCTCAGCAGCAAGTAGAACTAAACATATACCATCATCTCTAAGAAATTCATTATAGGTTTATTGCAGTTTTCTTCTTTTGTTATCTCTAGAAATAATTTTAATCTGCAGAAAAACAATATGTTGAAAGTAGTACATTTTTTCTGCCCTTTTAATCTATAAAAGAAAACTATTTCTTAGTTTTAAATTTCTACAATTACTTTATTTATGTTTATAGTTTATCTCCTAATATTGTTAAAATTTGTAGGCTGCTAAGTGGCTGAAATTTTGTAAACTCTCCTAAAATATGCACACATTTTTTCATGTTATAGAATTTATTAGGTTGATTCTTTCAATTTGAATGAATAATTTTTCTCAGACATCTTTATACTCACTAAATTGCTGGGTTAAGTCTGATTCTGGTTTTCAGTACAGCCAATCCCAAACTAAAAGGTATATCCTGGTGCTAAATTGGTCTTTCTAAACCAGACATTTTCCATTATGAGGAAATCTGTTATGCATCTCATTGGTTCCCTACAGTTTCATTTCCATTTGTTCTTCCAGATCTACCAAATATATCTGTATATATCCTAATGTCAGTATGGACTTGATTAGAAGTCATTTCCCTCAAGGGGGTCTCCAAAGTTCCCCATATAAGCTGATTTGCACTATTCAATGTTTTTAAGTTTACCTGTCAGGCGTATCCCCTCTCTGCTGTCACCCAAAATGGGTACATTGCTACATCTAAATATAATGCCTAAGTCGAGCTTTTTTGATATATAGTATTATTAACTTTACATGATATATTTTAGGATATTATAATGGCTTAATATTTTATTAGTAAAATCAAACATATGAAAGTTTCTATATTTTCCCTTGAAATTAAAAACCAACTGTCTCACAATGCATTGCATAGAGTATAACAAATTTATAACTTGACGCACTTCACAAAAAAGGACCCTAAATCATTTGTATCTGGGAGCCTAGAACTTACTACTAAATATTTGATGAGTATCAGTATGCTCATTTACCCCTAAGCAAATTAACTGAACAGTTTCTCAGTGACAAATATATTAAAATAAAATATTTTTTATTTGAGCAGTGTATTTTGTTGAACTGAAGCTTCATGTTCTCTTTCTATATTTTATCAATATTGCTTTCCATATTGTCTGTTATGATCTATTTATTAATACTGTATCTTTATGTGTTTAAGGTTCACAAATACCTTATTATTAAAATACAAAGCACAACTCTTAAAGTATAGATATTTTGGGTTTTGGATGCTATTATTGTATGTACAGATGAATACAAATATACTTTAATATCTTTATGGTGCCCATAGTTATTTCCTTTAGTAGTCTAAAATGTGCTCTGTATGTTTTCATTTCCTTCTTCATGAATTATTTGTTCTGTTCAAGAGTGATTCTATAAAATAAAACTAAAAGAGTATTCAACTCTATTTGTGTATGAATATATAATTAATATTTTACATAATATAAACAAAATATTTTAGTGAGCCTGCTATGGGCAAGTCCCTGTGAGAGGCTTTAAGGAGAGAAAATAAAATCATCTTTAATATATATATCATGTATGAATAAAATATCATTAATAAAATTTTTAATTTCTACATGTTTTGCATATTGGAAATTGAGATAAACTGCTAGGCCTGCTTCTTGGCTCCGCACTTGCCATATCAGCCGCAACCAGCTTTAAGAATGCTTCATGCAATTCTTTAATGCCTTTTCTTTGTAGCACTCTACGGATTTCAAGGAGTTTTCAGATTCAGTGACTCATTTAACTCATACACCTTATGAAGGAAAGTAGGCGGAAACAGGAGCAGATTCAGGGTTGTAAAGTGACTTGTTTAGGGCCAAAACTGAGTAACAAGTGTCTGTGAATTTCCTTCTGACTTTGACTCCAAGCTCAGATCTTTTTTCATGATAACTTAAATTCTTTTTTCAGAAATACGTTGATTATACTGGAAATGAAACTTTTGGTGGTTGCCCGGGTCCGCTTTTCTTCACTCTCTCTGGCATCTTTGTTCCCCAGTAGAGAGGACATTGACATACTTGATGGGCTGTATATAGACACATTGGAGTTCAAATTTCAGATGTGATGTTTTCTCACATTGATATGGAGAATTTGAGCAAGAGTCAATTTCTCTGGTCCTGTTTCCCACACACTGAAATGAAGAACTGTGCAACTAAATGTTTGTTCAAATCCATTCCAGCCAGATTATTCTGTTCTAGAAACTGGTTGTTTCTATTCTCTATTACAGAATTGAACTTAGCCACAAAATGATGGATCTTATTTGTCAACAAAGAGCTTTCCAGTCATGGCTCTTTATTTTTGTATGTTCCATTATGCAAATAAATATCTAAAGTGTACTTGATAAAATGATAAACCTTCAGTTTAGAGAGGGGGCCTCAAAGTGAGAAAAACCATTTATATAATCACAGCACTTGGATATACTGGAGGACATCTTTAAACACATGTAATTTTTATAAAAATCAACACTGACCTTCTCTACAAACACTACTTCCCAACATTAAATAGGATAAATCATTTATTTAGGAGAAGCTAATATGGCAGAATTACTGACTTTTGTAAATTTGAGATTAAAAATTCCCCAGATCTTGCAAATATTTTCAGCATCTTGAATTGCTAGTCTTTTGAACAAGAATGTTTCTTTTCAAAATGTCTTCAGCCTGATACATTATTACTACGACATATCAAATTGAGTTCTATCATGTAATAAAACATTCTGAGAAAGACATTATTTGGAAGTACAGCAGTCTCCTGTTATCTGAAGTTTCATCCATGATTTCAGTTAACCCACAGTCAGCTGAGTCCCAAAAATATGAACTGGAAAATTCCAGAAATAATAATTCATATATTTTAAATTGCTCATCATTCTTAGTAGCATGGGGCTTCCCAAGTGGTGCTAGTGGAAAAGAATCTGCCTGCCAATGCAGGAGACTTGGGGAGATCCTCTGGGAGAGAAAATGGCACTTCACTCCAACATTCTAGCCTGGAAAATTCCATGAGTAGGGGAACCTGGCAGGCTACAGTCCATGGGACTGCAAAAAGTCAGACATGACTGACTGACTGAGCATCATGACGAAATCTCACGCTGGCCCACCAAATGTGAATCACCCTTTTGTCTAACATATCCTGCCCACTAGTTACTTAGCAGTGTCTTCATTATCAGATCTACTGCGTGGTATCACAGGGCTTGTGTTCAAGTCACTCTTATTTTACTTAATGGCCACAGTGCACAAAAGTAGTGATGCTGGCAATTTATGCCAAAGAGAAGCCATTAAGTGTTTCCTTTAAGTGAAAATTCTGACTTAATGAGATTAAAAAAAAAAAAAAATCACATGCTGAGATTGCTAAAATGTTCAATAAGAACAGATCTTCCATCTGTGAAATTGTGATGAAGGAAAAAGAAATCCATGCACCTCAAACTGCAGAGTAATAGCTACAATACATAAATGCTCAGTTAAGATGGAAAAGGCATTATGCTTAGCAATAAGATATTTTGAGAGGGGGGAGACCACATTCACATAACTTTTATTACAGTGTATTACTATAATTGTTCTATTTTATTGGTAATTTTTGCTGTCAACCTCTTACTGTGCCTAATTTATACACTAAACTTTACCGTAGGTATGTACATATAGGAGAAAACATAATATATATAGAATTTTGTGCTGTTCTCACTTTCAGCATCCACTGTGGGTCCTGGAATGTATTTCTATCAGGTAGAGGGGATCTACTATAGTAGTCTTCCAAAACTTAGAAGAAAGCATGTCTTAAAAAAGATACAGATGTGCATATCTAAAATTTCTCACTTGCATTTTTTTTGGTAGAAAATAATAAATGTGCCCTAAGTATATAAGTAAATCATATGTAAATTTAGGCATTATATTAGCATGTCTTTGTCAGGCATTTTAAAACATTCCTTACTGAGAATTGCCTGCATGAAACTTTGAAAAATACAAGATTTTGGTAGGGAACCTTTAGAAAATTGAGTGTTTAGAAGAAAGTGTCATCACTTCTTCACAACAGATATATCTTGTCAACAAGGATTAGTTTTCATTCCTTGCTTGACGGCAAGTTAATCCTGTCTGCCTTTTCAGTGCAGAGCAGTTCCATCTGAAGCCAATGAGGAAATATATAGGCTTGCAATCATAGGAGATTTAGACATGATGACAATTTATTTGCCTTAATTTCTAATCTGTCTAACAAAGAAGCTTTGTCTCTGATTAGATTTTTGTTTTAAGTGAGGCCAGTATGTAGAAAAGATTATATACCCCCTGTATCAGTTAAAAATTCCTATTGTTTGAATGTACATTTGCAGTGTATATTGCCAGACTTTAGGTTTCTTAGAAACTGTTACCAACACTAACATTTAAGGATGCAAGTGTGGAAATTTTGAAAATTATTTCAAGAAATATTGAAATAGTTTTGAACTCTTGAGAATGTTACGGAATAAAGCAAATATTTAAGTAGGTTTGTTATGTTGTTTAAAAATTCCAAAAATTATACCATCTGAGGGTAAAGTAGAAAGGTTCTTACCACTTAAGTACTTCCTCAAGTCCTTACTAGTCTTGGTAACTCTCAGCTGAGTTCAGTTCAGTTCAGTCAGTCGTGTCCAACCCTTTGCAACCCCATGGGCTGCAGCACGCCAGGCTTCCCTGTCCATCACCAAGTCCCAGAGCTTGCTCAAACTATGTGCACTGAGTCTGTGATGCCATCCAACCATCTCATCCTCTGTCGTCCCCTTCTCCTTCTTCCCCCAATCCCTCCCAGCATCAGGGTCTTTTCAAATGAGTCAGATCTTCGCATCAGGTGGCCAAAGTATTGGAGTTTCAGCTTCAACATCAGTCCTTCCAATGAACACCCAGGACTGATCTCCTTTAGGATGGACTGGTTGGATCTCCTTGCAGTCCAAGGGACTCTCAAGAGTCTTCTCCAACACCACAGTTCAAAAGCATCAATTCTTCGGCGCTCAGCTTTCTTTTTAGTCCACCTCTCACATCTATACATGACTACTGGAAAAACCATAGCTTTGACTAAATGGACCTTGTTGGTAAAGTAATGTCTGTGCTTTTTAATATACTATCTAGGTTGTTCATAACTTTTCTTCCAAGAAGCAAGTGTCGTTTAATTTCATGGCTGCAGTCAACATCTGCAGTGATTTTGGAGCCCCCAAAAATAAAGTCTATCACTGTTTCCACTGTTTCCCCATCTATTTGCCATTAAGTGATAGGACTGGATGCTGTGATATTAGTTTTCTGAATGTTGAGTTTTAAGCCAACTTTTTCACTCTCCTCTTTCACTTTCATCAAGAGGCTTTTTAGTTCCTCTTCACTTTCTGCCATAAGGGTGGTGTCATCTGCATATCTGAGGTTATTGATATTTCTCCCAGCAATCTTGACACCAGCTTGTGCTTCTTCCAGCCCAGCGTTTCTCATGATGTACTCTGCATATAAGTTAAATAAGTAGGGTGACAATATACAACCTTGACTTACTCCTTTCCCAATTTGAACCAATCTGTTGTTCCATGTGAAGGTAAGTTACAAGGCAAAATAGCCTGGAGTTAAACTCCCCTCTGTGTCCTCCCCACCATCCTATGCAAAACAAAGAACTCTCTCACACCAAGAAAAGAACGGGCATTAAGGTTGATTTGCCCAGCTCCCAGCCGGTCCAGCCTCTGGCTTATCTCCAGAATCTTTGCCCCAGCCATTTAAGAGATAACTCCTCTGAACAACCTTGGAGAAGAACAGGCCCCCTTAAGACAGTAGCTTTCCACATATATGCATATATATACTTACTCTTTTCTTGGGTTAGTGCAGCATTTCACTAATCTGACTGCTGCCCCTTCTCTCCTCATTAAAGGTGATCTTTCCTGTAAAGTGCCGGTCTCATTCTTTTTCTGAGCCTCACTTTCTCTAACTCCGTACTCTGCAACATGTCGAGTTCTAACTGTTGCTTCCTGACCTGCATACAGATTTCTCAAGAGGCAGGTCAGGTGGTCTGGTATTCCCATCTCCTTCAGAATTTTCTGCAGTTTATTTTGATCCACACTGTCAAAGGCTTTGGCATAGTCAATAAAGCAGAAGTAGACATTTTTCTGGAACTCTCTTGCTTTTTTGATGATCCAGCGGATGTTGGCAATTTGATCTCTGGGCCCTCTGCTTTTTCTAAATCCAGCTTGAACATTTGGAAATTCATGGTTCATGTACTGTTGAAGCCTGGCTTGGAGAATTTTCAGCATTACTTTGCTAGTGTGTGAGATGCGTGCAATTGTGAGGTACTTTGAGCATTCTTTGGCATTGCCTTTCTTTGAGATTGGAATGAAAACTGACCTTTTCCAGTCCTGTGGCCACTGCTGAGTTTTCCAAATTTGCTGGCATATTGAGTACCGCACTTTCACAGCATCATCTTTTAGGATTTGAAATAGCTCAAGTGGAATTCCATCACCTCCACTTGCTTTGTTCGTAGTGATGCTTTCTAAGGCCCACTTGACTTCACATTCCAGGATGTCTGGCTCTAGGTGAGTGATCACACCATCGTGATCATCTGGGTCATGAAGATCTTTTTTGTATAGTTCTTCTGTGTATTCTTGCCACCTCTTCTTAATATCTTCTGCTTCTGTTAGGTCCATACCATTTCTGTCCTTTATTGTGCCCATCTTTGCATGAAATATTCCCTTGGTATCTCTAATTTTCTTGACGAGATCTCTAGTCTTTCCCATTGTATTATTTTCCTCTATTTCTTTGCATTGAGGAACACTTTCTTATCTCTCCTTGCTATTCTTTGGAATTCTGAATTCAAATGGGAATATCTTTCCTTTTCTCTTTTACCTTTTACTTCTCTTCTTTTCATAGCTATTTGTAAGGCTTCTTGAGACAACCATTTTGCCTTTTTGCACTTCATCTTCTTGGTGATGGTTTTGATCATGGCCTCCTGTACAATGTTATGAAGTTCTGTCCATAGATCTTCAGGTACTCAATCTATCAGTTCTTATCCCTTGAATCTATTTGTCACTTCTACTGTATAATGTAAGGGATTTGACGTAGGTCATACCTGAATGGCCTAGTGGTTTTCCCTACTTTCTTCCATTTAAGTCTGAATTTTGCAATAAGGAGTTCATGATCTGAACCACAGTCAGCTCCTGGTCTTGTTTTTGCTGACTGTATAGAGCTTCTCCATCTTTGGCTGCAAACAATACAATCAATCTGATTTTGGTATTGACCATCTGGTGATGTCTATGTGTAGAGTCTTCTCTTGTGTTGTTGGTAGAGGGTGTTTGCTATAACTGGTACGTTCTCTTGGGAAAACTCTATTAGCCTTTGCCCTGCTTCATTTTGTACTCCAGGACCAAATTTACCTGTTACTCCAGGTATCTCTTGACTTCCTACTTTTGCATTCCAGTCCCCTATAATGTAAAGGACATCTCTTTTCGGTGTTAGTTCTAGAAGGTCTTGTAGGTCTTCATAGAACCATTCAATTTCAGCTTCTTCAGCATTACTGGTTGGGGCATAGACTTGGATTACTGTGATATTGAATGGTTTGCCTTGGAGACTTGTAACTCTCTGATGCATTTAAAAATAAGATTTTATTTCTCTTCTATCTGCTTTGTTAATTGTTCTTGACAAGAAAATTGGTTTGATATTAATAAACTCCCCCACTTACAATGCACATTTCTCTTTCTAAAATTGAAAGATAAACCGTTAATTATAGAATGACTTGAAAATTTCAGCTATATCAATAAATATGCACAATCAAGACTTCTGGTATAATAACAGGCAAAAGTGAAGAATCCATTGTAGATGGCTCACCTGTATTTCAAGCTGCACATGTGGAAAAAAAATTCTCCCTACTTAAAGCCACACCATATTTTCCACTCAAGCCATTTGTAGATCGTAAGGGGAACACTTTATAATGATAAAGTGAAATTCATGACACTTTTAGATGTGTATGCACATAGAAAAATAGCCTCAGAGTACATAAATATTTTCAAATGTTGAGTAAAACTTGAGTGCTTAGAATTAAATCCCACTTGGTCATGCTGTATTATTCTGTGTATATATTGTTGGTTTTGATTTGCTAATGTTTTGTTAAGGATTTTGATATCTATAATCATAAGAAATATTGATTTGCAGTTTCCTTTCTTGAAATATCTTTGCCTGGTTTGGCTTCATAGAATGAATTAGGAAATATGTTCCTTTTGCTATTTTCTGAAACAGATGGTAGAGAAATGTTATCATTTCTTCCTAAATGTTCTATAGATTTACCAGTGAACCCATCTATGCACAGTACTTTATCTTTGGAGAGTTATTAATTCATCATTCAATTTCTCTAATGCATTTAGGCCTATTGAGATTGTCTGTTTCTCATTGTGTGACTTTTGGTGTATTGCGTCTTTCAAGAAATAGGTCTGTTTCTTCTAAGTTATCAAATTTGTGAACATAGTGTTTTTTATAATAATCCTTTATTATCTACTTAAAGAACATGGTATTGGTAATGATGACTAATCTTTCATTTTGTATCTGTAATTTGTATCTTCTTAACATTTGTTTTTAATTTTTAACATTTGAGATGCTTTTATTACCTATCTGGTCTTGCATATTGTCCACTTTTTAAATTATATCCCTTAGCATATTAGTCATAGGTGCTTTAAATTTCCAGTCTTATAGTTCCAACATCTCTGCCATAGCTGAATCTGGTTTTGATACCTGTTCTGTCTCTTTAGACTGTGTTTTTTGAACTTCAGCACATCTTGTTAATTTTTGTAAAAGTCAGACATGCTGTATGAAGTTAAAGGAACTGGGGTAGATAGGCTGTTAGTATGTAGCCTTAAGTCTAGCTGGCTAAGAGTCAGACTTTACTCCACAGCTGTAGCTGTGGTATCAGAGGTTAAATTTCCTAAATATCCTTGTTTTTATCTCCCCTGTTGTCATTGGGTCTAGAGAGTCCTTCAATAGGATCTAAGCCTTGTATGTCTTAGAGTTGTAATCCCTTACTATTGTACAACAGCCCTAGTGAGGTATGGAAAAAGGAGAAGCATTCTATATGATTAGGTCTCAGTCTTCTAGTAAGCCTGAGTTGGGTATTTCTCTTTTCCCACATCAAAGACTGGAGAAGGCTCTATTTTCATATTTCCCTTTCTCCTAGTGAGTTTGGGCTTTGGTAAAACCCCAGGCACTTAGGCTCTGATGAAATAGATGCTCTTGAGGCCGTTGTCTTGTTAAAAATCACAGGGAGTGCTCAGTGTATTTCAAAACATACTTTTTTCAATTTTATCACCTTTGTTTTGGTGTGTGGACTGGAGTGATGATTTGCAAGTGCCTTACATATAGAGTGGAAAATTTAAGTCCTCCCAGAATTTTACAGTAACTTCCCTGTGATGGTGTGCTCAGATGATACCCTGTCACTACAGTTGTCAGGCCCAGTGCTTCAACTATAAAGCCATCTGTGGTTTTGAAAGTCACAGATTAATTTTCTTTGCTCTCTTTATTGTACTGTCCCCTTTACTTTGAAAATTCTATTTTCTGGTCTCAACACTGAAGTTAACTAATTTCCACTTTTCTTTCAAAATTCACTTTATTGTAATTCTCGTTGATACTGAGCTTTCAGTGCATCTCACTAGGCTTGTACTAGCTTCTCTAATTTTACTTTTTGTAGTATATTGCAGACATCTTTTAACTTGCTTTTCTCCTTGACCAGATTATTTTGTAACACTAGAACTTGCCACATAGGAGTTGTCCCATTGGTAATGGCAATTTAGTCACTAATTGTCTGACTCTTGTGACCCTATGGACTGCAGCCCGCCAGGTTCCTCTGTTCATGGGATTTCCCAGGCAAGAATACTGGAGTGGATTGCCATTTCCTTCTCCAGGGGATCTTCCTGACCCAGAGATCGAACCTAGGTTTCCTACATTACAGGTGGATTTTTTAGCAACTGAGCCACCAGAAAGACAGTTGTTCCATTCAGTTCAGTTCAGTTCAGTCACTCAGTCGTGTCTGACTCTTTGCAACCCCATGAATCACAGCACGCCAGGCCTCCCTGTCCATCACCAACTCCCGGAGTTGAGTTTACCCAGACTCATGTCCTTGAGTCGGGGATGCCATCCGGCCATCTCATCCTCTGTCGTCCCCTTCTCCTCTTGCCCCCAATCCCTCCCAGCATCAGGGTCTTTTCCAATGAGTCAGATCTTCCCATCAGGTGGCCAAAGTATTGGAGTTTCAGCTTCAACATCAGTCCTTCCAATGAACACCCAGGACTGATCTCCTTTAGGGTGGACTGGTTGGATCTCCTTGCAGTCCAAGGGACTCTCAAGAGTCTTCTCCAACACCACAGTTCAAAAGCATCAATTCTTCAGTGCTCGGCTTTCTTTAGAGTACAACTCTCACATCCATACATGACCACTAGAAAAACCATAGCCTTGGCTAGATGGACCTTTGTTGGCAAGATAATGTCTCTGCTTTTCAATATGCTATCTAGGTTGGTCATAACTTTCCTTCCAAGGAGCAAGCATCTTTTAATTTCATGGCTGCAGTCACCATCTGCAGTGATTTTGGAGCCCAAAAATATAAAGTCTGACACTGTTTCCACTGTCTCCCCATCTATTTCCCATGAAGTGATGGGGCCAGATGCCATGATCTTAGTTTTCTGATGTTAAGCTTTAAGCCAACTTTTTCACTCTCCTCTTTCACTTTCATCAAGAGGTTTTTTAGTTCCTCTTCACTTTCTGCCATAAGGGTGGTGTCATCTGCATATCTGAGGTTATTGATATTTCTCCCAGCAATCTTGATTCCAGCTTGTGCTTCATCCAACCCAGCGTTTCTCATGATATACTCTGCATATAAGTTAAATAAGCAGGGTGACAATATGCAGCCTTGACGTACTCCTTTTCCTATTTGGAACCAGTCTGTTGTTCCATGTCCAGTTCTAACTGTTGCTTCCTGACCTGCATACAGGTTTCTCAAGAGGCAGGTCAGGTGGTCTGGTATTCCCATCTCTGGAAGAATTTTCCACAGTTTATTGTGATCCACACAGTCAAAGACTTTGACATAGTCAATAAAGCAGAAATAGATGTTTTTCTGGAACTCTCTTGCTTTTTCAATGATCTTGAGAAAGTAGGAAAAACCACTAGACCATTCAGGTATGACCTAAATCACTGGCATAGGTATTATTTTATTAGTATTTATTTTTGGCATTTCAATGTGTTTTCCAAAAGGAATAGACAAAAACCTGAGTATTCGGTCACCCGTCTTGACCTAAATATATCATTATGCAGATATTTTCTTCCAGTCTTTAACTATGACTTAACTAGTTACTAAATTAGTTTTAAAATAATAAGCAAATTCCTGACTCCTAACTGTTGACTGAAAGTCAATGGAAAAACAAAAGAAAGAACAAAGCAGCTTATATCCTTCAAAAACTTTACTGATGTTTTCTGATTATTGAGAATTTTTATAAGCTTCACTCTAAATTTTCTTTCCTTTGTTTAATGAAATTAAGCATCTCATACTTTACCAAAAGATTATAAAACAAAGTCTGGAGTAAAATACCTCTAATTCATATACCTATTGATTTAAGCTCTGGAATTTATTATTAATACAGCTAAATATAAGAGAGCATACCCTGAACATTATGAAGTGCATTTATGCATTTTTATGAATTGGTTTCTTTCTTAGCTGATTGCAGAGCCTCCATAAAATTGAATGCCTGAAGGATTTTAATAGCAGATCATTGACTTTCCATTCATTTATTACTGCTACTCCTCATTTCTATTTTCTTGGCACTAAATAACCTTAACCATAACAGCATATATTGAGTAGTCTTGACATAAGTGGAAAATTGACATATTATTTGCAAAGCGGAGAATTAGCTGGTTATAATGGAAGTATTGGACTGCTTTACTATAGGTCAAATACAAACTATTGTATGTCCTCATTCAAGCACCTTTTAATATTCTTGGTTTCCCACCTCCATATCACTACCTCAGTTCAGTTTATCTCCTTTCTAGATTCTTCACTCTGTTGACCTATATACATCTTGATCTTGTCCAATTATTTCCCACTTTGGAATTGGAGAGATTCTAATAATGTGCAAACCAGAGCGTGCCATTTTCTTGCTTAACATCTGTCAATATTTGCTCCTTTCTCTTAGGAAAAAAGACAAAATTCCCTCCCAGGAAAAATAACAACGTGCAGAATCATATTCCTTCCAAGCTGTCTACCATCTTCACCTTCTGTGTTTCACTCAATGTAGTCTGTTTTTCATAGCTCGTTCACTGAGATAAGGGCTTCCATGGTGTCTCAGATGGTAAAGAATCTGCCTGCAATGTGGAAGACCCAGGTTTGATCCCTGAGTTGGGAAGATCCCCTGGAGAAGGGAATGGCAATCCACTCCAGTATTCTTGCCTGGAGAATTCCATTGACAGAGGAGCCTGGCAAGCTACAGTTCATGGGCTTGCAAAGGGTTGAACACGATTGAATGACGAACACTTCCACTTTTCAATGAGAGATGATCCTAATTATTTCAGAGTCTTTGCATGAGCTGTTACCTCTGCTTGGAAAATACTTGGTCTTTTATTTTATAACCAAATGACTCATATATTTATATGTTATCTTTTTGGTCGAGAAACTGCTCTTATTAGTTACAACATACCAGGTGCTATGATAACATTGCAGATACACGGGTGAGCCCATAAGACATAGTCGTTGGCCCCAAGGAAATAAATGTCAAACTAGGAAAGCAGACCTAGAGCAAATTCTTGCACAAATAACCTGACAGTTATGAAAGTGCTGCAAAAGGAAAGCATGGAGCAGTATGAGAACATAAAATAAGAGTGTGATAAAGATATTTCACCTAATCATGGAGGTCAGAGAAAGTTCCCACGAAGAAATGATGATTAGCTGAGCTGTGGATGAGTAACCATTAAAGGCCAAGTGGAGGAGACACAGCATAAAGGCACTGCTAAGGGAGAGATCAAGGAAAAGTGAAGAAATGGCATTTCACTCCATGATTGCTCTGGACTGACTTGTGTCCTTTGAGAATACAAATGTTGAAGCTGTACCGCCCAGTGTGATGATATTTGGAGATGGGTCTTTTCAGAGGTAATTATAGTTAAATGAGATCATAAGGATGAGATTCTAATCAGATCGACTGGGGTACTTAGAAGAAGAGGAAGAGAAAGGCCAGGAGAGGACATAGCAAGAAGGTGGCTATCTACAAGCCAGGAAGAGAGCGCTCACCAGAAACTAGATCTGCCAGCACTTGACTTTGGGCTTCCAAACTTCTGCAACTGTGAAAAATAAATACCTATAAATATTACTAATGATATGTCATTATGATAGCCCAAGCAACCTAAGGGCTGCCCTGGAGGCTCAGATGGGAAAGGATCTGCCTGTGATCCAGGAGACCTGGGTTCAATCCCTAGATTGGGAAGATCTCCTGGAGGAGGGCATGGCAGTCCATTCCAGTATTCTTGCCTGAAGGATCCATGGACAGAGGAGCCTGATGGGCTATAGCCTATGGGCTCACAAAGAGTCAGACATGACTGAGCGACTAAACAACATCAAACCAGTTCCATTGCAACTACCGTTCTCTTGATCTCAGTTCAGCTTTCCTTGGTGTGTTTCTTCCTTCCCTTGACAAACTTCTGTTTCATGGTTTGGGAAAATGCTGCCCCAAATTCCAAGTTTATTTTATGTAGATCAACTTCTAGAGCAGGAATAACTTCCCACTATTCATATAAAAGAGGCTTCCCTATTGGCTCAGACAGTAAAGAATCTGCCTGCAATGTGACAGACCCAGGATCAGTCCCTGGGTCAGGAAGATCCTCTGGAGAAGGGCGTGGTTACCCACTCCAGTGTTCTTGCCTGGAGAATGCCATGGACAGAGGAGGCCAGCGGGCTACAGTCCTTGGGATCACAAAAAATCAGACACGACTGAGCAGCTGACACATACACGTTCATATAAAATTCCAGAGAAGGGTACTGATTGGTCCTGCTGGGTCGTGTGCCTAGACATTATTGTGAAGTATGCCAGGCTCACCTGTCACCAAGGTCAGAGTCGTGACTAGAAGAAAGATCAGGCAAGAACAATGCCAGGCAATCAAAAGCAACTACCATGACAGCCCCACACTGCGCTCGGGTTTATGCCCTCCACCACTTTTTGACCCTGTTCTTTAGTCATTTCTTTGAGAGTACCTCACTTTGAAAGATGGTTCCATCATCTTTAAATATTTAGAAAAACAACATACTTAAAGAAACTCCAAGAATCCATTTACAATGTGGCTAGTGTAAACATTCTTTTCCTTGATTTCAAGTATGTTACAGTAGAATACCTGAAATCATTAGAATTCAGAAGTAGTTTGTCGCTGCAAGAAAAACCGAAAATTGGAAGCCAAATTTTCCAGCTTTTATAAGCACCAAACCCTTGTCTGCACTCACTCATAGGACAAGAATTGGTTTGTACTAACTTTTCCATTTATATTGAAATCTACAATTTCACCCATGAAGTCTCTCAACACCTGGTAAATTCCTCTCTAGAGAAAACAGTCTATCAAATATGGAAATAACTCATCACCCTTAGCAAATTCTAATATGGATAAAAATACAATGAAGAAAATAAATAGTTTAGAGTAAACTAGATAATTTTAGATAAGTTAATATGTTAACTGTTATTTTAAGAGCTGACAGTATATTGGGTTGGCCAAAAGGTTATGAAAAAACCTGAATGAATTTTTTGGCCAACCCAGTATGTTGCTTATTGTAATAAATTCTAGAATAGGGAGTGGTGTTTTGCCCTATACTTCACAAAATATTAATAAATCCATCATACCAAATTGCTTATAGAAACTAAATTTATCTAAAACTTACAGTATAAGTATACATAGAAACAATGTTATTTAATGAGAGTGAGTTGTTAACAACAGGTATTAATTGAGTGCTTACTCTATGTTTGGCATTGTTTTAGGCACTTGGGATACATCAGTGAATAAAGCAAAATTGCTTGCACTCATACAGCTTAAGTTCTAAAAGATTATAATAATTATTTATACTCAAAGTTAGTTGAAAACTTCAAAGATATCTCACAGTAAATGAGGGATCTGGGATCATGTGCCTATTGAAAAGTGTTAGTTGCTCAGTCATGTCTGACTCTGCGACCCCATGGACTGTAGTCTGCCAGGCTCCTCTGTCCATGGGATTTCCCAGAGAATAATACTGGACTGGGTAGTCATTCCCTTATCCAGGGGATCTTCCTGACCCAGGGATCGAACCTGGGTCTCTTGCATTGCAGATGAATTCTTTACTGTCTAAGCTACCATGGAAGCCTATTAGACAGGTCCCTGTAAATTGTCTCTTACGTTGGTGAAATCAGCTCATTTCATAGGCCAGCCTTCAAATACATAGCTACAGAAACCCAATGTTTTGTATACCAAATGGTGCTTCATAAATCTCTCACAGGTGGAATTCAATTAAACTCACTGACACCAGTGTCTATGATAAAATCACTGATTTACTGGTTTACATTAAAAATTGTCAAGGCTGCTGTATAGGGACTTAAGCTCCTGTATGCATTCTTTCTCTGTGGACAAAAGCTATAATCACAAGATTGCTTGGAGAGCATAAAATTACAACATGGGAACTGAAGAGAGGTTTCAGATATTTGCAATATCAGATTTTTCAAAATCTGCTAATAGTAGCTTTCTGTGAAGTATGTAGCTCCCAATTTTTGTGCAAATTATTTTGCCTTCCCTAAAGTAAATGCATAGATAAACACAAACGTGCTTACTTCTTGTGGCTGATTCTATAAAGAGCTTTCCAGTTATCTAGTTAAGAACATGATTTCTCAGTCTTTTCATTGTCCTTCCCTCAGATCCATGCCCCTGGGAAAAGAAAAGAAAAAGGATTCAGAAAATGGGCTTGTTTCTCCTTTAAATAATTGCATGATCTTCATTACTTTGCAGTAGACCTGCCATAGCAAATGCAATATAAGATTTCAATTAGAAACTCCTTGTCTCTCTAAATCTCCAGTTAATACCTAATTAATATCCTCTAACACCTAATTGATATGTTTTTTCTAAATTTTTTTTCCCAGTCTGTGACACTCTGTTTCTGGGTTTAGTCTCTGAACGTGGATTTTGTACACTCTGAATGATAGTTACCACTTTTTCTCCACCAACCCCAGTTCTATTATTTTACCAAACTCTCACTAGTCTTCTCACTGACAGCTCTACTTTAAAACTGTTCTTACATGTTTCTGGTTCATCCTGTCTGGATGAATTTATTATGTTTATTTATATCCCCTGTTATGGTGTCCTATGACTTTGTGAAGAATTGAAGTGAATTTGGTTTATATACATATAACATAATAAATGCTCCCCACAGAAGACAATGGCATTTGTGCAAAGGCTGGTATTTGAATAAAGTGCAGCTGGAAAAAGCATTTGTGATATTGAATTACAAATGGATTATTCATGTCCGACAAATTCAATGGTGTATTTGTCCTTAATGGATCACTCTGAAACTGGCTTCTGATTCACAGTACAACCCTGCTTCCACAAATTAACATTGGGAGATCTGCTACAGATCATTGTTCAAAGTCTTCGTATCATGACCTGGAAGATAAACCCGAATTGACCTTTGATTATCGTAAGTCATGGACTTACCGAGAACATCTTGCTTTACTAGTGAAATTGCTGCTGCCAGAATATTTATTTTATTTGTTCCTTCATTCATTCAATTGTTTGGTTATTGAGCTACCTGGTGGCTCAAATGGTAAAGAATCTGCCTGCAATGCAGGAGACCCAAGTTCCATCCCTGGGTCGGGATCCAGTATTCTTGCCTGGAGTCTTCCATGGGCAGTTTGGTGGGCTATGTTCCATGGGGTTACAAAGAGTTGGACACAGTTGAGCAACTAACACCCTATGGTAGACATAGAAGTGCCTCGAGATCCCCCTTCAAGCAAGGACTCTGGAGAGCCTTACAGCTTAAACTCTATCAAGTCCGCCTCAGCTTTGCAACTGAGGACATGGTTCCCACAGAAAGGCTCCAGCAAATGACTGAGTCAGGCTGTGGCATCATGACAGGCATCTCTGCTCAGAGTGGGACTTCTCAAATTCATTACAGGTTTTGCAGACTGACCTATACCGTGATTTGATGTCTATCCCTTTCCAATCCTGCTTTTTCCAATTTCCCTTCCCAGATATGTCTCCCAAATGTAGCTTTTGTACTCCTAACTCCATAAGGGTATCTGATTCTCAGAGGACTCGATGATGCCAGAACTGAAGTTTTAGAATGGGATCACTTCCTGCCTAGCTGGAAATGATAACCACATATCAAGAGGACTGTGGGGCCTGGATAGTGCCTAGCTCAAGATGGCAGTCCAGTTACTAAAATTTCACCTTGTCATTGATAGCAAATGCAGAGAAAACTATGCATGCAAGGCCAATAGAATCTGTTGACTGAAATTAAATTCCATTCATACCCTTACTGAAAGATGTTGAAAACCTAAAAGCTTTTAACAAATAATTGAAAACTAAGTGTGAAAGCCAGAGGGTTTTATCTCCTTCAGGGGGAGAGAAAAAAATAATAAGGATATAAAGAGTTTTAAGATTTCAGTGACATTTTTAATATTCAGCTGAGCAGGTGGGAGAACCTGGGACCCTGACACATGGGATCTTGGTGAACAAATCTGAACATTCCATTCCTCAGATTTCTCTGAAGCCTCAGAGTGCACATAGGTGGCCAGTTCTACCTGTTAAGAGCTTATGGTCTCCCTGCAAGGGAAGACACTGCAAAACCTCTCCCAACCAGGGCAACAGGGGGCCATCAAGAGGATCTACCCTTACTTTCTCTCCTGTCTTCGAGCCATTAGCTAGGAATAAGTAACAGCTTATCTTAGTCAGGTCACATATCTTAAGGGAGAAAGACTTTATGTCAAAAGAGCTATAGCAATTATCTGCTGGAAATTGGCAGGAACTAGGGTAGTACAGGTGTTGCAGGAAGGGGGACCCCTTCCAGGGCCTGAAACTGGGCTCTTGTCTAACACTGGGAAATGAATTGTCTGAGGAGACACATATGCTGACAAAGCAAAAGATTTTATTGGGAAAGGGCACCCGGGTGGAGAGCAGAAGGGTAAGGGAACCCAGGAGAACCGCTCTATCACATGGCTCACAGTCTCAGGTTTTATGGTGATGGGATTAGTTTCCGGGTTGTCCTTAGCCAATCATTCTGACTCAGAGTCCTTCCTGGGGGTGCACACCTTGTTCAGCCAAGAAGGATGCCAGAGAGAAGGATTCTGGGAGGTGGGCGGACAGGTGGTGTCTCCTTTTGACCTTTCCCGAACTCTTCTGGTTGGTGGAGGCTTATTAGTTCCCTGGTCCTTACCAGGACCTCCTGTCCTAAAACAACTCATGCAAATGGTTACTATGGTGCCTGGCCAGGGTGGGCAGTTTCAGTCAGTGTGCTTCCCCTAACAACTCCCCCCTGAGAGACTTCATACTCAAGATACTACTTGGAAACTGGGGTGGAGGTCTGTTTCTTCTTCTTCCTGCTGTGCATGGGCTTAGGCCTGCCTAGCAGAGCAGAAGTCTTTTTCTACCTGATCTAAGTCAAGGTATTTTTTTTTTTTTTTTTTTTTGCCTGAAACCAGCATGCACACTTGTAATAACAGCAATTTAGTTTGAAACTGTTGGCTCCTCTCAACGATGAAAGGGGCCAAACAGGAAACCTAACAGGATGGTCATCACTGGTCCCCAGAAGCAGGAGGCAACATTTGGGGTGAGGGCTGCAGGGTTTGTGACTTTTTTTTTTTTTTTGATTGGCTGGTGGTGAAGCAACAGAGCTGTGCTCCAGGAATCTTGTGTTTAGTCTGAAGTTACCATCCTCCACCTGGGTGGGGGCTCCAGTTCTGTAGAAGAACTCAAAGACATTGTTATGCATATTTCTTTGAGTAGAAACTAGGACCCTGTCTCAAGGCTGTACCACCGTTTGATTGTTTCTCCTCTGTTTCTGTATCCCCTCCCTTCCCTGATTAGCAGTTGTTTGAATCCATGCTTTGGAACTCAGGGAATATCAAGGAGACTGAATGAAGCCTATATCCTACAGATAAGAAATGGAGAACACACGGCAGATCTGTACTCCAGAGGCCCAGAATCCTGCTCAGTTTTAATTTAGCGAACAGGGCAACTATAACTGTGATAACTTTCTGTCAAAATGAGGTATAGGACTGCCTCAGCTTGGAGAATAGACACTGAATTGGAAGTATCACTGAGTTCCAAGTCCTAAATCTGAGCCTTGTATGATTAAAATCTCAATCCCTTGGTCTGCCATTTTGTTGTAACAGACCCAGTTAGTAGCTGGAGGAGGGATAACTGGAATTTTTTAATAGACAAAATAAATCTCATTTCTTTTTAGAAGAATAGGCCTGAAACCCAGTCTGGACCTGGCACTTCAGGGAGACTTGTAGCCAGGTAGCCAGTTGCCTAGTTTTATGAAGAGTAAGGTTGCAGTTACTAGCTTCCAGCAGACATTGTTTTGAGAATGGTGGCATCTAAGCCTGACACGACTCAGAAAACTCAAGTGTTTAGCAATACAAAGTCTAATCTGAAATTACACCCATAGTAACACCTAGTTATTTCCCAGGATGTCTGAACCATAGCTACTATATTTTGACTTTTAACTGTAAGATTTACCTTAATAGACAAAGCAGATGTCACCATTAATGACATCAGTGTTTTTCTAGGTATGAGAACATGAGACAATTGGAACTCATAAAATCTTCTCCTGAAAAGATCTAACTCTCTGAAGGCCTGTTCTGCCAGTTTTTCCCAGAGCACAGAGTGCCTCATTCCTGATTTTCTCCCTGAACTCCTTTCAGGGGCATTGAAAGTCAGCAGTTGCAGTGGCCATGATTTAATCTTTGTAGATGTAGATGCCAAGTGTCAGTCTTCAGTTGGCAGAGTCCCTTTTTGCTCATAAACTTGACCATGATTTTGAGGGGAGCATTTCATGACCGTTTTATCCCATGGTGCTGAGAATCTCCATTCTCAGGTTTGGCAAAGATTTTGTTGACAGCACACTCAATGTGCTGTTACTGGACTAGGCCAAAAAACAGTTTCCAAAATTCTCTGGACCACCTGTCTTACTAGCCTCTTGGTTCAGGAAAATATTCCCTCTTGTTGCTTCTTCCCATATCTAGAGTTACACTGTTACCATCATCGATCTCATCAGTCAGTTCAGTTCAGTCACTCAGTAGTGTTCGACTCTTTGCAACCCCATGAATCACAGCACGCCAGGCCTCCCTGTCCATCACCAACTCCCAGAGTTTACTCAAACTCATGCCCATCGAGTCGGTGATGCCATCCAGCCATCTCATCCTCTGTCGTCCCCTTCTCCTCCTGCCCCCAATCCCTCCCAGCATCAGGGTCTTTTCCAACGAGTCAACTCTTCACATGAGGTGGCCAAAATATTGGAGTTTCAGCTTCAACATCAGTCCTTCCAATGAACACCCAGGACTGATATGGGACTATATATTATTCTATTAGAGGCCTCAGACACACATTTGGCAGTGTAAGAAACAAGAATTTGTAAAACAGGTGAAATACAAGTAACATAGCCAGCAGTATTAGTAAAATCACAAGTAATACTTAAATTAAGCACTTCCATTAGATGTAGCCCAATATATCTCAGGTCATCTGACTTAGTCTACTCTGTAGAATATTTATCTTCCAGGGAAATTATATATTGGCAACACTATCTATAAGGCACATAGCCCAGTTTTCTAGTGTTACTAGACTGATTATCCTTAGTATGATTTAATTGTTTCCAACACAGAGGAGACTTTAAACCTAAATTACCATAGTCTGGTGTTATCTGTATAAATCCATCCCATAATTGTGGGAGATTTTTTCCTCCTTTGCTAAAACTTTTCTTGTTGCTCTGATTGAGCTTAAATAATAGAAAAAGCTCAAATTTATGGCCAGAGTCAGAGCGGGCATTATTAATTGGCCCGGTGAGGTGATCCCACCTAGTAATATCACAGTGACCTGAATATGACTATAATTCTTTTTTTAAAGTAAATTTTCTCAGGGCCAACCAGTTAGAGTCTTATAGTAGAGAAATTTACCAAGGTAACCCAGAACTAGGCACAGGTAATTGGCCACAAACCCAACAACTGGATTGATTTGTAAAACTAGCATAGGATCACACCTATGATTGAAAAGCATTTGATTTATATGCAAAGGTCTAAGAAGTCAAGAAAACATTATAAATGATCGTACAAATCAGGTCCAGCATCTTGAGCAAGCTGTCTACCCCTGATGTCGTTATCTTCTTATCCTCGTATAGTGTAGTTTCTCCTGTTTGAGCATTATTTTAAGGTGAGATCAGGTCAGCTGTCTTCTCTATAGACCAATCCAATGTAGGGGCCTTTGGAAGTGGGAATTAATCTAAGAGTTAATTTCCCTTCAGTTTCATTGTGCATGAGCTAGCTAAGAGTACCTGATTAAAAAAGTCCTTCCATCCAGGTTGGAGACAGTCCCTTAAATTATGTCTTTTTCCAGTCCTGGTTGCAGGTCATGAGGCATCTGATATTCATCCAAAGATAGATCACTGAGATAAGCTTCAGAAACAAACTTAGGGTGTTCTTTAAGAATTCAATTAAACTTTACATTAATATCACAAAACAGCGAAGAACTATCCAAGAAATGAGTCTTACTACCTCCATTGGTAGACCTCCATTAACAAACAGGGATTTAACATTTACTGAAACATCTTTTTCTCCATAAAATTACCCTCATTTTAATCAAATATAACCAAATTAAGGCTAGCTTGTTTGCAAAATAGGTCTGTTCTCACTAATTTTGGTCTGATGATTTATATAACCATAATTGATCATAGACTTTTTATTTTGCTGAAACATTTATAGAATCTCAGACTGAACTTTTAAAATAAAACAAGGCTGGGAAACTCACACCAAAGGCTTATCACAGATTTTGCCTAACAAATCTAGGTGATTTGAGACCTTTTTAAGGTCTCAAAAATTCCTTGAGATTTTTGTACCTGTTAATGTGAATACCTTCCTAGCTCATTTGATAAACTTACTGGAAACCTAAGAATTTCAAGTTTCAGGAGGAGTCAGAGAGAAAATGTAATTGTTTTGTTTAGAAAATATAATTTTATCAAATTATTTTCATAATTAGTTTGAGAGGAAGGTTTTCCCTACTCCCAAAAAACACAAGATTCAAACCTGTAATTTTTCAGATAGAAACCATAAAAGTTATAAGCATATTCGCTGGTTCCCTCAGCCCTTTTGTTAACTTTTGCGAAGTCATCAGGTTTTTCATTAGAATAACAGGACATATCAAAATGTTAAGAACTCCATGTAATTTCTAGGATATCTGTATTAGTAATTTTACCATACATTATAACATGAGCAGATTTATTACTCATGTGATAATCTTTTTCACATAATTTAACCAACCAAATAAACACAGTTTAATATCTATCTTTGGGATGTTTCAGGGGCCCTCTGAAGCACCCCAAAGTTAGCTATAGGTCAAAGGAACTTCAAAACAATTCAATTTAGGAAGTTTTATTGAAAAGATCAATTAAAAGCATTTAGAACATTTGGGCAGATTTAGTCAATGTTGATGGGTGTATCATTTAGCTTGTTGATATGTCACAATGGTCTTAAATACCAAGGCTCAAGGTCTCAGTTCACTTCAGTTCAGCTGCTCAGTTGTGTCCGACTCTTTGCGACCCCATGAATCACAGCAGGCCAGGCCTCCCTGTCCATCACCAGCTCCCAGAGTTTACTCAAACTCATGCCCATCGAGTCGGTGATGCCATCCAGCCATCTCATCCTCTGTCGTCCCCTTCTCCTCCTGCCCCCAATCCCTCCCAGCATCAGGGTCTTTTCCAACGAGTCAACTCTTCACATGAGGTGGCCAAAATATTGGAGTTTCAGCTTCAACATCAGTCCTTCCAATGAACACCCAGGACTGATCTCCTTTAGGATGGACTGGTTGGATCTCCTTGCAGTCCAAGGGACTCTCAAGAGTCTTCTCCAACACCATAGTTCAAAAGCATCAATTTTTCAAAGCTCAGCTTTCTTCACAGCCCAACTCTCACATCCATACATGACCACTGGAAAAACCATAGCCTTGACCAGACAGACCTTTGTTGGCAAAGTAATGTCTCTGCTTTTTAATATGCTGTCTAAGTTGGTCATAACTTTCCTTCCAAGGAGTAAGCGTCTTTTAATTTCATGGGTGCGGTCACCATCTGCAGTGATTTTGGAGCCCAAAAATATAAAGTCTGACACTGTTTCCACTGTCTCCCCATCTATTTCCCATGAGGTGATGGGACCAGATGCCATGATCTTAGTTTTCTGACTGTTGAGCTTTAAGCCAACTTTTTCACTCTCCTCTTTCACTTTCATCAAGAGGCTTTTTAGTTCCTCTTCACTTTCTGCCATAAGGGTGGTGTCATCTACATATCTGAGGTTATTAATATTTCTCCCGGCAATCTTGATTCCAGCTTCTGCTTCTTCCAGCCCAGTGTTTCTCATAATGTATTCTGCATTTAAGTTAAATAAGCAGAATGACAATATACAGCCTTGACATACTCCTTTTCCTGTTTGGAACCAGTCTGTTGTTCCATGTCCAGTTCTAACTGTTGTTTCCTGACCTGCATACAGGTTTCTTAAGAGGCAGGTCAGGTGGTCTGGTATTCCCATCTCTTTCAGAATTTTCCACAGTTTATTGTGATCCACACAGTCGAAGGCTTTGGCATAGTCAATAAAGCAGAAATAGATGTATTTCTGGAACTCTTGCTTTTTGGATGATCCAGCGGATGTTGGCAATTTGACCTCTGGTTCCTCTGCCTTTTCTAAAACCAGCTTGAACATCCGGAAGTTCTCGGTTCACGTATTGCTGAAGCCTGGCTTGGAGAATTTTGAGCATTACTTTACTAGCGTGTGAAATGAATGCAATTGTGCAGCAGTTTGAGCATTCTTTGGCATTGCCTTTCTTAGGGATTGGAATGAAAACTGACCTTTTCCAGTCCTGTGGCCACTGCTGAGTTTTCCAAATTTGCTAGCATATTGAGTGCAGCACTTTCACAGCATCATCTTTCAGGATTCGAAATAGCTCAACAGGAATTCCATGATATCCACTAGCTTTGTTCGTAGTGATGCTTTCTAAGGCCCACTTGACTTCACATTCCAGGATGTCTGGCTCTAGGTGAGTGATCACAACATTGTGATTATCTGGGTCGTGAAGATCTTTTTTGTACTGTTCTTCTTTGTATTCTTGCCACCTCTTCTTAATATCTTCTGCTTCTGTTAGGTCCATACAAGTTCTGTCCTTTATTGAGCCCTTTTTTGCATGAAATATTCCCTTGGTATTTCTAATTTTCTTGAAGAGATCTCTAGTCTTTCCCATTTTGTTGTTTTCCTCTATTTCTTTGCACTGATCACTGAGGAAGGCTTTCTTATCTCTCCTTGCTATTCTTTGGAACTCTGCATTCAAATGGGAATATCTTTCCTTTTCTCCTTTGCTTTTTGCTTCTCTTCCTTTCACAGCTATTTTTAAGGCCTCCTCAGACAACCATTTTGCCTTTTTGTATTTCTTTTCCATGGGGACCTAGTTGGCTCCAACCAGTTTTCTTACGGCTGTGTCATTCCTAACAAAATCCATTTATCTAACTAATTGTAATCCAATTTTAGAAAATCCTGATCATGCATAACTTTGTTTTAGTATTTTTTCAAAGACTTTTTTTTTTTTTTAAGTGAAAACACACTTCCTACTTTCCTTTAGCAACCAAGAACTTACTTTTTTATTAGCATTTTATAGATTGGTGAGCATAAATACCCGTGATAATTTCTAAAATCCTTGCTTTCTTAGAACATTTTACGATGGCACCAAACATTAGTCATTTATAGTCCCAAATCTCTTTAGTTTCTCTGTAAAGGGAAATTGGTGTTTAGTAGTAAATGTTTCATTTAGTAGTAAATGTTTCAAAATCTTATTTTATTTGGAAATGACTTATCTGTGCAATAGCCTTCTAACACTTAGCACACTTGGCACAACCCTTAGAAATTCAAGTTACACCAATCTGGAGAGACTGTTTTAGACAGATATTCCTAAAGAATAATTATCCTTAATAGAGTTTATATAAAAGCTCATATCTCATTTACATTTTTAAAGAAGTTTTTCACTCGAGGTAATTTCCTTGTTGACAAAGTTGTAACATATAATATTTAACTTATATTAAAACTAGGTACAATGAAAATACTCTACTTAATGTTAATTACCCTAAGACATGTGTATATTAGATAGGTCAACAAACAAACATTAATATCAGGTATTTAATACTGAATATTTCCCAGTTAACATGAACCTGGAATTTATTGTTTAATTTAGAATTATTTGATTTGTAAGTGCTTACCTTTCCTTAAGTCAATTAAATAGAGCTCATTTACAAATTAACCTCAAAAATATTTCCCAGAGACAAAGACATACCAAGACATATTTAAACAGACACAGTGCAAGATCTAGTTTCATTTTCTAAGTTTAGTCATGAATTAGATATTACAATATAAAATTTACTAGTTTATTAAAAGGAAACAGTTGAAAGAAATAAAAAATTTAAAGGCCTTTTCCCCTTTTCCCTCAGTCTCAGGAGTTAGAGTTGGTCTAGATAAGTGTTCCTGAGAGCCTGGTCTCAAAGCACAGGGAAAGAAAATCAAGTTCTAACAAAATGGCGGCAGGTCTAAACCAAATGGTGGCCAGACAAAGCAAAATGGCCATCAAAAATCACAACACAGAACACAGTTAAAACACACACATATAAACCTGGCAGTCCTCATCAGACACTCCTTTAAATACAAGAATACAGTCTCTCAGAAAACCTCCTGTAGAGAAAATATCTCAGGTCTTCAAAGATTTCAAAGGGAGGAAAGGAAGCCAGGTTGAAAGAAGGGGGAGGAGGCAGGAGAGGGGGGGCAAAAGGGGTGACCTTACAGACGTCTCATGCCACCTGCAGATACCCAAGCATTACGGGACTTTACCCTGGGCCTCCAGAGAAGGGAGGACTGGATCTCGGCCCTACCAGAAATCAGACCAGAACCAGAATTCGAGTTCTCTGCCAAGAGGAGGTGATCAGTCTCCAATCCTCAGCTCAGGCTGAGGCCCTTCGACCAGATTCCTGCGTCCAGGACCGGGGGACTAGAAAAAAAGAGAGACAGAAGGGGTGAGAGATCAATAAAGTCTCTTGTTCCTTACTGGTTGGGGCACTCTGGCCAGTTGTCCACATCAGGAGGAGACCAGGGACAAAAAGGCCCAGTTGCAGCCGCTGGATCTGGTCCATTGGCAGGCAAGCTGGCCCCTGAGTACCCCGAGTGGTCAAGATGTCAGTCTCAGTGAAGAAGAGTCCCCACCAGAGTCGCCATTTGTTGCAGGAAGGGGGACCCCTTCCAGGGCCTGAAACTGGGCTCTTGTCTAACACTCGGAAATGAATTGTCTGAGGAGACACATGTGCTGACAAAGCAAGAGATTTTCTTGGGAAAGGGCAGCTGGTTGGAGAGCAGAAGGGTAAGGGAACCCAGGAGAACTGCTCTGCCACGTGGCTCGCAGTCTTGGGTTTTATGGGGCTGGGATTCATTTCCAGGTTGTCCTTAGCCAATCATTCTGACTCAGAGTCCTTCCTGGTGGTGCACGCCTTGTTCAGCCAAGATGGATGCCAGAGAGAAGGATTCTGGGAGGTGGGCGGACAGGTGATGTCTTCTTTTGACCTTTCCCGAACTCTTCTGGTTGGTGGAGGCTTATTAGTTCCCTGGTCCTTACCAGGACCTCCTGTCCTAAAACAACTCATGTAAATGGTTACTATGGTGCCTGGCCAGGGTGGGCAGTTTCAAGCAGCGTGCTTCCCCTAACACGGGTAGGACTTGATTTTAAGGGTGCTTGATCAAGAGGGTCATATAAGACTAAATTTGTTGTTGTTGTTTAGTCACTAAGTCGTGTTTGCCTCTTTGTGACCATGGACTGGATAGCCCACCAGGCTCCTCTGTCCATGGGATTTCCCAGGCAAGAATACTGGAGTGGGTTGCCATTTCCTTCTCCAGGGGATCTTCCCAACCCATAGGACTAGATAAAAAAGCCTTTACTGACTTGTAACTTCTTTTGATATACAGGATTTAATACCACATAAAATTACTAATTATTTAATATCACTAAAATTTGCTGTGGGAATGGTACTGGAAACCTGTAGAAAGTGATGACTTTGCTGGACACAATTGTGAAATGCCAGAAATCCTTTGGCAGACAGTTGAGAAATAAATTAAAAGGCTCAGAGAAGTGGGAATGAAAGAGTGGATATTCTGGGTAAAGCCTGATGTTCTAGCAGAAGATTACATTTCTGGGAAGATCTGAGAGATACAGCTGAGAAAAGAACTATATTTTATCCACATTAACATCCTCCTTCTAAACGTCCCCTCGTTAAAGTAGGGACACTCAAATTCTGGATGAGGGCTTCCTAAATGTATATGGGTAAGTGGACTCATGTGACATGTAGGGAGGATGGTGGCAGATTTGAAGTTGTGCCACGCAAATATTCTTCAAGAATGAGCTCATTGACCAGTTACAGAGACTGTGGTTAGTTGATAGTCTCATTGCTAACTCCGTCAAGCCAGCCTCCACTTTTGAGCTGAGATCACACTTCTTTAAAGCTGACAAGTTTCTTTAAAATTTGTGAATATTTTCAGTAATTTAAAGGACTTCATACACGAGCTCAAAAGTTCTTTTCACATATATAGTTCATTTATATAGCCAACAAATGGTGTTTTGAGGCTTGATGATTTATTCATACTATTTTCTACTCTTGGAGAGATCTTAAAAAAAATCTCCAAAATATTATCCTGGAAAATAGGGATGTATAACAGGTACAAATTTTTCAAGAACACATATATTGGGAGTCATTTTCATGTTGTTAGATGACCTGCTTTACCATCCATTGGGTAGAAGGCACACACTTTTTCCTACTGGCTGACCCACCCTCTACTTCTGTCCTCACAATAGGATTACTTCGTGGTTTCCTCAACTACATGCTTTGCTGTCTGCTCCCTCTTGTGGACTGTTCTTTAGTTGGTTTGTTTTTGCAATCAATTTTAGACAGCGCCTATTGCTGTATTTCTAAAACTGCTTGCAGTAACATGAGACTTATATTTTATCCTTTGAGCAATGACTGGTCAGTACAGACTGATGTATTTTACATTAAAAAAAAACTTTTAAATTAATTTTAAAATAGTCAATGATTTTTTTTAAAAGGCAGTCAATAATTTTATTGAGTTATTAACTATAGGTAGATTGTGAGTGAGTTTTTAAAATTTCCTCATTTCTCAAATATCCTATAATGTTCTTGTTGTTTTGCACTTATTTTTTAACCAGTTTTTCCTTAGCTAATTGAATTGTCTCTAATGTGCTAAGATAAAGTTTAGAATTGAATGCTTAAATTTAACATTCAGTCAGACATAGAAAGAAAGATGATTGAGCAGTCTTTTGTAGTATATCTCTTTATATTCTATACAATTTTGAAAGATTACTTTACATTTACAGTTATTAAAAAATGTTGGCTATATCCCCCATGTTGTACAGCCCACCCTTGAGCCTATCTTACATCCAATAGTTTGTACTTTCCAGTCCCCCAGCTCCTATACTGCACCCATAACCACTGGTAACCACTAGTTTATTCTTTGTCTCTGTGACTCTGCTTCTTTTTTGTTACATTTGCTAGTTTCTTGTATCTTTTAGATTCCATATAAGTAATATTATAGAGTATTTTTCCATCCCTATTTGACTTATTTCACTTAGCATTACTGCTCCTACTGCTGCTAAGTCACTTCAGTCGTGTCCAACTCTGTGCCGACCCAATAGATGGCAGCCCACCAGGCTCCCCCGTCCCTGGGATTCTCCAGGCAAGAACACTGGAGTGGGTTGCCATTTCCTTCTCCCACTTATCATGAATGCCCTCCAAGTCTATCCATGTTGCTGCAGATAACAAGGTTCATCTCTTTAATGGCTGAGTAGTATTTCATTGTTTGTATGTTGTTGTTGAATCATTAAGTCATGTCCAACTCTCTACAACCCCATGGACTGTAGTCTGCCAGGCTCCTCTGTGCATGGGATTTCCCAGGCAAGAATACTGGAGTGGGTTGCCATCTCCTCCTTCAGAGGAGCTTCCTGATCCAGGGACTGAACCCACAACTCCTGCTTGGCAGGTGGGTTCTTTACCACTGAGCCACCTTGGAAGCCCATGTATGTGTGTATGTGTATATATGTGTGTACATTTTCTTTATCCATTCATCTGTTGATGGGCACTTAGATGATTTGCATATCTTGATATCTTGGCAATTGTAAATAATTCTACATACATTGTGGGTTATGTATCTTTTTTAATTAGTGGCTTTTTTTTTTCTGGATACATATCCAGAAGTAGAATTGATGGATCATAGGGTAGTTCTATTTTTAGACATTTTTGTTTGTTTTTTAAGGAAACTCCATATTGTTTTCCACAGTGACCAATTTACATCCTCATAAACAGTGTACAAGGATTCCATTTTCTCTACATCCTTGACAACTATTTTTTTAAAATATATATTAGCCAATCTCACAGATATGAGGTGATATCTCATTATGGTTTTGATTTGCATTCCCTTGATGACTAGCTATGTTGAGCATCTTTTCACATGCTTCCATATGAAAATTTCTCTTTGTAAAATGTCTATTCAGTTCTTCTGTCCATTTAAAAAAATTTTTTTGGATGTTGAATTGTGCAAACTGTTAATATACGTTAGATATTAATCCTTTATGAGTCATATAATTTGCAAGTATTTTCTCCCATCTGGTAAGTTATCTTTTCATTTTGTTAAATGTTTCCTTTGCAGTACAAAACTTTTTAAGGTAGCCTTTTAATTAAGTCACATTTATTTATTTTTGCTTTATTTTCTTTACTTTAGGAGATGGAGTCAAAAAAATATTGCTGCAATTTATGTCAAAGAGTGTTTTGTTTATGTTTCCCTCAAGCACTTTTATAGTATTTGGTCTTACATTTAAGACTTTAATCCATTTGAGTTTATTTTTGTATATGGTATTAGAGAATGTTCTAATTTTATTGTTTTACATGTAGCTATCCAGTTTTCTCAGCACCACTAATTGAAGTGATTTTCTTTTCTCTATGATATATTCTTGCTTCTTTTGTCATATATTAATTGATCATAGTGCATAGTTTTATTTCTGGGCTCTCTATTCTGTTCTGTTTATCTGTGTGTCTGTATTTGTGCCAGCACCACACTGTTTTAATTACTGTAGTTTTGTAGTACAGTCTGAAGCCAGGGAGCATGATCACACCAGTTCTGTTCTTCTTTCTCAAGATTATTTTAGCTATTTGGGGTCTTTTGTGTTTCCATAAAAATTTATAGATTTTTTTTTTGTCCTAGTTCTGTGAAAAATGCCATTAAGATTTGATAGGGATTGAATCTGTAGATTGCCTTGGGTAGTATGGTCATTCTAACAATATTGATTCTTCCAATCCAAGAGCATTCTATATCCTTCCATGTGTTTGTGTCATCTTCAGTTTCTTTCATCAGTGTCTTACAGTTTTCAAAGTATGGGTCTTTTGCTTCCTTGGGTGTTTATTCCTAAGAATTTTATTCTTTTTGATGTGATGGTAAATAGAATTTTTTCCTTTATTTATCTTTCTGATAGTTTGTTTTTAGTCTATAGTTTATAATTTAATACTTAAATGTAACATTTCAATCATACATAGAAAAAAATGATAAAGCAGTCTTTTAAGTGCTAGCTGGGTAAATGGCAGTTTTATCATTTATTGGTTACAACTACAGTAACTAAGTGGGAAGAATTTCAGAAACTGATGATTAAATTCTGAACACATAAAATGTATGAGAAGATTGAAAAATATGCTATAAAGGAAATAAGGAAAAGAAGTAAAAATATTATATTATTTGGTCTTGATTCTCTTAAAATAAAAATTGGGAAGGGAAAGGGAGGTCTATTGTAATTTTCACATATATTTATCAGTTTTATCTATCAGTTTTATTATAGCATATGCCAATGTAAGCTCATTTTATATCTCAGAACTGTCCCTGCATCCTTATATCAAACTCAATTCCTCTTTTAATTTCCTTTTGTTCTTCCTAATAATCCTTTCGTGTTTTATCTTTTGGCCACCAATTTTACACCCTCATTTTCATTTATTCTAGTCACTGTGGATTTTCCTCCAAGACTTAATTTAGTTCCCTCATTAACACTTGCAAAACAGTCCACTACATTACAAAGAATTACTGAAATACATGGTTATGTAAATCTTTATTAACTTTCAGCTGTGGATATCCTATATTTTCTTAGCTTGTATTGTTGAAATCATATAATACTCTGTAAGACCTAAATTCTTTGGTCATTATGCATTTGTTTATTCTTATGTTTCTTTGGCTAAATCATTCATAAGTCAAAATAATCAGGGAATAGATTCTTTTCATGTTATATAGGAAATAGCTCTCTGGTACTCACTAGGATTTTTAATTATGAGGATGGTACATACATATCCTAATTCAAGTCTCTTAGTGATACTTACATTCCAACATCATTTAGGACTGTATGATGACTGAAATATGAATGGACAGTAAACAGCACATTTCCAAACTCATCACTGAATAATTCATTTCAAAATTAATTGGTTTGGGAATATGCCATTTATTTTAAAAACTTGTGATGAAACAAACAAAAAAAAGAATACATTTTTAAAAACAGAGTTAAAGAGACCTTTGAAAGTATCTTGAAATTCCATCTCTTTTTTTCTTTATTTTCCTAGAACAGTCAGCCATGGGAGATTTAACATAGATTTCAAAACTTTTTATAAAAATTCTGAGGCCTACTCATGGGAAAAAAAGTGTAAAGAGAATAATAATTATCTTCTAGTGAGCATTGAAAATGAAAGTGAGGAAATATTTTGTAATTTATCCGTTGAATGTTAAGGAAATTGACATTATTTACATATCAGTTATGAATAATTTCTTTTTTATAATTTTTTAGCTTTTAATTGGAGGATAATTGCATTACAATATTGTTAGTTTCTGCCATACATCACTGTGAATCAGCCATAGGTATACATTTGTCCCCTCCCTCTTCAACCTCCCTACCACCTATGATTAATTTCTTATTTTAAATAGGTGGTTGTACAACTTACGTCATTAAAGTTTAAAGCACACTAAAAAAAAATGTGAGTTTAGTTGTCCCAAGAGACTTAATCAATTTCCTGAGCATATAGTTTTTAGAATTATTATAATACAATTACATTTTTACAAACTTTTATGTATTTTAATAGACAATATGAACATTGGCCTACTTAGCTGTTATATCATTATTTAGTGCTTCCAGATATGTTGGTACCTAAAGCAAATTTACTGATAATATGATGAGTATATTTTCTCTCTTCTGTGCCCTTCTGTTTCATTTCACCCAGTCAGCCACCTTTGCTAACAATTACCAAGTTATCTGTCTCCTTCTTGTCCTCCTCCTCTGTCCCTCTTTTCCTTCTCCCTTCTTTTTCACTATTTTTCCCAGCTTCTCCTGGTACTTAGATTCCCCACTCATTTAAAAATTATCCAGAATTTTTTCATTGGCAATCACATTATGCTGGCTAATTATTACAGTGTTTTGTGCCTGTTCATTTTTTACTTCAAGTCTTCTATTATCTGTGAAAGGTAAAAGTTCTCCTGGGAGTTCAACCTTTGAACTCTTCAACATAGGACCTCAAGCACGTTGAAAGTTTGGGAAGGAAAAAAAAAAAAAACCCTCACAATCCTAGGCATATAATACAGTAGCTCCCCATCAGAAATGGAGAGTTCACATTTGCCATCACATAATTGTTCACATTTGCCATCACAAAAGCGAGTGGGCTCACTTTACCCTCCAGCTGTAGCTGTATATCTTCCTACCGTTGCCCCATGTGTGCCTGCAATCCATTGGTCTATCGTTGAGAACCTTGCTAAGTCTCTCATGAAGAAATAGTTCTATTAATTTCAGGTCTCCCATCTTGCAGAAACAGAGTCTAAGTACACATACCATATCATCTCTGTTTGTCTATTCTCCTACCCACAAACAGTTCAAAATGGGACAGCAGTAGAAAAGGGACGGCAAGGGTTTCTCCTTAATGCGGGCAGAAATTGAACTTCAACAAAACTAGAAAAAGATTTTAGTTTAATCTCTTTCCTACTGGACTCCAAACTCCTGTAAGAGAGCAAGCTGGGAAACATGATGTATCACAATGACCTGCAGAGCTCTGTGCCCCTGTCAGCCTTTCAAGATGGTTTTGGATATTGTTGAAACAAAAAATTAAATGGACAGGTACAAATAAAGAAGTCTTTTGAAAAGTAAATCCAAGAAAACTTGGAGATTAAAACTCCGGGGATTAAAGTTTTTGTTATTATAAACACTTCCAAAGAATAATTCAGACATATAGTTAATTTTTGGAAATGCTTTCACCTGTATATAAAGTATAACAATCAATAGATTGTTCTTATCCATCAAAGGAGAAAGAGCAGAATGATTTATATCAAAGATGAGAGTGAGAAGAAAACAAATACAGATGATTTTGGTAAAAGTAATTTTTTCCCTTTAGATTGGCCGGCAGCCAACAAAGAGGATGTTCTGAGTGTTCTGCCCTTGGGCAGCTCAGTGGGTCAAGAAAGAAAACCACTTTAATTGTTTATGGTTCTCTTGACAACCTTTGGGACACATCTAACAGGCTGTCTCTATATAGTATCTATCAGAGTGTCTTTTCTTAATACCTCCTTCTCAGAATTATACATGCTTCTCTTACCAGAATTTCGCAAACTGGATCTGAGAATTACATGACATGGCTATGCTTGTTAATGAAAGCTATACCATCTTTGGAAATGACATACCTATAATTTACTTATTCCTGGAACCATATTTTATAAAATCAGGATGAGATTTCCACATCTATCATATACCAATATGGTATTACTATGAATGAATAGGTATCCTAAACTTCTGATTGCAAAATCAGACTTCTAAATGAAACCCCCACCACTAATGATAACGTTCTCCTCTCTCAGTCTTTTCCATGCTGCTTATTTTTATTTTATTTTTCTAGCTGTCTGAGGAAAGAAACTTGAGGAGTGTTAAATTTCTGAACCTAATGTGCATGTTTACTGCACAGCCAGAAGGTCAGTGTAGCTGGGCCTAGCCTTAGCAGAAAAGCAGCAGACTTAGCGACAGATGAAGACCCATGGCCTTCAGAGGTCCTGCTCATGGAGGGGTTTTAGGGCATGATGAGAACTGTTGCTTTTACTTAAGTTGATTTTGTGTGGTTTACGTTTTAGCAGAATCCCTCTCATGAGTGTTGAGAACAGAATGCAGACTTGAAAAGATGGAGTAGGTGGGATCTATTAATAGGATAATAATAAGCCAGGGAGGAGTTGATTATGGCACTAAAGTATAGCTATGAAGGTGATGAGAAGGGTCAGATGCTGGATTAAGGATCTGTTGATGGAAAGAATGCAGGGTGAGAGAGAGAACTCAAGATTGACTTCATCTTGTCATTTTATGTGTCTTGAAGATTCTGTTGAAGCAGCCTTGATAGGATTGTGTGTCTGAACCTGTTGTGGAAATAGCCTAAATAATTAGATCAACTGCATTCATTGGGATTATTTCAGCCATCTAGATATGGGAAATCTAGCCATCTAGACAGTATTCTGAACTATTGAAAAGATGCTCAATCCCAATCACATTTACATAAAGGCAGTTACAACAACGACATATTTTTATCCTAATACTTTGGCAAAATAATATTTTCGTTCTTTCTTTTATTTTTGCAAAATCACATTTTGATAGTAGACAGATAAGGGCTCAGGAAGGCAGAATTTTTCATATACTGTAGAAATGTGGGGGAGAGTAGCTTGGTAGGACCACAAGAAAGGGGTGATATTTTCTATGCAAAAAAATTAGAAATTCGTATCTTTTAACTAGAAATTTTACTGTTCAAAATTTAACCCAGAGATAGATTTCTCAGGTATGTTTCATGCATATTTCATTGCTTTTCTTTTTTTAACAATAACAAAAACATTGAAACTGACAACTTCCTGTAGGTCATTGGTTGAATAAATCATTATTCTATGTATATCCATTTAATACATTACTATGCAATAGCTTTTAAAAAGTATACAATTTATCTCTAAGATATTTTCTTAAGTAAAAAGTGAAAGGTGAAAAATTTTTTATAATGTAGCCTTTTAGTATTAAAAGGGTTTATATATGTATTGATATATAATATGTATGCATAGAAAATTTCTTGAAGAGTACGCAGATGGTTAACTGACATAGCCTTTGTGAGGAGACTTTATTACCTCTGAAGAGATCCTTATGTTTGACCTCTTTTTCAGTGGTGGATTTATTTTTTTCATGTTCATGTATTATACATTTAATTAATTTAGTTAAAAATACAAAGCAACTGTAATGTAGAGGTGGTATGACCTAATATAGAACACAATAATCTATAAATATCCATCTGTTAACATCTGAATTATTTTAATTTTAGTTTATTCTGAAATATCTGCAATATCTAAGGTAGTGGTCAGAATTATCTGAGTTATTGTTTTATTAAGTATCTCAAGTTCTATTTTGTGTTCAAAATAGGCACTGAGTTCTTCTCCAGTGTCAGCATAGCTAACAGAGGCTGGAACATTGGAATACCAATGACTTCTTATTTACTGATCTTGTTTGTTTTTCAGACTTGTTTTGGTCTCCTTCAGGCATTACATTGCATTGACCACCACCTATTGGTAGTTACTCTATTCCACCCTGGTGGTTCAGAGGGTAAAGCATCTGCCTGCATTGCAGGAGACCCAGGTTCGATCCCTGGGTCAGGAAGATCCCCTGGAGAAGGAAATGGCAACCCACTCCAGTATTCTTGCCTGGAGGATCCCATGGACAGAGGAGCCTGGTGGGCTACAGTCCACAGGGTTGCAAAGATTTGGACATGACTGAGCGACTACACACACACACCTTGACTTCAAGATGATCACTCTTGACTTTTTTTCCCCATCTCTGAACTCCTTTTCCTTATATTCTTTAGCTGGCAGCCGCTTCTCCTTTGTGTCCCCTTTAAGGATCAATTCTCCCCCAGGGTTCTGTCAGTGCAAGTCGGGTAGGTATTCTGTGAACTTGAAGTTCAGACCTCAAAGTTGTTGTTATAATTCAGGGGGGGGAATCTATGAACTTGGATAAGAAAAAGAATTACAATTATATTCATTAACCTTTCATTTAAAATTTGAATGTAGATGAAACCCACAGTAGTAGTAACAGTACCTGTATCTTTGTGACTGCAATAGACTTTGAATCATTTTATATCACATGACAGTTATTATAGATACCCAATATATCACTTATATTCACCACTACTTTGAAATTATAGTAACTCAGTTTTCCACAGGATCTTATTATTGGTTTTTTAGTGAAGAGGTGGATGTATGATCATTCAAATGTGTTTTGTCAAATATTTTAGGAGTTGTATTTTAGTCAATGGTTTCTGTGCGACCCTGTGTATTTAATTCTACACATTTAAAAAGGTTGTTTAAGGCTTTCATAGATTCACCAGTCTGTCAAAGAAGTGAATAACACAGAAAAGGTGAAGAAAGTTAAGTCTTTCCATGGATGAGCATATCACTTCATCTAGAGTCTAGTAATCTTTGAATCTGTATCT
The DNA here is from genome assembly GCF_033118175.1 of Dama dama. NCBI lineage: Eukaryota > Metazoa > Chordata > Mammalia > Artiodactyla > Cervidae > Dama > Dama dama. The sequence goes on along the minus strand of NC_083698.1, from coordinate 22,062,027 downwards.
TTAATAAATACTTCTTTCATGAACTAGACCATCCAGAAGTCTCATGGACATGTTAAATTCAAGTCGTCCCAGTCTATCTATCTGTCTATCTACCATTCCTCCCCCTCCCCACCTTCAAACCTGAATCCTGTTTACTCTTGGTTTAGTTATATTGTCCACATTCATCTAGCTTTGCAAACCAGATCATTCAGTTAGTCATTCTTTGTTTCAATGGCTTAACAAAGAGAGAAAAAAAAAATTATTCCATCTGGCAATTTTTGTGCCAAGAGCTATTTGGGATTTGCATCTCAATTTCATTTTATCTTCACATAATCCTACACAAAAAGAAGGTTACTGGCTGCTTGGTAGGCTGAGAAACATGAGCTTAGAGAAACTCAGTAGTATTATTAAATGAGAAAATCAAGATTCAAGTCCAGGTTTGTCTGATTCAGAAATCATGCTCTCTGTATCACATAGGAGGTCAGTAGAGTCCATTTTGCTGTTCCCACCCTAGCAGAAATGAAAGAAGGCGGAAGCCATGCTTTTCCCATTCATTCTTCAGACATTCATAGATCTTCCCCCATGCTTTACAGGGTCTTAGCTCTCTGCTAGGAGAAAAGATAAAGTTGAATGAGACATGATACCCACTCTTAAGTACCGTGTAGTTTAATCTTTTTGCAACTTAAACCTCTTCAGTTCAGTTCAGTTCAGTTGCTCAGTTGTGTCCGACTCTTTGCGACCCCGTGGAGTGCAGCACGCCAGACCTCCCTGTCCATCACCAACTCCTGGAGTTTACTCAAACTCATGTCCATTGAGTCGGTGATGCCATCCAACCATCTCATCCTCTGTTGTCCCCTCCTCCTCCTGCCTTCAATCTTTCCCAGCATCAGGGTCTTTTCAAATGAATCAGTTCTTCACATCAAGTGGCCAAAGTATTGGAGTTTCAGCTTCAGCATCAGTTCTTCCAATGAATATCCAAGACTGATTTCCTTTAGGATGGACTGGTTGGATCTTCTTGCTGTCCAAGGGACTCTCGGGAGTCTTTCTCCAACTTCTTTAGGCAGAATGAATTGCAGAAATTGGGGGAAAAAAAAAAAAAGCATTGTTTTAGTAATTGGATAGTGTGATAATAATACCAAATTTTTTTAAATGCCAACTAAAATAATAAAGAAATAGGTATAGCTTCAAAGTAGCAGTTACAGAATTTGTTCTGCTATCTTGAATTTGTTACCCAGTCACATTCTTATTTGTGAGTATATTTCATTCAGTTTCCAGCACTGTCACAGATAATAAATTTGCATACAAATGTGGAGAGGATCATGACAGAGACCATAAATTATTGTCAGTGATACAATCTGACTTTTTACATTTTTCTCACTGTGATTGAAACAAACAAAACTACCACACATTAGTAGATTCTTGAGAATTTCCCCTGTAACTGTTACGCCTATATTTAAATATTTGAATAATGTTTTAAGAAATGAATTTCTTATTTTCTAAAAACAGTGCATGCTTGCTGTTTTTAAAAGTGCAGTAAATCCAGAAGAAAAATGTGAAAGATCACCTGATATGTGCAAGCAAATACTATTAAAAGTTAGATAAACACAGTTCCACGTATCCCTCTCATATATTTTAAGAGAAGAATACATGAATAGATAGCTAGAAATACATACATGGAAAAATTTTAATAAAAATTGGATTAAACATGCCACTTCATACAAAGTATAAATAGTTTTTAAGTGAACAATGTATTTTTCCTCTTAAAGAAATATAATTTCTTAGTGTTTTTCGAACTAAACCTAGTGCAGTCTAAAAATGTGGTTAGTTTCCCAACTGAGTGAGGACAATCTGTTATAATTGCTTATGTGACTGCATCAAATATTGTTTACAAGCCTTCCAGTAACACTAATTAAAGAAGAAAACATTAGTTCAATAACTGGGAGGAAGGAAAACCTTGTCCTTGGGGAAAACCCTAAGAGCTGACCCATTTCAATAGCTACCCTCATGCTTTCTACCCAATCACTTTTGCCATGAGCCTGATGCTGTGGGTGGGTCTTTCTGATTCTGTCCACCTCCATGTTTACCCTTGGACAACAGGGAGCTTCATCATCATTCCTCCATCTATTTTCTCTTTGTGAAACCAGACACTACCTCTTGACAAGCTTTTATATCCTCTCTTCCTCCTCCCTTCACAGCCATACATTTTGGTTAAGCATGTCTATCTATTCAGAGGTGAATAGTTCACATATGAAGGAATTAATACATCTTTGTACCCATATAAGTTGCTTTCACAAACTGTATATCCACACTATACAAAAAGTTGCTCAACATAACTTAGTTTTACAAATATTTAAGATGCTTTGTGTTCTTTATCTTGTTGAAGTCTACTAGTCTCAGGAAAGTCTTCAGAAGAAATAAGGTATATTGCTCCCTTTTAAGAGATGGAGAAATTTAAAGAGTAGTCATTTCATGTTTTACTGGAAGTCATAGAATATATTAGAGCACAAGCAGAACCAAGATCCAAATGTCCTGGTTTCTAAAGCAGAACATTCTCCAGTACATCAAGACACACCCTTGGCTCACTGTTCCTAGTGAGGATACAAGTAGTAAGAAATTTGTAGCAAAGTACAGAGAGAAAACTGCTTATTGCATTTTAGTATATATGAACTATTCATGCTATCACAAATTTATTAAAACTCCAAAAGATTATGCTTAATTTGATTCAAGAAAGACATTTTACTTGATTTCTTCCAATTCACTGCCATCATTTCCTTTGAGAAGGTTCATTTACTGAACCAAAAATAGAAGTATCAGTTGTTCCATGACATTTAGAACATTTGTAACTATGGAAAGAATTTTTTTTCACAGTTGATTCTTAATGGAACCAAATATTATTATGCCTTCTAGAAAAAGAATTTTGAAATAGGCAAATTAAGTGTTTTAAGTTTGATTGACTACATTTTTATATAAGGTTATATTTTTCTTTCTGAACTAAGACACTTATTTTAGACACTTATAATTAGGCCAAAACCTAAACATTTTAAGTATCCATAACCTGACAAATCAGAGATCCTTAGTCCTACTTCAGAATGATTAATGATTTTTCTTTCCAGAATATAAAAATAGGCTTAGAAAAAACTGTTACTGTAGGGAAATCATTGTAATAGAACCCCAGTCTCTCTCTTCTGGGTTCCCTTGCCCAGCTCTTTACATATTCCAGGACCTGTATATTTGCAGTCTGGCTGTCCTTCAAAATCCATTCAGGCCACGTCATGATACTCAACTATGATGATGATTTATCTGAAAGTATGCTCTATTGATTGAGAGACTTCATTTTCCACTTGAGTTCTGTTCATTGCTTACTCTGTTCAACCTATATATGAGGTGAGAGCTGTTCCTCAGTGCTGCTTAACCTTTGACATCTTCATACCAGCTTGAAACAGACTGACAGCTGAAATCTAGACATGGGTTTCATGGCTTAAGAGTCTCAAAAGGATTATCTTTGCACCGTGGTTTTGTTTCAAGTTTATAATCCCTGCCAGACTATAGAGCATTCACTGTAGCAGCTGTGGGACAAATCACCAGGTTTTATATATTGAATCCAGAGGCCTAGAATGTCAAAGTGTGTGGCCCTGGCAATAATCATTTTTGCTTTTTTCCCCCCTAATAATGGAATGAGAATGCTACAGCAGATCTAGCCCTGGGAAGTTTTTTCACTATACTTAAGGTCAGATCTTGCCACCAGAGTTTCTGATTTAACTCATCTAGGGAGGGCCTCAGTCACCAGTAAATGAGCCAAGGAGGAGACAAGACGCCAACTAATGGTCCAGGCTAGAACTCACTTGTTTTCTCTTTCAAGCAAGATCCCAGAAAAGTACACACAAGATACAGTCAATCTCATAGCCATGCACATATTAGAAAAATAACTGACATTCATTATTTGACTTGGAATTACTTCCTTGACATTCATTATTTGACTTGGAATTACTTCCTTTTTGTTATATTTAACTTCCAAATACAATATGCATTCACTTTATTTATATAACTGGGATTTGGCTTGCTTTTCTGTAGGTAAGTAGTAGGTTGGGTTTAATGGCTTTGGTCTCTAGTATTCATTCCACTATAACAAAAGCAGGAATAGGAATACAAAAATAATGATTTAAACTATCTTTGTCCTCTTTTGTTTTAAGGATAGTGTTGCTACCAGCTATTGTGAGCATGAGTACTTTGGGCGTAAGAACCTTAGTTTGGATCATATATATGTATATCCTACATATATATATGTATGTATATCCTACGTATATATATAATGTATATCCTACATCCTATATATATGTATATCCTACATCATACATATATGTATATGTATATAGGATAAGAACCAAAAGGATGCCTCTTTTTCCACATAGGTTATTTAAGTGAAAGAGGAGAGTGAAAAAATTGGCTTAAAACTCAACATTCAGAAAACTAAGATCATGGCATCTGGTCCCATCACTTCATAGCAAATAGATGGGGTAAGAGTGGACACAGTGTCAGACTTTATTTTTTGGGGCTCCAAAATCACTGCAGATGGTGATTGCAGCCATGAAATTAAAAGACGCTTGCTCCTTGAGAGAAAAGTTATGACCAACCTGGACAGCATATTAAAAAGCAGAGACATTACTTTGCCAACAAAGGTCCATCTAGTCAAAGCTATGGTTTTTCCAGTAGTCATGGATGGATGTGACAGTTGGACTATAAAGAAAGCTGAGAGCTGAAGAATTGATGCTTTTGAATTGTGGTGTCAGGGAAAACTCTTGAGAGTCCCTTGGACAGCAAGAAGATCCGAACAGTCCATCCTAAAGGAAATCAGTCTTGTATATTCATTGGAAGGACTGAAGCTGAAACTGAAACTCCGATACTTTGGCCACCTGATGCGAAGAACTGATTCATTTAAAAAGACCCTGATGCTGGGAAAGATTGAAGGCAGGAGGAGAAGGGGACAACAGGATGAGATGGTTGGATGGCATCACTGACTCAATGGACATGAGTTTGAGTACCCGGGAGCTGGTGATGGACAGAGAGGCCTGGCATGCTGCAGTCCATGGGGTCACAAAGAGTCGAACACGACTGAGCAACTGAACTGAATTGATACCTGTGTAGGAATTATAGAGAATGAGCTCACAACTGAGCAAACAAATCTGAGGTTTTCAGATTTAAAGAATATTAGAAACTGGAAGAATGGGGGAAAAAAACACCAAAGAAAGGATAGGAAAGCAATTGCAAAGGCAAGGGGTGGTAAAATATCTCAGTTCCCATTTGGGATATGCATGTGTGTGGGCTGGAAAGTGGGGAGGAGGGAAGTGGATTTAAAAAAAAAAAAAAAAAACTCTCCCAGAAAAGGAAAATATTTTGTTAAAAAGGTAATATATTTTTTAAAAGTATTGGGTCAAATGTAATTATTTAGAGGGTGGCATATGAGTTGTATTAGCCATATTTAATACAGTGAGGTTGTAAAATACATAATTTTGTTTGGTTAAATACAATGATCAAATAACTATAACTCATGTAGCCTTAGAACAAAGTACTGCAATCTTTTCAAACTGAGATTATTTTTAGAGAGATCACTAATGCTTAATCACTCCTTCTTCTGTCTCTTCCCTAATTGCATCATACTTCATGCCAGGGAGATGTGAACTTTTCCTTTTGATACTTGAAAGGAGTAATACCTACTGCTTTCGTCACATAAAGATGCCTTTAAAAAAAAACACTCATGATCATTTATAATACCTGTCCTATCATGAAATATAATTCAGGGGGAAAATGTGGCTAGTATGCATTCAGTTTTTATGCATGATCTGGAAATCTTCCTATATATTTCATATATATATATATATATATATATATATATATATATATATGTTTCCCAGGTGGTTCAGTGATAAGGAATCTGCCTGCCAGAGCAGGAGACGTAAGAGATGTGGGTTCGATCCCTGGGTCAGGAAGATCCCCTGGAGGAGGGCATGGCAACCCACTCCAGTATTCTTTCCTGGAGAATCCCTGTGGATGGAGGAGCCTGGCGGACTACAGTCAATAGGGTTGCAAAGAATTGTGTACAACTGAAGCGACTTACTGTTCATGCATGGTCTTTGAATCTCAAATGATGACTAAGAAAATTTTTCAAGAGGTTTTAGAATCAAGCTGAAATTAAATAAACACATAATGAGAAAAAGCATAGTTTGTTCTTGAAAACTTTAAATGAATATAAATATGTATGTGAATATATATATTTATAAATCCACTTTATCTTACTATAATTTAGTCATGATTGGTCCTAATTAGAAACTTGACTTGGTTTAAATCATACTACAAAGTGCTTTACTGCACAGAAGAAATTGTCCTTGATTCATTTTCTATTTATTATGGAAATAAATGCTAGTTCAGGGCTTCATGGATTAATCATATGGATGATTCTCAGAAATCCTTTCCCTACAGTGTAAAATCAGATACTGTGCAAAAGGGAAGAGAGATGATTAACTTTTTTCCTCCTAGTGTAGATGATCCCATAGTCTAATCAGTGCCTCAAAGAGAAAATAATTTTTTTGTAGAAGACAGCTGTGGCTGGGCATCTGGCTTAGAATTAGAAGACCAGGTGTTATTTCTGGCACAACTCTGATGTCTTGGGGCCATGATTTATCTTCTCTGACTCTAAACTCTGATTGATAAAGCGAAAGTGGCAGTTTTTCCTCAGAAATTTTAAGGATTAAATTTAAATCCTTTATAAACTGTAATGAACTATGCAAATAATTGTTTTCTTCTATCATTGTTACAATTTATTAAGAGCATGCATGCGTGCAAAGTCACTTCAGTCATGTCTGATTCTTTGTGACCCTATGGACTGTAGCCCCCAGGCTCCTCTGTCCATGGGATTCTCCAGGCAGGAATACTGGAGTAGGTTGACATTTCCTTCTCCAGGGGATCTTCCTGACCCAGGGATCGAACCCACATCTCTTGTGTCTCCTGCATTGGCAGGTAAAGATTATTTACCACGAGTGCCACCTTGTGCATGCTAAGTCACTTCAGTCACGTCCAACTCTTTATGACCCCATGGACTATAGTCCTACAGGTTCCTCTGTCCATGGGATTTCTCAGGCAAGAATACTGGAGTGGGTTGCCATTTCATTCTCCAGGGAATCTTCCTGACCCAAGAATTGAACCTGGGTCTCCTGCATTGCAGGCAGATTCTTTACCATCTGAGCCACCAGGGAAGCCCTATTAAGGGCATATGCGGTATCATATTTGTACCGCATACATAATTGTGTGCCTCAGGAATTTGGAAAGTCTCAGCTGAGAGGTGTGTCTCTGACCCTCTCGGTATCAGATGGAGCAGCTGGGGGCAGAGGATCCACTTCCAGCATGACTTCTTCACTCACAGGCGTGCTCTCTCGGTGCCCTTTGGCTCCCCTGTCTCCATCTGCCATCACAGTGAGACTTTGACATCTTGCACCATGGTGATCTCAGGGTACTCACTGTTCTTATGTGGTGGCTGACTTCCATGAAAGAGGAGCTGTCAACCCCAGCTCAGGGTTGTGCCCAGAAGAGACACAGAATCCTCCCCAGTATGTGCTCCCGGTCAGAGCCATCTTAAGGACTGCATAGGTGCAAGGTGGAGGAGAAGCAGGTCCTGTCTCTTGGTAGGGTGGTGGCCAGGTCAGCTGGGCTTTGAATCAGATCTGACCCATTATCTTCTACTGCTTGAGTTTATTTTTTTTCCGATAGGCATTTAATAAATGAACACTTCTAGCTTCTTACATAACACACAAAGCATGCATGCTCACAAAACAGTATATGCAAAGGCATCTATTGCCTGCTATCTTACCATCTGGAAATATCCAATCACTGAACATTTGCACATACTTTTGTTACTATGACAATTGATAGCTGTATTGTATGATATTGAAAGTATGTGAAATGTCAGTGTAGAATATTTACACTTTATTTTCGCTAGGCTACTTTAAGTCTAAGGAATAATAGACTTTTGATGCCTAAGACAGCCTGGTGATGAAAATATTTTAAGACATGGGTACGATGGAGGCAGCCACCTCCTCTGCATAAGACTAGTCATCGTTTTCATAACTTTGCAGTGTGGAAATATATCTGTGGTATATATATGATGTATCAATGTGGGTGAAATGCCCTCTTTATTCCTTAGGATAGTTGACTAACCAGAACACCACATTCCTTCATTAAGTCAGAAAGGAGAAGATTTATGTTTCTAAAACTGCCATAAATTTTCTTATTAGTACTCACAGCTATAATAGCACAAGCTCTACAATGATCTTAGTAACCATGATAAAGTCGTATTGTGGCTATCCTTCAGTAATCTCAGGTAGACACTGAGGGACCATTTACTGTGTGTGTGTGGGGTGTGTGTGTGTGTGTGTGTGTGTGTGTGTGTGAAAGAGAGAGACCTCATCCTTCTCCATTCATTCTGGGGAAATTCCAATACCGCTCTTCCTCTGCTGTTTTTTCCCCTTGCCTTCTTGACGTCTGCTTTCTCTGGCATTCTCTTCTCATCTTCCACTGGTTCCCTTCCTGATAGGATTGGAAGGAAGATTCACATCGTTTGGAAGTGGCAGGACCTTGAACTGTGTGATGGGGCTCTTTTCTTCCCTGTGTCTACATTCCCATTCTCTTGCATGCTGTGGAATCTGATCTATGTGAGGGGATCACAGCCTTCAATACCAGTAAGTGCCTCACAGGAAACAGATGAATAAGATGAATCATGCAGGCTGAATACAAATAAAACAGGGTCTTTGGGATTATCTGTTTTCTCCCTGGTTGGTTCAGACATGAGTAAATGGAAATACTTTTGTATAACATAAATATTTTTCTACTATAAAAATTTTATCAGTGAAAACTGACACTCAGACTCATTGTGTAAGAGACAATGGGGAATGGTGGGGAGTGTGGCAAATGGAAGGGCAAAAGCCTTATAGAAGAGGCACAGGTATTACTCGGCTCCTGGTCACTGGAGTCTTGTGAGAATGCAGAGCTGTTATTACCAGATCCAATTTTATGTGAATTCCCTTGATTTTTAAAATGTTGATGACCATTTTCAAACAAAATAAAATTATATATAGATCAATAAAACATATCTTTGGGCCAAATTTTGCCCATGGACCACTGGTTCTTAAATTTATTCTTGACTTTTGACTGAGCTTTAGATTTATATCCAGCTACTCCTACGACACCTTCATCAAATGTCTAAAAGTCATCCTGCTTAAATGTCCAATCAGAGCTCTTACTATGTCCCCCTAAATTTTCCTATCTCTGGAAATGGCATCATTATCAGTTTAGCCATCTATCTTCATCATCTTCTTTCTATTCTTTCCTATAACCCAATACATCAATAAGTTATGCCATTTCTAATCTCCAGAATTTAGCTAGAACACATGTGCTTCTCTACATCTTCACCATCAGTCTTGATTTTTGCTCGATTTCACTTTCCTAGACCAAGGTGATGGCCTTTATGTTGTGTCTCTGTTTCTGTTCTTTTCCCTTTCATCCTTACTCTATCAGCACTGGAGAAGTACTAGATGACCTCAACAAAAACAGCAGCAACATTATTCTTTCACTAGAACCTTTTAGTGACTTCCCATTCCAATTGGAATAAAAGCCATAATCTTTTCCATGGCCTGCCTTTTAATAACCCCACTCCCTCGCTCACTGTTTGGAAGCCACATTAATCTTCCTAGTGTCATCGAAGAGGACAGGCTCTTGTCCTTTTCAAGATTGTGCTGGATGCTTTTCTCCTGGAACTTTGAATAGTTGGCTTCTTCTCAGTTTCAGGTCTTAGCCCAAGTGTCTTCTCAAAGAGGCATTTCAAGACCATCTTATCTAATGAAGCCCTTTCTACTCAGTTTCTGTCACATCACCTGATTTATTGTCTCCATTAATAAACTACTAATTTGGTTACATATTTTTTTTTTACTAGTTATAACTTCCCTCCTCAAATGTAAACTCTGGTTAAAGGAGAAATCTCATCTTCTTGTTTGTTCAGAAAATTCCTGAAAATTCTCAAATCATAAATTATCCTACATTTGTCTTTCTTAAAAAAAAATAGATATAAATTGACATGTACCATTGTATTAGTTTTAATTACATTAGTTTATGCTATTTAGTTTTTTAAAGTTTTTTTAATTTTTAGATTTTTATTTTGAAGTATAATTGATTTACAGTGTGTTAGTGCATATATTTTTTTACAGCACTTTATTCTCATATTTTAAAAATAATGTGACTACATGGTAAACAGTGAGTCACTTTTTCCATGATAGGGTCTAGTCTGGATCTAGCCTGGCACATGGTATTTAAGAATAAATATTTGAGGGAATAAATGGTTTGAATACCTATGCATATTTAGTATGAAGACATCACTAGTTTACAAAAAGTGTCTAATTCTAATGCCTGATGTTCTCTGGACCTGCCTAAGTTAATGACTGCAGTCAGCACCAGCGTTCCCCATTCTCTATGAATTGCATAATTCCTTCCTTTGGCATCATCACAGGCGTCATTTCTTCTGCCCCAGAGGGATCCTTCAGCTCAGACTCCTTTCAGTTATCTGGACTTTTTTCTGTTCTTCCTTCAAATCACAACTGAATATTGTTTCCCAATGAAGTTTCCCCTACCCACCTCACATCCCCTCACCTGAGACCTGCACTGTGTGTGTTAGACACTCAGTCGTGTTTGACTCTTTGCGACCCCTTGAACTGTAGTCCACCAGGCTCCTCTCTCCATGGAATTCTCCAGGCAAGAGTACTGGAATGGGTAGCCATTTCCTTCTCCAGGGGATCTTCCTGACTCAGGAATTGAACCCAGGACTCCCGCATTGCAGGCAGATTCTTTACCATCTGAGCCACGAGGGAGGCCCTCGAGACCTGCATTGGTTCCCCCCAAATATATACTTTTATGTCCTTTTTATCTATATCCCTTATCCCAGTTATAATTAACCTATTTTCTGTTAAAATTTGTTTACCATCTGTAAGGACCAAGTCTGTCTTGTTTATTGCAACATTACAAGCTTCCTAGAACAGAGTTGAAACTAAATAAATGTTCATTAACAAACATTTGTTACTTTATATTTGAAAATAGGGAACTCACTTTTCTGCTATCCCAGTTCCCTGGGGAGTACAAATTAATTACCATTAATAGAAATTAGTTAACATATCATCCTAAATTACTAATATAGGACCTTCATTCCCTAAAACAGTCTTCCTCCATTATTTTTGGGAGATCTTGAGGGATTTGCACATGTGCTCCTGAACCACTCCTGTCAGTTACCATAAGTCTGCTGTTCCCTCTCCTCTCCTCTGCGGATATTTGCCACTAAAGGACCTGTGGAAGGGATTCTGCCACTGTGCTCCAAGCTCTCAGCAAGTCAAATTCCATGTTTTCCTTTCAGGCACCAGTGCTTCCCAGGTGGTAAAGAACCTGGGAAAGAATGTGCCTACCCGTGCAGGAGATGTAAGAGATACAGGTTCGATCCCTGCGTCAGGAGGATCTCCTGGAGGAGGGCTTGGCAACCCACTCCAGTCTTCTTGCCTAGGAAATCCCATGCACAGAGTAGCCTGGTGGGCTACAGTCCATGGGGTCATAAAGAGTCAAAACGTGACTGAAGCAACTTACCAGGCACGTTGCTGGTCTCTGCCACCACATGTGCTACTGCTGCTCTGAAAGGACTGAGTGCTTTAAAACATTCTGTGTGGGCTCACCCCATTGGATAATATACAGAGAAAGAGCAAAGACTCCTCACTCTTTCCTGAATTATACCTGTAACAACAATAACATCTTGTATTCCAGTCCTCTGCAGATTTTTTTTAGAGAAGGAATTATTTATTTCCTGATACGTTTAAAATTTATACTCATCCCTTTTAGGAGTCAAGAACAAACCCATGAAACCCTGAGTGAGATACAGATTTAGTGACTGTTTCTCGCTTTTCTCGAAATCACGTTACTTTTCTGTTAACTGAGGCTTTGATGTGGTTGGGAGAACATGTCTCATCCATTTCCCAAGCTTGGAATACTGTTGAGGTATTCTCCACCCACCAAATTTTGTGTCAGTAAGAACACAAACAAACATGGCATCCGGGCAGATTCAGACCCCGTGTTAAAGTCTAATGGAAAATGGCAATTGTAGGGTAGGAAGAATAATTTTCCATCTACGCTTCTAAAATTCATGGTTGGAACACCCCCTCCATAATAAAAGTTCAACAGGAGAAAAACAAAAATTTATAGCATATATATCTCCTGTACGCATGGGAAATAACTGGGAAAGCTGAGTGTTCAGAATGGCCAAAGTCAGCCCATTAAATACTTTCTCCAGCTAAAGACAAAGGAAAGATATTGGGAGCCGGGAGACCAGTTGCGGGAGGTAACTGGAAAAACACAGCAGACAAGGCTTTGAAGGGAATGGTGGTTAAGCAGGTGTAAGTCACTGCCTTCTTCATCAATAAGAATTGCTGCAGATGTACAGATTTCCCTTATAAATGTAAAGTTCTTTTATGAAAGGGGAATTTCCACTCATTTTTCAGAGCTTTTCCTATACCTGCTGTTTCTTAAAAATAATCAAGCTAGAATAACCTTTATTTCAAGAAGGCATAGTTTGGGGTGATAAATTCTGCTCCCCTGAACAATTTCAGCATGACAAACCTCCTGCTATTGTTACCTATTGTGACACTATTCAAAGGCAAACTAGAGAATGCGGTTTCAGGATCACACAGCCTGCAATGGGCCTAGTTTTCAGATATAGCAAATCCGTCAAAATGATCAGGGATCCCAGCCAAAGTCCCCTTCTTTCTCCTTTTCCCCAAATCATTGCTGATGATTGCAAGAAATTTCATAGGCTTATAAAAGGGAAAAACACTGGTGTGAGACCAAGGACTCAGAATGGCATGGCGTCTGCTCTTTAGCAGGCAATGTTTCTTCAACGTGTACAGTGACTAAACTTTTCCATAGAAAAAATTTTCCACTCAGATAAATCTGCCATACTTTATGACCAAATGCAAAACAGGATGATAGACACTGAACAGCCTAGAGAAGGCCTGACCTGCCTTTTACATCCTTGAAAGAGCCAGTTGAGCTCTGAGCAGTGAAGAGCTTCAATGCCTGAAAAATACAGAAACACCAAGTGAGAATTCAGAGGAGGTCTGCTGTTAAAATGTGGGAGTTGGAACAAAATAGCAAAATCTTACTCTTAGAGAATTAGTAGAGATGGAACGACCTGGGAGGGCAAATGTTTAAATCAAGGGAGATAAAAATCATTAAGGGAAACAAAAATAGACTGAAGAAAGACCTTGCCAATTCTTAGGCTCTGCTTGTAAATAAAGATCAAAGGGGAAAGTGAATATGTCTAGAAACGAAAAACAACTTACTTTAACCTAGATCTCATATGTGCATGCGTGCTAACATGCATAGGTCGTGTCTGTGTAACCCTATGGACTGCAGCCTGCCAGGCTTCTCTGTCCATGGGATCCTCCAGGCAAGAATACTGGAGTGGGTTGCCATCCCCTCCTCCAGGGGGTCTTCCCAACCCAGGGAACTGAAACCACATCTCAGGTCTTCTGCACTGGCAGGCGGTTCTTTATCATTAGCACAACGTGGGTAGCCCCGATCACATATGTATTACTTTTGAAATATTTAAATATATTGCATGACTTTGAATGTGTTCACATAGCTATTGAAACTTCATGCTTTGTCATTTCTTGGTGATTTTTACCACCTGCACGAAGTGATGGAAGCGAATACTTCCATTCAGTGATGAGGGGGCATAAGAAAGCATTATTCACAAGTAGCTACTGATGTCTTCAGATGTGCTTAACTGCTCAGATTCTTGTTGTAATTAAATGGAACTCCCACAAGGGGGAGAAAGCGAACACGTCTCAAAGCCCTGTCCAGGCAACCTTCCAACCGAAGGTACGCTCGATTCCAGAGGGAACTGCTCAGTATTCCCCCCAGCCCCCCACCCCGGAGAATCATTTGCAGCCTGCATTTTACTGTGGGAAGTTTCTTTCAGATTTACTTTCTCTCTTTTTTTTCAGCTGCTTTTTTTAGTTGTAAATCCATGCTTCGGTTGAGCAGCAAAGCAATTGCTTTGCTGGAGTTCCCAGCACACTCCAGCAGGGAAGCATTTTCCTGCAGGATTTCTAAAACCTTGCAGAGTCAACAGAACCTTTCCCAGCGCGTTGCCAAAGGTAGCACTCTGATTACCCAGCTTGAGGCCTGGGAGAAGGACGACATAGACGGGAAGGAGACACTTTGCTTAGGGAAGATCTGGGAAAGAGGCTTCATGACTCAGAAGGAAGCACTGGGGAAGCGGGCAGGTCAGCACAATAGATGCAATTAGCAAAAGCAATTAGCATCGGCAGATAAATCCCTCCCTCTTGACTTTCTTCTGTGTATTGCCAAGGCAACCCAGGCAGTCTCCTCCTTTCCCACCCCCTCTCCATCCCAACAACCCCGGTTTCCACCCACTCCCCCTACCCCCCAATTCTCACTTACAGCCTCTGCCCTTGGAATTGAGTTTTAATCAGGTTGCACCTGGGTTAGCACGTGTCTGGGGGTGGAGGAAGGGCGAAATGGGTACGGAGAGCGAGGACCTAGGGTTTGCAGATGAGATTTTCAGTGGTGGGTTCACAATCTGGGATTATTTTACCCCTTTTTGTGATCCTCGGCTGGCATGAAAAACACCTTTCTTTTCATCACATGGGAGTTTGCAGCTGCAGTGCGGTGTACCAGGCACTTCACTATCTGCTCCCCGAGTGCATCTTCACACATTTAAATCTGCCATTAGCTAGTTTGTTGTACAATGAGCAACCTTTGGAGTTCATTTTCTTGGCCACTGATAGCTGCAAATTGTGAAGAGCAAAGTCACAACTCAGGAAAAGAAATGGGAATGACTTAAAAAATTGTATATATTATATATGCATATAAACAGTAATATCTGAGTGAGAAGTGGTATCGAGGAAGAATGTAGGCACTTTGATTTTCTGATTTAAACAGCTTTGCCTTTTATTAAGCAAATATGTAATATTTTTAAAAATACAAAACTACCCCCAAACTAAAATTCCTTTAAAACTAAAGACATTCTGATCAGTTGGGAAAAAAAAGTAAGATGTAGATTCGAAATGAAGCCAATAACTCCAATAATAGCAAAACCTTCCCTGAATGTTTTCTGCGTGCCAGGCAGTATTCTAAGCCCTCATTTGATTCTCACAACCACTCTGGGATGTAAGTATTTTTATCTCATTTTTGTCAGATGGGGGAACTGAGGAACAGAGACAACTTGCCCAAGATTACTTAGCTACTAGGCCACACTGCCTTTCATTTTCACAATTATGTGCTGTGATTTGTTTATAACATTGTATTTGGCCATTATTCCTATAGACGAGAAAGAGCAAAGAAAATGTAGGCAGCTTGATAACATTAAACATAATTAACCCTCAGGTCAACTTTGGTCTAGCGGATCATCATGTAGTTCTGGAGTCAGGTGGCACAGTGGTAAAGAATCGGCCTGCCAGTGCAGGAGACCTGGGTTCTATCCCTGGGTTGGGAAGATCCCCTGGAGGGAGGGCATGGTAACCCACTCCAGTATTCTTGCCTGGGAAGTCCCATGGACAGAGGAGCCTGGCAGGCTACAGTCATGGGGTCACGACTTGGTGACTAAACAGCAACAAATAGGTAAATGCATGTCTAGACTTCACCACTTAGCCGACTGGCAGTATAGCTTCTCAGCCTCAGTATCGAGGTGTGTACAGTAGGTCGGATAATAGCTACCTCCCTTCCAAACTACCCACTTTCCTTTTGGTTCTCATCCCACTCATCCAGTACCTCCCTAGCCCATATTTGGGATACTTTTTCTTCTTTCTTGATGAGGAAGAAAGGTTTGGGTAAAGACATTCAGATAATATTTTAGTTGTGCAGTGCCTTTCCAAGGAAGCATTGACACTGAAATAGAACTCAACTAGAAATAGAAACACTTAAACCAAAGACACTCATAATTGTTGAATATTGTGGGAATGAGTTCCTCATAGAAATTTTGCCCTGATTTGCACCTCTATTTATTATTTGCATTTTCTACTTTAAGGCTTCACTATAGTTTTCTCCGTGTAAGTCACATACATAGCACATACAGATATGTAGAAATGACAGGAAAGAAAGGAGAGACCTTATAGAATGCTCTGCATCCCTGCCCAGCCTCCCCATACGTGTGCTAAGTCTTGGCTAACATGGGTGATACGACCCAAATCTGACCTCACATTTTTCAACTGGTTTTTCCCTCCAGAGGCTGTTTTATGGGAAAAAGAAAGACTGCCTATTTAACCTCTCCAGCTTTCTTGAGATATAATTGAGATAAAAATAATACATTGATGACTTGCATAATGATCACCACCCTCAGGTTAGCTAACACCTGCACTATGTCATCTAATATTCTTGCCTGGAGAATCCTATGGACAGAGCCTGGAGGGCTACAGTCCATAGGGCCACAGAGAGTCAGACATGACTGAAGTGACTTAGCATGCACACATGCATGATGAAAACATTTAAGATCTGCTCTCTTAGCAACTTTGAAGTACTTAATTCAGTATTATTAACTATAATCACCATGTTGTACTTTAGATCCCTAGAGCCTCCTCATAACTGGATATTTATACTCTGACCAACATCTCTTCTTTCCCACGCTCAGCCCCTGTGAGTTCAGCTGTTTCATATTCCATATATAAATGGTACCATATAATATTTGTCTTTCTGTGTGACTTATTTCACTTAATGCCCTAAAGTCCTACTCATGTTGTCACAAATGTAAGGATGTCCTTTTCATGGCTGAATAATATTCCATTATATATATGTGTCACATCATCTTAATTCATCCATTGACAGACACTTAGCACTTAGGTTGTTTTCATATATTGGCTATTGTAAATAATGCTGCAGTGAGCATAGGAATATAGGTAGCTCTTCAAGATTCTGCTTACATTGCCTTAGGCTATATGCCCGGAAGTAGGATTGCTGGATCATATGATAATTTTATTTTTAATTTTTTAGATGCCTCCATAATGTTTCCCATAGTGACTGCACTAACTTACATTTCCACCTACAGTGCACGTGTTCCATTTTTTCCACATCCTTGCCAGCACTTGTTATTTCTTGTCTTTTAGATGATAGTTATCCTATCATTTGTGAGGTGATATCTCACTGTGGCTTTAATTTGCATTTTCATGATGATTAGTGATGTTGAGTACCTTTTCATATACCTGTTGGCTATTTGTGTGTTTTCTTTGGAAAATGTCTATTCAGTTCCTCTGCCCAGTTTTGAATCATTTTTGTTTGCTTGCTTTTTTTTTTATTTGCTATTGAACTGTGTGAATTCTTTATATATATTTTGGGTATTAACCCCTATCAGGTATTTGATTTACAAAGGTTTTCTACCATTTTGTAGGTTGCTTTCACCCTTAATTTTAGATAACATTCTTGAATGGGGTATTAAATGACTTAATCTCATGGAAAAACCTGCTGCCCTCCTTGGAGACTCAGGATTGAGAGGTAAATAACTGTTAGTTCAGAATAGACCCATATCAGTTCACTGGCTCGAATACCTATTTCTGGCCACTAAGGATCTGAAACTTTCCTTGATCTGTATTCAGGCTATGACTCTTAAACACCAGGAAAAAGGACTCCATGTACTTCTTTTGCAGGTAGTGAGTTTGGTTATATGTCCCAGCTGTTCTCTTGAGACTGTAGAGTTTGACAACTCCCTGAGCATGGGCCCGGGCATAAACACACACGCGCGCGCGCACACACACACACACACACACACACACACACACACACACAGAAAGAGAGAAAAATGGATCTCTCTTTGACTTACATTTTCAGGGACTATTAACATGGAGCCCGGAGGTTACAGTAGGGACTTTGGTTTAGATTCAGAGAAAGATGGAGAATCAGAGAAAGGTTTTCAGGCTTGTACAACCCTCTTGACTTCCCTTGTTTTAGATACTAGACATAGGGAGGTAGGATTAGAAGTGGGGAGACCAGCTAGAGGAGGGCTAGTGCAATAGACAGATGGATGCCAACTGCTATTTGGATCAAGGCGGGTGAATCTTGAAAGAAAACAGATTCAGGGTAGCCAAAAAGTAGCCCCAAAGGAGGCGGTGACAGGATGAATGTAGTACTTGAAAGAAAGAGGAGCCAGAGAAAACTACAGAGTATACTTTGATTAGAGAAAATAGGGTTTCGTGCTTTCTTGATTATGGTTAGATGACACTTGATGGCACAGTGCTACCTGTAAATTGTCAAAAATGGGTTAAATCTAGAGAAAAAACATTCCATGGCTCTTTAAGGACCATCTTTTTGTAGCAATGGAGTCCCCTGCGGCAAAATGGGCTGGGCTTCTGCCTGTCAATCGTGGTTCTGATAATATCTCACTTTGTTACCTCAGGCAGGTCATATCATCCTTCTGGATCTCGTTCTGTTTCATTTGCAAAAGCAAAATGACTTTACCAGGTTATCTGAGGTCCACCTCAGCTCAACATTCTGTAATTCTTTGTGCCTGTTACCTGATGGGGCAGACAACTCACTCTTCAAATATAATTGAAGCTAATGGTAAAAATGTCACACAAGATTATCAAATGGCTTTCTGTCAAAATGAGTTTGGGAAATATTTCAGAAATGAAAGTTAATTTATTTTAAAGCATTACCAATCCATAAATTGTAGACATTTCTAAAGGTCAGAATTTTAAGCCTCAGAAATAACTATTTGTAAATAAGTAACATCAATAATATGTTTTTGTTTGAATAAATTGCAGTGTTTGCTTCCCCCCAAGAGGGACTTTCCTGGTGTCCTCTTTAGCCTAACTATAAACCATAAAGAAGAAATGTTAAGTTAAAATCAGAGGCATTAGTTTTGTACTGTTTCTGAGTAAGAGATAAAAAGAAATCATTCCATATTCATTGATAGATTCTCCAGTTTGCACAGTTTATTAACTTAGTTCTATAATATTTATTTATGAAACATCAATCAAAGAGTTAAACTTTCTGAACAAAAGGATGTATTTTATGATCAAATTCAGTCTTCAATGAGTAATCTCAAAATAGTAAAGTTGTTTTATCCTCCTGCTCAAGAATCTAATCACATATTTGCTAAGAAACTATTTTTTATGAATTATTGCATAGGTTGGCTGCTTACAAACTATTAATTCTTTCATTCATTCAGTATACTATGTGCAAGCACTATTTTATGTATGAGGGATAGGACCGCAAACAAAGCCCTTAGTCCTATGAAACACTGCAATCATCTATTTCATGTTCACTTTGTCCATGTCAACTCTACTCTCTTTGAAGAAACTAGGGTGTGAGATTATCTGCAGGTGTTTAGAAATGTAATTCTTAAACCGATCTTGCTGCCTCATGAGTTTAAATCCAATTATTGACTACTACTTACCATTTTTCCTTCTTTAGCTCTCAGCATTGCTATATAAGCTGAAATTTTTAATTAATTTTTCGTCAACAAGGATCTTTCATGTAGACCACTGGACTGTGTACATTTCAATAAATTGAGGTTCTGTGGTTAAGAGTAAAGAAACTGGATTGGGAATCCAAAGTGTAAGCTCCGGCCCTGTCTTGTACTATGGACCCAAGCAGTTTACTCACCTTGTCTGAGCTGAGGCCTCCTAAGTAAATTGGATGCCTCTTGAGGTTTTCTTAAGATTCTAGTGAAATGATGTATCCTATTATTCTCACCTCTAAAAGAGCATGCTGAGATACTAATGTTTAAAACACTAATTCTTAGTTTTAATAACAGCAACCAAATTTGTTGTACTTTTGTAACATACTATATACACATTATAGAGAATGAGAAGATAGCTTTTAATTAACTTGAAACTTTTAATCATCACATCTTTTTATTCATCAAACTTATCGAATCAGAGAAGTTCCCAAGACATACCAATTTACTTCTATTATCTTTAACTTCTGACTGACAGATCCGAACAGCACACTCAAAACAGAGCGTGACAGAAAAGAAAATGTATTTACCTCTGTTTATCAGAAAGAGGATGAGCAAGGATAATTCATTTTACAATGAGAGTCTTATGCATTCCAAATATGTCCCCACCTATGGGGACATTCTTCTCATTTCCAGTGTGATTTTACCCTTCAGAGATTTACAAAAGGTGACAAAGGTGTTCCACAGGTGCTGCTGATTACTCATCAGGATGTATTAGGCTCAGTGAGATCATAAAATACAGTGCTCATTGAGAGATTTTAAGAGTCTCAACAGAGAATGGAAAATGAACAACACTGTTCCTACCAATGAGTTAAAGTGGTCTTTGAAATTTCCACAGTAAATTTAAAGACTCTAAGGGACAGAATAAAATAATGGCAGTGCCCAGGGCAGAATGAAGCATGGTTACATATGAAGAGCATATCAGTCATCTCAAGCAGAACAAGCCATCATTCTTAGTTGAACGTTAGCCTCATATTTTATTCTCTCTGTCTTCAAGTATGTCCCTGTTCTACGATCTTACTAGGTAAACTGTTTTATTTTAGAAAATCTACTTTAAATATTTGCAGGGAAGCATTTTATCTTTACCTATTTAGCATTCCTCATAAATATTTGTTGTTGTTGTTCAGTCACTACATCCGACTCTTTGTGACCTCATGAACTGCAGCACGTCAAGCTTCCCTGTCCTTCACTATCTCCCAGAATTTGCTCAAATTCATGTCCAGTTGGAATTGGTGATGCTATCAGCTATCTCATCCTCTACTGTCCCTTTCTCCTTTTGTGCTCAATCTTTCCCAGCATCAGGATCTTTTCCAGTGAGTCAACTCTTCTCATCAGGTCTTCAATATATAGACACTAGATTTTTAGATAAAAAATCTAAACGTGATGGACCACATTATTAACTCATGTTTCTTATTTTAAAATAAGTTGATACTTGGTCATGTGATTCCCACTTGAAAATAATTTGTTAAATGTTCTTGTTTGCTCGATGAAATACTGGACATATTATGGATCTGGGAACTGCCATGGGAAATAGATTAGCATAGGTCAGCATTGAGTTGACATTCAGAAACTGAATGAAGGAAAAACAAAACCAGATACAAATATCACAAATGATTGTATTACTTTACATCACTGTGTAAATCAAGTAATCAAATGGAAACAGTCTCATATAGAAACTAAGTAAATGTGTTTGGGGAAAGTTTCAGCTCATAAATTGATATGTGATGTATGTCTCACACTGACACTCTGAAGCCATTTATTTCTCCCATGCACTAATGATTAAATGCTCAGTGGCTGCACTTGGCAAACCATTTTGTCTCATGCAGCCCTCCATCAATTCTGTGTAAAAAGAAAAGCAAAATTAGAACTCAACTATATGCCATTGACAAAATATAAGTAGAGACCCACCAAAAATGTGATTAAAGAACAAAGGTGTGAGCAACCCAATTCTGAAGACAGTCATCTCCACCACATATAAGCCTAGTTTAATATTTCAAAGAATAAATACAGACAAGAGAATGAAGTGGGGGGTTTCCATGGTGGTCCAGTGGCTAAGATTTTGTAGGTGGGTGTAGGGGGTGTGGGTTCAATCCCTTTTCGGGGAGTTAAGAGTCCATATGCTTTGTGGCCAAAATGCAAAAAATAAAACAGAAGCAATATTGAAACAAATTCAATGAAGACTTTAAAAACGGTCCACATCAAAAAAAAAATCTTTTAAAAAAAAGAGAATGAGGTGAAAATAATTGTCAAACAGCAGTACAACAATCTATGTGCTAAAAGGGTGAGGGGGTGGTTATTTTAAGAATGTCTCATTTTTGGATTTGATAATATAGACTTAATCAAACTTGTTTCCTTAATGAATCTTAAATTAATATTTATTTCTTCAAAGGACAAATAGAAGATAATCAGATAACATGTCCTAAAACACAAAAGGAAATAAATTTGCCGCTTCTTCCTGCCTCTACTGTAGTAAATGTTGAGGTATACCAGTTAGACCACCCATTTAGAAGCAGTGCACAAGTTTCTCCTACAGCTGGGGGTGTTCCTGGCTCACAGCCCTCCCTAAGAATTGTCCCCTGCCAAAGGGAACTTTTTCTCCAGAACAGGTAGAAGAATAAAAGGAAACAAAACCTGAGCCCCTTTGCCTCAATTTGGGAAGTTTCTTAGGTGGAATGCCAATCCCAGAATTCCCCAGGGAATCAGATCAGTCCTCTGTGGTCACCCTTTCATATCTGACTTTTCCTTCTGCCCAACCCTGCCTCCTTACCTCTCTTTCTGGTGTTTTTCTAAAGAGTGCTGTTCAATATACCACGTGCAGACAAATGTCAGTTTCAGAGTCTGCCTCCTTGGGCACTGACCTTGGCATTGGCCTCCTCTCTAATTAATTATAGTTTGAAAATGCATACACTTTAACAGGAAATTGGGAAATATCTGCATTTCCTCATTACTTTACCATCATTTTATTAAATTACTTTGCTCATTGTCTCAAAAAGTCTTATACCACTTTCCTCTTTCTCCTCTTTAGCAATCTTGATCAAATTTTGATCACATCAAGAGGGCAGGAGACCAGCTTTTTCTTTTCTAGATGCATGATTTAATAAGGACAGAAAATTTTGAAAGGTCATTGAATCCAGTTGTAGTTCTAGTTTTCAAAAGCCAATAGACTGTGAACATTCTATTCAGTCTTCCAAATTAGCATTAGTCATCCCTGTTCAAAATGTCCCTGTCTGACAGTTCATGCAGATTTATATTCCCAGGCATAGGCTACTATGAAAATTAAGTTTAAAAGAAATGAACCAGGAGTTCTATCAGGAGCACTGTCAATTCCATTAGGTGCAATTTGTATTTTTAAAAATAACTTAAATATACCAATAATTACCTACTATCTACTAACGCTTACTATCTAGTATGTATAACACTAAATACTTTTCCCATATTATCCCTAAACCTCACCACATGGGCACGTGTGCTAAGTCGCTTTAGTCATGTCCGACTCTTTTGAGACTCCATGGACTGTAGCCCAGAGGCTCCTCTGTCCATGGGAATCTCCAGTGTGGAGACTCCATACTGAAGTGGGTTGTCATGCCCTCCTCCCAGGGATCTTCCCAACCTAGGGACTGAACCTGTTTCTTACATCTTCTGCATTAACAGGTGAGTTCCTTACCACTAGCGCCACCTGGGAAGTCCAAATCTCACTGCAAACTACAAGTTAAGTATTATCAGTGTTATACAAAGAAAAAGATGTGAGTTTCATGACTTTTAAGTAACTAGGCCATAATTGCATGTTCTGTTAGTGGTAATTCTGAAGCCCATTGGCCAAAGGCTACCAAGGACACATCTACAGTCATACAATGTCAAGTTTATTTAGCTTGGTGTAGCAAGGGAGATGGAGAAGGCTGTGGCAACCCACCCCAGTACTCTTGCCTGGAAAATCCCATGGACGGAGGAGCCTGGTAGGCTCTGGTCCATGAGGTCGCTAAGAGTCGGACACGATTGAGCGACTTCACTTTCACTTTTCCCTTTAACACATTGGAGAAGGAAATGGCCACTCCAGTGTTCTTGCCTGGAGAATCCCAGGGACGGGGGAGCCTGGTGGGCTGCCGTCTATGGGGTCGCAGCAGCAGCAGCAAGGGAGAGCACTCCACAGGCCAGCCTTGGGACCTTCTCAATCTGAGAAAATAGTGAGAAGCTTTTACAGGGTACTGAAGATTGGTTTGAGTGGTTTTAAGATGAGTTGTACAAAACAGATTATCAGTTAAGATTGGTAGAGTGAGAGAAGCAGGAGGTATTTACTGATTGGTTATGGGCTCTTAGTGTATGTGCTTAGTTGTGCAGTCATGTCCGAGTTTTTGTGACCCCATGGACTGTAGCCTGCCAGGCTCCTCTGTCCATGGGGATTCTCCAGGCAAGAATACTGGAGTGGGTTGCCTTGTCCTCCTCCAGGGGATCTTCCCAACCCAGGGATCGATCCCAGGTCTCCCACATTGCAGGTGGATTCTTTACCATTTGACTCACCATTAGCCACAGGGAAATGTTACCTCTAGTTTTCTTTTATTTAAATCTATTATCGTGACATGTGAGTTAATACTCTTTAGAGGGCCCATCAAGCAGTTTCTCAGTTGACCTAAACCCCATAGCCACCATCTGAAAGCCACCAGTGGACATGAGCCCATTTTATCTATTCAGCTCCATCATGGTGCTTTCAATCTAGGCAAAAATTCTAGAACATGGGTGGAGTAAAACATTTTCTCTAACATTTAAAACTTAATTTTAAATAATGTATAATGTCTATTGATGTGAGCCTCACCTCAGCTTTCTCTTTAGTGAGATAAGAATTTAACTTTTTCCTGCTCAGAATTGGATATTATTTTCTACAGTTAGATATACTGATCAGCAGAGTTTTTTGTTTAAGTAATTTTTAGAATTAGACGGCAGAAAATACTCTAGAACTGTGGAAGGACAGGAAAACAAGAATGAGAAATTGATTTTTAATATCACATATAGTTAGGAATTACTTTGCCAACAAAGGTCCATATAGTCAAAGCTATGGTTTTTCCAGTACACATGTGTGGATGTGAGAGTTGGACCATAAAGAATGCTGAGCACCGAAAAACTGATGCTTTCAAACTGTGGTGTTGGAGAAGACTCTTGAGAGTCCCTTGGACCGCAAGGAGATCAAACCAGTCCATCCTGGTTTGAAGGAAATAAACCCTGAGTGTTGCTTCCCTGATAGCTCAGTTAGTAAAGAATCTGCCTGCAATGCAGAAGACTCTGGTTCGATTCCTGGGTTCAGAAGATCTTCTGGGGAAGGGAGAGGCTACCCACTCTAGTATTCTGGCCTAGAGAGTTCCATGGACTGTCTAGTCAAGGGGGTCGCAAGGAGTCAGACACGACTGAGCGACTTTCACTTTCATTTCATTTTCATTCATTGGAAGGACTGATGCTGAAGCTGAAGCTCCAGTACTTTGGCCACCTGATGCCAAGAGCTGACTTATTAGAAAGAAACCCTGATGCTAGGAAAGACTGGAGACAGGAAGAGAAGTTGATGACAGAGGATGAGATGGTTGGATGTCATCACTGACTCAATGGACATGATTTTGAGCAAGTTACGGGAGGTGGTGAAGGATAGGGAAGCCTGGCGTGCTGCAGTCTATAGGATCACAAAGAGTTGGACATGACTGAGCAACTGAAAAACAGAAAAATAGTTAGGAATTACTGACAGTTTTTAAGGTAGAAAATGAAATCATAAAAATACTAGTGGAATGAATGTCAGAAACTATGAAAAGGAAAAGACCTCAAACTCATAAATGGGGCTAAGGCCTATATATTACAATACATTTTTTAAATGTCAGATGTTACAGAGCTCTGGTATTAATTTTATTTGAGCAATACAGTAGTGGAAAATGGTTCTGATGTCTTGAATTTGACTGAACAATCAGTGTTAGCTCTTTGACAAAGAGGAAAGTCGAACTGATCTGCTTTAGAGCCACTGATCTTAAAGGATGACATTTCTGCCCTTCTCACTTTCTCCTAGACCTTGTCAAGCAGAACATGAGTGATTTTGCATGCTTGTTATAACATTGCATAGTTTTGATTTACTGTGCAAGTGAGAGGCAGTCCTCTCCTCTATTCATCACTGTGGCCACTGCAGAGGATAGCATGGGTGATGTAAAGATAGTATGTCCAGCTCTGGAGCTTAATCTGGTAACATAGCTCGCCAAAGACTGTTTTCAAACATATAAGGTTAATTTTGCTAAAGTCAGGATGCCTGACTTAGGAGCTGTTATGGTTACCTGTTGCCCTGATAAACTCCCCTACAGCTTAGTGAATTAAAATAACAACCACTTTAATATATCTCCTGCTTTGGGGGTTAAAAATTCAGGTAGGGCTCATCTGGACAGTCCTGCTCCCTGTGGAAGTGGTTTGGATCACTGGTCCGTATCCAGTTGGCTGAGCCCAACTGGAGGGTCTGAGACTGTTAAGCTTACATGCCTTATTTCTTGGTGGGGATTGCTGGAGTGCTGGGGTTAGCTGGGTTTCTCTTCCTTTCTTTTGCTGTGTGGTTTTGGGGTCTCACCGTATGATATCTCTGTATCTCTACGAGGTAGTTAGACTACTTACGTGGATGTATGGGGCTCCCAGAGACCACAGTGGAAGCTGCCCACAGTCTTAAAAGCTGAGCCCAAAACTAGCATAGTTTCACTTGTGCCAAATTCTATTTGTCAATTGTCATCTGCCAGCCCAAATTAAGGGCCAGGGCTGTGAGACTCTGATTCTTAATGGGGAGAGTGCCAAAGCGTTTGTGGTCACATTTAGTCTGTGATGGGAGAGTGAGAAGTTGGGTGAAGCCTCCACTCACTGCTGTCTCGAACCTGGCAGGACCTCTCCCCACACAAGTAGAATCTATTTGTTTACTACCTTCTGACACATCAACCCTGAGGGAACCAAGGATGCTAGAAAGTCCGTATACCCTGAGTGGTACCCATCAAGAAGCCACTAGTTTTTTGCTGAAAATATGTTGTTTGAGCTTATCAAGAAATGTAGCTTGTAAGCAATTTTAGAGTGCTCATATTCGCCAACTCTCAAAACAACTAAACTGACTATAATGTAGATGGTTGAAACTAGAGGGAATATCTAGGATAGCAGTGTATATTTAAATGGTATGTGAGCTCTGCTTTTCAATTTTGTAGATCAGATAACATATATATTTTAATTTTATGAAGATAAGCTTTACCAATTTCAATTCTGAAAAGAAATTGGATTCTCAAATGAGATTTTTTAGACAAGCAACATGTTTTCTTTTGAATATTTTTTTTTACTTAAAGATGTGTCCAAACCTAGAGTCTTATTATTGACCAATGTACTTATTTACACAAAACTATATTTATAATACATATATAATGACTAGTTGAAATAAGCAGTAAATACATGTGTTCTTATTTTTAATCAATAATTCATTAATCAGAACATCAATATAAATGATGAACATCTTTTTTCAAAAGCTTTTTTATTGTGGAAAATTTCAAACATACACAAAAGTGAAAGGAGTGGTGTAATAAATCCCCATGAGTCCATTAATTAGCTTCAAGAATTATCAACAATTTCATCTCATCTATGTGTCTCTTTTCCCTCTCCATTTTTTAATGCAGCAGGTTTAATTGGTTATTTACTTTTTAATAAAGCAATGTGTATATGTCCATCTCAGACCTTTAACTCTCCCCCCTCAGGTGAGTTCTCTAAGTCTGTGAGTCTATTTCTGTTTTGTAAATAAGTTTGTCTGTATCAATTTTTTTAGATTTCACATATAAGCAATATCATACTACATTTCTCTTTCTCTAACATTTCATTTAGTATGGCATCCTCTAGGTCCATCCATGTTCCTGTGAATGGCTTATTTTATTCTTTCTAATGACTGAATAACATGCCCTTGTATAAATGTACCACAATTTCTTTATCTATGCCTCTGTTGATAGACATTTAGGTTGCTTACATGTCTTGGTTATTATAAACACTGTTGCAGTGAATATTGGGATTCATTTATCCTCTTGGACCATGGTTTTCTCCAGATATATGCCTGAGTAGGATTGCATGATCATATAGTCAACTCTATTTTTTTTTTTTTCTTATTCTTATAAGGAACCTCCATACTGTTTTCCATAGTGGCTATACGAATTTACATTCCCAATAGTGTAGGAGAGTTCTCTTTCTTCAAATTCTCTCCAGTATTTATTGTTTGTGGATTTTTCCATGATGGCAAAATTCTGACTGGTATAAGGTGATATCTCATTGTAGCTTTATTTGCATTTCTCTAATAATAATTCTGAAAGAGATGGGCATACCAGACCATCTGACCTGCCTCTTGGGAAACCTATATGCAGGTCAGGAAGCAACAGTTAGAACTGGACATGGAACAACAGACTGGCTCCAAATAGGAAAAGGAGTATATCAAGGCTGTATATTGTCACCCTGCTTATTTAACATATATGCAGAGTACATCATGAGAAACCCTGGGCTGGATGAAGCACAAGCTGGAATCAAGATTGCCGGGAGAAATATCAATAATCTCAGATATGCAGATGACACCACTCTTATGGCAGAAAGTGAAGAGGAACTAAAAAGCCTCTTGATGAAAGTGAAAGAGGAGAGTGAAAAAATTGGCTTGAAGCTCAACATTCAGAAAACTAAGATCATGGCATCTGGTCCCATCACTTCATGGCAAATAGATGGGGAAACAGTGGAAGCAATGTCAGACTTTATTTTTTTGGGCTCCAAAATCACTGCAGATGGTGATTGCAGCCATGAAATTAAAAGACACTTACTCCTTGGAAGGAAAGTTATGACCAACCTAGACAGCATATTAAAAAGCAGAGACATTACTTTGCCAACAAAGGTCCATCTGATAAAGGCTATGGTTTTTCCAGTGGTCATGTATGGATGTGAGAGTTGGACTGTGAAGAAAGCTGAGCTTTGAAAAATTGATGCTTTTGAACTGTGGTGTTGGAGAAGACTCTTGAGAGTCCCTGGGACTGCAAGGAGATCCAACCAGTCCATCCTAAAGCAAATCAGTCCTGGGTGTTCACTGGAAGGACTGATGCTGAAACTGAAACTCCAATACTTTGGCCACCTCACTCGAAGAGCTGACTCATTGGAAAAGACCCTGATGCTAGGAGGGATTGGGGGCAGGAGGAGAAGGGGACGACAGAGGATGAGATGGCTGGATGGCATCACCGACTCGATGGACATGTGTTTGAGTAAACTCCAGGAGTTGGTGATGGACAGGGAGGCCTGGCATGCTGCGATTCATGGGGTTGCAAAGAGTCGGACACGACTGAGCGACTGAACTGATCTGAACTGAATAATAATAGAGGAAAACAATAGAATGGGAAAGACTAGAGATCTCTTCAAGAAAATTAGAGATACCAAGGGAATATTTCATGCAAAGATAGGCACAGTAAATGACAGAACTGATATGGACAACAGAAACAGAAGATATGGAGAAGAGGTGACAAGAATATACAGAAGAACTGTACAAAAAAGATCTTAATGACCTGGATAACCATGATGGTGTGATTACTCACTTGCAGTCAGACATCCTGGAGTGTGAAGTCAAATGGACCTTAGGAAGCATCACTACAAACAATGCTAGTGGAGGTGATGGAATTCCAGCTGAACTATATCAAATCCCTAAAGATGATGCTGTGAAAGTGCTGCACTCAATATGCCAGCAAATTTGGAAAACTTAGCAGTGGCCACAGGACTGGAAAAGGTCAGTTGCATTCCAATACAAAAGAAGGACAATGCCAAAGAATGATCAAACTGCCAGACAATTGCACTCATTTCATATGCTAGCAAGGTCATGCTCAAAATCCTCCAAGCTAGGCTTCAACTGTACATGAAGCGAGAATTTCCAGATGGTCAAGCTGGATTTAGAAAAGGCAGAGGGACAAGAGATCAAATTGCAATACCCGTTGGATCATAGAAAAAGCAAGAGAATTCCAGAAAACCATCTACTTCTGCTTCATTGACTACGCCAAAGCCTTTGTGTGGATCACAACAAACTGTGGGAAATTTTTAAAGAGATGGAAATACCAGACCACCTTATTTATCTCCTGAGAAACCTATGTGCAGGTCAAGAAGCAATAGTTAGAACCTAGAATGAAACAAAAGACTGGTTCCGAATTGGGAAAGGAGTGTGTCAAGGCTGTATATAGTCAGCCTGCTTATTTAATTTCTCTGCAGAGTACCTCATATGAAATGCCAAGCTGGATGAATCACAAGTTGGAATCAAGACTGCCGGGAGAAATATCAATAACCTCAGATACATAGATGACACCACTCTTTTGGCAGAAAGCAAAGAGGAACTAAAGATCCTCTTGATGAAGGTGAAAGAGCAGAGTGAAAAAGCTGTCTTAAAACTCAACATTCAAAAAACGACGATCATGGCATCCAGTTCCATCACTTCATGACAAATAGATGGGGAAACAACAGAAACAGTGACAGACTTTATTTTCTTGGGCTCCAAAATCACTGAGGACAGTGGCTACAAAAGCCATGAAATTAAAAGATGCTTGCTCCTTGAAAGAAAAGCTATGAGAAACCTAGACAGCCTATTACAAAGCAGAGACATTACTTTGCCAAAAAATGTCTGTATAGTCAAAGCTATGGTTTTTTCCTGTAGTCTTGTATGGATGTGAGTGTTGGGCCATAATGAAGGCTGAGCACCGAAGAACTGATGCTTTTGAACTGTGGTGCTTAAGAAGACTCTTGAGAGTCCCTTGGACTGAAAGATCAAACTAGTCAATCCTAAAGGAAATCAACCCTGAATTTTCATTAGAAGGACTGATGCTGAAGCTGAAGCTCCAGTACTTTGGCCACCTGATTCAAAAAGCCGACTCATTAGAAAAGACCCTGATGCTGGGAAAGATTGAAGGCAGGGGGAGAAGCGGAATAACAGAGGATGAGATGGTTGGATAATGTTACCGACTCAATGGACAAGAGTTTGAGCAAGCTCTGGGAGATGGTGAAGTACAAGGAAGCCTGGCATGCTGCAGTTCATGGGGTCACAAAGAGTTGGACACAACTGAGTGACTGAACAACAGTAATTAGTGATGTTAAACACTTTTCCGTGTGCTTCTTGGCAGTCTATGTCTTCTTTGGAGAAATGTCTGTTTAAATCTTCTGCCCATTTTTTGATTGGGTTGTTTGTTTTGATGATACATAGCCACATGTGAAGGAGAAGGCAATGGCACCACACTCCAGTACTCTTGCCTAGAAAATCCCATGGATGGAGGAGCCTGGTAGGCTGCAGTCAATGGAGTCGCACAGAGTCAGACACGACTAAAGTGACTTAGCAGCAGCAGCAGCCACATGTGAATGTGTTAGTTGCTCAGTTGTGTCTGACTCTGCCACACCCTGGACTGTTGTATTTAATGAGATTTAAACAGCCTCTCAATTCACTTGATAAACATTAACTGAGCTCCCACTCTTGTCAGACTCTTCTGTGCGTGTAATGATGAGCAAGATGAATGAACCCCCATTGCCTAGAAGCTCACATTGTACTAGAGGGAGAGACATTAAATTAGTAAATAAAATAAGAACATACAATTTGGAATAGCAATTAGTGCCCTAAAGTTTAATTCAAGGAAAAGGAGAAAGATTGGTAGAGGGGGCAGGGATACTCTTATACATCACATGGTCAATCATCACATGGTCCTTTCTAGGGAGGTGACGTTTAACAGGTCTAAATAAATACAGAGAGTGGACTCTGTGTGATCCTGCCCTTCCCCCATTATCTCTTCCCCCCTGACTAAAGTCTTGTATGGCACTAATTAATATCATATAACTATATGTCATAATATCATATATAAGATGATTTTATTGTCTGCTCCCTTGAATGTGAATCTCAAAACTTAAGGATAGCAGATGCTAAGTCAGTCTTATCCATCATTCCATTTCTAAAGGGAATATTATAAATATATCTATCTATAAATATATCCAGTTCTCCAGATGAGGTAGCAAGGGTTCTTAAGTTATCAGGTGTCTTAACCCAAATCCTACAACCTAGTAAATAGAACGAGGAGGTAGAAGGAAGCAAATGAACACGTGCTGAGTGTTAATGTGTGCGAGATATTACAATAGGTACTTATCTAAGTCTATGATCTAATATAATCCTTAAATCAACTGTGATAGGCTGAATGTTAGCCTCCAAAGGATCCACATCCTAGTCCCCAGGACTTGTAAAGGACACCTGATAACAAAAAGAAACTCTGTAGATGTGATTTAGCTAAGGACCTTCGGAAGAAGAGACCATGTTGGATCATGAGATGAGCTGTAATCACAGGGGTCTGGTAAGAAGAAGGCAGGAGACCTGAGAGAAAGCAGATGTTTAATTTGGAAACAAGGTTGAGGTGATGTGAGAAGAGCTATGAGTCAATGAACACAGGTAGCCTTTAGAAGCTAGAAAAGACAAACAAGTGGGCAATCCCTTGGAGCCTCTAGAAAGAATAAGCCATGTCAACACCAAGACTTTAGCCCAATAAAATTGATTTGAAACTTCTAGTCTCCAAAACTTTTTAAGAGAATAAATTTGCGTTGTTTTAAGCCACCAGGTTTGTGGCAGGTTGCTATAACACTCATAGGACATTAATACAGAAGCCCAAATGGGGAACTCAGGTAAAGGTTAGCTACTTTGTTCGGTATCACAACCCCTCGGTGAAAGATAGTTAAGTGTTCTGTGTCTGTGCTTTTAGACAGCGCTCCAAAGTTTATCATCGTAGGCAGAAATCACTCCCATGCTTCAGAGTGTCAAGTAGTTACAAGTAATTCACAAAGCACTTACAAAAAGATGGCATGACATGTGTCTGGTTTTGTTTTGCTGGGGTTTTCTGATGGGAAAATATTTATTCATTTTAGGTTTTCACAAGCTCAGCATCAAATGCAGGTCTTCCATACCAGAGGCCACCTGCTCCAAAAGAACAGCAGCCCTTTATAGATTAGACATTCAGCCACATTCTTCAACCCTCAAGTGCCCTGCTTCCATCTCTGCAAAATGAACCTAGCACTTTCAACAAGGTAATTCTACCATGATTGTGCAGCAGCAAGAGTTTATTGGGGTGTGAGATCATTCCAAAGTCCAGTGCTTTCAGCTCAGAATGATTATCAGTATCAGTGGGGTGAGACAGCTGAAAAGCCTGTGACAATGATTCTTAAGAAGAAGGCCGTCAAACTGATGTACAGCAACCGCTCTTCTATCGCAGAGGTAAGTGAGGACCATGGTCCATGCGGCTTATATTTGTTGTGTCATCCTCCAGTCATATCCCTTGCCTTCAATGGACTCGCCTTCTCTGGGCCATCCTTATTGCTTTGATAAAATATAACAGGAGGAGGTGTACCATCTGCTTCTTCATATTCACTTAATATGGTTCTCTTGACCCTCACGCTCACACCTCATTCAGTCTAAATAAGATCTAGAAACAGATAATTCATCTGGCTTGTTGAGCTGTGAGCTCAGAAGAGAATACTGGGGCATGGAGGCTCTTTCCGTCCAAGATAAGGTGACCCATGCAAAGCATATAGAGACTGGCAGTGCCTTAAAGAAAGGCAGACCATGGTACACCTTGGTTGAATGCTTAGAGTCACAGAACCTCACAGGCTTATCTTGTGGGCTTCCTTGGAGCAGAACACAAGACACTGCTTAATTGAATCCCTGCAGGGTAGATGCATGAATATAATGAAGGCTTTGGGCTTCCCTCGTGGCTCAGTGGTAGAGAATCTGCCTGTGATGCAAGAGATCCAGGTTTGATCCCTGGGTTGGAAAGATCTCCTGGAGAAGGAAATGGCAACCCACTCCAGCATTCTTGCCTGGAATAGCCTGTGGACAGAGGAACCTGGTGGGCTGCAGTCCATGGGGTCACAAAGAGTTGGACATGTCTGAGCGACTAAACACAGCACAAGCAGATGAAAGAGGAAAGCTGCCAAGAAGAGATCCCCAGAGCCCAGCACCCACAAAACAATCCTATGCACTGTGGAGATCCATACCCACCTCCAAGCCCTCTGAAAAAACCCACACAATGCGCCTGAAGACAGCAAACATACAGGAATGCTGTCATGAGAGAAAACAAAGGCCGGACTACAGAAATAGGAGAAAAGACTTTTGCCCTTCTTCATTCAATTCCTCCTTTCTCACCTCAGTCCAAGAAGAGGCAGGAAAGGAAGGAGAAGAAGGATGAGGGAAAGTGAAAGATAAGCAAAAACGCCCTTTCTCATAGGAAGACTTTGAGCGGTGGGCCAGTCTTGGATTGTGGAGGAGAAAGAAGCTCTGAATGGAATTTGAGATCGGAACTGTGATTTAGGCTAGATTGAACTTTTGAAGAAAGTTGACCGAGAGTGAGTCATAACAGCTGAAGAGGAAACAGAAGTGACTTGGAGGTTATGAGATTTACATAACGTGCTCTCAGGGAGCAGGGAGGGCTGATCAAAAAGGAATGATAAGTGGGGTAGTTAGTTAAAAATAGACTTCCAGAACACATTTCTGTCAAATTTAGTTCACTCGATAAACCAGCTAACCTCAAAGGATGTAGGGTGGGATAGTTAGGGCTTGAGAGCAGACCTCCCATCTTACTTTCAGGTTTTCTTCGTCATAGCATACGTAACCTGGTGTCTAATATCCTTAGAAATCACCCTAACATGAGAATTTAGTCTCTCATGTCTTTCCACTGAATGTGCCTCTATAATGTATTATAAAATGCAGTGATTTGGAGCTTCCCAGGTGATATGTGTTAGTTGCCCAGTCATGTCTGACTCTTTGTGACCCCATGGACTGTAGCCTGCAAGGCTCCTCTGTCCATGGGAATTCTCCAGGCAAGAATACTGGAGTGGGTAGCCTTTCCCTTCTCCAGGGGATTTTCCCAACCCGGGGATCGAACCCAAGTCTCCTGCATTGCAGGTGGATTCTTTGCCAGCTGAGCCACAGTTCAGTTCAGTTCAGAATCTCATGGACAGAGGGGCCAGGTGGACTGCAGTCCATAGGGCCGCAAAGTCAGATGTGACTGAAGAGTCTTAGCACACAGTGATATTCGTGATCATCGTTCAATTCTGTTTCTGCCTTACAGAATCAGATTAACTTTAAACTTCCTTGGTAGGTATTTTTTTTCATTTTATTGTTTCAGTTTCTGGTTTGTGTAAGGTGCCACACTTTGTTCTTGCTTGGAAACTTTTCCATTGTTTCATGTAATAGTAAAGTAGTAGAGAGACATGGAATGATGAGAAGTTATAAAATGTATTTCCAGGAGCAAAATTTGGAGCATCTTTGAAAACACAGAGACAATATTTGTGTTTCTTTAGGGTTTATGCTTCTAATCGAAGGAGAGAAGGAGTAAAGGAAACATTATTTTCTAAATGGTTTCTTGAAAAATTTAAGGTGTCTTGAATGTCAGCTAGTAAAGAGACTGTCAATTTAAATTACTCAATCATGGTTATATGAAATAAAATAATATTGGGAAAGGTAAAGCCTATGTTTAGTCATTGAATGGCCTAAGGACATTTAGAAGATAAATAAAAGCATCCCCTAAATCTGAGACAAATTTAAACACTAAACATTAGTAAAGCTATTATACAAACTGGCTTTTAAGAAGGAAAACTCTCTTCCTTATCTTGTATTACTTGGAAATTTTAAGAGCCAACATGTCTCAACTTTTCATTTCTTGCTTTAAATCTTATTCCCGCACCAAAATAAGAAAAAAAAATCTAAGGCATTTAAATCGAAATATGTCAGATTTAAGGATGGAATTCTCTCTCTATTCTCGTTAAATGTCGTGAAAAGCATATTTGTCCACCAAAATGTTTTGAGCTTACTATATATGTGTCATTACAGAATGATAAAGGTCTATTCTTTTCCCTGTTATAAAATAAGCCATTCAGCAAGAGTCAGGTTGTCACATCTGGTTGGGATCTTAGGGCTCATCTAGATCACTCTCTTCATGGTTGAATTCTATCATCCAAGATTTCTCATCTGATAAGTTACAGATTTTGAATCAGTGACCATTTCTGCTGACTCTTATCCAGTCCACCCATTCTTTCTGGAGAGCATTTGTCCTTTTTAATTTGGCTTCAAATAGCATATTTGAATAGCATTCTTCCCCCTACTCCAGACCCCTCACCCCAAAATACAAAATAAATTTTGGAATAATTTTATCTTTCTACTTTTCGAAGTCCACAGTTGTGTTGCTTTGTGTAGTACCTTTCCCGTTCCATTTTTCGGTCTCAGCATTTCTTCTGCTCTAAGCCTTAACTCCTCAATTATTCACACATTGAGCATCTATGAACGATACTGTGGCCTAAAAGCTGGGACCCATTGTAGGAGAAATAGGATAACCTGTAGAAAGATGACGAACTAGAGAACTTAGACGGTTTGACCCGTTTCCCAATCACGCAGTGTGCTTACAAGGTTGTGTTGTAGTTTGTGTCAGATTAGCTATTTGTACCAGCATGAAAATATGGTGATTTTGACCATGTTTCCATAATCACTTCTGAGTTAGATAGGGGAGGCTACAGTGCTTTAACAACAGACTCTGAATGTAATGGCTGAAAAAAGAGACACAAAAGAATTAGTTTTTTTTCTATGCAGTGGTCTAGGACAGCACTTCTCAAAGTATGAGAACTCTAAGGGAAGTAGATTCTTGAGCCCCTCTCTGCATGCTGTTGCTTCAGTTGTGTCCGACTCTTTGGACCCCATGGACCGTAGCCCTCCAGGCTCCTCTGTCCGTGGAATTCTTCAGGCAAGAATGCTGGAGTTGGGTTGCCATGCCCTCCTCCAGGGGATCTTCCCAACCCAGGGACCAAACCTGTGTCTCTAATGTACCCTGCAATAGCGGGTGGGTTCCTTACCACTGGGAAGCCCCACTCTAGATGTACTGAATCAGAAACTCTCGTCTAGAGGGCCAGAAATGTATGCAAAACTTCCAGATATTTCTGATGCACATTAAAGTCTGTGGGACAGTTTTCCAACCCAGGGAGATTTATGATATATGAGATATATATGAGATATATGAGAGTTTATGATAGTGAAAGGGGGTATCTCTGCCTTACTAAGTCATTCAGAGACCCAAATTGATTATATCTCTGCCATCTTCAACTTGCGCTCATGAAACAGGTAAGAGCACAGAGCAGGGTATGTGGGAAGTTTGTTTCTCTCTCTTTTTTTTAGGTGTCATCTTTTTAAAATTTTTATTGGAGTTTAGTTGCTTTGCTATCCCAGGTGGCGCAGTGGTAAATCTTCCTGCCAGTGCAGGAGACACAAGAGATGTGGGTGGATCCCTCTGATGGGTAGATCCCTTGGAGTAGGAAATGACAACTTGCCCCTGTGTTCTTGCCTGGAAAATTCCATGGACAGAGGAGCCTGGCAGGCTACAATCCATGGGGTCGCAAACGAGTTGGACATGGCTGAGCAGCTGAACACACCCACACACATAGTTACTTTGTAGTGTTTTGCTAGTTTCTATTGTAAAGAAAAGTGAATCAGCTATATACATACACGTATCCCCTCTTTTTTGGATTTCTTTCTCCTTTAGATCACCACAGAGCACGGAGGAGAGATTCCTGTGCTATACAGTATACTATCCTTAGTTATTTATTTTATGTATTGTATCAATAACATATACATGTCAATCCCACTCTCCTAATTTATCCCACCTCCTCTTCCCCACTTGGTATCCATACGTGTCTTCTCTATTTCTGCACTGTAACTAAGATAGTCTAGACTAATTTTTTGAGGTTCCACATATACGTGCTGATACATGGCATTTGTTTTTGTCTTTCTGACTCACTGCACTCTCTATGAGAGTCTCAAGATGCATCCACATTGCTACAAATGACCCAGTTTCATTCCTTTTTATGGCTGAGTCGTATTCCATTGTGTATATGTACCACATCTTATTCATCCATTCCTCCGTTGATGCACATTTAGGTTGCTTCCATATCCTGGCTATTGTAAATAGTGCTGAAATGAACGTTGGAGTGCATGTGTCCTTTTGAATGATGTTTTTTTCTCTGGGTATATGCCCAGTAGTAAGACTGCTGGGTCTCATGGTAGCTCTATTTTTTAATTTTTTAAGGAACCCCTGCACTATTCTCCGGGCTTCCTTGGTGGCTCGGTGGTAAAGAATCCGCCTGCAATGCAGGAGATGCAGGAGACACAGGTTTGATCCCTGGGTCAGCAAGATCCCCTGGAGGAGGTCATGGAAACTCACTCTAGCAGTCTTGACTGGAGAATCCCATGGACAGAGGAGCCTGGCGGGCTACAGTCCACAGGGTCCCAAAGAGTCAGACACAACTGAAGCAACTTAGCACCCATGCATGCATACTTCTCCATAGTGACTTTACCAATTTATATTCCCACCATTGCAAAAGGGTTCCATTTTCCCCACACCCGCTCCAGCATTTATTGATCGTAAATTTTGTGATGATGGCCATTCTGACCAGAGTGAGGTGATGTGTCGTGCATAGGACCATTGTAGTGCTTCTTACTTGCCTTTTGAGGAATTTTAGCAAGTGGTCACAGCCAACTTTAAGAGAGGCTGAAAATATAGCTAGGCATCTTATATCCAGTTGCTATTAAAGAAAGAAGAGATTTTGGTGGATGGTCTTGGCAACAATCACATAATTGTTTTTGGACAATCGGGTTTACTGATGATGTGTTTTATCTCTCTCTTTTTTAATCTTACATCCCTATTGATGTTTCTTTCACTCAGGTGCTTTAATTCTGGCATTGTACAGGAGTATTGCATCATGGGAGCTAAAGTAAGAGGGTAATTAAAGAAAGAGTAAGCAGTTAACAGTGCCAGATGCTTCTGAGAAATCAATGAAACAAGCACTAAAAATATCCCCTAGATTTGGCAAAATGGAGGTCCTTGATGACCTTAGGAAAGATTGTCCCATAAATAAATGGTACATAGCTATGTTAGCATAAAGTATGCTAGTAGATGCATAGGAGATGAGAAAATGAAGACAGCAAAACAAAGTAATTTCTTTTAAAGACCAATTGTGGAGTGGCAGAGAGATAAGAATGTAAGTAAGGATGATATATGATAGAAGCCTAGGATGACTCCAAATTGATGGAAAAAGTCTCGTTGAGACAGTATAGTTAAGTATTAAGGAAAAGGAAGTTAGATAATATTCCTGAGAAATTATAATGGGGTCTATGGATAGGAAAAGAAAAACTCCCTTGAATGTAATAGGAAAGATGGAGACATACTGGGAAAGAGAAGAAAATTTGAATCAATCATTGGGGAAATTGAGAGAGGAAGTTTCTAGAGTAATGCAGATGGACTGCTGAGCCATATGAAAGACCTGATTGAAGCTACTTTGTACAAATCTACACAAAATCATTGTAGTAGCCTGTTAATGTTATATTGCATTGCTGTATTCATTTGGATGCTATCAGCCCTAAAACTTACATTTATTGGAGTGTCTGTTAATTTTTTAAAAACATTAAAAAACTGACCAAGAGTAGGAAAATTATGATTTTTTTTTTCTTTTTTGCCTAACGCTGCTTAATTAATCTTGGTAAGGATTCCTTAGTCAGCAGACTTCTTACAAATATAGCACTTTGTGAAATTCATAAACTCTCTCAAGACTTCAAAATGAACATTCAGATGGAAGGTTTTTAAGAGTTGACATCATTTATCTGTATTTCATTGGAATTTTAGAAAATTCTGAAAAGAATCTCATCAAATGAACCAGTATTTCATGTTTATAAAAAAGTAACTAAGAAAATTGAGTGCCTCATTTAAACATCCCATTTATGTGCCAAGAAGTGGAAAAAAAATAAAAGGC
This sequence comes from Dama dama, assembly GCF_033118175.1. Classification (NCBI taxonomy): domain Eukaryota; kingdom Metazoa; phylum Chordata; class Mammalia; order Artiodactyla; family Cervidae; genus Dama; species Dama dama. Next base: position 22,022,678 of record NC_083698.1, on the reverse strand, counting down.
CTTTGTCAATCATTAGACCTTTTTTTAAAATGGAATCTGCCTATAAATTGTGAAGGGACTTGGATATTTATCCAAGGTGAGGTTTTTCAGCCTTGTCATCTGGCTGCTGTCAGCTTCCGGGTGTAGGATTCATTTTGCTGGAGCCCACCATGTTGCCCTGGAAAGTTAACTTCCCTTTTCAGGCTCTCCCAGTCTGGGCCACGTTGCATCACCCTAATAATGGCAAGTACCAACTTGCTCCTTGGAAGAAAAGCTATGACAAACCTAAACATTATATTAAAAAGCAGAGGCATTACTTTGCCAACAAAGGTCCATATAGTCAAAGCTATGGTTTTTCTAGTAGTCATGTATGGATGTGAGAGTTGGACCATAAAGAAAGCTGAGCTCCGAAGAATTGATGGTTTTGAACTGTGGCCTTGGAGAAGACTCTTGAGAGTCCCTTGGACTGCAAGGAGATCCAACCAGTCCATCCTAAAGGAAGTCAACCCTGAATATTCATTAGAAGGACTGATGTTAAAGCTTTAGCTCCACTACTTTGGCCACCTGATGCAAAGAGCCGACTCATTTGAAAAGACCCTGATGCTGGGAAAGATTGAAAGCAAGAGGAGAAGAAGATGACAGAGGATGAGATGGTTGGATGGCCTTACTGACTCAATGGACATGAGTTTGAGCAAGCTCTGGGAGATGGTGAAGGACAGGGAAGCCTGGCGTGCTGTGGCCCATGGGGTCACAAAGAGTTGGACACTACTGAGCAACTGAACAGCAACGACAACCAGACTTCTGGGCTTGCCTCATGGCTCAGGCGATAAAAAATCTGCCTGCCAATGCAGGAGATGTGAGTTCTATTCCTGGGTCAGGAAGATCCCCTGGAGAAGAAAATGGCAACCCACCTCAGTATTCTTGCCTGGGAAATCCCATGGATGGAGGAGCCTGGTTGGCTACAGTGTATGAGGTTGCAAAAGAGTCAGGCACAACTTAGCGACTAAATAGCAACAACCAGACAACAAAGGATAACCTTTATGCTCATGATTCAAATCAGCCCATCCTCACGAGCCTTGAAAACCTGACTCCACCCTGCCTGCCGAAGCTACCTATATGGCTACCGCCCCCTCCCTGGTTGCAACTCCCTGAGTGGCCCTGCCCAGCGGCCATCTCTCCTCAGTTGCCTTAAGTAACAAAGTGTTCAGCCTTTCATCCGCATGAATCAGTGTGTTGGATGCCACCATCAAAAGAATTCTTCAAGTCTTATAAAACACTATGGCACTGTGGTCAAAGCCACTGACTTTTGGATAACTTCTGGGGAGACGACTCCTGGCCCAGTAATTGGCTCCAGACCATGGAGAGAGCAGTTTGGGAATGAAATTTGAGCTTGAGCTTTAGTCTTGAAGCCGGAGGCCCCTTGAGCTGTGCTTTCCAGGCCGGAAGATTCTACAGGTCTGCTTTGAGTCCCAGCCTGTGATTGCCAGAGGCCTGTTCCAGGGGATTCTTCTTGCCGGTGCTGATGGTTTCTTTGTTACTGTTTGGGGCAAAACCCTGGTTGGTCTGTGTGTTTCATGGGGCCCCTGTGCAGGGAGGTGTTGGATGGGCTCCCCCACAGGAGAGACCCCGCCATGAGAGAGAAATGGCAGCTGGGTCTCATTTTGGTGTTGTTCGAGTAGGGGCGGAGACTACTTGCCTTTGCTGCTGTGTGTCTCCTTGAAACGTTATGCTCTGTAGATTCTCAGGAATATCACAGGCTGCACCTTCAGGGACCTGCTGTGTGTGCTTAATTGTGTCCGACTCTTCACGACCTCATGGAAGGTAGCCTGCCGGGCTCCTCAGTTCATGGGATTCTCCAGGCAAGAATACTGGAGTGGCTTGCCATTTCCTTCTCCCGGAGATCTTCCTGACCCTGGAATCAAACCAGTGTCTCTTATGTCTTCTGCATTGCTGGGTGGGTTATTTACCACTAACGCCACCTGGGAAGCCCATACATATATATAATGTACTGTATATATTTTTAAACAAAGGTCCACAACTTGAAAAAATTGAAAATCCAAAATTTACTAGAATAATTTCTTTAACAAAAGGATTCAAAGGCCGCAGATTGCCTTTTGTGCCTCTGCAACATAGGTCCTAAATTTACTTTAACAACTTCTAAAGTGCACCAGTTGACAAAGCTTCATGTTCTTACTTGTACTGGATCTCATATTACAGTTTTGTCAGAAGATCCTACTAAATTTAAACATGGAACCCCCTCTAACCTTAGGAGAGTAACTAACTATAAAAGAGAAAAAATAGGTATTCTTTATATTAAGTTATAGTCCTGCCTAGGTTTCCCGTAGTCATAATATCTGTTGCCCTAAAATATTCTATATTGGTTATGGACACTCTGAAACAATGAGTAATAAGTTGAAGCTAAGTAATGTCTCTGGCACTTAGAAACTGACTTGATATAAAAGGACTCCATGTACCTCCCAGTGAAAATAGTTAAGATGGCCCAATGAGTTAAGACAGGGCCTTTAAAAAACTCAAGCTTTATATAAGATCTGATTATGTCTACCACCCCTCAATTTAATAGTCAAATTTTACCTATACTTAAACCTCTTATAATTGAAGGAAAAAAAGAAGAATGCCTCACAGTGGATCACTACATTAAGGCTACGTATGTCAGAAGGGATGTCCACTGTGGCAGAAACATGGGAGAGAAACCACAAAAAAATGAAACAACACAATGAAGCATGCCAGGAAACATTCAGACGCAGAGGTGACAGAAAGCAACGTACAAAAACTCACATCCCAGTGTACGTCAGTGTCTGAGACAAAACTGTGGTAGAAGCCACACAACTGTGCTTGGTCTCGAGAGTCATATTTTCTCCCTGCTTGAGGAAAATCACCCATTTGTGTGCAAACATGCTAACTGGTGCTAAAAGTTTGCAGTAAAACATAGCCTCACAGGGAACACCATGCTGCATGATACTGACAGGCAGAAAATGAAATTTGAAGTAATAGCATCTCATGAAAAATTGAGTTGGGCCTTTCATCTCAGTGGATATATCCCTTCTAAAAGGAAGCGCTAGTGAGGCTTATCTCTGCCTTAAGACGGAGTCACTAAGTAGTATTGATCTCAACAGTTGTAGTAATTACTCTCAGCTAAATATCAGATTGTATTGTTGAAAGGACTGCAGACCAACAAGCTTAGTTCTTTTCTCTCGGAAACATATTTCTCTTTATTAAAAACACTGATTTAGAAAAAAAAAAAAATTGACAGGCACTCCTGTTAGTGGCTCCTTCATTACAAAGGTTTTATCAACCTCTCCTCATGTCTGCAGGAATTTCAGGATGCTTATGGGGCCCATAGCTTGCCCTTGGGTTTTTGATATTAGAAATTGAGCTTGGATTGGTGCTGTCCACCACTAGACCGAAAATCACTTGCCACGTACTGGCCTTTCCTAGAAATGGTGGCTCTCACAGACCCCTAAGCATGTGACCTTCTCTACCCAGTTGGCAATTATGCCCTGGTTTATAAATGCAGCACCCCTCAAACTTAGCACCTCTACTTAGGCCTTCTTCTTAAGGGATGAAACCAAACCTGAGCCTTCTGGGATATTCCACCTGAGGAGCGCTTGGTCTTTCCTATCCTCAGTCTCTTGCCAGATGACAGGCTGCTCAGTAAGGCTGTCTTTCTCCCAGTTACCTTAGCTACCAATGGAGTCCGCTGGGATAAACTGATGGACTAGAAGTGCAATTTTGTAGACTATTGGGTGACATTGCCACCATCATAAATGATGAAGCTCAGTGGTATAGCTATCAGGGAAGGTGCTCAGATGGTAAAGAATCTGCCTGCAATGCTGGAGACCCAGGTCAGGAAGATCCCCTGGTCAGGAAGATCCCCTGGAGAAGGGAATGGCTACCCACTCCAGTATTCTTGGTTGGAGAATTCCATGGACAGGCCTTCAGCCCACAGAGTCACAAAGAGTCAGACACAACTTGAGCGACTAACATTTTGGGCTTCCCTTATGGCTCAGCTGGTAAAGAATCCGCCTGTGATGCAGGAGACTTGGGTTCAGTCCCTGGGTTGGGAAGATCCCCTGGAGAAGGGAAAGGCTACCCACTCCAGTATTCTGGCCTAGAGAATTTCAGGGACCATATAGCCCATGGGGTCGCAGAGTCAGACACGACTGAGCGACTTTCACTTCACTTCGCTTCACTTCAGTGGTATAGCACCGCTTCCCATCTCCCAAGTGGTATGTCTGTTATAAAGGACAGGACCCAAGTGTCAGAAAATTTGCCATACTTCAGACAAGCATTTTAGCACTGGACGCCCTCATCAGTGAGTTACTCTGTATACATTTTTCTTTTCTTTTTACATATGCATATTCTTGAGTCATTGCCTAAAAGTTGTTCCCTCTGTTCAGGATAAAGAGCTCTGTGAACCTCTTTGCTCATAGCCCAGAATAGAAATCAAGGTCACACGTATCTCTGCATGTATTAAGGTCACAATATAAGGCCCCAGCAGGTCACTCCTTATCCCTTAGGGCATTCCAGACACTGCTGACAGTGATCAAGGCATATATTTCACTTCTCAGAATACACGGTCCTGGGCTGCCAGACTGGCAGCCAATAAAACCCAATTCTCCAGTAGGTCTCAGACAGCTGGTCTAATTGAGAGGCCTAATGGGCCCCTCAAAGAACTCTCTGTTCAGTCAAAAGATGACAAACCATTGCACAGTGTCTATCTTGCCCCCAGGCAATAATCCCTCTTAAGTCAAGGCTTCTTAGCCAACTCATACCACACACGAGCCTTCAGAAAATCCTTCCTTTAGATGTTTGCTTTATTTAAAGGGAAAGATGTCTGGCTACTTATATATAAAGATGCATTATATATGAGTTCCTTTAATAATGTCTCTTCCTGCTCTTATAGATTTCAGTTCTGTTCCCCTCCCATAGACCCATTCTCCACAGACTTTCTCGTGGGCCAAGAACCTGCCCATCTGACATGGGACTCATTTGAGCCCAAACTTCCACCGCTCCAGGAATCTTCATCAATATTCAGGATAATTAATCTTGGCTCTCCAGCCGATTTCTTCCAGAAAATTAAAATTACTTCCCTGGGAACATTCCCTTAGACAGTGTGGGCTACCAAAAGGGAGAAAACTGGACTTAGTAAATAAAATGAAGACAACATGAGGAGATAATAAAAGTAACATCGTACCCCGTAATGATGACGTCAGACAACGCCTTTTTGGTAATTATACATGCCAGAGGAAAATCTACATCAAACAATAAGTCTTTCAAGTGCAGTCACATACTATTCTGTTGACCTAGAGAAGGGAATGGCAACCCAGTCCAGTATTTTCACCTGTAAAAGTCCCAAGGACAAAGAAGCCTGGCAAGCTACAGTCCATGGGTTGCAAAAGAGTCAGACGTGACTGAGCAACTGAAGAGCTTGATCTTATTGCTCTTGGTCTGGATGCTTTCATTGGTTTGCAATTCAGAGGCTCCAACCCTTCAGCTAAGTGACTGTTTCAACCAAATGTGGCAGATTCTGGAACCCATATCCCTCCAACCTGATGTCTTCACTGGCTTGCCCATTACCCACCAAACCAACAACTTAGGTAAAGGGCCTATGGTAATTGGCTAAATTGGAGGGCTTGCCTATGGGGTAATGCTGGAGCTCCACACTCAGCCACAGATATTTTAATTTACAAACATGACATCTCATTAACAAGATGTACCCCAAATAGGTCATGTAATTTAAAACCTGTCTGCAGTAGAATCCCATTCATCATCCATCTAGACAATCTCTTGGATGATGGGAGCTTTTAGATTTGGCCACCCTTCATTAGGAATTTAATTATGTCCGCTGTGTTCTGGTGCATTGGTTCAATTATGGCAATTTCATTGAGGCAAACGTCATCTTTGTTAGCTGTGCATCCACAAAGCCTTGATTTAAAAAATGTTTTTAAGTCAAGCTCCCAGGATCAAAATTGTCTTCATACTTTACAAGAGGCTCAGTCTTGTTATAATACTATAGAGCCACAAAAACAAGACCCTTATTAACTTGAGTGGGTATCTATTTATAAAGATACTTCAGTCCCATATCCCAAATTGCTTTGCCCTGGACTAGGAGTTTGTTCTTGGAAAAGATACCACGTCAGATAATACTACCTGGGCCTAAGACTTGGAAATGACTTTGCACCCTGTGACAGAGACAGCTACTCCCGAACACCGAGACCACCATCCCAGCAACATTCTCCGACTGACTCTCCTAAGATGCCAACAAACTGGACGTGAACTCTTTATTTTATTTATTTATTTATTGAGATTTGGGATTCTGTTTGTCGGCGTTGCTGTTTACTTAGCCTGTGGTATGCTCCTTGCTCTATATTTACACTTACAGACCTAAAGGGAAATCTTATAAAGTTTACTGCTTTCTGTGCCATTCTAAAAATTAATCAAAATTATTTCTTCCCCAAGTAGGTAACTGCCTCACATTGGTCCACCCTTTAGTTGGACCTTCTGCTAACTGCCTCAAGGTCAAAAAGCAGGCAACTGAGGACTGCCCCTATGACCTGAGCCGGAAAAAGCATCCAAATTAGCCAGTCCACAGGGATCCCTCTGAACCTAGCTGACCCTCTCTCCTTTACCCTCTATAGCTTGCTGGTACCGGATTGGGTGGTGGGGAGGGCGATTCTTGCATGTCCCTGTCTGGTAGCCGTCTCTTCTTTGGAGCTCTAAATGACAGGGAGTTCTCCTTTTCATCTATCTACATGTCAGTGTTTTATGTCCCTCTATCAAAAAATCTTTAAATCTCATGAAACATGTAGTTTATTTTTTTTGACTATAAATCTATAACAGGAATGTTTCACCCAAATATGAAATTTCTAAATTCTTAGAATTGCCCCAAAGGAAGATAAATCATCTTAAGTTACCGAAAATTTAGATAAGACATTTCCACTTCCAATAAAGCCTTGTGACCTCAATGTCAAAAGAACCTAAATGTCAGAAGAAGATTAAACTCTTACAGGCATTGATTTATCATAATCATTGTCATTTTTTGTCTTCATATTTCTCCTGCCATTCTGTTCAAATCAGTTTTATCTGTTTCCTCTGATCTTAGTTTTTTTGAGTCAGTGGTATTCTAGAATGGCACTCTTTAATACACTAGCTATTAGTCAAAGTTAAATAAAATACAATAGAATTTTTTCCCCCTAAGTTACACTAACCACATTTCTAGGTCTCAGTAGGCACATGCTACTAGTTGTGACTATGTTGGTGGGTGCAAAGAGGCATTTCTTGCATAGCAGAAAGTCCCATTGAACAGCTGTCTTCTGGAACACCAGTGCCTATTAATTCCTTCAACTACTTCCAGTATTATTTGTAGGCATAGTCTTATGGAATATATCAGGTATTTTAGGTAAATGTTTGCTAACTGAAGGTCAAGATCAAACAACCTAGGAGAAAAAGTGATGAAAAGTAAGAAAGAAAGTATACACTTAGAGGAAAAAATCATTTTTAACCTAAAGAAGATGGATATACCAATTAGGATAAAAGATTCTGTGCAATCTTGGTATCTCTGATCCTTTTGGATTAGTCTTTCTTTTTTTTTTTTCCCTATCAGATATAGTGTATTATCTTGGATTTGATCTCTACTCTTCTGGGTGGTAAATGGTTTCCTGGGCACACAGGTAGTAATACAAAACAAAAACAGAGCAAGCATTTTCTCTTATGCAACATCCAAAAGACTTTCCTGAATGGATCTGAAAATATGCTCCTGATAATATGGCTAGTTATCCAGACAGAGTGTGGGCATGATGTGAACAGGTCATCATGAATCCTTTTGGGTTGTACTGTCTGTAAGTCTTGCTGAGTGGAAGCATGGTGACTTTCCGATTAGATATGCTTTGCAGCAACTTATATTTGTCTCAGTTCAGCAAACCACATGCTCACTTACAACATACGTGAAACGTTGTCCAGCACTGGTACTGGTTTTGAGGTAGCCTGAGCGTGTGTCTGAAAATTGGGATGGTTCCCCATATGTCATGCTTAAGATTAAGCCTTGATAAATTCACATTTTAGAAAATGCATGTTATTTGATCTGCTTTTTTGAGCAGCAGTATGTGGCCATGATTATCAGCTCATTTTATATATCCTGTGTGTATGTGTGTGTGTATGTTCACGTGTGTGAGTGTGTGTGTGCATGGCAGTGTTTGTAAACCTTGGCACTGTTGACATTTGAGTCATTTGCCACTGTGTCAGTCTCTGTTGTGAAGGCGGGCCTGTTCTATGCATTGCAGAATGGTTAGCAGCATCCATGTCCTCTACCTGGAGAGGGCAATGGCACCCCACTCCAGTACTCTTGCCTGGAGAATCCCAGGGACGGGGGAGCCTGGTGGGCTGCCGTCTATGGGGTCGCACAGAGTCGGACACGACTAAAGTGACTTAGCAGCAGCAGCATGTCCTCTACCTAATACATGCTGGTAGCGCCCCCTCATACCCAGCTGTGACAAACAAAAATGTTTCCAAATGTTGCAATATGTCTCCTGGGTGGCAAAATAGCCTGTATTGGGGAAGCTCTGTTCTATGATCATTTCTCAGAATTATGAATATGTTCATATGTATGTTTCTATAAATGTAAATATAGCATATGAACATGCTACTGACAGCAAATAATAAATATTGCTTTTGGCCTCCAATCCCTCTGCACTAAACCAGTCTGAGATGCTATGGTATAAGGTAAATACTCAAATATGCAAATATCAAATCTGTGGCTTGTGCAAATTGTATAAGTGGAAATAAAACCCTTGATTAATAATACCAAATCAAAATCACCTCTATGTAATCTATCTTTATTAATAGAGCCCTGAGTAAACACATCATTTTTTTACTTAACTAAAAGATAGTCAGTCGTTTTAGTGCAGAGAAATTATCATGTTTGGCCATGTCTAAGTCATTGTTTTTGACGTGAAATTACAAGGCTGGTGAAGATGCAGTGCTGCTTTTCAGAGTCCAGCCAATGAGACTGATCATAGTTTATAGTTTATCCTCCACAGAATGATAAATCTTACTCTGCTGGCACAGTCAGTGACGAGTCTGCTTGCAAAACAGTAGACCTGGGTTCGGTCCCTAGGTCGAGAAGATCCCCTGGAGAAGGGAGTGGGCAATTCACTCCAGCATTCTTGCCTGGAGAATTCTATAGACAGAGGTGCCCTGCAAGAAGAGTTGGACACAACTTAGCGACTAAACCACCACACAAATCAGAAAATGTAAATTTAAAAAACAACAACAACAAAAGCTTTTGAGTTTGGAATTTGGGTATGGTGAGGTCTCCTTTGCCCTGAGAGCCTCTTATGTCCCTTTATTTTAATTAGGGTTGATTACTCATAGATAAGGAATTATGACTGATCATATTCACACATGCATGAAGGGCATTAAGATCTCAAAATGAGGCTGCACAATCAGTCACAGATACATGCTGCCCGGATTGAAAAAGAAGCCAACGTTCTTCCAAACTTCAGCCTGGGATCCTTTACTGGTTAATATACACGGTTCATTAGGAATTACTATTTTTAAAAATAAATTCTATAATTTTGTGTGAAAGCTTTATTATTGTATCATAGTTTGATGTTCGTTTCTAAAAAGGCATTTTAAATATAGAGAATTATAATCCTTTTTGTATGTATTTATAAATATATGTATTTAAATATATGTATATATTTAAATACATTTATATAAATGTGTATATATATATATATATACTATATATATATAGTTTTCATTTTTAATATGCTGGTGACCTAAAAATGGGATTTCTCTCCATCTTTGAGAGGTTCTGCCAGTGTTCTTCTCCTTGCTTATCATGACATCCATCTGCAAAGTGTTGGAGTAAGAGGTAATTAAACCACTAAGTGCAACATCTGAAGTTTCAGTGACAACCCTTTGGCATGAAAGGTGAGGACTGAAAGTGTTTTGCCAAGACTGTGAGGGACAGAATCCAGAATTCAAGCCTATCATCACCATATCACTCTTGGAGTCCAAAAATATTAAAAAGGATTTAACAAAATAATTAAACCAGGCTCATGACTAGAGGAGCTTTTGCATTTGGCAGAGGCACTTGAGAGCAGGCTCTTCCTTAGCAACCACTTAATCATGATCTCATGGCTTGTTCACCCATATCCCCATCATCCATTCAGATGCTTGTTGTGTGTGTGTGTATATTTCATATATATATGGATATATTTATATATCCATCAGTTAGTCTAGAGCTTCCATCTGCTTTGCTTAAGGAAAACACATTTACTTGTAAAATATTAGACAGCCTATTTTTCAACATTTTGAAATGTAAATGCATCAGGAATCAGACCAGATATTTTCTCAGATAAATTGCTGCGCTGATTACCATGAAGTACGTTTTGTCACTATCACTATGACAACATTAGGACAAGAGCTCACTCTCAGCTACCTAGTAAAAGGAATTGTCATCTGTATTTGCGAATAAAATGTAACACATGCTAGGACCTCTATTTTCCTCATAAATTAGTACCTTAATGGCTAGGGAGTGTTGAATCACAGTTGGATGAAGAACCCATTCACGTTTCTGTTTCCCTAAAGGTAAGACCTGACTATTTGAGGACTCTATACTTTAACTTTTCAGGAGGTTAGAAAGGAATCAATTGTTTTATCGTTATAAGGAACTATTGGAGGCAATAATACTCTTCCCTTTATCTGCTTTTTTGTTTTGTTTGTTTTGCATTTAAGGAAGCACAGAGCTGTGAGATCAACAAACAGTCTGAATAAATAAATGAGCTTTGGGATCTATTTGAAGTTTTCTATGTGAAGCAGTTTTTGAATCAGTCCTTATGCTTTTAGGATTTTGCATAATTTTTAGCTTTCAGCTTCTTGTGATAGAAGTGAGTCACCCTCTTGTACTGTTCCATTTTTAATTAAGCAAGGATTCAAAACCATGTTTTCATTGTTAACTTTAAAAATAAGTTGATTCTCGTGTATTCTCTGTTCCCCTCCCAATAGGGATGTCCTACAGAAAATAAACGAAGGTATGCTGTACCCTTAGAGAGAAAATCTTAGTCCCCATAAACACACTCTGCTACCAATATTTTTAGATTATTTATACTGTTTTGTACTTGGTTTGTACAGTAGAGGGTCAGCATTCTGACATTTGTTGCTTAGAGAACTTTATCACCACACAACATGACATGGAACAGGTGACAAATGTCAGTCTTCCCAGGAATGTTTGCCTTTTTATTTGATCTGAGCCAAATACAAACTCTTTAGAGGAATTCCTACTTTATAAGACTTGGTTGACCTATAAAAAGGAAAGCAAAGGTATAACCTATTTTGAAATTCTACCTTTCATTTTGAGAGTTAAGATAATATGACAGATATCACATAGAAATAGGAGCTGCAGTCATAGAGATAGTCAAGGTGTTCCCTTAATTACAAAATCCTTAATGAACATGATCGAAAGACTTTTCTTAATTGTAAACGTATGTTGCATCATTTAGTGCCAGACACACTGAAGGAAAAATAAACATTTTTGACAAAAGGCGTACTATTCCAAGTATATTATTTGATGCAAAAACTCAAGTATGTTTTTATGTTACTCGAGTATCCATCTGAAACAGTTGGGGGAAATAATTGCAAAAAATTGAACATGGATAATATTTATCTGTAAACATCCCGAAGTTTCTCTGAGAAGTGATATGATTAGTTCAACATTCAGTATGTATATATTTTGGTATGAGTCTCTTAGAACACAAATGTACATATTTTGATTATACTATTTTTTCTCCTTCCCTGATTATGCTATTTTTTAAATTAAACAACTTTTGTTTTCCAAATTCTACTTATGATAGTTATATTAAACACCATCTAGTAGACAGAAAAGGAAATAAGTATTTCAATAGAAGGTGTTTTGAAAATATTTCAATGGCATCTTAAGCAAAAATTAAACACAGATAAGCATAGATATGAAGAGTAGAAAAATAATCACAAGTCTGTTGGATATGCAGAAACTTAAGAGAAGAGAGAATTTCAGACTTGTATTTTTAGTGGGAAAAAAAAATAACTTCAAATTGATTGCTTTAAGAAATTTGTTTCCATGAGGCATAATTCCCCTGCAAATTATAGTTTCTATTTTAAAGTAAGCCTTTAGCAGAGCATATTGTATATAACTAAAAAAACCTGCTCAGTATCATTCATCTAACCTATTTTTATCACGTAATAACACAAGCATTAGATTTCCTGTATCCTCTGTAAAGTTAACCTAATTTCGCCAGCCTTTTCCCACACATACAGACACAAACATACACTTACATGCTTCTGTGTTTCTTCTTCTCTGTAACCCATCTGATATGGTTGACAATAATTTTATTTTTATGTCTGTCCTTTAAAATTCTTACAAAAGTAAGCAAACTTAAAATTCAGTTCCCTGAGAACAATTTTTTATTTGAAGATTTAAGCAACCATAGATTTTATGGTAATCTCTGAGAGAGCTAGGGCATCAGAATCATAAAGGAGTTCACATCTTAGGGAATATAGTTTAGATCTAATCGGATATTAGTCCTACTAAATTAGTCACTTTAACGTGATGACTACTCCCTCACCTAGTGTTTTAAATCTAAGTTCTGTGATTTTATAGCACGCCAGAAATAGAAGACAGCTAAGTACTCTTCTTTTTCTTTCTTTAGGATTTAAAAAGCATTTTATTTAATTGCTCTGGAAATAAATAAAATTTACTGCTTATAAATTTAGAGCGAAAGGACAGCATAATCTCTGTGTTATACACAGACTGATTTATTGCACATTGCCTATTTAAGTTACATCAAATAGCTTTTACAGCACACAGGGAATCCTAACGTTTAAAAAAGTATTCAATTTAAAATGGAAACTTTTTTCTAGTATGTATGTTAGAGTATATATCAAGCCTTAGTTTCTGTGCAATGCATGGTAAAAATGGCATTTGTGACTAGCATGACAAAAGATCCCAGACACTGATTTTTACCTTATCCAGTTCCTGAGGCAAAGTAGTCTGTCATTACTTTCCTTAAACAGTATCATCTTGATTTAGCTTAAAGTTACATTCAGTGTTCTTTTATAAGCAGGTTTAGGCATGATCAGATATTAAAAAAATTAAAGGCTTTCATGAATCAAGGAATTTTTCCACATGCAGTATTGTATTTCACAAGCTTAATGTTAATATACGTAATTATTTTTCCTTTCTTTTTTCCTTGTATAAACCTAACTGGTTTCACAAAGTTTGTTTTAAATTCAGTTGATTTTGTCTTGTAATTAGGAAATGGAAAATTGGATAGATATTTTTACTCACCTACAAATTTTAAATCAAATAACTGTTTAAAAACTACTGTATTTAGTGTCCACAAATGAGATATCCTGGGACCAGACTTTTCTGCTATGAATATACTGTGAGTCTTTTGTTAATATTATGCAAAAGAAGGTAGGAAGCTTTATTTTCTACAATATAAATGAGATATTTTTTTCCCTCTACCTTCTCAAAGCTCAGTGTGCATAGGGATAGCATAAAATATATTTATTTATGATATTTATTTTGTGAGCCCAGACATGTTTCAGGCTCTAAAATACGTAGGTCCTATTTACTTGCTATATCACCATCTGTCAGAAAATATTTTGAGGTGAATAGAGGCAGCAAAAAAATGATCCAATGTGCAGATATTATTCAACTGAGAAATCAATTCCAACAATTGAAATTGTCGTTTAGGGAGCAGAGGAATTTTTTCTTTTTTTTTTTTTTTTCATTGTGATACAATAGTTTTCTTGATCTGACTCCTTGGGATGGAAAGAAAACGCTAATTATTTTTCATTCAGATTTGCATTTGAAATTGCACTTTAGGACTTAGCACAGAAATGGTTCAAGAGCCCTGTGACACTTCCACCCTCTGGCCCTGTGTTCTGTGCCCACCTAGTCTTTACAGCTGATCTGCACTCAAAAGAGAGATCTATAAATGATTTCCACAGCAGGAGTTCAGGGCCATCTTTTGGAAGAGAGTCTAAAGACTATTGCACAGTATGTTCTCATTAAGATTTGTTTCCGTGTTAAAACAAGGATAGATATTCCAGAAGAAAAATCACCAAAAAGGCAACTTTGGGGAATGGGCAGGAAATTCTGAGGGGCAATATCATTTGCATTCTCTTTGAGATTGATGAGGGAAGCATTTTGAGGTTGATTTCTATCCTCTTTGTCTTTTTCTCCTCCAAGCCATTCATTCATTCATTTCCTTTTCCCCTTGTCATTCATTTTTTAACTTATTCGTTCAACTAGTATGTACTAAGCATTTTAGCATTGTAAGCCACTTTGTTTGCTGAATTTGATCCTAATACTGAGAGTTTGCCTTTTCCTGCCACCATGTAGTATTTCTTCACTACCTGATACCATCCAAACAAATGTTTGCTACATTGTGTTTCCCTCTCAAAATTTGCACCCTGTGAGAAAAGAAATTCTCCATGTTGTTCAACGCTGACTCTCCCAGATCTAGTGGGTGGCTGGCAGCTAGTCAAAGTAGTGTTGATACTCAATAACAATAATAACAATAAAGCAGCTACCTTTTGCAAAAATTTTTAAATGTTCAAAAATGAAAGTATGAATGAAGGAAGTCGTACTAGAGGACTCACTGGCATTGATAAGGCCCAAACCATGTTAATGCACTTAATGACCAATTAATTCCATACATTTTCACTTCCAGATAACCCAAAGTTTCCTATAGTCGGAGGCTTTCTGCAGTCTCTTCTTTTTATCATCTTTCCAGCCTATTGGTACTTGACAGGTTTTAGAATTGCTTCTCGTGTGTGAGAGATTAACAGTGTATTAAAGGAACCATCACTTGAGGCCAAGCCCCTAACTGTCTTCACATTGTTTATGATTCAAAAATCCCTAAAGAAGACTGATGGTAACAGCAAGAGTGTATCCTTGCTTTGATTCCAACATCCTCTGCTTCTGGCACAGTTGTTATCAGAGTTGTTGTTAACTTTTACTATTATTTTAATATTTATTTATTTTGACTATGCTATATCTTCATTGCTGCACGCAGGCTTTCTTTAGTTGTAGCGAGCAGGGTCTACTCTTGGTTGAAGTGCGTGGGCTTCTCATTGCAGTGGCTTCTCTCGTGGAGCACAGGCTTCAGAATGTGGGCTCGGTAATTGCAGCAAGTTGGCTCAGGAGGTGTGATGCACGGGCTTAGTTGCTCCAAGGCATGTGGGAGCCTTCCAGACCAGGGATGGAATCTCTGTCTTCTGCATTGGCAGACAGATTCTTAACCGCTGGACCACAAGTCCCTTACAAATGGCATAATGCAGGACAGGACAATGAAAGTTTAAGGGTGCAATGAACAATCAAAATAATTTTGACAAATGGAAAACATGTCAAAATAAAGAGCTAGTGTTTTACAAAAATTAATGGAAATTTTTGTATTTAAGTTAAAAAAAAAATAGTCAACAACGCATAATAAGAAAATGCCCAGAGTATTAGTGTGAGAACAAAACATACCACCTTCTTTGAATGATGCAAATGTATAGTGTATATGCTAAAAGCATGAAATTTCATGTTCTTTGATAAAAATATATGCTCAAATAAGGGATATCATGCATTGCATTTATAAGGTGGATATTAAAATTTTACTTCTGTTTCAATAGGGATGATTTAATTTTGTTCATGCTCTTCTGGAGCAAGAAACTTGACTCTCACCCCAAGGAGATCTTTGGGGAAAGAATGAATAATTGTCTGTCAGTCAAGGTATAGGGAAAATTCGAGTAATGGATGGTAGAAAGGAGTGTATGATATTCAAGTCTCTTACAGGACTGAAATTTGACTATTGGCTAAGTAATTCAAGACTAAAAAGCAAACAAACAAAAAACCCAAACAGTAACAACAACAAAAACCCCAGAAAGAAATGGGAAAAGACAGAATCTGTTGTTTCCAATCATCAAAAGTAGTGGATATATTAATTTGTTTTTCAAAAGAGCTCTCTTGAGAATGTATGATTTTAGTTTCACCTTCTGTATTAAAAAGAGCTACAAATGGGTAATTTATTATCACAAATATTTTAATTTTCACTGTGAAGACAGCACTGTTGCATATATTTTGGTTCAGTTAGCCATACATGCAAACACATCAAATCAAAGATCTTTTAAATAAAATTTTCTAAAGCCTCAAATTAGAAGCTTATTATTTTTTTTTTTTACTTATTCACATTCTAATTGCTTATCAACTTAGTTGCTTATCAACTAGGAGCAGGCTTGTTCTGTTTAGTGTTTCTTGACTAATCTGAGTGAAAGTCAACGGAAGCTTGTTTTTGTTATTGTGATATACATGTTAGTATTTGGTGGGGAAGAAGGAAGCAAAAAGATCAAATTTATCTGAGATGTAAAGGTATGAGGATAATAGAAATGTTTTTGAATTTTCTGCTACCATCACCATTAAGAAGAAGGTAGACACAGATATTTCTGTTCTGAATTTCTCTGATACATAGAATATGGCTTCATGGGCTACCGCATGTTTCTCTCTATCTCTTTGCCAGAAAGATCCCCAGCAACTATTAGAGTAGATTCTTTCTTTTAAACTTAAACCTGCCTGCCTGTCTGTCTTTCTCCCTGTCTCTCAGTTTCTCAAACACTTTGAGCTCTAATTATTTTTCTGGCTAACATTCTCCAGTAGAATTTATTAGTTTTAACATACTTTGGTAATTTTTATATTTTAAACAATATTGTTCATCAGCAAAGATAATTCAAGTCTGTTCAACTCTACAATTACATGTTGCCCCAAAATCAAGTCTGAAAGTATGTCACATCAAAGTAGTTTTTTTTGGATAGCAGCCATCCTGACTGGCATGTAATGGTACCTCATTGTGGTTTTGATTTGCATTTCTCTGATAATGAGTGATGTTGAGCATCTTTTCATGTGTTTGTTAGCCATCTGTATGTCTTCTTTGGAGAAATGTCTGTTTAGTTCTTTGGCCCATGTTTTGATTGAGTCATTTATTTTTCTGGAATTGAGCTGCAGGAGTTGCTTGTGTATTTTTGAGATTAATCATTTGTCTGTTGCTTCGTTTGCTATTATTTTCTCCCAGTCTGAGGGCTGTATTATCACCTTACTTATAGTTTCTTTTGTTGTGCAAAAGCTTTTAAGTTTCATCAGGTCCCATTTGTTTATTTTGCCATATGACCCAGCAATCCCACTTCTGGGCATACACACTGAGGAAACCAGATCTGAAAGAGACACGTGCACCCCAATGTTCATCACAGCACTGTTTATAATAGCCAGGACATGGAAGCAACCTAGATGCCCATCAGCAGACAAATGGATAAGGAAGCTTTGGTACATATACACCATGGAATATTACTCAGCCATTAAAAAGAATTCATTTTAATCAGTTCTAATGAGATGGATGAAACTGGAGCCCATTATACAGAGTGAAGTAAGCCAGAAAGATAAAGATCATTACAGCATACTAATACATATATATGGAATTTAGAAAGATGGTAATGATAACCCTATATGCAAAACAGAAAAAGAGACACAGATGTACAGAACAGACTTTTGGACTCTGTGGGAGAAGGCGAGGGTGGGATGTTTCGAGAGAACAGCATGTATATTATCTATGGTGAAACAGACCACCGGCCCAGGTGGGATGCATGAGACAAGTGCTCGGGCCTGGTGCACTGGGAAGACCCAGAGGAATCGGGTGGAGAGGGAGGTGGGAGGGGGGATCGGGATGGGGAATACATGTAAATCCATGGCTGATTCATGTCAATGTATGACAAAACCCACTGCAATGTTGTGAAGTAATTAGCCTCCAACTAATAAAAATAAATGGGAAAAAAAAAGTAGTTTTTTTTATAGTTTTCTTTAATTATAAAAGCCATCCACCTAAAGTATCAATCACATTGTTTAAAGTTAGCAAGCTCTTCTTATTTAGGGTATGCTGTGTATAAAATAGTTTATTTCTATTTATTTGGGAGTTTAAAAATCCTCTTAAATTTTCCTTAGCACATTTGGATTTAAGTTTTAATTTAAAATTGCTTTCACCTTTCATGTAAAAATAAATTCTGTGGATAACCACCTATGTTTCAGTCTGAAACTTAGTATTAATTCAGTAGTTTAACTGAACCAATAACTATTTTGAGGCATATCATTAAATTCAGTCATTTCAAATTACTGGCTCCTAGAGGATTTCCTTGATCGACCAGTAGCTAAGACGCCAAGCTCCCAATGCAGGGTGTCCGTGTTTGATCCCTGGTCAGGTAACTAGATCCCACAGGCCACAAGCAAGAGTTCACATGCTTGAACTAAAGATCCTACATGTGCAATGAAGACCTCGTGAGGCCAAATAAATGAAATAAATATTAAAAAAGAGAAACCTCAAGTAACCGGCTCTTACAAAATTTCCATGACATGTAGAATGAGTAAAACATGTCATAATCTATTGTAAAAATCTACAGTTTATCCATATTATGTCCTTAAGATGGAATTTTGAAGGGCTTTAGCTATGAAGAATTTTCCATCATCTTATTTTTATATAATGATCTATAATGTAGATTTTATATGGTATATTTTAACAAAATTGTGTTAGTAATCCAACAGAAGTATTTCCTTCTCTAATTCTCAGTTGTTTGTCTTTACAATATCCCTGTGCTTGAGTTAACCACAAAAGAAAATTAAAAATTAATTAGACCTCCTGAGGTTATCGTGGACTGGAGCCAAGGGAAAAATTCAACTTTATCCCTCATCTGGCCAGTCGGTTTAATAGAGGCAGCACAGACCCTGGGAGTATGCAACTCTGATTGAACATCCTTTTACAAACTTCTCCGATTGCTGTCTAATTAGGATTTTTTCCCTTGAACAAGGAAAATGGTGCCAATCCATTCTGATATCACCAGCATGAATTACTAAAAAGTTATTTAGCAAAATTTTACTACGCTTTTAATGCTGTACTATGTGAGATATAAAAAAGCCTTTTAAGCCTTAGCCCTTCCATCAAGACACTGTGTCTTAACTAGGGAGATACATTGAAAAGCTAAATTGTATCTTATTCCTTCACTCCTAGGAAATGAGAGAAGGAAATGATTAGCATGGGCCTGTTATAAAATCACCACGGAAAGAAAGACTTGAGTCAGGCCTTGAGAATTTGGGAGGTTATAGTTTTGTTGACAGAAAGAATGAAAGATAGGTTATGATGGGAACAAATATAATTAAATATATGAGTCAGGAAGAAAATAGCATATTTAAGAGGGAAAAGGGAGTGGCCATTTTGGAGTATACTTGCTATGTATGAGTTGGGATTTTTTTAAATTGGAGTGTAATTGCTTTACAGTGTTGTGTTACTTTCTGCTGAACAACCAAGTGAAAATGCTATATGTATACATACATCCCCTCCCTCATGTACTTCACCCCCACCCTGCCACATTTCCACCTCTCCAGATCATCACTGAGCTGGGCTCCCTGTATTATATAGCAGTTTCCCGCTAGCTATCTATTTTATTCAAGGTAATGTATATATGTCAATCTTACTCACCCAATTCATCTCACCCTCTCCTTCCTGAAAATGATCTTAAATATATGGGAGTGCTGCCAAATAATGGGGAGCATTGAAAAGTCAAATATATGATTGTAGAACTGATCAGAAATTTTTTTCATAATATTTTATGTTCTTTTGATGGTAGGCCTATCCAGATTTAATAGGGTATGGATGGTGGTGTTAATATGCTATTATTACTCTGTTCTGTTTTCTTTTTCTATGTTTTGAATTACATCTATATTTCCTAATGATAACTAAGTGGTCTGTGTATGTAATGAATACAAATCATCACTAAACCACAATTAAGAGACAAGTGTTTTTGTTTTGTTTTGTTTAATTTAATGTCTCTTCTAAAATGCAGATTGCATTTTTTTCTTACACATCTTGCTATAAATGGTGCTCAGGTTTCTATCATCATTCTGCCAGCTTGAGCATCACTGATTTGGTTAAAGAAATTATACTTCTTGCTCTCTATCTCATTTAATGGCCAACAGTCAGTTATTCATCAGTCTTTTCTCCTCACTATTGTCAGCAAGATCTCTTTAAAATGAAAATTTAAAGATAATTTTTCACTGCCCCCAGATAACCCAACCCCTGTTTAAAATTTTTAACTATGTTAGAATAAATTCCAGTGTTCTTTTGATAATCTGTAAGATCTTTCTTTTTCTGGCTTTGACTATCCATCTAATTCTTTGTCTACTAAACTAATTTACGTTCTTTACTTGCCATTTATCTGAAATATTTAAAATTATTCAGAGTGCTATGTTATTCTGTGACTCTATGATATAGCACTTTATATTCTTATTTATAAAATTCAGCCGTTAAACACATCAGTTCTTCCAAATTTTTATCAGGCATCACCTCCAATGTGAAGTCTTTCCTTACTCCTAAATTTCTACCCTTTTCCCTAAAGATAATCAAATTTACTAATGTAAAGTTTTATATGTAAATTCCTTAGGGTAAATATCATATGTTTATATTTTTAATTTTATTTATACATTTTCTTTATTATTGCATTGTATACTACCTCAGGGAAAGGTCTATTCTATATTTATCTACGTATTTCCATTGCTTAATGCAGTGTCTGCAGTATGGTAGATTGTTATTAATATTGGTTGAATAAATCTTCCACCTACTGCAAGTAAGAATAAATAATTTTCGATACGTGTTAGCTGTGGAGTGGGTATATAGCTTGTGTCTAACACCAGGAGCTCTAGAACAAGCTTATTTACCAGTCACACCCTGCTCCATCACTCCCTAGCCTATCACACAGTTGTCTTTGGATTTTAGTAAGGTAATTGATTCTCCAGGGCAGATATCCCACCCACCTCAATCCAATGTGAATTTATTAAAAAACAAACAAACAAGTAGGCCAAGAGAGACAAAGTTGAGCAACGGAGAGAGAGAGAGAGAGAGAGAAAGAAAGACAGACGAGGGGCAGAGAGCACAAGTGGTTCACAAGCTCTCACTTCCGGTGGCCTTCCTTAGGACCTGTGGTTCATGTCTGGCCTAAGCTCATTTACCTGCATTTCTGTCACTTGAAATGAATGGAATCCTAAATAATAAAATCGAGTATGTATATGTATACATACATATACATATATATACATGCATATACATATGTATGTATATACATCAATATAGGCATATACATATACACATGTATGCTACTGCTGCTAAGTCACTTCAGTTGTGTCCGACTCTGTGCGACCCCATCCCTGGGATTCTCCAGGCAAGAACACTGGAGTGGGTTGTCATTTCCTTCTTCAATGCATAAAAGTGAAAAGTGAAAGTGAAGTCACTCAGTCGTGTCCGACTCTTCACGACCCCGTGGACCGCAGCCTACCAGGCTCCTCTGTCCATGGGATTTTCCAGGCAAGAGTACTGGAGTGGGGTGCCATTGCCTTTTCCATATACATGTATATACATATACACACATGTATACATATGTACACGTATACATATGTACTCATATACATATACATATATGTATATGTGTGTATGTGTATATACATATATACGTGTATACACACATATATTATACATAAGCATATGTATAATATATGTGTATATATATGTACATACATATATATACACATATATACATTATGTGTGTACATGTATATACATATATATGTATGCATATATACATACACATACATATATACACATATGTATGTATATATATATATATAAACAGCTGCAAGGTTTTGTATACTTGTTGAAAGTAAGATGGAAAATGAAAACTACACTTAAAATAATAGTAGAAGCATTTATTAGCTTTGCTACTAGTACCATCTTGTTTTGTATGTACACACACACACTACACCTACATCTATTTACAAAGAACTCCATAAACATTGATGTGTTCTAAAGAGGCAAAGGGAGACGTTTCATTGTATTTTGAATGAGTTGCATCAAAAATCTTGATTTGCCAGGATTGTGATGAAAAGGTTGTTTTTTCTAATGTGAATATGTACTTTCTACCCCAGAATAAATAATTTTATTCAAAACATAAAATCCTAAACTGATTCTGATCTTTGAAAAAGGCGATGCCATGCTTTTGCTATTGTTGCTGCTGTTATTTTCAAGTAAAAATGTGATGTCCTCTATATCTCTGCAGCTGAAGTGAAGAATGTCATTTAAAACAACTCTTTTCAAATTGGAAAGTACCTTATTCATTTCTGAAGTTGGAGAAAAAGGGGAGCTTATAATATGGATGTGTAATTTATTACTCAGGTTGGAGGGTCTGAAGTACCTCATAAAAACACGTAAACTGTTACATAATTAGTAATAAGTCATACTGATGATTATTGATGATTATAAACTTTCTCATACAGTGTTCATACTGACAAGTATTTTTTTCACAATTCTAGACAAATGGTTCTGTGGTTGGTGAGACTATGCTTATAAGGGAGTCATACATATATCATCCCATGTGATATCAAGGCTAAGAGGAGAAGTGTGTCTACCCAGTGGATAGATGTCATAATGAAGCAGCCTACACTACATGTCTCCATGTTATTATATTTTTTTCTATTATATGCAATGTGGATCCTCTGAGAAGTAGTTGCTGAAGATCTATCTACTCAGAAGGGCTGTGAAGGTTTATTGTGAAGTAAAATAAATAAATAAAAAAAAAGAAAGAAACTTGTTAAAAAAAAAAAATAGAAAAGTAGGTGAGGAGGAATCAGCAGGATTCTGCAGGAGAAACTTTCAGGCCAAGGTTTGAGCTTATTAAATTCTGCCAATCCAAGAGAGAAGTCTGAAAGAAAGGTTACTCATTACAAGAGTCCTTTGTTAAGCAGAAATGGCCCAACTTCTACACCACAGTTTACTCAACTATCTGCTGCATCCTAAGAGTGGCCTTGGCCATCAAAATTTGTGATGAATGAGAGATACCTTGGAAATGGAAGCCATCATCTGAACCACACTCTGCAGAGCTGGTCAAGGACGCTGTCCTTGCATCACCATGGCACATCCCTGTGATGTTCAGTCATGCCTGACTCTGAGCGACTCTACAGACTGTAACCCACTAGGCTTCTCTGTCCATGGGGATTTTCCAGGCAAGAATATTGAAGGAAATGGAGTGCCATTTCCTCCTCCAGGGGATCTTCCCAACCCAGGGATCAAACCTGAGTCTCCTGTGTCTCCTGCATTGCAGGAGGATTCTTTACCTTTGAGCCATCTGGGCACATTGGAGATACATAGACTAATAAGAAAGGTGTATGTTAATCAAGTTAGTAAGCACAGTTCTTTGAGAAACAGGACCATTGATCAGAATTCTAAATAGTGCGTTTTAGAATTAGAAAGGTTTTGCTTACTGAAGTATCTAGTGGTTACCAGCAGAAAGTGCTTGAGTGGCAAATGGAAGAAGAGATATGGAAATAAAATCAATATTCTGTTCAATAAAACTTAAAAATAAGTAGTTAACCTGCATGTATACAAATCTTTGAAACAAATGAAACACAAAACTATTTTCAAAATAGAATAAAAATTCAAGGATAAAAGGAACTAGAAGATGAGTATAAGTAGTCATGCCAAAGAAAATGGAATAAAGGGAAGACCTAAAAAAAAAATCTTTTCTAAACTGGAACATACATTAAATAAACCATACAACCCCTAAAATAACTATCACCTCCAAGAATGAGTTTGCCAGATGTGCAAGTGAGTATGTGAAATTAAAACATGTAATAAATCTGTATGTTCAGATGTCGTGTTCTCTAGTGTCTGAGCCCTTCTGCCTGAGATCCTGAGTAATGAAAAATTTACCAGTGGCTTTTATTTTATTTTATTTGGCAGCAAAAGAAGTATTTGTTATTAAAACTTTCAAAATCTGGATAGAGAAGATAAGTGGTTTCTCAGTACTGAGCATACAGTATTCACATCAACTTTAGAATGAATAAAAAGAGGATCTGCTATGGGACATTGACAGCAATATCACACTGGTCAGTATCAATATAGGTTTTGGAGGAAAATCACAATTGTCACTGTCATTTTCACTCCTTGGCTAGATTTGCTCTATTAAATAAAGTGATATTTATAAATTAAATTTTCTCAAATTATAATATAAACAAGTTTGTATTTGCATTTTTTTCTTTTTTACTTTCAGTAATAAAATCTAATGTTTAGAGCTTTTTTCTTGACAGCAAGGACTGGAAGAATAGAACTAAAATATTTAAATTACTGAGGTTTCCAGTGACCTCTTTCAGGTTGGCACATTGGAGCAGTTACTTAGTGAGCTAGCACCACAATATGTAATTTAGTAACAAAAATGGTTACTAGGTTACAAATGAGTTATGCCTTCCTTAGTGGACTGTAGGACTGTGAATACCCGATTTAGTTTCCTCCCTCAAATTTAAAAATATTAAATTCAAGAAATTGTATCGTGATGGCAAGTTCAGTGAATAAAGGCATGTGACTCTTGTTTACCTGAAATACCCTCAAAGGATGAAAAATGTGTTTTTAAAAAAGATCTCTCTCATGTGCTGGCAAATAAGAGCATCATGAGCCAGGTATAAAAATCATTCTGTCAGAATCAGCAGTTCTCATGTAAGCCAACTATAGGCAATTACACAGTGTAACTGAAAAAAACTAAATACCTAGAAATAGACCTATCAATAAAGGTGCAGTTATTTTATCAAGAAATTTACAGCATTTTACTATAAAAGTGTGAGAGATCTGAGCAAGTGGAAGCAAGTTCACTATTCCTGAATCTGAATACACATTTGTGAAGATGTCAGGTTTCTTCTAACTTCCCTTCCTATTGATTTATAACTCAGTGCAATCCCAAACAAAACACCAAGTAAAATAATCAGCATCAGTGATTTCTCTACAAAAAGAAGTTAATTTCAAAAACAATGTCCACAATGAAACTTTGGAATTACATAGCTAAGTTCTTTCTTGGCTTTTGATGTAAGAATAAAACTATTTATTTATAAAACTGGGATGTTTCCTTATGCCTAGAATTTTAGAACACCTGAAAGTTCCTTCTCAACAGAAGTTCCCATGGATGATCAAGAGACCATGGTGTGATCACTTCCATAGGAATCACTGTGAAAAGAGGAAATGTAAGGACATAAAGAGATGATAAAAAAATTGGCTGAGGATCTGCACAGTACCTGTGTGGAGATGATCAACAGAGGCTGGGGTTGAAAACCCTGAAGTAATGAAAACATCAGTTACTTTAAGAAATAGAAGTGGTATCTTTGGGAACTTTGGTCATAAAACCAATAATTAAAGGAAGAAAATCAGGTAGTTTGGGCTTAAAAGTATTGAACACATTTCCTGAAACTTTGACTTTCTTGCTCCCTCCCTCTCTTCCTCCTTCCTCTGTCTTTCTTTGCTATTTTAGTATTATCTTCTGGAAGGGGTGTGTATATATGTAGAGGGGTTGGTGGAGAGTGGTGTCAATGTAATTAAACAAGAAGGCCACTAGACCGAGATGGCTCTCAGGTGTTGGTAACCCGTGGAAGCAAACCAAAATCTAACTCAGAGTCAATGCAGCCACTAAGTCTGAGGAGATAAAACCCAAGGACAACCCATCGCATAGCCAACTAGGCTTTCCTGTTTAAGGCAACTGTCTAAACTATAGCCAGTCAATATCCTTGCTTTGCTTCCTCATCTTCTCTATAGAAAGGTCTCCCCTAATTCCTGTCAGTATAGCCCTACTCACTATGTTGGATTTCATGCCACCCAATTCAAACTGATGTATGCTCAAATCAACTCTTGAAAATTTAAATGTGCCTCAGCTTATCTTTAATAGGGTTGCTTAACAACCTATTACCCGGTTGTTTAGAAAGGAACCTTATCCGGTTCCTTTCTGCATGTTTACCATCTGCCATCTACTAAAATATCTTCTGTCATGTAAGGGTTCCTCTGCTGAAGAGCCCATCCTCATGAGGTCACCAGAACCGCCTGGAGGCCTTCTTAGCTACATCGCGGAAAACTGCAGATGGAAGGGAAACAAATGCCTGTCACAGCAGTTGGGGATGCTGAATGAGACAATGATTTGGGTGCCAGGTTGACTGGATGTTGATTTAATTCTTGTAAAAATTGTTTGAATAATATAATAATGATTTAGAAGTTGTATAAGGGTTTCAAAACAGTGCATTTAAATTGTACATGTACAATATAATAGAGTCTGCACCATAACAGATTCTGTGCAACTATACAAGTGTGAACTTAATTTTGAAATTTCACTGTATGTTATATTCACTCATTCATGCAAAATTCTATAAATGAGTCTATTTGCATTATTGTCAAATTATATTATTTAGGCCTTTATGTACAATATTTTGGGACAGATATAAAATCTGTAGTATATAGAAATAGGCATGGTAAAAATCATCAGAGACTCATGTATAAAAGAGGAGCTTACAAAACACATGTCAAGATGCAGTGTGAGGAAGAGGTATCAGGGTGATTGTTAGGTGAATAATAGCTAGTAGCAGAAAATACATGCATCACCCTTCCCATCCTTGTAGACACATCTGTAACCTTTCTCAGTCTTCCTTGGTTGGAATTAATCTATTTCCTTCTCATGTTCTTTTGCTTCCCAGTCCTTACTTTTAACATATTCTATTTTATATTTCAGTTTGTGATATAAGAAAGTATCTCCAGTACTAGGCAGTATTATTTATTTTATCCATCCCAAAGGTATCACAGGATAAATAACTCTTTAAGTGGGTCAAAGCAGCTTTCACATATTTCTTCTTGGAACATTTCCAGAAAGCTTCAGAAATAATATAGTAAGAAAAAAAAAAAAAAAAAAGATAATCAGCAATTTTCAAAGATTGTCTGAGAACTAATTTTTGGAGGCATTGAAACATGCTTAGAGTTTTTTTATGGTTTTTATGCCGTCTTTGTTTTTAAAAATGAAGCAAAATATTTAATAAGATAATATGTTTAAAAATATGAAATTTGAACTGTGAAACTAGAAAACTAAGAGGCTCACAAATTCAGATTTGGTGTTAGCATATAATGGCCTGCTACAGGTTAGAGAGACCATTCCTTTTGCAATGGAATTGTGAAGGGTGATTTAGAGAAGCCAGGGAGAGAGAAACAAGAAGGAAGGATACATGAATGTTTTAACGTTGTTCTCTGCTCATTTGCCTTTTGTATTTTTTTTTTTAAATGAAATGCCTTTTCTCTCTCTCTCTCTTTTTTATTAACCCAAAGCAAAGTTTCCTGCTTCATATACAACCAAAACTTCATCTTAACATTTGCTGTGCTGCACACATGGGTGTATTTATCTTTTTCTTCTCTAAGAGCCCATATTTTCTTTGCAATTAAGTTGGTTGGTGATGTTATGATAATATTTCTTGTACAGACACTGGAATGTTGTTAGAAGCCAAGAGGTTCTAATTAAAAGCAGAGAAGCTGTCATATTCATTCATGTAGCCTCTCTGGTACAGATAGAATGCATATTAATTTTTGGATAAATAGAATTAATTAGTAGCACACTTTCGTATCCCATAAAAATGTGAGCTCCTATAGTATGTTACTGGGTTTCCCTGATGGCTCAATGGTGAAGAATTTGCCTGCCAATGCAGGAGACCCTGGTTCGATCCATGGGTTGGAAAGACCCCCTGGAGAAGGAAATGGCTACCCACTCCAGTATTCTTGCCTGGGAAACGCTTGGTGGGCTACAGTTCATGGGGTTGCAGAAAAGTCAGACATAACGGAGTGACTAGACAACAATGAATATGTTACTACTTGGCAGCAGATTTTGAATTTCAAGAAAAGCTTCATAAAATCTTTACCAGATATTGAATGAAACTAATGAAATAACAGCACATACGTGATAATCAACTTCACAGTAACAGTACTCAGCCTTTCAACAAATTTAGAGTCCTTTACTATGTGGGCATCAGAGTCATTGTAAGGAGAAAAAACTAGTTTTGATTTGGGGAAGATTTGTCTACATAAATCACTGTATTCGAGAAAAGTGTCAAGTAGCCTACACTATGAATGGCAAAGGCAACTATTCTAGTTCATCTCTCAATATCTATCCGATTTTGCACTTCTGTCAAAGCAATCATGTTTCTTAAAAAGTTCCTTGATATGGTTCTTAACATACTTTGAATTGCAATTTTTGGCCGCATTTTGCCATCACTTGAGCTTTGCCAATGTTAGTTTTAATATCTGTCTTAAAATGGTCACTTTTTCCATGTTACAGGTATTACTGTCCCCCAGAAGATATATATCTCATACTGGCTTCGTCAATGGAACTTCTGATCATTCTTTCTAAAGAATTACATTCTAAAGGCTTATAGTCAAGTGAAGAAATGCCTACCTTCAAATATGCCTTCTGCTTATAGTGCTTGTACAACAAATACTTACATTGTTATTACCTGTATACTCATGATGCTGTGTGTCATCTGTGACTATCATCCTAGCACAGTTTCAGTCAGACATTTTTCCTGTTCTCGTTATCACTGCCTCCCCACTTTCACTGGGTATTGAAGTTTCAAAGTATGTCTTTCTGTTCTAGCTCCTGAACCCTTTGTTTCCAGCTGGTGTCTTCTTGGACAAGCAGTTCTAGGTTTTCCTGAAGCTACGTGTTCACATGAATATCATTAAATGTCTCTCTCCTCCTTCTGATGCTTTGCAGTCTTCGGAGGTGACTTTCAGATGTCTTTTGAAGTCAGTCACTTTGAACTGGAGCAATTTTGCTGGTTCTTTGAGCGAACTTGACTGTCCTTCAAGTTAAGTCATTGTCAGTCCATGAAGTAAAACTTTATAGGACTGGCTTTTTATAGGATTGGCTTTTCTGTTCTCAGCCAAGAAGGTTGACTCTATCCCCCAGTGAAAAGTTGGACCTGTTCAATATTAACATTAAATTTTGCCAAATAGAGGGTTTGTAGCATCAGAGGACTGACCTCCACTGCAGATGGTTCAAGGGCATTGAAGGTGTATGTAATGAGTTTTTTCCTCCTACTGACTTTAAGATACTCTGCCCTTCAGGCAGCAAATCCTTTGGCTAGGTCATTGCCCCTCAGAGTATGTAAACTTTTTACTGCGCAAGTAATCAAAGCAGCATAAAACAAAATTTTCAAGGGAAACTCCAAGATTTGACCCTTGTGTCCATAATTCAGACAGTATCATTGAAGTACCATGAAGCTGATGCAGGAGTAGTTGGAAAGACATTTTCATAGCCATAAACAGGCTCTCCTTGGTTCCAAAGGACATTGAAACTCTGCCTCTAGCCAGTAGCATCAGGGTTACAGCTCCCTGTCCAAAATCCTGTTTGTATTCTACTTTAAAACCACTCAGAGCCTGACAACCAGGACAGACCATCAGTAGGTATGAGGGAGGTGGACTCGTTTTGTACACTAGTGATATCTAACTTTGATGCAGTCACTGCAGAATTACAAAACATTACAATTTGTATAGTACATTGGGAAAATGGAAAAGACCAGTTACAGTCAAAGGAGATGAATTGTGGCCACTCTAGGCCTACATGGCCCCACTGGAAGGTTAAGAGATCCAAGCAGTGCTATGCTCAAACCAAACCTATTCAATTAAGAGTAAATAAACCTAGATTTCTGGTCCTTGTTCTGCCTCTTCAATAGCTTCATGAACTGGGTCTTCAAAATTGTAGCCAATATTTTGCTGAAAGCAATGCAGAACATAAATCATTTTCTTATGCAGTATCTTGTTTAAAACCTGGCTATCCTATGATGTTGGTCATTGTCTTAATTCATTCAGTCTTCTATATCAGAATCTCAGAACCTGGGTAGCTTAAACAATAAATATTTCTGACTATTCTAGAGGCTGGAAAGGTACATGATCTCAGTGCAAACACCTAGGTTTCTTGGTGAGGACTCTCTTCCTGCCTTGAAGTCAGCCACCTTCTTCTTTTATCTTCTAATGGGGAGAGACAGACAGCAAGCTCCGATCTCTTCCTCTTCTTATGGGTACACTGATCCCATCATGAGACACTACCCATATGACCTCTTCTATGTCTAATTACCTCCCAAAGGTCCCACCTCCAAATATCACCACACTGGAGGTGGGGGCTTATGGCTTCATGATAGGAATTTGAGGAGGACACATTTAGTCTGGAACACTATCCTATAGGGTCATTAAATCTCTTAAGTGACAAACTTAGGTTAAATGGTTCTCCTAGGACATTGACTATTACACGATAGTTGGATTTTGAATCAAAACCATCTGTCTCCAACTATTATTTTTTGTTTTAAACCATTGTATATGGCTTAATAATTTCACCCCACTTTGAAAACAAATAATTTTAAAACAATTTTTAAAGTCTTTGTAACTCTATAATTGTCTAATTCCAACAACATTGTTTTTGACTCTAAATACAATAGCAAAGCAACCATTTTTATCACATGTGGTATTCACCCTTTTCCTTCCCAAGCATTAACAGAATTACTCCTATATGACAGGTACTAGTGCCACAGGAAAAAAGAGCTCACAGTCTGCTCGAGGGGACAAGTTAACACACGATTACCGTTTGCAAAAGGTGCTATAATAGAAGCAATGCAAGCCTGGGAAAGAGACCCAACAGCAGAGGTTGGGAAGGGGAATGGGCTAAAAACTAAGTTTATATGGGAAATTATACCTGCTTCCCTGGTGGCTCAGACCGTAAAGAATCTCCCTGCAATACAGGACACCCTGGAGGAGGAAATGGCAATCCACTGCAGTCCTCTTGCCTCGAGGACATAGGAACCTGGTGGACAACGATCCATGGGGTCGCCAAGAGTCAGATATGACTGAGTGACAAAGAGTCGAGAGTCGGATACCTAAATTGAGTTTTGAAAGATGAGAAGGAAGTAATTTCTGATGGTGTGCCCAAAAGATAGAGTTTTAAAGTTAAAAGAAAGGGTTCATGTGAGAGCAAACAGAAATAATACAGTGCTTTGGGAAACTAGATGCTTTAACTAGATGCTTAAACTAGATGGTTTAAGAATTGGGCATGACAGTAAAAGTGATAGGATACGGTTTCATTAGATTGTCAAATAGTGATATTTTACAAATTGCACATTTTGCTAAGAAACTGTAGATTTCTGGTTATAAGGAGGAACCCCAAAATATTTCAAGGAAGGGAAGTAAGATGATCAAATTTGATTCATGGAATATATTTAATTTGGAGAATAAATTGTGAGAGAAAGAGCACTGTAGATTGGAACAACCAAATGCAGGTAAGCTGAAAATATATTTTTAAAAAGGATTGAAAAAAAACTGACATATGAACAGAGTACTTGATAGAGTGGTAGGGGAGGTAGAAATCAACAGAATGTGTGAATGACTGTACTTAGTCATGGTAAAGACTAGAAAGTCAAAGATAACTCCCAAGTTTCTGACTTGAGCAACTTTGTTGAAGTTCATGCCAATCACAGAAGAAAGGAAAACAGGAGGATGATCAAGAATGCATGTGTTTATTTGGGGTGAAGAGGTGGGGTTGAAGCACCACTGAAAAATTCAAAATAGAAATCTATTTCTAGAAAGAACTTAGGCAAATATAAAGAAATAGCTCTGAGGTCCAAGTTTTGCTTAATGGAAAATGTATAGTTCTGATAACTTATGAAAAGTGTGTAGAATGAAAGTCAAAAGAATGGAATCCCAAGATTTAAGAAATTAAAAGAGAATTGAGCTTGCAAAAGAGATTGTGAAGCACTATTTTAAAAAAAAAAAAAAAACTTTTTAAAAATTTTGATCTGGGCTATAGCCAACTAGCAAACAGTATTGTGTGAAGCACTAACTTTGACAAGAATTGTTTACAGGGATTCTCTCTACTTCTCTTATTCCCTCTGCAGTTGAAAAATCTCTGGCTTCTGCCCTAAAGCTTCCACTGGACTGGCACCTGCAAATTATCTTCATTGTTGAATCAAATGTGTGCTTCCAAGTCCTAGTTTTATTTGATGTCTCAACAACTTATAACAGTTGATCTCACATTATTCCAGACACTTCGTTTTCTTTATACCTGACAGTCTTCTGAGAAAGTGAAAGTTGCTCAGTCGTGTCCAACTCTTTTCGACCCCATGGACTATACAGTCGATGGAATTCTCCAGGCCAGAATACTGGAGTGGGTAGCCTATCCCTTCTCTAGGGGGATCTTCCTGACCCAGGAATCAAACTGGGGTCTCCTGCATTGCAGGCAGATTCTTTACCAGCTGGACCACGGGGAAGCCCTATTGAGAATTCTCCCTAACTCTTTGGCTTAAGCCTCTTTTGTTGGCCATTGTTCCTCTAGTGAGTCTTTTAATTTTAAACTTTCTTCAGGCTCAACTGTATATCAGCTCCTGTTTGTGTGTTCTCCCTACAGCTTCTATGTATTTGGAAAAATATTTACGTACTAGTGACATCTAAATTTGATCCTGAACCTAAACTTCTCTTCAGATCTCTAGACATATGTAGAAAACTATTTACTCATAATCCCCACTTGGTTTTCTAGTAGGCATCTACTTTACATATTTTATATATTCTATATTTAATATATTTTATTATATATTCTTATCTTCTTTGTCTTTACCTAACTGATGCTTTTGAACTATGGTGCTGGAGAAGACTCTTGAGAGTCCCTTGGACTGCAAGGAGATCCATCCAGTCCATCCTAAAGGAAATTAGTCCTGAATATTCATTGGAAGGACTGATGCCAAAGCTGAAGCTCCAATACTTCAGCCACCTGATGCGAAGAACAGGGTCGATTGAAAGACCCTGGTGCTGGGAAAGATTGAAGGTGGGAAGAGAAGGGGACAACAGAAGATGAGATAGTTGGATGGCATCACCAACTCAATGGACATGAGTTTGAGTAAACTCTGGGAGTTGCTGATGGACAGGGAGGCCTGGCGTACTGCAGTCCATGGTGTTGCAAAGAGTCGGACATGACTGAGTGACTGAACTGAACTGAATATCTAATATATAAATAATTATTGGATTTGGTTCTTCCTCCAGAATGTCTCAACTAGGTCCACATTTACTTGACACCAGCTCTGTAATCCAAAAGAATCACCACGCTTACCAGAATGACTCTGAGAGCCTCCTACTAACCTTGTAAGTTTCACTCTCTCCATTCTTACAGTTTATTCTCAATTCTGTGGCTGGAGTGATTATTTTAAATGCAAATCTCATCTTTACACTGCTTAAATCAATTAACGGCTCACTGTAATGTGATAAAATTCAAAACCTTGGTGCTCCTTGCAAGGCTTTGCATAACTTTTTATTTTTCAGCCTCATCTCATAACTCTCTACCTAATATTTAATGTATTTCTCCAAACTCATCCTCAGTGCTCATCTCTCCAAAGTGCTCTCTACCCATGACTAGAAGACTGTTCATCATGGCCATCACCATGGACATCAGTTGTCACTTTATTAGAAGTGAGCATCTTGGCACATAGAGAGCAATTTAAGGTGGAGGTCAAAGAGTCAGAGATGACGTCCAGGTTTTTGACTTGAACAAGCAGATCTACATCATTTTCTCTCTTCACGCACACTTAAATCTGAGATTCCCCAAACAGATGAAACTTCTTTAGAAAAACCTTCTTTGACCCCCTGATAGAGTGCTTCTCACATTAGAGCAGCATCAGAATCATCTGGAGGGCTTAGTAAATCACAAATGGCTGGGTCCCACCCCCGGAGTCTCTTACTCAGTAAGGCTGGTGTGAAGGGCTGGAATCCATGTTTCCAGCAAGTCCCCACATGCTGTTCATGCTGCAGGTCCAGGGACCACACTTTAAGAAGCCTTGCTCTGCTGAGAAGTTCGCAGTCTTAGCTGCATGGTAGGAATACCTGGTGGAGTTTTTTTTAAAACACCGATTCCTGTATCACATCCTAAGTCAGTTAGATAAACATTTCTGGGACATTCCTATGGGTCCTGAACTTAAGGTGGCAAGCATTAGCTTCTTCAGGTACTTGGGGGACCTACAATAACATCCTGATCTCTGATGACTAATATCTTAAGATAAAACACTTTTTCTTGTCTGTTATTTCTTATTTCTGCTGAAAGTTAAACTCCATGTTTGTTGTTGTAATTTACAATTTGGAAATGTCCTTCACATTCTAACTAACCCAGTAAAGTGTTAAATTTTTGTGTGTTGTAGTTAATACAGAGACAGCATATTTCAGTGGGATGGAGGGTAGGTTTCTAGAGGATTGGTCTGCCAAGTCATTGTTTTAAATGTCATGCTAAGAAGTTTGAAGTTAAAAAGTAAAATTTCAGTAGAAACATAAGAATGTTATGAATTTTCATAATGAGTGGATTTAAAGCAAATAATCTTTTAGTCCAGATTAAGAAAAAAACCAGTGGAGACAGAAAAGGGTAACATTAGGATGTTTGTAGTCTCAGAATTTTTCTATTTTGGATACTTTGATACGGTCTTCCTATCGAACCTCAATTTCTAGACCTCAAAAATTATCTTTCTTTTGTTGACAAGATTCTCTTCAGATAGGAAAATACAAGTGTCAATATGTTATACTTGGATTTGTAAACTGCCTGTTAATAGACAGCATTGCTCCAGGGGGGTTGGTTGAACAAGTGACTTTTTACCCTTTATTATTTTGACCTTGAGAGGAGTATATTTCACTTTGGGTCTTCATAATATGTTAGTTTTGTGTGGAAGCCAGTGATTGGGAAAGATTAAGAATTAATGTGGAAAGTTCTACAATGAAAGCAGTAAATGAATGGTAATGGACTGACTGGGGGTATTGTACCCACTAAAATAATGAAAAGATGAGAGATGCATGGATAATGCTTGTTTCAGCAGCACATATACTAAAATTGCATGGCCCCTGCTCAAGAATGACAAGAAAATTTGTGAAGTGTTCCATATTAAAAAAAAAAATGATTGGACAAAAATATTGGAACTGAGTACATTCAGCTATGTCTAATATATCTCTTTCAGCGTTTGCTTTTCACGAACTTCTATTTGAAGATACATAAACAATTTATGATACAAATTAAGATAATCACATATATTTTCAGATTTGTTTGATTCATGTATATAAAGTGCTTCATGTATATAAACCAAGAACAGTGTTTTCTTATGTGGATATTATTCAGTACATACAATATGTATGTATGATCATATAATTACATTAACCTGACTCCAGTGTGTTCAGAATAAATCTCATTAATACAAGAATAGCAGTTAAATATACGTATATATATTTTCTGTGTTTCAAAAAGTTAAGAGTGCAAAAATAAATTATTAGGTAGAAATTTACATTTGAACAGTAATTCACCTAGAAACAAGTGGAATGACAGAAATATAAATTAAAAGACTCATAAGAGAACAGTTTTGTTTTTGTGAAGGAATTTGTTTTACAAGCAAAATGACAAATGGCTTAAAACAATATTCTTGTTGCTAGGCTCTTAGATCCCTAAACAGACCTTATACTTTTTAGGTTTAAGCATAACAAACTGAAACATTATAAAGATGCTTAGTAAAAATAAGAAGATGACTCACTACAAAAGTTAGAATTTTGCTTTTCTACTAGTTCTTGAAACTGTATACAACAGATAATTCTTTCTTCAGATTTTCTGCCTTTTTTGTTAATCACATTGTCTTAACAACAGCCTCACTATGTGAATTTTTTTAATTAAAAAAAATACAATATTATTTAAATATCCTCTTAGGTTGTACCTTATTATTTCTTGCATGTTAGAAACAAACTATTTTATTTGGAAACAGTTTCCACTATTTATGTCTGATGAAAAATATAAAGTGGCTAGTTTTGATGAATCAATCAAGTATAACAATAGATTAAGAAACTTGATTCAAATGTTACAGGAATCTTGCCAAGTGGTATAGGTACAGTATTGAGAAAGGAATTTCAAAAGACAGAGTAATTTTCTTTTTCTTTTTTATTACTAATTGGCTATGTGATTGTGGGCAGGTCATGTCTCCTGAAATTTTTCAACTGCCCCACTTTCATGATGACATAGATTCCTTGGGTGCAAGACAGTCAGAAACTTTGAGGTCTTGATATTTGGGTTTCTGTGTATGCATATAGTTTTGAAGTGGGACTTGAGGATGCTGTCATTGAGCTATATCACATTCAAAAGATACAGAATCAACTGCAACCTATGAAGTGCAGATTTAAATTTCTTTTAATTCATATATTTTAAAATTTTATTTATTTATGTTGGCTGTGCTGAGTATTTGCTGCTGCCAGGGCTTTTCTCTATTTGTGGTGAGCAGGGGGCTACTCTCTAGTTGCAGTGCACAGGCTTCTCATTTCAGCGGCTTCTTTTGTAGCAGAACATGGGGCTCTAGGGTGTATGGGCTTCAGTGGTTGTGGTTTCTGGGCTCTGGAGCACAGGCTCAATAATTGTGGCACACGGGGCTAGTGGTTCCATGGCATGTGGGATCTTCCCGGACCAGTGATCGAAGCATTGGCAGGTAGGTTCCTTACCACTGAGCCACCAGGGAAGCCTGAATTTTTGTTTTTATGCAGCATGTGTGTGTGTGTTTTAAGGGGAGTGAAATCAGTTTAAACCAAAGATTACCATGATTAAAATAGAGAGAAATATATTAAGAAACGAGTGTAAAAGCAAGTGGAGTCTGGCCTAGAGAAAAATGTGATAGTTAAGAAAACAGACGGTGTATTGATTTTTCTCTGCAAGAACTGGTGCATGGTATTTTTTTTTTTTTTCTGAAAGCATTCTATCAAAGGCCAAGCTTAAATTCTACTGGAGGTGATGAGCAGATCATGAAAACCCAAAAGCGTACACAAAAAGAACTTAATAAACAAATACTTTAAAAAATATATATGTTTGTTTTGGGGGTGCATCAGGTCTAAGGTGTAGCGTGTGGGATCTTTGTGTTGCAGCTCTCAGGCTCTTCCCTGCGTCTGTGTAGGCTTCTCTGGTTCTGGTGTGCAGGCTCCAGAGCCCCTGTGCCCTCCACTGTGGAGTGTGGGCTCGGTTGTTGTTATTGTTCAGTGGCTCGGTCCTGTCCAGCTCTTTGCGACCCCATGGACTGCAGCACGCCACGCTTCCCTGTCCTTCACCATCTCTCAGAGCTTGCTCAAACTCATGTCCTTTGAGTCAGTGATGCCATCCAATGATCTCATCCTCTGTCATCCCCTTTTCCTCCTGCCTTCAGTCTTTCCCAGCATCAGGGTCTTTTCCAATGAGTCGGCTCTTCGCATCAGGTGGCCAAAGTATTGGAGCTTCAGCATCAGTCCTTCCAGTGAATATTCAGGATTGATTTCCTTTAGGATTGACTGGTTTGATCTCCTTGCAGTCCAAGGGCCTCTCAAGAGTCTTCTCCAGAACCACAGTTCAAAAGCATCAATTCTTAGACACTCAGCCTTCTTTATGGTCCAGCTATGTACATCCGTACATAGCTACTGAAAAAAACCACAACTTTGACTAAATGGACCTTTGTTGACAATGTAATGTCTCTCCTTTTTAATATGCTGTTTAGTTTTGTCATAGCTTTTCTTCCAAGCAGTAAGTGTCTTTTAATTTCATGGCTGAAGTCACCATATGCAGTGATATTGGAGCCAAGAAAAGTAATGTCTGTCACTCTTTTCATTGTTTCCCCACCTATTTGCCATGAAGTGATGGGACTGGATGCCATGATTTTAGTTTTTTGAATGTTGAGTTTTAAGCCAGCTGTTTCACTCTCCTCTCTCTCCTTCATCAAGAGGCTCTTTAGTTCCTCTTCACTTTCTGCGTAAGGGTGATGTCATCTGCATATCTGAGATTATTGATATTTCTCCCAGGAATCTTGATTCCAGCTTGTGCTTCATGCAGCCTGGCATTTCACATGATGTAGTCTGCATATAAGTTAAATAAGCAGGGTGACAATATATAGCCTTGATTTACTCCTTTCCCAATTCTGTTGTTCCATGTCCAGTTCTAACTGTTGCTTCTTGACCTGCATACAGATTTCTCAGGAGGCAGGTCAGGTGGTCTGGTGTTCCCATTGCTTGAAGAATTTTCCAGTTTGTTGTGACCCAGTCAAAGGCCTTAGCATAGTCAATGAAGCAGAAGTAGATGTTTTCTTGGAATTCTCTTGTTTTTTATATGATCCAGTGGATGTTGGCAATTTGACCTCTGATTTCTTTACCTTTTCTAAGTCCAGCTTAAACATCTGGAAGTTCTGAGTTCATGTTCTATTGAAGCCCTTGGAGAATTTTGAGCATTACTTTGCTAGCATATGAAATGAGGACAGTTGTGTGGTAGTTTGAACATTCTTTGGCACTAGCTTTCTTTGAGATCAGAATGAAAACTGACCTTTTCCAGTCCTGTGGCCACTGCTGAGTTTTCTAAATTTGCTGACTTTAACAGCAAATTAACAGCACTTTAACAGCATCATCTTTTAGGAACTGAAAAAGCTCAACTGGATTCCATCACCTCCACTAGCTCAGTAGTTGTTCCAAAGCATGTAGGATCCTAGTTCCCATATCAGGGATTAAACTGATTTCCCCTGTGTTAGAAGGCAGATTCTTAACCACTGGACCACCAGGGAAGTCCCCCCAAAATAAATACTTTTAAAATTTTATTCTATATCAAATTGTAGTGTGGATATCCTGTTTAAAAAAAATCCAGAAGAATAACTTTAAACTCCTTATTATAAATTCCCCCCAAATTTTATCATCAGCAGTTATTGCTTAGTGCATCTCTTCACAAGTATCACAGATTTCTTCTTTAATTAGCTAATTTCAGCATCCAAAAAATTCTAATGCAAACTGTTGTGGTTAAATGAGTCCAAAAAATGCTGGGTTCCTGAACCTACCATTTACAAATCTTGTAATAGTAGATAAGCTAGTGAGTCTCTATTTTTCCCAATCCTCCCATGTACAGAATATTGCCATTAGCATGTAGGGTTATTCTGAGGTTTGAATGCAATTCCCCGTGTAAAGTATGTGAAACATTGGGATATTAAAGCACAACACTAATGAATTTATTTGGTCATTCAACAAAATCTAATTGTCTAGATGCCATTGACAATGAGCCTGAATTTATTTAAAAATGACCCCCAGAAAAACCCTGCTGCAGTGATAAAGTGACCTTTGATGGGCACATTTCTTGAGAGAAGGAGGGACAGTCTTTGTAGGATGATAGCTTAAGAGCAATCCACAGCTAAAGAATTGTGGGGACCAGACGAGGAGTGAAATGCACTTAATAATAGTAAAATGTAGTAATTAGAAGACATTGATTTGCATATTTATTCACTTTATTTTAATGTACCTTGTTTAACTGTATGTTAATTTTAGCAATAGCTGTGTTTAACAATTGAATCACCAGAGTTTTGAAAATTCGGTAGTACAGTTGACTCTCCTGAGTTGGTACAATTGCCTTTTGCAAACCACTGAGGAACACTGATTGTGAAAATGCATGAGTAATACTTGCACATGTGCTTTGTTATCTCAAAACAGGCATTACAACCAAAGTTCTGTTCAGAGCTTTGGCCAAATATCTGGCCAAAAATATCTGCATATTATCACACTATCTAGAAACCAGAGTCTAAGACT
Source organism: Dama dama (assembly GCF_033118175.1). Taxonomy (NCBI): domain Eukaryota; kingdom Metazoa; phylum Chordata; class Mammalia; order Artiodactyla; family Cervidae; genus Dama; species Dama dama. The sequence goes on along the minus strand of NC_083698.1, from coordinate 21,983,178 downwards.
CACCTTCATCATTCCCTAACAGTAAAGTTAATGTGGATAATTTCTTCTGGATTATGTGTTCATACATTCCCTGAACAGAAAATGTGTCTATAAAATAACCATCTAGTTGTAATCATTGTTATGTATTGTAGGCTACACTTGATTTATTACGATAATCTGACTTTTTTGTGGGGTTTTATTTTCCTATGACATATTATGTATAGCATTAGAATTCAGAAAAGAAATTCATTGATGTGTATAAACATGATTTTTTCCATTCTAAAACTAAGACTTCATTAACTTTAATAACATCTGGTTTCATCCTTCTAAAAACAATGTTACAGTACAACAAAAAATGACCTTTCATTATATCTCAAGTGAAGGAATCTGTACGTATTTTTTAAAAACTTCTGTATATTAAATACAGAGATAAAGAAAATAAACCTTACACTTTTTTCAATGTCAGTAAGTTACCCAATAAATATTTAATTCAATAAATATTTAACGAGCAATTACAGTATGCTTGTTAAATTATTCCAGGTATGGATAAAATAGAGCACATCTTTGCTTGTCCTTCATTTCATGTTGCTTCATTTACGTTTGTTCTTTGGAAAGAAGAGGATTGCAAGTGAAATGGAAAAGGTATTTTAAAGTGATGAAGAAAGGACCTTAGGAAAGATAACATTTGAGTTGAGGCTGAAGTAAAATAAGACACGGTGTCATGCACATATCTAGGGGTGAGACTACCTGGAAGAGAATTCCAGGAAGAGGTAGTGTGAAGCGCCAAAGCCCTGAGGCAGAGGCTTGTTTGGAGAATTCAAAGGACAGAGGGAAGCGAGGGAAGCTGCACGCGTGCCCAAGTCGCTTCAGGCACGTCTGACTCTTTGCAACCCAGTGGACTACAACCCACCAGGCTTCTCTGACCATGAGATCCTCTAGGCAAAAATACTGGGTTGGGTTATCATGACCTCCTCCAGGGGATCTTCATGACCCGGGGATCGAACCAGAGTCTCATGCGTCTCCTTCATTGGCAGGCAGGCACCTCACCACTAGCGCCACCTGGGAAGCAAGCTTGAACAGTGCATATTGAGGAGAGCAGTAAATGGAAGAGGTAACAGAATCATAGACTGAATCAGTAATTGCTAAGCCCTGTTAGGATATATCACAATATTAAAAACAGGGAAATTATGACCCCCAATTGTCCCTCTATAAAAAATATATATGAGAAAGAACTTTCAAATAAAATTGTTATTATTAATAATATAATAATACAAGTGAACAGGAATGAACATAGTGTTATTCCTGTTAAATTAACCTGCATTTCCATCTTCTGTGTACATTTTTATTATAATAACCTTTCTTTGGAGAAATTTGCTTTGTTAATTCATTTATTTACTGAGTATTTATATGCATTATTTTAGTGTCAGGCTCTTTTTTAGGAGTAAGAAATAAGAAGTGTAATGAAAAATTTCCTTTTCTCTTTTTTTTTTACACTCTATATTCAATTTTATACTTGAAAATATTATAAAGACATTTTAAAATTCACTCACTTTTCTAGCCCTCTAACACACTTTGATTCATCATTTTATATGCGATTCTTTTAAAATATTACACCTAAAACTTTAGAACTTGCATGATTATAGTAGCTGTTTCAACATATGTGGTTGAAATTATAATAGACTTATTTAAATATTGCTTATCTGTAGTTTAAAACATTATTATGAATAAAACCCGGAGTTCAGCTGTAGGAATATTTCCATGTGAAACAACCTGAGATGGTGTGCCATGCACTCATTTTGGATGCTTTGAGCTGCAAGTAATAGAAATCTCTCCTCTAAGTGTCTTAAACAGTAGGAATATTCATTAATTTATTTTCATCCCAAACTAGAAGCTAGAGTTAGGCAATTCTAGGCAATTCAAAGGCTCAACAAGTCAGAATGCTACTGAAATTTATATTATACAATTTTTTGCTCTTTTTCTCTGATGACCTAAGGATTGTTTTTGTTCCTCTATATATTATGTCTTTGACCAATCTAAGAGAGAAGCAATTCTCAATGCATGTTTCACTTCCTCATGCCTCTTTCTCTTTTGGATTGATATGAAAACCTCCCTCAGGTCCCAGTAGAAATTAGTCACTGGCAGAGGAGGACAGAGTTTCTCATTTTGGACATCCTTGATTCAGGATCTAATGTGGGGACAAAGGCTCATTTTACCTAAGCAAATTATTTGCCTAATGTAATTAAAAAAAAAAAATCTGTGGTTCTGTTAAGAAGGAAGGTAAGATTGGGAAAATTTGCTATTGAGTGGGCAAAAAATATCTGTCACTTTATATTCCTCAATTTATTTGAATTGATAAATCTTTCATGCAATAGCAAAGATAAATCTGTGAACTAGGTTAACATAAATGAGTACAGCTCCAAAGAAACTATTACTAATTGGATTCTAAAATTGACTGTTAACTTGAGTTGGAAGTAATAATTTAGTAAATTGTGAAATTATGTCTTATTAAATCTATACTGCTTCTAAGCATCCATTTTGTTAATTTTTATCTAAACTGTTTAGTATAATTTTTGTATCTTTCCATTATAACCAATTTCTAAAATCTAGTATTATTTTTAAAATCATATGTGATCATTATTGTAAGTGATTAGAAATTGACCTTCTAGCTAGTTAGTCACTTCCAGAGGATTTTTCAGAATGAGTGACAAGAAACTTAAATTAGTACTAGGTATTATTCACCAATATTTAAATAATTTTTACTAATTACCTGAGAACCACCTCAAGAATTTTTGTAAACTATCAGCTATCTCCATGAACAACGTATATGTGTATAAATTTTGCACATGTTTTCTACAGTGAACACTCTCTATAAAATCCATTTAAGCACCCCTTAATTCTACAAGCCTCAGGGATTTCCCAGGGGGTGCAGTGGTAAGGAATCTGCTTGCCAATGCAGGAGACGTAGGAGATGTGTGCTTGACCCCTGAGTTGGGAACATCCTCTGGAGGAGGAAATGGCAACCCACTCTAGTATCCTTGCCTGGAAAATTGCATGGACAGAGGAGCCTGACGGTTTACAGCCCATGGGGTTGCAAAGAATTGGACATGACTGAGCGACTGAACACACACACACACACACACAAGATAGGAATTCTGATTTAAGTTGCTATTTTAAAAATCATCTTTTATAAAAAAAAAATCATCCATTAAAATCACACATTGAATTCTTTTATGGATAAGACAGTCTCTTCATAAAACCTCCCCCATACCATCTCCAATTAAGATTCCTATTCATTATATAAGACACTACTGATTTAATAATTTTTTATATGTGCTTGAACAGATGCAGTTCTTATGATAATATCAGTTCTACTTGTAATCATTCCCACTGTCTATGCTCTATTGAAGTTAGTTGACCTTTGCTCTGAGCAAGAATAAGTAATTCATCTCATAAATTTTCATGAAAAAATATAACTCCGCTTTCCTCACATCTAGTATTTAAATCATGATCCTTACCGTTACAAGAAGTAAGATCTGTAAATCAACTATACTTCGATGGAAAAAATGCCGAAGATAAAGGTATGATCTGTACATTTTGAGACTTCAAATAATAAATTTATATTCAAAGTTTTATTTTGGACATATGCTACTTGAAAGGAACAGTCTAAGGAATTATTAAAAACCTTTTAATTTCATGTTCCTATGAAATAAAATACCTAGAATCGCATCTTACTATGATGAAATATATATATTTGAATTGAAATAGGATTTATCAGCTGTCCTTATTTGTTAAAAAAAAATGGTAACATAGGAAATGTTAATTTTAGAACAGTGATTTTTAATGCTTTTGGCAAAATATGGTCCCAGACAAATGTGCCTTACAGAAAAATATTTTTGTAGTTCCAGAAGAAAATATTTAACTTTATATATTTGTTGACATGATCTGCTTTATTGGACAAGAAAAACAATGCAACTGAAAGTTTTATGTATTTCTTCTGAAAAGTGTTGTTGCTCAGTTGTGTCCGACTCTGTGACCCCATGGACTGTAACCCTCCAGGTTCCTCTGTCCATGGAATTCTCCAGGCAAGAATACTGGAGTAGGTTGCCATTTCCTACCCTAGAGGATCTTTCCAACGCAGGGATCAAACCGGGGTCTCCTGCATTGCAGGCAGATTTTTTTTTTTTTTTTTAAACCATTTGGGCCACCAGGGAAGCCTATCTATGAGGGATACTCAAGCCTTATTATCTGCTCATCTGTTTCGGTCAGGCCAACTCCAGTGCCTAATAGTTTTTACTCTAGGGCTCTTCTTGCTTGCTGTTTTCCTCTCTTAGATGTCATTTCTAAAACTGCATTTAAAAATCCTTTCAGGGACTTTTGGAAATGGACAACAGATTGATATTTTTAACCAATTTGAAACTGTGTGTGTGCTGAAGATGTACAGATAACATGCAGAACTTCCATAGGTTTCTGTGTCACTAATTGCATCCATGAGCGTAAACACATTTGCCTACTAGGGTCCTTCTGCCTTGTGTGTAGGTTTACATACACTATAGCTGGGCACAAAGGCCGTAAAAACAGGAGAGGAAAGAAAAGGCAAGGCACAGATGTTTTGTTCATGGCTTGTTTGTTTGGGTTCTGTCTAGGCGAATCATATGTGTTATTTCATTTAATTTTTGCAACAATGCTATGAAGCTGGTATTAATCATCATCCTAGTTTACAAATGAGATTACACATGTTACCTGTATCAGATGTTTTAGAGAACATACATATTGTATATTTTTTAAAATGTCATGAAAGAAAGAACACTGCCACTCTTGCCAGTCTCTCTGCTCTGTTAAATTTTTCTTAGAATTTGAGTATTGCATAAAGAAGATTTTAAGTGGAGAAAAATATTTTTGCCACCAAGGTTAAGAATAAAACACTTAAGGGAGTTTTGGACATTTCACAAATCACTAACTTTATGTTTCCAAATTAAGTGCAAGTGATTACTTTAACATTGAGGCTAACCCTTTGTAACATGCAGGAAAAAGATCTGATTTATTACTATTTCTTTCATACTGTGGAAAATATATATTCATCACCTACTTGATTGGCACAGAATAAAATGCATGGAACAGAAATATTAATGAAGTAGTCTGGCTTTGAAGAGTTAAAATTTGATGAGTAAGATGACTTTATATCATTATGTATGATATAAAGTATGCACACAGAATGCTAGAAAAGCCTGCAAGAAGAACATGTGAAGGTTTGAAGTCATCTGGGGCTTCCCTGGTGGCTCAGATGGTAAAGAATCTGCCTGCAGTGCAGGAGACCCGGGTTCGATCCCTGGGTTAAGAAGATCCCCTGGAGCAGAGCATGACAACCCATGCTAGTATTCTTGCTTGGAGAATTCCATGGACAGTGGATCCTGGTGGGCTTTGGTCTATGGGGTCGCAAAGAGTCGACCCAACTGAGGCGTCGACCCAACTGAGCAACTGAGCTTGCTTCTACAAAACCCACAAATAGAATGGTTTTACTTTAATCATTCTCTATCCTGGTGTAATACTACTAGAATATTCCTCTAAAGGCAGGTGTTATTGGCCTGGAAACTTGGACACTGGGTAATGATACAGAATGATGGAGAGTTTCCCAAAAGGAAGTGTACATCCGCTCGCGAAAGAGGGTGGAAAGGATGCTGAGCAGGCAGGTGAGCCTGCCCTTTGTTTACATGTGACCCTAAACTGTGCTCTTTTCCTTCTCAGTTCCTCTTCTCCTTCCTTTCATGATTTCTTTAGGGGGCAGAAGAATGTTCTATATAGACTAGTCAAATGTTCTATATAGACTAGTTAAGCCGGACATGTAAGGACTGGGAAAAGGAACAGAAAGTGCCCTCTAGAGACACTTGTCTGCCATTCCCCCTGTCCCCACTGTTATAACACAGAGACGCTTCTCAAGCTTTTCTTTTTCTTCATCCTCCTCTCCACTCTGCTCCTAAAATACGTCCGTATTCATTCAGGTGGAGTACTTTCACTTGTGATTTTGATCCAGCTTAGCCAATTTTTACAGGAACTGTGCTACATCAGTTTCCTTCATCCTCATTTGTACAGTTCCCAGCTGATGTACTCAGGCTTGCCCTTTGCAGAGAAAGCAAAACAAACCTTTCCTTCAATCTTAATACCCTCTCAACCAGTCTCTCTTTTCCTCCTCGTTGCTTTCTCTCTCTCTCTCTCTCCTTTTTTTCACTCTATACCTGCTAGGTTCATTTTCTTGTCCCTATTTTTCACCTACACTTTGGTGTTTGATACTGAATACTCCACAGGTTGTTTTTGAAAAGATAACTAGCAAATAAAATCGTTTTGTGTATTTCCTTACTCTTTTTACTCTCATGTTCTCTGTATTTTCAGAGATGGAAACTTTCTTCTCTTTCGTTTTTCAAGCACTCCGTGTGTGGTTACCCTCCTACCTCTGATAGCTCCATCTCTGTCTCTTCTATGATATTTCTTACCTTCCCCACCTCCAAAATATGTGTGTTTTCTAAGCTGATTTTCAACCATTTTTTTTCATTCCACTAAACATTTCATGTTTAGACCTCAGCTAAATTTATAGGTATTAAGTGTGACTTCTCCACTCGAAACTGTATTTCTAACGTTCGGTTAGGTGTCTTCACTTACTATCCTGCTGTTGCCTCAACCATACCAAAATGGAACCTGCTTCCCAGCAAGTCAGATCCAAAATAGTGACACCTCTATTCTTGCTAAGACTATCACCTTTGTCTTTTTATCAATCATCTTATTAATAATTCATGGAGATGCTCCTCATCACTCAACCTCTGGCTCTGAAAAATCCCTCTCAGTTTTATAGTCAACAGTTCCTGACTGGCTGTCCATTTGTCTTTTGCCTAGATTAGCATTTCTCAGGATGAATGCTATAGTCTTGCTATATAGGTCTCACCAGGTAATTTTTTGTTTGTTTTTTTAATTTATTTTTAACTGGAGGATAATTGCTTCACAATTGTGTTGGTTGTGTTGGGTTCTGCCATACCACAGCATGAATCAGCCAGAAGTCCTCCCTCTTGAGGCTCCCTCCCCCCATCTCCATCCCACCCCTCTAGCTTGTCACTGAGCATCAGGTGGAGATCCCTGTGTTATGTAGTAACATCCCAACAGCTATCTGTTTTACATATAATAACGTATATGCTACTCTAGAATTGAAGACTCCTCAGACCCTACTGAATTAGAACCTGCATTTTTAATAAGATCCTTTATTTTGGTAGCTCAGATGGTAAAGAATCCTCCTGCAATGCAGGAGACCCAGGTTCAATCCCTGGGTCAGGAAGATACCCGGGAGAAAGGAATGGCAGCCCCTTCCAGTGTTCTTACCTGGGAATCCCTTGGACAGAGAAACCTGGTGGGCTACAGTCCATGGGGTCGCAAAGAGTCAGACACGACTGAATGACTAACACTTCATTTTCTGTCAAATATGAGTTCCATGAAATTTTTTGGAGAAAGACAGGCAGTCAAGAATGGGGAAGGAGGAAAGTGAAGAGGTAAGGAGGAGGAAGGAAGGGACAGATGAGGAAGGAAGGGCGGGGGAAGGAAAGGGAGCAGAGGACAGAAGAGAGAGAACCGATTGTTTTTCCTCTGAAATATTCACGGTGTGTTAGAGCCTTACATAAAGAATCCTTTGCATGTAATATATTTTAGAGGTCTTGTAAAGAGCATATTGGACACTGGTCTAATTCACTGACTCCCTCATTTTCCGTTTCATATGGAATTATTGCTCATATTCATGATTATCAAACCTAACTATAAACATTTATGTGACTGTTTTATGTGAATACTTTTAGTCAAAAATGCATGTAATAGCTTTATTATATTATTTTTACACAAAGATTTTTTTTTTGTCTGGAATTATATGATAGGATATTTTTAGAAAAGTGTTTCTTGATAGACATTATCTTGTTTGAGGTGTTACTGAGTCTTTGTGAGACTCTTTCATGGTTCATTTAAAACCTACAGAGTTCATCCTGCTGTTGATGTAAGAGAAATTTTATTTTTCTCCTTGGTTAAAAAAACTACCCTCACTGTGACACACTCACCTGTCTTACACATTTTCACAGTAAAGGCTGTCTTCCTTTCTGGAGATTTCCTATAAAAACATCATGAATTCACAGATAGATAAGGCTGCCAAAGCCAATTTAAATTGGTATCCTATTTGCAAGCTCATTAAAGCCTGCAATGAGATAGGACCTAGTCACCACCGATCTGTCAGTTGATATGTCCAAAGTAAAGACGACACGTGAATGCTTTCTTGTCCAATAAAGTTCAAAGTAGCTTAAGGCTTGTCTCAGCATTAGTAAAGTGCTTTTAGAACCACAAGACTCCAAATGTAACATTAGGCTGTAGAGAAAATGATGATGGAAAGAAATACAGTTGTATGGGTTTTCTTTTGTTTGCTTCAGTCACTGGTAAAAATCATTGAATTAAAAAAATTGGGCAGATGTCAAGTACAGATCAATATACCACAGGGCATTTTAAATCAAGTTAAGGGGGCTGATTGAAACAGACATTTCTTATTGTAATTGTTTGGCTTTATTTTTCATTTGTTTAAGTGAGTATTCATTTAGAAATATATCCATTTCTGCATATTATTTTTACATGATAAAATTTATTATATTAGACAGATTATATTGTAGAGATATAAATAGGAACAAATTGTGGTGGAATATATATAAAAGATTCACTCTTGATTATTCTTAAAATTAGCATTTAATGATTTCCTATTGTTTATAAATTCTCTACCTTGAGGTCCTCAATCAGCACGTTCAAAAAGCAATAGCTTAATCTCTCAACAATGACTGAAAATAAATAAATGAAAATGAAATTTTAATTCAATGAGATCATATTGATAATTTATAGCATGCCAAACACTCTGCACTCAAAGAATTGATAATTTTCAGATTATCAGATAATTGCAATTATAAATAGCATACATTTTATTCTTATTACAAATGCTTATTTATCATATTAAAATATACTTATAGCATATTTGCATACAGATAAATAAGGTTTGCCATTAAAACTTTTTGAAGTACTATTCCTCTCCTGTGAGTGATTTATTAAATTAGTAATTTTGAATGTTAGAGATGTCAGAAGGGAAAAATAATTGAAATTATTTTTCCGCTGATCAAACGGAAGTTGAAATTATTCATGAGGTTGAAACACTGAAAGCATACTTATTGAATCTAGAGCTAACAGGTACTTTAAATGCTCACTTTCTCCTGAGGACATTGATCATCTGCAGATACAAAACAATGAAAGGGTAGTCAGAAAGGGTGTCGTTTTTTGTGATGCCACAAAGAAAAATTACTACTGACAGGGCATCTTTTTTCTACAGAGTCAGGGGGTAGATTCTGGAGAGGATATATTGAGATGTAATATTGTTAAGGAGACAGCCTTTCCCAGTTCTTCACTTCTGTTCCATAATTGATAAAAGAGAAAATAACAAAGCAGTGCCTTGTAATTTTCAAACATCAATTGAATAGAGAAGCTTCTGGAACCATTGAAAGTGAGGTATGTTTGTTCTCTTAAATATTAACTATAATTAGTGAGCAGAAAAGCAGAAAGTAGAAAAACTGGAAAAAAAATTGAGTTCTGAGGCTAGTTGAAATTTGACCTTCCTAAAATTAATGTTTGTGTGTATGTGAACATTTTTTTCTCTTTTTATACATTACTTTTGGAAATTCCATCAACTGATGGGCACTTAACATATGCAGTTATGAGTAAGACATCATTTCTACCCCAAAGGAACTTGTGAAGTGATAAAATTAGCACAATAATTACCTAAATAAAAAGGCAGAATGTAGTAACCTTGAGAGAGGTACAAATATAGATGGAACTGATTCATGCAGCACACAGTTCCCATAGATTATATGCCAACACTGTGCAAAGAATAAAAATTTAACTCTGGGGATAAGGAAAATCTTTATAAACAAACCAATTTAAGAAAGGAACTAAGGGATTGATAGATAAAATTTCCAGTGATAAAGAGAGAACAGGAAGACAACTCCAGGGATACAAAGTTGTCATGATGTAATGTGCATAATGGCAAGTTTAAGAGTATTCAGGTGACAGAGAATAATCTATTAGATTAGGTGATAATCTACTAGAGAGTATAACCTAATAATCTATTAGAAAGTAAGTGGTGATGCTTTGCTATTGTTGTTTAGTTGCTAAGTCAGATCCTTCTCCAGGGGATCTTCCCAACCCAGGGATCTAACCTGTGTCTCCTGAATTGGCAGAAGGATTCCTTACCACTGAGCCACCAGCGAAGCCTGGAGATGCTTAAGTAGATGATTCATCTGGAAGTAAAAGTATATCCTAAGTGAAGTATCCTGTGGAGGTTACTGTTTCTCAGTGCCAGGTTCACCCATTTTATAGTATTCTCTGTGATATTGGGGATGGGAGTTAACAAACTCCATTTCTGCGATTTCTTTACTATCTGGGAAGAGATGGTGTGTTATTGGAAGGTTAGAGAAGAGCAGGGATTGTCTTTCTCCCTACAGCTTCTATCTGCATCTTTTTAGCATCAGCAAACTGTAGCAGGTCTAGTGCTATTTGGTACTTCAGAGTCAACCACTTAGCACTTTCCAAGGTGGCCCAAGAACTACCGATAAAATTCCCACCATATTCCCTTACCTCTTCTTACACCTTAATCCCCAGCCAGGTCCCTGAAGGCCACCTGGAAGCCCTCTGGTCATCATTACAGTTCTTGTTGTTATTCAGTCATTCACCCCTGTACGACTCTTTGCAACTCCATGAACTGCAGCACTCCAGGCTTCCCTGTCCTTCACCATCTCCTGGAGTTTGCTCAAACTCATGTCCATTGGGTCAATGATGCCATCCAGCCATCTCATCTTCTGTCATCCCCTTCTCCTCCTGCCTTCAATCTTTCCCAGCATCAGAGTCTTTTTTTTAATGAATCAGCTCTTCATGTTAGGTGGCCAAAGTATTGGAGCTTCAGCTTCAGCATCAGTCCTTCCAATAAATATTCAGAGTTGATTTCCTTTAGGATTGACTTGTTTGATGTCCTTGCAGTCCAAGGGGCTCTCAAGAGTCTTCTCCAACACCACAGTTCAAAAACATCAATTCTTTCATGCTCAGCCTTCTTTATGGCCCAACTCTCATATCTGTACAAGACTACTGGAAAAACCATAGATTTGACTATACTGACTTTTGTTGGCACAGTAGTGTCTCTGCTTTTTAATATGCTGTCTGTGTTTCTCATAGCTTTTCTTCCAAAGAGCAAGCACCTTTTAATTTCATGGCAGCAGTCACCATCTGCAGTGATTTTAGAGCCCAAGAAAATAAAGGCTATCATTATTTCCCCATCTATTTGCCATGAAGTGATGGGACCGAATGCCTGATCTTAGTTTTTTGAATGTTGAGTTTTAAGTCAGCTTTTTCACTCTCCTGTTTCTCCTTCAACAAGAGGCTCTTTAGTTCCTCTTCACTTTCTGCCATAAGTGTGGTGTCATCTGCATATCTAAGATTATTGATATTTCTCCCTGCAATCTTGATTCTAGCTTGTGCTTCATGCAGCCTGGCATTTCACATGATGTACTCTGCATATAAGTTAAATAAGCAGGGTGACAATATACAGCCTTGAAGAACTCCTTTTCCAATTTGGAACCAGTCCATTGTTCCATGTCCTGTTCTAACCATTGATTCTTGACCTGCATACAGGCTTCCTGGAGGCAGGTAAGGTGGTCTGGTATTCCCATCTCTTGAAAAAATTTCCATAATTTGTAGTGATCCACATAGTCAAAGGCTTTAGCATAGTCAATAAATCAGAAATGGATGTTTTTTTCTGGAATTCTCTTGCTTGATCTCTGGCTCCTTTGCTTTTCCTAAATTTAGCTTGAACATCTGGAAGTTCTGGGTTCATGTACTATTGAAGCCTAGCTTGGAGAATTTTGAGCATTACTTTACTAGCTTGTGAAATGAATGCAATTGTGTGGTTGTTTGAACATTCTTTGGCGTTGGCTTTCTTTGAGATGGGAAGGAAAAGTGACCTTTTTCAATCCTGTGGCCACTGCTGAGTTTTCCAAATTTGCTGGCATATTGAGTGCAGCACTTTCACAGCATCATCTTTCAGGATTTGAAATAGCTCAACTGGAATTCCATCACTTCCACTAGCTTTGTTCGTAGTGATGCTTTCTAAGGCCCACCTGACTTCACATTCCAGGATCTGACTCTAGGTGAGTGATCATGCCGTCATGGTTATCTGGGTCATTAAGACATTTTTGTATAGTTCATCCATGTATTATTGCCACCTCTTCTTAATATTTTCTGCTTCTGTTAGGTCCATATCTTTTCTGCCCGTTATTGTCCCCATCTTTGCATGAAATGTTCCCTTGATATCTCTAATTTTCTTGAAGAGATCTCTAGTCTTTCCCATTCTGTTGTTATTCTCTATTTCTTTGCATTGGTCACTTAGGAAGATTTTCTTATCTCTCTTTGCTTTCTTTGGAACTCTGCATTCGGATGGGTATGTCTTTCCTTTTCTCCTTTGCCTTTTGCTTCTCATCTTTTCTCAGCTACTTGTAAGCCTCCTCAGACAATCATTTTTCCTTTTTGCCTTTCTTTTTCTTAGGGATGAGTTTGATCACTGCCTCCTGTACAATGTTATGAAACTCTGTCCATAGTTCTTTAGGCACTCTGTCTATCAGATCTAATGCCTTGACTCTATTTCTTATTTCCACTGTATAATAGTAAGAAATTTGATTTAGGTCATACCTGAATGGCTAGTGGTTTTCCCTACTTTCGTCAGTTTAAGTCTGAATTTGGCAATAAGGAGTTCATGATCTGAGCCACAGTCAGCTCCTGGTCTTGTTTTTGCTGACTGTATAGAGCTTCTCCATTTTGGTTGCAAAGAATATAATCCATCTGATTTCAGTATTGCCCATCTGGTGATGTCCATGTGTAGAGTTATCTCTTGTGTTGTTGGAGAGGGTGTTTGCTCTGACCAGTGTGTTCTCTTGGCAAAACTCTGTTAGCTTTCGCTGTACTTCATTTTGTACTCCAAGGCCAAATTTGCCTGTTGCTGCAGGTGTTTCTTGACTTCCTACTTTTGCATTCCAGTCCCCTTTGGTGAAAAGGATACCATTTTTTTGCTGTTAGTTCCAGAAGCTCTTGTAGGTCGTCATAGAACTGCTCAACTTCAGCTTTTTCAGCATTAGTGTTTGGGGCATAGACTTGGATTACTGTGATATTGAATGGTTTGTCTTGGAAACAAACAGATCATTTTGTTGTTTTTAAGATTGTACCCAAGTACGGCATTTTGGACTATTTCGTTGGCTATGAAGGCTACTCCATTTCTTCTAAGGAATTCTTGTCCACAGTATAATGGTTATCTGAATTAAATTCGCCCATTATTAAGTTGTTTTGTTGAACTCTCAGTTCTGATGATACTTTTGAATTTTTTTATTTTTTTCTTGCTGTAGGGCCTGCAAATACTTCTTTTATATCCCATTTTTTCTTTAGCCTTTTGATATCTGAGTAACCAATTTTTACAGTAAGCAATCATGTTTGAAAAGCCTAGTTTGTTTCCTAATTCTTGAAAGTCCCTTAATGGATATGAACAGCATTGGTAAATTTGACAAATTAGTGAGTGTAACAAAGAGAAACTGACTCAGAAATACAGAGAACAAATCAGTTGTTGCCAGTAGGGAGAGGAAGGTTTAGGGGAAATATAGGGGTATGGGATTAAGAGGTACAATAAGCTGTAAGGGTATGTTGTATAACACAGGGAAGGTAGCCAACATTTTATAATAACTATAAATTGAGTAAAACCTTTAAAAATTGTTAATCACAATATTGTACATCAGTAATTTCCATTAGTATTGTGTAGCAACTATCAATTCAGTTTAGTCGCTCAGTCATGTCCAACTCTTTGTGACCCCATGGACTGCAGCATGCCAGGCTTCCCTGTCCATCACCAACTCCCACAGCTTGCTCAAACTCATATCCATCACGTCGGTGATGTCAAGTAACTATATTTCAATTAAAAAAGTGTTGGGAGATTTTGCCGTGGATGTGGTATAACCAGTCATATGTGTTACAAAGTTTGCCTATATGATTAATAAAATACATGATAATCTGGAAGTGTGGTATGCATTTGGGAAACTGCTAGTAATTCAGATAAAGACAAAAATATAAGTTGGTTTTGATAAAAGAGAAGTCCTTGCTGACATCACTGTTGTTAAGTCACTAAGTTGTGTCCTACTCTTTTGCAACCCCAGGGACTATAGCCTGCCAGAGTCTGCCCATGGGATTTCCCAGGCAAGAATACTGGAGGGAGCTGTTATTTCCTTCTCCAGGGGATCTTCCCTACCCAGGGATCAAACCCACGTCTTCTGCATTGGCAGGTGGATTATTTACCAATGATCCAGTCAGTGGAGCAGGGAGGACCTGCTAACATTGTTAAGAGTAGTTTAAATGACACATAGAATACAGAATACAGAGAAGAGTGTGATGAAACACTGAAGATATTAATCCAGCCTGTATATATCTCTATTGAAAAAAAAGTTTGCTTTGAAAGAATAGAGAAATAGGTAACAGACAAAGAAATAGGTGTGATCAAAGAGATTTTTATAATCTGGCAGAGAAAAGAACATATTTTGTGATGCTAATGGTTTCAATAAAATTCTAAGGAAAGCTTGATTATAATTAGCAAATTGCTAGGATAACTAGGTACTTATATGGTAAGCATTTCCTATGTATATGGTAAATCTTTATGTGGCCATAATTATGTTCATTTATGAATTAATTCAGTTCAGAAGAGCTCAGTCATTCAGTCGTGTCTGACTCTTTGCGACCCCATGAATTGCAGCACGCCAGGCCTCCCTGTCCATCACCAACTCCCGGAGTTTACTCAAACTCATGTCCATTGAGTCGGTGATGCCACCCAGCCATCTTATCCTCTGTCGTCCCCTTCTCCTCCTGCCTCCAATCCCTCCCACCATCAGGGTCTTTTCCAATGAGTCAACACTTCACATGAGGTGGCCAAAGTATTGGAGTTTCAGCTTCAGCATCAGTCCTTCCAATGAACACCCAGGACTGATCTCTTTTAGGATGGACTGGTTAGACCTCCTTGCAGTCCAAGGGACTCTCAAGAGTCTTCTCCAACACCACAGTTCAAAAGCATCAATTTTTCGGCGCTCAGCTTTCTTCATAGTCCAACTCTCACATCCATACATGACCACTGGAAGAACCATAGCCTTGACTAGACGGACCTTTGTTGGCAAAGTAATGTCTCTGCTTTTTAATATGCTGTCTAGGTTGGTCATAACTTTCCTCCCAAGGAGTAAGCGTCTTTTAATTTCATGGCTGCGGTCACCATCTGCAGTGATTTTGGAGCCCCAAAAATAAAGTCTGACACTGTTTCCACTGTTTCCCCATCTATTTCCCATGAAGTGATGAGACCAGATGCCATGATCTTAGTTTTCTGAATGTTGAGCTTTAAGCCAACTTTTTCACTCTCCTCTTTCATTTTCTTCAAATGGCTCTTTAGTTCCTCTTCACTTTCTGCCATTAAGGGTGGTGTCATCTGCATATCTGAGGTTATTGATATTTCTCCCGACAATCTTGATTCCAGCTTGTGCTTCTTCCAGTCCAGCATTTCTCATGATGTACTCTGCATATAAGTTAAATAGGCAAGGTGACAATATACCGCCTTGATGTACTCCTTTTCCTATTTGGAACCAGTCTGTTGTTCCATGTCCAGTTCTAACTGTTGTTTCCTGACCTGCATACAGGTTTCTCAAGAGGCAGGTGAAGTGGTCTGGTATTCCCATCTCTTTCAGAATTTTCCACAGTTTATTGTGATCCACACAGTCGAAGGCTTTGGCATAGTCAATAAAGCAGAAATAGATGTATTTCTGGAACTCTCTTGCTTTTTCGATGATCCAGCAGATCTCTGGTTCCTCTGCCTTTTCTAAAACCAGCTTGAACATCTGGAAGTTCATGGTTCACGTATTGCTGAAGCCTGGCTTGGAGAATTTTGAGTATTACTTTACTGGCATGTGAGATGAGTGCAATTGTGTGGTAGTTTGAGCATTCTTTGGCATTACCTTTCTTTAGGATTGGAATGAAAACTGACCTTTTCCAGTCCTGTGGCCACTGCTGAGTTTTCCAAATTTGCTGACATATCGTATGCAGCACTTTCACAGCATCATCTTTCAGGATTTGAAATAGCTCAACTGGAATTCCATCACTTCCACTAGCTTTGTTCATAGTGATGCTTCCTAAGGCCCACTTGACTTCACATTCCAGGATGTCTGACTCTAGGTGAGTGATCACACCATCGTGATTATCTGGGTTGTGAAGTACTAGTGTTGACAAATAATAGTTGCTCAGTAACTATTTGAAAGACTTATTCTATATTTTAGCATATCTATTTTCATTAACTTTTATATATAAATCTAATTTTAAATAGATTTTTGTTGCCAAGTTGAAAGGACTTCTGCAATAAAATTTTTTTAATTAGATTTCACATAATTCTAAGCAACACCATTACTTGCTCTTGTCATCTCATCTAGATATAGTACTATGAGTGATGTGTTTATAATAGCAATACAGAAGAGAGAAAAAAAGAGCCAAGGTCCCACTCATTGTGGACAAGACCACCATCCTCCCCATCTGCATAAAATCAGGATGCACAAAATCTAAATCATCTTGAAACAGTTAAGTAGATATATCCATCTCCCAACAACTCCAACAACAGGAAGGAGTTGCCTGTATCGAAAACTTGATGCTTGATAAAGAGAAAATAATCTCTCTCTCACACACACACACTCACAAAAATTTAATGATATCATATTCACATGTTCTAGAGAGACAGAGTCACCACATGCCACAGATGACCAGATGGGAGGAGTACTAAGAGAATGGGTTCCTCCACGCCGTGACAAGCTGAGAAAGCAAGGACCTGTGGACAGATGCCTTCTGTGGGGTCAGGTGGAGTATACAAGCAGAAGCTGCAAGGGGATTACATTAGTTTCTTTGAATGTCATTAGGTCTCAGTTATAGGAAAGTGAACAGGGTAATTTGTAGCAATAGCAAGCCTTATCACACTGGTGCTTATTGCAGCCTCTTTGTGGGGATATTAAAGCAGCCAGAAAATAAAGTTTTAAAATTTGCAGTACAAGTTAACATTCCTCTCATCCAGTCTCAGAAGCAAAGACAGAAGTGGGACAAGAAAAGTATGCAAAGAAATGATGGCAGAAAACTTCACAAATTTGGTTAAAGCTATAAACCTAAAAGCTAAAGCTGAATTAAATTTTTTTAAAGGATAAACTCAAAGAGATCAAAGACACATTATCACTAGACTTATGAAAACTAAAGAGAAGGAAAAATTTCTCAAAAGTGACCACAAAGAAGCAAGACATTAATTGTAGAGGACCCACCAATTTGATTGATAGTAGACCTCTTATCTGAAAATTCTGGAAGCCAGAAGGAAGGACATGACCTTTTTCAAGTTTTGAAAGAAAAATGTTAACCACAAATTCTTGATGAAAACAAACATCAAGAATGAGAAAAAATAAAGACATTCTCAGACAAAAGAAAACTAAAAAAAAGAATTGTTAGTGAACATTAACTTAAAATTCCACTTTTAAAAGTAAGGTAAAGCATTCTAAAGGGAAGTGGGATTTTAAAGTTGCCTTGAAGCACTATATCGTAATACCTAGAACACCCACTAAAAAACATACAATGCAACATATCAATATTCAAAAGCACTATGAATAAATCAAGATAAAGTCTTAAAAAACAAACTTTTAAAGTCACCTATAGAAATGTAAGAAAAGAGGAAACCAACAAAATGCAAAACATTAGTTATCATCACATACTTAAGATCTAAGATATGAATAATTAGTAAAATATAAGTAGTCAAAATACAACAGTTAAAAGACAGATTAAAATAAACCCAATCCAACTATAGCAATTTTATTTTAAACCTAACATACACAGGTTGAAAGTAAAAAAATTGAAATAATATACTTTGTAGATATTAGTAGAAAAGTACAGGAATACTTATATTAATATCAAATAAAGTAGACTTCAGAACATAGAGAATTACTAGATACTAAGAGAGCCATTACATAATGAAAAAGTTTCCATCTGCCAAGAAGACACAGTGATCTTAACTATGCATGATTGTATACTCAACAGAGCCTCAAAATATATGGCTTCTGCCACTGCTAAGCTGATTACCACTGTGATTCTCTATTTTTGCTGGTCTCTCTAGTTTTGGATGATATTTTGCCTTGTGACCTCAGATCTCTGATAGTTATAAGAAAAGTCATTGATTTCCATTTTTCAGATATGTCTTGATGTGAGGATGGGAATGACAAGTTCCAAGCTCTTTATATATCAAGGGTAACATTTTGAGTCAAGAGATTATCTTTTTTTCTTTCCATTTAGCACTTCATCCTTAAAAATTCCCCTCACATATCAAGTACCTAATGAAAATTTTCATGTCACTTTCTTCCCATTTTTATTTGATTTGATTTGATCAACCTCATACCCTTCTTTGCTCTCCTTGTCCTACTTTTACTAATGCTATCGCCTTCATCTGTAATCTTTGAATTGCTTGGTGGGCTCTCTATGTTAGGAAAGTGTGTATCATTCATCTCAGTGTTTGTAATGTGTAGCACTTTATCTAGCATGTAGGGCTTAATTTTCATAAGCGAGAATAATGAATACTATGATCAATATGATGCCTAACCTTAAGTTACATGTTTTAGTTGGAGTAACAGGGAAACTAATAGGCATTCTATATACAAGGTAAAAAGTACAAAAATTGCTGAGTGCACAGGTGCTATGTATGAGAGGATTAAGTTTCATATATTCTAGAGAAGTGGAAACCTGAACTCGATTTGAAAGAGTTGCTTGAATCAAACAAAAAGGGGTCCCAGGGGGACCAATCTTGAAAGAACAGAGATGACATCTTGAGTGAGAGTGTGACTGTGACTGACCGCATGGTGGGGTGAAGACTCACTGATCCGTATGTTGGAACATTATGTGTAAGACTGGCTGAAGCTGGGCAGAAGGCATGACAGCGTCCCCTTTCTTGATGAAGTGGAAGACAAGGTCGTTTGCTCTGAGTCAGAGGAGTGTGTCAGGTGGGAGTCTCAAGGAGAACCCTAACGTCTGAAATAGTGTATTATGAAGGGAATGAGGGCAGTGACCTTTGAAAGTGGCTCAAAACAGGAAGGGGCGACTTCAAGGGGACGGAGGAGAGATTCCGGAACAAGGCAATGTGAGAGAGGGTTTGAAGGTCGGGAGGACATAGACAAGTGTGGGGCCATGATGTGTGCAGGGCACTTGGCACTCTACCAAAGAAATAAGCCTGAGGCCGCCACTGGAATCATGACAGTGATAATGGTGAGGAAGCGGACAAGGCAATGTTCAGTCACGCTCAACTCTGTGCAACCCCATGAACGGTAACCCACCAGGCTTCTCTTTCCAGGGGATTCTCCAGGCAAGAATACTAGAGCGGGTTGCCATTTCTTCTCCCAGAGGATCTTGATCCAGGAATCAAACCCGTGTCTCCTACTACGCCTTGCATTGTCCGGTGGATTCTTTACTGCTGAGCCACTGGGGGAAGTCCCAGCTAATAGTTTCTACTAAAATACTTAGCTTTGACATTGGCATCTATTTATTTCTACTGTTGTATCTAGGTAAAGCATCTGCCTGGGAGACCTGGGTTCGATCCCTGGGTCGCGATGATCCTCTGGAGAAGGAAATGGCAACCCACTCCAGTACTCTTGCCTGGAAAATCTCATGGACAGAGGAGCGTGGTAGGCTACAGTCTACAGGGTCACAAAGAGTTGGACACGACTGAGTGACTTCACTTTCACTTTTGTATCTAGGGGGAAAAATGATGAGTTTTGTGGCTGAAACTTGTTGTTTAGTTACTCAGTCATGTCTGACTCTTTGCAACCCTGTGGGCTGCAGCATACCAGGCTTCACTGAATCTATATAACACTAAATATTTTTCATTTTAGCTTCATTAAAACAGTTCTGGCTTCTCATGTGAAGTTTTCAACAATTTCCTGTATTATTCTCCTGGTGCTTGTCTCTTTTTATTCTAGTCCATTCTACTCATTATCACCAAGTGAATCATCCTAACTGTTCTCCCAGTGAACTCATTCTTCTGAAGCACATTCTCAATGTTTCAACATTACTTGATCAACTGCTAATGTTCCTGTTGCAGACAGGTGAAACAGATCCTGGCTACTTGACACAAGAACTATCATTCCACCAGTAGAAAATGGTTCATAAATTTAAATAAACCACAATAAGACCAGGCTTAAGAAAGTTTAGAAAACAGGCTGACTTGATGATCTAGACAGAAACATTGAGGATGTTTCCATGGGAGTTTATCAATTGCAATATCATCATATAGTTTGGGAAACTTAAATTTCTAGTAAGAGAGTGCCACTGGCTTAAGTTAGTTCCCTTGACATTAGGAACAAGATATCTTTATTTACCATCCAACAAAATTGTATCCAAAGGAAAATCAGAGTTTGTTAGCAGAAGACAGGGAAGTAGAGCTAAGTGGGAGTGAACAGAAACTAAAACAAGTCCAAAAATCAAAACTCAGGTATGTTTTGAATATAGTCCAACGATCTTAGCCTGATAGCCAACCTCTTCTTTTCTTATGGCTTCCATATACTGTTTTGGTGTCATACAACATTCCAACATATTGTTATATAAATAACATCACTGACTCAATGGACATGAGTTTGAGCACGCTCTGGGAGATGGTGATGGACAGGGAAGCCTGGCATGCTGCAGTCCATGGGGTCACAAAGAGTAGGACATGACTGAGCAACAACATTCCAACATATTGTTATAGAAATAAAGTCAGAAAATAAGTAATAGAAAAATGGTCCACCACTTACTGAGTCGGACACGACTTAGCGACTAAACCACCAGCAGCACTCTCACTTTTACTTTGGCACCCTTGGTCTCCCATCTTAGATTAAATGAAACACAACATCGCTACAGCTTAACTTCTCTGGCTTATGGTGCACAGCTGTTTAACAATGTAGTTTAAAGCGCCCGTGAAAATCTCAGATAATCATATACATCTTTATCAGATGATTTAGACTTGGGAAAGTCAGTGTGGTTTTTGAAGGAAAACAAACAAGTAAAAAGACTTACCACCTCTTCTTGAATTTATTAATTTTATTTAGATGTGAGTAATTAATAAATCATTAAATTTTAGTGACTATCTGTCATTGAGCTACATGTTGAAGTTATAATAGTAAAAAAAAGAGAAATTAGAATTCTCGACTCTCATTACAAGTGACATTGACAAATATTAAGCAAATAAACAACAAATGCACTATTTAATTAATAATTATCCTAAGCCCTCAAAAGGAACATATACTTCTTTTTCAACGCCTGGCTATAACATTTACATAATGTAAAATTAACTGCTTAAAGTATTTTCAGCATTTGGACAGATCCTCACACAGACACATTTATTGATACTGTGATAATTATGGCATGTTTCTAGTTTCAGTTTTTTTTTTAAGAACTAAAACTACAAAGGCAAATGAGCATCTTTTCCTCACTGAGTTTATTGTGTAATGAGGGTGAGCCTGTTCTACTGCGCGCATGCATTTAAAGTTAACAAGATTATTAAAACACATAAATTAATGGTTCTGTTAATCTTTAATTTGGTATGATGTATATCAGATACAAATTATCAGTTACAATAAATATGCATGTGCTTGAAATAAATTATAAGATGAGAAATGTAGCTTAATTAAGATTTTAAATTGTCAAGAAATCTACTTCCAAGTAATTTAAAGTTAATATAAATTATTGATGTTTCAAATATTAGTTACATCCTGTACTGATTAAACATAGATTAATTAATTAATTAATAGATTAATTAATAGTTATCTGTTGTATTGCCTTAAGCATTCTAATTTCATATCTTAAATGATCCTTCCCTGTTAGAAGTAGAGAAATGATAATGCAGAGCTGTTCAGAATATGACATCTGGAGCCACATTATAAAGTTCTAGGCCCCTCACCACTCATCATTGAATTTGGTCCTTGGATAAATTACTTAGGTACTCAGTGCTTTGTTTCTTTGTCTGAAGACTGGAAATCACAACAGTATCTGCCTTTTGAGATAGTTTTGATTGTTAAATGAGGTACCATTGTGTATTACATAACTTTTAATTAGATTAGTGCCTAGAAGAAAATGATTTCTTATTGAACATGAATATATTTTGGTGGATGAAAAGGAAACAAAAAGTTAACATAAAGCTTTTTTAAAAAGCTATCAAGCTTTTAAAAAATGTATTTTTGAATAAGTCTTTCCAATAAAAAATTTGCTTACTATAGGTGTTTGTTTCTCTAGCTTTTAAAATAATGTCATCATTTTTTTGTATAAAGTATCATGACATCACAGCTTCCCAGGATTATCATAATAGGTGTAAACTTTCCCGTAAGCATTTGACGTCAATTCCCATTGATATAGAAGTGCTTATGAGCCAGTATTTCATGGAACTATTCAACCTCAAAAACCATTTTTAGATAAATCATCCAGGACAAATACAGTGCCTGGAATTCAGGTCATGCTAACTGAGGAAACGTGACTGATTTTTAAAAATATATTTAGTCATTGTCTGTTTTAATTATGCAATTTATTTGTAGGCTGACATGTAGTGAAGCCCATTTGCAAATTTAATTTTTCATATTGGCCAAGAAATTTAAAACAGTGGGTTGGGTATATTTATAACATAAATCTGCAATGAAAAATACTGTTCTTTGTGTTTCTCCTCATAATACTCTAAGAAGAACCACAAGGCTGAATCCCAATAATGCAATGTATACCTGAAATTAGTATACATAAGAAGAATGACAAGATCATAAAAATTGTTAAGAATGATTAGAAAAGGATGACATGACATCAAAACACCCCCTCTTTCAGGAGATCTTTCTATATGCTGAGTTTTTTGAGAATCTGACATTTAAAAATAGTTTCAATCTGAAGAGAAGAAATTACTCACTGTAGGGAGAAATGAATTTGCCTTAATAGGTATAGCTGCTTGGGGTGTACAGGTCACATATGTGATTTTTCCCTCCTTCAAACTCTTCAAACTAGATGCAAAATTCATAGAAAGCCATCACAAAGAAATGAGTTCAGTTTAAGGGGAAAAAAAACAACAACACATTTACTTAAGGCTTAGAATGAGCTTCTCTATTTTGTGCATGTGCTTAATATTTTCGTATTATATTTATCTCTTGGTAAATATTTATCTCACTGACACTGAGAAGTTTCATTGAAAAGATACATCCTGAGTTTCTCAGACTAACTTCAAATACCACACAGATGGCTGATTTCATAGTAGTGAAGATAAAGATAATGAATCTTGTTAAAATTTTCACGATTGTATAGCATTTGTCTTTTCAACAAAGTGCTTTGTTAAATTCACCTGAAACAATTTGTATGTATATACATTGTCAATGAATAGTGCAGTTGGGCATATTTTCTGTTACAGATTTTAATACAAGTTCTTCTCTTCAGGTTACCTGCCACTCTAGAAGTTATAGAAATGTAAGTTTCAGTTTAATAGAAATTTAACTTTAAATCACATAAAGAATACAATAGAAAGCTTTTCAACCTCTACCCCTGGCCAGAAATTCCTGCATTTCATCTTATGGCAGTCTTTCCTAAACTTAAATAATGTAAACCATATTTAACCAGTTAAATAGCTTAAAGCTAAAGTATCTATAAATTATCAAGCTAATAAGCTTGAAATTATCCATGGGATTTCCCGGGCAAGAATACTGAAGTGGAAAAAAAAAAAAGAATACTGAAGTGGGTTGCTATTTTCTTCTCCATAGGGGATCTTCCCGACCCAGGAATCAAAACTGGATCTCCTGCATTGCAGGTGGATTCTTTGCCAACAGAGCTATGAGAGAATCCCACAATTGCTTTTAAATATTCAGCTATTAAATGAAGACTTAGGTATTCTCTTTCAAAAATTGCATTTAAAAGGATTATTTATTACAATTCCATATCAGTGCAACTGAAAAATCTTTCAGTGTTTTCTCTTTTTAAAATTTTTAACTGAAGGATAATTGTTTTACAATGGTGCTGTTTACTGCCATACATTAACATGAATCAGCCATAAGTATACATGAGTGTTTTATGTTTGTAAGCCATGTACAAATATAAATACAATTTGACCTGTAAATCTAGGGAAAGACAAACAAATAGCTCTAGAGTGTTAGAGAGAATGACGAAGATGTTGTTCTGGGATTAGAGAATTATTTAAATCCACCTATCTGGTTTCTTAGTAACAAAAAACCAGTCATTGCAAAATAGGTATGCTTTGTCTTCTTTTAAGTCATCGGTCCAATTAATAAAGTGGGACCATACAATATAAAATATGACCATTTTCAGGAATTGTCTTGCAATTCACTCTGTGGATGACCACTGCTAAACCAATTACAGTGTAATCCACATCGATCATGGAGACAGTCAAATGAATGGCTAGACTGCTAATTTCCCATGTAAACCTTCAATTTCAATACTCCAATTTCTCTGTCATAGGTTTTCTATTTTGTGCTTTAAATCATGTTTTGCTGCATTTTCTGTAATGCTCAAGCGTGTTTGTAGCTCAGGACTTCACACAGTGTGGATGCTTTAAAAAATTTTGTTGAGCGGTTTCTTCAGTAATTATCACTGTTCTGTCAGACCTCTTTACAACACCATTTACCTTCCTTGAAGTAGAGGGGGAGTTCTGTGTGATTTTAAAAAGTGTCTTTTGTCAGACCAGCAGTGTGCTTGCTGCTCAGAAGAGAATCATGCAGATTCTACATTGTTATTCATTTAAAATAAATTAAATAACAGGACAGCCATTTACTTAAACCTTAACCTCCAGTGAGGAGGAGAGATGATCATCATAAAACTGATAGTTCTTGCGTGTGTGTAGTGTGTGTGAATGTGTGTGCATGTGAATGTGAGCATGTGTGTGTGTGTGAAAGTGTGTGAATGTGTGTATATATACGTATGTGTGAATGCATGTGTGGATGTGTGTGTGTGTATACATGCACAGGCATACATGTGCATAAGTGCATGGAGAACTCTAGCAGGCAGTGAGCTGTGAGCTGCCGAGTTCTTTGATTCTCTAAATCACTCTATGGCGCTGTTATCATCCTCACTTTGAGAGGGACCGAGATGGCAACACAGGCTCCCGAACATCTTGCATGAGCAGCTCACGGCGGCACCCCTTGCGGAGCTGCACATACAGAGCTGAGAGAAACCCAGAAACTAGCTGAGCGACTCCTCCACCTCAGGTGACTGAGAAGATACCAACATCAAAGTGGGTAGAAAAAGCTGAGACATCCTCTCCCCAGAAACCCCACTCCTGGCACAGAGCCACATACTTAGGAGGGAACCCCTAACTACTAGCTTCTCTCTGAGGAGTGAATGGTTTGAAGCACACCTCTAACGGACCAACTTTTAAGGCTTCCATGTGAGGGACGGTTCTGAAAGTCAAAGGGGCTTATGTCCACAAGACCATCTGGGCTATAGAAAACCAAGAACACCCAGTTCTTAACAAGCACTCAAGAATTAACCACACTATCACCCCAGGGCTCAACATAGAAGGAGCAGGCAAAAATGCCCAGGCTCTCAGTCTTTACTTGGAAGGGATTTTATTACATGCTTCACATGATGCTTCCTTTCTCAGGTCTAATTTGCCTGTGTCTAGGAGCAAGCTGCGATTCTCCATGATGTCAGGAGGCAGTGGGCACTTCCACTGCTTCCTTCCTCCAGCGCACTCTAACAATAAAACCAGATCACCAACATTTTTCTTGAAATAGCGCATTTAAAGACCCTGGGTCCCAGTTTTTATGACAACCACCTGAGGGGTGTGACCATCAGATCGCCTGTCTCTGACAGTCAGTACAGCTTGCATTCACAACACCAACAGAACTACAGTGGAGTTGTTTGGTTTTGTTGTTTTACTTTTTTTAAAAAAGTTGAAGTATTGTTACAATATTGTGTCAGTTTCAGGCATATAGCAAAGTGATTTGTGTGTGTGTGTGTGTGTGTATTCTTTTTCAGATGCTTTTCCCTTTAAAGTTATTACAGAATTGAGCATAGTTCTTTGTGTTACACATTAAGCCCTTGATTGTTTTTTGTTTATATATCAGTTCAGTTCAGTCGCTCAGTCGTGTCCAACTCTTTGCGACTCCATGGACCACAGCACGCCAGGCCTTCCTGTCCATCACCAACTTCCGGAGTTGACGCAAAGTCATCTCCATTGAGTCAGTGATGCCATCCAGGCATCTCATCCTCTGTCATCCCCTTCTCCTCCTGCCCTCAATCTTTCCCAGTGTCAGAGTCTTTTCAAGTGAGTCAGTTCTTCACTTCAGGTGGCCAAAGTATTGAAGCTTCAGCGTCAACATCAGCCCCTCCAATGAACACCCAGGACTGATCTCCTTTAGGATGGACTGGTTGGGTCTCCTTGCAGTCCAAGGGACTCTCAAGAGTCTTCTCCAACACCACAGTTCAAAAGCATCAATTCTTTGGTGCTCAGCTTCCTTTATAGTCCAACTCTCACATCCATACGTGACTACTGCAAAAACCATAATCTTGACAAGATGGACCTTTGTTGGCAAAGTAGTGTCTCTGCTTCTTAATATGCTGTCTAGGTTGGTCACAACTTTTCTTCCAAGGAGTAAGCATCTTTTAATTTCCTGGCTGCAGTCACCATTTTCAGTGATTTTGGAGCCCCAGAAAATAAAGTCTGACACTGTTTCCCCATCTATCTGCCATGAAATGATGGGACCAGATGCCATGATCTTAGTTTTCTGAATGTTGAGCTTTAAGCCAACTTTTTCACTCTCCTCCTTCACTTTCATCAAGAGGCTTTTTAGTTCCTCTTCACTTTCTGCCATTAAGGGTGGTGTCATCTGCATATCTGAGGTTATTGATATTGCTCCCGGCAATCTTGATTCCAGCTTGTCTTCTTCCAGCCCAGCGTTTCTCATGATGTACTCTGCATATAAGTTAAATAAGCAGGGTGACAATATATACAGCCTTGACGTACTCCTTTTCCTATTTGGAACCAGTCTGTTGTTCCATGTCCAGTTCTAACTGTTGCTTCCTGACCTGCATACAGGTTTCTCAAGAGGCAGGTCAAGTGGTCTGGTATTCCCATCTCTTTCAGAATTTTCCATGGTTTATTGTGATCCACACAGTCAAAGGCTTTGGCATAGTCAATAAAGCAGTAATAGATGTATTTCTGGAACTCTCTTGCTTTTTGGATGATCCAGCAGATGTTGGAAATTTGATCTCTGGTTCCTCTGCCTTTTCTAAAACCAGCTTGAACATCTGGAAGTTCATGGTTCACATATTGCTGAAGCCTGGCTTGTAGAATTTTGAGCATTACTTTACTACCGTGTGAGATGAGTGCAATTGTGTAGTTGTTTGAGCATTCTTTGGCATTGCCTTTCTTTGGCCACTTCAGCATTCTTGCCTTGAGAGTCCCATGAACAGTATAAAAAGGCAAAAAGATAGGACACTGAAGGTTGAACTCCCCAGGTTGGTAGGTGTCCAATATGCTACTGGAGATCAGTGGAGAAGTAACCCCAGAAAGAATGAAGAGACGGAGCCAAAGCAAAAACAACACCCAGTTGTGGATGTGACTGGTAATAGAAGCAAGGTCCGATGCCGTAAAGAGCAATATCGCATAGGAACCTGGAATGTTAGGTCCATGAATCAAGGCAAATTGGAACTGGTCAAACAGGAGATGGCAAGAGTGAACATCAACATTTTAGGAATCAGCGAACTAAAATGGACTGGAATGGGTGAATTTAACTCAGATGACCATTATATCTACTACTATGGGCAAGAATCCCTTAGAAGAAATGAAGTAACCATCATAGTCAACAAAAGAGCCTGAAATGTTTATAGATATATACACACACACACACACACACACACATATATATATATATAAATGTATATATGTTAATTTCAAACTCCTAAATTATTCCTCCTCCCTATTCTCCCCTTTGGTAATCATAAGGTTGATTTTGTGTCTGTGAGTCTCTTTCTGTTTTGTATATAAGTTCATAGCTTTTATTTAAATTTTTTGAAGTTTCAGTCTTATTGAGGTATAATCAACATGACAATTATAAGATATCTAACGTGTGTATTGTGATGATTTGATGCATGTATACAAATGAAAGGGTTTCTGAGTTGTTGTACATGGCAGTATTATCTTTCTCATCACTGAATAAAATTCCACTGTGTGTGTATGTATTATAGGTGCAAACACATTTCGCCTTTAGCCATTCATTCTTTGCTGGGCACTTAGGTTTCCATAGTTTGCCTATTGTGAATAATGATGCCATGAACATGGGGGTGCAGATGTCTCTTTGAGATCCTCTTCTCAGTTTTTGGATATATATGAAGTAATGGAAGTTCTGGGTCATATGATAGTTCTATTTTAATTTTGCTAGAAACTTCCCTACTGTTCTCTGCACTGACTGCACCAATTATATTCCTACCCACAATGCACAAGGGTACCCTTTTGTCTATATGCTCAGCAATACTTGTTATCTCTTGTCTTTTTGATGAGAGACATCCTAACAGGTGAGAGACAATACCTCATTGTAGTTTTAATTTGCGTATTCCTAGTGACTGGTGATGTGGAGTGCTCTTTCTCATATCTGTTACCATTTGTATGTCTTACTTGAAGAAATATCTATCATATCTTTGTCCCATTTTATAATTGAGTTATTATCTTTTTGGTTATTGAGTAATGTAAATGTCATTTATGTTTTGGATGTTAACCCTTTTGGATATGTGGTTTGCAAATATACTCTCTCGTTGCATACGTTGCCCTTTTATTTTGTTAGTTTCCTTTGCTGTGCAGAAGCTTTTAGATTCTTGTAGTCCACTTTTTATTTTGGTTTCCTGTGTTTTGGTATTATATCTAAAAAAATCTTTGCCAGAAACAAAGTCAAGGAACTTGGACTTCTCAGGTGACAAAAGTAGTAAAGAACGCACAGGAGATATAAGAGACACAGGTTTGATCTCTGCGTCGGGACGGTCCCCTGAAAGATGGCAGGGCAACCCACTGCGGTGTTCTTGCGGGGAGAATCCCATGGACAGAGGAGCCTGGTGGGCTACAGTCCGTAGGCTCGCACGGAGTTGGACATGCCTGAAGCAACGTAGCACCACGTAGTATGAAATGAGGAACTGTGTCAGCAGCTTTGTTCTTTCTCAAGATTGCTTAGACTGTTTGAAGTGTTTTGTTATTTTACACCCATTTTAGGGCTTTTCTATTTCTGTAAAAAGTGTCATTGGATTTCTGATAGAGATTGCATTTAATCAGTAGATTGCTTTGGGTGGAATGGTCACTTTTAAACATTAATTCTTAGAATCCATGAGCACAGGGTATCTTTTCATGTATCTGTGCTTCTAAAGATCCAGTTGTTAGCATGGTGATGTTTGGCAGAAATGAACACAATACTGTAAAGTGATCATCCTTCAATTAATAATAAATAAATTTAATTTAAAAAGAAGCAGTTTTTAAATGGGAGCAGGAGTACCTCACCCCCATACCATGATTATACACCCATACTCAACACAGAAGAAACAGGCAAAATTGCCCATCTCCTAGTTTTTCCTGCGTGGAGGCTTAACTGCATACTTTTCCAGCTGATACTTGAGGATCTGGCTTCTAATTACCCTGCTAGGTGCCGACTGCAAGCATTCCCTTTGGTGTACTGACAGGTCTTGGCACACCCTCAAATACTGGGAGCCCCTGAGAACAAAGACTGCGGCTTGGACAATCACAAAGGATTGAGCGAAAACCTAGAGCTTGAACTGGGCTGACTGATAGACTTCATCTCCTACAAGAGAGCAGTCTGTCAAGATTAGGAGACGTGAGTGTCTTACCTAATGTTCAAAAACCAACTTGGAAAGGCAAGGGAAAGGAAGAAATATGGGAATATGTTCCAATCAAAAGAACAAGATAAATCTTTAGAAAATGATCTTAGTGAAAAGGGGGTAGGTGATTTACCAAATAGAGGGTTCATGTAGACAAGCCAAAGAAAGCAGAGGTAGCTATATTTATATCAAAGAAATTAGACTTTAAGCCAAGATGGCAACAAGAGACAAAGAAGGCCATTGTATCATAATAAAGAGGTCAATTTATCAAGATTATATAACAATTATAAATATTTATACACCCAATGTCAGAGTACATAATTATATAAAGCAAATATTAACAGATCTGAAGAGAGATATAGACAACAGTACAGTAATAGGGGACTTCAATACCCCACTTTCAATAATGGTTGATTATCCAGAGAGGAAATCAATAGGGAAAGAGTGGACTTAGGCTAAATGATAGATATAACAAGCACACACAGAACATTCATTCTAACAATAACAGAATACACGTTCTTCACAATGCCCTTTGAACATTTTCTGGGACAGATTAAATGTTACGCCACAAAACAAGTCTTAATAAATTTAAAAAGATTGAAATCATATCAGACATATTTTTTCAAGCACAGCAGTATGAAACTGGAAGCCAACTGCAAGAGGAAAAAGTGAAAATGCACAAATATGTAGAGATTAAACAGCCTGCTCCTTAACAACAAATGGATCAAAAAAAAAAAAATTGTGAGACAAATGAAGTTGGAGACACAACATACCAAACTTATGAGATGCAGCAGAATCAGTTGGAAGACAGAAGTTGGTAGTGATAAATGCATACATTTAGAAAAAGGAAAGATCTCAAACAAATGACCTAGCTTTAGACCTCAAGGAACTAGAAAAAAAAAGAACAAACTAAGCTCATTAGTAGAAGGAAGGAAATAACATAGATCAGAGCAGATCAAAACCACAGCGATATGTTACCTTACACCTGTTAGGATGTCTGTTATCAAAAAGACAAGAGATAAATGGTGGCAAGGATGTGAAAAACTGGGACTCGTGAATTGTAGGTGGGGAAATAAATCAGTGTGACTTCTCTCTGAAGCAGTATGCAGATTCCTCAGAAAATTAAGAATACTGTATGATCCAGCATTCTCACTTCTGTGTGTGTATACATATATTTCCAAAGGAAAGGAAATCATGATCCTGAGGAAGTATTTCTACTTGCATGTTCGTGACAGCATTATTCACAATAGCCAAGGTATGGAAACACCCTAAGTGCCTATGAACCAATGAATGAATAAAGAAAATCCTTCTCCTCTGTCCTTGGACTTCTCCAAGGAAGAACACTGGAGTGGGTAGCCATTCCCTTCTCCAGGGGATCTTCCCAATCCAGGGATCAAACTTCAGGTCTCCTGAATTGCAGTTAGATTCTCTACTGTCTGGGCCACCAGGGAAGCCATTATTCCCATACCCACACTCACACCCCATAACAGCATGCACCTCCACCTCAGCAGGTGAACATTGTCTGGCCACTGCAGAGCATCTGCTTCTCCTTGCCCTTCAGCCTAAGTTGCATTTTTCATTCTAGACATCCTGTTCTGTGTCCTGGTGGGTACCCTCTGGGAATCAGAGAGTAACTCTCATTCCAGGCAGCAGCATTAGCTGCAAGAGTCAGCAGTGAGGTCACTGTGAGTCCCACCCATGACCTGCCAACAGTGTTGATCCAAAAAGAGCATTCTCCATTTTGTGGCCTCCACCACTCTGACTCTTGAGAGTCCCTTGGACTGCAAGGAGATCCAACCAGTTCATCCTAAAGGAGATCAGTCCTGGGTGTTCACTGGAAGGATGGATGTTGAAGCTGAAACTCCAGTACTTTGGCCACCTGATGCGAAGAGCTGACTCATTGGAAAAGACCCTGATGCTGGGAAAGATTGAGGGCAGGAGGAGAAGGGGACGAGGATGAGATGGTTGGATGGCATCACCGACTCGATGGACATGGGTTTGGGTGAACTCTGGGAGTTGATGATAGACAGGGAGGCCTGGCATGCTGTGGTTCATGGGGTTGCAAGGAGTCGGACACGACTGAACTGAACTGAACTGAACCACTCTGCAATGACCTAGAACACACAAACACACACACACACACACACACACACACACACACACACACACATATAAAACTCAGCCTTAAAAAGAAGGAAATTCTGTAGTTTTTAATAATATAGCTGATCCTGGAGGGCATTAAACTATGTAAAATAAGTAAGAGAAAAAAAGATACTGCATGGTTTTATTTATATATGGAATTTAAAAAAAATAGTTGAACTATCAACAGTAGTGGGAGAATTAGGTAGAGGCTGGTAAAAGGATACACACTTTCAGTTTTAAGATGAATATATTGTGAGGGCCTAATACATAACATGGTGACATAGTCAGTAAAACTATATTTTATAATAGAAGTTTGCTAAGAGAGTAGAAGCATTAAGTGTTTTCACAAAAATAAGAGAAAAATTAAATACATGAAGTGATGGGTAATTAAGTTGGTAATGGGAATTCTTTCATAATGTATATGTACCTCAAATTATCACACTGTACACTTTAAATATATTCTAATTTTGTTGATTATACCTCAGTGAAGGGACTTTTTCATCCATTATTGCATCAGTTGCATTTTCTGCCCATTTCTCTCCTTCTGAGATCCTTATAATGGACATGTTGCTCCTCGGGAGCTAAGTTGTGTCCGACTCTTTGTGATCCCATAAACTGCAACACATCAGGCCTCCCTGTGCTTCACTATCTCACTGAGCTTACTTAAACTCATGTCCATTGAGACAGTGATGCCATCCAAGCATCTCATCCTCTGTCGCCCCCTTCTCCTCTTGCCCTCAGTCTTTCCCAGCACTTGGGTCTTTTCCAATGAGTTGGCTCTTTGCATCTGGTGGCCATAGTATGGGAGCTTCAGCTTCAGTATCAGCCTTTCCAATGAATATTCAGGACTGATTTCCCTTAGGATTGACATGTTTCATCTCCTTGCTGTCCAAGGGACTCTCAAGAGTCTTCTCCAACACCGCAGTTCAAAAGCACCAGTGCTTTGACACTCAGCCTTCTTTTATGGTCCAAACCTCACATCTTTACATGACTACTGGAAAAAACGATAGCTTTGACTATACAGACCTTTGTCAGCAAAGTGATGTCTCTGCTTTTTAATATGCTTCCTAGGTTTGTCATAGCTTTTGTTCCAAGGAGCAGGCTTCTTTTAATTGCATCATGCAGTCACCATCCACAATGATTTTGGAGCCCAAGAAAATAAAGTCTATCACTGTTTTCATTATTTCCCCATCTATTTGCTGACAAGTGATGGGACCATATGTCATGCCTTCATTTTTTAAATGTTGTGTTTTAAGCTAGCTTTTGCACTCTCCTCTTTCACCTTCATCAAGAGGCTCTTTAATTCCGCTTTACTTTCTTGCCATTAGGGTGGTATCATCTGCATATCTGCAGTTACTTCTCGTTGTAATCTTGATTTCAGCTTGTGCTTCATCCAGCCTGGTACTTTGCGAGATGTGCTCTGCATAAAAGTTAAATGAACAGGATGACAGTATACCGCCTTGATGTACTCCTTTCCCAGTTTGGAACCAGCCTGTTGTTCCATGTCCAGTTCCAACTTCTGCTTCTTGTCCTGCATACAGATTTCTCAGGAGGCGGGTAAGATGGTCTGGTATTCCCATCTCTAACACTGTGCTGTTCCTTCACAGTGGAGAAACTGGTAAATAACCTTCCCAGCAATAAACCATGATGAAATAAGATGTTAGTTTCTAGCCTATAAAATATGAAAATTGAACTAGATGAGGTCAAGGGCCTGTCCATAGCCAGCATGTTGTGATTATTACTTTTTAAAGTCAGTTCCCTAAGATTGTATTTTTTCTGGATCTTCCCCAACCTCCCAGCCTACATCTATTGATTCACGGATTGGAAACCAGTGGAATATGCCCCATGTGACAGTCTGCTCAATTTAAGAGGTAGCTCTCCTTTCATCACCTAAGTCAAATTTGGCTAGGTTTTAAATCATGTTTGATATAAGTTTGAACTATTTTATTTTTCTAAAACATAATATGCTTAAATCAAAAACTTTTAATTACAAAGTAGGAATACATTTTTTATGGGGCCATATGTCCTTTAAATGCAGTTGGACTGTGTTTGTCTTTCCAATGCTTTGCAGTAAATGGATGTTCAGTAAATGTTTGTTGAATAAAATTAACATGACAAGGTGTTTTTAAATACCAGTTTACATAAAAGTATGTGATTGAACATGGACTTATATTTACTGTAAGTAATCTATGGTATTACATTATTTAAGCTCTGCTTCTCATAATGTTTTTATTTGTATAAGATTTACTTTATTTCTGTTTGTAGAAGGTCAACAAAGGTCTTGCTTGTAATCACTAATTCAGGACTATTATTTTAGAAACACATACTTAAGTGTGTAACATCCTATTTTCTTTAAGCATCTGGCCCAGTACTCACTTGACCACTTGCAGATTTAAGAGTCAAAAGTGGGAGAAAACCATGTGTTTCTTAGAGATTATATGGGTCCTGTTGTTACTTGTTTGTACAATGCTCAGGAAATGAGATTTTAGGGAATTTTATTGATTGAATTTGTATAGTAGAAAAACCATTTTGGAGAAGTACTAGGGACAGGCATTTATTACAGTTTTGTGGGGTCTGAGGGATACGCCTGAAAGGATGCTTGAAACCACAAGTGAGTCACTTCCCTAAAGTGCCACAGTTATTTACCAGCAGAGTAAGGGCTGGGTGAACTTAAACATCTTTATTCTCTGTCCACTTATCTTTCCAATGCCCTGCATTCATAGGCTAATTCATTGACTCATTTTCTCATTTATTTAAAAAAAAAAAGCAACTATTTACTATGCATACACATATTTTAAGCACTTTGATGGATTTCAGAGGTACATGGGTGAGCTAGAAAACCAGGACTTCTGCCATTGCAGGTTTACTGACCTTTGGCTTTTCTTTGCAGTGAATGAGTATTATTAAATCACTGAATTTAGTTTGAGAATACATGTTTCTATGGCAAAAGAGATTTAGTTGAAAGTTAAGAAATTATTTCTTTCTGTATTCCCATAAATTGTAGATTTTTTTGACTAATGGGAATTTATAGAACAAGTTCATTTTTCTATCACTATCTTTTTAGATTAAGTAAGTATACAATGATCCTTATGAAGTTTCTGAAAATTTAGAGCTGGGGGCCAAGAGGCATCTTAGAGAAATGGGCATGAGGTTATAAAGCAGTTATTTTTAAGTTTTCCTCCAAAATGGAAAATACTGAGTTACAAGGGTCAGAGATAAGGATCAGCCATCAATCCCCAACCAAAACTTTTCTTCTTCCGTTGTCAAACCTTGGGGATTGTGTGGTAGTCTTGTTAAGAAAGTGGTTTCTTCTTTAAATCTCACTAATGTTGTAAGCAATTTTTTAAAAGCCAGCCAAACTAAGTGCTCATGATCAATTATTTCAATTCTTCCTGGTTCTTCCTTTTCTATCTAGACTGGATCTTTAGTTTCCTGTTTGTCTGTAATAAAGACATCTAAGAAATTCTCTCTCTGTCTCAAGAATGTTTACAATGTAACTACTCTTCCTAAATATATTTGAATTTTAAAGTGAGAATAAAAGTAAAGCTGAACCCCCACACTGCCCTCCCCCCCATATTGCTAAACTATGG
Organism: Dama dama; assembly: GCF_033118175.1. Classification (NCBI taxonomy): domain Eukaryota; kingdom Metazoa; phylum Chordata; class Mammalia; order Artiodactyla; family Cervidae; genus Dama; species Dama dama. Next base: position 21,947,482 of record NC_083698.1, on the reverse strand, counting down.
GATTTGAAGGGCAGGATAACTTTCACATCACATCACCTAGGAATAAAATTAGCCTCTGTATCAAATGTGTCTTTAAGTGATGTCCACTATTTTTGCCTAGTTCCTTAGGTTCCATTGTAGATAAATAGGAAATGTGGAATTACGCTTCACATTTTTTATTATGTTTTTGTTTATTTTTAATTGAAGGATAATTGCTTTACAATATTGTGTTGGTTTCTGCCATTCATCAACATGAATCAGTCACCGGTATACATGTATCCCCTCCCTCTTGGACCTCTTCCCCACCTCTCACCCCACTGCACCCCTGAGGTTATCACAGGGTCCCGATTTGAGTTCCCTGCGTCATATAGCAAATTCCCATTGGCTATCTATTTTACGTATGATAGTGTATATGTTTTCAATCTACTCTCCTCTTCAGATTTTTAATATCAGTTACATGTTGTATGATATTTAGTAGACAAACAGAAATTGAGGCAAAAATATGTGGCTGTTCGGCATCAGTTTTCATTAGAATTTGACATTTGAAAAGTTGTAGGTACTCTGAATTTACTGTATTGTGTGATTTTTAAAAGAAGACTTTTTTTTCTGTTATAATTGTAGTTGGGTTGGTTTAGTAAAATTGATACTTATTGGATAATTGAGAAATGCTTTGAACATTAACTGGGCTTTGTTTTGGTAAAGGCAGAGATTTTTCTAATGTAAACAGATCAGGAAAAGATGTACTATGTAATCCTTTTGGGTTTCTTCCCTCCTTCTGGGTTCCCTGTTGTATTTCCAGGGGCTTTTCCTTTTTTTTCATTAACATCTGTTCAATTTAATCCTGACTCTACAATCCCTAACAACTGGGAAAATGTATGGCATATATGAAAATTGCTCAGAGCAAAGTAGAGATAATTAAAGGTGTCCATTACTAATAAAATAAAAAATAATTAAGTTTATTTTTAGGTCAGAAAATTGAATGCTGAAAGCAGATTAAAAGTAATATTCAATTAAGGCGTGTGCGTGCATGTTCGTGCGTGTGTTCATAGTCTCCCATCCTATTACAGAACAAGAACATGATAGCAAATACATTTAGTCATTAAGAAGTATTCTAGTCTTAGAGGGTTTGGAGACCCTCTTTAACTTATAAATTCTGCTGCATATCACCTTATGTGAGAATAATCTGGTGATATAACAGGGCAGGGAATGAGCAGCCAATAAGGAGAAAGGGAACATACATAGACAGCGGTAACCAGTAGGTTTCACCAGAATTTGTAGCCGACAGTGGTATTAACACATTGAAATCACAGTAGATGTATCACAGGGGAGCTGAGAGACACCCAGGGGCATGTATATCAACATTCTCTGCATTTAAGCTGTTAAACAAGCTCCTTAATAACTGTCTGGCTTTGCACACATTTTGTAAAGCAGGCATGCTTTTTTTACTGACTTATATTTTTATTACCCCCCCAATGCATTATTTTATACACATAGCTCAAAACTTTCATTTTTACCTGTGCCCCAAATGGTTAGACATATGTACAACTCTTTTAATATTCGCCTACTCTCCCCCATCGTTTCCTTCTTCATCCTCATCCATCCCCCAATCACCTGTTCCCAGGTTACCAAGTCCGAATATAGAAAGAGTGTGCAGCTGCTACAGTTTCCAGAAGTGGGTTAGGCAGGTCATTGATGAACAATGACCCATCAAGGACTACAGTTGGCTGAAGGGAGAGGCAGACAGGTATCAGGTTTCCTGTTGGAGGGGAATTGTATTCTGAATGGTAGTAATTGCCCTGAATCAAGCTCAGAGCTTCAACGACAGCCACTCCACCTGTCCAGCCTCCTCCCTTGTCCTGTAACTGCTCCAGCAGTGAAATAGCCGTGGAGCCCCGTCTCTCCTGTCTCATTCTCCCTGAGTTCCAGCAGCAGTAGTAGCAACAGCAGCTGTAGAAGCGGCAGCCAGAGATAGGCAAGGCTGTTGCTTGCAGCCGCTGCGTGGATCGCCTCCTTCTCGCTGTGCACACACACACACACACACACACACACACACACACACTTCAATATCAACGCATCTTGCTATAAATCAAGGACTCAAAGACACGAGAAGAGCATTAGTCATGGACAACAGGTATTTCATCTCTGACAAATTCCTCCTGATGCTTATTGGTATGGGTAATAAAATAATCATTCGTGATACCTAGTGGGAGCCTGGAGGCGGCCGCGGTAGAGGAGGGGGGAAGTGGGAGGAGTGAGGGGTGGGGAGGGGGGCTGCCAAAGATGACTTTGAGGCTCCGGAAACCTCCAGCTTTCAGCCTCCGCGGTTTTTGAGTTGCAAATTGTCAGGAGCCAGGAGGCTGCCGGCAGCCCGTGTTGTTGACTGGAAGTGGATTTCCATCTCTCAGACACTAGTTAGACTGGGCTGGGTGTTCTGGAAGGGGGGTGGAAGTCGAGAGGAGGAGATGCTGTGAGCAGAGTTCTTGAAGCTCCACTCCTCTGGGGAGGCCGAGCTGTGAGGGAGCCTTCTGACTGAGCGGAGCGTGTGAATTGGAAGGGATCCTGCGAGCTGGCGAGTCCCGGTTCCTCTCCGGAAAAGCAGTCGCTCTGGCTTCAGAGCTGTGGCCAGGCTTCGCCTGCATCACACTGCAGTAAGTTCAGCTCGACACGGCTGGTAATTTGAGTGGCTTCTGGGTATGTGGTGCGGGGGGAAGGGAAGCTGACCAGAAATGGCGAGGAAAGTTAGAAAAGCAGAGCTTTGGATTCACCACGAGATATTAAATCGGTTTGCCTCTTTGACTTCTGTCCTAGTTATGCTGTAATCGAGTTACTCTCAGCTAGGTACCTACGGACACTGCTTGTCGGGTAGGTCTGCAGGAAGCACCCTGTTTATGGTGATTTTCGGCAGCACCACTGGTAAATGCGTTTTCTAGATTTACTTACAAGAGTGGGCTTCTGAAAGTTACTAATGGGTAACAGCTTGCATTTTCAACAGAAAATGTGTGAGGAGGCTGGCTTAGATTTTCAAATGCCCAGTTAATTAAGTTTCATTCCAGACTTATTCCTAACCTGTAAAGAAGCCATCAAACAAAACAAGAGTCTTTGATTTACTTTATTAAGACGTGAAGTAGGTCTTTAAATAATTGCTAGGCAACAACCTGAGGCGACACTGATGATATGAGAAACATTCAAGTACTCAGTAGTGGGTACAGGATTCCCCCACTTTCTTACAACTGCAATAATCTCTTCCACTTGCTAAACGGTGCCTTCTTTGAAATTTCTAAGTGTTGGTTTATTACATACATGGACTTATACTTAGATCCAAGCAGCATTGTGTTCACTGGCAAAAAAAAAAAAAAAGAGGCTTAAAAAACTTTTTAAAAAAAAAATGACTTCTACTGGCTGCTCAAATTGCAGATAACCAACTTTTAAAAGGAGGTAGAAACAGGTCAGACCATTGTAAAGCAAATGACCAAATGAATGTGAATACAGGCAGAACATGAAAGGTCTTTTTCAAAAAGGAAACCAGGAATAATCTAAGAACACTGGAGTATTTCTAACCAGGTCCTCTTTTACACTGACTAGATTTTTATAATGGAGAAAAAAACGGGACTCTCTCAAGCAGAAAGAATATGTCACAAAAATACTAGACCTAGCTACTGGATCGTTGAAGACAATACTATGTTACTATAGTTTTCTCCAAGAAATATTAATGGAAAAGCAGAGGTTATCCAAAACAGAATCCAGAATTTTGAGCTAAACACTTTCATGTACTGCCATAAATTCTATAGGTGGAAACGGGTGTCAAAACCTTATCAAGCAACTATTGTGAAATGTAAAGTAATCTGAATTCTCCATTATTAGAAAAGAGGAAACAAAAGACCAGACTTTTCCAATTATTTTAGTTTAATAATCTCCAAATATTTTAGTTTTCAGTTTTACCAATATTTCTCTAACCACCTAATCTTGTTTTATTATAAACATATTCTGAATATAATTTAATTACTTTGCCTACGCTTCTTAGGGATCTCCAGGTATATTTGTGTTCTTATCGTAATACCCAGCTTGTTGGAGGTAATCCATTCCATACATGCATAATTTCTCAGTTTAAAAAAACTTATATCACAAAGTCAAATATAATCCAGGGGATATATTTGTTATGTTAGTGCATGCATGATGGTGGTTAAAGTTTTTTGCAAATATGAAAAAATCACATCTATACAAAGACTATAAGAATATGTTTGTGATGAGTTTATAAGTAGTTCCCAGATAACTTTAGAATAAATCATTACCCAAACCTCAAGAATTTTGCTGCTGCTGCTAAGTCACTTCAGTTGTGTCCGACTCTGTGCGGCCCCATCTAGATGGAAGCCCACCAGGCTCCCCCATCCCTGGGATTCTCCAGGCAAGAACACTGGAGTGGGTTGCCATTTCCTTCTCCAATGCATGAAAGTTAAAAGTGAAAGTGAAGTCGCTCAGTCGTGCCCGACTCTTAGCAACCCCATGGACTGCAGCCTACCAGGCTCCTCCGTCCATGGGATTTTCCAGGCAAGAGTACTGGAGTAGGTTGCCATTGCCTTCTCTGCAAGAATTTAGCTAAAGAGAATAAAAATCAGCCTGAGAGCCTGGTTGAAACTGATAAGAATTTAGATTGAATAGGAGTCCTTCAGGATTTCTTTAAAGAAAAAACTTAGGCAGGTGGTATTGAGTTTGGGGAATACCTTTGCTTGGTATTTTGGTTGTCCTATTGGTAAACAAACCTCATGTTATATCTGAGGATAAGATTTTCAAAGCCATTTTTGGAATAAAATAATTATTTTAAAGTTTAAGCCATTAGTAAGATTTGCTGGAACAGAGTCTGAACTAGACAAGTATCCTGTGACTCATGCTTTTCCTTGCACACGTGAAAGAAGGAAGAGTTGTGGCCAGACAAGCCAGACGAAGATCATCTGGTCCCTCAATCTTATTCTGCCTACCAATCACGACTGTGATGTTGATATCTAGGCTTGAAATGATATTTTAAGAATATCCTTTCCTGGGTGCTTCTCTTCCTGGCTGGACTCAGGAATAGAACTGTACTTATGTATGCTTGGACTCTAGCATTATTCTCTTTACAAGAGCAACACCTTTAGCTTAGAAGCCCCTGCCTGGAGGAAGCTCTAGACAAGATATTGGAGAAGCCTCTTCCTATTGTTCCTCTTGCATCTATGGCATTTTCTTGCTCTTGCAAAACACCAACACAAAATAGGACCTCCAGTAAGAATCCCATGCACCTGTTCATCCTTAGGTATTGACTGTGAAGTAGGTTCAACTCCTTGATAGCTCCTTAAGTTATTTGCATGTATGGCTTTCTCACCGTGTGAACCATAAGAAGTTCCTGGTTATGGTGAGTGCAGTAATGGCAGGACTTAGGTTCAGCACTTTGTTTATTTGCTTTATAATTGTAGTCAATTTACAGTATGAGTTTCAAGTGTATAACATAGTGGTTCAGTATTGTTATGATTGCATTCCATTTAAAAATTCTAAAATGTTGGCTGTATAACATCTTTGTATTTTATTTATTTTAAACCAAGTAGTTTGTACCTTCCCCTGTCTTGCCCTTTCAAAGGTTAAGCACTTTGAATATGTTTTCTCACTTATAGGATAAGAGCTACAAGAGAGAGATGGTATTCTCTCCCATTGATAAGAAATTCAGCCCCAGAGGGAATAAGCAAATTACCAAAGGAACATATTTAGTAAACGGTGGGCTTGGATTAGCCCTCAAGTGTGACTAGCTCCAACTCTTCATCACTTTGTCACTTTGTTTTATTACAGCGGTACTCTACCATGGATCAAGTGGAATGAGCTTATTGTTTTGTGGATGGTGTGGGCTCAGAGTGCTTGAAAAATTATATCAGTCAAGAGAGAACTCTCAGCTTTACTGATACCCAAGATTGAATCTGCTTAAATTGGAACCTAAATTGACCCCAAAACCAAATTTGGCGTACTTTACAATTCCAATTTCAGTGTTCTGCTCTGGCTTCATGAATCATGAAAATGAAGCCGAGGGCATCTTTGCTGGGAAGAATGATGATGGAGTTAATGTGGGAGTAAAATAAAGAGATCACATGGTTGGAGGCTGGGCTGAGACCTTGTCTAGATTCTGTGCTCTGAGGAACTCTAAAAAAACAACCTATTTGGGCTGTGTGTGGGGTGGAGATGTTTAAAGACACAGATAAAGCAGAGAATCAAAATATCTCCTTAAATAGGTCTGATTATAAAAATTAGATTAGCCTTGTGTTCAGGTAATCTCCTTTGCGTATGTGTGCTTGTTTGTGTGTTTAAGAGTAAAAATGATGATTCAAAGAAAAGGAGGGAGAAAGACCAGATGATGACTGAAGAGGTAAAACAGTGCTTGGAAATATCACTGGCTCTTGCATAATCACCTTCTGAAAATTTGCCAGGAAATGAAAGGCCATCTTTAACTGGTGAGGATAAAAGCAAAATGGTTCATTTAGGTAAAATTTGAAGTGTTAAGGAGAATAACATGATTACTGTCATTTGTCGTCTCATCACAGAAGACAAATACTAACAAGGAATAAAATGAAAATGTTATGGGCATAATGCCAAACAGTATTTTAAGATTGGTCTTTCTCAGCATGCTAAATTTAAACAGCTGAAATTCTTTTTTTTTTTTTAAGTATTATCTGAGTCAACAATTGGAAATGAAGAATTTGCCTTGTAACAGGGAGTCTGTATGGCATTTTAAGTTTGAAACAAAATATCCTTGACTCATTTATTTCTTATTGGCAATATGCCAATCACAACAGATTAAGGAGCACAAAAGCTGTCATCTTCAAAATCAATGTATAAATGTACATGCTCCATAAGGAAAGGTGATGCTACTGAACTGCTATCATAGATCTGTATGGTGATGGGGCTTTGCAGATACATTCATGATGTCAAACCCAGTTCTTTCTCTTTTCTTTGTCATTTGTGATACTGCAGGTAGAGGTTTGGAATAGAGTTAGTTTCAAGGGTTGATTTTTGAATGTGGTGCCTTGGCTTTCTTGCCCTCATATTTTAAAAATAGTGACAGTAATTTTTATCGTGTGCTTCCTACATGCTAGTTGCTTGTTTAAGCATCTTTGAGCATTTAATCTGGAAAACACTCATATGGGATAATCCTATTATCATCATCATTTCCATTTTATAAAGGAGAACACTGAGGCACAAAAGGATTAAATGACTTACCACCCACAGAGATTAGGATCCAGCTGGGATGGGAACCCATCTGGACAGTCTGGCTCTAGAGCCCATGCTTTTAACCAAAAGCTCCAAGTCTACTCTTATCACTGGTTTGTTATGACCCTGCATGTTGCAAGCTATTTGTTCATCTCTTTTGTCTCTGCTTATGGCTATTTTTGGGCTTTCCTGGTTGCTCAGATGGTAAGGAGTCTGCGTGCAGTGTAGGAGACCCAGGTTTGATCCCTGGGTCAGGAAGATCCCCTGGAGAAGGCTATCTCTGTCTACAACTTCTTTCTGGATACAGTCAGTCTATTAGGTTTTACCTGATGATGCATCTGTATCTCTTAAGCTTCTTGTCTAGTATCATGACCTTCTTGAATTCTGTTTGTATTCTACCACTGGCCCCACTAGCCTTCTCAATGGTTCCACTGAAATGTGTGCTTGACTTTAAAATTGAATATGCCACAGAAGGTTGAAATAATCTTATCTACATTAAGGAAGAAAACCAAGCCTTTTTTATCTCTGGGACTTCAGTGCTGCAGATAGCGCCTAATACATTATTGGAGTTCAGTAATAACTTCAATAATAAGTTACACTTTTGGTACACTGAATTCAAAGCTCTAATTCAATTCTATGAAAAAAATAGACAGTCCCTTTCACAGGCTTTGTTGTTCAGTTGCTAAGTCGTGGCTGCCTCTTTGCGACCCTATGAACTATGGTCTGCCAGGCTCCTCTGTGTTCTCCAGGCAGGAATACTGGGGTGGGTTGCCATTTCCTTCTCCAGGGGATCTTATTGGCAGGCAGATTCTTTATCACTGAACCACCAGGGAGGCCCTTCACAGGCTTTACCCTCTGCAAAAAAAGGCTAGAGAATAGAGAATAGTTGTAAGTTGTAAGGTCTGAGACATGAATTTAATACATTGAACTCATAATTATTGTAAAATTACTCACAAGATATTTCTCACCCTGTCTGGAATTGCATATCTAGAACATAGGAGATAATGTTTTATGATATGATAGATGTCATACTTCCAAATCATAATATTGAAATTTTTAATGTTATCTAGCTTATGGTACTAATGTATTTTGAAGGGGGAAAACAAATATTACAATAAGTTATTCATTAAAAATGTTTTGCTCTGTGGGACAATAAAGTTGTGAAATGGTGCTTTTTATAAATTGTTGAACTCTTTTTTCTTTTGAGGAAAAGTCTTGAGGCTTTGAGTGAGTCACTGCTCAAAAATATTGAGTCATATCTGTGACCAGATGATAGAAACTTGACTACCACTAGAGAAAAATGAAGAAATGGATGAAAGTGAAAGTTGCTCTGTTGTGTCTGACTCTCTGTGACCCCATGGACTATACAGTCCATGGAATTCTCCAGGCGAGAATACTGGAGTGGGTAGCCTTTCACTTCTCCAGGGAATGTTCCCAACCCAGGGATAGAACCCAGTTCTCCTGCATTGTGGGCGGATTCTTTACCAGCTGAGCCACAAGGGAAGCCTGGAGAATGGTGGGAAAATCAATCCCATTTCTCCTCCTCCAAAAGAAGCATTTTTTGTTTATGGGATAATTTGGGTTTTACTTGTTAAATGATTTTTATTCTTTCAGTAAGTATGTAAATATTATAACAATGTGAACTAGATGGACATCACATAAGGCTTTCCAAAATACAATATTTTTATTAAAAATATCATCTTAGGTCAAATGATTCTATTTCAGTCTCTTTCTAATCCACATGAATTAGTTATGAAATATTAAATTATAACCAGGAAAAGGACAGACGGAATGAGAAGTGCGGTAGCTATTTAAAATCTCTTTGAAATTCTGTCAACAGAATATCTCTGGATAAGCTTACCCCATTGAGGTGGCTAGGCCTTCTTTGTAATATAATTATAATTAAGTTGAAAGAATCTTAGCTCATTTCATAGTTTGATGATTCATCTTGAAGATGTGGAGAAGTTGACTCCATGTATAATTTCTGAACATGCAACAATGCTCATTTGAATTTTATTATTCCCTTCTTAGACACTATGATCGGAGAAGGCAATAGCACCCCACTCCAGTACTCTTGCCTGGAAAATCCCATGGATGGAGGAGCCTGGTAGGCTGCAGTCCATGGGGTTGAAAAGAGTTGGACACGACTGAGCGACTTCACTTTCACTTTTCACTTTCATGCATTGGAGAAGGAAATGGCAACCCACTCCAGTGTTCTTGCCTGGAGAATCCCAGGGATGGGGTCGCACAGAGTCGGACACAACTGCAGTGACTTAGCAGTATCGGTAGCAGCAGACACTATGATATAGGGGTTAAAACTTACATTTTATATTCAAATTGCCTAGCTGCAAATCTTTACTACTTGGATGACCTTGAGCAAGTTAGTTAAATTCTGTGCTTTAGATTTCTCTTTGAAAAGCGGGGATAAATGAAAATGATACCCACTTCATAGAATTAAATGATTTAATCATGCAAGGGTCTGAGAACAGAAGGTACATAATAAATATTTAAAAGTATTAGTTATTTATTATTTCCTATTAAGTTTGGAGATGTTGTCTCAGGTAAAGAATGAAGTATCAATAACAGAGAAAATATTTGAGATAAAATCTAAATCTAAAAGTGGTTTTTATTTTAGTTTTATATTAAAATATGAGTCATATTAAAATATGACTCATAAAATCTATTGAATGTTATAATCAACATTCTCTATAGAGAGTCTTCTTCTTATTTTTCCCAAAAGGGTTTCATTGAATTATAAAAAATGGTAACAGTTAACCCAGATCATTTAAATAACACATGTAAGCACCACCCATAGAGTGGCTGGCAAAATTTTAAATTCACCTCCTCTTTTTTTTTTTTTTTTATTATTATTATTATTTTTTTTATTATTATTATTTTTTTTTTCCAGTGGGTTTTGTCATACATTGATATGAATCAGCCATGGATTTACATGTATTCCCAATCCCGATCCCCCCTCCCACCTCCCTCTCCACCCGATTCCTCTGGGTCTTCCCAGTGCACCAGGCCGGAGCACTTGTCTCATGCATCCCACCTGGGCTGGTGATCTGTTTCACCATAGATAGTATACATGCTGTTCTTTTGAAATATCCCACCCTCACATTCTCCCACAGAGTTCAAAAGTCTGTTCTGTATTTCTGTGTCTCTTTTTCTGTTCTGCATATAGGGTTATCGTTATCACCTTTCTAAATTCCATATACATGTGTCAGTATGCTGTAATGTTCTTTATCTTTCTGGCTTACTTCACTCTGTATAAGGGGCTCCAGCTTCATCCATCTCATTAGGACTGGTTCAAATGAATTCTTTTTAATGGCTGAGTAATATTCCATGGTGTATATGTACCACAGCTTCCTTATCCATTCATCTGCTGATGGGCATCTAGGTTGCTTCCATGTCCTGGCTATTATAAACAGTGCTGCGATGAACATTGGGGTGCACGTGTCTCTTTCAGATCTGGTTTCCTCAGTGTGTATGCCCAGAAGTGGGATTGCTGGGTCATATGGCAGTTCTATGTCCAGTTTTTTAAGAAATCTCCACACTGTTCTCCATAGCGGCTGTACTAGTTTGCATTCCCACCAACAGTGTAAGAGGGTTCCCTTTTCTCCACACCCTCTCCAGCATTTATTGCTTGTAGACTTTTGGATAGCAGCCATCCTGACTGGCGTGTAATGGTACCTCATTGTGGTTTTGATTTGCATTTCTCTAATAATGAGTGATGTAATTCACCTCCTCTTAACTAGAATCATAATAAAAGGTCTTTCATTTTCATTCTTCCTCTTAAAAATATAGTCACAGCTATCCCACTCCAGTATCATGCCTGGAGAATTCCACGGGCAGAGGGGCCTGACAGGCTACAGTCCATGGGGTTGCAAAGAGTCGGACACAACTGAGCGACTAACACACATACATCATTCATTTAAGGTACAGAATGATATTCTGTTTTCATTGATATTGACTGCTCTGCTGTTTATACCCAAGCCTGCTGGGAAATGTGACCTCTTCTGTGAGGAGACTGATTACTCCCTCCATCAGCTCCTTTTGAATTAGATGAAGTGGAAAGAGGAGGAAACAGAGGTGCTATGCAAAAGCTTTATAGGATCCTTGACCTGAAAACAGACTCCAAGCACAAAAGATGAGTTTGTAGTTTATTCAGCAAGCTGTTTTGCTGAGACAGAGAATGTAAGGAAAAGTTCTTCCTGGGCTTTTGACCAAGGAATCCCTTTGCTGGTTCCTTAATCAAAAGACATAAGAGCTGGGGAATTCTCACTTGTCTGCCCTTTGTAGTATATGTCGTAGAGATTGTCAGCAACACAGCGATTTCCGGGAAATTTAAGGGTCAGTAGACATAATTATTAAAACCATCTCCTTAAGAAACACAGCTCCTAATACCATGACACTGGGTTCTATTTCATCTCAGTCATGGATGGGCTACTGTCCTTGGCAGGCACTGGGCCAGACTCAGGGGAGGCAGTGGAAAATAATAGACAAGTTCCTACAGTACTGAACTCGTTTCATTGAGAGAGAAACAGGAAGCAGATACACTAAACAAAGACACCAGGGCATGATTTATTGTTGTGGTTGTTATTGTTGTAATACATGCTATGAAAAAAACTAAAAGCTGAATTAGAGAACAAAGATCCCATTTACTGGAGGACAAACTGGTTTCAAGACCCATAAGAACTACTCCCCCCACTCCGCCTTGCTTTTTTTTTTTCTTTTCCATTATAGAACAAATTTCTGGTGTTCACAGTGAATAGAAGGGGATTATACACCTGAGATAATCCTTAAAACCAAGACAGATGAACTCATGGTGAATCAGAATGTCAGAATTATTGAGCAAAACATTTTCATTGAGGCAAAAACATGACTCCCACATTGCTTTTCCCTTTACCTTTATATTACAGGATTATTCAGCTCGTGGCAGCTTTTAAAGATGAGAAAATGCAAGTACTTAATGTTGCTTAGTAACTTCTCTTGCCTGTCATTTTGGGCTGCATATAAACAACTCGTAACTTCCCCACACTTGTCCCAAATTACTAGAATCGGGAAAGAGCACAGAGGCTGATGAGTCATTTTGCAATCCTGTTGTTCCTAATAAGAGTTCTGATTACCAGGATGGGTGCTTTATTGTTATATAATGTTATTTGCCACGCCATATGTCAGAACTTTCTGTTTGGCAAGTAGAGTTTCCTTCCCTGTAACACATGGAAGAAAGCAAAGCATAAACGTCTTTCATGGGAGGGCTGTTGTTTTGTTTTGGGTCCTTGGTTTTAAATGTGCTGTATCCAAAGTGTACTAGACAGCATTTTGTGGGAGTAAAGTGGTAAGGTTTTTGAGCTTTAAATGGGGATTCTGTTTTAGAGCTATGAATGCTTCTGTCATTCAAACTACCTGTGTAACTGTCTGGTGGCACAGCTGGTGTTGAGGTAACTATATTATCTTAGTGTGCTAAGTCACTTCAGTCATGTCCTACTCTCTGCAACTCTATGCACTGTAGTCCGCCAGGCTCCTCTGTCCATGGGATTCTCCAGGCAAGAATACTGGAGTGGGTTGCCATGACCTCCTCCAGGGGATTTTCCCAACCCAGAGATTGAACCTGTATCTCTTATGTCTCCTCCATTGGCAGCTGGGTTCCTTACCACTTAGCGCCACCTGGGAAGCCCGTATTATCTTTATAAGCGCACTTTCAAAAAAACCCAAAAGAATGGTTTCAATGTGGCTGTAATAATTTTCCCATTCTATTGGTTGAATTTTTGAAATTAATACCTTTGCAAAAAAGAAAACACTAAGAATCTGTTAGACTTGATGTATATGTCAGTAGAATGGTAGGGCTATGTTGATCAAAATTTCTTTTCTGCTAAGAAGTGTCAGACCTCTTTTGAAGGAGTTATACGTTGATGAGTATCCTGGGTGGAGGATGCCCCATACCCTCTGGGTCTTCGACATCTGTTTTGCTGACCCTAATAAGTTAAAATCCTAACTATCTCAAGACATAAGGAAAAATTGTTTGAGAAATACCAATGTGTTTTAAGACAAGAAAAGGGAAAAGGAAGCTTTCCTTATCCAAACGTTGTTTAGTTGCTCAGTTGTGCCTGACTCTTTTGCAACCTCATGGACAGTAGCCTGCTAGGCTCCTCTGTCCACAGGATTTTCCAGGCAAAAATACTGGAGTGCATTGCCATTCCTTCTCCTGGGGATCTTCCTGACCCAGGGATCAAACCCACATCTCCTGCATCAGCAGGCAGATTCTTCACCACTCTGCCACCTGGGATGCCCATCTACACATTAAGCAAAGTTAAATAGTTTTCTATATTAAGGATGTCTTACAGTTCTTCAGGTGCAAGTGTGTGTTAGTTTCTGTTGGAATGAGATTTAGTACAAACTTCCTTGACCTTATTTAATCACAGAATCCCTCTTTACGGAAGTATCTATTAATATATACTTGAAAACCCCAGAACACAATGTGTTGTTCTAATTTTCAAGCATCTACCATATATCAGATTAGTAAGTTCTGGGAAGAAAATTATAAATAGAATCTGGCCCTAACATTAAGTAGCTTCTAAATTGGGTGTTGCGGGAAGACACATAGATGTAGAAGTTATAATATCATGGTCTATGTGCAGCAATAAAAATAGATGCAGAGGATTACCTGATTGCTATAGGAGATGAATAAATAAGACACTAAGAAATTAATCACAGATCATTTAGAGCTTGAGTTGGGTCTTGAGGGAAATTTGGAATTTATCAAAAAAAAAGGACAATAAAAGTATTCACAAGGATATATTCACAAGAGATCATTATTCTTTTACCCTTATGTGGAAACCAATATTGCTTTCATTCATCCAGCACAACTCTTGAGTGAACAGTTGGCTACATGAATAAAGAGATGAGAGCAGCAAACAGGGAAAGAGATATATACATTTTGTGGTACAGATGGTAATTCATTCCTTTGGAATATATAATAATTCATGAGAAAATACTGTAGAATGAGAAAGATGATGATTTAGGGAACAAATCTTGATGAATTCTAATATTTTTGAGTGTATTGGAGTAGATGGGATTGTGAAGAGGAAAATGAATTGTCACCGAGGAGGAAAACAGTGAGAGATTTGTGGTATTCCAAAGACCAGAGAAAAACCTCCCACAAGAAAGATGAAGTGTTCATAGCTGCCAGATGTTGCTGAGAGGTTAAGATGAGGAGTGAAAAAAAAAAAATCCTTGGATTTGAACACAGGGTGCTCATTGCTGATCTTACTTAGCTAATGATGTGATTGGGGTGAAGCCACATGAAAAATGTGTTAGGGACTGAGTAGGAGCTCAGGAAATGGAGATAGAGTGACTCGTGCCACATGTCTGTCTACAAAGCTTTTGAGAAAAGATAGGCTGGGTCTGAAGAATCACAGAAATTCGAGGAAGCTTTTTCTTTTCTAATGTGGGAGATTCTTGAGCATGTTTACATAACTATGAGATGTTGAAATAATTAAAATGTAGAAGCAAAAGGGATGTTTGATGGATACCACAGAATGTGGAATTGAGTTGGTGACTTGGACCACGAGTAACATTCTCTGTAAAGAAAGAGGAAAGGAAGGGGGAGAAGAGCAATCTGAGTAGGTGTGTGTGTTTTGTAGTGCTAAATTGAGGATATTTCTGGAATTTAAATTTATTTTGTAGAATTTGTACAAAGTGGAGAAAGTTTAAGGTTTTTTGACAATGCTGGAGACTTTATGATGAGAAATCTAGAATCTGGATTATATTGGGGGCATTTAAGTAATCAATTTACAGTGATAGTAGTAAATTACTATTTATCACTCAACCTGTGACTCCTTTCAGCAGTTCAGGGTATGGCGTAAAAAACAGTTCATCTGAGATACATTGTTTCATTTTGCTTTGCTTTTTATATTATCATCCCCAACTGCCTTTGGTATCATCTGTCATCTTCTCTATTACTCTTTCAAATTTAGAAATCTGGATGACAGTTTTTTATATCTCCTATTTTGATAATGATTAATGAAAGTATATAGGCAGATAAGTCAATCAATACCCTACAGAAATTCCTTAGCCGCCTTACCTTCATTAACATACCACTCTATTTCAGGTTAACCACTGGACAATGACTCCAGTCTGGATCTTGGTATTATCTGAAATTTATCATGTTTGAGATAATGAATCATGAAACAGTCATCACCTAATTCTCTCTACCTCCCACCAGTCTCTAGTACTTTAACATACCTTCTTTTCTTCCAATGATTTTTTTCTCATTCACCCTTTCTATACTATTCAGGCAAGGCCTACTGTACAACTTAAATAAATAACTCTTTGCCCAACCAGATCTTTATTCTTTTGTATTCTTTCATTTTATATCTGACAAAATCTACCATTTCTCTATTAAGCACCCTGGCTTTGCTTTTTCACCTGGGGTCCTGAATGCTAGTGAAAATAAAAAAACATGAAAACTAGTACCATAATAAATTTGTGATCTCCCATCTTCATCTCATCTTGATAATTCTTCAAGTGCCCATGTTTTATTTTCCTTACCATTCTCCACAGCAGCCTTCTCATAAAACCCTGCCACACATGTTCTGTATATTTCCTTAAGAAAAGAAACACTTGAGTATCTGTAACTTTTCCTCTGTGTCATTTCCTTTTCTGTACTGGCATTTAAATATTTTAATTAACTTTGGTTTTAATTTAAAAAAATATGAATAGCCACAATAACTTCAACCTTGTTCCCCATTGCCACCCACCTTCTCTATACCCTTGTTCAATGGAGAAGGAAATGGCAACCCACTCCAGTATTCTTGCCTGGAGAATCCCATGGACAGAGGAGCCTGGCGGGCTATGGTCCTAGGGGTCCCAGAGAGTCCGACATGACTGAGTGACTAAGCATGCACGGAGATAAAACTCCATGATACTGCCCCTCTTTATCTCTTCAAGAATGTCTGTTGCCACTCTGTTCTCCTCCAGCCCAGTATTCTTTTGACATTAAGCTGCTTAAAATACCCTTTCTGTCAGCGCTCCTTTCTCATCTTACTTGTTCTCCATGGTGTCTCAGGCTCTTTATTTCTCAGAGCTTAGAACAGTAGCTGGTGTAAAACAGGTACCTAAAAAAAATCACTGAATATGTAAGTGAACTTTGAAAATGTCTCTTTCTAGACTAGGGACGATGAGTTATCTTGTAGAGCATCTCCCTGGGTCAGCAATGTTTTTATCCTCATTCTCTTTAATACATTGTTTCTTATGTCTTCCCTGTGCATTTCTCAGTATGATTTTTTTACTGATTCTGAACAACTGTCTATGCTTTAGCATATGTTTTTCCCCTTGGAATATAATAGTAATGAATATATTTGCTCACTTTGGATATAAGTCATGTGATTGTTTTGAGAGAATGAGATTAATTTTTTCTTTAAATTTTTAAAAATTTGTAATTTTTAATTGGAAGATAATTGCTTTACAATGTTGCATTGGTTTCTGCTATTCAAGAAGAGATTATTTTTTTATATGAGTGTAGGAATTAGAGCTTTATTTCTCCAAGATTGGCAGCTTATATTAGATTGAGGCTTTTGTTTTATTTGTGACATTTATCTGTGGATTGATGATTGGCATTCAGTTGTGAACCTGGATATAAGGAGGGAAAAGGGTCAGGGTTGTTTTCAATAATTGACAAGAACAAGCAGGGAGACTTTGAGGGCTTATAGGAAGTAAACAGAAAGCTGAGGTCACCCATGTGGAGAGAATAGAAAATAACCTAGTCTATTTTCCCCCGTGCTAGGACACTTTCTCAGAGCCTCATTTAAATGATGATGTGCCAATAAAAAAAAAAAAAATAGTTTTCTCAGACACATCAAATACATATTAGAAAAAATGTGGAAAAATTCTTATAGAAAGCTTTCATTGTGATTTCCAGGCACAATTAGTGTGTGGGTGGTCACTTGTTCAGATTCTTGCTTTCCCATAACCCCATTCTCCCTCCATTCTTCCCATAGAAGCAGATATCAACTAAGGAGATAACTGAGGGCATTTTCTGGAGGAAATATTATTCATGTCATTCAATAAATTCAAGTGAATTTATTCATAGCTGTACATTAGTCTGCTTTGCAGTTTGGACTTTTCACTTACATGCAGCCTCAGATCATAGACTGAGGGTGTCCCTGAAAAAGCTCTTGAATTTCCAGGTTTTTTTTTTTCCCCTATGTACTTTTACCTAAGCAATATAAATAAGTAAGGTTAACTGAGACCTATAAAATCTTGTTTAGTTGCTAAGTCATGTCTGACTCTTTTGTGACCCCATGGACTGTAGCCCGCTAGGCTCCTGTGTCTATAGGATTCTCCAGGCAAGAATACCAGAGGGTCACTTTGCCTAGAACGCAATATAATATGTGCCCTCGTTAATTTTATTTCGGGGATTTGAAAAAAGTATAACTTCACAAGGAAATTAAAACTGTGTGGAAAAGCAGCCTTTCTTTTCTTTTCTTTTTTTTGAGAAGCCTTTCAAACCGGGAAGCTATTATATTTTAGATTTGGTGAATTCTGGTAAGCTGATACATGTAACTGCATATGCTAGATTTTTTTTTCCTTTTTATTGGTTTTCTACATCACTGAAAGAGGTCAATGTATTTCTGTATAATATTTATTGTAGGCCAAACAGGGCTAGCTCACTTGGTAAAGAATCTGCCTGCAGTGCAGGAGACCCGAGTTTGATTCCTGGGTTGGGAAGATCCCCTGGAGAAGGGAAAGGTTACCCTCTCCAGTATTCTGGCCTAGAGAATTCCATGGATTGTATAGTTCATAGGGTTGCCAAGAGTCGGACACGACTGAGTGACTTTCAGTTTTTTAAACAGGAAAAAAAATGAAAAACTAGTTTTCGGTTTTGAAAAATGACTTCCTTGATTGGTCTAAATTGAAGGTGGTGGAAGTCAAGGTTCCCCCTGTCTTACTTGTCCAGAGTCTGCTTATTCCACGTTTTTGTTTCTGTCAGTTGGGG
This sequence comes from Dama dama, assembly GCF_033118175.1. Classification (NCBI taxonomy): domain Eukaryota; kingdom Metazoa; phylum Chordata; class Mammalia; order Artiodactyla; family Cervidae; genus Dama; species Dama dama. The sequence continues at coordinate 21,929,283 of NC_083698.1, read as the reverse complement.
TTGGAATTTTATTTTCTTATTTGACATCTTTTCATTTTCCACTTTATATTGCCAAGGGATTAATTACAAACCATTCGTTGATTCACCCGCAGACTTGTTCTTTCCTGTACGATGAGCACCTGGTCTTCCAGGTGGTTCTGTGCTAATGAATCCACCTACCAAGCAGGAAACAAGGGTTTGACCCCTGTGTTGGGAAGTTCCCCTGGAGAAGGATATGGCAACCCACTCCAGAATTCTTGCCTGAGAAATCCCATGGACAGAGGAGCCTGGCAGGCTACAGTCCATGGGATACAAGGAGAAGGACAAGACTTAGCCAGTAAACAGCAGCAATAGCATACAATGAGCAACGTGTTGGTGGCCTGTTACAAACCAGGGACTGTTCATTGTCTGTTAGGTAATATGCAGTTCTGTTTCTTAAACTGAGCAACTGATTTATGAGATGACCTTCCTCTCCCATCTGTTTTGGAGTGGGAGGATTTCCCAAGTGGGCTTTATGGTAGGCTAGAGCTAGGCCCTCTGCAGTTTGTTTGGTTGGCCTGATAAAGGACAGGAAAGAGAAGAAAGAAATAGCTCTTTGGTGCAGCAAGAGTGCCAGTAACATGAAGAGGGCTGGTCCTTTAGTACTGATATGGTCCTCCTACCCAGATGGTGATGAAAAGAACCAAATCCCAGGTCCTACACTGTGTTGGCAGGGAGGATTCCGCCCTCTGCATGGTATTCTGGTACTTTGAACTTTGACTCTGCCCTTGTGTGGAATAAAACAAAGCCTCAGGGAGCATCTACTCACTTACATTCTTAATCCTGTTTTTATTCTCTGCAAGGATTATTTGCTAGTGTAATTGTGAATCAAAGTGAAAGCCAAACAGAGCTGAGTCATGGTCCTAATTCTTGCCAGTGCTAGAATCTGAACCAGATTTTTTTTCTTCTTACCATATTAGAGTCAGTGATAGAAAAGATCTTTATTGGGCTAGACATAGATTCCTTGCCACTTTCTCTATAACATCAACACTACCTGGTTCCATGGTGTTCCTTTTTATCCATATCATACCCCCTGAAGTGCAAGATGTATAGTTTTAATAAATATTTCAGATATCATTAAGTTTTAAAAAAATTCTGACAGGTAGATATTACACTTACCAATGCTTATTTACTTACACTTCCTAATTTCAGTATTTAAATAAGAGAGTTCAAACACTACATACATGTAACCAACTTTGAAACTTCAGAGCAATGCTCTACATTCTATGATCTACAAACTCAGATCATGGCATCCGGTCCCATCACTTCATGGCAAATAGATAGGGAAACAGTGGAAACAGTGAGACTTTATTTTTGGGGGCTCCAAAATCACTGTGGATGGTAGTTGCAGCCATGAGGTTAAAAGATGCTTGCTCCTTGGAAGAAAAGCTATGACCAACTTAAACGGCATATTAAAAAGCAGAGACATTACTTTGCCAACAAAGGTCCATCTAGTCAAAGCTATGGCTTTTCCAGTAGTCACGTATGGATGTGAGAGTTGGACTAGAAAGCTGAGCGCCAAAGAACTGATGCTTTTGAACTGTGGTATTGGAGAAGACTCTTGAGAGTCCCTTGGACATCAGGGAGATCCAACCAGTCCATCATAAAGGAAATCAGTCCTGAATATTCATTTGAAGGACTGATGCTAAAGCTGAAACTCCAGTACTTTGGCCACCTGATGCAAAGAACTGACTCATTTGAAAAGACCCTGATGCTGGGAAAGATTGAAGGCGGGAGGAGAAGGGGGTGACAGTGGATGAGGTGGTTGGATGGCCTCACCAACTCAATGGACATGAGTTTGAGTAAACTCCAGGAGTTGGTGATGGACAGGGAAGCCTGGCATGCTGCAGTCCTTGGGGTTTCAAAGAGTCGGACACGACCGAGCAACTGAATTGAACTGAACTGAAGGTTCTAAGCAATGACCTTGCCTTCTAACTTTCAGATGTATGGCTCTCTTTTCACACAAAATATGAAAATGAAGAGGGTCGGTCCTTTCAATTGAAGATAGCAATTGGAAAGAGGACTCATTAAACACAGGGAAGAGACGTATTAGAGTCTTGGTTGATTAAATGATTCAAGAAATACCAACACTGGCATGTACAACGAAGGAGACCCCGGTGTTAAGAATAATGTCTACTATAGAATTCTTACTCTGGTGGCCTGTGTGTGTGTGTTCAGTTGCTCAGTTCTGTCTGCCACTTTGCAACTCCAGGGACTGTAGCCCACCAGGCTCTTCTGTCCATGAAGTTTTTCAAGCAAGAATACTGGAGTGGTTGCCATTTCCTATTCCAAAGGGATCTTCCCAACCCAGGGATTGAATCTGGCTCTCCTGCATTGGCTGGCAGATTCTTTACCATTGTGCCACCCACTAATTCTTTAAACAATTACAATTGCCATCAACATGCACCTAGATTATAATTGACCTTATAATTTATTAATAATTTCTGAATTATCAGGTGCATTTACCTTCTACCATTTCTTGTCATCTTCACCCTCTTCAGCATTAGCCATTTTTGACAGCTTCACTCACTGTTACATCTCTATCCTCTGTCATATGTTAAGAATGCACTACTAGAGCATCATTTCCATTTATTCAAGCAGTCAAAAGCACTTAATGACCATTATTTGCCAGGCACTTAGAAAACAATGCTATTCAAACACACAAATGGTTTCTGTCCCTACTGACCTTATAGTTTAGGGAGCTGGATTGATATTAATCATTTATTATTTAATTTAATAAATATATTTGGCCACCATTGTGGGAGATGTGGGTTTGATCCCCGGGTCGGGAAGAACCCCTGGAGAAGGAAATGGCAACCCATTCCAGAACTATTGCCTGGAAAATTCCATGGACGGAGGAGCCTGGTAAGCTACAGTCCATGGGATCGCAAGGAGTCAGACATGACTGAGTAACTTCACTTCACTTCACTTCAGACCACCTGGTGCAAAGTTCTATTCTAGGCATCAGAAATAGAGTGTAAAAAATAGGACATTGAAAAACTTAAATCTTCTTAGAGGAGTTGTCACTTAGTTATGTCAGACTCTTTGTGACCCCATGGGCTGTATAGGCTGCCAGGCTCCTCTGTCCATGGGATTTTCATTGTCTCACCTAGGAAGCTCAACAATTAAATATATAATTTTATATATGAGTGTCATGAAGAAAACTAAGTCAGGACAAGAAGAAAGTGATAGAGAACAAGTTTTAATGTAAATACTCTACTATTTTGTATTTATTTTAAAAATTTGTCTCATTCTCTGTATACATATTACATTTGAAATTTTTTATTGAAGTATAGGTGATTTACAGTGCTGGGTGAGTTTTAGATGTATAGCAAAGTGCTTCAGTTTTATATATATATATATACACACATATACATATACATATATATGTATATATAGGTGTGTGTATGTCTTTTTCATAGTCTTTTACATTATGATGTTTTATAGGATATTGAATAAAGTTCCCTGCACTCAACGTAGAACCTTGTTGTTTATCTAATTTGTACATAATAGGTTAAAATGTTTTTAATGTATTCAAGAGGCGGTATTAAGTAGGCAGTTGGATCAACAAAGTTGAAATTAAGGGAAGTTGTTGGAGACAAAAAATGTGAGCATCAACAAGTCAAATTAACAAACCAAGCCAAACAAAAACAGAGATACAGGGAACACAGTAGTGGTTACCAGAGGAGGAGGGTTGGAAGGGAAGAAAAGTGGGTAAAGGGGATCAATTATATGGTGATGGGGGGGAGCTCTGCTGTTGGTCACGGTCATTGTGCAATGTATACAGAAATAGAAATATAGTGTTGTATACATGAAACTTATATAATGTTATAAATCAGTATTACCTCAATTTAAAAAAGTGAACATGTGTACAGACCTGGAACCAAGGGAGGTCACCTAGAGATTGAATGTAGGTAAAGAAAGTCCAGGGCTGAGCCTTGGGGTAAATCAGCATTTCGTGGGATAGAGAATAGGTGGAAGAATCTACAAAAATAACTGAGAAGGAGCAGCAGGAGCTATCCAGGAGAATATATCACTGCTTCCCAGGATGCCAAATAAGAAAGTGTTTCAGTAAGGTCTACTGAAATGTGCAATTGCCACTGAGAAGACCAGCAGGATAGCTACAGGTCGATCACAGGATTGGAAGAGAGAGATCTTGGTTGACCTTACAAAGGGCAGTTTCAGGGAAGTGGTGGGGCCAAAGTCAGACTGAAGCAGACTGAAATGTGAGTGTGGTATTAATGTAGAAAGAAAACAAATTAAATACCAGTGCAAATAAGCTGGGAAATCACACACAAAATGAATGGTCCAAATATAACAGTATTACTTGACCTACTCAAGAGGGCTTGAAAGGTTTTATGAAGTGCTAATAAACTGAGGTCTGAAAGTATTAGCTAGATAATAAAGCAGAAATTGAAAATGATATAAGAAGACTTAATTGCATGGCATACTTGAGGGCTGAAAGAGAAGTCTTTGCAGTTTGGAGTGAGTATGTATGAGCTTGAAGAGGGGTCAGATGGTATAAAGCTGCTTTAAGGTCTGATGATTTACGGGAGCTGCTGTTAAGGGGACAATGTTATCTATTTTGATTAGATTACTCTACCTGTAGTGTGTATAGAATGAAGAGCAGGCTGATGGCAGTTGAGTAACCCATTAGCAAGGCATTGTGGTGATAAAGGTTAGTGATTATTTTAGTCTAGTTTATAGCAGTAATAGTGTAACTTGTTGTTGTTCAGTTGCTAGTTTGTGTCCAACTCTTTGCGACCCCGTGAACTGCAGCATGCCAGGCTTCCCTGTCCTTCACCCTATCCCAGAGTTTGCTCATACTTATGTCCTTTGAGTTGGTGATACCATCCAACCATTGCATCTTCTGCTGCCCCGTTCTCTTCCCGCCCTCTATATTTGCCCAGCATCAGGGTCTTTCCCAATGAGTCAGTTCTTTGCATCAGGTGGCCAAAGGAGCTTCGGCATCAGTCCTTCCAGTGCATGTTCAGGGTTGATTTTCTTTAGGATTGACTGGTTTGATCTCCTTTGCTGTCCAAGGGAGATAAAGATAAATCTGAGTGATATTTATGAACTGTGAATAGTGCTTATAGCAATCTGGTTATGAGATGATGAGGAAATGAAGTAGAGAAGCTGATATGACCTCTAAACTTCTATCATTTGGTGTAGAGAGCAGTACCTTGGCACCAAATGGAGAGAAAATTGGAGCAGGATTCCAGGGGTTCGCTGTTAATTTTGCAGACCTTAATGAATTCAGCTGCATTTGAGGGACTTTTGAGCCATCTTCATCTGCCTACTAGAATTTCCTATCATCCCACTGACTTCTCAAGAGTATTATTAAAACTGAGTTTATTTTTATTCTCTCAACTTTCTCCTTTCCATGATCCCAGGCTCAGTCACCTGAAATGTCCCCTTTTCCTGGTACCCTCTCAGCTTCCATATTAGCTGATTCAAGACAAAGCCTCTTGATCTTTCCTGTCTGTTCTCTCTCACATTTTTTCCCTTTTCCATTTTTCACCCAACCAGGCAATTTCAGACTCTTAAATTTTACTCATCTGTACTCTGAACCTGCTTTGTAGTGTCTTCATTTTCAATCCATTCCTTGCTTTGTACTTCTTTTTTAATCCTCTGTATCAAATTTTCAGTATAAGATTCTGATTTTTCTCATGTCTGTGCTCAAAATAATTCAGTGTCTCCCCATTTCCTTTGAAATAAGCCATAAGTTCCCCTTAGGTTTGCATTCAGCTAAAATAAATAAATAAATAAAATTGTTGATTTTCTTTAACTTGCTACACTGTCTAAGACAATGCTTAGGTTTAAATATTGACTTTAGCAATTACCAGTTGTGGGATTTGGGTTGCATTGGTTAGTTACAATTTTCTGTTTTTCAAATGGGGTTAATAAAAGCAACTATTTACATGGTTGTTTTAATGTCAAAATACATGAAATTCTCTTTGCACAGCCCCTGGCACAAAGTTGACACTCATTTAATACAAATTCTGGGGTAATTCTGTGAGTCTTGCACTATGTGCCTGCTCTGTATGCAGACACAGATTTAACCACATCGTGAGCACCCCTTCCAGTTCCCTTTGGTCTGATATTAGACTCCTTCCCCGATAGCTCAGTGGGTAACAAATCCACCTGCCAATACAGGAGACAGAGGAGATGTAAATTGTAACTAAACAATGCAACCCAAATCACACAACTGGTAAGTGCTAAAGTCAAGATTTGAACCTAAGGATTGCCTTAGACAGGGTAGCAAGTTAAATAAGATCAGCAGTTTTGATCCCCATATCAGGAAGATCACCTGGAGGAGGAAATGGCAACCCACTCCAGTATTCTTGCCTGGAGAATCCCGTGGGCAGACGAGCCTGGTGGACTACCATGGTGGCCTACCAAAGAGTCGGACATGATTGAGCATATGGCATATCACACATACTTCTGCCTAGAATGCTTTCTCCTTCTCTTGGCAGATCCCCTCCCCCGCCACCGCCAACACCATTTCTTCCTGTTTGAATTATTTCATCTCTTGAAGGAGTAAGTCCATTCTCTGTCTCTCCTCTCCCTTCCCCTCCCTCCTTACTTCTCTCTCCCTCTTGTACACATTCCTTATTCAGCCCTTCCGCTCCCCAGTCTCAGGTTCTGTTCCCCCACATTTTTATATACCTCAACGTGTAACATCTTACAGAAAAGCTCAAGTGAACATTTTGCCCAACCCAGTATCTTATCAGCTCTTTGTCTATAGCCTTGTCTGCTGCTTTCTTGCCTTAACCACCCAGTGGTCCTTGAACATAGGACATTTATTTGTGTAGCATCCATAGTGTTTCCAGTGTTTGTAAAGAAATGACTACGGTCTAAGTGGGCAATTCCTTCAATCACCGGTACATATTCTCTCTTCCTTCTCACACTCTGATTTTGGCTCTACTCCACATCCAGAAACATCAAATTACCTGTCCCAGATCTTTTTCCTTAAGGATAGGAGCTTTTAAGTCAGCAGGCTTCTAAACCAATCATTGCTAATGTGTTTTCCTGTGCTCTCAGGAACTCTGAGTACATTTAACTAAGCCCTTCTGGCAACAATGGGCCTGCTTTTGTGTTCCAAGTCATTAGTTGGGGGATTTTTTGGTGTCTTTTTCTCCCAGTTATACATAATTTGGAGGAAGCAGTCTTAGCAGAGGTAGCCAAACAGCCGGCTTAATACTGTTCCACTCAGAGATCTCCAATAATTGGCTTCTTTAAAAAAAAAAAAAGTGTCATAAAAGAAGAATATTTAATATCTTTTCTGTTTCCTGCCTAATTTCCTGTGGTCGAAGTTTTGCCGAGTCCTGGCCTTTGGAGCATGAGCTGCTGGTTTTTAGGATGTTCCAAAGGCATGAATCAGGATTGATTCTTATTTTATTCATGGCTATACTTGGTGGTAATTTACACAGCCTGAGATGAGGGTTTATTTTTCCCCTCTGAAGGTTTCAGGGATGTTTTTGTCAGGTTTTGGAAAATGTGCTCCAGGAGCAGTGATAAATTGAGTGCTGCCTTAGAGAAAGTCAGGCTGTCAGGGAACATATTTATCTCCACGTTTGGGAAGCAGGGCAGGATAAGTACAGACCTTTTAAAAACCTGTGTGAGAACTTTTTAAGGTAAGGGAGAAGGTCAGTCTGACGTGGCTTTCCTTCCATTTTGTTTACAATTTATGGGCTGCCTGGGCATAAAGAATAATCTCAAATCTATGACTATTCAAAGATGAATATTTCTTTTTCCTGCAGTAATGCAGAACTGAGGGAGACTGGCTAGTTAAGTTCTGTTCCAGGAATAGATATCCTGATATGAGAAATAAATAACTATATTAAAAAGTACTGTCCCAGGTTTGCTGAAAGCAGAGATCGGCCTGTTTTTGTAAACAAGACATATGGCAATGTGGCTGAAGTCATTTGTTGATATTGTTCGTGGCAGCTTTTGCACCACAACAGTAGACCTGTGTAGTCACAACAGAGACCTTTCGTCCTGCAAAGCCTAAAGTACTTGCTTGGTGACCCTTTAAGAAAAAGATCGTTAACTTCTGGCCAAGACGGACATTTTTTTCTACTCTGTTTTCTAGAATGACATGAATAAGAAGCTTGCTCTAATTGTGATAAATGACAGAACTGTGATGGCAGCTCTGTTTATTGTGTGTGTGTATGTTCAGTCACTCAGTTGTGTCTGACTCTTAGTGACCCCATGAACTGGAGCCAGCCAAGCTCCTCTGTCCATGGAATTTCCAAGGCAAGAATACTGGAGCGGATTGCCATTTCCTCCTCCAGGGGATCTTCCTGACTCAGGGATCGAACCCACATCTCTTGTGCCTCCTGCACTGGCAGGCAGATTCTTTACCCATTGGATCACCTGGGAAGCTCATCTGTTATTAATATACTATTTTACTGATTGATTCATTTGTCAGATATAATTGGGTTTAAAATAGGGCTAACAGTGAAAAGACAATAAATTTATATCAGCCTCATCCAACTAAAGCATTGATGAGGGGCTTAATTAGACATCACAGAGTTAGGTATTGGTTGTAGAGCTAGACAGTCTACTGGTGTGAGCAAATTGCCAATTAAACCTGTAGGTTCAAGAGGTTTCCAAAGAGTGATTCTCCAATTTGTTCAAAAGTACAAATGGTCACAGTGGTTAATGTAAAACCACAAAGCTTCAAGCACAGACTCCTAGCAAAAACCCTATAGACAGTCTCACACTCTACCTCTGTCTCTGTCTCTTTCCATCTCCCTATAGACTGTCTCACACTACCTCTGTCTCTTTCCATCTCTAACATCTCAATCTTTGTGTGTGTATTCTTCCATCTTACATATTCACTCAAAGAAACTAGAAAATTTGAATATATTAATACCTTATATATATCCACATATTTTGTGTTCTAGTTATGTATTAAGTGTTTACAAGCACGCATTAATGATCATCTAAGCAAATATTAGCACTGTGATAGGTACTAAAAGGGAGCAAAAAGGCATCACTCCCAAATTTATCAAGTCTTCACAATTGGTGAAGAGAAATATTTAATACATCACAAACAAATTCATATATTCATGTGCATGTATTTTTTTCCCCTCCCATTTACGTTTTATCTGAAAGGAAAGGTGCAAATCTTAAGCGTATGACTCCATGAAATACAAGCTGCACACACCCATGTAGCCAAGCCAGATCAAGAAGGAGAAAATTCCCAGTGTTCCCCCAGATGTCCCATCCTGGTCATCCCCATCCTTCAGGGAAAACCACTGCCTGACTTCTAACCTCAGAGATTCAGACCTGAAATTCCTAAAACACTGAGTTTCTGATACATACAAATCAGGAAATGTGCATGCCTGCCATCCTTTGAGAAACAGATCTTGGCTGTCCTGGGTGTGTGGACTCCCTTCTCCAGGCAACAGGAGCAGACTGACTCACCTTGTCTGGCCACCTGCCTGGCCTGCTGATTGCAACACTTGTCTTTTTGCATCTTTTGATGGCAGTTTCAAAGTCTTGGTACGTTTGACCACCTTGAGCCTTTTGTCTTTTGTGTGACAAGGTAGTGTTAGAGATATGTAAGTACCAAAAAGGAAGAACAAATTATATGTAAAATGACAAATTTATCATGTGCCCTATATAGAAGGTAAAAACAGAGTTTGTTACAGGGCAAACTTAATGTCTTTTCGTCATTTGGACAGAAGAGTTACAGAAGCTTTTTCTAATAAAGTAATTATTTAACTACTACTAAGGCAAAAAGTGAGAAGTAAGGAAAAAACAAGATGAGAGGAGAAAATATATCCCAGAGAAGTCTCTTTATACAGTCACAATTATACTAAGTACTTCACTGTGGGACTTCCCTGACAGTGAAGAATCTGCCTCCATTGCAAGAGACCCCGGTTCAATCCCTGGGTTAGGAAGGTCCCCTGGAGAAGGGAATGACAATCCACTACAGTATTCTTGCCTGGAGAATCCCATGGACAGAGGAGCCTGGTGGGCTACCGGCCATGTGGTCCCAAAGAGTCGGGCATGACTGAGCAACTAACACTTTTACTTCACTTTTTTTTTCACTTCACTCTACTAATCCCATTAATTTTTTCTGTTTGACTCTTGGTGACCCCATGGACTATACCTGTCAGGCTCCTCCATCCATGGGATTTTCCAGGCAAGATTACTGGAGTGGGTTGCCATTTCCTTCTCCAGGGGGTAGTCCCAACCCAGGGATCGAACCCAGGTCTCCTGCATTACAGGCAGGCTCTTTACCATCTGAGCCACAAGGGGGCTTCTAAAAGCTTGTTTTTATATGCTTAAAATGACACTTAACTTTTCCATTCTCCTTAAATTTTCAGCCATTACTTTTCATGCAAATTTCAGATCACTGCGGCTCATATTTCATGTCGAAACATGTAACAGAAATTCAAACATTTGAAACAGGAAATACAGCACTACCTACCAAATTACAGAATGGTCCCATCCCCACCTCTCCTTCTTTCTGCTAGTATGAGAGGAAGATTAGGTCCTCCCGTGGAGTCTAACAGACTCAGTATTTGTGGTGGTTTGGTCACTGTCATGTCCAACTCTGGGACCCCGTGGACTGTAGCATGCAAGGCTTCCCTGTCCTTCACTATCTCCCAGAGTTTGCTCAAACTCATGTCCAGGGATTCAGTGATGCCATCCAACCATCTCACCCCCCTGTCATCCCCTTCTCCTCCTGCCATCTACCTTTCCCAGCATCAGGGTCTCAGTATATCCTCTGTCAGACTCTCTCCCCTTCTTGTGGACTGCCTTGTTGCCCTTAATAATTCTCATTCTTTCTTTCTCTGTCTTATCCTTTACTCCTCTTTCTTCCTCATTCTCTCAAATATATTTACAGTTTCTGTCTTCTTCCTTCCAAACTCCACTACTCTTTATTTTCATCATTCTATTTGAGACCACCAAATTCTCTTTCTTAGGAAACTTCTGTTAAAGCTGATATATCCAGTATTTCCAAATAGGTATGTGTGTGTGTGTGTGTGTGTGTGTGTGTGTGTATGGTTTCTTTGATTGTATTTTTGGGAAGAACACTTGACATGAGATCTAACCTCTTAATATTTTAAAATGCACAATAAAGTTTCTATCATGTAAGATAAGTTCTAGAGAGCTACTGTACAACATTAGTACCTATAGTTAACTTCTTGAAATTTAAACCATGTGTATGTACTAATTTAAATGGTGTGGTTGTGTCTGTGTATATATCCATATGTACATATTAAATATATAAAAACAAAAAGTGTGTATACATTTGTAGGTGTATATAATAAATGCAGAATATTAATAGCAAAAAATATGACTTTCATAGAAGTGATTCAATATGGGCTCATTCCAAAGATTTTATTCATCAGTTACTGAAGGACCTAGTAAAATGCCCAGAATGATTCAAAAGAGAATTAGACAGTGTTGAGATTGTTACAGAGTTGGTCACTTAGGAGGAATGAAAAATTAACTAAACAAAAGATACAAAAGTGGTTATTGTAGTCATACAAGGCAATAAATAATAGCACTTGAGTTTTGTCATAGAAGTCATCTGTATTTCTCTTAGACAAAAATCATTTAAAATTTTCTCAAAGAAGGGTCATCAGCATTTCAATTAGTTCTACAAGTTAACCTTTACTTTTAGGTAGTTGCAACATATCCTGATCAATAGGAAACAGGAAGTTGAACAAAAGTACCCAGCCCTGGAGAGTCAGAAAAATCTCCCCTTTGGATGTGTCTGGTATAGAGCACCCAGCTACTATACTGATAGAACACCAAGTAATCCTTTGGCTGTTTCCAAATAGAGACAAGTGCATGACTTGATTTTTCTGTATATACTCTTAACTCCTAACATTTTCTCTAGGAAATTGTAAAATGTTATTAATATTTTGACAGTCTTATTATATAGAAATTTAAATCACCTTTATGAAAAAGGTATCAATTAAAATTTCACAAATGGTTTGTTGGGAGGAAATACATTTTATTCAAATAATAGTCAAAGTGCTAAATTCTCTCATGTTCAATGATGTGTAAAAAAACAATTTTAGAAAAGGTGATAGAGCTATAGAAAGAACAAATTATAAAAGTGATTCTGATAGCTAAGCCTATGAAATTATGCCGGTCTCAACTGTTGTCATAGAAACAAAATGATGACCATACCACCAGCACCGCCAACAGTAATATAATTCAGAATTCACCCATTAGATTGGAGAAATTTAAAAACATTTAAATGCATCCAATATTGACAAGGATATAAAGAAATTGCTCTTAGGAACTGTCAGCAATTCTGTAAATGCTGTGGAAAATTTGAAGAGCATCTTGCCAGAACTAATTAAAATTTAAATTTTCCATCATTTTTTGGCCCAACAGCTCCACTAATTTTTATTCAGTAAAGATACCTGAACATAAAATATGGCAGTGATTTTTTTTTATTGTGGCATTATCTGTTATAGCATAAAACTGGAAATAAGAGCAAATAAACATCAATAGATATTATTGAGTAAATTATACTTCCATACATGTAATATTCTGTGGATATAGAGAATGTTAGAATCAGCTGTATGTCTTTTCTGTTTTTAAAATAATAATGGTAAACTATGGAATGTGTAGCTTATGATCAAATTTTTTTTCTTCCAGTTTTATTGAGACTAAAATGGACATATGGCATTGTATAAGCTTGAGGTATACAGCATAGCGACTTGACTTACATAAAGATCATATCTTTAAAAAATAAAAATATCTAATAGAAAAGCATTAAGTATTTCCTATTTATGGTGAGGTTGTATCAGCAGAGAAAAGTTACACACAAAGTGTTACCGGTGGTCACATTGCAGTTATGAGACTGATATGAGGCTCTGAAATACATTTTTTAACTTGATAATTTCGCATTTTGTTTAAAAGAACATTAATTTTTTGAGTTTACATGTTAATTTATCTTTCAAGGGACTTCTTATGGCATTAAGAGTGCAATCTAAACTTCTTTCCCCATCTGTAACTCTTTTGTGATTCAGTTCTGCTCCAACTTGACCTTGAGCAAGTACTCTGTAACAGCCTTGAGGAACAATATCTAATTTTTAATTTATTTTGAAAGAGAGTAATTCGTTCTTAACTTAAACACTTTCTATTCACTACCATGTTTCCCAATTTTTTTTTGGCTGATTCACTTTGTCACTTGCCTGTAATTGTGCCTTTGATCCTTTAGTAGAAATTAGGTCCCCCTGTCATGAACTCTCACAAGGATTCTGAAGAATGTAGTTTTTTAATAGAAACCAAATCGACCTCATATGAAGCTCAGAATTGCTACTATGAAGGTTTTAAGCATGCTCTGCAAGATGAACTAGATAAATATTCATTAAATGTAATTTTTAAAAAGTAGAACCCTATTATGAAAGAAAATAAGGGTCAGGCATAAATTCTGGATTGTTTCATTTAGAAAGAATTTCCACTTGTCATGCAAAAGTCTCATGTGGCAAGATTATTTCAACATAGTATTAATTTGCCTTGGATAGGAATGAATGTCTTTGCTTGATCTTTATTCCCAACTATAAGGTGGTTATTGGAAACATTTTCATTGGATAAATTAAGGGAATTTTACAAGTTTGTTTACTAGCCTAAATATTTAAGATCATAGGCCTATTTTTTGGACTTTATAGACTTAGTTTGTTTCAGATTAAAAAAAAAAAGGTTTGACTATTTGGTTTAGAACCTTCTAAAGACAAATATTTAGATAGAATGAAGCATTATTTTGGATGTTCTGACAAGATGAAGTATAAACTACCCAACTAACTTGGAAGAAGAGTTAAGTGTTTTATATTTAGGGGGCAAACTCCCACTGAAGTAATAGAAACAGTCTCTTTCAAATGATTTATCTGACCAGAGTCATGTACTGAATACAAAGAGTGGGAGCTTATCATATTAAATTGCCTCATTAGATAGGCCTGGCCAGCTAACCATAGACAAATCATATCTTTAAGAGGATACCCTTTACCTCAGGTCATGAAGATTTTGAAAGGCACACATTTTGACTGTGCTGGGTCTCAGCACATTTGTGGCAGGCAGGGGCTCCCCCCAAGGAGTGGCGTGCAGGCTTCCGGCTGGCGCGGCCTCTCTTGTTGCCCGAGCGTGGGCTCCAGGGTCTGTGGGCTTCAGTAGCGGCGGCACGCGGGCCGTTCCGGCTCCCAGGCTCCGGAGCGCATGCTCAGTAGCGGCTGCTCCGCAGCACGTGGGATCTTCCGGGATCAAGGATCGAACCCCTGTTTCCTGCGTTGGCAGGTGGGTTCCTCACCGCTCAGCCTCCAGGGAAGCCCAGGTGATGAATATTTTGAAACACATCAGTATAGATCTTTTTGTTTGTTTTGCTTGGAAGGAGTTACATTACCCTGAGCTGTGAGCCTTGATACACAATACATCCTTAATAAAACAGATGTATCAGAAATCTGTATGATAGATTATTCTGTCTGGTTGCATGAGGCTATGAGTATACAATTCATTATAAAAGAAAAGCATGAATTTTTGTGTCCTAAAATAGAATGGTTTATAGAACTATAGGTTTTATTTTGGTGGTGGTGTTTAAGTAGTTGTTGGGTTTTTGATACAAGTTGAATGGCCTTATGACCTACGCTTGTAAGCTAAAATATACGTAAGATATAAAATTAATTCAATAGGAGGGAAGCAAAATTAGTATGTAAAATGTTTAAGTAGATCACATAATATAAAAATATTTACGTCTGAGTTTTTAATACCCAATAAAAATGTAGTTTATAAACTACAACTCTTCACCAGCTTACAAATTATGTAGTAAAATATGTAGTTGTATAACTACCCTAGTTGCTGGCATCACTTAAAGCTTCAATGCAAGGACATTAGTCCGAGTTTTACGCTCCATTATTATTTATGGATGTGCATGAAATAAAGGGAATGGTGGAAGTGTTAAATTCTGGATTATTATTGGCATAAAGTTTTCTAGTTCACTTGATTTATAGATGCATATGTATAACAGTCAGACATAAAAAATTTGTTGACAGACTTTATTTGTATATGTACACAGTTCACTGATAAAATATTACCAGCTTCCCCACTAATTGGACAATTTCAAAGTCACTGTAAGTTAAAATGAAAAGTCTGTTTCTGCTCTTCTGTAAAAATTGGCACAAATATGAATTCTTTTTTGAACACATATAAATTAGGCACTAGAGTTACAAAAAATCATAAAATGACAATCAGTCCCTCAAATCTAGGGCTTTGGTTTAATTCTCCTATATATAATTTTTCCTCATGACAAATCAGCATAATTTCAAAGGCTTCAAGGGACTATTATCTGTGGAACTCTGCTCTGTGGAGAGTTACTTCATTATCCCCTAGGAAAAGTTTCCTTAGTAAATAAGCAGTGAGCATCAATCACAAGCTTCATATTCTGGAGAACATTCCAAAGCTAAAGAAGGTATATATAACAGTTATAAGCCACTGACACATGCAAACCAGCACCAGCTGTGCACAAGGGTGATGGGAATGCAGTGCCCGACGGAAATGATTGCCCAAAGCAGAAGTTTTCAAAAGAATATATAAGTAGGAATGAGACCAAAAAAATTGGCTGAATTTCAGCAATAATATTGTAGAGGTTAAATTACATATATGCATTCTCAGTGGCAACAGTAATGATATACAGTAGTTACCGAACTCCCCTTAGCATCCCCAGCATTGTTTCACAAGGAGAAAAACTCTTAAGTAAAACTGTGGTCGAGACTTCCCTGGTGGTGCAGTGGATAGGAATCTGCCTGCCAACGCAGGGGACACGGACTCAATCCTTGGTCCAGAGAGATTCCATGTGCTATGGAGCAACGAAGCCCGTGGGCCACAAGTACTGAGCCCATGCTCCAGAGCCCATGAGCCACAACTGCAGAGCCCAAGTGCTGCAGCTACTAAAGCCTGTGTGCCTGGAGCCTGTGCTCTGCAATGAGAATAGCCACCCCAATGAGAAGCTCCTGCTTGCCGCAACTAGAGAGAAGCCTGCACCGCACAAATACCAGCCCAGACAAAAAGCAATGAATGAATGAGTTTAAAAAACTGTGGTCATGTAAGTCCTCTTAATTTTTTCACATGCGTGTCTAAATGTCCTTTTATTATCTTCTCAGCCCTAAGCACAGTTCTTAGCACCGAAAAAGCCTCGAGATCTTGAAACAGCAAACATTGAGAAATTTTTATTTTCTAAAACAGAATTTGGTGGCTGTTACTAATCTTCCCTAAAGAATACACAGGATATGAGGAAAGCAGTTTGAAATAAAGGTTAAAGGTTTTTTTATGATTTGATTCTATTGATTACAGTTATTTACATTGAATATACTAAGATAGTGCTAGGCACAATGGGTTTGAAGTACAGAACACGTATGTAGCCTGTTTGTTAAGGAGACATTCCTGTGTCATCAGATGACACTGTAGAGCATCGTGAAGTTCAATTTGAGCACCAGCTGCAAAGGAAAGACAAGTCCAGAAATGCAGGTGAGTTACATTGAGTTGAATTTGTTGCAACTTACAATTATAAAAAACAACAGTATAAAGCTGATCCAGTAGCACTGATATAAATAAGCATGATATATATATATATATGATATGAAGTCGCTCAGTCGTGTCCAACTCTTTGTGACCCCACAGTCTGTAGCCTATCAGGTCCTCCATCCATGGGGTTTTCCAGGCAAGAATACGGGAGTGGGTTGCCATTTCCTTCTCTAGGAGATCTTCCTGACTCAGGGATCGAACCTGGGTCTCCCTCATTGTAGGCAGACCCTTTACCATCTGAGCCACTCGGGAAGCTCAAAAACCTAACAAATATAAGAAAAACAGCTGAGGAAAGTTATTTGGGTTCTAACTTGACTCTTAGTAGTCAAGGCAAAAACGTAGCCATGACAGTTACATTATTTACTTGAATGATGCTTAATAGTGTATTAGGAAAGATCATTTCTTTCTATGAATGATTGTGAGTTAAGGATATAGTATGTGTGTACTAAAATCTAACATTTAGCATGTATGTACATATTAATTCACATTAATTTCTAAATGGTCTTCATAAGACATTATATCGGTAGTTACCATAAGCAGTTTTATTTTACAGAGGGGTGCAAATTGGTATAGTTCAAATATAGAACGTTCACTTACCTCTGTGGCTTAATGAATAAAAGCATGATGACTTCTAAAAAGTGACTGTTAAAGTATTCCTAGATTTTTAAGCTACAAGCAGATATAGGAAGCAGAATTTCCCTTCCAAAATAAAAGAAGTAGCTTTTGGCATTTAGTGAGGATGCCTGAAAAAGAATAGAAAGTCCTAGATGGCAAATAGCTTTAGAGGAACAGAACTTATATTGTCCGCAGCTTGCAGAGACAGCTTCATTTGTTCATCGTCACTTCTGTTAATATGTTGTTGATCGAACTGTGGTTAAATTCTTATTCTTTGAATGCTGTCCTGGATTTCAGGGAAATTCATTTTAACCCAGGGAAATTCATCACACTGCAATTGTTAATGACACATCGAACTCCTCTATAGATAATGAGCATTATTTTCTCACACAGAAGAAAAATCCCTTACCATGCAAAGATGCCTATGGAATTATGCAAAATATCTAGTCATTTAATTTTCTTCCCATAAGCTAGCAAGATGAAAAAAGAGTTTGGGAAGTGAAGATATTGCAAAGCTATTTTTTCCTCCTTCTTATTTTAGAAGAACAACTTGAAAATTTACATTCAGGGGACTGTGTGATCTAAGTTTTTTGTTGTATCTAATAATAAATCCATGTAGGGGGATTGATTTCAAATAATGCCTCAAAGCTCAGGATATAATGAATTTTGTTGAAATTGTTACTTTTTTCCAGTTGTTACTGAAAAGAAGTCCTATTTCAGATGACTTAAATCTTTTGTAGCAATGCTCTCCTTTTTTATCACATATGTATATACAGTATTATAAATTGTATGTTAATGTTTAGTATTATCTATTAGTAATATCACATTGTCTACTGTATTTTAAAGTAACATAATATGTTTCCTAATTATAATCTCATGGTGAGATTTTGGAGATAGGAAAATTGAAATTCTCATACATTAATCCATCTGATATATTAGGACAAATGGATGTAAACAGTGTGTTTGTATTATTAACCTTAATGGATTGAATTTGAAATATGGAAAGTATATTCTATTTCCAGTGCTAAGCTGTATCAACTAACTTTTCTCCACAAAAATTGCATTATGGTGAATGCACGTATACTGAAATGATCCATGAGTTCAATTATGATGAAATAAATCCTGATTAAAGAGAAGTAAATGGGGCAACCAAAGAGATAGACTGGAGGAACTCAGGTCCTTATTTTATCATCATTTGCAAAACAGATTTCTTAAGGGCAAGTGTGTATATATGTGTGTATGTGCATATGTCTGTAGGCATGTGTGTATGTGAGTTTGCACATGTACATATGTGTGCACGTGTGCACTTACATAGGTGCACACAGGATAACAGCATACATCTCTTCAATTAGAGAAATTCATCTTCCGATACCTTGACCAAACTAGTAGAATTTTATTCAGATGACAAAAAGGTATTACTAAAAATATTTTAAAATCACAACTGTATATTTTTTATTCATTGTTAGTAACTCAGCATTCTAGTTTTTCACATTTTGACTAATTAATAAAAATTATTTTTCCATATACATGTATTCACCACCTATGTAATATTTTATAATTAATTTACTAAAGAAATACATAAATACTGCCATTACTGAATCTGCCACTTTTATTTCTTTGAAGAAACTGAAACAGTTTTAAATAACTTTTACTCAGCTCAGACATCTTCAGTAATAATGAATTTGTAAGTTTGTACTTTGGTACCTTTGCCCAGGAATAGTGGAGCTCGAAAGTAACTACATCATTGTACACCTATGTGTCATAAAAAACCATACACATGTGCAAATGTATGTATATATAAACATGTGTTTGAATATATGTATTTAAGCATGTGCATATGTATATATATAAACATATAAAAAGTTAATTGACAGAAAACAACAGAACTCTGTAAAGCAATTATGCTTCAATTAAAAAGTAAGTTAATTTTTAAAAAGTTATTGGGATAGTTGATACTAGGTTGGTGATATTTTTATTTGTTTTGTTACATTTGGAATGTTTCACACCAAAATCATAGGTATAGTCTTCAAAAAAATGTAATGTGTTTGAACTTTTAGTATTTGCTATTCTTTGGTAACTTTTACTTGAATAACTTTCTAAATTTATATCAGTTTTATTATAGTCTTTCCTTACGTTTTTATTTTGTCATTGTGATCAGAGTATAGGGTATTAATAAATATTTTCAGATGTTAATTATGGTACTCCTAAGAGGACTGTTGTTTAGTCGGTAAGTTGTGACCAGCTCTTTGCGACCCCATGGACTGTATCCCTCCAGGAGCCTTTGTCCATGGGATTTCCCTGGTGAGAATGCTGGGGTGAGTTGCCATTTCCTTCTCCTGGGGGTGTTCCTGACCTCAGGGATCAAACCTGCATCTCCTGCTTTGGCAGGAGGTTTTCCTACGACTGAACCACCTAGGAAGTCCACTAAACAGGCTACTTTCATGATTAAGAACAAAATGTGAAAATGTTTATTTGTCCTTCATACCAACACAAGTAAAGGTGAAGTTGAGTGAGTTCATATTTGAATGGAAGACTGCAGAAGGGTAGTAGAGAGGAACGCTGGCTGTGTTGAACGTGTACTTTCTAATTAAGAAACTATCTGCAGTCATGAAATTAAAAGACGCTTGCTCCTTGGAAGAAAAGCTATGACCAACCTAGACAGCATATTAAAAAGTGGAGACAGTACTGTGTCAACAAAGGTCCATCTAGTCAAGCCTATGGTTTTTCCAGTGGTCATGTATGGATGTGAGAGTGGACTATAAAGAAAGCTGAGCGCCAATGAATTGATGCTTTTGAACTGTGGTGTTGGAGAAGACTCTTGAGAGTCCCTTGGACTGCAAGGAGATCCAACCAGTCCATCCTAAAGGAGATCAGTCCTGGGTGTTCATTGGAAGGACTGCTGCTAAAGCTGAAACTCCAATACTTTGGCCACCTAATGTGAAGAACTGACTGATTTGAAAAGACCCTGATGCTGGGAAAGACTGAAGGCAGGAGGAGAAGGGGACTACAGAGGATGAGATGGGTGGATAGCATCACTGACTCGATGGATATGAGTTTGAGTAGGCTCTAGGAGTTGGTGATGGATAGGGAAGCCTGGTGTGCTGCAGTCCTTGGGGTTGCAAAGAGTTGGACACAACTGAACGACTGAACTGAAAGAAAATATATTATTCCTAAGAAGTTTAACAGAGCTTTTGGAAAGTTCTATTTTTGAGCCAGGATACTTTTCTTACTTTTGACCACGATTAGAATTTTCCATTACACTGGTCAATTCTTGTAGATGACTCCACTCTTCGATGACTTTTTTGAACTTACATTTTGGATTGCATTTAAGTATGTTATGATTATCACTAAATAGTTGTATTCCTATTCTGTTGTTTATCAAATAAAATGTTAAATTCTTTATGCCTTTCACATTGACTATTTCAGAGTTGAAGAAGCTTCTCAGAGAAATATGTATTATTTACAGCATGCAAATATTTTAATAAGCAAGTTTCTTTGCTGGGAGCTAAGCATGAGGCTGGAAGAGTGTCTTAGAGAAAAGGCACTTATAAAGGGCACAATTCTGAAAATAACTAAAGGCAGCAAAACAAGCAGAGTTCATTTTCAGAAGTTTTGGAGCCACTTGGGTTCTTGAAACAATGCTGATGATGTCACTGCTATAGAAATATTCACTAATAATTATCTTATTCATTCAACAAGCATTTATCTAGTACCTACTGTAAATCAGTAACTGTGCTGGGCATTTGGAATATAATTAAATATATGACAGATACTTTGTCTAGATACTTCCTGTAAATTCCTTGATTTTAGAGCAGGCAAGAAATAGGTTTCATTACATATGCCAGTATTAATCAACTGGTAGTATTTGCCTCCAGTGCTTTGTACAAAGGAAGTGTCTGAGCCTGCCTCTTGGCTCAGCAGTAAACTATTTTTTTTTTTTTTTTATTAGTTGGAGGCTAATTACTTCACAACATTTCAGTGGGTTTTGTCATACATTGATATGAATCAGCCATAGATTTACATCCCGATCCCCCCTCCCACCTCCCTCTCCACCCGATTACTATTTAAATTGTTTATTTATTATCGTGGCTGTTTGAGTGTCTAGTGGTAACAGGTATGTGATGTATTTGCTATCCCTGTTCTACAATTTTCTTTTTTAGAATTGGCATTTCACTGAAAAAAGTAGTTGTGCTTTATAGGTAGCATATTTATATAAAGGATAATATGAGCAGTTTAATAAATAATAGTTCTTAAACTGCAGAAATGACTTATGATGCTCGAGTCTTCATCCTTTACAAACTCATATTTATTTTTAGGTCTAATGAATCACCATTTGCCCTTTGCTTCACAGTGAACTTAGAGAGGTGAATGTTGTTGAGAATTTTAGTCCTGTCTCAATGATAGCTTGTTTTTGGCCAAGTGCCATAACCATGATAGAAGTTTTAGCAAAAAACATTAGAGAATGTTAACATTTCAAGCTTCTAAAGATCACTTAAGATAAAAGTACAGAAACTAAATGGGTAAATACTACAGTTCATTTTGATAATGATCAGCTATTGTCTGCACCATGCCATCTGTCTTTATATCTCCCCATATTTAGCAATTAACAATAAACTTGTTTATGTTTTTACAAGATCTAAACAGTGCTGGGTACTTAGTAAAGGCTCACTGAATGCTTGTTATTTGATAGTTGGCAGGTCTATGTGTCCTAAGACTTTTTCAGCTCTATACTATGCATGTTTTATAAGAAACGAAAAGCCTAGTCTTTCTGAGTCTGAATTCTAGGTAATATTAGCATGCCAAATGTTTAGGTATATTAACATTATCAAAGGCAGAGAACAATAAACATGTTATAAATAAATAATAAACTGTATAGGACTGACCTTAAGGATAGTAAATCAGAATAAAGTTAACCTTGGAAACTAGAGACAAATTTTCTCAAGGTCAGGCTTAAGTTAGTCTTTGGCAGGATTTCCATAATTAGAGAAAACAAGAAAAGATTTTTTTTTCAAGGCATTAGAGAAAATAGCCTTAGTAAAAGGCCAAAGTGTTTTCTAAAGAATTAACTCATTATTTCTTGTGTGTATTTATTTCATTTCACTCATTTATTCAGTGTCCAAAAAATTGCTTGTGTACCTATAGTGCAGATTACAGGAAGCTGTAAAACGGAATAAACAGGGGATTGAAGCAACCACTTAATTTAAGGTATTTGTGGAATACCTAGATGAAAAGCTCAATTTAATATATGACTCTGTGGGCTTGGATGTCATGTGAGAATTAGGGACTCAGATAAGTTTAGAAGGCTTTTTTATATAGGTGTCAGTGTATCCATAGATATGGTGAGGTCACTCAGGCAAAAAGTATGTAAAGTCAAGACCCACAAGATAAAACTCTGGGCAAAGGTGTTACAGAAATTAAGAAAAGTTGAGAACAGAAATTAGAAAATAGAGAGGTGGAAGTATCGTCAGAGAGAGCATAATATAAAAAGTAAGTGCTAGATTGTAAAACATAATTTAGTATTGTCTCTCAGATTATAAACTAGATCTGACATAGCATGACCATTAATGAGTTATCTCTTATTTGTCCACTGCTGTGTCGTGATTCATTGATAGTGACTGCTGCTGCTGCTAAGTCACTTCAGTCGTGTCCGACTGTGCGACCCCATAGACAGCAGCCCACCAGGCTCCTCCGTCCCTGGGATTCTCCAGGCAAGAATACTGGAGTGGATTCCCATTTCCTTCTCCTTGATAGTGACTAGATACAATTAAATTATGATAAATGCACAGCATAATTTAAAAATCTGAATGTATTTTGTATATATAATTGTTTCAAAGAAAAATTGGTTATAGAACAGAGAAATGCCCATGTATAGTAAATGTATGTTTACTTTCCTATGAATGAACTACCTTTATAAAATTTAATGAGAATAAACTTTCAGAAACTTTTATTGAGATGATTGATTATATATTTTTCAAAGTGAAGTACTTAACTGCTATGAATTGATTGATTTATTTTAGAATGAGTTTTGATAACCATATGATACAACATAACCGCATAAACATTTTCCTACAAGTGGAATGAATATTTAATTTTTGGAGGAATGTATGCTAAATTATAAAATTGTGATAAACTGCATTAGTTAAAAAGAAAATATACAGGAAATTATGGGCTGAGGTAAGCCCTACGTATTTAATTGTTAAAACATGATAAAGTCTCCCAGTCTCTAGAGTGGACCATGATGTAAAATAAAAACCTAGACTGAATTCTTAATTGCATTTTCCAAGAATTACATAGGATATTTTTGGCTTTTCATTACTTATTTTGACGAGCAACATAACTCTTTTTCTTTGTATGTAATACTCCCTTTGGCAAGATGTCATTGCTCATCTCTGTAGGTTTACATTTTAGTGATTGCCATCTCAAGGATTTGTAACATTTAATTATAAAGAATTCTTACAGTGTTTAGATTATAAAATCTAGAGGATGTGTCCTTGCAGTTTGATAAAAACGTTCTGTCTTGAAGATGCAGTGGCAGGGATTTCTTTTTTCACTATCTTCTTGGAACTGCTTAATGTCTTTATCTTCCTTTTGAGCTATCTGAAATTTGCCTTTGTGCCAGGAAGCAAGGAGTGCACAGCTTATTAACATTGACTGAGTGCTGAAATATGCAACAGAGACTAGGGTAGTTCTTAGGGTTACACTTTAATTCCACCAGAACTCCTTGAGCTAGGTACTGTCTTCTCATGTCATACATTAGGGAGGATTTACCCTCTTCTCCACTTCTAAAGAGGGAAACTGGAAAATGGAACATTAGAAAAGCTGAATGGAAGAGAAACTGTTCATGAAGGTAAGTGGAGAGTTAAAGGGAAGGTGGGAGGAAGGCACGAGATTGAGGGTGGAACCAGAGTCACAGTGCATAGAGCTTCTCTAAGTGAGAATCCATGGAAGAGGACGGGTGAGCGTGGGAGCTATAGAGGAGCAGTGACCAAGGAGGTTAAAGGGAAATGTGTGCAATAGCGCCTTCTTATGTATTGTATTGTAAAACCTTCCACATAGTCCACATTGTTGTCAGTGAAAACCTGACCTCAGGAGGGTTCTTGGTCAGATTAGAGCCAGAACAAAGTTCACTTAGATGAAGATTACGTGTTGATGATGAAATGGAGATGCAGAGATGTTAAAGACAATGCAGTCCAGGTCTGTCTGATGCCAAATCTCCTATGTTGCTACTCCATTAGCATGCCATTTGAGATCAGCTAGATATCCAGGAGGAAACACCTCATAAACACTGCTGTATCCTTTGTTGATGATACCTTAGTTATTATTATGTTAATGATATCTGGATAGCTGATTTGATCGTTTTGACCGATAGCTGAGAATTAGACATCCATCAGAGAACCAGTGCTACTGGTTGTTGCATAAAGTCATATGTCCTAAGGAAGTGTACTTCTCAGCTCTGCTGGTATTATTAAGGATGATTCTCAAAGGAGTAAATGGAAGCCTGAGTTGGTTTCACATTGCATTAAAAGTAAAGGAGAAAATATGATTCATTTCAGATATTTATATAGGTTAACTACATTTTCTTTTAATAATTTAAAAACATTCAGAGCTTTATTACTGTTTTTCCTAAATACTGCTGAGCAAATGAATTTGAAAAATTAGTGTTCCAGCTTTAAAAAACACAAAGTCAGGATTTAGAGAGCAATTTAGCAGTACCATCTCATAAAATGAAACACAGTTCAAGAATGTATATTTTTTTTTAAATGTAAGCAGAAAAATATTGGCTTTAATATATTTTGCCTGCTGCTGGAAATTAGTTCTTAAAGTGCTTGAAACTCAAGAGAAATGACATTTTAGAAGAACAGTGTAAGTAGAAAATGTGTATTTTCTGAAAGCATTTCATAAATTTATGTGATTGGATTAGAACACAGTACCACTCTCTTCAAATAATTAAGTGGTCTCTAAAATAGTCACCAGCCTTAGAAATATAGTAATTTACCTAAGACTATACATATCAATATCTAAAAAATACCAGTTTACATTGCAGTGCTTTGTAAGAGAATTTCTCAACTTTGCCACTATTAACATTTGGGGCCAGAGAATTCTTTGGGGCTTGTCATGGGCATCACTGGGTGTGTAGCCACATCCCTGACCTTTACCCTCTGGATGCCAATAGTGACTTCAAACCCACCCCACAGTCCTAACAATCAAAAGTCTCTCCAGACATTGCCAACTGTCTCCGGGTGAAAAATTGTTACAGCGTGAGAGCTTGTGCCCTATCAAAGTCATCTTTAACTCCATCTGAGCTACCTTCGTACATTATTCTAAGGCTTACTACTTGCTTATATTATTCATGATGGCTCAGGCAATTAAGAACCTGCCTGTAAGGTAGGAGATGTTGGTTCAATCCCTGTGTCAGGAAGACCCCTTAGAGAAGGGAATGGCAGCCCACTCCATGTTCTTGCCTGGAGAATCCTATGGACAGAGGAGCCTGGCGGGCTCCTCTGGGGTCATGAGAGTCGAACGTGACTTAGTGACTAACACTTTCACACTTTCATATTATTCATAATTCTTACAAAATAATTTAGGTTTCCTGTTTGTGCTAACTTTCTCAAGCTTTGTATAATACTGTAGCTCCAAAAATTAGTATTATGACCCTCTCCATCTGGGCCAACCAAGATTATTTATTACTAATGAATGAATTAATTAAAGTCGTTTTATTTGAGGATGCTCTTCAGAAGAGTTAAAACGATATTTGTGGAACATTCTGCCCGTGACTAGACTTACTTTGATGAATGTCAATTTCTTTGACAACTACTCTCATTTTGCTTTTTAGAAATGGACTTCTTATACCTAAGGAAGAGTCCAATAAATTCAACTACAACTAAAAAAAATAGGTGCCATCTGTAATTTTAAACTTAGTTGAAACTTTTAAAAACCAGATTAATTTTTCTGACTCTCCTGTGAGCTGGTTTCTGTATGGGAGTTATGTCACAGTTGGCTAAACTCAGATAGCAAAGGAGCTAAGGTTATAGTAGGAATAACAGGAATTGCAAATAAGCAGACTGGAACTCATATGTCTCAAAAATAAAAGATCATTTTATTAATGTCCTTTTCCTTGATGATAACAAATCCATTCCTCTTCTGAAAGTGAAAGTGAAGTTGCTCAGTCATGTCCGACTCTGTGCAACCCTATGGATGGTAGCCCACCAGGCCCCTCCATCCATGGGATTTCCCAGGCAAGATTACTGGAATGGTTTGCCATTTCCTTCTCCAGGGCATCTTCTTGACCCAGGGATCGAACCTGGGTTTCCTGCATTCCAGGTAGACTCTTTACCATCTGAGCCACCAGGGAATCCAATTCTAGAGTCCTATTAATGGAATTAATATTTACTTGGGTTGTTTGTGATCATCTTCTAGTTTATCAATAGGTCAATTCTTTACAAAATTAGCTCTGGAATATCTCTAGAATTTGCCATTTCCTCTCCATCCCCACCCCTGTGACTTTTGTGTCTAACTAGGAAAGTGAAAGTGTTAGTCACTCAGTTATGTCTGCCTATTTCGACCACATGGACTGCAGCCCGCCAGGCTCCTCTGTTCATTGGATTTCCCAGGCAAGAAGACTGGATTGGGTTGCCATTTCCCTCTTCAGGGGATCTTCCTGACCTAGGGATCAAATGCAAGTCTCTTATGTTTCCTGCGTTGCAGGCAGATTCTTTTACCGTCTGAGCCACCAGGGAAGCCCATTAGAGCTCTATTTGTACCCTTACAGAGCTGCCTCCAAAATCACTGCAGATGGTGACTTCAGCCATGAAATTAAAAGACGCCTGCTTCTTGGAAGAAAAGCTATGACAAACCTAGACAGGATATTGAAAAGCGGAGACATGACATTACCAATAAAGGTCCGTCTAGTGAAAGCTATGGTTTTTCCAGTAATCATGTATGGATATGAGAGTTGGACCATAAAGAAAGCTGATTGCTGAAGAATTGATGCTTTTGAACTCTGGTGCTGGAGAAGAATCTTGAGAATCTCTTGGACAGCAAGGAGATCAAACCAGTCCATCCTAAAGGAAATCAACCCTGAATATTCACTGGAAGGACTGATGATGAAGCTGAAGCTCCAATATTTTGGCCATCTGATGTGAAGAACTGACTCATTTGAAAAGACCCTGATGCTGGGAGAGATTGAAGGCAGGGGAAGAAGGGGATGAGATAGTTGGATGGCATCACTGATTTGACGGACATGAGTTTGAGCAGGCTCCAGGAGTTGTTGGTGGACAGCCAGGAAGCCTGGTGTGGGCAGTCCCTAGGGTGGCAAAGCGTCAGACGTGACCGAGTGACTGAACTGAATTGAGAGCTGCCCCACAGGAGCCCTGCCGCTAGACTTCACTGCTAGCGCAGTTCTTGCTCAGATATGAGTACAGCCGTGAGATTCTCCTGCTTATATTTTTGCAATGATTACTGATTGTTCGGAGACTAGTCTGAAGGCCTCAGCCTGGTCTCTGACTCCATTTCTTTTACTCCAGTTATCATCTATCATCCCTTTTTCCATAGCCTCTCTTCAGTCCTGTTAAATGATTTAGAATACGCTTAGCTGTTACCTGTTTATTTTTCTTTCTTTATATGTATTGTTCCTTCAGCCTAGCTAGTTTCTAATGCTTGTATAGGATTCTTCTCAAATGCCTCACTTTTCACAAAACCTTTTCTCTAATGCCCAGGCATATGTAACTCTATTTGTATTTATCTCCTTCTCTCTTACTGTACTATGCTCAGTTGTGTATGACTTTCTGAGGCCCCATGGACTGTAGCCCACCAGGCTCCTCTTTTCATTGGCTTTCCCAAGTAAGAATACTGGAGTGGATTGCCATTTCCTTAATCAGCAGATCTTCCTGACCCAGGGATCAAACCCAGATCTCTTGCATCTCCTTCATTGGCAGGCAGATTCTTTACCACCGTGCCACCTGGGAAGCCCATATTTATCT
Organism: Dama dama; assembly: GCF_033118175.1. Classification (NCBI taxonomy): domain Eukaryota; kingdom Metazoa; phylum Chordata; class Mammalia; order Artiodactyla; family Cervidae; genus Dama; species Dama dama. The sequence continues at coordinate 21,901,114 of NC_083698.1, read as the reverse complement.
CCTTGTATTTAATAATTTAATACATATACTCTGTCATTTGACTTAAGAACAAGTAGGAATACCTACAGAAGCATATCTATTATGTAAAATAAAGATGATTATAAAGTAGCTTCTATAGGCAAATTAAGATAAAAGTTCATAATTTTAATTTTGCAAAGTCAGTATCCTACTTTTAATATGGTATTTTTTAAGTTTTAATACATGCTACCTAAAATTTTAAAATTATATTTTAATTTATCTTATAATATTCTTAAATCTTTACACAACTAGAAATATGTAGTAAGTATACATTCCTTTTAGGTTTGAAGTGATTTTCCCATTTTCCTCATATTAAGTGGTATATTGTGAAGTGTAGTTTTCTATTTAGTTCTAAAATATGCAACTTTAATCAAGATCTTTTTAGTTTTTGTTTTGCCTTTTAGGTTTGGGCTCTGACTTTGAAGGAGTAGGTGTAGCAGATAACCTTAAAAATCTTCTCTGTGATTCATCCTTCACCTTGACTCCTTTAGCATCCCTTTCGGCCTGGAAGGTGGTCCACTCAGGATGGGGGTTCGAGGGGAAGATTACACACAGCAGGTACTGGTCCAGTGCAGTGGGGCAGGTAGGAGCTGTCCTTTCAGCACCCATTGCTCAGCTACCTGCCCGCAAAGCCAACAAAGCCCCCGAAAACCTGTCAGGTGGCTTCCTTAGGTCTTTATGTTCCCACACCTTGGAACCCTACCACAGAATGATCTGTTTTGTTTTTTTTCTTTTTGCTATAATTGCAAATTATACCCAATATTTTTTGAAATTTAGATGAGAGAAATATTAATGACATATGATACCCAAGTGATTAATACTTAATATAAACTATTAATTAAATATACAAGAAAACGGAATCCCAGTGGAAAATGGACAAAGTGAAAAAAAAGAGGCAATTCATATGCATACAGAAAATTGCAAATGTCTAATAAATATCAAAAGTTCCTCAGAGCTTCACTGCAACTTAAAGAAGTGTAATTTACAATGGTTTACCATTCCCAGACCATCAAATAAAATAAATTAAGAACAATTCAAAAGCATTCAGCATTCTCTCAGAGCTCAGCGCTATGGGCAAGTCTGCAATTCCTGACTCTGTACTAGTCCTCTTATCATCACCTCTTGTTGTGTCTAATTGAAAATGAGTTCTACTGAGAATTATTTTAAATAATAATTCCTGAGGGAAAGCACAGAAAACAAAGTAAATTTAAGGATTTTTGTGACCTTTATAAAACATTTAATGCAATAGATGTAGAGTGGTTGAAATAAAACAGAAATATACAAAATGTTTTGTAAATACACAAATTTAAAAAAATTATAAAGGTGAATAAGGAGATCCATCCAAGCCACCAGGGAAACCCAAGTTAATGATACAACTACACTATACGTTAAAAAGAAAAAAAGGAAAGACAAGTAATGAGGGCCCTTTAAAACATTTAGTCTATAAATAAGGTAGCAGTACAATTTAGTGGTTCTAATCCACTGAGAGGAGTCTCCTCCACTAGACCCCATGAGTTTGAATTCTGACTCCATCATTTATTAACTGTGTAACTTGAGGCAAATAAATCTTCATCTCAGTTTTCTTATATGAAATATGGAAATAATATTACCTCACTGGAAAGTTGTTATAACCATTAAATAAATATAAAGGGCTAAACATGTATCTAGGTTATAGAGAACACTTAATAATTGTTACCTGTTTTTTTATATTTTTCTATTTATTGATCATTTACTATTTTTAACCATTTCAGTTCACTTAAATATAGATTATGCTGAAAGTTATAATTTCATTTAACCATTTAAACACATTTTCTTCTGTTGTAAAATCTATTTAAACACATTTTCTTCTGTTGTAAAATCTGTTTAATATACTTATATTTGAAAGTATAACTGAGCAGAAATATTTTTATATATTTTACTGGATGGTTTAGAGTCTGACAAGGGCTCAGCAATAAAGAATCCATCTGTAATGCAGAGATGTGGAAGACTCAAGTTTGATCCCTGGGTTGGGAACATCCCCTAGAGGGGAAAATGGCAACCTACTCCAGTATTCTTGCCTGGGAAATCTCATGAACAGAAGAGCCTGATGGGCTACAGTCTATAGGATCACAAAGAGTCTGATATGACTGAACAACTGAGCACACACTAGAATGAGAAAGATAACATATAAAAATACAAATAGTGAAAAAAACCATACATTTATATGATTCATATACTAAATATAGTGGCCAAAGATTTTCAGGGGCCTAATATTATATATATATATGCCAGCTATCTTGAAATAAAATGAGATTGTGGGAAAATGATTCTGAGTGTGAATTCTGTGTTTGAATTTTCCCTACAGTGGTATCTTATATCACTACTAAGAGTCACTTTCTTACCCCAGTATAGTAATACAGGGATATAATGCATCATTCACTGTTTATGAAGGAAGTATTTGGCATCATTCAGAATTCCCAGGCTAAGTCAATATTTAGCATCTTAGAGACTTGATAGAATGTCACAAAATCTGTGAATTTTCTCTCTTGTTTATACACATAGTCACACAATTTTGCACATATTAATAGGGTGTTCAGAGATTCCCTGACACTGTCCGTGAATGATTACATATCCTGAGGGGAGAAACTCAAGGAAGGAGATTGTTATACATTATTCACATAATAATATTTAACTATGCCATTTGAAACTATAAAATTAGTAAATAAATATAGATTGTTATCGCTGTTTAGTTGCTAAGTCATGTCTGTCTCTTTTGCAACCCCATGGACTGTAGCCCATGTAGCTCATCTGTCCATGGGATTTTCTAAGCAAGAACACTGGAGTGGGTTACCATTTCTTTCTCCAGCGGATCTTCCCCACCTAGGAATCAAACCCGTGTCTCTTGCATTGCAGACAAATTCTTTACCAATGAGCCACCAGGGAAACCCAGATTAACACTAGAGAAATGAAATACCTCTTAGTATTTACATATCATCCAATTTTACAGTATAACAAAAAAGAGTATAGAGTATCTGTCTTTAGAAGATGATACCAAAATGCCATTTTAAAATCATTTTCTTTTACTTCCTGTCTTATCTCAGTTTTTGTCTGCCCTTCACAAAATCATTTCCTGAGTTCCAGTTTATTAGGCATTATGTACACACATAAAAGAAATACATAATGGGAGATCAATATAGGTGTACATGATTGTTGTCAGAGCTCAAAGTTTGTTCAAGAAGCACTTATGTTATGAAAGAGGCCAAGAATTTTCAAGAGTGGATGACTTTTGTCATTCAAAAGTGAATTTGTGTTTTGTAAGAAAATACTTAGTCCCTTATAGATTTAAAATATAAGACTTAAAACAGGTGCTTGAAGTTAGAAAGTTTCAGTTTCTAAAATGACAGAAATGATAGATTATATTTAAGGTATTTATTATGCTGTCTTTTACAGTCAAAGAAGTTATTTAACAAAGGAAATACCTGGCACATTGTTGTTAGACTGTATCATTGAAGTATGAAAATATAAAGCCACTTCTTCCATATATGTATAGTTAATGAATTTTTTTCTTGTCATTTTGTTTGTTACAATGAAAATAAGTAAATACATGTCATCAAATTGTTTCTTATTTCTTGCTCCTATTTTCTGACCAAAAAGCTGTTTATTGAAATCACCTTAATTCTTGCTATTAGGCCTTTTGTTACAACTTTGGCTATATGTTGCATCTCTTTGGGTGCCCTTAATGTGTATTGAACATAACATTATTGCATAAAAGAATTTGTGGACCTAACATAACTGTTGTGAGATGTGCTTTAATCTAGTTTAGGTATTAATATTTGCATTTAGCCAAGAAAGGAGGTAAGAAAGGAAGATATTTATTCCATAATTAAAGCATCAGTAATTTTCAGTGGTTTGGTAGGAGGAGACTGGAGAAGGAAATTTGTGAACTCTTGAAACAATAATGAGAAAAAAAAAAACAATCCAAAATGTCTTTCCAGCATCCTACACTACTAGTTACCTCCTTCTCTACTCTTGTATGTCTGAAGATAAAAACCAGTGATCCTTGTACTTCAGTTCTCTTGGTTCATCTTTTTGGAGTCAAGCTTTCCTATCTTTTGTGGGGCTCGCTTATATAGTCTGTTTCTGAGTCTGAGAAAATGCATATTTGATAATGACAGTACATACTTGTCCCTGGGTATGCACTGGGGATTGGTTCTAGAACTTATTTCCTCCTCACCCAATATTGTCACATATGACTGCAGAATCAAATGTCATTACCAAGACTAATAAGCAGACCCAACTCTGATACCACATCCCTTTACTACCTTCTTTTCTTGATATTCGGGCTTCCCTGGTGGCTCAGATGGTAAAGAATCTGCAATGTAGGAGACACAGGAGACGCAGGTTTGAATCCTGGGTTGGGAAGATCCCCTGGAGAAGGGAATGGCACCCCACTCCAGTACTCTTGCTTGGAGAATTCCATGGACACGGGAGCCTGGCCGGCTACAGTCCTCGGGGTCACAAAGAGTCAGACATTACTGAGCGACTAACACTTTAAATTTTCGTTATATTCAGATCGCTTGTCCAGGTGCCAGTCCCCTTTTGTTTAGATTTTGGTTTTCATTCCTGACATACCCTACAATCCATACTGTCTGCCTGGGTTATCTCTTGATTGCTGACCACAATGTTTTTGCTGCCTGGAAAGCCCTCTGTCCTGTTCTCTGTCTCCTGGTGAACATGTTATTCAAGGTCAAACTTGGATTGTACACTTCCTCTTTGTAGCTCACCCTGATCTTTCCAGCCAGAATCACATTCTCACCTCTGTGCTTCCAAAAGGGCGCCTGTTCCCCAAGCTGCCTCATGTGAAGGTGAATGTGTTTATGTTTGTCTTTCCAAATAGACTGTGAGTTCACTGAGATCCAAAAGCACTGCTTAATTATGTTTATTTTCTTCAGAACCCATGACAGTGACATGCACTTGTCACTTGATGAGTGTGTGATTTGAATACCAGTGCCTTATCCACTCTGGCTAGTTTTTATCAGCTCCCTTGACGATCTGCCTCCTGGCTTTGCTGGTCATTAATGGAGGCTCCGATTCATATCTTTTGACTTCCTGCTATTCTTGTGGTTCTTTCTCTTTCCTCTCAACCCTTGATCTGTTGCCATGTGACACTGTGACAACTTAATATCCCTCATGGTGCTCTGCCACCTAATTATAATACACATTTTGCAGGCCAAGTAATTGTGCTACCTTCAAAGCAAGTGCCACCTCATTGAACAAATTTTGTTTGTGTTCCATGGGGCAGGATCTTAATCTCATGTAGAGCTGATTGTGCCCTTTTACATATGTCTTCCATTGCTTCTGCATGCATTTCTATCTCCATATACACATACTTTCTGTTTTTACTTTCCTCAGGATGTATACATTCATACCCTACAAAAACATGAGAAGGATGTAATCATGCTAGGTCTTTGATGTATATTACTGTTGGTCTTCAACGGTCCTTTTAATTGTTGTTATCTTTTAACCTAAAGATCTGCTGTGGACAATCTCTGTGAAGTATCATCTTATGGAGGCAATTGGAAACAAATAACCTAAAGTGTGGCTCTTGGGTTTTCTTCTTTTAATAGTGCTATAGGCCAGTATTGGCTCCCCAGGAGGCTCAGTGGTAAAGAATCCACCTGCTAGTGTGGGAGACTCAGGTTCAGTCCTTGGGTTGGGAAGATCCCCTGGAAAAGGAAATGGCAACCCACTTCAGTGTTCTTGCCTGGGAAATCCCATGGACGGAGTCTGATGGGCTGTAGTTCATGGGGTCCCAAAAGAGTTGGACAGAACTTAGTGTCTAAATAATAACAACAGGCCAATATTAGAAAACAGTTTCAGCTCACATTGCAAATTCTTAACACAATCTTGAGTATTTATTTGGATTCTGTTGAAAGAATACTCTTAGAGGTCTTATAGGACTTTTACTATCTACAACCCCCTTGGCATATAATGAAACTTCATCAAAGGAGTGACCACTGCCATATTCTGTTGGTTGAAAGTAAATCAGAGTTCTCATCCACAGTTAAGGGGAAGGGATTATTTAAGGGTGTAACTCACTGAGATTCACCCTCAGATGTGTCTCTCACACTCATCTTATGGGCAAAAACTTGAGCTTACTAAAATAAGTTCAGTGTGAGGAGAAATTTTGCAGCATATAGTAAAGCGTGTTCTAAAAAGCCAGCAATCACATGTACACTTATGTGCCTGATAGATATATGGAAAAATGTCCAATGCATTATTGTTTTTAATAATGAAAAGTAAGACTTAAAATATAAATTCTATAAATAGAAAAGTAGATGGATAAATTTGACATATTCATAAACATTTTATTGAAATATAATTGATTTATGATGTGTCAGTTTCAGGTGTACCACAGTGCTGCAGTTATATGTAGAGAGATTGTTCTGCACGTATGTTCCTGTTTAGATTATTTTCCACTTTTCCACTGTGCCATACAGTGTGTTCTTGTTGATTATCTATTGTATATATAGTGGTGGGTCTATTCTCATCCCTCCTATTTTATCACTCCCTACCCCCTTTCTCCTTTGATAACCATACATTTGTTTTTTAATGTCTATGAGTCTGTTTCTGTCTTGTAAATAAGTTCATTGTATCATTTTTTTTTTTTTTTTAGATTCCACATAAAAGCAGTATCATATGGTATCTCTTTGTCTGACTGACTTCACTTAGTATCATAATCTGTAGGTCCATCCAGGATGCTGCAAATGGCATATTTCATTCATTTTTACAGCAGAATAACATTCCATTGTGTAGATATACCACATCTTCTTTATCCATTCATCTGTCATTGGACCCTTAGGTTGCTTCCATGTCTTGGCTGTTGTTAATATTGCTGGATTAACATTGGGGTACATATATGTTTTTGAATTTTAATTTTCTCTGGATATATGCCCAGGAGTGGAATTGCAAATAACTCTATTTTAGTTATGCAAGGAACCTCCATACTGTTCTTACAGTTCTTACTGTTCTTACTCCAACTTAACAGTTCCTCAACAGTAAAGGAGGTTTCCTTTTTCTGCACACCCTGTCCAGCATTTATTATTTGTAGATTTTTTGATGATTGGTACTGACCAGAGTGAGACAATACCTCATTGTAGTTCTGACTTATGTTTCTCTACTAATTAGAGATATTGAGCATCTTTTCATATACCTGTTAGCCATCTGTGTGTCTTCTTTGGAGAAAAGTCTTACTTAGATCTTCTGCCTATTTTTTTACTGGGTTGTTGTTTTGATATTGAGCTATATGAGCTGTTTGTGAAATATATTTTGGAAATTAAACTCTTGTCAATTGCGTAGTTTGCAATCTGTAGGTTGTCTTTTTGTTTTATCATTTCCTTTGCTCTGCAAAAGTTTGTAAGTTTGATTAGGTCCCATTTGTTTATTTTTGTTTTCATTTCCATTATTCTAGGACTCACATTCAAAAAGATATTGCTGCAATTTATGTCAAAGAGTGTTCTGCCTATATTTTTCTCTGAGTATCCAGCCGTATAGTTTGGTCTTTAATTTTGCCTTTATTTTTGTGTATGGTGTTAGAGCGTGTTCTTATTTCATTCTTTTGTATGTTGTTGTTTAGTCACTAAGTCGTGTCCAACTCTTTTGTGACCCCCATGGACTGTAACCCATCAGGCTCCTCTGTCCATGGGATTTCCCAGGCAAGAATACTGAAGGGGTTGCCATTTTCTTCTCCAGGGGATCTTCCTGACCCAGGGGTTAAACTCTCGTCTCCTGTATCAGCAAGCAGATTCTTTACTGCTGAGCCACCAATGAAGCCCTCTTTTATATGTAGCTGTCCAGTTTTCCCAGGACCACTTGTTGAAGAGACTTTCTTTTCTCCACTGTGTTTTCTTGCTTCCTTTGTCATAGGTTAGTTTACATAAGTGCACGGGATTTTTTTCAGGACTTTCTACCCTGTTACGTTGATCTTTGTGTCTGTTTTTGCACTAGTACCATACTCTTTTGGTGACTGTGGCTTTGTAGTATAGGCTGAAGTCAGAAACCCTAATTCCTTAGCTCTGTAATTCTCTCTCAAGAATGCTTTAGCTATTTAGTGTCTTTTGTGTTTCCACAAACATTTAAATATTTTTTTCTAGTTCTATGGAAAATGCCATTGGTAATTTGGGATTGCACTGAATCCATAGATTGCCTTGGGTAATATGGTCATTTTGAATATTAATTCTTTAATCCAAGAACACTGTGTATCTTTCCATCTGTTTGAATTTGCTTTAATTTCTTTCATAGTTTTCAGAGTACTGGTCTTTTCCCTCTTTAGGTAGATTTATTCCAAGTTATTTTATTCTTTTCTGATGCAATGTATTGATACAATGAATACTTTTGCTCCACAGAGCAGTAAAAATGAATGAATCAGAGCTATACATATACACACATACACACACATATATATATTATATATGTATGTATGTAAATATTTATTTATAGAAGAATTGAGTGAAAATTGCAAGCTATAGAAAGTGTTATCCAAAGTATATAAAGTGACAAAACATATAAAATGATACTATATAGTGTTTATACATACACACACACGTGCATATATATATATGTTACAGACACAGTAAAAGAATAAAAGAAGCTAGAATGATAAATACTGGTGTTGACATCTGAACTTTAGAAGATGTGAGTGAGTTTGTATGCATGAAAAAAATGTACACTTACCAGTTGGAAAACATATCAGTTGTAACTAAGAACTTTTATATTTGTATTTCAATGAGAAGCTTTTTTCAAAGGACACCTGGGGATCCATGTGTTATATTCCAAGCAGACAGTTTTTAAGATTTAATCTGGAATTTTTCTGTTCTTAGAAATAAGCCTCAGGAGGCTAATAAGGCAAAGTTTATTCCTTGAAAGTTGTTCAGTTATAAGTTCCCTTATAAAAAGTATCTTGAATATTATGAGATTTCATGTTTGACTATGGTATTATTTCTATCATTAAAATTGATGGAAATTCAAAAATTCAATTGTACTTTAGGTTTAGGAAAAATTTAATTACTAGTATTTATTGCATCATCTAAATTGACACTAAATGCCATAGTATAACTATAAAATGATATTTTTATATATTGTCGTCTGCATGTTTTACATTATATTTTGTTTCTATTACTTTTACCCTATTCTCAGGGTAAACAAATATCTTCTAAAGTACACACGAGCTATTCTTCAAAAGAATAGAGCTTTATCAAAAGTCATTTGCAATCAAAATAGAGTGTTAATATTTAGAAATTAAAATGAGAACAATGAATTGAGTATAGAAAGAATCTGGTCTTTCCAAAATGTGTATTCAAAAACACTTTTGGTAAATAGATCTGAGACTAGAAGAGTTTAATCACTTATAACTTAGGAAAGCAACACGCTCAACCAGTCTCTGACAAAACGGGTACATGTATTTTGTGTGTGTGTGCTTGTGTGAGTGTATGAGAGTCAGCTATGTCTGCTGATTAATGGAAATACACATTTACAGAATCAAATGTTCAGTTCTTCATCCTTGTCCAGTATGTCGTAGAAACAATTGTAACAAACATCTCAAGATTAAACGTATATGCCTTAAGTGGAAGGGACATACATCTTGCCTCTGAAAGAACTTTGAAGCTAGAATCTAAGTTCGTTGGAAAGAGTTCTCATGGGTGATTTAGGCTCTCCTTGAATTTACGAGTGCTGCTAAATTTAGGCCATTCTAACCAGGAGACGCTGAGGTGTGCTATTTCTCTGCCGATCTCCAAACAGCTGCTGCTGTTCCTCAGTCTTTTTTGAGCTAGACCTGATTTAAAATATTACAACCTCGTTTCACAGCTTGAATTCTTCTCAGAAAGAGTCATTTAATTTCGGTATCTTTTTAAAGAGACCTATTGTTCATTACAGCCTTTGCCATAAGGTTCAGTCCGTCACTGTTTCCGGTTTCTGAAGGACGTCCTACAGGCTGTCCGGAACGCATTACCCTACAGCATGCTTCTCCTGAGGAATTACTCCACAATTTTAGAATAATTCCAGAACTAGAACAATTTTTTTTGTGTATATTTCCTTGGTCATAGAAATGTTCACTTTTTTTTTTTCCCCCTTCAGGACAATTAACATATGCCTGATTTCATTAGATGATTTGTTCTTTTGTAATTCTGAGGACAAACTTCTGCAGGCTAAGAGTAAAAGCTTAACTTGTAAAAAAAAAAAAAAAAAAAGAAGTCCTTCTTTCCATTCACTTATTCAGTGTAGTAAATATGGTGCCTTCCACAACATATTTAATACCCACCAAGATTATTTATATTATCATTTTACCCAAGATAAGATATAAAGAAGTTAAATATTGTTCAAAGTAACTGTTTTAGGGCAAATATGGCTTTGAGGTTACCATGCTAAAATTGTGTTATCTTAGCCAGTTTAGAGTTTATGGTTGACTTCTATTTGCTTAATGATACAAATTGGACATTATTCTATAGATAATAAAGAACCATTAAAGGATGTCAGAGGTCAGATCGGAGGTCAGAGCCACAAATGCTGATGGATTCTTAGAAAGGGTACCTTGATTGCAGTGCTGATAATAGAATAAAGAGGGCTGAGGTCAGATGAATGAGGGAAGATGTCATATAGATATTTTGTAATGCAGTGACCAGAGGGATGGAGACAGTGTATGTTTTGCTTATAGAATGTCATGTGAAATTTAAACCAACCACCATTTTTTTACATAAATTTTAGGGAAAATAGTTACATTCAAAAAATGTCCAAGCTCACTTCTAAAAGTTTCTGTAGTTTATGGAAAAAAAAAAAATCACTAATCTTGAACACTTGGTAATTTTAAAAGATGTTTTATATTCTATTGCTGATATCTACTTGTGTGTCCGTAAAGTGAATACAGCTCTGTGTTTTTATACTGCGGATTTACTGCAAGCATTACTTGTTCCTCAGAGCAAACATCAAATTTAATTTGGTAAAAAGGTCCCTGGTGTACTTCAATAATGATTTTCCTTAGGCAGTTGTGTACTGTAACTTGAAGTTGAATAACATCTTTAGAGTTGATTATTTTCGAGGGATTAAAGGTTTGAAAGATATTAGTTCTTCCAGCAATCATCAATTTACAGGAAGTGCCTGAGACTGAATTTATTATTTTTTTTAATTAATAGAAGAAGATTATAAGCACATGCATTCTTAATTCAATACAAAATCTGAATGTACTATATTGGAGGCTCTTCAGGAAAGGAGTTAATATTTGGAGAATTATTTTTAGTGAATTTTTGCTTTCTTAAGCTAGATGTGGAAAACAGTAAAGAAACATTTTTATCAGTTTACCATAATCAGCATTCTAGGTACTGTTTCTGTTGAAGAAGTCCCAGGTCAAATAGATTGAAAAAACAATTTAATGGCATTCTTCCTTAATCAGTGTTCCATCCTGGAGGTGGAAGGAAAGGGTTATCCTTTTTCCTTTTCATTTTCTCCTCTTTATTTGGGCTTAAATTTATACTTGGAAAATCTTTATAGGAGACAAACAAGCCTTGTTTCCTGTCAAGATATAACACCAACAGGTAATTGGCATATGAAATGTATCTTTTCTTTTTCTGGGTTCATGATCTTTGCCGTTGTGTAATATATCCTGCTAGGTTTTGATTTTTTGCTCCAAGATTCTCAGTCTGTGAGCAATCCATCACTGTAAAGTCCAAAGTTAGAAGAAAACCCACATTAAATATTTATATTCCACTCCCAAAGGCTCTATTCCTTCCTTCAGAGGGAGACAGAAAATACTTGGCCATACGAACTTGACTGTGTAATGTAAGAATAGTAAAATTAACAGTTAAACACTCATAGACTCACATATATTTTGCATATTTGAACATCTGTGAAAATGTAATCAACATCACCATAGTAAAATGATATTTTTTGTACTTTGTGTGTGTGTCAAATATTGCTCCAAGTCGCTTGTTCATTTCACTGTCCCATAACAAGCCACAAAATACTCTATGCTTTAAAACAACCATTTATTGCACTCATGGACTCAGTGGGTCAGGCTTTTAGAATGGGCTTAATGGGTTCACTTGTTTTTTTCTTTTCCCACTCTCTTTGGTGCCTCTTCTGGGGAAACTGCCAGCTTGGAGAAGGGGACTGCTTGATAACTTGGGGTGGGATCATCCACAGGCATCTTCACTCACATACTTGAGAGTGATTCTGGAGGTTGACCAAGACTTCCCTAGACTGTTGGCTGGTACACCTACACATGATATCTCCAAGGGGTCCCTTCACGTGACTACTTCAGGATTTCTTCTAGAGCATCATAGAGCATCACTCCCACTGTAATCTACTGGCTAAAAAACAGTTGTAAATGTACTCATGACTACACAAGGAGGAAACAGACAGCACCTGTTGGAAAGGTATATAGCGGAGTTTTAGAAGGGCATTTATACTCAATATTTCACATTGAGAAAGGTTGTACCCAGTGCATGATCATCATTTCCCCTTACCTTCTATTCTCTATCCTAAGAGGTATCCTCCTTGAAACTATGTGTGAAAGGAAAAAGAAAATTCACATAAGGTAATTTTCTTAAGAAGAATAAAACAGTCAGGTTAAAAACCAGGACTACAAAATGCAGACTATTAATACAAAGCTTGATTTATTTCCCTGTTTTACATCATCAAAGATTTCCCTTGAAAGTGTTGGCAGAGTTAGAAAATAACACAATTATGAGTGTTTTATTAAGCCACCCACACAATCTTCTGAAAGGTTTGTAGACTTCTAATCTGGTTCCCACATATGCATACTGTGTATATGTATAAATTAAATACTATAGATATATCTTAGATCCTTACTTACAAAAGCAAGGCGAAAGGAACCGCTATTGAGAATCTTTTATTTGTTATGCACCGAGCACATGTTATTTCATTAATAATACCTGTGGGAGGTGCATGGTATTACCTACTTTTCATGAAAAAGGAATTAAAGCTCAGATAGATTAATTGAATTGCTTTACCTCAGGAAGACAACTGCAAACTTGAATGGGGATACAGAGCTATCAGATTCAGAAGTGGTAGGTTAAGAATATATTAAGAAGTAATCAATTAAAATCAGGCTGTTATAATTTTAAATTAATGAAAAGCAATATCCCATTAACTTTTAACTCTGCCTATTGTTTATACTACATACCTTTAGTGAGCTCAGTTTACGCCATTGGTGTATAATTGTTTTCAATTATACAGTGTTACTTTCCTCTTCCTTTTTCATTGCCTAACTAATCTCTCATCTAATAATAGATATATCGAGATATAAGATATAAAATTGAGAAAACCAAAATCGTCAATCAGAAATCTTCCATTTTATCAGCATCAAATCTATAAAACCACTTGTATCTATACACATTGGTAAGATTAATTTTGGTCCTCATGTAATGCATGGAACTTATCTTCTGCTGCTATTATGGACTTTTAAAGTCCTTTATGAAAGGATTTTGAAACCCCCGTCAGTTGCTCTCTTTCCTGAAGTTTGAATCACTCTTACTATTAATTCTTCTCTTCAATTCACAAGTTTTTTCCCAGGGAGTCCTACAAACAAATGAAATCCATTCATTGTACATTCTTCTTTCCTCTCCATAGCTCCTTTGGACTCTCCATTCATCCCCACAATCACACTTCTCAAGCGGTGGAAGATATTCACAGTCTTCCCAAATTCAGTTCTACTATGCAATCCATTTCAGTCTGGCATAGTCAGCTTCAGAGAAGTTGCTTTGTTGAAGTCACTAGAGACCAGCATTTTGCCATTGGATATTTCAGTTCTCTACTTATTTAACTGCTTAGCAACTTTTGAAAAGTGCCTTTCTTTCTTGTCCTTAAAGATTCTTTTCTTCCCCTTCTGTAGTTGGTTTAACACCATAGTCTTTTTCCCCCCAGTGTTTTTCCACTTGTAATCGCTAATTTGAAAATGCCCTGAAGCTTTGTCTGGGCCCACTTCCTCATACCACACCCTGTGCTAATGTGCTTGATATTTCATATCTGTCCCTTCAGACTCCCTACTTATCCTCCTCCCATTTGGGTAGGTGACTCATGGGGCGATTTCATATAGACTGCACCAATGGCTGTCTTTGCCCTATGGCTTATGATTGGGTTTGGTCAGTGTGAGGCAAGGAAAGATACTGGAGAGTTGAAAGATAACATGGTGGGGGAAGTTATTGCCCATCTCCTCCCCAGCTAAATCATTGAAAAGGAGGTACATTCTAGTATCCTACTGTTCAAGTCTATGGCTCTTATCAGATGATGTTGTATACTCTGAGCTTTCTTAGCTGCAACATCTCTAGTCCCTTTGGGCTTAGGGTCAGTAAGTTAGCAGTTTTTGCTAGAGCAGGATACAGCACCAGCCTCTAATAGCTTTTCTAATCTCTGTCCACACTTCCTAAATAATCCTTTTATTAAACTCCGACTTACTCATTTTAATGGTATCTTCTGTTTCCTATTGGGATCCTGACACATGGGATCCTTCACCAGGACACAAAGACTGAGATGGAGTTACAGAAACAAAGGCTTATCAGGAAATTATTCCTGTGAAAGATAAAAAAGAAGAAATGGAAGATAAGGCAGAAAGAGCCTTTAGACAACAATGCGGCTCAAATACCTGAGAAAAGAAGGAAGGTGGAAGAGGCAGCATTGGTTATGCATAGCATCAGATTATAATGCAGACAGGCCAGTCTCAGCCAGTCCACTGGGGAGTTTTGGAGCAAATTTGGATCTTTAAAGGCTTCCCCCATTGGACAAAAGTGGCATGACCTTCATACATCCAACACCTTTCATCATTAACCTCTACCTCTAAAGAATGTGACTTTGCTTCAAAAGCTACATGTATTCTGAAGAAAAAAGAACTCAAAACTGTCAGCTAACTGTACCCTTTGCAGCTGAATGAAAGTTCTTTCTTGAAGGCAGAGCCTAGTAGCACAGCTTTATGGTTGCCATATCAGGGAAACTGTATTTCCGTATCTTCACATATTGTCTGTATCAGACAATTCACAATATCATGCCTCTGTATTTCTTTTATTAGTTCTAGGCTTGTCTCACTGTCTACTAATCCTTTAAATCTAGAGTTCTCTTCACAAATTTGCTACATCCCAAAACAAATATACTGATTTTACTCTTCTTCTTACTCTTGATACTGCTCTAGTATTTAGAAACTTTAAACTCCAGCCTTATGTTGTTGTTGTTTAGTTGCTAACTCATGTCTGACACTTTGTGACCCCATGGACTGTAGCCTGCCAGGCTCCTCTGTCCAAGGGATTTCTGGAATATTCTGGAATATTCTGGCAAGAATAACTGGAATGGGTTGCTATTTCCTTCTCCACGTCATCTTCCTGACCCGGGGGTTGAACTCTTGTCTCCTGCAATGCTTGGTGGGTCCTTTACCACTGAGTCACCAGGGAAGTCCTCTGTGCACTGTGCTCAAGCCAAAACTGTAGGAGTCATTCCTGACTCCCTCATCCTGCACACAGTGTATCCTGTTCATTATCAGATCTGACTCCAGGAATGTATCTTGAATTTGGCTTATTACTTTCATCTCTACTATGACTTTCCTACTTAAAGCCACTACCAGCTCTCATCCAGTTACTGGAATAGCCCTCTGTTTTGGCCTTCCCACTTCCATTCGTGTTATCTTCCAATTCATTGAAGGAAAAAGAACTTTGTAAGATATATGGGGAATATGTTTGTCTCCTTCTCAAAAGATGTCAGCGGCTTCATAATTTGTTGCTGCTGCTAAGTCGCTTCAGTCATGTCCGAGTCTGTGCGACCCCATAGACGGCAGCCCACCAGGCTCCCCCAGTCCCTGGGATTCTCTGGGCAAGAACACTGGAGTGGGTTGCCATTTCCTTCTCCAATGCATGAAAGTGAAAAGTGAAAGTGAGGTCTCTCAGTCGTGTCTGACTTGTAGCGACCCCATAGACTGCAGCCCACCAGGCTACTCCATCCATGGGATTTTCCAGGCAAGAGCACTGGAGTGGGTTGCTATTGCCTTAATAATTTACTTGTGCTAAATCCTCAACATGGCCCCTAAGAAAGTTCATGTTGTGGCTTTTACCTGTTTCTGTGGTCTAATCACATGCCTCTTTCCCGCTTCCTCACCAGGCTTCAGTCATACTTGCCTTCTCTGGAGGTCTTCTCATATTTATATTCTTTTGTTTTGTGTTTGTTTCTACACTTCCAGGTTCTGCTCAAAATGTTTTTCTTCTCACTCAAGTTTATAACTATTACTCAATTTTTATGATTTAATTTAAATAAAACTTCTCTGTGTATTCCACTTTGGAACTCTTAATCTAAATCAGGGCTCTTTCATAGACTTCCGTTACCTGTATCTCATATAACTTACTCACAGTTTGGGGTGGTGGTAAAGAATCCTCCCGCTAGTGCAGGAGATGCAGGAGACCTGGGTTTGATCCCTGGGTTGGGAAGATCCCCTGGAGGAGGAAATGGCAACCCAGTCCAGTATTCTTGCCTGGGAAATCCCATGGACAGAGGAGCCTGAGAGACTACAGTCAATGGGGTGGTGAAGAGTTAGGCGTAATTTAGTGGCTGAGCACATACATTGCAGCTTATAATTATTTATTTGAGTAGTTGGTTTGTTGATGTGGATCTTTCAACCAAACAAGATCCAGGAACTGTCTTATAACTGCATTATGAGCATTTGGCTGAGTGCCTATCATGTTATTGGGTCTCAATGTACACTTCTTTTCATAGATAAATGAACAAATAATTATAAACCAAGTGATAACTTTAGTATTCCATTTAATTTCATCCTATTTTAATTTCATAAATTGTATGATTGATATTTTGGCTCTCATCCTTTTTCAGTCCTATGATTTTTCCATGGGTTACCTTATTTTTGGGGATTTATGACCCTTGAATCCCAGTAAATATTTTCAGTCATCAGGATTCATGTACATGGAGTCTTCCGTGTGCCTTAGCATGTATTAACATTATTCAGTGATTGGAGTCATTACACACTGACTTTGAATAATTATTTAGAAATCTACATTTAATATGAGTAATATGCATCCAGCTAATCGGATCCATTTATCTAGATGATGTTATTGTTGTTTAGTCACTAAGTTGTGTCTGATTCTTTTTGTGACTCCATGGACTGTAGCCAGCTATGTTCCTCTGTCCATAGGATTTTCCAGGCAAGAATACTGGGGTGGGTTGCCATTTCCTTCTCCAGGGGATCTTCCTGTCACAGGGATTGAATCTGCATGGCTCAGAGGATTCTTTACCCCTGAGCCACCAGGGAAGCCCCTTATCTAGACATTCCTTGTGCCTTATTCCTGAAGAGATTGATTTCCTTTCCTAATTCTGGGGAAATGTTTTAATTCAGGTACAACAGGCCAAAGAGCCTTCTCCAACTCCTCCATTGTCAGTATTTCCTACCACCAACTAAGCAAAATGGCACATCCATTGACTAGTTGAGAATGCATTCCAACAGCCAGCAGAGTGGATTCTTCCTGACTTTGATTTTATGTGCCCAAAGAAAACCCCATGCAGGAAAACAGGAAGTCTGTTGAAAGCATCATAAGAAATCTCAGCTGAATACTGTGATTTTCTTTGTATACATTTATAAAGAGGCAGAGACTATAAGGAAATGTTGCCATCATTCCCATCTCCTTCTGAGGCATAGCTGTGCCTCTTGATTTAATATGACACATGCAACATTTTTCTTTACAGACTTATGATACATTATTTCAACTAGTTTAAAATATTTGCTTAGGAAATATGATATGTTAGTTCAACTAGTTTAAAACATTTGATTAGGAAAACTGTCTTCATTACCCCACCCTTACTTATTTTCTTATTTGGCTGCATATGTGAGAGCTGGAAATAACCAGAATTGTGAAAATCAAAAGGCTTCCATTAGGAGAAGAATCAGAAGGAGAAATTCTATTCAGAGCATACTGGTGTTGGAGTTAACCAGATCAAAGAACCAGAGAACTTACTTTGAGTCCTTCAGGGATGTCATTACCCTTTAAATACCTCTTGCTAAAATGCAAATGGATTAGATCAATTCAGAAATCCTGTCCTTGATGCAAAAAGTGCAGACCTAAGGTGACAAGATGATGCTAAATAAAGAAAAGCTATGTAGTGTTTTTGTTAAATATCTAGATGTAATTTATATATTGTCCTGATGCTCCTGTGTAAGTGTTATTATTTTATATTGTTTAACTGACAGCTCAATTAATGCATCCCTTGGAAATGCTCATTCATACGAAGTCAGTTATATTTAACAACCAAACATAGAACCTATGTGAAGTAAAGCTTTTTTTTTTTTTTAATTGTACAAGCTTTGTATCTCTAAGCACAACTTATTTGTGCTTAGTGTTTGTGTCCAGTCAGTTGAAGGGAGGGGAGGTGGCTTTAGGGAAAGTGAAGCCTTTAGTGACTTCTGTTCCTGATACCTTCTTTATGAGCCATTTTTTCTTTATCAACTTCAGGGTCTCCTTTTCACGGCCCTATCCTTGTTTTTCATTATGGAAAAAAGCATTTAAGTGAATTCATTCTATAAATATTTACATATCCCAAGCACTCTTCTAAGCCCAGTGAACCAGCTGTGAACAGATAAAACTCCATGCCTTCATGGAACTTCTATCTTAGAGCACATGAGAGGATGGTGACTCAAAATCTAATAAATATGGTTCAGATGAAAGGCAAGTTCAACAAGTATTTTTAGTTATTTTATTTGTAGCTCAGCTGCTAAAGAATCCACCTGCAATGCAGGAGACCCTGGTTTGATTTCTGGGTCGGGAAGATCCCCTGGAGAAGGGACAGGCTGCCCACTCCAGTATTCTTCAGCTTCCCTGATGGCTCAGCTGGTAAAGAATCGCCTGCAGTGTGGGAGACCTGGGTTTGATCTCTGGGTAGGGAAGATCCCCCTCGAGAAGGGAATAGCTACTCACTCCAGTATTCTGGCCTGGAGAATTCCATGGACTGTGCAGTCCATGGGTTTGAAAAGAGTCGGACATGTCCCTTTTTGACATTTGATAATAAGACGGTGTATTCCAAACAAAAGTGTAATGGAGGGGTGGTGTGTATGAATGTTCAAGTGTAAATTGAATGACCAGGTGAGACTTTACTGAGAAAACATAATTTGTGTAAAGATCTGAAGAATGTTAGTTAATCAGTCTTTTTAAACATTTAAAAAATAAATGTTTATTGGTGTATAGTTGCTCTACAATTTGTGTTAGTAGTTTCTGCTGTTACAGCAAAGTGAATCAGCTGTGTATATACATATATTCCCCATTTTTGGAGTTCCTTCCTATTCAGGTCACCACACGCATTAAATAGAGTTCCCTGTGCTATACTCATTAGTGATCTATTTTATATGTAGGTGATTTATTTTATACATATTATCAATAGTGTGTATATATATGTCAATCCCAATCTCCCAATTCATGCCACAACCCCACTTCCCCACTTGGTGTCCATACATTTATTTTCTACATCTGTGTCTCTATTTCTGCTTTGCACATAGATTATCTGTACCATTTTTCTAGATTACACATATATTGTTAATATATGATGTTTGTATTTCTCTTTCTGACTTATTTCACTCTGCATGTCAGTCTAAACGCATCATTTTAAATTTGAGTTTCTTATACCAAATTAACTGAGGAATTTTAGTAAATTTCAGAGCAGGTATCCAGGTGGAAACCTGTAGTTAATTAATAAATTGCTATTGTAATTTTAATTAGCTTGTTGGTAATTTATCAGACAGACCTCTGGAGTCATGTCAGTTCATGAATACCCATGGACAGGCCATGTTAAGGAAAGTAGAGAGACCAGGGCAGCGGGTTAAGAAGCTATCACAATCCGAGTGAGTGAGAAACTAAATGAAGACATTGACATTTTTCCAAAATGACGTTTTCCCAATGTAATCAGGGTTCTCGCCTTTCCTGTATTTCTTTTTGTTCCTTGTTACCTTCAGAATAGTGCCCCAACCTCTTTATTTAGCATTGAAATTCTGTAAAAAATTGGCCTCTTATTGGTTTCTCTAATAGGTTTGTCTGCATTCCAGTAAAACTTGATTTACATAAAAAGCTGGTGAGCCAGTATTTTCTGTAATCAGTTGTTTGCCTAACCTTGGTCTACTTTATGAGACTTCCATTCTTAGCATATGGCTTCCATTCTAAAAGTTATCTCACTAGAATAAAAAACTGCTAAAATTGTAGCCAACGTGTCAACATTCCAGGTAGGAAGTTGGAGGCAGAGTGAAGAGATTAAAAGAGCACTTTCCAGCTCTTTCCTCAAATAGAACCTTCCTATATATCTCACCCAACATCTGCCACATCTTACTGACCACTTCTTCATGCAAAGACCCCAAGGAATCTGTTTAGGTGGATGTATTTTCATTTAATAAAATTAGGTTTCTTGTTACCAACAAAGCAAGAAAGAATGGGTATTGTGTGGGTTTCTAGCAGTCTCTGTCCTGTCTGTCAGATTCCTAACAGGCGGGTCAATTTCTTCATTTGTCAAAATGGGAGACTGTTAGTGCCTCACAGAGTTCTTTGGTAAAGATTGAATAATCCAACACATAAATGCTGTCAGGAGAATGTCCTGCATACTGTAAGCTGTTAGTAAAACTGACACATTGCTGAAATTGCCTTATTTTCATCTTTTGTGTGTTTCTTTGTTATATTTCTGGTGTCTGGAATGCTTTCAAGCACACAAGAGATTGATAAACATTTTTTGGAATGAATTAATGAACTGCCATTATCATCAGTTGAGGCTTTTAGGTTGTAGGTAACAGAAACTGATTCTGGCCCGCTTATTTGTTATTAAAATAATGATACCTTTAGAAGTGACAGGATACCTAGAGCGTCAGGCTCAAACAGGGACAGGTATCCTCATTATTGCTGTAATCATTGAGACCAGAGCTATTTTCATGCTGTTCTTGCATAACTCCATTCAGCAGTTAAAGCCCATGAGATGGAGTCTGATGATCAAAATGTTACTGAATCATCTGTCTCCCTCTGGATACAACAGGGCACCTTATTTTACAGTTCCACCAAAATGGCATCTAACTGGAGAGAAGCAAAGAGTCAGGATGAAATCAATGTGAAGGATGAAATCAGCAGAAAGAAACTGGGTGGAAAGTGCAAAATTATCTATCACATAGTCTCATTCCTTTTAGTTTGTGTTGCTTCCACAATGTTATGGTTGTGATGTAAGAGCATGCTCTGGGAGAAAAAAAAAAGATCTAGCAATTTGGCCTCTGTTAATGCATGGGTATCTTCATTTTTTTTTTTCCATTTAAAAGCAGACTGTCACCTTGTAAAACTAATTGCCGGAACCCTAAACATATGAGACCAACACAAAGAGATTTTTTGTTGTTGTTGTATTTTTTTTTTAGGGTAAGATGACAGAATATGACAGTAAGGTTGTAGGGTTGATAGTGGAGAAGAGTAAAGAGATGTTGAAAAAAGATTAGGCGTTAATGCCAAATACAGGTTCCATGCCTTTAGGTGATGACATCTATACCCTTAAGCCTTCCAGTGATTTAATTGCATAAACTAAGTAATTGTTTCTAAATATTTTAGTTTTCAATAATGATTACAGTGCCAGTCTGGTGGGTCACTGAGCGATTGATTACTGTCTCTGATAAAAAGTTAAAGCCAGATGGTTTTTCATTTTGTTTGCTTTTATAGATATTGCAGTGAATGGAGGGCCATGACAACCTAGGGGTTTATTTTTAAGCATGATTCACAGTAGTTCTATCTACTATCATTATGAAAGTCAGTCAGACATTTGAAATTGCTTTAGTTTGGTAAGTTTTATTGGGAGTTTTAAATGGTATAATTAATTTTTCTTTTTTACTGTTAGGAAAACAGTCAGTTTATACGACTCCCATACTGATGTGCATAATTGTAAATATACATGCTGTGGGCTTCCTCAGTGGTCAGTGGTAGAGAATCTGCTTGTAGGGCAGGAGATTCAGGTTCTGTCCCTGAGTTGGGAAGATCCCCTGGAAGAGGAAATGACAACCCACCCTAGTACTCTTGCCAGGAAAATCCCATGGACAGAGGAGCCTGGCAGGGCACAGTCTACGGGGTCACAAAGGATCAGACAGAGTGACTGAACACACACACACACACACACACACACACAAATCTGTGCTACCGTTGATGACCATTCCAAACCATTGTTAGAAAATTGACAGACCAGCAGATTGTTTGTTTAGGTAACTTAGATCTTACTTAGCTTCATTTAAAAATTTGGGTTTAAACATAACATTCATTTAGATATTTAAAAAACTGATCAGTTCAGATTGATAAAAATGGCACCTTTCTTTACTCTTGGAATATGGAGTTTATAAAGCTGAACAACATAAAAAAACTACTTGTATGAAACTAGACCTTATAAAATTTTCTTCATACTTTGTATTTTTAATCATATTTCTTCTATGATTTGGCATTAGAAAATGTATTTTAAATGCCATTAAAGAGTGAGCAATGAAATATTGTTATGCAAAATAGAATAATTTTGAAATATATTATTTAGGAATTAAAAATCTTTAGCATTCTATAACTTGTCAGTTTTTTTCTTCATTTAATAAAGCTAATCTTTCAATCTTTATGTTTTTCTTTCTACAGTGATTTAATACTTTATTGAAACTACAAACTCATATCCACAGCGGTCTCATGTTGACAGATTGCATAGTTTGAAAGCATGACATATTTTAAAATGAAACTTGCCATGTGGAAACTTTGAAGCCTAAATTCTGCCAAAGTCTGAATAAAGAATTCCTCACCTGGCATGTAAGAGATCTCCTGACCACCACCATGACAAACCAGGAAAAGTGGGCCCACCTCAGCCCCTCAGAATTTTCCCAGCTTCAGAAATATGCTGAGTGTAAGTATTCTTATTGATATGATTTTACTTGGTATTTATTTTAAATGACATATTATATACCTACAAAAACATATTATGGGTCCTGTTCAGCATCGGGATAAATGTCTTTTGTGTTTGCAAATAAGTGGACTTGAAGCTACTTGTTTGGTGTGAGGAAAAGGAAAATCACTAAATCTAGAAGAAAAAGAACTGGATGTTAGATGCAAAACTGAACTTGGAAACCCTCTAGCTGTCATAGGTGTGACACAAAGGATAAAGCAGTTTGGGAAAATAGAAATTGGTGAGTCTGTAACCAAGAAGGATCAGCAGAAGTAAGAGGGAAAGTGAGATTTTTTTTCCCGTGTTTTTTTAGCATAACATTTCTGTAAGACTGGGAATAGGGAGTCTTAGATACATTGTGGCCAATCCCACATGTATAATAAGAGGTTGTAAAATAAAAATAAAGAATAGAATAAGAGATTGTAAAAGAAAGAGAAGGTGTTAGGGTGTGTGTGTTAATACAAAGATAAGCCATGATGATTTGCTTTATAGTGTGCAGTTTTTAAATGTGATTATATTTACACATAAACAGCAAGATTGTATTTACTGTTTCTACCATGGATTTTTGAAAATATATATATTTCACAAATTGAGTTTCAACTGTAAATATGAGGGGACAGCTGTGTCAAGGTATTAGAGAAAATGAAGCAACGAAGAAAGCAGCAAAAGGTTGCTGGGAGCATGATGAGTAGAGAAAAATTAAGCAGAGAATGTCATAAGAATGGTGATTATGAGTGACTAAAATGCAAGAAATGGACAGTGAGAAAGAACCAATAGCACACAGTAGTGAAGGAGGCAGAAGGTGGAGCAGCTGGCTGGAGATGCTTATGCCAAGAGTTGGGGTGTGTAGGAGAGAAGTGACAAGAATGAACTGAATGATGTTTTGAAGGAGAGGTGGAGAAAAGGATTAAACTCAAATGAGGGATCTTGAATAATAATAAGTAGATAGGTGAGTGAATAATAACACTCACATTTATGGGGTACATATTATAAGACAGGAACTGTCTTAGAATGTCTGTTTATCTGAAGCGGCCAATATGTAGGTATTCCAGTCTTTCTAACTGGAGGGCTGAAGTATTCTGGGTAAGGTTTTGAGAGTGCTTGTGGGTATTTGCAAGGAAGATGCAAATTCCTTTAAGAACCTGTGAGTTTTCTCCATCAATAATGATTAAAAATAAACAAAACAAAATAAACAGCGACTACCAAATTGGGAGGGGGAGGGCAAATAATTGATATCAAAATGTGGTCCCAGCTTCAAAAACTGTTTGGAGCCCCTGAAAGCATGGTTCGTCTACTTATGTCGTCAGGACAGTTTAGTCCAGAATGGCTAAATTCTTGGCAGCATGTTTATACTCAGTAGTTTTGAAGTTGACTAAAAATTGATTTACCTATGTTTTCTAATTTTTATATGCTCTTTACTGTAAATATTTCTGAACATTTTTACAGAGAGTATTCTGCTTTGCACGGTGGGAAATGCAGATATGCATTTTTGGAATTTACAGTTCAATGAAGGCTAGGAACTGATGGATAAATGACTCTAGATCTAGATAAAATATAATCTAAGGGCTACAAGCAAAGTTTAGGTATCCGTAGGGTCACAGTGTACCACTTGAGATAGGGAGAAAGTGAAATCTTCATAAAAGAAGAATCTGAAATGAATTAAAACAAAAGACAAGGTACATGCAGAAAAATGATATATTTTAAAAGAAAAATTTAGCATCTATTTGAGAAAGTGACATGAGCCACATTTAGCTACAACACAAATTAAAGAAGTGAGTGAATTAAGGCTGAGATGAGATGGAATTATGAGATGGAATATATATGAGATGGAATTAAATATATGAGATGGAATTAAAATATACAATACACAACTTGAGTTAGACAGTGAAAAGTATTTGTAGGATGCTAAGGGTAGGTTGTTATGAACAGGACTGTAGCCCAAGAATCTGAATTTGCAAATATGAAAATAGTATTTGAAACAGACTGAAATTATGGCAGTGAGCTACTGCAATAAACTAAAAATTTGAATGGAGAAAGATGATAATAAAAACATAGATTTAATCTTATATCATTAAAACTAATGGAAGAGAATTTAGGCAATAATAAAATATGAGAATTGAGAGAGAGACAAGCAGATTTCAGCTCTAAAAATTTGATTAGAAAGACAGGGAGTTTGGTGACATAATTCCCTAAGTAAAATAAACATAATGGTTTTGTTTAGGTTATGTTGAACTTAGCTGGACTTTTAAAGTATATTTTCCAGTGCTCAGGTACCTACAGGAAGCATACCTATGGAGGCACTAATATAAAATAGATAAATTATTGCCACAGCAGCTAAATTATTATTTAGAATAACTTTTGCTCAAATATTCAAATTTCATTTGAACTGATAAGTAGAATTTAATGCTAAAGTATTAAATATATTATTGACCACTACTTTTATTTTATTGGCTAAGGAATATGGGAGTACATTTAATTACATCATTAAAATACTTCATTTTGTAATAAATTTGCAGAAATACCTATGACAGGTATAATAAAAATTGTCAAATGTAAAAGTTGTAACCTATTGAGACAAAAACTAATGGGCATTCAATAAAATAGTGAGCAGTAACACAGAAAGTATAAGAACATTGTTGAAACAGATTTTTTAAGAAGACAAGTTAACTGTAAAAGAAATAAATAGTGCTAATTCCATGATCATTAAACTTCTACTCTGTTTTAAATAACCTTGACAGCAATGAAAAGTGCTAGATTTAATCCTTGAAGTTTTCTGTATAATTAAAAAGCAAAGACCATTACAATTCAGATGTATCTTTGTGTAATAAATTGCCATTGTCAAAACATAACAGGAAACAAACTTATTAGCCTGAAGATTATAAAAGGGATATCTTTACCATGCTATTCAGTACATGTCATCAGTTTATTTGCAGCCTTTAAGGATCAGATTTTTCATGTTGCAATGCAATGTTGGCAAAGTGACATTCTTCCATAGTCTGTTGGAAAAATGCTATATTAGATTTTAATTGCTTTCTTGATTTTAATTGTTTTGTGACTTTCAATAAGAAATTGTTTATATATATTAAATGACTCAACTTTTAAAAGTTATTAACTTAAGTCTATATTTGTAGCATGCCAAGGTTATATGTCCTGGAGAAGGAAATGGCAACCCACTCCAGTATTCTTGCCTGGAAAATCCCATGGACTAAGGATCCTGGTAGGCAACAGTCCATGGGGTCGCAAAGAGTCGGACACGACTGAGCGACTTCACTTTCACTTAAGGTTATATGTGGTACATTTCAAACAAGTGTTTTATATGCTTTTGGCGAATGAAGGTGTGGTTGTCAATTTCTTGGTTGAGATGAATGAATTCATGGAACTCTTACCCCCACAAAACCAAATCACTGTGTTAGTCGTATAATACCATATAGATCTTTTCCTCAAGTCATCTGATTTTGAGTTCTCTCCACAATTGCCATAATATATAATGTCTTACTTTGTTTGGGCTGCTAAAATGAAATACCACAGACTGGGTAACTTATAAAGAATAGAAATTTATTTCTCATAGTTCTGGAGGTTGAAATTCTGAGATCAGGTTACCTGCATGGATTCTGATAAAGGTCTTCTTTTGAGCTGCAAACTGTCAGCTTCTTGTATTCTCACATGGTCGAAAGAACAAGAGGAGCAGCAAGTTCTCCTGGGATGCTTATAAAGGCTCTAATCAGAGTTCTAGGTTCAGGACCTCAGGAGAAATTGTCATTTCCTCCTCCAGGGGAACTTCCTGACTAAGGGATTAAACTGGGGTTTCCTGCGTCTCCTGCAGAGCAGGCAGATTCTTTATGACTGAGTCATTGGGGAAGCCCATTTACCTCCTAAAGTCCACCCTCCCCCCATATTGCAAAATAGGATTCCAACATATGCATTCGGGGAGACACAAATTTTATTGTACCCTGCACCTGCATTATACCCTGCACCTATATATGTTGTTTCAACTTATAGGCTTTCCTCATAATTAATAGGGGAAAAATTAAATGATATTGGCATAGCGTTCCTGGTTCGGCAGCTAGCACATCAAACAGTTTGTATTCAAGTCCTGGTCCCACCATAGTACAGCAACGTACATAGTACTTTGACTTTCAAAAGTTATATAACATCTTTGTGTCCCAATTTTCATACTTCTAAAATGGGAAAAATAATAAATATGTCAAATGTCGTGAGTATTAAATTGAATGAGTTAATATATGTCAAGTAATGAGAACAGCGCCTTGTGAGTTGCAAGTAATGTAGCTGTTTACAATCATTATTTTCATAGAGAAGGAGGGACTGTTTTGTTGGCTGTTTGAACGTATTGTTGATGATCGAGTTAAAAAGTGCCACATTTTGGAGCATGAAGAACCAATGACTTTTTTCTGCTACAGGACCAAATTTTTCCCACAAGGTAGAAGCTTCTGGTGCTCTTGGCAGCCTCCCATCTGTGTTGTCCCCACAAATGCTCAAGGCAGCTAATGCGAAGCCCGCTGTGGCCGCCTACGGCATGCTGAGCGCATGCTCCGGTTTACGTTTTCAGACCGAGTCACTCCATGGGAAGCATTTCCATTGATATGTGGGAGAGGAGTATAATTTTCTCTCCCACTCTTTATAAAGTCATCCAAACTGTTGTTGTAAGATGAAGAGCTCTCACTCCTGCTGTGTAGAGAATTGAGTTTATCAGATTATTGGTTTGTCAGTGCTTCCTGCTGTGGTTTCAAGACACCGCAAAGGGTTAAGAAATTCCAAATCTTTTCATGGATGAAAATATTTTCTATGTAAAATCTACACAGTATTTCCAAGTGATTCATTATCTGCCCACATATTGTCACTTAGGATTAGCTTTTTATTTGCTATATATAAAGAATGTTATAGAGCATGTAAATTATTTTTGAGAAATACTATGTTATTACAGTGGGAACACTTCCGAACTTCCATAAATTTCGTAGTGTTTATAGCAGCTGGCATTGTAGAGAGTTGCAAAATTATATGATGAACTTGTTCTTTTCAATAAGGACCAGTATGCCTGATATTTGGACCTAGTGTACAATCTCTTCCATTGGAGATAGGCGTGCAGTATGACTTTGTGGAAAGAACACAGGCTTTGCAGGCAAATTAATATTTGACGGCATTGAACCTCTGCTCTATTTTCGACTTATTAGCCCTGGGGTCTTGGGGAGGTTATATATACTACCTGTGCCTCAGCTTTCTCACCTGGAAAAGTGGAATTCCACCTCATAGTATGGTAGGATTTAATGAGAGAGTAGCCATCATCATCAATAATGGATTTTTAGTCCCCTGTTCTAAATACAAGTATCGATTCATTTAATACAGTAAGCCTTAGAGGAGGCAGATGATCTCTTAGGAAGATTACTTGGCCATTGATGTGGCACAATAAGTGATGACAAAGATCAAAACAGTAATAATTCATTTAATATTTCTTACAAAGATCACTTTGTTATTAAACAGGCTGTTAATCATGATTCACAAGTAGGAGAATCTGGAATCCAGGATTCGTCAGGTCCTCTATCTCCAATAGCCACAACCATCTCTCAAAGGGCTTTTGTATACAGGACAGAGCTTCTAACTGTGGCTGTGGCTTTTGCCTCCAAATGTACCTCTCTGTTCTCTTATTCTGCTTCATTGCACTGGATACTGTGTGGAATTCCATGATGCCCTGTCTTAAGTGGAGTCATTTTTCATAATCCTGCCCATGTGTCTTTCTCCTGTTTCTGTAACCTCCCTTAGTCTTCCTTATGAAAAACATGGGAGGGAAAAGAGAGGAGAATAAAATCAGCACACAATCGTAATAATAATAATAATAATAATTAAAAAAAAATTGGTGGAGTCCTTTTCAATCTTAAGTAGTTTTCCTCTCCCAAGAAACCCCACCCTCCAGCACAATGATCTGTATCTCTGAGAGCTCTTTTGTGCTTATCCACACCTGATGGTTTAGGAGTTGGAGGGAGAGACTAGACCTCCCCTGTGCATATTCAGTTTATTGGTAAACAAATTTAGATCACATATTAGCCTTCCAGTTCATCTCAGTGGGATGAGCTCTCTTCCTTTGGTCCTGGGCTCTTTGTTACATTGGCTCTATTTTGGGAGGCCAGGCCACTTAATGTTAATTACTCTCTTTGCCCAGACAGAAGAATAAATGGCTCAGAGTCAATTAGCATAGTGGCTGAAAACATGTAACTCCTTGTTAGGTTAAACTGGGTTTGAGTTCAAGTGCTGTGATGCACACCTTGTTTTCCTCACTATGCCCTAGGATTGCAGTACTGATTCAGTGTGAAGAGGCCTGTAAAGTGCTCAGTACTCAACAAATTACTCTTTTGTTGAGAATCCTGATGGTGGTGACGGGGGTGATTTCCTATGAAAATGAGGACTTTGTTCTTCGATTTATGCCTGCTCACTTCTACTACTCACGCGGACTGTCTTGACTTTGCCCGGACACTTGTCTGCAGTTGGAATCTGTGACTCTATTTTAGATAATCCATGTCTCTTGTTTCCGACCCTGTTTCTTCTTATTCATGTTGATTAACTCAGCAGTTCCTGGCTCTGACCCAGATTTTATTTCTGGAATGTGTGTTGGTGCGTAATCTCTTTCGCCTCATCCCTGGCTTTGGTTCCTATTTGTTGCACTGCTTCAGGCCGAATTTCCTCTTGGTGGCTTCTCTGGGTCCATGTAGCTTGCATTTTTCAATACCTAAATCTTGTAGTAGGAAGAAAAAGTATTAACTATGAATGTCTAAGTTTCCGTTATTTCAGTATCCTGAAAAACCATCATTTTCAATGACTTTTAACATCTATTTTTTTCAACTTTTCAAAATTGCCACAAAGCCATAAATTAAGATTTATATTAAACTTTAATATTGAAGTTAGGATTTCTGTGAAATATTTTGGTCAGAGTGGACCAAATTGGGCTGACTGGAAAAATTAACAAAATCTCAGTGGCTTAACAAAACAGAAGCTTATTTCTTGCTCCTATTACATTTCCAAATCTGAATCAGCAAATGGTTTAATTTCACATTGTCCCTAATCAAGTCCCAGTCAGATGGAGTAGTCATCAGCTTTAAAAATTGGCACATGCTGTGACAGAGAGAAATAGACTTTGTACATTGGAGGCTGACTCTTAAGGCTTCTTCCTGATAATGTCATTGCTTATGTTTCTTTGGCCCAAGCAATCCACATGATCACATCTAACTTGAAGGGAGTACAGAAGTGCATTCCTTCTGTCTGTTTAGCATTGGGGAAGATAAAAATATTTGGTGAAAACTACAAATGTGGACAGTAACTCACAAGTATTTACTGTGGGACATTAGGAAAGTCATTGCAATCTCTTTAAGCTTCTGTTTCTTCACCTTATAAAATGAGACTAGTACTTCCCACTTATAAATAATTAGTCTTGTTGTTATTACTAATATTATGATGAATTGTAACAAAAGTTATCATAAAAATTCATACATGTTAAATTATGCACTTCATCCTTAACTGAGTTGTAAATTAAAGGTTGTTATTTTCTAGAAGTTTCCTTAGATGCTGCCATCCACATTTTAGCAGGAAGTGCCCCCCCCCCACATATGCACGTGCGTGCATGCACACACACACATACACTGTAATATGAGTATGTATACTAGAGGAACTTAATTTTACTCACTGCTTGTTATTTAGCCAGAAGTATTTAGTACCTTTTGGAAGGACTGATGCTGAAGCTGAAACTCAATACTTTGGCCACCTCATGCGAAGAGTTGACTCACTGGAAAAGACCCTGATTCTGGGAGGGATTGGGGGCAGGAGGAGAAGGGGATGACAGAGGATGAGATGGCTGGATGGCATCACCGACTCTATGGGCATAAGTTTGAGTAAACTCCAGGAGTTGGTGATGGACAGGGAGGCCTGATGTGCTGCGATTCATGGGGTCGCAAAGAGTCGGACATGACTAAGCGAATGAACCGAACCCAACTGAACTCTTAGGCAGTATGCTTGGTTTCAGATAATACAGAAATGAATATCATGGTTCTTTTAGTCAAAGAGCTTAGTCTATTCAGAGAGGCTAAATACCATGGCAAATGATGATAAAGCAATAAAATACTTACTCCTGATATTATATACGCAAGATTTTTTTTTAAATGAGATACAGTTGACATATAACATTGTATTAGGTGTACAACACAATGATTTGATATGTATTGCAAAATGATTACCACAATAAATTTGGTTAACATCTATCACTACAGTTATGATGTTTTCCTTATAATGAGAACTTTTAAGATGCACTCTCTTAGCAACTTTCAAATATATAATACAGCATTGTTAACTATTGTCACTATGCTGTACTTATAAGGGGAAGTTTGTACCTTTTAAACACACTTACCCATTACACTCACCCCCTGCCCCTTGCCTTTGGAGAAGCACTATTTTGTTCCTGTAAGTTTCTAAGATTCCACGTGTAAGTGAGATTATACAATATCTGTCTTTCTCTCTTCTGACTTACTTCACTTAGTATAATGTCCCTAAGGACCACACATGTTGTTGTCACAAATGTCTTTCTAGTGGATAGATAACATATGTATAGCTATGTATATAAATTATATATGTATACACATAATTTTATTTGCCATTTATTTGTCTATGGACAATTAGATTGTTTATATATCTTGGCTATTGCAAATAATGCTGCAATGAAAATGAAGGTACAGATATCTCTTCAGGATATTGGTTTTATTTCTTTCAGATAAATACTCAGATGTGGAATTGCTGGAAAATATGGTAGTTCTATTTTTAAATTTTTGAGGCATCTCCATACTGTTTTCCTTAGTGGCTGCACCAATTTATATTTCCATCCACGGTGTATAAGGTTCATGTGTACATCCTCGCTGATACTTGTTACCTGTTTGTGATGATGGCCATTTTAAGAGGTGTGAAGTGTTATCTCATTGTGATTTCATTTGGCATTTCTTCTTATAAGTGATGTAGAGCAGCCCTGTTGGTACCTGAAATAAGCACCTTTCTCTGAGCAAATGGGTGTTTCAGGCCATAGCCTCTGCACTGTGCCCTGTGGGTCAGAAAATTAAGAACTGATACTCTGTTATAGACTTGTGAGACTTTGGAACATAAACATAAACATTATCTGGCCAGGAGAGCCAGATAATCAGGGGGTACCTCCCCTGGGCACAGCTGCAAAAGCTGGGGTATCAGACCTATGTGCAAGCTCCTTTCTGGAATATCTGGCCACCTGGAGCAAGGTAGGTAGAGAGAGAGCGAAGATGGTGCCTGCCAGCCTCCTGTCTCTGGAGAGTATTACAGTCAGCCCTGTAGATGGGTATTAAATTAGATGCTTGCTCCTCAGGCCACAGCTTTTAAGCTTTTTAACTTAAGCTTAAAAGCTTAAGTCCTTTTTAATGAAAAGACTGGACATCTTTCCTACACAAAGTGTTGCTTATTTTCTCCTGGAAGAAATCATTTTACTCATTTAATATTCTGCATCACTCCATGATCTCTCTGTGGTATTGATTACATTAATATATCTATATCTACATCTCTCTGTCTATGTACAGATGTCTGATAAACAATACATAATATAGTTTCATTTTGAAATCTGAGCATTACAGATTTAATCTGCTGCCTCTGCACTGGACTTGGGGGCTTAGCCACAGTAAGTCTGCTTGGGCTGTTATGAAAATTTTCTCAGTTCCCAATAGCCTTGTGGGCCTCCTAGACACAAGCCCCATTGGCTTCCACAGATAGACGTTTTGGAGGCGCCTCTCTCGAGTGAAAGGATTCAAAGCTGGGGCACCATATGTGGTGTTCAAACCCCTGGCTCATCAGGGAAAAGCTGGTAGTTATGAGTTCCCTCCTGGTTGTGGATCACCACAGTGGGGCTGGGGCTCATGGCAGAATTGTGCCTCAGCCTTTACTACCTATTTTGATGTGGGTTTTTTCTTGTTTGCCCTATACGTAGGGGTCATTCACATCCTCCTCATTTACGGAGTTCTTTCTTAGGAAATTATTCTATGTAGCTGTAGAGGAAGTGAGTTCAGGAGCTTCCCGTGTCACCATCTTGAACCAAAATCTAGCAAGACTCTTCGAGAGCTTTTAACTCTTCTGCACTTGGATAGGTGTTGAAAGGGGAGAGGAATTTTAGTTGAAAGTATTGAACAGAGTTTTTAAAAAAGCAGAGAAACTCCAAATAGATATCAGAGCATGTGTTGAGGCATGAAAGAAAGTGACACATTAGGGAAGAGTTGGAAATGTGTGTTGGTGTATGTATATATTTGTGTCTCAGCAGGTGTGTGTGTACAAGGACATGTGTATGAAGACAATACTAAAGAATTCAGCCAGTCATATAATACAAATCTGTAAGTGGCATTAATAAAACGTTGGCTATCAACATATAGTCATTGAGAGAAATTGAAGATACTGAGTGGAAGAGAGGCAGAATATATACAAGCTCTTTATAGAATCTTAGCCATGAGAAAAAAGAGGAAGACTCAAAGTTAATTGAATAAAAAGAGGGATTTTGTTTTTTCATGTAGGAAAGAAAGACATGTTTATAGGAAACAAGTTGGGCATCATATGAAGAAAAACACTTGGTGATGAAAGATTTTGAGCTTTACGGCCAAATCTAGAATTATGTTTTGGTTTTATTCAGTTTTCTGAAGTCCTCTACTGTTTATTTTCTTAATGTATTAGTTTTGGTCATTATCGAGTTATATAACCTTTCTAAGTTTAATTTTCTCTACTGTGTAATTAAGAAAATAAAAAGCCCACTCACAAGAATGTTGTAAGTTTCAAATAAAATAATATGTGTGGAAATGCTTTGTGAATGGCAAACTACCATATGTAAGTTAATTATTGTTTTTATTGTTACTATCTTTAGAATGTCCTGAGTTATCGTTCTATTTCTTTTCTTTTTTGTAGTTCAGTATCTCTGTTTCTCCCAAATACACATTTATAATTTTATTATTTATTGAATTGTACAGTTTGTTTCTGTGAGATTATGTGAGAAATACCATCCTATTTCTTGTGGCCTAATTTCCCACAATTTATCTTCAAATCCTGTTGCCTCTTTCAAAGCCTTGCCTAGGCAACATCAGGTACAAGGATTATTTTTGCATACCCCCAAAATGTATTTTATAAGGAAGAACATTGCCAAGACTATAGTGGGTCTGAGATCTTACCCTATTTATAGTCTTAGATGTTAGCTTGCTGTGGCTTCATAATGCTAGAAGAAGATGCAAGACTCCTGGGTCAGAGAAGGAGGAGTTTATTAATCATGTCACAGAAAACATGATGTTTCTTGTGTTATTATTGGCTCCCCTACTTTAGTTTTCACAGGGAAACAGGAAAAGGGCCTGGCGACCTTTGCACAAGTAGTGAATTGAGTAAGGGGAACTGCCAAGTTTAGGGAACCTGAATGTTTTATAACAGACAGTAAACAAATATGCCTTTTGCTCAAAATGGGGTCACAATCTGTGTCTCTCATGGTTTTCCAGTCCAAAAACATCCTTGAAATGATAGTTTAGGGGAAAAAGTAGTCTGTGCCTATGCTTGCAAAACCGGCAGAAACATGAAAGAAACATTGAGAATGGTTTCCCAGTGAATATAAACGTGTGATAGTCTTTACCACCATAATCATTAGCCCACAAATTTTTGAAAACTTTCCCATCAGATTGCCTTTCAGCTCATATAAAGACAACTTCAGATCTGTGCCCAGATATCTCCTTGTCTTGGTCTCTAATTCCTCTTCTTCCCCTGTGCCCTACCACTAGGTTTTCAGGTATATCCTATTTACACCCTACTTTTCAAGATAGGAGAGTCACTTACTTTTCTATATTCATCCAGAGAAGATGAAGGGAAATACAGTTAGTTAAAGGTATTTTAGAGTCTACTGTGAAAAACAGGCATAATTCTTACATTTTATTTTTAAAAAGTCAGTCTTTTAAAATACAGTTACAGACACACACACACAACTTGTTCTTGCAAGTAGCATCGTTAATTTATTTTTCATTGTTTCATTATAGAATGAACACAGAAAGGAAGGATCTGGGAGAAGGAGACCAAAAGCTCCACTCCAGGCAAATTCTCCCCTTTTGTTGAATACGTTGCCCCTTCCCTGGTGGTTCAGCTGGTAAAGAATCCACCTGCAATGGGAGAGACCTAGGTTCAATCCCTGGGTTGGAAAGATCCCCTGGAGAAGGCAACAGCTACCCACTCCAGTATTCTGGCCTTGAGTATTCCATGGACTGTATTGTATGGTCCATGGGGTCAGAAAGAATCAGACTGAGCGACTTTCACTTTCGGAAGCTCAAATTGTAACACATTCTGCTCCAAAGGTACTGATGACATGAGGCAGGACCCTCAACATTCATGCAATTGCAAGGAGTTCTCAAAGTGAAAGTGAAAGGCGCTCAGTTATGTCCCATTCTTTGCAACCCCCTGGACTGTTCAGTCCATGGAACTCTCCAGGCTAGAATACTGGAGTGGGTAGCCGTTGCTTTCTCCAAGGGCTCTTCCCAATCCAGGGATCGAATACAGGTCTCCCCCATAGCAGGCAGGTTCTTTACCAGCTGAATCACCAGGGAAGCCCATTTGGGCTTCTACAGCTGCCAAATGATAAGTGACTTCTAGATCTTTATAGGACTTAGGATAAATTAGGATATCCTAATTTATTGCTAAATTAGGATAATCCACTGTCCCTTGAAACCTGCCCCCAAACTGAAGACAGTGGGAAATCAAAACTCTCACATTAAAAAAAAAAAATCAGGAAAAGAGTAAAATGGTGGTAGCCATAACTTTGACTTGGACCTGAGCATCCCCCAGATGTTTACAAAATTCTGCCAAATCTTTCTCGTTTACAGTTTCCCTATGGATATCAGAGGTTGGTAATGGTAATTTTTTAATTCTTTCAACTGAGGATCTTTATCTAGAAATTTACTCGTAAAAGATATGCTTTAGTTAGGTATTCAAGTAGGTAGCTTGTAATGAAAGAAATTCCAAGGAAAGCACGGAACAGAGGTTATATTCTGATTTTTGGTGGGATATAATTTGATGTGATTACTGACATATCCTGTTACCAATATCAAATAAACTGTTTGTGATGGGAAAATATTGTATACATTTTTAAGCTTATGAGCCAGAATTATTTTAAATAAACCTTTTTAGGAGGGCTTATTTTCCTTTCCACTCCCGTCATATATTCACTTCACAAATGGCAGAATTTTAAAGAAAATTAGACACCTTAAAACATTTTGGAGTCTTTGGGACCAGGAAACTTGCACCCTCATGGTATCTAGCCTCTTTTCTCTGCTTGGGTGTTAAAGACATCAGGCGTGACTCTCAGTGTCTCTGGGAAGTATTTCTGAAGCAGCAATAACTACTTTCACGGGCCTTTCATGAGGCACTGTTACATGGTACACGTCCATTTAATGATGATTTCTGCCATTTCCCAAGCTGCTTTCTGGCAAAGGAACCTTGCAGAACTCTTCCTACTTCTTCCACTGTTGGCTTCCATCAGCATTATATTGAATTCTCTGCTCATTTTCCTTATATTACATTATCTTCCAGTCTAATCTAAAAAGCCTAGAGTTGAAAAGTGAAAAACAGCACCGTTAACTTAAGAGTTCCTTAATGTAATCCTTCAAAAGCTCCATCTTGGAGAAACAGACACTTGTAAATGGATCACGGATACAATTCCATGTCTCCTGTGATTATATGTTGCTTCAGTGCTCCTGAGTCCATATTCCATATCAAATGAAAGCGCTCTTTCTCCTACTTTGTAGTTTCCCTTTCATCTACTTCTTGCAGGTCCTTGGGTATCTGAAAACTTTCGATATCACAAAAGTTTCTGCTTTCTGTTGGCTCCTTTCCACTGCAGTCTTTAGGCTGAGACATTTGATGATATTTTGACCTCTAACTGACCATACAAGTCGGCACGAAGGCACGTAAGGGCAGCATGTGAGGATGCCACTCAGTCTTTCCTGTGAGAGGAAAGAATAGGTCAGGACCTAAAGGAAGTCGAAACTGACCTTAGGTAGCAGCATTAGTCTGCTTACAGCTGCTGAGTCCACATGTACCATGTTTCTGAAGCCCTTGCTCTCCTCTGGTAACTTCAGAGCCTTCTCAGCATAGTCAACCCAGGCGCACAGATATTTTTACACTTAGACCGTAGAGATATGCCCATATTCTTTCTAGGGAAATGTGAACAGTCATGCCCAGAGGTGAACTAAATAATAACAGTCCCCTGAGACTTGTCCAGAATTCTCCCTCTGTTAGTGCAGACACCTTGGAATCATTACACTTTTCTCAGGGTCTTGCAAGTCAGGAGCTCCAACAGGACTCTATTACAAGAAGTGCAGTCAAGATGCAATAGGATGGCATTTTTGTCCAGCTCATGCTGAAGCTGAAACTCCAATACTTTGGCCACCTCATGCGAAGAGTTGACTCATCGGAAAAGACCCTGATGCTGGGAGGGAGTGGAGGCAGGAGGAGAAGGGGACGACAGAGGATGAGATGGCTGGATGGCATCACCGACTCGATGGGCATGGGTTTGAGTCAACTCCGGGAGTTGGTGATGGACAGGGAGGCCTGGCGTGCTGCGGTTCATGGGGTCGCCAAGAGTCGGACACGACTGAGCGACTGAACTGGACTGAACTGCGGAAAGAACCCATTTGCAACACACTTACCAGCCTGTACTATGCCTTTCTCCAGAGTGTCTTCCTCAGTAGTAGGTCAGATGAGTTTTTGAAATGAACCCTATAGCTTTGCCCACTGTGTCACCTCACCTCATACGGTGAGGACTGGAAGTTCTCATTTCAGCCACCTAAAGTGTCTACTAACATCTCAGCTTTCAATTGTCTGTGTCTTATAAGCTGATAGGACCCTTACTTCATCAGCTATTTTTTTTTTTCTGGTTCTCCATAACCTCTGACTTTTCTTGATTCCTTTGAATTAATAACAACCACAGAGACACCCAGACATCTATGAGAGATGGATGGCTGGCAGAGCATGACACTGGACCATATAATTGCTTCTATCAGGTCTTGTTTGAATCGTAACTGGCTTTCTTTTTCTTAGCCCTCTTCTCCAGCATATTTTGTAAAAACTTTCTGGTATATCACAGAATTGCATATATTTTATCTTCCATTGCCCATGTGATCAAGAACTTAGCATCGGTTTCTGGACATTTCCTTCTCTAATAAAAATTTGCTTTTGAAACCACTAATAGCATAGAACTCAGTATACAGCGATACTGCCACTTTCTCCAGTTTTTCCTCCACACTCGTGTGCGCTTGCGTGCGTGTGTGCGTGTGCGCACGTGCACACACACACACACACACACACACACACACACACACAGTATAGCTTCTTCCTAACTTTTGAGTGGAGATATTATTCTCAAAGCTTATGTTTCTCCTTCAGGTTCACTTAAGAGTCCAAGATATCTCCATGTTGCCAGTGCCTTTTCTCTTAAACTGCTCTGTGATTCTACTGTCAAGTAAAATACCACAATGGAAGTTTCTGAAACTGTCTATTGTATGCTTGGATGTAAGTGTAACCATTCTGAAGGTCAAAAATCCTGGGCAATGCCTTTTCCAACTAGTTCCATGATATTACTCCATACGAAGTTCAAAGGGCATTCAGGAACTGTCCATGTTTCACAAAGAATGTAATATCATGAATATCTGATCAAAAACATAACCTAGAATATAAAAAATGGGACAAAACATTTGTTCATCGGTTCTGCCCTTTCTTCTCCTGTTTTCCTTCTTCTCTCTCTTTCTTTCTCTCTCTCTCTTTTTTTTTTCCATAGCTTTTTGCAATGTCTTGGTTCCCTCCTGCCTGAGTCCCACTGGATCAAAGCTGGCAAGACCATTATTTTGGTGTCCTAGGTAGTTATGATCAGCTATTATTCATAGCTTCATCCCATGGGCGCAAAAGATAGCTCATTGCAGACCTTGGGTCTATTTTAGAGTATTCAGAGTGGTGTGCTTTTAAAGCAAGCCAAATGTTTGCATGCTGATATTTATTATTACTCAGAACACATCTTGGATGGCAAATATAATATACTGTCTAATACTTACAAAGAGTTTACCATGAGTTCATTTTGGTCACATTTTTCTAAGTACCTGCACTTTAACTGTACTGACATATTTAATCCCCATAGCAACTCTATGAGGCCAGCAATTATTTTGATTATCTCCATTTTACAGATGAAATTAAAGTCTGGAGGAATTAAATAATTCGCCTATGGTCATAGAGGTATTAAAGTACAGAGACATGGTTCAAATCAGGTGGACTGTGTCTTGGGTCCATGCATTTAATCACCATGCTATACTGGTTGATCATTAGTTTATTTATTTAATTTTTTTTTTTTCACTTATTTATATTAGTTGGAGGCTAATTACTTTACAGTATTGTAGTGGTTTTTGCCATACGTTGATATGCATCAGCCATGGATTTACATGTGTCCCCATCCTGAACCCCCCTCCCATCTCCCTCCCCATCCCACCCCTCTGGGTCATCCCAGTGCACCAGCCCTGAGCACTTGGCTCATGCATCAAACCTGGACTGGCGATCTGTTTCACACTTGATAATATACATGTTTTGATGCTGTTCTCTCAGATCATCCCACCCTCGCCTTCTCCCACAGAGTCCAAAAGTCTGTTCTATACATCTGTGTCTCTTTTTCTGTCTTGCATATAGGGTTATCATTACCATCTTTCTAAGTTCCGTATATATGCGTTAGTATACTGTATTGGTGTTTTTCTTTCTAGCTTACTTCACTCTGTATAATGGGCTCCAGTTTCATCCACCTCATTAGAACTGATTCAAATGTATTCTTTTTAATGGCTGAGTAATATTCCATGGTGTATATGTACCACAGCTTCCTTATCCATTCGTCTGCTGATGGGCATCTAGGTTGCTTCCATGTCCTGGCTATTATAAACAGTTGCTTCCATGTCCTGCGATGAACACTGGGGTGCACATGTCTCTTTCAGATCTGGCTTCCTCAGTGTGTATGCCCAGGAGTGGTATTGCTGGGTCATATGGCAGTTCTATTTACAGTTTTTTAAGGAATCCATAGTGGCTGTACTAGTTTGCATTCCCACCAACAGTGTAAGAGGGTTCCCTTTTCTCCACACCCTCTCCAGCATTTATTGCTTGTAGACTTTTGGATAGCAGCCATTATGACTGGCGTGTAATGGTACCTCATTGTGGTTTTGATTTGCATTTCTCTGATAATGAGTGATGTTGAGCATCTTTTCATGTGTTTGTTAGCCATCTGTATGTCTTCTTTGGAGAAATGTCTGTTTAGTTCTTTGGCCCATTTTTTGATTGGGTCATTTATTTTTCTGGAATTGAGCTGCAGGAGTTGCTTGTATATTTTTGAGATTAATTCTTTGTCTGTTGCTTCGTTTGCTATTATTTTCTCCCATTCTCAAGGCTGTCTTTTCACCTTGCTTATAGTTTCCTTTGTTGTGCAAAAGCTTTTAAGTTTCATTAGGTCCCA
The DNA here is from genome assembly GCF_033118175.1 of Dama dama. Lineage (NCBI taxonomy): Eukaryota > Metazoa > Chordata > Mammalia > Artiodactyla > Cervidae > Dama > Dama dama. The sequence goes on along the minus strand of NC_083698.1, from coordinate 21,860,619 downwards.
TTTGTTTATTTTTGCTTTTATTTCCAACATTCTGGGAGGTGGGTCATAGAGGATCTTGCTGTGATTTATGTCAGAAAGTGTTTTGCCTATGTTCTCCTCTAGGAGTTTTATAGTTTCTGGTCTTACATTTAGATCTTTAATCCATTTTGAGTTTATTTTTGTCTGTAGTGTTAGGAAGTGTTCTAGTTTCATTCTTTTACAAGTGGTTGACCAGTTTTCCCAGCACCACTTGTTAAAGAGGTTGTCTTTTCTCCATTGTTGATACATAGTTTAAAACAAAGTATAAACAAACAAAATAGCTCTCCAACAGAAATGAGAATAGGAAGGGGAAAAATGAATGAAGGTCCTAGGAAGTTCAAATTATTCATAAAGGACACGCATATTTGCTATGACCAAGAAGACAAAATATAAAGTATAGTATTTCTTGAAGGCTGCTGGGCTGTGAAATGAATCATTTCCCAAATGTTGGAAAAGGTGTAAAAATACACCTTTTAAGGCAGTCTGGAGATAGTTCCAATGGGCAGGGAGTTGGAGTCACTTTGAAAACAGTAAGAGTCTCATGAAAAAAATCAGAGATTATGGACAGAAGCTTTGATGAAGAAGCTATATTTCCCCCGGGCAGAATCTATTTCCGGGCTTTAGTAGGAAGAAGCATGATGGGGTCTGCCAAGTTATTTGAGGAAGCATTTAAAGGTTTGGCTCCTTTTTATTGCAAGTTTAGCACTACTGCTCTGTGCAAGCCCCTGAGCAGTGTAGGCAAAATCAAATAGGCTGCCTCAGGCAGCAACAGTTAACAAGAAATGCTGAAGGTATAATCCAGTAAGTGGGCAAAGGGAAGTTTGCAATTGGAGAGTTAAAGCAATTGACAAAAATGAAATGAATTGGCCAGGAAGCCCGGGATAGCTCTGTGTTTGTGTTCCTTCTGCCCTCTACCTCATAGTCTACCCTTTGTTGCTAGGATGTAGAGGTAAGAATTCAGTTATGTTTATGTTTTAAATGGGTAGAAATTCAGTTATCCTTTTCTTTTGAACAGAGAGTTGATTTTAGGGAAAGGAGAAATAGCCTGGATCACTTGTTTAAACTGTGAATGTTTTGAAAAGTATTTTTGTAGAGTTGGGGCAGTGCCTTGTTAGGCGGTAGCCAATGACCAGCCTAGTACATCTAAAAGATACCTTGCTCTAGAAAGGAGATCTTCAGTTCAAGCCTATAGGGTGCCATGCCTTTTCCCCCACCTAGAAAACATGCAGAACAATAGCTGAATGAATGCTCTGTAATAGTTCTGCTCACCTAGTACATAATTTTCTTGGTTTGGCTCCAATTTATATGTCCATCAAGCAAGCTGTTTCTGTTGGACTAATCCATATGAAATGGGTCCTTTATCATGAGAACTGAAACATCTAAAATTATTATTTTGCAATCAATAAAAATAGACCCCTAAGTGTTGTTTTATATAACTTTGTGATGTGATCTCAAATAACAAAGACTAATCAAACCATCAATTCAGTGATTTAAATAAATGGTAGGTGTAAATAAACTTAATGTGCCCCTGATCTCCAGAATAACCCACCTTGGTTGTGATACATCAAACCATATACACAAACTTCTCCAAATCTAGGCTAATGAAGAAACTTTCAAGTACGTTAATATATTATTTTTAGCTATATAATGTAGCATTCTGAATTCTAATCAGTAATGAAAATATTTTGCTGCTAATTTTCCTCTCCTAAGTAATTGAATTTGATCCATCTCTCACCCTCTTTTCTTCTCAGGCTATATTCTATCTTCATTCTATTTCATTACTATTTTCTTCCCTCAAACACCATTTTTTAATCATAATTCTGAGGGGGAAAGTTACCATCCTAGGAAAAATTAGCATCCTTATTGGAAAAAACAAAATTATTTTATTCTCTGACATGGAATTTTGCATCATTTATTACTTGCTGTTTATTTAGGGAGAAAATAAATGAGGTGAAAAAGATAACACATCTAAAAGAAAAGTTAATAGGGTTATAGGTTATGCTAATATAGACTGGGGAGTGAGAACAATGAAATGAATTAAAATTATTTTTAAAAGCAGTGTATTTCTTTTCAGGTAATCTGTAAAATATAGAGAAAGAGGGAAAAAATGTAGTACCTTTAGTTTCACTTCCTTCTTGATTGTTAATCTATTTTTCTGAGTTGTTTGTTTGGGGGTAATTGATTTTAAACATTGCTTGTTTTTCTCTCAGTTAAGAAAATAATCATAAATTTAAAAATTTATCTCTGACATTTTGTGAAGTACTATCAACTTTTTGCATTCTCTCAGTTGAAATTAACTAAAATATAAAGCTTTCTATGTCCTTGAGATATTTTTACCTTTAGTAAGATGCTATAATAGCTGTGTGTTTTCCTCTAAAGCCTAATTTCTTTTTTAAGATAATTTTTATTGGTGTGTCATTTGTGCTACATCCAAAAACTAATTTCTAATTTGACAAAAATATCCTATATTCAGTATACACAGATATAATATTTTTAAGAAAACACTTAAAAAATCTGCTGGTTTAGGGATCAAAAGTTGTTATTGAGGATGTAAGAAATGATAGTCAATTAAAAATTAAATGTGGCAGCTTATCTACATATTTCAATATTCTATCCATTAATTTAGTCATTTCTTTGTCCTTCCTAATTTAACTTTAGTTTGCACTGAGTTCATACTGCTTCCTTAATTATAGTTTTTGAAAAGTTTTTTTCCTACTTAGTTTTCTTTTAATGTACAAAGAAATTTTAAGCTCATAACTTATCTGAAATGACATAAGTAGATATAAATTTAATTATCAAATCAATTGTTCACAATTGTCCATGAAAAAAAAAATCAGTTGATCTAAGAAAGAAATGGAAAATTTTGTCTGAGCTAACCTGAGGATACAACCTGGGAGCAGCACCTCAGAAAGCTCTGAGAACTGTTCTACCCTTTAGAAGTCAAAGCACAGTTATCTCAGTTTTTTGAAACAGAGGGCTCTCCATTCAATGATGTATTATTGAGTTTACACAAGGTAGATCTGCAAGTACAAAGTGTTGGGTCATCCTGACCCCTTACAAGATCAAGAAGGAATGTATCTTTTAAGGAGTTGTCTTGTTGATGCCAGGAGAACATTGTACTTTATGGTGGAGCAGGTATTTCTGCCAATGGGGAGGTTTGTTCAATGCATAATGTAGATATACAGTGCACAATTGGAGGGAGAATGGAGGATAAAGGGGAGAGAAAAGTTTTTTTATGTTTAAATTTTTCATGTTTCACCATAAAATATGTATACAAAAAATATATAAATTAGTTTAAATCTTTGGTGAATTTAGCTGAGAATAGATTACATCATTCAACTATACTTAAAATATTGAGTAGAAAAATATTATAGTTTTAGATATACATGATTTCTGAGATGAAAGAAAAATCTATAAATAAGCCATCATAATCAGAACTTCAAAGTGTTAAATTTGTGATTTTGTGCTTGCAAGAACAATTGTAGAACGCTCTAATAGTTGCATCTGTCATCTAGTAGTTTATGCTTCTCCTTTCATAAGCTCCCTTGTCCCTTTACGTAGTCCCTCATTATTCTTTCACTATGAAGGGGAACAGAATTTGCCATCCTCAAACATACCTCTTTGGCATAAGTATTCCGTGGACAGAGGAGCCTGGTGGGCTGCAGTCCATGGGGTCACAAAGAGTTGGACACAACTGAGTGACTAACACTTTCACCCAGGTGGTGTGTATACCTGACAGGTGAGACTTCAAAATTACAGTTTTGAGGGTTCCCACTTATAGTCCCAGACCAAAAACTGATATAGTCATCAGTTTGTGAGCAAATTGCAGGTCTAATGTCACATTAATCTTTCTTATAATGTTGTTTGCTTTATCCTATGAGTTATAGGCTTTTGTTAAGCCCTACACACAGTTGGCTAGACCTCCTCCAGGGACTCAAGAATTCCAAGACTTGCTCCCTATTTTATCTATATTGCTGCTCATCTTACGGGTAACAGTCCGTGCACCTACCGGCAGATACCCAGTCAGATACAGATACAGTGTCCAGGCCGGTCAGAAGAAAGGTCAGAGGCCTGCTCTGCTTTCTTTTCTCTAGAGCCTGAGCAAGACTATTTCCACTTAATTTCCCTATCACCTCCCCTAAATGATCTTTTCTACATCAACATCTTTCTTTTGTCTTTTGCTTGAAATGGTATTTAAGGTGGTGGCTATGGCCATTTTGGACACTCACAATGGATATTTTGAGTTTTTCTGGGTGTCTCTGACATATACAGGATATATGCTGTGCCCAGTCACTCAGTCGTGTCCAACTCTTTGCAACCCCATGGACTGTAGCCCACCAGTTTCCTCTGTCCCTGGAATTTTCCAGGTAAGAATACTGAAGTGAGTTGCCATTTCTTCCTCCTGGAGATCATCTAGACCCAGGTATCAAACCTGTGTCTCTTTCATCTTCTGAATTGGCAGGCAAATTTTTACCTTTCTGCCACATAGGAAGCCTATATAGGATGTATACATATTATTAAAATTTTAACTTGTTTGTTGCGAATTCAGTAAATTTCCAACATTTAAGTTAGCAAGACTGAACTTTCAACTTATCAAAAAGATTATGAAGCTATTTTTAAGTACATATACCTTAAAATATGGGGGCTTCCCTGGTGGCTCAGAAAAGAATCTGCCTACAATGCAGGAGTCTTGGGTTCTGTCCCTCAGCTGAGACGATTCCCTGGAGAAGGGAATGGCTACCCACTCCAGTATTCTTGCTCAGAGAATTCCATGGACAGAGGGGCATGGTGGGCTACAGTTCATGGGGTCACAAAGAGTCAGACACGACTGAGAGACTAATGCTTTTGCACTTTTACCCTAAAACATGGGCTTCCCAAATGGTTCAGTGATAAAGAATCTGCCTGCCAATGCAGGAGATGCAAGTGACATGGGTTCAGTTTCTGCGTCCAAAAAATCCACTGGAAGAGGAACTGGCAACCCACTGCAGTATTCTTGCCTGGAAAATTTTATGGAGAGAAGAGCCTGGCAGGTTGCAGTCCATGGGGTAGCAAAGAGTCAGACATGACTGAGTGACTGAGCGCGCGCACACACACACACACACACCCTAAAACATAATTATTGCAAAAGGTTTACCTAGAAACTCTTATCCTACTTATATCTATTTACAGTAAGTCACTTGCTTCTAACAATTTTGTTTGGATTATTCATGAAAACCCATGAGACATTGAACAAACTCAGCCATCATCTCAAGCTAATTTTCTTGCTGCCAAATTTTGTAAAAGATATAATATGAATTTATTTGACTAGTAAACTCAGGCAGAATTAAAGTTGTATGTCTACATTATTTGGAGTACTTATAACTCTGAAGTGTGCTGTGCTCAGTCATGTCTGACTCTTTGCAACCCCGTGGGCTTTAGCCCACCAGGCTTCTCTGTCTGTGGGATTATCCGGGCAAGAATACTAGAGTGGGTTGCCATTTCCTCCCCGAGGGGATCTTCTGAGTCAACAATGGAACCCATGACTTCTGCACTGGCAGGCAGATTCTTTAGCAGTGAGCCACCTGGGAAGTCCTTGTAGCTCTGAAGATATACTATTTTAATTAAGCCAACAAACTTCAACTAGCTTTTATTTATGGAAGATTACTCCAGATCATATGAACTTGAAAAAATTTGGGTTAGTTTCTATACTTCCAAGAATTTTAGTATACCCCAACACCACTTATGGCAGAAAGTGAAGAAGAACTAAAGAACCTCTTGATGAAAGTGAAAGAGGAGAATGAAAAAGTTGGCCTAAAACTCAACATTCAAAACTAAGATCAGGGCATCCAGTCCCACCACTTCATGCAAATAGATGGGGAAACAATGGAAACAGTGAGAGACTATCTTTTTGGGCTCCAGAATCACTGCAGATGGTGACTGCAGCCGTGAAATTAAAAGACACTTGTTCCTTGGAAGGAAAGCTATGACCAAATTAGACAGCATATTAAAAAGTAGAGACATTACTTTGCCAACAAAGGTCCATCTAGTCAAAGCTTATGGTTTTTCTAGTAGTCATGTATGGATGTGAGAGTTGGACTATAAAGAAAGTTGAGTGCCGAAGAATTGATGCTTTTGAACTGTGGTGTTGGAGACGACTCTAGAGAGTCCCATGGACTGCAAGGAGATCCAATCAGTCCATCCTAAATAAATCAGTCCTGAATATTCATTGGAAGGACTGATGCTAAAGCTGAAACTCCCAATACTTTGGCCACCTACTGCGAAGAGCTGACTCATTTGAAAAGACCCTGATGCTGGGATGGATTGAGGGCAGGAGGAGAAGGGGACGACAGAGGATGAGATGGTTGGATGGCATCACCGACTCAATGGACATGAGTTTGGGTAAACTCCAGGACTTGGTGATGGACAGGGAGGCCTGGCGTGCTGCGGTCTGTGGGGTCGCAAAGAGTCGGACACGACTGAGCAACTGAACTGAACTGAACTGAAGGCAGGAGGAGAAGAGAAAGACAGAGGATGAGATGGTTGGATGGCATCACTGACTTGAAAGACATGAGTTTGAGCAATTCCAGGAGTTGGTAATGGACAGGGAAGCCTGGCGTGCTGCAGTCCATGGGGTCGCAAGGAGTCAGACATGACTGAGTGACTGAACTGAACTGAATTCTTATATGAGGATTGCCTGCCTTATATACTTGCAATTCTTGTATGCTTGCCTTCCACCTGACTAAATAGCCCTCTTTTACTAATTAATGTTGGCAATATCATCCAATAGTAGAGATATATCATGTCTACTCTACATGTGTAGACACATATAAGCCTAAAATCAGACACAGAGAATTTATATAGTTTTAATATTTGTGGAGAGGATTTTTCTCTTGCCCAATTTCCAAATACCCTCCTTCTTATTTTTTTCTTCTTGTTGATTAGAAACATCTCTCTAAAAATTTGCATTTCAAAGAATGGCTCTTAGGTCCTAGAAAACAGGAGTGGCAGAGAATCCAAATCACAAAAGCACAGAGAAAGTATCCAAATTTTTGGTTTTGGCTTTTGTTTTCTTCCATGATGGAGTTTCAGGGCACATTTGCTTATTATCACAGGTCTAGGGTACTTAGTATTTAATTTTTTTTCTCTTCTTAGGTGGAGAACAATTCTGTTTGTAATCTCCCAGTACTTATAGGCCTTTGGGGATGAATAGGGGTTTAGGTCTTGATAGGGTTTAGACTTGGCTGTGGAACCACACCATTGGCCTTGTGAAGATTTTCTGATGGGATGTGGTTCAATCACTAAATCATGTCCTACTCTTTGCAACCTCATGGACTGCAGCACACCAAGCTTCCCTGTCCTTCACTATCTCCTGGAGTTTGTTCAGACTCATGTCCATTGAGTGGCTTATGCCAAGCAACCATCTCATCCGCTGCCGTCCCCTTCTCCCCCTGCCTCAGTCTTTCCCATCAGGGTCTTTTCCAGTTAGTCAGCTCTTTGCATCAGGTGGCCAAAATATTGTAGTGTCAGCTTCAGCATCAGTCCTTCAATACTCAGAGTTAATTTCCTTTAGTATTGACTGGTTTGATCTCTTTGCTGTCCAAGTGACTCTCAAGAGTCTTCGAGGGAATGGTTACTTCCAAATTCTCAAAGAATTTGATTGTATATTGAGTATCAAGCACTGACTCAGTCATCAGCTAAATTATCTTCTATTTCCTTTATTATATCATGTAGAAGATTTCCAGCTAAGATGGAAACCAAAAGATTTATACCTTTGTAAACTCTGGATAAAGCTTTCTAACAAAGGCATTTGGATATTCTTTTTCTAAGTGCATGATTCAATCTTAGACCAATTCACTTTAAGGGGAAAACCTCTAATGTGACTTCTATCAAGCCTTAAATATCAGCCTCTAGCTTCTGTGCCACACTGTGTGGTTTCTGGCAGTTTTGCTGGTCCCTTTATCATGTACAAATAATACTGCTTAGCCCTATATGTGTTCTGTTTTTACAGTATTGGATAAAGTATACATTCACCATTGAGCTATAGTGTTCATCCTCAAAATACAAGTAGAAGAGACACAATGACTCTACATAAAGCTTGTTAAAGTATACCATTTTTCCTACACTGCATGAAGAATTAATCAGTTGGTATAAGAAAAAAGTGGGAAATTTTCTTAGATCCAAACTGTGGATTATAACCCAGCATAGTCAGAAGTCAGCATAGTTAGAATCCACCAGTTAGAAATCAAAGCACAGTTATATGTTTTTGAAACAGAAAGCTCTGCATTAAATGATGTATAATTGGCAGTTTACACAATGCAGACCTGCAGGTACTAAGTGGGAGGTCATCATAACCCCTTACAAGATCAAGAGGAAATGGTATCTTTTAAGGAGTTGTCTGATTGGTGTTAGGGGAACATTGCACTTCCTAGTTGAGCAGGTTGTACACGGGAAAGTTTGTTCGATGTATAATGCAGTAATGGGGAGAGAGGAGGGCAGAGAACATTTTTTTTAAGTTAAATTTTTTAATGTGTTGCCATACTATATGATTGTTAGTTCACACTATAAACTTTGTAGTTAATTCCATCAATTCTTACATCCTAACTATAAGAATATAGTTAAAACTTCATCAACAGGTTTTGTTTTTACATAGTGAATAGGAGAAGTGCTCCTGGCCAGACATAATATCTTTTCCCATAATGTATTCAGGTAAAACTGACATAAGTTCTTTACATAAAGCCTGTTTAAATGTTATACTCTTTAGAATCCTATAATCCCTGACATTCCCATAGTCTTTCAGACTAACCATTGCCCACACCAGGGCTTCATCAGTGGCTTTTGGGCCACAGTGCATGAGTCTCCTGTATACTCCTGGAAACTTTCTTTCCTTCACCTCATGATGGTTTTGCTGACTCTTGTGTAAAACGCTGTGGGTACTCAGTGAGGAATTGAGCCAAGGGACATTGGCTCTTTTGTCAGCCTTTAACTTGACTAACCTGCCTAAGTACTAACCCAAATGGTTGCTGGTCAGATATTTCATTGTAATTTCTACCTTCTAGTTTTTAAATTTCTTCAAGCTAGGGTAACTAGAGTGGACTAGTTCGGGACCTTTAATTTTGGGTGACCAACAGAAGGTTCCTTTTGTCACACGAACCTTTGATTGTGTTGTATCAAAACCTTTGCTTTAAGTCCATCTATTTTATTTTTGTTGTTGTTGTTCAGTCATTTAGTCCTGTCCAACTCTTTGCAACTCCATTAACTGCAGTACACCAGGCTTTTCTGTCCTTCACTGTCTCCCACAGTTTGCTCAAATCCGTGTCCAATGAGTTGGTAATGCTATCTAACCATCTTATTCTTTGCTTCTCCCTCCTCTTTTTGCCTTCAATCTTTCCCAGCATCAGGGTCTTTTCCAATGAGTTGGCTCTTTGCCTCAGGTGACTCAAGTGTTGGAGCTTCCACATCAGTCCTTCCACTGAATATTCATAATCGATTTTCTTTAGGATTAACTGGTTTGATCTCTTTGCAGTCCAAGGGACTCTCAAGAGTCTTCTCCAACACCACAGTTCAAAAGCATCAATTCTTCAGCACTCAGCCTCCTTTATGGTCTAACTGTCACATCATACATGACTATGGAGTAACCATAACTTTGAGCCTTTACTTTGACTCCATCAGTGGTTGATTTAACCAATTCTTTTTTTTTTTTTTTTAACTTTTATTGGTTTTATATTCATGACTGCTTGTGATTTTTAGTTATTTAACAGTAACTGATGTGCTTTCTACATAGAACAATACAATATACATAACTAAACCAGTTTTTAAAATTTTTAAATTATATGCTACTTTTTATCTAAATAATTTTGATAGAATTTTGCATTTTTTTTTTTTTTTTTCTGTGTGAGGGGTTGGCATCCCTAAATCCTGCACTGTTCAAGGATCAACAGCATTTCAGTAGTTTCCTTAGGAAGCTGATGACACTGATCTACAAAATGAAACAACTCCTTATACCCTCTGATTTCAGTAGTTTTTTAAAAATCTGCTCCTGAAGTCTTTGCATTGAGGATCCAGGATACATCTGCAGAGGATGTATATAACATCCTCTTCGCCACTGTATATTGTAAAGTAATTAGCCTCCAACTAATAAAAGTGAAAAACAAAAACAAAATATCTATTACTATGCAACCATAAAACAAAAAATGTCTAAAGTTGGCAGAGCCTGATTACAGAGGCCTGGGAAGTAGCAGTGTTACTGAACTCAGGTTTGGCTGCTTGTAACTTGCAAGCCAATACTCTAGAGGTAAGTGTTGGTTGAAAGGAAAGATGGCTTTATTGAGAAGGCCAGCAGCCTGGGGAGAAGGCATATTCATGTCCAAAACCAACTCTGAGGCTTCTGCTTCACAATGAAAACATTTAAAGGGAGAATCATTTGGGGAAGGGGTCAGAATGCTTGTAATCTACCACTTTCATCTGAATGGTTGGTTTTGAGGTAACAGGGTATTTGTTGCTCCAGGAGTCTTGTGTTCAGCTTAAAGTTACCATCCTCCACCCAATGGGTGCCTTAGTTCCTATTGAAGAAATCAAAGGTATTGTTCTGTATATTGTGTACATTCCTTGAGGAAGAAACAGGACCTGCTCCAAGGCTGAACTGTTGTTTCTTGACTGATCCTCCATTTCTCTCCATCCCCTTCCTTCCCTGAGTCAGTCAGTTCAGTTGCTCAGTCGTGTCCGACTCTTTGCAATCCCATGGACTGCAGCACAACAGGCCTCCCTGTCCATCACCAACTCCCAGAGTTTACTCAAACTCATGTCCCTTGAGTCGGTGATGCCATTCAGCCATCTCATCCTCTGTGGTCCCCTTCTCCTCTTGTCTTTCTATCTTTCCAAGCACCAGGGTCTTTTCAAATGATTCAGTTCTCATCTGGTAGCATTGGAGTTTCAGCTTCAGCATCAGTCCTTCCAATGAACACCCAGGACTGATCTCCTTTAGGATGGACTGGTTGGATCTCCTTGCAGTCCAAGGGACTTTCAAGAGTCTTCTCCAACACCACAGTTCAAAAGCATCAATTTTTCAGTGCTCAGCTTTCTTCACAGTCCAACTCTCACATCCAGACATGACCACTGGAAAAACCATAGCCTTGACCAGACGGACCTTTGTTGGCAAAGTAGTCTTTGCTTTTAATATGCTGTCTAGGTTGGTCATAACTTTTCTTTGAAGGAGCAAGCATCTTTTAATTTCATGGCTGCAGTCACCATGTGCAGTGATTTTGGAGCCCCCCAAAAGTAAAATCTCTCACTGTTTCCCCATCTATTTGCCACGAAATGATGGGACCAGATGCCATGATCTTAGTTTTCTGAATGTTGAGTTTTAAGCCAACTTTTTCACTCTCCTCTTTCACTTTCATCAAGAGGCTATTTAGTTCTTCTTCACTTTCTGCCATAAGGGTGTTATTATCTGCTTATCTGAGGTTATTGATATTTCACCTGGCAATCTTGATGTCAGTTTGTGCTTCCTCCAGCCCAGCGTTTCTTATGATGTACTCTGCATATAAGTTAAATAAGGGTGACAATATACAGCCTTGACGTACTCCTTTCCCTATTTGGAACCAGTCTGTTGTTCCATGTCCAGTTCTAACTGTTGCTTCCTGACCTGCATATAGATTTCTCAAGAGGCAGGTCAGGTGGTCTGGTATTCCCATCTCTTGAAGAATTTTCCGCAGTTTTTTTGTGATCCACACAGTCAAAGACTTTGGCAGAGTCAATAAAGCAGAAGTAGACATTTTTCTGGAACTCTCTTGCTTTTTCAGTGATCCAACAAAAAGCCACTGGAGTGGTGGCTGTGTGGCGCTGTAGCAGCTGTGAGGAGATACCCCACTTCCAAAGGCAGAGAAACCCAGGGAAGACGGTAGATGCTGAAGCGGTGGCTGTGGGATGCTGGAGCAACTTTGAGGAGATATCCCACAACCAAGGGCAAAGAAAAAGCCCCAGAAAGACAGTAGAAGGTGCAAAATGGCATTTAAAATCAAACCCCATACCCACCAGAGATGCTCAGAGGGCTCAAACAAACCTTGTATGCACTAGGACCGAGAGATCCCACAGAGGCCGAGACAGAGCTGTGTTTGAGTGTCTCCTGAGGAGGTGCGGGTCAGCAGTGGACTGCCGCAGGGGCAGGGGCTCTGGGGGCAGCAGACCCGGGCTGGGTGCAGCAGACTTGGGTATGGCATAAGCCCTCTTAGAGGAGTCACCATTAACCACACCAGAACTTACACAGGACTGGAGAAACAGACTCTTGGAGGGTGCAAACAGAACCTTGTGTGCACCAGGTCCCAGGAGAAAAGAGCAATGACCCCACAAGAGACTGACCCAGACTTGCCCGTGAGTGTCCAGGAACCTCCCCTTGGCCTCAGGTAACTAACAGGGAGGGAACACAGCTCCACACATCAACAGAAAATTGGATTAAAAGTTTACTGAGCATGGCCATGCCATCAGAAAAAGACCCAGTTTCCCCCTCAGTCAGTCTCTCCCATGAAGAAGCTTCCATAAGCCTCTTATCCGTCTCCATCAGAGGGCAGACAGACTGAAAACCACAATCATAGAAAAGTAACCAATCTGATCCGAGGGACCACAGCCTTATCTAACTCAATGGAACTGTGAGCCTTCCCTGATTAGCAGCTGTTTGAATCTGCCCTTTGGAACTCAGGGAAAGTCAAGCTTATTTCCTACAAAGAAGAGACAGGGGGACATGGAAATAATTTGTACCTGGGCGAGTCCCACAGAGTCCTGCTCCATTTCAGGAGGAGTGTTGAGAGATAGCAAACTGAGCCCCCCTGCCTGTTCTAGGTTCTTCTGCTAAATTCACCTCCTGGCTTTCAGTATTTACATGACTAACCTGTATACCAAGGTCCTGGAGATCAGGCTAGAGTGACCTTTAATCTTATAAGATAAGGGAAGCTAAAACAGGCGGATGGGGAGAGATTTTGTGGAGAGAATTTACATTGGATGTAGACCTTAATTTTTGTTCTAAGTCCAATTTCTGTTCTTTCATTCTATTAAGTAACTCCTATGGCCAGGTGTTATACTTCTTTGTGTCCTTTTCCCTTAGGTATCAATAATACAGTTGTTCAGGATGAGAATAAAAGATCCATTGTCTGTCTATTGATGAGTAGGGTCTATTAATCTCAGTAGTAATTTAAACTAATAGGCCATTCTGTGGCTTGACTAAGGGTATGAGGCAAAACACAAGAAGATTCAGAAAGTTCACTCCCAAAGTTAGCCTAGGAAAGGAAGAACTTTCCTTGTCACAGAACATTCCAGGTTCCAAGAATGTGAGATGCTTCCAGCAATAGACCCACTAATCTCTGACATTGTACAGGCGCTAGCTGAATGAGACTTTCCTAGAACTAACAAAAGAATGAAGGTTGTGATGACAAAGAAAGACCCTGTATGAATTGGAGCCCATTTTTGACAAACTCCTCTGAGAGCTGTCATGGTTGAACAAAGAGAATGCTGCTTATTGGATCAGTAGCCTGTTCAGCTGTCCACCAAATGCATCCTGTTACATACATCCTCCGATTAGTGGAGACCAGAGGGAATATTCTCACTGGTGACAAAGTCAGTCTATTAGGACATAGAACAAGATGAAAGGAAAAACCTCATGAGACTGATTTTCCTCCTTATACCAATGACACACAGAACAAAACGATAACTATCTCTGAATCATAAAACAAGAGTACTTAAAAGAAATTATTACCGAAGTTGCTTTGAAACCCTTTACCTCAGATAGGGACTTGAATCCATGAGGGCAGAACTCAAACACAGCCAAAACCTAGTTTGGGACTCGAACCCACGCGGCCAAGACTCGAACCTGGCCAAAATCCACAGTCTTCTAACTGAGATCACAGACCTGGTTTCAGGACCTAATGAAGCTCAGGTTCTTGATGTCTCATTGCAGAAAGAAATCAGTGAGAGACAAAGTGATACAAAGAAGTAGATTTATTCAGAGGGAAACAATCCATAGACAGAGTGTGGGCCATTGTAGAGGTTAGTGTGGTTGCTCCAAAATGTGGTGTGGTTAGTTTTTATGGGTTGGGTATTTCATAGGCTAATGAATGGGAGAATTATTCCAACTATTTTGGGGAAGGGGTGGAGGAATTGGGCCACTGCCCACTTTTTGGTCAATTGACAGTGCTTTGGAATTGTCAGGGTGCCTCTGGGTGTGTCATTTAGCTTGCTGATTGAGGATCAAGGGCCAGGGGATGTTGCCTTGTCTGCCATCTTGGACCCATTTTATTCTAATCAGTTTATGCTGTGTTCTCTGGCTATGTCATTCTTTCAAAAGTTGTACCCTGCTGCTTTCCCTCCGGTTTTAGCTGTACTTACATAATTAATTTCACAAGTATTTTCTCCTGCTATGCTAAATTTAGAAAAATGAAAGGATTCCCACTTTCTCAGACCCTATTGGCAAAAATTTGTGAAACTGACATCATAAGAATTCTTACCTTGGACTTCCCTTGTGGTTTGGTGGTTAAGAATCTGCCCACCAGTGCAGGGGATGTGGGTTTGATTCCTTGTCTGGGAAGATCCCACTTGCCTTAGAGCTACTAAGCCCATGCAGCTACTGAACCTGTGCTCTAGAGTCTGGGACCCGCAATCACTGAATGTATTTTTGTTGTTGTTATTGTTACAAAAATGTAACTTGTACTTAGTTTTCAGAGCTTTACTTTGTGATGACCGTTTCTTAAAAACAGCCAGCTTAAATAATCACTACACTAAAGAAGCATGTATTTTATTCCTATTCACTTACCTTCTAAAACTCAACTTTCATTTCCTTTAAATGAAGTGTGTAGGACAATAACTTCCAGATGTATGTTTCTAACCCAATCCTCTCCTCTCAACTTCAGCTCTAAATGTGCAGCTGTCTAGTTGACATCTTCAGTGGGATGTCTCCTTGACATTTCACATTTAACAGATCTGAAATTGAATTCTTGACTCCCTTCTGTTCCATCAAAATAAAACAAAAATTAAAATACAATTCTGTTACTCTATTAGGTTGCTGCATTTTGAATTTGTGCTATTATTATTCTATAACTTTGGAATTCACAAGTGTATATTCAACTTTAAACATAGCATTTAACACACAGTGGGCACTGAATAAATATGACACTACTGAGTTAATGAAACTTAAGATAGAAAAAATTGCTCTAGTCTGTATATATAGAACGGGACATGATAGGATACTCAAAAATAAACAAAAATAAACTTTTGATACAAAGATAAGCTTTTCTGATTTCAAGATTCCCCTCCTCCTAGTCATGGGTATGTTATTGACTTAGATGTGAAGAATATAAATAGACCTTTATTTTTCTTCTTCTTTTTTAATCTCCAAGTAATAACGTGTCTGTAGGACACCCCTTTGGAATCTGGTTGAAGATGTTCACAGAGCATATAGAGAACTTAGCATATTTATTGCAGATATATGAAGTGTTTCTAAAAAGCTTAGTCTGAGATTAGAACTATGAAATTTTGGTCAAAAAGTATTCAGTGGACTCACTACAATTTTCCAGTTCTGATTTAACAACAGAGCCATACTTTGTTCTATACATATCAGAGTTCTAGTTCTGAGATAAATCTTTTTGATAGTTTTAGATTAACTTTGTTAGAGTTTCTGGGCTTAAACCCGATAAAAAAAAAAAAAAAAGGCATATCAAGGCCTATTTCCCCCAAAGCATTTCATACACAGTCTGCTCACATTAAACATTTTCCAACTGTCCACCCAATGATCAACTCTCAGTTCATTAAGAGTATTTTGCTTCTTTTTTGTATTTGTCTTTGAATTGAAATACTTTGAATTTTTCAACAGGATTATTTTTTTGAGCAAGCTAGTTTAATACATGACTTTAGCTAATGGGAAACCATAAATAATAAACACTATTTCCTGCTTATATATGCAGTTAAAATTTTTAAAAAATGTTTTATAATGCTCAATACAAGGGCATTTCTCCTTGTGTTATAACACCAGGCACTGCAAAATGCCAATGCCAAGTGGTTTTTGGTTTTGGGGTTTGTTTGTTTTAAGATTTTAGCACTTAACAGAACTAGATTATAGAGATGGTCAACTCTATCTTGAAATAGAGTGTGGTCTAAGCAATTTGGAAAACAATGAGATACTACTATATACCATTGTTGTATAATACGAGATTGTCTGCATATTATTATACTAAAAGTGTAGGATTTTCTGGATGGTGTTTAAAAAAAAGAGGTTATTTAAACAGTTTAAAAGTTTTGTTTTGTTTTTAATTATTTTAATTGATTTAGAACCTTTGTTGTTTATATAGAAGGTGACCAAGCATGGTTTAAGGCACAGGGCATCATTAGATGAATGATGATTAAAGGCTTCTAGGTCTTTGTTCAATGAACTGGCATGAGGCAGTGTATTGAAAGGTTGAAAAAAATGGGTAACTTTTCCTTCTCTTCTTCCCACCTTCTCTTTCTTCTTTTTCTAGCTTTTTCTCTTACCCACAGGATCCCCAAACATATGGGGTGGGGGAGGAGGCTTTTCTTTCTGAATATTTCAACCTATCCTAGTCTCTGACTTTTCAGAATTTATTACATTTATTGGATATACCATTCATTTCACTTTTCATTTAATGACTTAACCTAATGTTTATGTACTTTTTAAAACACTCTAAGTCATATGATATAGTGGTTAAGAATGTAGTCTTAGAATTAAACTGCTTAGGTTTGAATTTTGCTTTACAAGCTAAGCAACTATGGACAAATTGCTTCATTTCTGTTCTTTAGCTTCCTCATCTGTAAAATGTAGATAATTGCAGTATATATGTCATGGGGGCATACTGCTAGTAAGTATAATTTTTACCTCTTATCATTATTGGTCAATAAACCAATTAGTTTACCCAAATAGAATACATATAACTGGACATCAATGTCTCCATGCCCATTTATCCCCCTTTTGTATCATATACACTCTATACTCTGTATGTATTAGAAAAATGATAGATATTGGTCAAAAGAAAGCAAATTTGGAAAGTAAATGTATCCTTTGCATCTGGAAATGATGGAGAATGGAATAATGGAAGCAAAAATGGAAAGTGGGTAGCATAAAGGCAAGAGCAAATGCCCTAATGATTAAGTGCAGTCAGTTCTTGTAATGAATAATTAAATGTTTGCTGCTTTATATTTATTTTTAACCTGCATAAGAACTAAACCTGTTTTCGTAGCAGGCACTCATGCCTGACTTTGTGTTTCTGCACATCCTTACAGTCCCATCATCTCTAGTTGTTCTCTTTGTCCCTCAGATAGTACCATCCCTAATAGATGGATTTTGAGCATGCAGTGATCCAAATATAGTTTCAACAACACACCATCGTCTTTATCATTAATCCCTTCTTCTTGCTTGTAAGGTGGAAACTGCTTAATAACTGGAAGTTAGATTTAGGATCCTGACTAATATAATAATTGGACTGGAGGCAATTGTGTTTTTTAGTTCTTTTTCTTTACCAAACAGCCTTTGCCTCTGCTTCTGTTTCCCTTATGTTGCAGCTATTTTATTGTTCCTTTGTTCAGATCCCCTACTCACAGCCTTACCCAGTTTTCCAGTGCTGTGGCAGGAGGAGGAAGGGAAAGGGGCACCTGCAGGGGTTTAATGGGCTGATTTTCTCCTCACTGCTGGGGAGCAGAGGGGGCCAGCCCACCTGGCTCTTTATTGCTCTCCTTTGATGTAGGTGGGTTGGCATTCTCATCTTAGCCCGCTGGTTCAAGATTCTAGAACTGCATGCGTTAGAGGGGGCAGAGTTAAATGATTGAATTAAGAAAGAATAGAATTTGGACCACCCCTGATTTCAGTCACTTTATTTTTATTTCTGGAAAATACCTTTCATCCACTTTCAATAGCCCCTTGTAGGAGGATTGCGACAATGTCTCAAATTCTCCTGATATTTTTTTAAACAAATGTGCTTAGTTGGTGAGGGCTGCCCTTCAGTGAGCCTGTAGCAGTTTCAGGCTCTTAAGAATTCATGTTCTAATCTTCTGGAACATTGATATTATCAAAGTTTCCTAGCAGAAGTCACGATTTGTATACCCAAGAGAAAACCTGGAGTTTTTCCTAGTTGGCTTCTTGATTGCTTGCTCTTGTATTAGCACATAGAAGAGCAAATCAGAATCAGCCTTGGCAGATACATGCGACGCCTACTGGTACTTCATTGTTGTTGTTACATGAATTGATTCTTGCTGTCAGCATCAGGCCATGATCTCTGTGCTTCTGCAAGCACGTGTACATTTGTATTATTATATTTCACGGGGAAGTGATTAAAAATAGACTTTACTTTGTACTGTATCATTATTGTCAATATCTGTGCCAGGGATATGGGAATACACACTAAGCAGACAATTGGTTTTGACAATATAATCTAAACATTGTGTCAGTTGTGCTTGTTTTAGATGAAAACAGGTATTTCCCTTGTAAGAAGCAAAAATGTATGTTAATTAACATATCTACTTCTGATTCAAATTCTAAAATCAATATAATACTAAAGAAGCATACCTGTTAGACACCTTAAAAAATAATATTTTTTAAAACTCTTCAAACTCCAATCTAATATTTACTCGGTTTTATTACTAATCTCTCCTTGATCATTTTTGTTGTAGTTAATCCCTAGAAGCTTTTATGTTTTTACTTATATAGTTGGTTATTTGAAATAATGTCTGACTAGATTTCATCTTTTTTAAACTAAAGCTAAATATTATACCTGTTTTTTTCTTTTTTTGTAATTAAATTCTTATTCTAGTATAACTAGACATTACTATTATGGCTAACAAATTAAAACCTGCAGCACTTACTAGACTATGAGATGGATTCTTAGTGGGACAGATGACTTAAAGTATCTCAATGGCATTTAGTTTTATGTATGTGTGTGTGGTAGGTAGAGTATAAACCAATATCTTCAGAATAGCATGTCACAATCCCTGAGCGAGATTATGATCAAATTAAAGTAAGTTGGAGATGAACTTCATGATACTCTTAGCCCGTAGGTATTTCATGAAATCTCAAAAATTGGAACAAGGTCTGAAATTTAGAAGGGATTTGAAATGAGGAAAATCAAGACAAGTATTGATGCGTAATATGAAATGGAGCGTATTACAGACAGAAAACTATCAGTAGTCCGCGAGCTTGTCTTTAGTGAGTGTGTCCTAGCAGCAGTGTAGAACATAAAGTCATAGTTTGCATCAGGAGTTCATCCCTAGGTGATACATGCATAAATATGTCGGCTTGCCTACAGGGCACTTTTCATTCAGGTTTGTTTCTCTTTGTGAACGTAATTATTATAAGCAACGTTGGTTCAGAAATTTGAGTGTTTGGTATTGCAGTGAAAGCATTTACAGTGAATACAGGTATCATCCTATAATATCATGCATCCATATGTAAAACAGTGTGCTATGTCCTTTGCTATTCTTTACTTTTTAAGAGACAGTATTATTTATACTATTTTTTAGACTAAAAAGTTTAAGGGTTTTCTTGTTTCTCATTTTTATTGTTATTGAAGTTTGTAATTTTTCTGTTTGACCTCATTCTCCCCCTCCCCCCAATTTTTTAATGCATTGATTATATATTATTGTATCTGATTCATGGCTACACACTTATTCTTCTCATACTTTTTATTAACCTCTCAACATCATTTTCATAACATTAGAGCGTGAGTAGTTACATATTTTCTCTTAGAGAGATCCTTTGAGAAATTCTTTCATCTGAGCTTCCCTTGTTTTCTTTTTTCTTTCATACTTGGAGTTCCCTTTACCTTTCTTTTGAGTTTGTTTAAACCACTTCATGGATTGTATGCCTTCTTCTTTCTTTGTTTTACTCTCTTGTTCAAAAGGTTGCATCATTCAGTAATTTAGTCAGGTTGGAAATGACAAAAGGCGTGGTGACAGCTGCCCAAACCCTGTCTTCTGAGTCTCACTGCTTCAGTCTGAATAAGTGCTCCGTGGGCCTTCTCTCTTCACTACACCCCCCTTTCCTGTTTGTCTAGTTGTGGATTTTTTCTCTCTCTGTTTTTTAATTTCTCGATTTATTCCCATATTTTGGTAACAGACGTTTTCCACTCTTATTAAGGTAGGCACGCTGTTTCTGCATCCTGGTTTTGTTTTTGTTTGTTTGTTTTGCATCTTGAATATCTAAAAATATCCTTGTTTTATCTTGGCAGTTGATGGGACACTTGGCTGAGTATAGAATTCTAGGTTAGAAACAATTCTATTCCAGGCTTTTGAAGGCATTACTCCATGGCCGCCAATGTGTATTTAGATCACTGTCCCTTTATATGTTCCCTGTATTTTTTAATACATATACATATGTGCATATATATATGAAATGTGTATATGTGTATACATATGTGTATACATATGTGTGTATATATGAAATGTGTATATGTGTATACATATGTGTGTATATATATGAAATGTGTATATGTGTATACATATGTGTGTATATATATATATGAAATGTGTATATGTGTATACATATGTGTGTATATACATGAAATCATCGAAGTATAGTTGACTTACAGTGTTTCTGGTGCACAGCAAGGTGATTCAGTCATGCAGGTACACATATTATTCTTGAAATTATTTTCCATCATAAGTTATCATAAGATATTGACTCTAGTTCCCTCTGCTATACAGTAAAGCTTTGTTGCTTGTTGCATATCTATCTTTTAATTAGAAATCTAGCATTCTATTCATCCTAAGTCAAGCAAGTGGAATCAAAATGTCATACTTTTTTAGTAAAGCAAAAATTCATGTTTTCAAACAAAAATTATGTATATATATATATGTACACAAAAGCTTTTCTACTACACTTGATAAAGACTTGAGAAAGAACATTAAAAAAAGTAGAAGAGATGGAGAAATTGGAGGACATAAACTAAATGAAATGGGAGCACTGGATGTGAAATACAAAAAGTGAAACAAACTTGACAACAGTAGAGATCATCATATCTTCTATTTGTTTTTAGATATGACTGCTCTTTAGAGATGTATCTGGAGCTCTGGAGGAAAAAAGGAATACCTGAGCATTTATATTTTTCAAAAAATTTCAAGATAATTCTGATATGCATCTGGATTTTAAAAAGTGATGACAGGTTTTTCTATTAGATCTTAGTTTTGGTGATATAGAGTTCTATTATTTGTCTGTTGACCAATCATGATAACAATGGTATTAAATGAGTAATAGTTACATAATCACAATAGTAAAAGATATTTATCAGTTTTTACAATTAATAGCCAGACCAAAATAAATAAAGATAATTACAATTACAAGCCAAAATAATTGTATACAACTTGAGTGAGGGTGATCAAGCAGAGGGATGTGGTAAGTGGAAGCGCATATAGCATATATCCACCCAGTCAGTCTATGTCTTTAGTTGGTGCATTTAGTCCATTTATATTTAAGGTAATTATTGATATGTATGATCCTATTACCATTTTCTTAATTGTTTGATTTATTTTCTGTAGTTCTTTTCTTTATCTTGTGTTTCATGTCTAGAGAATTCCCTAGGTGGTTTGTTGGTGCTGAATTCTCTTAACTTTTGCTTGTCTGGAAAGCTTTTGATTTCTCCATCAAATCTAAATGAGAGTTTTGCTGGGTAGAGTATTCTTGGTTGTAGGTTCTTGCCTTCTGGTTTATAGAGTTTCTGTTGAGAAATCAGCTGATAGCCTGATGGGATTCCCTTGTATGTTGTTTGTTGTTTATCCCTTGTTGCTTTTAATGTTTTATCTCTGTCTATTTTTTGTCAGTTTGATTACTGTGTGTCTCAGTGTATTCCTCCTTGGGTTTATCCTGCCTGGGACTCTCTGTGCTTCCTGGACTTGGTTGACTATTTTCTTTCCCATGTTAAAGAAGTTTTCAGCTATTATCTCTTCAAGTATTTTCTCAGGTCCTTTCTCTCTCTTCTTCTGGGATCCCTATAATGTGAATATTGGTGTGTTTAATGTTGTCCCAGAGGTCTCTTAGACTGTCCTCATCTCTTTTCATTCTTCTTCCTATATTCTGTTATATGGCAGTGATTTCCACCATTCTGTCTTCCAGGTCATTTATTCATTCTTCTGCCTGTTATTCTGCTTTGGATTCCTTCTAGTGTATTATTCATCTCTGTTTGTTTGTTCTTTAGTTCTTTGGTAAACATTTCTTGCATCTTCTCAAGCTTTGCCTCCATTCTTCTTCTGAGATCCTGAATCATCTTCACTATCATTATTCTGAATTCTTTTTCTGGAAGGTTTCCTATCTCCACTTCATTTAGTTGTCCTTCTGGGGTTTTAGTTTGTCCTTTTATCTGGGACATAACTTTCTGATTTTTCATTGTGGTTGACTTTCTGTAATATAGTTTTTGTTTTAGCCACAAAACAAAATGTGAGATTTTGGTTCTTCTTGCTTTTACTGTCTGCCCTCTGATGGATGAGGCCAAGAGGCTTATGTAAACCTCTTGATGGGAGGGACTGGCAATGGGGAAAACTGGATCTTGCTCTGGTGGGCAGTGCCTTGGTCAGTTCAGTTCAGTCGCTCAGTCGTGTCCAACTCTTTGTGACCCCATGGGCTGCACCACACCAGGCTTCCCTGTCCACCACCAACTCCCAGAGCTCACTCAAACTCATGTCCATCGAGTCGGTGATGCCATCCAACCATCTCATCCTCTATTGTACCCTTCTCCTCCTGCCTTCAATGAGTTTTAAGCCAACTTTTTCACTCTCTTTCACTTTCATCAAGACACTCTTTAGTTCTTCTTCACTTTCTGCCATAATGGTGTCATCTGCATATCTGAGGTTGCTGATATTTCTCCTGGCAATCTTGATTCTAGCTTGTGCTTCATCCAGCCCAGTGTTTCTCATGATGTACTCTGCAGATAGGTTAAATAAGCAGGGTGACAATATACAGCCTTGATGTACTGTTTTCCCGATTTGGAACCAGTCTGTTGTTCCACATACAGTTCTAACTGTTGCTTCTTGATCTGCATACAGATTTCTCAGAAGGCAGGTCAGATGGTCTAGTATTCCCATCTCTTTAAGAATTTCCCACAGTTTGTTGTGATCCACACAGTCCAAAGCTTTGGCGTAGTCAATAAAGCAGAGGTAGATGTTTTTCTGGAACTCTCTTGCTTTTTGGATGATCCAGCAGATGTTGGCAATTTGATTTCTGGTTCCTCTGCCTTTTCTAAATCCAGCTTGAACATCTGGAAAACTTTAATCCAATTATCTGCTGGTGGGTGGGGTTGTGCTCCCTCTCTGCTAGTTGTTTGGCCTGAGGCGACCCGGCCCTGGGGTCTAGGAGCTCTATGGTAGGGTTAATGGCAAACTCCAAGAGGGTTTATGCCAAAGAGGACCTTGCAGTGCTCCCAAGCCTGTGCTGACCCCCTGCCAACTTACACCTCACAGGAGACCCTCCAGCACTAGCAGGCAATTTTGGTTCAGCCTCCTGTGAGGTCACTGCTCCTCTCCTCCGGGTCTTGGTGCATGCAAAATTTTGTTTGTGCCCACAGGACTGGAGTCTCTGTTTACCCTAGTCCTCTGGAAGACCTATAATCAAATCCTGCTGGGCTTCAAGGCCAGATTCCCTGGGGATTCCCTGTCCCTTTGTCTGGTCCCCAGGCTAGGAAGTCTGACATGGCGTTCCGAATCTTCACAACAGTGCAAGAACTTCTTTGGTATTATCGTTCTCCAGTCTGTGGGTCACCCACCTGGCAGGTATGGGATTTAATTTTATCATGATTGATCCCCTCCTTCCGTCTTGCTGTGGCTTCTTCGTCTTTGGATGTGGGGTATCTTTTTTTGGTGGGTTCCAGCATCCTCTTTTCGATGGTTGTTCAATAACTAGTTGTAATTGTGATGCTCTCACAGGAGGTGATGGGCACTTGTCCTTCTATTACTCCAACTTGAACCAGAAGCCTCAGGTTAAGGTTTTAAGAGGTGACACAGCTTTCCCGTGTAGTCAGAAATGGAATATGTGTGTGTCTGATTACACAGTCCATGTTCTTTTTTCATTTGCTCTTCTGTTGAACGGTCACAATTCCTTCTGTCCTACAGCAAGTAGAGGCCCAAAACAATGATCTGTTATAACTTCCAACCATCAACATGGATAAGAGCTCAGAAAAAACTTGGGATAAAATGGCAAGTTGGAAACAAGGAAGCACCAAAGAGACAAACAAACAAAACATAAAAGTAGCCCTTCCTTCCTAATCCCTTCATTTCCTGATTATAACCCTTTGTATTTATTCATAATTCATAGTATTTCATGTATAATTCATAGTGTTTCATTTAAAATAACATGGATCACCAGGAAAACAGAAAATATGAAGACTAGAGAAATTATAAAATACTGTAATTGAAATGCCAGAACAAAAGAACAGGAGAAGTTGATCATAAACAGTAGTTAATTATATATTAGAATATGCCTTTCTGAGCGGAAGGACACAAGTCTGCTGACCAAAAGAGTGAACAGAACTGATAAAAAGAAACACTTACCTAAAATACTCTCATAATACTTTTAAATTTGAAAGATAAGGAAAACATTTATATGTACTTAAGCAGGTGATTTCTACATAAGAACATTTGATCAGGTTTCAGATTTCTCTCTTCTGAGCCAGTTTGCAGAAGAAAATGAAGTTATGCTAGTTAAAGTTGAGAGGAGAATAGGTTTAAAATTTGAAACCTAACCCATTCTTAAATTAACACAACAGAGACGAATACCCAGATATTTATATGAGGTTTTGTGATCTTGAAATCAGTTGGTTCTTTATTAATCAAAATAGTATTACTTGAAGAAATTTTTACTGTTAACAGTATTTTGGGCCACAGTAGTAGAAATCCTGGCTCACAGTGACTCCAACATTTATATGTATGCCTATATTTTTTCTATGTCATTTCTCTCTCACTGCTTTTCATTTCTGTGATAGCTTGATGTTCCCAAGAAAGCTGGAAAAGCTGGGGAAATATGCCTGATAAGTATACTAAATATGAGAGTAGTTTTTCTGTTGCAATTGAAGCAAAATTTGAATGCTGCATTATTTACATCTGCTCATCTCTCTCTCTCTTCCTCTCCTACTAAGGCTTGCTGAAGGAAATAGCTGCAAGTTAGGAGCATTGAATGTGTTAGAAATTCAGACAGTCAAGGTCCTTGGAATAGTGCTGGTTATTAATAAAATGATCTTATGCTTCTCACAAGTCTTTGAACACTTTAAATATGGCATTGCAAAAGTAAGAGAACAGGCTGCTTTTGCTTTGCACATCAGTTTTTCATGAGCTTTGTTTTCATATTTTTAGATCATACTTAGTACATCATTGTGTTTATTTTTCTCCTTGGTTTGGATCTTGCGCCCTCAAGGGCGTATTTACTAGAGGGGAAGAAATTACAATTGAATCCAAGTTTGGGATTGAGGATAAAAGGAAACTGGAGATAGGAGAAACACTTACTGATGCTGCAAAATTGCTAAGGTGCAATTTCACAAGGCTAAATTTAACCTAACCAAGCACACATGGTATTTTAGTTGTTGAAATCGTATTGCTTTAAAAATGAGTTTTTAATACCAAGAATAGTTCACATGTGGGAGCTGAGAGAACTAATAGAGTGAAGAGGGTTGAAAGATTGAAGCCTGGAGTCTGTGACAAGATAAATTCCAGCCCAAATGTGAAACTGGGATAATTTAACTGGGACCCAGGGAGCTGAGGGTAGAATATTCTACAGATATTTTTAATTTTCTGAATTCATTATGCAAATATTTCTACATGGACAATGACTTAATATTAAAGAATGATAATCTTAGAAGAATATAGTGAATTAAGAACTAGGGAGCAAGGGGCAGAAAAAACTGAGAAGTTTTCAAGAGAATAAATTTGTCTAGTCTATTAGGAAAATATATTGTATTGCCAGCTCTAAGAGGAAAGACTTTATTTTAGAGTGAAAGAAAAATCTGCCACCATTTTAATGAAAGAAAAATAGGAAAGATAAGTGCTCCACAAACTTAGGTAATAAAAGCAAAAGCCCAGGACTCGGTTATTTGTACGCTCCAAGTTCATAGTGACATTTTTCACAAAACTGAAAGGTAGAAGCAACCCGAGTGTCCATCACATGATGCATATATGAGCAAAATGCAGTGGAAAGAAATATTACCCTTAAAAATAAGGAAGTTCTGATACATTCTCTTACTTAGATGAACCTTGAGGACATTATGCTAAGTGAGATATTTCGGTCTCAAAAGACAACTATTATATGATTCCACTTGTATAAAGTACCTAGAATAATCAAAATCCTAGGAGCAAAGAGCAGAATATTAATTTCCAGGGACTAGGAAGAGGGAAGGGGAGAGTTAATGTTTGATCTGGGTAGAACATGTCATGTCCTTGGGGGAGGAATAAAAACGTTCTGGAGATGGATGCTGGTGATAGTTGTAGAATGTACTTAATGCCACAGAACTATACACTTAACAATGGTGACAACAGTAAATCTTATGTTATGTGTATTTTACCACAATAAAAAAAAATAGTGAAGCCTCCCCCTCCCCAATTTTAGAAACTTTTAAGTGATGAGATGAAAACGGTCAACTTAGGAAATTGTGATCTTAGGGTGTTTTAACAAATTACGTGCATAATTTGAATATTCTTTCCTTCAAGGTAGATTATTTATTCATTTCCACTTTTATAAATATAGAATAAATAAGAAAAAATATTGAAAGGACTTCATATCTGAATAATAAAAACTTAATGAAAACTGAATTTTGTTTCAGAAGAGCCAATGTTTAAAAGCATGTACTCTTCTTATTGTATAACTCCTAGATATAATTCTTTTTTTTAAAATTTATTTCTGTCAGTGCCGGGTCTTCATTGCTGTGCATGGCCTTTTACTAGTTGCAGCGAGTGGGGGTGGTCTTCCCGCTGCCGTGGCCGCCCTTGTTGTGGAGCACAGGTTCTAGGGACGTGGGCTTCACTAGTTGTGGTGCATGGGCTTAGTTGCTCTGCAGCATGAGAAATATTCTCAGACTAGAGATTGAACCTGTGTCCCCTGCACTGGCAAGTGAATTCTTATCTACTGCAATACCTGTGGTGGTGGTTTAGTTGCTAAATCGTGTCCGACTCTTGTGACCCTTTGGAATGTAGCCCGCCAGGCTCATCTGTCCATGGGATTCTCCAGGCAAGAATACTGCAGTGGATTGCCATTTCCTTCTCCAATAATAATTGGAGACTGTTGTTAATCTCCAATTAATTATTAATCTCTAGTTAATTATTAATACCAGGGAAGTCCATAATTCTTTATAATTAAACACTGAGAACAATTTAACATTGCCCTTCCTATTTCTTTTCTTGAGGTATAGTTGACTTGCAATATTGTATTAGTTTCAGAAGTATAGCAAAGTGATTCAGTTATACATACATATCTCTCTCTCTTTTTTTTTTTTTCCCAGATTTTTTCCCCTAATAGTTTGAAACAAAATATTGAGTAGAGTTCCCTGTGCAATACAGTAGGTTCTTGTTGGTTATATATATATTTAGTAGTGTGTATATGTTATTCTCAAACACCTGATTTATCCCTTATTCTTTGGACTTTAAAGCAGCGCAGCTTTACAAGTATATTAATGGAGATTGAGAAGTATGGAATATTTCAAATAGGTCTCTTCCAGTCCTCCAAAGCCCCAGCTTTTAGTTATATCATGATAATCAAAGAGCATTTTAATAATCTTCCAGCTCATGGCACTCTACTTGGCACTGTTTAAAGCTTTTGAAAACTGAACATTGCAGGCTGCATGGTCTAATACGGTAGCTACTGTCATGATAGCCACTCAAGTGTGTGACTTGGTGTTAATGCCAATTTTTGACAAATATGAAGTGAACACTACATTTCAAAGACTTAGTAAGATAAAGGTATTAATTCATAATTTAAAATATCAGTACATATATTCATTCATATTTTAAAATATCAGTACATGTTGAAATTTAATATTTTAGGTATTGTGAATTAAATTATTTAAATGAATTTTGCCTATTTCTTTTTATCTTTGTTTAATGTGGAACTACAAAATCTTAATCAACTTTTGTGGCACATCTATCTTTGTGGCTTGCATTCTATTTAAATGACAGCAAGTGCTGTCCTAGAATGTTATAACCTAAACATAGCTGAACCTCACAATGAGAAAACCACTTCAGGATGAGATACATTCACTTAGAATAGAGATTAATTGTCAGGAGTGACTAGGTTTCAGCTGGATTACCAGAAACAAGACCATAGCTTGAAAGTGAAAGTGTTAGTCGTTCAGTTGTGTTTGACTCTTTGTGAACCCATGGACTGAAGCCTACCAGCCTCTTCTGTCCATGGAATTCTCCAGGCAAGAATACTGGAGTGGGTTGTCATTCCCTTCTCCAGGGGATCTTCCCAACCCAGGCATCGAACCCTAGTCTCCTGCATTGCAGGAGTATTCTTTACCATCTGAACCACCAGGGAAGCCCCAAACCATAGTTTCCTTGTTCCCAAATCTCTGCCATTCCTTGAGAGTTGCAACATGGATGCTTCTGCCACTGATCTCTGAGTAGAGCCTTTGAGAGTTATTTTTCCTAATTTCAGGCCAATTTCTAATTTAATAAGCCATTCATGTTTGCACTATGGTACATTCTTTCAAGTCTTTGGGAAAAACTTAAATTAAGAGTAACTTAAAAATATAGAATTCAGTGATCTGAAAAAGTTAACATGAGATCCTAACAGGCTTAACAGGAATTTGCATGTGCACCAGAGTTAGTGGAAAAGAGGCAGGTAAGCACAATCCTAGAAGTTTCATATTGGAAATCTACATAGATGTATTTTTTCCTGTTAATGCAGCACACTGATATCGCTAAAATGTGCCATCTGAGAAAAGGATCTGTTGTTCACTTTCATATATGTTATCTAAAGCAGAAAGATTAAAATTCTTGAGGAAAGAACTGCATTTACTGTTTTGAATGACGTTTCTCACTCTCTACCGTTTTACTGCCTAAGACTCTGCTGCACTGTTGGCTCTAAATTATTGTATGTTTTTATTTAATATCTGTTGATCAGACATTCATTCAAACTGATTTTGTAAAACCTATTTCCTAAAACCTAAGAATCTTCATGGAAAAAGGATTGCCCACTGTTATACATTGTTTACTAGTGAAAATGAACATTTATTAGAAAATCCCAAATGTGTTAGAATATTTGTTGTTAAAAAAAAAATTCTTACTTTTCTTATTGAATGGAAGGTAAAATAAGACCTCCATGTTTCTGGGAATGATGACACCTCCCATATAATTCATACACTCCTTGACCCTAGCTTCAGTTGAACTAGAAATCTTAAACTTCATGTTTCAGTTGCTTCTTTTGATATGACCTTGAAAATATGACCTCTATTAGTAGTTGACCTGAAATATCAGATATTAACCCCTGGCCTACAGCAAGAAACCGGGTGCTCATGGGTGAATAATTAATACTGTTGTAAATTGAATCACAAATTTCACATGAAAATAAATATTTAAATATAAACACTTATGTTACTTAGAAATAATGTAGTGGAATCCTTAAATTTATAAATAGACTTTCTTAAGAGATGAGCTTGACTTATGAGTTTGAGCAAACTCGGAGAAATAGTGAAAAACAGGGAAGCCTGGCATGTTGCAGCTGATGAGGCTGCAAAGAGTCAGATATGACTGAGCGACCGAGCAACAATGAGATACTCTGATTTATGCCTTCCTCTTAATTTTGTTACACTTTCCCACAAGAGCTAGAAAGAGGGTGCTGGGTGAGAACCTGGCCTACATTTTAGTTATCGCTTTCTCAAGTTTTGCTTCTAAAGTTCTCCTGTTAAAAAATAAGAGCTTTTATACCCACATCATTTGAAAACTTGAAGTGTGTCTGAAGGGTGTCTGGTATGGTCGAGCCACCCCTGAAGTAAGAGACACTTGGAACTGTTACCTCGGTTGTCACCTGTTTTGCCCCTCAGGTTTCTGGAGGACCAGGTCCGTGAGTTATACGGAGTCACATGGCTAAGGAGTGACACGGCTGGGGTAAAGACCTGGAATATCTGTATCTCGGTATAGCTGTTTCCACTATTTCTGAAGAAGCTCTTGGCCTTTCCTGGCAAAATGAATCCCGTGAATGAAAGGCAAATTCTTCTCTTGTCTGCTTTCACTTGGGTTGCTGTCCCAGCCCAAGTCCGCGCTTGGCTCCCTTTTGTAACCTCTCGCGCTGCGTTCAGGCTGTGCTGTTCAGTCCTGTCCGACTCTTGGCGGCCCCGTGGACTGTGGCCTGCCAGGCTCCTTTGTCCACGGGCATTCTCCAGGCCAGAATACCGGAGGAGTCTTCCCTACTGAGGGGTCGACCCCAGGTCTCCCACATTGCAGGCAGCTTCTTTACTGTCTGAACCACCAGGGAAGCCCAAGAAGACTGGAGTGGGTCGCCTGTCCCTCCTCCATGGGATCTTCCAGACCCAGGAATCGAACCAGGGTCTCCTGCATTGCAGGCAGATTCTTTACCAGCTGAGCTACCAGGGAAGCCCATATATATATATATGTATATTCCCTCATTTTTAGATTTCCTTCCCAATTAGATCATCACAGAGCATTGAGCAGAAGCAACTATAGGGTCGTATTTTTTATTACTGAATTGCTCTGGCTATCAAGAATTTCATTTTTGAAATGAAAAATGAAAAATTTTAAATTTTGCTACATTTATGTCTTCCCCCAATTATTATCTTCATCAAGTCTTTATCCTGCACAATACTCCTTCACTGACTACTGATTCAGTGTCCTTACACTGTCCTTGAAATCTTTTAGATTTGCCATCTCTCTCTCTCTTTTTTTTTAAATTCAGCCTTACTACATTTCTTTTGAACTCTTCAGAGTTTTAATGGAGGGTGATGAACTCTTAGTGTTTATGCCTGACTTGAATAGTTCAAAATCTTTTGTACAGCTACTCCACTTGTTAACAAATGTGTCCTCTTCATATTGCCAATTATTTATTACTTTTGTATAAAACTCTTCCTTCTGAAGAACTTATTTGCTTCATAATAATATTTTATGTATTGTAACCATTAACATTTTTTGGCAGTAGTATTTTGGGGAATGTTCAGGTAAGGAAAATCTGATTTATTTGTTCATAGAAACAGTACTCACAGAAATCCTGTTAGTTTAGAATAAAAAGATTGAATGACCACTTGCAATGCATGAATCTAATTTAAAAGAGGAGATTAATGTACTTTCTTGTGACAACTGGGGATATTTGAATATGGTTTAAAGACTAGATATGAATTTTTGTCAGTTATTATAGGTGTCATAATGGTGTTTTAACTTGGTCATGATCCTTATTCTTAGGAGTTACATGATGAAGAAAATATAGGTGAGGTGTCATTATGTCTATAACTTACCATAAAGTAACACTGAAACATGTATTTACACAGATAAATGACAGATAAACAAATATGACAAAATACTACAATTACTGAAGCTGGTTTGAGGGCATGGTTTTCATACTGTGAAATTTTTTATAAAAAGAACCAAAACCAAATAAAGGACTATCATACTAAGAAGATGCTCTAAAGCAGTTAATACCCAAATGTTTCTCTCCTATTTGTTGCATAATATAATTTTGGAATGTAGGAACTCTATGACAGAGGTGAAAAGATGTGTGTTAGGAGGCATTTCTAGGACTTGCAACACTATCCCGCAATGCCACTTATATAATTTCTGATACACATCAGTGTTAATCTTACCTCATCAGTGTGATTTGATGCCATGTTTTTCTAAACTAATGTTTCAGTTTTTCATAGTAATTCCCCATGGGGCAGTGTAGAAGGAAAATAATATTTATTTGGTACCAGTTCAAAATATTTAACTCAGACTTGTAGACAAAATATCAATTATTTTAAATTATTAAGATCTGATCTTATAGCTATGAAAATTGATGCTTATTCATTTGTTCTTTTTTTATTGAGTAGTTGAGTTGGATACTATGATAGAAACATAACATAAAAGGATTAATAAGGCATCATCTCTGTTCGCAAGAGGCATAATATAGTGGGTGATACAAAGGAGAGAATGGGAAATTATATGATCTGGGAGGTAAAGCTCCTGCAATTACAGAGAAGCTAAACTCTAATTGTCTATTGAAAAATAGAAGAGTGAGAGAGAGAGAATTTACCTAATTACCTGAAAAATTCCAGAACTGCTCTAGCATCAGGTATAGCTTTCTACCCTCAGGAATGTGTCTCCATCTCTCACCTCTGATTTTTCTCTCCCCCAAGCTTCCTTGTCTTTCCTTCTGGCAGCAAGATGACTTGAGCAGTGACCCATGAATACCTTACTGGTGTACAAACCTGGCAGAAGGAGCTGTCATTGTTTCTGATTGTTCAGGGAAATCCTAGAGCTGACGATGCTAAATAGCGTCTCAACTCACTTGCTCATTGCCACAAGTGCTGTGGCTTTGACTCTCTGGGTCTCGATTATAGTCCCATCCAAGGAGGGCCTCTGGAATAACACTGAGAGTAGGAGGGAAGTGGATTATAAGGAGATTGGTAAGTAGGCAAATATGACAGCCATTCATTACAGGCAATGAGATGTGACAAATAAGATGTTACAAGGTGCTTGGGGACGCTTAGGAGGGATACTATCCATCAACCAAGGTGATTCCATGTGAATTAAGGACAAGAGTATGATTTCATATTCAGAATTTTTCCTCTTACTAGCCATAGCACTGTACATGCACTCACATGGTTTTTATAAAGCAGAGAATAAGTTGCCTGTTTGTGTTTACTTTTTCCTTTATTTGGGATCATGTATTTACAGAACTAGTTATGAAGAACTAGGTCTTGTGTCATGATTTTCACTGTATTTTAATTTATACATGTGTAAGATCCAGATAACTTTTTAGGAACTTTATACAAGACCTATAAGACCTATAGCCATATGATCAGTAAACACAGGAAAATGCTAGGCAGTAATCCCATATATATATGTGAAAGAATATTAGAATCATTCAAATATAAACTGGTTACAGAAAATTTTTTTAATCTTTCTGAATTTCACCTTGAATTAAAGTTAGCTATTCAGGAAGATTGTAAATTAAGATAGAGCTATAAGAAAAATGGAAGCTAAACACTACTGTGTAAAATTATGATGGAGAAATCAAAGAATAACGTGACATATAAATTTGCACAAAATATTCAAATATTTTTGGAATAAAATATAAAGAACTATTAACATCCTAGTGTATATGTAAAATAATAGTGAAATTATTACCAGAAAATTTTAGAACTGCAAATTCAAGTAAGTAGAAATGATTTGAATTGGTATAAAGATCTTTTTAAAACATGATTACATGATTATAGGATATATTTTAAATAAAAATATAAATACACTTGAGATTCAAATTCTGTGAATTCTTAGTAAAATTACTTTGGAAGGAAAAGTTATAGGCTTAAAATTTTTGAGAACCAGAAAGAAGCATAGAGCTCATTTCCTTGGAATACTTAACAAGATGGAATTATAAGGTCACACCTTTTGTTTAAAAATCTTACTAGTATTGATCAGTTAGGTATTTCAGTAGTTGAAAACAAAGTCATAGTTTATCTTAAAAAAAGCTATACACTTCCATGGACTAGAAACTGGAGAGAAACGTGAAATAAGATGTGTAACTAAATATGTAGGCATGCTGGAATTTGCTTTTAGACTCATATATAAGAGGCTGAGATTTCAGTGCTTGTGTGTCATTGAGAGCTAAAAGAACCCCACGAAAGATGAGATGCCAGAAATATGGTCAAAGTTAGGAAACAGGTTCTTTGGTGAGTCTAATCAGTGAGAAGCTTGAAAATGGTGTCCTTATTGCTTAGAATATCATAAACAAGAAAGGGGAACAAGGCAGCTAGAATCTTAGAATGACTTCCCACTGGCTTATGACTTATTCTGGGATAGTCCCATTTTCACTTGAGCAGTGTTCCACAGGGCAGCAGCTTACAGCGTTTAGATGGTTTATTCTCAGGGTTATGACTTGCACTGTAGCCCAAATAAATGGATCCACTAGAGTTGTGTGGTCTTAGGATAACAATTCACCAACCTAAAACTTAAGGTTAGACAGTGGGCTTTAAGACTGAATGAAAGCAATTATATAACTTCTATAAAGAAAGAGATGAGAATAAAACAAGGAATAAATCTACCCAAAATAGACCTAAAAATGTAAATATGATAACCAATAAGGAAAAAGAAGCAAAAAAACCACAGCCAATAAAAATAAGTTCTAACAGAATTTTAATAATTTTATGACTGAAAATTTTCACAAATAACTAGAATTTATAAACAACTGCAGGAACAAGACATAATGAACTACAATAAGTAGAAGTGAAATAATAATAGGTGCATCTGAAAAGAGGCGAAGAAATCTCTGGGAAAGAAAATATCATCACTGAGATGCAATAAACTGAATAGGTAGAAAAATGCCTAAGTTGGAAACAAGTAGATGAGTAAGTTGGAAGATAGTAGAAGATGATTCCCCAAATGTAGCACAGATGAAGTTAAAATAAGAAAGGAACATTACAGAGACATGAAAAATTAGATTGAGAATATGTCACATGTGACTGTTGGGAGTGTTAGAAAAAGAGAATGGAAGTTGTGAGTTGATGTTTGAAAAATGATTCCCATGAATTATCTAGAATTGAAGGAAGATACAAATCTTCTATTTGAAAGTGAATGCCCAGTGCTGACCAGGAAAGAGAAAGGTCGAGGGATGGATAGATGGATGGATGGTTGAGTAGAAATAAAAGAGATACATACATGCATATGTAGATAAGCACAGAAACACAAAAAATGTATTGAGACTATAATGTTGAAGCTCCAGACTATATAGGAAGTAAATATTAAAAGATATTCAATGAAGAAGACAATACCTGATTTATTTTTTAAATGCTTAGGGATTGACATCTTTTTCAATAAGTGAAATCACCACACAGTGAAAAAATAATTCAAAATGCTCAAGGAAATTAACAGGAAAAAATATACTTTTTCAAATTGATGTCAACTGATTTAAGAGTAGAGTCAAGTAAATACTAAGCCTCAAAGCTTAGCCCCAAAACTACCTGAATTTAAAAAACTACTGACAAGAACACCAAAAACAGAAAGTGAACTCAATGTAAAGAAACAATACAGGAACCAATGTGGTAAATGTAATGCACTGTTGAGTAGAATAAATAATAATGAGGAATTTTTTAAGTTCCAAAAGAAAGTATTAAAATTCTAGAAATAGTTACAAGGAAAATAAGGGCAGTGTTCACTTGTTTTTTTATTTTATTTTATTTTTTTTTTTTATTAGTTGGAGGCTAATTACTTCACAACATTTCAGTGGGTTTTGTCATACATTGATATGAATCAGCCATGGATTTACACGTATTCCCCATCCCGATCCCCCCTCCCACCTCCCTCTCCACCCGATTCCTCTGGGTCTTCCCAGTGCACCAGGCCCGAGCACTTGTCTCATGCATCCCACCTGGGCTGGTGATCTGTTTCACCATAGATAGTATACATGCTGTTCTTTTGAAACATCCCACCCTCACCTTCTCCCACAGAGTTCAAAAGTCTGTTCTGTATTTCTGTGTCTCTTTTTCTGTTTTGCATATAGGGTTATCGTTACCATCTTTCTAAATTCCATATATATGTGTTAGTATGCTGTAATGTTCTTTATCTTTCTGGCTTACTTCACTCTGTATAAGGGGCTCCAGTTTCATCCATCTCATTAGGACTGGTTCAAATGAATTCATTTTAACGGCTGAGTAATATTCCATGGTGTATATGTACCAAAGCTTCCTTATCCATTCATCTGCTGATGGGCATCTAGGTTGTTTCCATGTCCTGGCTATTATAAACAGTGCTGCGATGACCATTGGGGTGCACGTGTCTCTTTCAGATCTGGTTTCCTCAGTGTGTATGCCCAGAAGTGGGATTGCTGGGTCATATGGCATTTCTATTTCCAGTTTTTTAAGAAATCTCCACACTGTTTTCCATAGCGGCTGTACTAGTTTGCATTCCCACCAACAGTGTAAGAGGGTTCCCTTTTCTCCACACCCTCTCCAGCATTTATTGCTTGTAGACTTTTGGATAGCAGCCATCCTGACTGGCGTGTAATGGTACCTCATTGTGGTTTTGATTTGCATTTCTCTAATAATGAGTGATGTTGAGCATCTTTTCATGTGTTTGTTAGCCATCTGTATGTCTTCTTTGGAGAAATGTCTGTTTAGTTCTTTGGCCCATTTTTTGATTGGGTCATATATTTTTCTGGAATTGAGCTGCAGGAGTTGCTTGTATATTTTTGAGATTAATCCTTTGTCTGTTTCTTCATTTGCTATTATTTTCTCCCAATCTGAGGGCTGTCTTTTCACCTTACTTATAGTTTCCTTTGTAGTGCAAAAGCTTTTAAGTTTCATTAGGTCCCATTTGTTTAGTTTTGCTTTTATTTCCAATATTCTGGGAGGTGGGTCATAGAGGATCTTGCTGTGATTTATGTCGGAGAGTTTTTTGCCTATGTTCTCCTCTAGGAGTTTTATAGTTTCTGGTCTTACATTTAGATCTTTAATCCATTTTGAGTTTATTTTTGTGTATGGTGTTAGAAAGTGTTCTAGTTTCATTCTTTTACAAGTGGTTGACCAGTTTTCCCAGCACCACTTGTTATTGAAATATGCTAACACCTTTTTGAAACAGTAATAGAAAAATTGAACTATTTTGAATATAGAAATATTGGCTATTGGTATAAATACATATAAGCATAATCAACTTAAAATATAGTGTTAAGTTTTCAAAGATAAAACAAAGAAAAACTGGTACAAAAAGCACACATACCCACCTACACAAATACATAGACACTCATATATACCGTGTGATAGAAATAAATTCAATTAAAAAGCAGTCATAATTAGTCAAACACATTAACTCAGTCGTGAAGGGATGGTGCCTAACAGATTTGAAGAAAAAGAAAGCCATTTGATATTTTTAAATCAACCAAAAATGAAGAAATGAGAAACAAACAAGAAAGGGTGAAATTAAAATAATGGCAGGAGATATTTAGGTAAGTTGTAATCACTCCTAGCACACAAACACACTCACACAATTAGCTGGTATAACAATACTAGATAAAAGAATTAAAAGCAAAAGCATTAATAAAAATAAGTAGGCTGTCTCCTGGTATTGAGAGATCCAAACCAATGTAATAATAGGGGAGGAAAATAAACCACTCTCTCCTCTTAAAATGTTT
The DNA here is from genome assembly GCF_033118175.1 of Dama dama. NCBI lineage: Eukaryota > Metazoa > Chordata > Mammalia > Artiodactyla > Cervidae > Dama > Dama dama. The sequence goes on along the minus strand of NC_083698.1, from coordinate 21,823,349 downwards.
GCTCAAATGACACCTTCTCCTAGAAACTTAAAATTCATTCCTCTATTTATATTGAAAACTACCCTCAGCTCAAACACTTCAAACCCTCCTTTCTTGCTTTATTTTTCAGCACTGTCATTTCTGAGATTTTTCATTATGTTTATAGTTTGTTTTTTAGTTTATGAATAAAGATAAATTGCTAAAAAATTATGAAAATTTTTTCTGCAAATATTACATATATACACACTCTCTCTGTTTATGAATTCGTAAATATGCAGCAAATGTAAAAAGAAATCAGGATGGTGAAGATCCTCTTCAGTTTTATGATGTGGTTATTTGCAGGTAGTATTGACAGGAACATGTATACAGGCTTAATGAATCTTTTTATTTTGACTGAATTTTATTTTGAATTGTTATAAGTGAGCCGAAGAAAAATATAACACAGCATTTGTTAAATATGTGTGGTGGGTACACTGATGACTATAATTTTATTCTCTAAGCTTCTCTGCATTTTTGAAATATTACTAATAGAATAATAATTTCATCAATCAGAATTTGATAACACTTCAACCTTATTTCATAAATTAATTACATTAGGAATGTTAATAAATAAGGATTTTAAAAAATATTCAGAGATGATCATAGAAATTAAAAATAATATTTTGTATGATCTTCACAAAATAGCCTAAGAGAAGCCAAATACATACTACTGGCCTTAATAATACTAGGCTGGCTAGATTTTAATGGATCTGCCAACTTAAGTGCTATAACCCCCACATTCCTACTGGTTGTAATGAACATTTGCAGAAAAATAATTGCATTTGTGAAATTAATGACAGAGAAATAAGAGAGGCAAAAAAGAATTGTAGAAAAGAATACTCCTTTAAAATTAGATTGCAGTTACAGTAGTGGCAGCGATTTTGTAAACTGGAAATTAAATCAAGTACAAAAATGATTAAAATCAACTTAATAGGCTTTAATTTGTAATATAATAGTGAACTCTTGATTTAAAAGGACCATAAATTAGGGACAAAATCCCTGACATTGATAATAATTGTAACTTTAGATATAAGAATTTCTCAGGGAGATTGCTAATCTTATCACAAATTTGCTTTTAAGGTCAACTTGTGCATACATTTTTTTTTGTAAAACCTGAGATGTGTGTACATCTCTCTGCTTCTGGAAAGCAATATTGTTGTTCAGTTGTTCAGTCGTGTCCAACTCTTTTCAACCCCGTGGACTACAGCACACCAAGTTTCCCTGTCACTCACCATCTCCCAGAGCTTGCTGTAACTCATGTCCATTGAGTCAGTGATGCCATCTCATCCTCTGTCATCCCCTTCTCCTCCTGCCTTCAATCTTTCCCAGCATCAGGTTCTTTTCTAATGAATTAGCTCCTTGCATCAGGTGGCCAAAGTATACAAGCATTAGTAATTGTCTTCTTTAAAATTCTTAAGTACAAAGTGTACAAAATATTTAAGTGATACTTTAAAATCATACAGTCTTCCCTGATTTCTAAAAGCCGAGTATTGTGGTAAGATTCAGATACCCAGACAGAGAAGGCAGATGCAGGGTCAATGCGTTCTGGAAGCTGAAAGAGGAAATACAGTATTTGAATAGTGAAGGCTGGATGGAGAAGAGGCAGGAATGCCTTCTTGGGACAGTAGTGGTGGATTGACACATCCTGATAAGTCAAGATGAAGAGAGGAATCCCATTCAAATAGTTTTGTCTTTTCTGAATCTGAGAAGCTCCATGGACTATTTCTTCTAGTCCATGAGTCTTTTGCCAATAGTCTTTTGCCAGAATGACTGCCATTATTTTTCTTAAAATTTACCCCAATATTAATGCAGAATAGCAAATGCATCTTTTTCCTTTAGGAATTCTAAGTTTCTCTAACTGTTGTCTCTGATGTTTTCATTTCCTCTTCCTCTAAGATGTATATTATAATGTATATTATACAAAAGTATGGTTAATGCAGTGCAGTCTTTTTTAGGCATCTCAACTGGTAATTTTGCCTCATCTGATTTCTTTATATCTTGTATATATTTTCATAGACATGTGCTTTCCTTTTCTCCTTAATGAGGATGTTAGTGTTCTGCTGAAAGAAAATATTTCTTTAAATTTAATTGTCAGATTCAAGAAATTTAGTTTAACATGGAGATAATTTCCTATAGAATTTCTTTTTATGAAACTAATATTATGTTTCCATGTAGGGAAATTTTCTAGTGGATTGACTTAAAGGTATTTGAATGGAAAAATTATGAAGGACTTACTGATAATTCTGGAGATATGATGCATTTTCCTTAAAGACATTTTGCAAAAAGATGAGGTGTCATTATATTAAACAAACCCAAAATGCTCTAATATTATATTTACAAAGTAAGTTTCAAAGTAGAACAATTTAGTTCTATCATTGCCCAGCTACTTGAGACTGTCCTACTCCTTCTTTGAATGGCTTCTAAGAAATATTGTCTATTTCCTTTCCACTTCTATGATGAGAATGATGATTATAATGATGGCAGTTCTTTAAGGTGTATAAGTTCCTTGCAATCATTATTTCATTTAATTTTCATTACATCCTATTGATGTCGATACCATTATTACTATGAATACAACTGAAACTCAGAGATATTAAGTAACCTGCAAGTATCACATAGCTAGGAAACAAGAAAGCTAGAATTTAAACTCAGGACTGTTTGACCCAATGTCCAATCTTGTCCCAACTAACATTACAACTAAGCTTCTTGATCCTTTACTTGAATGGAACAGTAAATGATTGAGATCCTGTACTAGACATCCCTAAAAGTTGTCCTTATCAACTACTGTCCTCACTCTTCTCACTGTCTGAAATGGGTCCTTAGTTTTCTCCTTAAATTATTTTTGAATAGGTTTAATATGTATGTGGTTTAAAAGTTAGACAGTAAAAAAGAGAAAAATCTAAGAAGTCTCATTCCCATAACAGTGAAGGGCTGTCCCTATTCATTCCTTTTCTCATCTCTGGTTCCCTGTTGGTAACTCATTTTATTGGTTTCTTGTTTATCTCACCAGTGTCTCTTTTTGCAAATATAAGCAACGTCTAATACACATTATTATCTTTCTTACTTTTTAAAACTTTCCTGAGATATATATTTTTTCTTGCACTCTGCTTTTTTACTTAACTGGTACTATTTCCCTAGCTGTATATAAAGATCTTTCTCACTATTTCTTAATAGCCATGTTGTATTCTTTATTATCTAAGGAAATTTTCACTGTAGCAGTCCTTTTTCAGTGATCCCCAAAGCTATATATATATATACATATATATATACACACATATATTTTTAGAAATTGGGAAGGATCTTTTTTTCACTCCTGGCAGTTGCCAAATTCTTCTCACATGTAATTACAGAGATAAGGTCATTTCAAATTGGTGTATCAGAGGTATACCAATGATAATGTGTATTAATGTGAATAAAAGACAGTGTAGTTATTGAGATGCCAGGAAGTTAATTGATAAATTAAAAAGTGGAATTATATAATGAGAGGTTTTGGAGACCAACCCACCCCCCCCTAAAATATAGTCATTAGGATCAGAGAGACCTGGATTTGAAGTCTTCTTTGCTATTTACTGAATCCATGAACACAAATAAGTTGTTTAGCATCTCTGATCTTCATTTACCTCCTTTGTAAAATGAGAAAAATAATAGATACCTCAGAATATCATGATGAGGATAAATGAGGTAATTAATATGAATATAGAGAGTATGCAGCATATTGTAGCCATATAGTAGGCATATAGTAGAAAATTATATCTTCTTTTTTGTCTGTTATTGTTCAAGTTAATATCCTAAAAAATATGAGTCTGCTTTTCCATCCTCCTCATCTAATCTTGTCAACGAATGGTTTAAGATGAAAATGTCTTTCTTGGTGTACAGCAATGTGGTTTTCTTTTGACCTGTTATGTAGTCTCCATCTTTCTATTTGGTCTCTTTCTATGCTAGGCTTCTGATGATTTTATAAGAAGCATCTTAAGTGATCAAGGCCACCCACTGTTTTTAATCAGAGCTGCAGAACTGCATGGAGCTAAAAACCATGAGAAGGGTAGCTACATGACAAGGTTGAATGCTAATTGGATTTGGGGATTAGAGTGGCATGAATAAGCTCTGCACTTCTTCATTCTCATATTTGGTGATGTTAGAACATTTTGCTGTGGGAAGGCAAAGCAGATTATAGCTCTGAAACGAGGCGAATGACCGTACAACTCAGTCTGAATTCTGTCAAGGCTTCCTGCCACTTGTAAGCAAATCTATTCCTGGAACCGTAATAACCACCACACCCAGCTAGATGGCTATTTTAAGTAATACAGTACTGAAAATGTCAGAAAATTCTTCAGACAGTTTAAACTGGCAAGATGCCCTCTGATCTGTGATTCATCTCACTGTCCACTTTTTATTGCTTTTGAACATTTGACAGAGGACTAGCCAATAAGAAGACACATGTGTTCATATTTAATTCCTGATGGGGACTGTAAGATGCTTTGTGTTATAGCTGAAAATGACCTCTGTGAACTCTTTCACATAAGCAGATTAAAGATACTTTTTAAGACGCACCAAATAATTTTCCTGTTTATTTATAATATTTTTATGGATATTAGCAAAACAAAGCTGATTACTCCACCTCTCCTGTGCTTCTGTTAGCTCTCTCAAGGACGTGTTTGCATTTTCCTAGGTACTTCAGTGTTATTCTTTTACCTCTTGCTCTCATAACCATGAGAGTGATCATCAGCTTACAAGACTGAACTTAATAAAAATGCAAATTTAACATATCAATATTTGTGGGACGTGGTTAATGAAGACTAAGAGGGAAATCGACAGCACTAAATGCATATATTAGAAAGAGGAACAATTCAAATCAATACTCTAATCTCTCACTTCAAGAACCAAGAAAAGTAAGACCAAACTAAATCCGACCAAGAATGGAGGATGAAAATTACAAAAACAGCAGAAGTCGATAGAATTGAAAACAAACAGCAACAAACCAACAGAGAAATTACATGAAACAAAGAGCTTTGTTTGAAAAAATCAATAAAAATTGACAAATCTCTGGAAACAGTGACAGAGTAAAGAGAGAGAAGACACAAATTGCCAATAGCAGGAATGAAGCAGGAAACAGAGCCAATCTTAGCTCACATAGTATGAAGTGGATAATCTGAATAGCCCTATAACCATCAAATAAATTGAATTTGTGATTTAATAAAAGTTCCTAAAAGAAATCTCTAGGCCTAGATGACTTCACTGAAGAATTCTATTAAGCATTTAAAGAAGGAACACCAGTTCTACACATACTGGTTTACTAAATAGAAAGGAAGGAAATACTGAGCAGCTCGTTTATGAAGCTAGCATTACCCTGATACCACAACCAGATGAAGACAATAGAATATCAAAAAGTGATAGCCTGACATTCCTCATAAAAAATGGTGCAAAAATTCTTAACAAAATTTCAGCAAACACAATGTGTAAAGCAATGCAGTATAATTAAGTTTGGCTATATTCCAGGGATATCAGAGTGATTCAATATTAGAAAATCAAGCGATTCAATATACCTTGTTAACAGGCCAAAGAATGAACATCGCACAATTCTTTCAATCAATGCAGAAAAGTCACTTGATAAAATTAAATATATGTCATAAAGAAAAACTGTCAAAAAAAGAGAGAGGGATATATTCAACTTGATAAAGAGCATCTATGTAAAAGACACAACCAACATTCTGCTTAATGGTGAAAGACAAAATGTCTCTCCTGAAGACTGGAACAAGGGAAGGATGTTTATTTTCCCCTTCTAATTCAAAGAGTGTTTGAATTTCTAGCCAACCCGATAAGGAAAGGACAGGAAATGTTGTTTAGTCACTAAGTCATGTCTGACTCTCTGTGACCTTATACATTGCAGCACACCAGGCTTTTCTGTCCTCTACTATCTCTAGAGTTTGCTCAAATTTAAGTCCATTGAGTCGGGGATGCTAGCTAACCATCTCATTCTCTGCCACCCCCTTTCCCTTTTGCCTTCAATTTTTCCCACCTTCAGGGTCTTTTCCATTGAGTGGGCTCTTTGCATCAGGTGGCCAAAGTATTGGGAAGGGAAATAAAAATAAAAAAAGAAGAAATAAATCTATCACTATCTGCTGATGAAATAGTTGTCTTTGTTGAAAATCCTCAGAAATCGATTTTTTAAACAGATGGCTGGATGGCATCACCGACTCAATGGACATGAGTTTGAGTAAACTCCGGGAGTTGGTGATGGACAGGGAGGCCTGGCATGCTGCGATTCATGGGGTCGCAAAGAGTCGGACACGACTGAGCGACTGAATTGAACTGAACTGAGAATTATTAAAAGAGTTTCTGTTTTCAAGATAAAAGATAAAGATTCCAGATCTGTTGTTTTTCTGTGAATTAGGAAAGAACATATGGGCACTGAAGTTCAAAACAATATTATTTATAATTAGTCAAAATTATAACAAAATATGCATAAGACTTGTGCGCTCAAAAGTTAAAATTGAGATGAAGGAAATCTAATAAAATCTTAGTAAATGGACAGATATGTTCATGGTTTGGAAGCCTCAACATAGCAAAGATGGAAATTATCCCTAGTATACAGATTTAATGCAATTGCTATCAAAACCTCAGCAAGATATTTTTAGTAGATACAGACAGTATTTTTCTAAAATTTATATGAAAAAGCTGAAGGAACTAGAATAGCCAGAACAATTTAGAAAAAGAATGAAGTGAGAGGAATTAATTACTCACTTTCAAAATTTTATTGTGTAACCACAGTCATCAAGACTGTGTGGTTTTTTTCAGGTTAGAGACATGATTAATGTAGACAAAGGACACTGAAATAAACCCACATACATTATGCCTAGCTAATTTTTGACAAAAGTGCAAAACTTAATGGAGAAAAGAACTTTTGAAACACGAAGTGCTTAAGCGATTAGGCATGCTTTACCTAAACAAAGTTACAAATAAATGAGCCTAAATCTTAAAATTTATTAAAAGATTAACTCAAAGTGAATCACAGCCTTAATTTTAAAGATATAATACCTTTAGGGAAAAACCAAATAGAAAAATCTTAGGGATTTCATGCTAGACTTGATACTATAAACACAGTCCATAAAAGGAAAAACTGATAAAATGGACCTCATCAACATTATGCAGTTGATTCTGTTACAAGGAAAAAAGAACAGGCTACTCATTGGTAGAAGATATTTACAAAATGCATGTGAAAAAGGACCACTATCTAAAATATTCCAAGAGCTCTCAAAACTCAACAGTAAAAAATAGAACAAACATTCCAATTAGAGCATAGACAGAAGACCTGAACAGTTATATCCCTGAAGATGGTATGCAGATGGTAAATAAGCATGTGAAAAGCTGTCAATGTCATTGATGAGACATCACTACTCACCTATTAGAATAGCTAAATAAAGAAATAGTGGCAAGACCACATGGTGGAGAGAATGTGGAGAAACTGATCATTCTTTGCTGGTAGGAATTTAGAATGTTACAGCTACTCTAGAAAATAGTTTGGCAGTTTCTTAGTAAACTAAACATGCAACTACCATATAACCCAGCAATGCAACCTTGGGCATTTATCTGAGGGAATTGAAACTATGTTCACATAAAAATGTGTACATAAATCTTTTAAAAAGCATTATAATTACCAAAGACTAGAAACAGCCTAGTTGCTCTTCACCTCGTGAATGGTTGAACAAACCTTGGGAGCTCCGTACAGAAGGATGGTAGCCAGAAATACAAATGAACTATTGACACGTGCAACAGCCTGGATAAATTAAGGGAGATTATGCTGATAGAAAGAAGTCATCCAAAAAAATTACGTACTGTATGATTTCATACATATCATGGTTTTGAAAATACAAAATTATAAAAACAAAGAATAGATGAGTGTTTGTTGGACTAAGAAGGAGGGGGCAGCTAGAGGAAACTGGGAAATGGCAAGATATTACTGTTGAGAAAAGCTAGGAAAAGAACAGATGAGATCTCTCTGTTTTATTTCTTAGAACTACATATAAATCTACAGTTATCTCAGATTTAGATGTTTGACTTAACCCCCACCCCCACCGCCCAGTGGTAAACTGCAGCTGTATATTGCCGAAGTTCAGGGTGGGAGCACCGAGGGATTTTTCTCTGTGTCCTTGCTCCATCCATTGCCATCTTCCAGCAGACCCACAGCGCCTATGGCACAGATGAAGCTTTGCTGCTGCCTCCCATGCTACAGAAGTAGACTGCTGTCCCATGCTGCTCGGGGTAACGTGTTTTAAAAATACATTATATTAGAGAGTTTGGGATGGATAGGTACACACTGCTATATTTAACATGGACCTACTGTGTAGCATAGAGAACTCTGCTCGGTGAGATGTGGCAGCCTGGATGGGAGGGGGGTTTGGGGGAAACGGATACATGTGTATGTTTGGCAAGTCCCTCTGCTGTCCACCTGAAACTATCACAACATTGTTAACCAGCTACACTCCAGCAGAAAATAAAATTTAAAAAATAGATTGTATTATTATTAGGTGTAGCAAGGCTAGCAGATCAGGGAATGCTTGCAATTGAGAAGATAGCTTGTTGCATTCACAGATCTTAAGAGAAGGGGCCCATCCTGTGATGAGGGGCTAAATGTGGAAGCACCAGGGTCAATTAGGAGGCAAAGGAAGTGCAGAGAAAACTTGAGGGAGAGCCTTTGTTATGATTTCTGTGAGAAAGAATAGTTGAGGCAGGGAAAGAATGAGTAAGTTGAGGCAGGGTAAGTCAGTTTAGGATTGGTTAATTTGGATAATTAATTTCAGCAGGCTGTGGGTTGTTGGACCTGGCTCTGGTTGTGCGGTGCTTGACGCTGGGGTAATCAGAGCAAATAGATAGTGGTCCACAGTAAAAACCTGATAAAAGAGAGGCTGGACTGTAAGCTCTGGATTGAGATGAAAAGGTCTGCTCACAGGCAAGAAGTGAAAGTGTTAGTCACTCAGTCACGTTCGACCCTGTGACTCCATGGACTATTGCCTGACAGGCTCCTCTGTCCATGCAGTTCTCCAGAGTACTGGATTGGGTTGCCATTCCCTTCTCCAAGGGATCTTTGTGACCCAGGGATCGAACCTGGGTCTCCTGCATTGCACGGAAATTCTTTACCACTGAGCTACCACGGAAGCCCCACAGGCAAGATTGAAGTGAAAGTCACTCAGTCACGTCCGACTCTTTGTGACTCCATGGACTATACAGTCCATGGAATTCTCCAGGCCAAAATACTGGAGTGGGTAGCCATTCTCTTCTCCGGGACATCTTCCTAACCCAGGGGTCGAACCCAGGTCTCCCGCACTGCAGGCAGATTCTTTTAACAGCTGAGCCACAAGGGAAGCCCAAGAATATTGGAGTGGCTAGCCTATCCCTTCTCCAGGGGATCTTCCTGATCCAGGAATCGAACTGGGGTCTCCTGCATTGCAGGTGGATTCTTTACCAACTGAGTGATCCAAGGAAGCCTGCGGGCAAGATTAAGAGTTAGCTAACCCTGCAAGGGACCATCCCTTCAGGTTCAGCAAGTCCCCAAGACATCAAAGCATGATAGTACAAGAACCAAAAGGCATGGTCAGTCTACATGCTTTTGGTGGAATAGGAAGGACAGTGCAGAGTTTCATGTCATCTATTGTGTACTCAGACTCAGAAAGATTCTGTAGACCCCCTCCTCAGGGCTCCTGAGGTTCCTAATTTTCCTGGCCTTCGCTCAGAGGCAACATACCTCTGCTGTGTATCAGGGCCATGTTCTAAAAGGCACTAGAGATTTTCTTGCTCCTCTTTCAACAGCAGCAAGCTTTTGCTTGGCATCAGTTCAGAGGGCTCTCTGTCCCTCCCCAGCAGTGTCCTACTGTGGCTTGTTACTCAGTCCAGTCCCCTGGGGCCCTGTGGCATGTCTTTGTTCTCCTGCTCCAGCCTAGTCTTAGCCATGAATTTTTTCAGAATCTGTAATACTATAAGTGTATTCCTGAAAACTTTTCTGACCTTTGCTTCCTATGAAGTTTGTAACAGGGGATATCTGCACTATTGCTTAGGAACATGAAAAGCAAAAAAAAAAAAAAAAAAGGGGAGAGAGAGATAGGTGATGCTTCCTAATGACTTTCTGCTAAAGAGTTTAAAAACTATTTGTAAATAATTTGTAATAATTTGTAAATAATTCTTTGAACTCATGGGACAGAAAGTTATAATATAGCTTTCTTTTACCCACAGATCTTTCAGCTGTAGTGAAAAAAGAAAATTTCTTCATTTCATATCTGAATATTGCACTTTTCAATACTATTGAGATCAATTTCAGTTACCCCAAATTTTGATATATGAAATAAATATTTAGCTTAATCTGGTATTTCAGAAATGATCTTATTTATGATTTTTTAGAATGTTCAGTGTCTGTACAGTTTGTGATTATGATTCAATATTTGATTTTCTATTTTGGGTTTTCAGCTTGGAAAATCAAACTTAACTTTGTGTCACACTCATCCTGTTACATGCTCTTTCTCACAAGTTTTTTGATGCAGGAGGCCTTTGATTTCTAGTTCAGTTCTCTATTACATATGTGTATGATTTAGTTCTCTATTACATATATGTATGGTGTATGATTACATATATGTACAACCATGCATATATGTATGATTTTAATGACCTAACAATATTAGAGTCAAAATAAATCAAATGACAAGGCAAGGTTAGAAAAGCAGGACCAAAGGCATTTCTTAGTAACTTTGCCAGTCATTTTCTATACTTTTCTTGAGGTACTGAGAATAAGAAACCTGAAAATGATTTTAAAAAGCTGATTAGCTGATTCTAAATCTTTGAAGTATCATATTTTTATATCATACTTTTTACCAAGTATTTTTCTGAGACTTTGATTTCAGAAATGATCATATGAGAAAATAAATGTAAACTGTCAAGGGAAAATGGAAAATAGAGATGAAAGTCATTCAGAATATTTAGATGACTCTTACTTGCTCTTTATCGTAGAAAACACATTGGTACCTTCATCTCACAGTCCATAGGGATGTAGGACATGTTACTGTGACAGAGCCAGCATCTTAGTTTAGGACAGCTGTGCTCCGGTAAAGGAAAGAGAGAGTCTTTCAGCAGTGTGGCAGTCTAGCCATGTTGAGAAGTTTTGCAAAAGTAAGTATGCATTAAAATATATTGTTGTTGAACTCACAACAAAAAAACAGAATGGGTAAGAGAACAAAGAAACCTGGTTACCCTGGGGAAAAGAATACTACCAGATAATTCAATCACTCTTAGATATATATATAATCATAATAATTTCTTATGAAGACTAAAAAATGCATAGTTAGAACTCTAATCAAATAGCATATAATTTGGAAGGGAGGTGAATATGTTTAAAGTGTTCAGTGGCTCTCTTGTTGTTCAGATTTTTATTAAAATTAGACTTTATTAATATAAGTATGTATAATCTTATCTCAAGTGTAACCATTCAAATAATATGTTACAGGATGGGACATACAAAGCGGAAGAGTACAAAAAAGAACATGGGCTGAGGGCAGTGAGTCAGTAGATAGCGATAGCTGAGTAAATTATTAAAACAATATATCCTAATCTCACTATATTTACTCCAGGAATGAAAGAGTTTTTGACACTAAAAGCGCAATTAATGCAATTTACAATATCACATTACTCTTGAAAAAAGAACATTAAAAACATTTAATAAAAGTCAATAGGTATTTTTGATTAAAAATTATTTATAAACTAGAAAAACAAAAAAAAAGTCTTCAACTTGATTAAAAGCATTTAGCAGAAAAGTATAATTTGTAATGGCAAGACAGTATAGGTGTTTCCTCTAAAATCTAGAACAAGGATGCCCATTGTCACTAATTCTGTTGAATATATAATGGAGGTTCTTATCAGTAAAATAAGAAAAGAAACAAAAGATTCAGGGTTGGAATAAGAGGAGCAAATTAATATAGTCTATGGGTAATGTCTCCTGTACTGTGTCACAAACCTCCATCCATAGTTCATCAGGCACTCTGTCTGTCAGATCTGATCCCTTGAATCTATTTCTCACTTCCACTGTATAATCATAAGGTATTTGATTTAGGTCATATCTGAATGGTCTAGTGGTTTTCCCTACTTTCTTCAGTTTAAGTGAATTTGACAATAAGGAGTTCATGATCTGAGCCACAGTCAGCTCCCAGTCTTGTTTTTGCTGATGATATAGAGCTTCTCCATCTTTGACTGCAAATAATATAATCAGTCTGATTTCAGTATTGACCATCTGGTGATGTCCATGTGTAGAGTCTTCTCTTGTGTTGTTGGAAGAGGGTGTTTACTATGACCAGTGCATTCTCTTGGCAAAATTCTATTAGCCTTTGCCCTGCTTCATTCTGTACTCCAAGGCCAAATTTGCCTGTTACTCCAGTTGTTTCTTGACTTCTAACTTATGCATCCCAGTCCCCTATAATGAAAAGGACATCTTTTTAGGGTGTTAGCTCTAGAAGGTCTTGTAGGTCTTCCTAGAACCGTTCAACTTTAGCTTCTTCAGCATTACTGGTCGGGGCATAGACTTGAATTACCGTGAAATTGAATGGTTTGCCTTAGAAACGAACAGAGATCATTCTATCATTTTTGAGATTGCATCAAAGTACTGCATTTTGGACTCTTTTGTTGACCATAATGGCTACTCCATTTCTTCTAACAGATTCTTGTCCACAGTAGCAGATATAATGGTCATCTGAATTAAATTCACCCATTCAAGTCCATTTTAGATTGCTGGTTCCTAAATGTCAATGTTCACTCTTGCCATCTCCTGTTTGACCACTTTCAATTTGCCTTGATTCATGGACCTAACATTCCAGGTTACTATGCAATATTCCTCTTTACAGCATTGGATTTTACTTCCATCACAGTCACATCCACAACTGGGTGTTGTTTTGCTTTGGCTCCATCTCTTCATTCTTTCTGGAGTTATTACTCCACTGATCTCCAGTAGCATATCGGGTGTCTACTGACCTGGGGAAGACATCTTTCACTGTCCTTTTCATACTGTTCATGGGATTCTCAAGACAAGAATACTGAAGTGGTTTGCCATTCCCTTCTCCAGTGGACCATGTTTTGTCAGAACTCTCCACCATGACCCATCCGTCTTGGGTGACCAGCCCCACACGGCATGGCTCATAGTTTTGAGTTAGACAAGGCTGTGGTCCATGTGATCAGATTGCTTAGTTTTCTGTGATTGTAGTTTTCAGTCTGTCTGCCCTCTGATGGAGAAGGACAAGAGGTTTATGGAAGCTTCCTGATGGGAGACACTGACTGAAGGGGAAACTGGGTCTTATTCTGATGCGGGGGCATGCTCAGTAAATCTTTAATCCAATTTTCTGTTGAAGGGCAGGGTTGTGTTCCCTCCCTGTTATTTGACCTGAGGCCAAACTCTGGTGGAGGTAATGAAGATAATAGGGACCTCCTCCAAAAAGTCCCATGCCCACACTGCTACACTCAGTGCCCCCAGCCCTGCAGCAGGCCACCGCTGACCCACGCTTTCTCCAGAGACTCCTGGACACTCACGGGCAAGTCTGGGTCAGTCACTTGTGGGGTCACTGCTCCTTTCTCCTGGGTCCTTGTGTGCACAAGGTTCTGTTTGTGCCCTCCCAGAGTCTGTTTTCCCAGTCCTGTGTAAGTTCTGGCAGCTCTATGGTGGGGTTAATGGTGACCTCCTCCAAGAGGGCTTATGCCATAACCAGGTCAACTGAACCTAGACCCCTACCCCTGCAGCAGGCCACTGCTGACCTATACCTCCTCAGGAAACCCTCAGACACAGTTCTGTCTCAGTCTCTGTGGGGTCTCTGGGTCCTGGTGCACATAAGGTATTTTTGAGCCCTCTGAGAGTCTCTGGTGGATATGGGGTTTGATTATGAGCACAATTTCGCTCCTCCTACCATCTTACTATGACTTCTCCTTTGCCCTTGGACATGGGGTATCTCCTCAAAGTTGCTCCAGCACCACACAGCACTCAATATGCCAGCAAATTTGGAAAACTCAGCAGTGGCCACAGGACTGGAAAAGGTCAGTTTTCATTCCAATCCCAAAGAACAGCAATGCCAAAGAATGCTCAAACTACCATACAATTGCACTCATCTCACATGCTAGCAAAGTAATGCTCAAAATTCTCCAAGCCAGGCTTCAACAGTACGTGAAGCATGAACTTCCAGATGTTCAAGCTGGATTTAGAAAAGGCAGAGGAACCAGAGATCAACTTGCTAACATCCATGGATCATAGAAAAAGAGACAGAGTTCCAGAAAAACACCTACATCTGCTTTATCGATGATGCCAAAGCTTTTGACTGTGTGGATCTCAACAAACCGTGGAAAATTCCTAAAGAGATGGGAATACCAGACCACCTGACTTGCCTCCTGAGAAATCTGTATGCAGATCAAGGAGAAACAGTTAGAACTGGACATGAAACAACAAACTGGTTCCAAATCAGGAAAGGAATGCGTCAATGCTGTATATTGTCACCTTGCTTATTTAACTTATATGAGAGTACGTCATGCGAAATGCTGGGCTGGATGAAACACAAACTGAAATCAAGATTGCTGGGAGAAATATCAATAACCTCAGATACATAGATGACATCACCCTTATGACAAAATGCGAAGAAGCACTAAAGAGCCTCTTGATGAAAGTAAAAGAGGAGAGTGAAAAAGTTGGTTTAAAACTCAACATTTAGAAAACTAAGATCATGGTATCTGATTCCATCACTTCATGCCAAATGGATGGGGAAATAATGGAAACAGTGGCTGACTTTATTTTATTGGGCTCCAAAATCACTGCAGATGTTGACTGCAGCCATGAAATTAAAATACATTTGCTCCTTGGAAGAAAAGCTATGACAAACCTAGACGGCATATTAAAAAGCAGAGACATTACTTTGCCAACAAGGTCCCTCCAGTTAAAGCTATGGTTTTTCCACTGGTCATGTATGGATGTGAGAGTTGGACTATAAAGAAAGCTGAGCGCTGAAGAATTGATGTTTTTGAACCGTGGTGTTGGAGAAGATTCTTGAGAGTTCCTTGGACTGCAAGGGGATTCAACCAGTCCATCCTAAAGGAAATCAGTTCTTAATATTCATTGGAGGGACTGATGCTGAAGTTGAAACTCCAATACTTTGGCCACCTGATGTGAAGAACTGACTTATTTGAAAAGACCCTAATACTAGGATTGATTGAAGGTGGGAGAAGAAGGGGACGACAGAGGATGAGATGGTTGGATGGCATCACCGGCTCCATGGACATGAGTTTGAGTAAGCTCCGGGAGTTGGTGATGGACATGGAAACATGGCGTGCTGCAGTCCTTGGGGTAGCAAAGGGTCGAACACGTTGAGTGACTGACTTAAGTGAAAATTATTGATTAAGCCAAAAAAAAAAAATCAAATGTTTTATAAACACATTTTGAGAATTAATAATTGAATAGGTGCAAGATGTAAGACAAATACAGAAAACATGTCTACATTCCAAAAACAAAATCAAGAAAATGTAATTAAAAAGAAAAAAAATGTTATTCAAAATAACAGTGAAAATATACTGTACTTAAAAATAATTCTGACAAAATATGTACAACAGCCTAATGGAGTAAGTTATAAAATTTTTATGAAACTTTATTAAAGCAGACATAAATATAAGGAGCAATATTTCATATTCATGGCTAGGAAGATGTATAAAAAATCACCTATATTCCACAAATTAAGCCATAGATTTAAATAATATTTTTTAAAAATTTGTAAATATTATTCTTACTGTTATTTAAGAAATTTTCACTAGATTGTTAGGGAGATTTAAGAAATTTTGCTATATAACAAAACAGAAATTTTATGATGAAGTAGGATCAAAGATTAGCAAGACATCTCTGACATTAAAATTATGATGCCAATATAAAAAAATGTTGAGTAATACAATATAATATATAGGTGAAGAAAACCTTAATGCTGTGACTGTAAATAATAGATCCATTTTGCACAAAGGGCAAAATAAAAGAAAGCTGTAAAGTCTAATATTTATTTAGTAAAAGTCTTAGAAATAATAAAGATGTTAGGGAATTTGGAAAAAAATCTACATAAGAATATCATGTTCAAAATGCTATGCAGACTAAAATGTGTGAAATGGTTTGAGCTGTTGACTGTAAGAAAATGGCATCTACTTGATGCATTTCTAATAACATATGATTAGCTTTACAGCTCCTTTCCTCAGGGAGAAATTGCACTATTTGGTTAAGAAGTAAATGTTACTATTAACTGCTTATTTTTATAAATGCTAAGTGGTTTTGAAATTTTAGAATCAAGGAACAAGGAAAATACTGAAGTGTGTTTGTTACATTGGACTCAGAAGCTCAAACAGAGAGAACTAAACTTTCTTCGATTTATAGAAGGAACAAATTTATACCCTTCCTGCACAAAACGGGTAGCGAATGTTCCAGGTCTGTGGGTGGTTCTACATCACAGTCATTTCCTTTTATCTTGTGGCCTTGCCAGAGCGCACGCTAGGCTGGGAGTAGGTCCTGTTCATTTTACAGCTGGCAAAACCAGGAAAGGGAAAGCCTGAAGAAGGTGCATCACTATCAAAGTGTCCCACTTTGGAATTAGCACAGATAACTTCCTGGTATTCCATGCCCTATTTTTACATCTAAGCTGGCCATATGCCCAGCTACAACATTAGAGGAATCTCTATCACAGAATAAAAATGCAAACATAAAGACATGGTTAACAAAAATTGGGAAAAGCAGTAGTGAAATAGTGTAGATCAAACAATTTTTCCCAGACTGCATAATAGAACAGACAACAGATATTTTGAGTTTGGAGGATCAAGAGATAGAGTTTTAGTGAATTGTTTGCAGTTATAAAGTGCCAAGCAAGAAAACTAAAACTAGTGATAGAATCAGTAAAATTCTGAATACATCTGTGCGTTTTGGGAAAGGTATATGTACAACACAGTTCTTTTCTTTTATAATAAAAGATATTGTGACAAGAAATGGATCGCTGGGCAGAACAGAGATAGCAAAAATGGTTAATTCTGGCATTTGGGTGAGCTTTTTACTTTTATACCCTTTGGTACTGATTGAATATTTTAATCCAGCATAAAATAAATACTTTAACCATATTACTCTTAAATGATGGTTACAATAATAGTGTTTCTGTAATTAAACATAGAATAATGTTAAAACATGATAGCTTTGTCTCTTAATTAAACCTTTCAAGTGCCCTTTGTTAATTCAGGCCATTGACATAAAGATAAGAACACATGTTTTCTTCTCTCTACTAAGTAATTAATATTGTATTTAAAAGTTACAAAAATGAAGTAATACATATATTGAAACTGCAGAGCTATCTCTACAAGAATAAAAGGTAAAGGTCCATTCCTTCAGTTCTTTTAGCTGAAGGCAAGAAATAAGAAAATAATGCTTTCTTAGTTGACTGGATATTTTGTATCAGAAGTGTTACATGGGACCTCAACCTTTTTCTCTTTACTTTCTAGAAAAAATCAAACAATTAGGAAAAACGGTTCCATGTCCAAAGGGTTATAGAGTAATTAATACTAGAAAATCAGTTCTTAGTTTATTTTGATACAATCCTGTGAAATGAGATTTGGTTAATAAGCAGCTAGTGTACTCATTTACAAAGAGATTTTAACGTAATCAGTGTACCATAAAGAATAGACTTTTATGGAAGTATTTTATATATCAGGTGCTGTGGAAAAAACTGGGAATAAGTCATAGTCATTTACGTAGTGGAGTTTGCCATATAGCAAATACAGTGTTTTACAACTGGAAAAGGCTTAGAAATTGCTCAGTCACCTTTACAGATAACAAAAATTAGATTCAAGGAGTATATTTGCCTTAGTAGTACTACTTTCCTAACTCTGAATCTTGTGCTCAATCCACTTGAGAGTACTTTTATTCTTCAGTCTGTTTATCTTGATATGTTCAGTAATCACACTGTTACAATGCAAGAAAAAATAATTTACTAGTAATACTTATGTCTACTTAAGACTTTCCAGATGGTGCTAGTGGTAAAGAACCTGCCTGCCAATGCAGGAGATGGAAGAGATGTGGGTACCATGCCTGGGTTGGAAGGACCCCTTGGAAGAGAGCATGGCAACCCACTCCAATATTATTGCCTGGGAAATCCCATGAATAAAGGAGCCTGGTGGACTATAGTCCATGGGCTGCGAAGAGTCGGACATGACTAAAGCAACTTAATTATTAATATTCATAGCAGTATAGAATCTGCAATTAATGTGGCATTTTTACTTGAGCATATGATCGTTGTAGTTAGACTGCAAGTAGATTTGCACCACATTTGAATCATGTCCAGACTCTATACACATATACACTGTGATGACAAATTAAATTGGTTCAAACTTGCTGAAGAACAAATCAACATGATGTAAAAAAAAGTCTTAAAATACGTTAAACCTTTGACCCGCCTGTGTTTCCTTCAAGAGTTTATCCAAAGATAGAACCAAATATGGTGTAAAGATACATGTATATATATGTCATGTTCATTATGGGCCTTCCAGGTGGAGCAGGGGTAAAGAAACTGCCCGCCAATGCAGGAGAGACAAGAGACATGGGTTCAGTTCCTGGGTCAGGAAGATCCCCTGGAGGAGGAAATAGCAACCCCCTCCAGTATTCTTGCCTGGAAAATCCCATGGATATAGGAACCTGGTGGGCTACAGTCCATGGGGTTGCAAAAGAGTTGGCCATGACTGAATGACTGAGCATGCACGCATGCATGTTTATGATGCTTTTAATATTCACATTTAAAAAAAATAGTTCTTAAATATAAGAAATTCATAAATGAAACACAGCCGCACAAGGATACAATTTTCAGCCACCGTGGATGTATGTCTATCAACTTAAAAAAAGATTTAAAATACATTAAATATAAAAGCAACTTGAAAATGCCATGTAATCTGTAATCACATTTTTTATAAGTTCTGATGACAGTTTTCTAAATATATATTTATACTTGCATATTGAAAGCATTCCAAAAGGGTATCACAGTGATAATAGTAGTCATTTGCAGGTAGAGAGATTATTGATGGTTATATCTTTTTATATTTAAGTGCATTCTGTTTTTAAATGAGTATTATTAGCTATATATTCATAAAAAATACAATGATCTTGCCTTTATATATGAAAATCTTAATGGCAAAGGAACACATGCCACTTAACAGGATGTCATTCTGGGCATTGAGGGCTGAGACATGTAAAGTAATGTGTGACAGAAGGGAGGAAAGGAGCTGGAGACTACTAAGACAATAACACATTATTGTTTATAATATCATAAGTTTGGATAAATTGGCTGCCAGTTTCATGTAAGTGGCCATCTGTCTTGGTTAATTCAGACTTTCTTAGAAAATCTAATAATTTGGAAAAGATTGTTGTATATGATATATAGTTTCTTAAACTTAAAAAAAGAATGATTGATATTCCACTGTAATCTGATTAAGCTTTAAATAGCATTGGCAAAGGGACAGTTGTTAGAGACTTAATCTGATAACTTCAGAGTAACATTCAAGCAAAACCAGTCAGTATGCCACAGCAAAAAGACAATGATAATAACAAATGAGTAGGAGAAACATAAACCCTTTCACCACTTTCCATTTCACACTGGTCTCAACTTTTCCATAATTTCAGATTTTAACTGAAACAACTTTCCAAACTGTTTAGAATTTCTTTATAGTTGTGTATGTACTTGAATTATGTGCCTTAGTTATGTAAAGCTCTTGCTAGATAATAATTAGAGTTTATTTTAATTTCTTGGAATTCTCTTAAACTTTGGAGGAGATACTTTCTCAGACTTTCTCAGGTCTCTCCTATCACAAAAACAACATCAAGATGATTTCACCATAGCCTGTAAATCTCTTATGCCCAATCATTCAGGCTTGTAACTTGTCTGTATGTGTGTGTGTGTGTATTAGTCTGTCAGTCATGTCTGATTCAATGAGACCCCATGGGCCGTAGCCTGCCAAGCTCCTCTGTCTATGTGATTCTCCAGGCAAGAATACTGGAGTGGGTTGCCATGCTGTCCTCCAGGGGATCTTCACGACTGAGGGATCAAATCCGGGTTTCCCACATTGCAGACAGACTGTTTGCAGTCTGTCCAGCACCAGGGAAGCCCAATTGTCCTTATACTCTTCCCAGTTCTGTAAGTGAGAGCAAATGACACTACTGCAAGAAAGGGCCAAAAAACCAACTCGGCAGCTGGCCGTTACACATTCTAGTAACTCAAGCCAATTTACAAAAGTCACACTGTCAGGAAAATGAGCACATTGTCATTTTTTTCCTCTTTGCTGCAGACACTGCAAAAAACTTGTGAGGCAGTGTGTGTTTATCGAGGATCTCTGTGGTGGCTCAGTTGGTAAAGAATACGCTTGCAGTGCGGGAGACCTGGGTTCAGTCCCTCGGTTGGGAAGATCCCTGGAGAAGGGAATGGCTACCCACTCTAGTATTCTGGCCTGGAGAATTCCAGGGACTATAGGTCCATGGGGTCACAAAGAGTTGGACATGACTGAGTGACTTTGACTTTCACGGGCTTATGAAGACATCACTGTCTGATACAATGGTGCTTTTATCATGTATGACAGGTTACAACACAAAAGAATTTCCCAAAGATATTGCCCAGTATAGTCATTTTTACTTATGGTTCATTTATGTCTCCTGATGATCTCATATTTTGTCCTCTGATACTCATTTTCTGGCATTTTCTACAGTATAGATAATTTAATTATGTATTCTCTGCTCTTCGTTATTGATGACTTCATGCTTTTTTTTTTTTTTTTTTTAATACACCTGAATATTACTCCTTATTTAGAACAACTGATATTGGGGACCATACTGTTCAGGTTTACCTGGATCCTCTGATAGACTGCATTAAATTCCAGTGCCATTTTTGGCTTTTCTCACTCTTGTGGTCTCTTCCTCATTACCTTGGTTATTCTTCAGTTACTTTGAATTTGCTGGGTGTATACATTCCATTTCTACATAGTAATTGGAAAGTATGCATCCCTCATTATCTAGATCAAATCTATTATTGAAAATGTGTTGACTATTGATTTTTTGAAAGAAGTCTTATGCCATTATTTTTAATAGGAAAGTTAAAATGCATTCCCAGCCTATAAGAGCACCCAAATGTTCCCAAGTTGTAATGAACACTGAAGCACCTACATATTGATAAAAATTCCACAGACTTTTGCATAATGTAAAGCACTAAAGCAACAGTTACTTAATCATTTAACACCTAATTATTTAGCACTTTTGAGTGTATTAGTGTATATGTGTGCAGTATATAAAGACACTGACATGTAAAGTATTAGAAATATAAGTTAACTTTCCTTCTAAGTACAAACTTGAAGAATGATTGATGTGTTAAAGATGGAGTAAATAAAAATAACCTTTTAAAAATAGAAACAATGAAGTGACAAGGTAGATTTTAAATTAAACTCAGACTTTTTGATTGAAGTTTAGTGGTGAGGAGAGAGGTGGAAGATATAGTCAAAGTTGCTGCTGCTTGCTGAAGTGGATAGAGGAGCAGGAGGGGGCTGGTGAAACTGTGAGAGAGGCAAGGAATAAATGCCTGAGGTCTGACCATGTCTCAGCACAAGGCCATGTCCAAGTACATGCAACCAGGAGACAGCTTTGTCCTTTTGGTTCTTTTGACTGTAGAAATGGATGATTGTGAAACTGTCAACTGATGCCGTATCTAACAACAGGAGGCTGAGACTCTTAACTCCACATTCATTTCCATTCCCTTTGTTTGTGTCAATAAAACGTGATAATATGACAATCTGAGCTATTCATATTCCTGCCATGATGACATGCATTTATTTTAAAATTTATTTAGTTAATTAAGAGTGTCTTTGAATAAGCATTACAAATAATCAGTTTAATTCAACCTTTGCAGTTGAGTGTGTCTTTTTAATATCCTGGGTAATAGAAGATTAATAAGAAACATGCATTAGTAAGGGGTTTCCCAGGTGGCTCCGTGGCAAAGAATCTATCTGCCAATGCAGGAGAAGTAGGTTCAATCCCTGGGTGGGTCAGGAAGATCCCCTGGAGAAGGAAATGGCACCCCATTCTAGTATTCTTGCCTGGAGAATTCCTTGGATAGAGAAGCCTGGAGGGCTACAGTGCCCGGAGTCTCAAAGAGTTGGACATGACTTAGTGACTAAAACAACAATACCAACATGGCATTATTAATTCTGATGGACAGAGAAATATGTTTTCCCAAGGAAAAGCACTTGCATAATTATTGGAGGTGCTAGGTGAATTAATCTCTTTTCTCATAGGATACCAGTTTTAGTTGAAAGAATAATTGACAGACTATGTTTATTAAGACATTTTGCTAAATTGTTTTTTATCTGTATGGTCTAATATTTATTTAAAGATTTGCATCAAATGTTTATATTTTCTCCCAATTTACAATAATACTTTATTTGAATGAATTTCTTGCTGCAATTCCTTGCTGTTGCATACAAACTTATTCTGCAATATTTTAACTGCTCATAGTAGTAAATGTGACCTCTATACTAGACCCAAGATGTGTGTTTGATTATTTCTCTTCATAAAAATTTTGAAAGTTTAGCAACAAAGTATAGAACAAGGTCTTTTTTCATATTTTATTTATTGTTAGGCATGAGATCTGTTTTGTATCCCAGTTGATCGATTTGAGTGTCTTTTTGATATCAGGACCATTTTGATTAATTTTCTGTCAGAGCAAAATCATCTGCATCAGCACCCCACCACAGATACTGCATCACTCATATCATATCATGTATCTCCAATATTGTCAGTACCCCTGGCTGTAATAATAACAGTGGTAATGGGAGATAGAAAGGTTGCTTGTATATTGTCTCATAATCAACAATCCTAGAAGGATGTCCTTGAGCAGGGCATGCCCTAGATATAGCAGAAGAGCTATTTGCAGAGTTTTCTTTCTTCTTGAAACTTCTTTTAAATTAATTTTTATTGCAGTTTAGTTGCTTTGCAATGTTTTGTTAGCTTCTACTGTAGAACAAAGGGAATCAGCTCTATGTATACATACATCCCCTCTTTTTTGGATTTCCTTTTCATTTAGGTCACCACAGAGTAATGAGTAGAGTTACCTGAATTATACAGTAGGTTCTCATGAGTTATCTATTTTATGCAGAGTATCAATAGTATATATGTATCAATCCTAATCTCCCAATTAACCAAACTCCCCCCACCGCTGCTTCCCCTTTGCTGTCCATATATTTGTTCTTTAAATCTTTGTCTCTATTTCTGCTGTGCAAACAAGATCATCTGTACCATTTTTTTCTAGATTCCACATATATGGGTTAATATACAATATTGGTTTTTCTGACTTACTTTCCCTATGCATGACAGTCTCTAGGCCCATGCTTGTCTCTACAAATGATCCAATTTCATTCCTTTTTATGGCTGAGTAGTATTCCATGTGGGTCTTCCCAGGTGGCTCAATAATAAAGGATCCACCTGCCAATGCAGGAGGTAGAATAGACGTGGATTCGATCCCCGGGTTGGGAAGATCCCCTGGAGGAGGGCATGGCAGCCCACTCCAGTATTCTTGTCTGGAGAATCTCATGGACAGAGGAGCCTGGCAGGCTACAGTCCATGGGGTCGCAAAGAGTCGGACAGAGCTGAGCGCGCACACACAGTATTCCATTGTATATATGTACCACATCTGCTTTATCTATTCCTTTGTTAATGACATCTAGGTTGCTTCCATGTCCTAACTATTGTAAATAGTGCTGCAGTGAACATGGAAACTTCTGGTGAATGGTGACAGAAAGCTTTTCACTGAGCTGTGACTGCCTCTTCATCATTTACCTGTTACGCTTTAGACTCACCACAGTCTTCTTCCTGGTTGCTCCTAGGCAGTGACCAAGCGTGATAGTGTTGGCAATAGATCCAGTTTTCAACAGGACAGGCTTCCAGTGGGTGGTGTTTGCTCAGGACCTCCCTGCTGCCCTGGTGGAGATTTTCTCAGAGCTGCAGCACTTCTTAGGCCTGGCTTCTCTTTTCTCTTCTTTCTCATCTCCTTCCTCAAGTGCTAGACCACTTTAGAGTCTGAGGGATCTCCCTGCCTGCTCCCTCTCATCTTGCACACATGTTCTCCATTTTTTGCATGAATATCTCAGAGAACCTGATGTAACATACCTTTTAATGAAAAATTAACCTCACAAGATCCCATTAAGATCCCTGGGTTTTTCAAAGCAATGCGGCCATAGAAGTTTTGGCTGAACATCACCTTTAAAGTGTCTGCCTGAATCTAGTGTGCAGTAGGTAGAATAGCGCCACTCAAAAAGACATGGCCAAATTCTAACCCCTGGAAACTGTTTGAGGAAAATGGTCTTTGCCAATGTCATTAAAAATCTCCATATGATCTCATCCTGGATTTATAGAAAGCTCTTAGAGGCCAGTGTCCTTTATAAACGGCAGGAGAGGAGAAGATACAATGAAACGGAGAAGGCAGTGTTCCCATAGGGACAGAGATCATTATGATGGGTCAACAAGGCCAAAATGGCCAGATTGCCGGCAGCTACCAGAGGCTAAGGAGCAGGCATAAGACAGACGGTTTCTCCTTCAGCGTCTGCAGAAGGGACCGTCCTTGATGATACCTTAATATCAAACTCCTGGCCTCCAGAACCACGAGAAAATAAATTTCTGTTGTTTTAAACCTCCAGGTCTGTGGTATTTTTTTTTTTACAGCAGCCTAAGAAACACCTAAACTGAGTTAGCTTACCTTGGGCAGCTTTTGTATTCGTGGCAGTTTTTTTTTTTTTTTCCCCCTTTTCAGACACGACTGAGAATGTTCTCTGTAGTAGAACACATTGATCAATGGATTCCTGCAATTCACTGGGGAGGCTGCTACAACCTCATTCATTCTATTTCTGATTCTTAACTGGTGCAATGGTACACGGTCCTCAAAGCATTTCTGGCTGCTTTGTAATGAAACTCCTTTACAAAATCATCACCCTTAATCATTCCCTTCTTTTCTATAGATCTTCAAAAATATTTAAATAGTGTGGGGCAAGCTTTACCCCAATAGGTGAGTGGCTGAAGCACAGTTAAACTGCATCAGAAATAAATCCTTTCACTCAGAATAGCCACCACATTTATTAGTGTTTTAGCAGGATTTTTTTTTTTAAATTTGATTGCAGATTGTGGTAAAGTCAGTTTTAAATTGTTATAGCAAATATTCCAATGTAAGTTGTAGAATGTGAGAGAAACCATTAAAAAAAATCTTCTGAATTCAGATAGTGATATTCAGAACCCTAAGTGACAATATCCAAACACAGTGTTTTATCTCCAATCTATTTTCTGATCAATAACTTGTAAAAATATAAAGATTGATTGTCACATGGTAGGTAAAATTTTCAGTTTAAAATTGTCAATTTAGGGGAATGTAATCAAAGCCAATCACTTTTCAGAGTAGTCGGTATAATTCCAAATACATTTCTCAAATATAATACCTGTGCTAATGTTACTAGAAGTTCTGATGTCCTGAGAAATTTGACATGCCAGAGAAGCATTTGAACTGGATTTCTGGCTCCTCTCTCCTTTTCTTACTTTATCTGGTAGTGGGATCAGAAATCTCCAAGAGCCTCTATCTGAACTTTCTTTTTAAAAGTTGGATGATATTTAAAAGAAGTTTGAGAAGTATTTAAGAGAGATGAGCATATTAGGAAGGGAATGTTTATGGCATGTGGAGCTGAGTGTCCTTCTCGCATATCTGGTAATGTTTTCAATTATGAGTCATTGACTGTTGTGGCTGGAAGAGTCTTTAAATATTGTTTCTTCTAATTTCCTCAGTGTTAGAGGGAGAAAATGAAGGTCTGTTTTATGAGAGGGCTATACTATAGATCAGGGGTCCCCAGTCTCTGGGCTGCAGCCCAGTACCTCCTGTCAGATCAGCAGCAGCATTAGATTAGAGATAAAGTGCACAGTAATGTAATGCACATGAATCATCCTGAAACCATCCCCTCCACCTCCATCCGTGGAAAAATTGTCTTCTATGAAATCAGTCCCTGGTGCCGAGAAGGTTGGGGACCACTGCTATAGATCATCTGAGATCCGGAGGCTAGAATAATTCCATGTATGGTGACAGCTCTCCTTTTCACATTAAAGCTTTCACTTTCTCCAGAGGCATGGTAAGGATGAGTGGGTGCAGAAAGCCGCAAGATAAATATGGCCCATTTCCCTGAGTTCTGTTTTGAATTTAAAACATGGGGACAGTATTTTAGAGTTTTATGTTCTTTAAAATATGTATGTGAGCAAATTATGTTCTCTGAAATCTGTATACCAGCAAAATAAATAGGTTTCCATTTTTCCAGATTGCATAATACTGTGTTTGTTAGTAAATGTACAGAGTGCTGGAAATTTTTATGGTCAGAAACTATTTAGAAATTTTGGTGATTTTTGTATTGTCTTAAAACAGGGTATTGTTAGCATTGTGACTACAGAATATAGTATTGTTTCCAGAATGTCTGGTTCCTCAGTACATGTTTTTATAGCCCACAAAAGAACTTAAACAGTAAAATAAAACTTACATATCTGAGCTAATATGGGTTTCAGAATTTTTAATGATTTACAGATTTAAAATGATAACTCATACTTGCATTTCATTAAATATTTTGATTGAAGCACATACACATGGCCATTTAATTCTGTTGCCTGTAAGAGTGAATTTCCCATAAGATTAAAATTAACAATTTAAATACAACTTTAAAACACTTTATATTATGTCCTGGTTATTGCTGTAAATAAGAAATTTAAAACATAGTGAAAATGCAAAAGAAAATGAAAATTAATAATAATCTGAAATTAAGGTTATGACAAAACAACAACAACAACACTCCCAGAGCTCAGTGTAAATCTGACAGCACAGATGATGATAAGGGCTCACAGTTAATAATATAATAATAAAGTGTACCAGGTACTAATCTCAGCAGAAGCACAAGTAAGGTATTATCATTATCCCATTTACAGATAGCAGTTTTGTCTTCACAAATAGTGAATGGTAGTTATTTAACACTGTGCTTGGTCGCTCAGTCATATCCACCTCTTTGTGACCCCTTGAACTGTAACCCATCAGGCTCATCTGTCCATAGAGATTCTCGAGGGAAGAATACTGGAGTGGGTTGCCGTGTCCTCCTCCAGGGAATCTTCCCAACCCAGTGATCAAACCCAGGCCTCCTGCCTTGCATGTGGATTCTTTACCGTCTGAGTCACCAGGAAAGCCCAAGAATACTGGAGTAGGTGGCCTATCCCTTCTCTAGGGTTCTTCCCAACCCAGGAATCAAACTGGGGTCTCCCACATTGCAGGCAGATTCTTTCCCAGCTGAGCTACCAGGGAACCCCCTTAGTTAGCACTAGCCAATCTAAAAGTCAATATTTAGTTGAAAAGGAGCTCATTAATTTGAAGATGTCACATCATATGTGTGAAGGAGCTGCTTGAACAATACTGCATGAAATGATTGTTTCTTGCCACTATACATCTGTGTCCCTCTACCTATCTATCTGTATAGTCTCTTTCTGGAAAAAATATTAATGCAAAGTATTCAGTATGTAAAACCTACCTTCATTGAAGCTGATAAATGACTTATGATGACATTTTAAAAGAAAGAAAAAATTATAGAGAATAAATGAGCTTGACTTTAAGTTCAAGGACTGGGGAAAGAATAAGTAACTTCAACCACACACAAGTTAAAAAGTGTCATCAAGGAATGGAGAGTATCAAGAATCATTTCACTGTTATTTTTCACCCTCTCTAAAATGAATTGAGTGAGTCTGTACTGGCGTGGGTGGAGCAGCATCCGACAGGCAGGGAAGAGCAGGGGTGGTAAAAAGGGGACAAGAGTCTTATCCTGCCTCTCTAGAGAAATAATCCTTTTCATTATGAATAGTGCTTGCTTGACATAGAGCTGAACTGCATGGGCTCTCTATTTTGTCATCCTCTGGACAAGGAAGAAAGCTGAAAAGGACCATTATTGAACAGAACATTATGTGTCTAAGTGTAATTGGATGTTTAACAGAATGGAGAGAAAATTGAAGGAACGGGAACACAAAGAAGATGAGAACTACTGAGGTACTGTTGGCTCTGGGGAAGCACACATAGAAAGCAACCCGAGGTACCAATTTCTGTCTTCCACATCCCATTATAGCTGGTACAAAGGAGGTTGGTGTCTAAGTAGAGAGCGTGAAGCTCTGAAAAGCACAGTGACTGTACAAAATTGTTCTTTCAAACTCAAGAGGATGACTAGCAACATCACAGTGGAGTCTTCCCAGGTTGAAGTAATGATCTAAAACCCAAGGGCAGCCCCCATGAGAAGTCACTGAAATTGAACCCTTGTTTCCTCCTGCAGCTCTCTTGCCCTGTCTCACTCCAGAGCACTTGGGTGGACAAACCATAACCCTAGGTAACTTGAACTCTTCCCCCGCAATATATCTCACTGGTCTAGTGAGATCGCCATGCCCCATTTCTCTTATCTGTTCCCTTTTGCTGTCTTCTGAATGACTTTTCAACACCTCAGCGCATGTGTACTGTCTTCAGTTGTGGCCAACTCTTTGTGACCCTGCGGACTGTAGCCCTCCAGGCTCCTCTGTCCATGGGATTCTCCAAGCAAGAATACTGGAGTGGGTTGCCATGCCCTCCTCCAGGGGATCTTTACACCCAAGGATCGAACCCATGTCTCTTACGTCTCCTGCATTGGTAGACGGGTTCTTTACCACTGGTACCACCTGGGAAGCCCTCAAAACCCCAGACCTTTCTTCACACCTCCATCGATTCCTCTGTTCTCTTTTCTCAGCTGATGCCCTTTCTTTCTTCTTCATTGAGTAAAGTACAGTCAGTCATCCACATACAAACAAGTTCCATCCCAAGAGCTCATTTGTAAGTCCAGTTTGTTCATAAGTCTAAAACAGTTCATGAGATTCTCAAGTCAAGAATGCTGAAGTGGCTTGCCATTCCCTTCTCCAGTGGACCACGTTTTGACAGACTTATTGGAAAAGACCCTGATGCTCTGAAAGATTGAGAGCAGGAGGAGAAGGGGCAACAGAGGATAAGATGGGTGGTTGGCATCAATGACTCAATGGACATGAGTGTGAGCAAACTCCAAGGAGATAGTGAAGGACAGAGAAGCCTGGTGTGCTGCAGTCCATGGAGTCACAAAGAGTTGGACACAACTGAGCAAATGAACATCAACCAACAGAGTAAGCCTAGGTACCTTACTAACACAGTTGGCTATATAGTACTGTACTGTAATAGGTTTATAATACCTTTCACACAAATGATGTATAAAAAAGCAAGGAAAATATTTTTAATTTCACAGTTCAGTGCCTTGTACTATACAGTGGTATAGTACAACAACTGGCCTTCAAGGGCACATTCATGTTTTTGAAAGTTCACAACTTGGAGGTTTGTATGTAGAGGACTTACTCTAATCGGAAGAGAGCTTTAAAGATACCAGCTGGACACCTAGTTCCCCCAGCACATGAACTCATATATTCTCCCATCTCCCTTAGGTAAACTGTCCAAATCCCTACCCTAACCCAGGCCTTCTGACTTCCTGCTGTGAATGAGATTGCATAATTTCTTTTCCATTATTTTAGTGGTGTTTCTCTTTTTCCCCCCTTCATTTTCAACAATTTCCCATCTACTGGATCCTTTCTATTAGCATGCTGTTTTCTTTTTTCTCCTCTTAAAAACCATCTTGAGTTCACTTTCTGCAGTCTAGCTAGCTACTGCCCAAATTCGTTGCTTCCAGTTGGAGCGATCTTTTTGATGAGCTGCCTCTGTTGCTGCACCCTTCCTCATCTTACTTTCTCTTAATTCACTCTGATTGGACTTTTTTCTCAACCTCTAAACTGAAACCGTTATTGACAAAACATGAATGACGTTCTTGCTAAATCCAGTCTGCTCTTCATCTTACTTTACATTAAATAACACTTTGCTTTCATGCCTCTTTGCTTCTCCTGGTGTTCTTGTTATTTCACTCAGTTCAGTTCAGTTCAGTCGCTCAGTTGTGTCTGACTCTTTGCGACCACATGGACTGCAGCACGCCAGGCTTCCCTGTCCATTACCAACTCCCGGAGCTTACTCAAACTCATGTCCATTGAATCGGTGATGCCATCCAACCATCTCATCCTCTGTCATCCCCTTCTCCTCTTGCCCTCAATCCTTCCCAGCATCAGGGTCTTTTCAAAAGAGTCAGTTCTTCGCATGAGGTGGCCAAAATATTGGAGTTTCAGCTTCAGCATCAGTCCTTCCAGTGTATATTCAGGACTGATTTCCTTTAGGATTGACTGGTTGGATCTCCTTGCAGTCCAAGGGGCTCTCAAAGAGTCTTCTCCAACACCACAGTTCAAAAGCATCAATTCTTCGGCACTCAGCTTTCATTATGGTCCAGCTCTCACATCCATACGTGACTACTGGAAAAACCATAGCTTTGACTACATGGACTTTTGTCAGCAAAGTAATGTCTCTGCTTTTTAATATGCTGTCTAGGCTGGTCATAGCTTTTTTTCGAAGGAGCAAGCTTCCTTTAATTTCATGGCTGCAGTCACCATCTGCAGTGATTTTGGAGCCCCCCAAAATAAAGCCTCTCACTGTTTCCACTCTTTTCCCATCGATTTGCAATGAAGTAAGGGAACTGGATGCCATGATCTTAGTTTTTCGAATGTTGAGTTTTAAGCCAGCTTTTTCACTCTCCTCTTTCACTTTCATCATGAGGCTGTTTAGTTCCTTCTCACTTTCTGTCATAAGGATGGTATCATCTGCGTTTCTGAGGTATTTCACTCAGTATTCATTCTTAATCTCCTTGCATATTCCCCTTTTTTCCTGACATCTGAGCCTTGGACTGTTTGTGGTCTCAGTCCTTGGTATCTTTTCTACATTCACTCTCCACGTGTCATTCAGTTCTGCATTTAAATGTCACTTATACAAATCACACTCAAAGTTAGTTTTTTAGCTCAGACCTTCTTCTGAAGTCCACACTTAGTTTTTATTGCTTCCTTGATGGCTACATTTGGATGTTTAGTAGATTTCTCAACTATAAACTGCCTAAAACTAAAGTTGAGAACTCTGCTTCCCAATGCTCCTTCTGTGGTGTTCCCCACTCCCCTTTATGGCAACATCATCCTTCTAATTCTTCAAACATATCAACAAAATTTAGGGATCCTTGTTGATTCTTCAGTTTCACAGCCCATATCCAATCCATCAGAAAATCCTTTTGACTCTGCTTTCAAAATATCTACTCCAACACTAATACTTTCATGCAAAGTCAGCATCTCTCTAGACTGAATTAATATAATACTTCCATAATTATTTCCCTGATTTTATCCTTCTTTTCTACAGTCTGTTTTCAATACAATATAGTGCTCTTTAAAAAATATTTCGAAATAATGATAGATTCACAGAAACTTACCAAAATATATATACAGGAGGCTCCATGTACCAGGTGCAGATGGTTACTTCTTATGTAACTACAGTTTATAAAATTCTCTCAAAACCAGAAGGTAAATGTTGGTTTTATCCACAAAACTTATTCATCAGTTTTAAATGAACAGAGTGCTTCTTTTAAAATATAAATTAGATGGGGTTTTGCCCAGATCTTGCTTTTTCACAATGGTCTGCTCTAATCTTTTTATTTTAAACCATAAACTGTTCTGCAAGCTGATAATCCTTCTTACCTTATAATATTTCTCCATAGTAGATGAAATCTTTTAATATACTGTACTTGTGTATTAATGTTTATCTTCTATCTTCTTGTACTAGACTATAAACCTGATGAGCCGGAATATTTTTGGTTTTGTGCAATGATACATTCCAGGGACTTAGAATAATACTTGTTCTAGACAAAAATATTTGAAAGAATAATTACACACTTAAAGCGGGGGCTTTTGTTTTTGTCTTTATCTCTGTTTGTTATGAAAAACCTGTTCTTTCTCCCTGAAGTATATTTTATATAAACCTTTTGTGTTTATTAGTTCATTAAATACTGTGTTATCATTAAGTCCAGTGTTATCATTTCTTCCCAGCTCCACATTCATGATGTCTTGTCGAAGGCTTGAAGTGGCCATGATGGGGATATTTATAAGAGCTAAATCAGCAAACACGTCAAGTCAGCACTCTATATCCTCAGTAATTGTTAAACATTTGCAAGCACAACACTGAATCTGGCCAGTCAATTCAGCCATCAGTTAAAATTCTTAATTAAAATTGTTTTCCTTATCAATTTTGTGATACTGTATAGATGAGTGGCTCAAATAAAAGTATATATTTCCCTAATGAAATTCTCATTCAACACAGTGTGTATACAATATATGTTATTTCACAGGCTTTTAGGCCAGTATCCAGATGCCTTCAGTTTGTCAACAAAATTCTCAGATATTTTATTTATCCAAGATTCTCTCCTACGAATATCTTGTTGTCTAAGACATTGCAGCAGAGGCACACATCAAGAAGTTGAGTATAGGTAGATGAAGAAGGGAAGAAATAAGAGCAAATGCATAAAAGTGTTTTCAGGATTAGTTGTTTAAGAGCGTTATCAGCAAATAATAAATATTAAAAGGAGAAAGGAAATTTTCTTCACAGTCTCAAATCAGCAGTTATTCGGGTATTAAATATTTGTCTTTCTGGGAAAATGGCCATAGCTATTGCAGTGCCTGTAGCCTTTTCTCTATGATATTATGGCCATTGCCTTATAAGTTAATAGTAATCCCGAGAAATTTTCAAGAATATGTGGAGAAGAAACATGCACTGTAACAGCTCATATCTCTTCTCTATGTAGTTGTATACCAGAATATTCTTCTCAGGATGTTCTTTTAAAATACACAAGTATAGGTTTCCACTAGTGCTACACTGGACTCTTTACTTTTAACAAGTTACACTTTTTTTTCAGTCTCTTGGTGCTTTTACTGTAATTTTCATTAAAAGAGATGTGAACTTCTGTCTCCTGATGACTAGTTCTCCAAATATCTTATTTTATATTGCCATAGGTGTTTCTTTTCTGCTACTGAATAGCGCTTAAGTAGAGCATCTTCTGTATCACCTGAGGAATTGCTTTAAAAGCAATATCAATTTCTGGATTTTCAAAATACCATTTTTGGCCATTGTGACTGGAGTGAGAGTTCATAAATTTTTAAATAAAATGTTCTAATACGATTTTATTTCGTGGATTGAATCTAATTGAGCAATAACCAGACTACACACACACACATGCATAGGAAAATTCAGCAGGGACTAATTGCTGATTAATTCTCAGTTTCTTGGTGTATCTTTTAGAGAATCAGATCTGTGGTTAATTCAACCTTAGCTGAATATGAGAATCATATGAGAATCTTTTTTAAAAATCCCGGTCTTTGAGATCCATCCCAGACCAATGTACTGTTTATCACAATGTTTTGGGCCCAGGCATCAGTATATTTTAAAAGTTACACAGGTGATTGTAAGTTGGATCTAGGTTTGAGTACTACTGGATTAGACACAAAACTGTTTTGGTTGGAGAAAGATAAAACTTTTTATTGATGTTCAGTTGCTAAGTTGTGCCCTACTCTTTTGGACCCCTTGGACTGCAGCACACCAGGCTTCCCTGTCTTTCTCTGTCTCCCGAAGTTGGCTCAAACTCATATCCATTGAGTTGGTGGTGCCATCCAACCATCTCATCCTCTGTTGCCCCCTTTTCCACCTGCCTTCAATCTTTCCCAGTTTCAGAGTCTTTTCCAGTGATCTGGCTCTTTACATCGGGTGGCCAAAGGATTGGAGCTTCAGCTTCAGCATCAGTCCTTTCAATGAATATTCAGGGTTGATTTCCTTCAGGATTGACTGGTTTGATCTCCTTGCTTTTCCAGTACCACAGCTCATAAGCATCAATTCTTCCTCACTGAACCTTCTTTATGGTCCAACTCTCAAATCTGTACATGACCACTGGAAAAACCATCGCTTTTGACTATATGGACCTTCATCAGCAAAGTGATGTCTGTTTTTTAGTGATCTATCTAGGTTTGTCATAACTTCTCTTTCAAGGAGCAAGTGTCTTTTAATTTCATGGCTGTAGTCACTGTCTACAGTCTAGCAATCACTGTCTAGCAGTGATTTCAGAGACCCCAAAAATAAAATCTGCCACTCTTTCCATTTTTTCTCCATCTATTTGGCATGAAGTGATGGGACTGAATGCGATGATCTTAGTTTTTTGAATGTTGAGTTTTAAGCCAGCTGTTTCACTCTCCTTTTTCACCTTCAACAAGAGACTCTTTAGTTCCACTTCACTTTCTGCCATAAGAGTGGTGTCATCTGCATATCTGAGGTTATTGATATTTCTCCCAGCTATCTTGATTCCAGCTTGTGCTTCATCGAGCCTGGCATTTCTCATGATGTACTCTGTGTATAAGTTAAATAAGCAGAGGGACAATATACAGCCTTGATGTACTCCTTTCCCAGTTTTGAACCAGTCTGTTGTTCTATGTCAGGTTGTAACTTTCACTTCTTGACCTGCATATAGTTTTCTTAGGAGGCAGGTAAGGTAGTCTGGTATTCTCATCTCTTTAAGACTTTTCCAGTTTGTCATGATCCATACAATCAAGGGCTTAGCGTTGTTAATGAAGTTGAAGTAGGTGTTTCTGAAATTCTCCTGCTTTTACTCTGATCCAGCAGATATTGGCAATTTGATTTCTGGTTCCTCTGCCTTTTCTAAATCCAGCTTGTACATCTGGAAGTTCTTGGTTCATGTACTGTTGAAGGCTAGTTTGAAGAATTTTGAGCATTACATTCTTAGCATATGAAAAGAGCACAATTGTATGGTAGTTTGAGCCTTCTTTGGCATTGCATTTCTTTGTGAGTGGAATGAAAACTGACCTTTTCCAGTCCTGTGGCCCTGGCTGACTTTTCTAAATTTGTTGCCATATTGAGTGCAGCACTTTAACAGCATCATCTTTGACAATTTGAAATAGTTCAGCTGGAGTTCCATCACCTCCACTAGGTTTGTTCATAGTAATGCTTCATAGGGCCACTTGACTTCACACTCCAGGATGTCTGATTCTTTTGCTAATTTTAAATACCATATGTTGCTAAGGGAAATGTTAATTATCACATGTAATTTTGTACCATTTACAGATAGTCCTCAATTTATGGTGAATTAACTTATTGCTTTTTTGATTT
Source organism: Dama dama (assembly GCF_033118175.1). NCBI lineage: Eukaryota > Metazoa > Chordata > Mammalia > Artiodactyla > Cervidae > Dama > Dama dama. The sequence continues at coordinate 21,788,133 of NC_083698.1, read as the reverse complement.
TATGGTGGTTCAAAAGAAATATATACTCAATAGAAATCCTACTTTGAATTTTGGATTGTGATCTTTTCCCAGGCTAGTCACATGCAGCACGTTACTCACTCATGATGCTGGGCAGTAATAGTGAGCTGCCGCTCCCAGTCAGTTGCAGGATTGCAAGGGTTAACAACCCACATACTTATCACCATTATCTACCCATATAATTGTTCGGTTTTTCACTTTCGGTACAGTATTCATTGGAAGGACTGATGCTGAAGGTAAAACTCCAGTGCTTTGACCACTTGATGTGAAGAGCCGATTCGTTGGAAAAGACCCTGTTACTGGGAAAGATGGAGGGCAGGAGGAGAAGGGGATGACAGAGGATGAGATGATTGGATGGCATCATTGACTCAATGTTTATGAGTTTGAGCAAACTCTGGGAGACAGTGAAGGACAGGGAAGCCTGGTGTGCTATAGTTCATGGGGTTGCAAAGTCAGACACGACTGAGCAACTGAACCACAGTAACAGTATTCAACAAATTGCTTGAGATATTCCACATGAGATCCACCTAACCTTCCAGTTGGCACTATTGGTATTGGTAAAGAATTCACCTGCCAATGTAGGAGACACATGAGGCGCGGGTTTCATCCCTGGGTCATGAAGATTCCCTGGAGAAGGAAATGGCAACCCACTCCAGTTATTCTTTTCTGGGAAATCCTATGGACAGAGGAGCCTGCCGGGCTGCAGTTCATGGGGCCTCAAAGAGTCAGACATGAATAGCATATGAATGCACATTCCACACCTTATTTTAAAATTGGCTTTGTATTGGATGATTTTGCTGAATCATAAAATCATTAATGTACATGTTCTGAGCACATTTCCTTTGGGCTAGGCCATGCTGTGGTGTTTGTTTAGATATTAGGTGTATTAAATATGTTTTCAAGTTATGGTATTTGTAGCTTATGTTGGGCTTATTAGAACATTACCCCATCAAAATTACAAATATCTGTGCTAGTATGTTATACACATGAATGCTAACTCAGTACCTATATTAGAAAAGTATGTCTAAAGTGTGTCTCTCTTTACACAGTTGCAGCTATGCAACCCTACTATTACAGGGTTAAAACAGCCACTGCAAAGATGCTTCTGACTGGGCACAGGGAAGATTTCTAAGCCACAAATCTTCTTTATGATAAGGGGAACAACCTCTGATAAGTCTAGATTTTGAAGGAAACTTTTGAAAACACTGAGTTGAGATAACTAAAAGATGGTTTTTCCATAGTCCCATGTAACATGAAGATTAAAGGCATTGGTAGCCTCTTTCAGGTTATCAAAGCTTTTATTTTTCCCTGAAAACCCCATGTCCTCACTGAAGTAGGGACCCATGGCATTGTCCAGTTTGGCAAATAAAGGACAAGATTATTAATTTATTATAAGTTCTTTAAAACTTGTTATTTATAAAAAGTGCAAATGAATTTCACAAGTTGAGTAGTCATGTTGTTAACCAGTGGAATATGATTATCTTCTTTTATTAGCTATGACTATTATTTGGATGGTAAAACTATGGACTGTCCCGTGTCCCCAGGAGAGACACTGGGGACTTGTCTTTCCAAAAGGCAGGTAGAGGCTGCCTTTGGGTCCTAGATCCAAGATCAGTAGATGGGTCCAACCCAGGTTCCTTTCAAATTACTCCTTCGCTCTGGGTCTCAGATCGTGTGAAGACTTTGCGTGTGCCCTTTAAGGCGAGCGTGTCTGCTTCCTACCATCCTTCCGTTCTCTTGATTACCAGTCCCACCCATCTTCAACACCAGATGTTCTGGGGACTTGTCTCTCGAGTGCAAGTCTTCCAGGTTGTGCCTTCCAGTTTGTGGGTCTTTACCATACCACATTTCTGTCCCTTCTATAGTCTCGTGGCTTCTTTATATCTATGGTTTTATAAGATCTTTTCTGCAGTCTTTAGGTTGTTCTCATTGCTGTTTGCTCTGTAAAGAGTTGTTATTTTGGTGTGCCATGGGAGGAGATAAACTTAGAATGTTTCTACTCCACTATCTTGGCCCCTCCTGTTATAATTGTTGTATACATAGATGATATATTCTTTGTCTGTTAAGTCAGTAAAAAAAAAAGACTATTTTCTTGTACTAGAAAGATAAGTAATATAATTTTCTGAACTAACAAATGTCATGGACTCCAAAGGAGAAGACCTGGCTATAATGGAAAATTCTATTACTTCTTTTTCTATCATAAAGAGACCAGATTTATGTTATATAAAAGAGTTTGAATCACTATTTTAATCTCTTTTATTTATGAGACTTTGAATAATAATAGCTTCTTTAACCTTGATTTTGTATGTGTTATGTGGGGAGAAAGTTTGATTAAGTAGTAAGGTATTTTGAGTTTTAAATAATTTAAGATAAAGCACTTTGCAATCTCCAAAACACTCTACACATAAAAACTTTAATTCATAGTGTTCATAGTATTCAGAGCATAAGGCAGGTATAGATTTTAAGAGAATTATTATGAGGAGTTCCACACAGGGCAAATTGTTGTCTGCTATAGTTCAAGGTGACCCTGAGAGCTTTGCGGACAAGGTGTCAGATAAATATGGGATACACTATCCTTGAACTTCATCTGATATTGAAGGGGATGCGGGGTAAAAAGAACATCATGAAGAAAGGAGGGGCTCTGAAATCATGAGTTGCCTTGGGAGTTATGTGTCTGTATATTGTTGACAGGGAAGGCACAGAAAATAATTATTTGTAGGTAGCTGTAGATCATATTTTGACACATCTGTGATGCCAATAGGAGAAGCTTGTACTTCAGTTCAAAGGCAAAAGGAAGCATTGAAATATGGTGATATGTTTGAAGTCTGTTTAGGATGGAACAGGAAAGGAAGAGGAATTTATTGAATACTTGACACTTTGCTATACACAGTGTTTCCAGGCCTGTGTCATTATTACAATTTTAAGTATTAGAAAACTGAGCTACAAAGAGGTTAAATATATATACCCAGGGACATTCAGCCAAGAGTTCTGGAGCCAAGACTCAAATCCAAATTTATCTGCCTTTAAATCTTTCTAAGACTCCATGGGACCTTTGCAATTAATCTGACAAATGCACGTTGAGTTTTTTTGAAATAAGGAAGCAAAGAGGCAGTGAAATCACAAAGGAAGCTCATTTGAGATGCAACAGATACCTAAAGAGATATGAAATGTTCTATTTTTCAGCTGTGTTTTATAGGACCTTTTAGTTTGATTCTTTTATTTTCTTAACATTGCCAAATACTGATCACTTTATTTTTATGTCAGAATTATGTAAAAAGATTTAAATTTTCCTTGAAAATCATGTACACATTCAGAATGTTACTAGCTGTACATTTCTAAAATGTAACTAGTTTAGCTCTCATGGCATTAGATATTCTGTGACTCAGCCAAACTTCAGAGGATTCACAGAGACTGAACCCTTTAAAAGACTTCTGGAACAACTCATGCACTAGAGCAGGTGCTAGAAAGACAAGCCAAAATCTCCTCTATCAATTCCCAGGTAGATTTCCTCCATTCAAGCATACATCAAAGGTATTTGCTGAACAAAATTACCCCTGCTTTTAGACTTGGTACCACCTTGCTTTTTAGATCACGCTAGGAGTGATGGAAAAGACCACCTAAAATGAACCCATTCTCTTTGTTGTGGTTATTAACATTAAACTACTTCCTCGTAGGATGGATATGCTAGTCAAAAGGCAGCAATTGGTATCCAGTGTTCTTCTCCAAGTTTCCTTTCCTGGTAGTCAGGGCAAGCTTTGATGACTCTGGAATTAGTCCTGTATTTCAGAATTGCCTCAAGTCACGATCCTCCTTGGCTTTGTAAGATACTTAGTATTTTGTGCTGAGCATCTATGCTGATTCCTTATTCCAAGGGTTAAACCAGCTGTTTGAATCTGGTTGCCCAATATTTCAGTTGTCAATCTCTTTGGAAGCTGGACCTTTGTCCCATTACAAATCCGTATTAACTGTGAATTGATCTCCCAGTTCACAGCTGCCTGCCTGTTTGGCTTCCTGCCTAGATTTCTCAGCCCAGAATCTGTCACTGTGCTCTCATACTTGAAGCTCTAATATTAGCTGAACTACGACTGAAATTATGTCTTTCACTCAGCTACTATCTGTTCATCTAGGCATCACTTCTTTGGTATGTCTTCTGCTAGAGGGTAGGGTGAATATACTTAGGCAGCCTTTCGTCTCTTTGCTGCTCCATTTATTTTGTTTGTTTGTTTTTGTTTTCTGGAGGTGCCATGTGGCTTGTGGGATCTTAGTTCCCTGGCCACGTATAGAACTCATGCTCCTTGCAGTTTAAGCTAGTGTTCCAACCACTGGACCACTAGGGAATTCCTGCCCAGTATTGTTTTAGACAGACATGATTCAGAGTTGATATAAGTGAAAAGTTAGCAATGTTTATGATTATAGGCAATAGTGTGAAATCCATAAAAGCAACTGATATACAAAATAAGTTAATATGTAATTCTCCTATAAAGGCACACAGCAGTAAGTATTTCACAGTCTAGCACAATTTGGAAATCCAAGCAGATGTGTAGACAATTTACATAAGGCGATTCTGTGTAAAAAGCATGAGGCCAAGGCAAGCCATCTGGAATGCTTTGATGTTCCATACCAAAATCTCCACCTATAGAAGGTTGGCTAGAAAGTCAAGACCTCAGTCTTTGAAAGATTGGACCCAAGAGGAGTTCCTGGGACATGAATAGAAGAGCAAGATAAGGCTGCAGGTTCTAAACTAGATTATGGAGTGGGGATTAGATTGTGGGTAAACTTCAGATGTCAAGACGTTAAAAATGGAACTTGAGAATTGGGAGAGGAGTACAAGTTTTGTTGATGGTGATTCATCTGAATATGAATCAGAGCTTCTTAAATTGTCCCAGACCCTGATCATCACTGAGCCTCAGATCATGGAAAATGCAGTCATGGAAATAGAGATTTTGGTTTTTAATTCATTAGTTTATTCTTAGTGGTCTCCCTCTAAAACTATTCCAACGTGAATTATGACCAGAAAACTGTTAAAAAGTGACAAGAACAAATCTGAAGGCTGTTGTCATCTCTTGGGGCATTTATAAATGATTACTGAATGTGTTTTTCATTCCTATGCATGCTTAAAATGAAAAGCCCATCTTCAGGTGGTATCTCTAAAGTTCTCTGTAAGGCCTGTGTATCAAAAACCAACTTTTTCTTTTTTCCCTTCAATTTTATTATGGAGCCAAGCTGTGGTTAAAATAGTCCACTGGGATATATTCTATTAGGATTTTTCTAGTTTTTACACATATGGATATGTGTATGTCTGTATATGTGTATGTCTCTGTAGGTAGGTATAGAAATTATACACCTAAATCTATAAGCAAGAGGAAGTAAAAGGTTTTGTCCTAACTTAGACTAGTGCCTTATTATCTACAGAGAAGGATTTGAGAATAAAGAATCAGCTTTTTATTCTCTTTAATATTGCACCTGGTCTCTGAAATAGTATAAGTTTCTGCCAAGGTGCATGTCAAAGCAATTACTGTAGTTTGTTGTATTTTAGGAATAGCTCTGATCATTTCAATCCAAATATTTATTGCAATTCTATTGTCTCAGCTTTGTAATAAATTGAATGTTGTGCAAAAATAAAAATGTTCATTTTCTTCTCTAGGGTCACCTACAATCTAACAAGGTACACAATAAAACAATTTAACCTGAAGCACAGTATGGAAATTGCTAGCAAAATATATAATGAAAAAAATTATTTACAGAAAGCTGCACAGATGTTAAGCACGTTATGGTACACACACAAACACTCACAACCAGAGAATCTCAGCCAAAAGACAAACAATCCACTTATAAATGGCCCAAAGTCTTGAAGAGACATTTCTTCAAAGAAGATATTCAGATGGCCAATAAGCACATGAAAAGATGCTGAAGATCATTAGTCTTTAGTAAATGACTACTCCAGTACAAACCGTAATCATTTTATCCATAGGATGACTACAGTCAAAAAACTAAAAAATAACAACGATTGACAAAGATACAGAAAAATTGGAACCCTCTTTCGTTGCTGGTAGGTGTGTAAAATAGTACAGCCCTGTGAAAATCTGTTCGGCAATTCCTCAAAACGTTAAACATAGAATTACCATATGACCCAGCAATTCTCCTCTTAGGCAAAGAACTGAAGCATATATTTGAATAAAAACATGTATATGTGAATGTTTGTAGCATTTTTATTCATGGAAAAAACTCAAATGTGTATTAGCTGATGAATAAAAAATAAACTGTGGTATATTCATAAAATGTAATATTTTTAGCTGTAAAGAGGAATGAAGTACTGACACATGCTACAATGTACATCAACCTTAAAGCCTTTATGCTAAATGGAAGAAGTCAAACACAAAGACAATGCCTTATATGATTCCTTTTGTATGAAATGTCTAGAATATGGGTTTCTTTTTTGACATGAAGAAAATATTCTGGAAGTAGACAGTGGTGGTTGCTCCACAGTGACTTGTATACTTTAAAATGGTTAAAGTGGTAAGTTTATGTTCTGTGAATTTTATCACAGTAAAAATGTACAGTCGCATACACTTACAACTAAACACTCTTTGCAATATGAAGAAAGTTATAAATTCCAAATAAAAGTATGAAGTGAAGTGAAGTGAAGTGAAGTGAAGTTGCTCAGTCGTGTCTGACTCTTTGTGACCCCATGAACTGTAGCCTACCAGGCTCCTTGGTCCATGGGATTTTTCCAGGCAAGAGTACTGGAGTGGGTCGCCATTTCCTTCTCCAGGGGATCTTCCTGACCCTGGGATCGAACCTGGGCCTCCCACATTGTACGCAGACGCTTTACTGTCTGAGCTACCAGGGAAGCCCCAAATAAAAGTGTAATTTGTGAAATATAGGCATGATGCACTTAATGGGCATCTAAGAGTGAATTTTCTAAGAGTTTTTCAAAAGCTTATTTGTAAATTAGTTTTTTTGGGAATTGGAAAATGTTTTATGGTGATTCAAATATAACTGAGTTTTGAGGGTAGGCAGGAAGGATTATATTCAAGTGCTGGGAAATAGTATCCACTCCCTATCCCCTAATAGGAAACTTAAAATCTGCTTATTTCCCACATTTTAGTTTCAAGTTCATTTTATCATTGTTATTTAAACTTGATTGAATATTTAAAAGACAATGATATTTGTAGTGTAATTTTCTTCTTTAAATATATTGTAATTCTGAGATTTCTTGATCAAAATTATATTTTGACATGATAACATTATGTTAGCAGATTGACTACATACATTTTTATTGCATTTATATATAATTTTTAAACTCATAATTGTGATCTTCATGACATGATTTCCTGTGTTAATTCAATTCTTTTTTTTATCATCTTAATATGATGAAACTCCTGAAAAGTATAAAAATTTTGGAAAATCATAATTTAAAATACTTTTGATAACATATCTAAACTCTTTTCTTAATTGACAAAAAGTAATTTGAGCCTTATGGATATTTAGAAAATTCTCTCTTGCAAAATAATAAGATGTGTAGTTTGCCTCTGAATGGATCCTATTTTTCTTATCTATCCAGCAGGGCTATTTTTAGTTAATGGAGTGATATATGGAAAATGCACTATGTATGGTAAAGAATAGCTAGGTTTTCTGTTTTTTTAAAACTATGTCATTCACTTAAATGTTATAAAGAAAAGAAAGGGGAAAAACATGCTACTGATTCATTATTTGCATATTAATTCATATAGTAATAGACAGTGGCCCCATTCTTGGACAGAACATGTTTTCTTCTGTTTCTTTTATTTTATTTTATTTTTTGCCACACACACAACTTACTGGATTTTAGTTCCCTGACTGGGGATTGAACCTGCGCACAACAGTGAAAGCGCAGAGCCCAAACCCCTGGACCACTAGAAAAATTCCCATTTCTTTCTTTGTGTGTATGTGTGTGATTGCCTTTTTCAATTATATATCCCTTCAACAATGATAAAGAATGTTTTGCATATTTATCTTAAAATTTACTATCTGGTGGTATTTATTTATATTTTAAGAAGTCTTTGTTTCTGAACTGGGTTATGCAAGCGTACTAGCAGATATAAACAATGTGTTTTCTATTTCTTATAGATTCTACAAAGAAATTAAAAGATGTTCTTGAAGAATTCCATGGTAATGGTGTGCTTGCAAAGTATAATCCTGAAGGGGTAAAGCCTTTTTTTCTTTATTTAAGTTTCATATAGATGTTTGGAGTAGGGATTTCTTAACGAAGAGTTCTTGGAAATGTATATTCATATCCAAAATGAAATTCATAATGAGATGCTATTCTGGAACATACATTAAATGGTATACTGCTTATTTTCATCCCAAAATGTTTTGCTAATGAAAATAGCATTTCTATATTGTATGCTTGGAAGTGTATAGATTATCTCTAATATATGCTAGGTTCTTTTCCTAAAAGTCAGGAAACACTTTTAGGTAGAAAAAGAGAGAAAGTGTGCCTCACTCTCTCTAAGACCTACTTAATGTTAACTCGGCATTGGGGCTGGAAGTGGTACCTTGACTGAAGGAAAATTCTGTGATGGATATAAGTGATCTGTTACTTTAAAGAGCAAGCCTTGATACAAAGAGAGGAATTTATTCTACTTATCTTGTTTTTGTCTGGTACCAGTAAGCTTTTGAGTCCCTGAAATTCTTTCCCTATAAAAACTTGATGTATTGTCTAATTGCTTTGAAACTCCTTTCTTGAATGAATGCCTGTCCCTTCCTAATTATTTGTTAATAACCTTTTCTTTTATGTTAGTTGAGAAATGTTACATATTAGATGTTTGATCATCATTGCTGTAAGTTCTTTGGTAGCTTTACCAAGTGATAGTTGGGTTTTATGGGAGTTAAAACAAACTGCCCAGAACTCTTTTACCTGGATATATTATCTAGGTATTTAGACAGCTTTGTTTGCTGATTAAAATGTGATTTGGTTTGTGTTATCATTGTTTTTGTGGTTTTGAATGTTTACAAAATGACAGTTCTTGGCTATCCTTAATATTTTACTTCTCTGGGATTTATAGAACTAATGGTTTAGTCAAAACGCAGTCTTTAAATTCTGACCTCATTTTAGTATTTTCAATACTTACTATTTTTATTACAATAATTACTCTTTTTCCTTTTATATTTTTATGCTGTCTGCATTCCAATACATAACTATATCTTTTAAAACTTTTTAATCTGAGATTCATTTTGTTTTTTTTTTAAATATAGTTAATGTTTAGTGCCTACAAACGATGCAGAAAATAGACAACTTAAAGCCACTTCTATTTGCCTATATGGAAAAAATCACATATTTGCCCTCATTCTGCTCAGATTTTATTTTCCTAGATGCTTTAGAGAGAGAGAAAAAAAATGTTGGTAGATAAATTTGTAGAAGTGAAAATCTCAAAGACAAAGAAAGCAGAGTTGAAAAGGTAAAAATGACAGCTTATTGAATTGTTATAAGACCTCCAAAATTCAGTAATTATTTACATTCTCAAACATAGTTGAAAACCTGCATGTACCTATTTACGTACAGAGAGAAAACCAGTTTTTTCTCCCTGCAGATAGTTGTCATCTATAAATTCATGTGGAATGTGGGCTTGTTTGCAAATAGACTGTTTGCTTCAATTATTTCTTATTTAAAGGACGCTCAGGACTTAATCTGACTGATAAATGGATTTATTGAGGTAATTACTAGATTTGTTATTAGACACGTATGATGTCAGCCTTCTCAATAATGTAATACCTCTCCATAAATGCACAGATTTGCTCTTGAAATGCATTATTAAAATAATGAACAGTTGAAAAACAAAAAGTTAGATCTTATTAAGACTCAAAAGTATCTCTAATTTGAGTAAAACCTCTCTCAAATTTTAAAGTTGATGGGAGGGGAATTTTCCCTTCAGGAGAAAAATTTAAAGTTTTTATGAGTCTTTTAAATACTAGTATGTATTTTATAAAAATCAATAGGAAATATTTAGAAATTTCAATGTTTAGATTTGAAATTTCAAAGTCTAAAGAGTCTGTTTGGTGCATACCTTCATCAAGTTTATAAAAGTTTACTTAAATAGTAGGAAATAATTCATACTGTCAACTCACATGTAAAAATATTACTCTCTATTGATTGGTCAAGTTGAGCTCAGAGTAGACATAGTTGAGTACCTAATTAATGTTCAGCTATACAAGAAAAACTAGGAAAGCAATTAATCTAGTCATGCTTTATAGTAAATGACTAATACTTTGTTTTCTAAAATAGACATAGTCTGCATCATCCATGGAAAGTGTTACTTCAAAGAGACTACAACCTAAATATCTCTCAAATAATTTTCTCCTTTACAAAGTAAAGCTCCTTAAAGGGTAGACGTATTATTTTTGTTTTCACTTACTTGAACTACTGAATTATAAAAACTGTATATACAAACATTCCAATGAAAATGTGACCTGTTTTAGTCTATGTGAACAGAGAATATTAAGTGTAATATATGGATGAATCATTTATTTTTAATTCCTATGAGGAAATAAATGATATAATCATAAAATATATGTTTAAACAATGGCTTTAAAGATGTTTTAAGCATAAAAGCTTGAGGAAGGTCTTGAGATAACCAAATATGATTGTAAATAAAGAAACTGATTTTAAGAAAAGTAAAATGCTTTTCCCAAGATGTACCATCTAGGTTTGTGACAATAGCGATAATTAAAATCTAGATCTGTGTAATCCCAGTTTAAGATATTTCCTGTTTACTTAATTGATGAGGCTATTAGAATGAGAGGGAAAACCAAGGGATATGAGAAGGACGAGGGGAAGGAAAACATTTTTCATACGCATTGAATGGTATTACTTATGTATGAGCATGGCCTGTTCCATTGCACCCAATTATTACTAACTCATACCCAGCAAGGTAAGAGATGCCTATTAGTTTCACCTAATTTTATGTGAGCAATGTAAAGCCTATCATTATAGGTAGATTGTAATGGCCATCCATTCTTAGTGAGAAGGTTCATAGTAAACCAGTCAGAACATCGCAGATATAATAGATTCATGAGAGTAGTAGAATTTTGTAATATGAGAATCAGTTTGTCATTGAAAATGTAAATATTTTCCCCTGGATTTCAAATTCCATATCAAACTGTTTTGTTGGCTTCTAAAACAATGGGAAGAAATTAAGTAGTGGCATATATAGAGAGAAATTAAATATCTACCTTTAAAGAGATGGAGAGAAGCTAGGCATGTTATTCTAACAGGAGGAATCATTAGAAGTGGGGAATAAGTATAATCAAATATACCTTTATATATTCTATTATATTTTCATATTCTTCTCTGGAAGGCTTCCATTATATTGTATGTGTTATTCATTATATTTACCCTATGTCAATTAGAACTGTTTGCTTATTACATTCTAAGATTGATCTATTCAATGAGTCTCAGGTTTTAGCTGGCATCAGAATCACCTGGGTTCTTCTTAAAATAGTTTGCTGCCTCTCCACTTTAGTTTCTGGAACAGAGTTCAAAAATTTATCAGTTTCCCAGCTGATGCTGAAGCTATTTCGGAACCCCATTTTGAGACCCATGCATCTAAAGTGTGTTTTCAGATCAATCTGTAAACTTGACTTTATCAGCAATATGAGGTGATGAGTATAAATTATCTGACATTAACACATGTATTCTTTCTTTCCTTGCATTCACAGAAACAAGACATTCTTAATCAAGTAAGACATTTTCTTTTCTATTAAAATCTGTCTTTTCTTTCTTTATTCTGATGTGAGCTATGAATTTCTCATCCTTGTCTCTGAGCTATACTTCTGTACCAGTGAGATTCATATATAAGATTAACTGTAATACTTATAAAGATAAAAGTGACTGATTTGTGTTCAAGTTAAAGACTCAAATAGAGAAACTATACCTCAATAGAATCAAAAAGGGTCCAAAGTGCAGCGTTCAGTTTTGTAGACTCTTGAGCTTACTTTTTCTAATTTCAACAAAACATCATCAGGCTCTGGTAAAAAGATTTATTTAATGAAAGTCTTAAATTATTAATCTATGATGAGAGATTTAACAATAGGATTTAAATGCAATTGATAAGAACTTTTGATTGGTCTACAGTGCTACTAGCATATGTGAGGAAAATATGAGTGAAAAGCTCTTGAGTTTCACCCTCCTAGGAAAAAGAGTAAACCCATCTGTGCTTTCAACCACTCTCTCCTAGTCATGTCCATTTTGTAAAGCAGGTTTTAGGTCCATAGTTAAGTTGGATACATAGAATTATAATACATTGTCGAGTTCTCTGAATGGATGTTTATATCCCAGTAGGAATGTGTGCATGTGATATTACTATTAATAAAATGCATGAGCTGTCTAAAACCATATTGTCTCCCTTGGACCGACTAGGTATGTATTAGCTGCTTCTTTTTTTATTAATATATATATATATATTTTATTGAAGTGTAGTTGACTTATAATGTGTCAGGTACACAATTCAGTTATACATATGCACATATATTACATTTCAGATGATGACCACTATAGATTATTACAAGATATTGACTATAGTTCCCTGTGATATACATTAAACCTTTTTTGCTTGTTGTGTATCTGTTGTTTTAAATTAGAAATCTAGCATTCTATTCATACTAAGTCAAACAAATGGAACCAAAATGTAATAAAAATTTTAGCTAGGAAAAAATTCATGTTTTCTAAATTATATATATTATACATAATACACAAAAGCAAAGGCTTTTTTCTATGCTTGATAAAGGCTTAGAAAGAACATCAAGAAAAGAAGAGATAGAGAAATTGGAAAACATAAACTAAATGAAATGGAAGCATTGAGTATGAAATAGAAAAGGTGAAACAAGCTAGATAAAAGGTCATCATGTAGTCCAGTTGCTTTTAAATATGGCTACTCATTAGAAATACTATCTAGAGTTTTGGAGAAAAATGTACTAACTGCTTCTTATTCACTAGTTTCCCTGTTGTTTCAATGACAGCATGCCCAGTAGTTTCATCCCTGACATGTCCCAGTATGATTGATTACATCAGAATGAACTTGACTGACTTTGACGCTGGTCCTACCTATTATAATCGCCTAGGTTGCAACACAGCTGAAATGGAAATTCGTTGCTGGTGATAGTTGTTACTAGCCCCTTTCAGACCTGACCTCTGAGGAAACCTACTAGCTCCCCCAAAGGCAGTTTCCACGAGGTTCATGTTACTAGACGGCAACTCCCATGGACAGAGGAGCCTTGCGGGCAACATTTCATGGGGTTGCGAAAGCGTCTGACGTGATTTAGTGACTAAACAACAACAACCCCTTCAGAATAAACAGTTGTTTTGTGAAGCAGGCTCTAGCTTCTGAAGGGCATTTGTTGTGTATTTTGGTTCACAAACACACCATTCCACACAAGCTGCCTTCCCGCCCCAGGCTGTCTGAAAGCTGTTGGCAGAGGAGCCTGCCTCTGCATGGGGTCAGCCTCGTGAGCTGCTTGCTTTCTCTTCCTCGTTCAGTCTTTGTTCTGTGTGCAGTTTAGCAGGGAAGCCGTTTCAGTTGCAGAGTATAAACAACGTGGAAAGCTGAGGGTAGCCTAAGGGAAAAAGCAGTGTGAGGCATGCGTACTTATTGCTCCCCGTGTGTTTTTTGTCTATTGTGTCCTGTGAGTGTAAGATGCTCTTTTTACATTTCCTGTCAGTAGATGATTCTTGGCCCAAGGCTGAGCTAACTTTTTATAGCTCCCTGGGTATACCTTAGCTCTGTACTCAGTACTCTGTACTGGGTTTATGCTAATGTGCCTACCCTTTATATTCAGACAAGTGAGTTGCCTCAATCCCTTAATAAGAAACCTGGGAATTCAGAACCTACATTTTGTAGTGCTGCTGCCTAATGTATATTTTAAATGTCTTTAGAAAGGATATTGATGCTGTTATAATTAGTAGCAAAGATAAACACCCTTCTATTTTAAGCTGTAATTGTCCTCCCAGAATCAAATTCAACCTTTGCCATTAAAGAAACCTCCTTGAAAGTATAATAGAGAAAATACAGTCTTGGGAATCCAACTGAACCGAGTTCAAATTCCATGTCTGCCACATACAAGCAGGTCTTCGACTAGTTGCTTCATCTCTCCCGGCCTCAGTTTGTTCACCTATCCAATGAAGAGAGTATTGCCTCAGCTTAGTTGTTGAAAGGGTTAAATTCTAAAGTAGACGTAAAATACTTAGCCCTGTGTCTGTGACAGGTGTTCCACTGATGTTCTGAGGCAGTGGTTGTTGGTCACACTGTAGGGAGGAACAGGCTTTCAAATGAAAGTTCTGGAGAACATATAAAAGATAAAACCAAGAATATCTGAGATATTCCAACCATTCCTAGAACCTCAATTTTCTCAGAGCCTCGGTGTTTCTCATCCAAAAAGTTAGGAGGTATAACACAGTGACTCTGATGTCTTTTTCCATCGTTCAATTGATTTCCTTCTAAGGTGTGAGTGGAGGACAAGTCGTGTGATTTGCTTCCCCCACCAAGCCTCGTTGCGATCTAGAATGCTGTCCTGGTGGTAGAGTTAGGGAGTCTGTTGTCCCCCACCCCCCACAACTGCATAAATGCCAGGACAATTAGTTAGCAAGGAATGGATGTAACATGTTTACCAATGTTTCTGCTTCACTTCTACCCTATTGCTATCAACACATTTTCAGTCATCTTCCTTCTCTTATCAAACTTGTAGCGAGAACACAGTTTTGAAAACATACCATGAGATGGAAGAATAAAATGCCTACTATCATCCTGTCATTAACCTGATTTTGATTATGTATTACTTATTGTTGAAATACTTTGTAACTTTTATTTCAACATGTGGCCTCAGTATTTATGCCCTTGATACTCCGAGAACTGCTCTCACATAGAATGGACCATGTCCAAAAATTTGAGAAAATATTTGCATAGCTCCTTGTGAGATTAATTAGTTATGCCATAATTAAACAAATCAATTTGAATAACTCCTTGCAGGTTTCTAGTAATTGCACTGAGGAACAAATCTCAACGTTTCCAAAAAACACACTGTTTTATATCTGTGAAAATATTTAGAATTTGAGAATGGACCATCTGCCACATCTTATTCTAAATTGCAAGCTTAATGATTTAACTACTTAAAATGACTAGGTGATATCTGTCACAGTCAACATGTCACAAATGATCCATTTCTCCCTTAATGTTCTGTAATAAATATACAAAAATTTGAAAATAGGTAAATATTTAGAATATATAAAATGTAATTATACTAACTGCTTCCAATTGCTTTTTCTACAGATGAGCTGCTAAAACAAGCTTAAATTGAAAAATAGACTGGTAACTCTCTTTAATTTGATGATAAGCACTAACTTTGACATGTAGTAAACATTCTGTATAGGTTACTCTTTCATTTCTTTTTTTTCCCCTAACACCGTACACAAAGATAAACTCAAAATGGATGAAAGACCTAAATATAAGACCAGAAACTATAAAACTCTTATAGGAAAATGTAGGCAGAACACTCTATGACATAAATCACAGCAAGATCCTCTATGACCCACCTCCTAAGGAAATGGAAATAACACCAAAAATAGACAAGTGAGACCTAATTAAACCGAAAAGCTTTTGCATAGCAAAGGAAACTACAAACAGGTTGAAAAGACAGAATGAGGGAAAATAACAGTAATTGGAACAACTGACAAAGGATTAATCTCCAAAACATACAAGCAGCTCATGCAGCGCAATACCGGAAAAACAGACAACCCAATCAAAAACTGAGCAGAAGACCTAAACAGACATTTCTCCAAAGAAGACGTGCAGATTGTCTTTTATTTCTTTCATAGCATTTATTAAATAATTCATGTAAGAGTTAAAAATCAGAGAAAAAGTGATGTTGGGAACTTCAGGTGATCTCTTTTACTTGTTTAAGGACAAATAGGGGCTTCCCTGGTAGCTCAGCTGGTGAAGAATCCACCTGCAATGCACGTGACCCCCGTTTGATTCCTGGGTTGGGAAGATCCCCTGGAGAGGGATAGGCTACCCATTGCAGTATACTTGGGCTTGCCTGGAGGCTCAGACAGTAAAGAATCTACCTGCAATGTGGGAGACCTGGGTTTGATCCCTGGGTTGGGAAGATCCCCTGGAGGAGGGCATGGCAACCCACTCCAGTATTCTTGCCTGGAAAATCCCTGTGGATAGAAGAGCCTGGTGGGCTACGGTCATGGGTTTGCAAAGAGTCAGGCAAGACCGAGCGACTAAGCACAAAGATAAACAGAGAAAATTCTTTAGGTGCTTGCTACACCTAACATTTATCTGAGGGTTTGTCTGCTGTGTTTGTTTGTGTGTTTGCATCAATAGGAATAGATTTTTTCAAAAGGAGTACATTTAAGGATATTAGTGGAAAATCTGGACATTTGTGTATAAGGATTTAGAGTGTCTAAGGATTTTGTTTGTTTTTTTTTTAAGTAGCTAGAGGAAATGATAAATAATATTCTTAAAATCAATAACCAGTAACACTGAAGAAGCTGAAGTTGAACGGTTCTATGAAGACCAACAAGACCTTCTAGAATTAACACCCAAAAAAGATGTCCTTTTCATTATAGGGGACTGGAATGCAAAAGTAGGAAGTCAAGAAACACCTGGAGTAACAGGAAAAGTTGGCCATGGAGTATGCAATGAAGCAGGGCAAAGGCTAATAGAGTTTTGCCAAGAGAACGCACCAGACATAGCAAACACCCTCTTCCAACAACACAAGAGAAGACTGTACATATATACATCACCAGATGGCCAACACTGAAATCAGACTGATTATATTCTTTGCAGCCAAAGATGGAGAAGCTCTATACCATCAGCAAAAACAAGACCAGGAATTGACTGTGGCTCAGATCATGAACTCCTTATTGCCAAATTCAGACTTCAATTGAAGAAAGTGGGGAAAACCACTAGACCATTCAGGTATGACCTAAATCAAATCCCTTATGACTATACAGTGGAAGTGAGAAATAGATTTAAGGGACTAGATCTGATAGATGGAGAGCCTGATGAACTATGGACAGAGGTTCGTGACATTGTACAGGAGACAGGAATCAAGACCATCCCCAAGAAGAAGAAATGCAAAAAGGCAAAATGGCTGTCTGAGGAGGCCTTGCAAATAGCTGTGAAAAGAAGAGAAGTGTAAAGCAAAGGAGAAAAGGAAAGATATTCCTATTTGAATGCAGAGTTCCAAAGAATAGCAAGGAGAGATAAGAAAGCCTTCCTCAGCAATCAATGCAAAGAAATAGAGGGAAAAAAATAGAATGGGAAGGACTAGAGATCTCTTCAAGAAAATTAGAGATACCAAGGGAACATTTCATGCAACGATGGGCTCAATAAAGGACAGAAACGGTATGGACCTAACAGAAGCACAAGATATTAAGAAGAGGTGGCAAGAATACACAAAAAACTGTACAAAAAAGATCTCCATGACACAGATAATCATGATGGTGTGATCACTCACCTAGAGCCAGACATCCTGGAATGTGAAGTCAAGTGGGCCTTGGGAAGCATCACTATGAACAAAGCTAGTGGAGGTGATGGAATTCCAGTTGAGCTATTTCAAATCCTAAAAGATGATGCTGTGAAAGTGCTGCATATGATATGTCAGCAAATTTGGAAAACACAGCAGTGACCACAGGACTGGAAAAGGTCTGTTTTCATTCCAATCTGAAAGAAATGCAATGCCAAAGAATGCTCAGACTACTGCACAATTGCACTCATCTCACACACTAGTAAAGTAATGCTCAAAATTCTCCAAGCCAGGCTTCAGCAATACATGAACTGTGAACTTCCAGATGTTCAAGCTGGTTTTAGAAAAGGCAGAGGAACCAGAGATCAAATTGCCAATATCCACTAGATCATTGAAAAAGCAAGAGTTCCAGAAAAACATTTATTTCTGTTTTATTGACTATGCCAAAGCCTTCGACTGTGTGGATCACAATAAACTGTGGAAAATTCTGAAGAGATGGGAATACCAGATCACCTGATCTGCCTCTTGAGAAACCTATATGCAGGTCAGGAAGCAACAGTTAGAACTGGACATGGAACAACAGACTGGTTCCAAATAGGAAAAGGAGTATGTCAAGGCTGTATATTGTCACCCTGCTTATTTAACTTCTATGCACAGTACATCATGAGAAACGCTGGGCTGGAAGAAGCACAAGCTGGAATCAAGATTGCCGGGAGAAATTTCAATAATCTGAGAAATGCAGATGATATCACCCTTACGGCCGAAAGTGAAGAAGTGCTAAAGAGCCTCTTGATAAAAGTGAAAGAGGAAAGTGAAAATGTTGGCTTAAAGCTCAACACTCAGTAAACTAAGATCATGGTATCCGGTCCCATCACTTCATGGCAAATAGATGGGGAAACAGTGGCAGACTTTATTTTTCAGGCTCTAAAACCACTGCAGATAGTGATTGCAGCCATGAAATTAAAAGACACTTACTCCTTGGAAGGAAAGTTATGACCAATCTAGATAGCATATTAAAAAGCAGAGACATTACTTTGCCAACAAAGATCCATCTTGCCAAGGCTATGGTTTTTCCAGTAGTCATGTATGGATGTGGGAGTTGGACTATAAAGAAAGCTGAGCACCGAAGAATTGATGCTTTTGAACTGTTGTGCTGGAGAAGACTCATGAGAGCCCCTTGGACTGCAAGGAGATCCAACCAGTCCATCCTGAAGGAGATCAGTCCTGGGTGTACATTGGAAGGACTGATGCTGAAGCTGAAACTCCAATACTTTGGCCACCTGATGCAAAGAGCTCATTCATTGGAAAAGACCCTGATGCTAGGAAAGATTGAGGGCAGGAGGAGAAGGGGATGACAGAGGATGAGATGGTTGGATGGCATCACCGACTCAATCGACATGAGTTTGGGTGAACTTCAGAAGTTGGTGTTGGACAGGGAGGCCTGGCGTGCTGTGGCTCATGGGGTCGCAAAGAGTCAGACGCGACTGAGTGACTGAACTGAACTGAAGATCAATAAGTTAAATTTTCCATTTAGGAAAATATGTCTAAAGCCAATGGGAACAACAGACTTGCGTTCAAGAGGAGACTAGTATAAATTACTGAAGAAGTCCAATCAAATGATGAAAACTGGGATGGCAAGGAGGATTATAATGGAACCTGAAGGCAGATTTAATATATAGTTCAGATATGTGGTCAAAAGTAATAGGTTACATTTAGAATATCAAAAAGAATTATAGTCAATTCAGAGTTTTCAAGATTGTGGAACTGAGATAATTATACCATCACTGTTTATTTTTATAGTTTCCCGTTTTTAGTCTAATGACTATCTTATTGATAGACTAGTCAGCAGAGTTGATGGTGACAAACCAGTTGTACTTGATATGGATATTGAAAACTTAAAATCTGCCTATAGAGTTATACTTAACTATAACATGGAAGCCTTTGAAATAATAAATATTTAGGTCCTTGGCGATAAATAGGAACTTTTGGCTTTGGGCTTTTTACTTGATGTTTCTGAGCCTCAGAAAAATCCTTTTACAGCCTTCCTGTCTATAAAATAGGAGTGATAGTGGCATTTGCTTATGGAGTTATTGTGATGATTGAATTACAGCATACACATAACATACTTAGTGCAGTTCCTAGAACACAATAGCATTTAGATAGTTTCCATTATATACAACAAACACTTTTAGGAAATTCGAATTTTATTTTTCCATTTATGGATAATAGAGCATATTACTGACTATAAAGATTGAACGGAGAGGTTGAAGGCTTTAAGAAGTAGTTTGGCATAAAAACATCTACCAGTGAGGATAAACATATAGAAAGTGAGAAAAGCACTTGGAACAAAAATTATTGGTTGCATCCCAAATAATGCATGCATATTATGTATCAGATATTGTTCCCTTGTGGCTCAGACAATAAAGAACTGGCCTGCAGTGCAGAAGACACGAGTTCAATCCCTGGGTTGGGAAAATTCCCTGGAGTAGAAAGTGGCAGCACTTTCCAGTATTCTTGCCTGGAGAATCCCATGGACAGAGGAGCCTGGTGGGCTGCAGTCTATAGGGCTGCAGAGAATCGAACAATACTGACTAAGACTTTCACTTTTACCTTCATTGCATCTGGACATGTGGAAGAAACAGAAATGGTCAAGATGATCTTTGCTACCAAGAAGTATCAATTAAATATATTTTACAGATTGCTTGCAAAGTACTTCCCTGTAGCTCAGACGGTAAAGAATCTGCCTGCAATGCAGGAGACCCCAGTTCGATCCCTGGGTCGGGGAGATCCTCTGGAGAAGGGGATGGCAATCCACTCCAGAAATCTTGCCTGGAGAATCCCATGAACAGAGGAAGTTGGCGGGCCACAGTCTAGAGGGTTGCAGGGTCGGACACGACTGAGCGAGTGACACTACACTACTAAGGAATTCTTAAGTCCTGAAAATAATCAGTGAATTCCCTGGTGCTCCTGTAGACTCTCCTTCCCTCACTCTCACATGCTAGCTGAGCACTTCCTGACTTGTCTTCTACACTTTTTCATCTTGATGTTTCTCCCTGTAATAACCCAGACATATTTGGGCCTTGATGGATTAGAAAGAAGAGATTTTTTAGGATAATATGTATTTGAAATCATTCCAAATTTTTTGTTATATTGTTATCAATACTTTTGTTGATTTTGTTTTAATTTGTTACAATATTACATATATAGCCATGTGCTATCATACTTTAAAATAATCTCATTTGAGATTTATTAAAACAATATATTCCTGGTCAAAACCTTTTTGTATTTATTCTGTTTCACAAATTCTTACCATACTACTTGAATCAGTTTTCTTTCTTGCTAGATGTCATACAAAGAGGTATTGAGTGAAATTGTGCTTATTTCTATTTTTTTGCTATTGCAGTGTCCATACTTCAAATATATCATGCTAACCTGCAATGTAAAAGAATTATGTTAAGCACTGTGTGGTTCAGAGTTGTGTTGGATCTTATAGTCTAGCGGGGAACAAGAGATACTTGTAATTTCTGCCTATACACATACCTGCATTAAGAGGCTCATTTGGGGACTTTAAAAAATTAATTTATTTTTTTCATTGAAGGATAATTGCTTTACAGAATTTTGTTATTTTCTGTCAGACATCAACATGAATCAGCTATAGGTGTACATATGTCTCTTCCCTCTTGAACCTTCCTCCCATCTCCCTCCACGAAGATGCAAGTATGCAGTCCTTAAAAACTGACATTATTAATGAAAATTATAGATGCATAGTTATTCACAAAATCTTTATTCTGTTTTATTTTTCGAGGAGAAATAACTTTTAGAGCATTTGGTGTGTGGTCCAGTAATAACTCACACCAGTTCTAGTGACAACACGAAACACAGGCAAGACAGCGTCCTACGAGATGAAGGTGGAATCTATTTTTTAAAAAATGGTACAAATGAACTTCTCCACAAAACAGAAATAGAGTCACAGATGTAGAAAACAAATTCATGGTTAATGAGGTTAGAAGAGGAGGGATAACTTGGAAGGTTGGGATTGACATATATATATATATATATATATATATATATATATATATACTATGTATAAAAGAGATAATTAATACTGTATAGCGTAGGGAACTCTACTCAATACTCTGCAATGGTCTATATGGGAAAAGAATCTAAAAAGAGTGTGTATATGTATATGGATAACTGATTCACTTTGCTATACACCTGAAACTAACACAACTTTGTAAATCAACTATACTCCAGTAAAAATTTTTTCAGAGTAGATTTCAGCTGAAGTACAAAATTTAGTGGTATACAGACTCTTGATCACAAGATATACTGAAAATCACAATAAAAGTAACCCGCTTAAAATTTTTATAATCGATAATGTGCATTTCATAATTACTAAAATAACTTGGAGTATCATTGTTTGTTATGCTTGCCATTGGCCATCTCTTACTGAAAAACACATGTCTATTTCTCTCTGTGAGACTTAGTAGATGTTAGTTTTAGGTAAAGACTGGTACAATTAATAAATTATGCACTTCTGAGGTAGTGAAGATAATTTCATTTGCCAAAACTAAGTTTCAATCCAATGTGAAATTCACACTTTCACTCTTTCTTGTTAATGGAAGTTTCTCCATGGCCGTGTAGGAGACTATCAAGGAGTGCTCTGAAAATGTACAGTCTATTGCAGGATCAATTTCAGTACAAGATACACATTAGCAATGAGGCATTTAAAATGTAGATTTTCTTTCCTGAAAATATTTTAATATCAAAATTATGTATTTGGAATCTCAGAAAGTTAGCCATACTACATATTAATGTATATGTTTTGGTTCAGTAACCTTTACATCAGTGTTTGATTTAACATAATTAGTTAATGATGTAAATTAGATATAAATTTGCATATAATGATACAGACTAGGAAAATTGATATGGAAATGGTGAAAGAAAGCCTCTGACTAACTTAAATTGCTGCCTACCTCATTTGAGTTCTTTTGCTCGGTAGCCAGCACTATTGTACACATAGTAGGCACTTAGTCAACACTTAATGATAAATGAGTTGAAGTAATTTCTTTGTTCATGGTTTTAGCTACTTAGTCTTTGATACTTCAGTGATTAATTTTTGTCTTTTAAAGATCACCTAGTGGGAAGGGGGATCGGGATGGGGAATACATGTAAATCCATGGCTGATTCATGTCAATGTATGACAAAAACCACCACAATATTGTAAAGTAATTAGCCTCCAACTAATAAAAATAAATGAAAAAAATAAAAAAATAAAATAAAACATAAATAAATAAATGTAAAGAAGAAAAATTATTCATAATTAAAAAAAGATTACCTATTAATCAGCTGTGTATGCAAGTTCATTAGCAATTGTGAAAATTGGACTTTTTGTCTGATATAAAAGTTATAAGATCCTGTTATGTAAAATGATCCTATTATTATTAGTCTTACTATCCTATTGTGATCATGAAAGTGTTAGTTGCTCAGTCATGTCCAACTCTTTGTGACCCCATGGACTGTAACCCCCCAAGCTCCTCTGTCCATGGAATTCTCCAGGCAAGAATACTGGAGTGAGTAGCCATTCCCTTCTCCAGAGGCTCTTCCAGACCCAGGGATGGAACCTAGGTCTCCTGCATTGCAGGTGGATTCTTTACCATTTGAGCTGCCAGGGAAGCCCTATTATGAGGATATGATCCTGTTAAAATATGTTAGATCACATGATTTCCTGCTGCAACCCTCCAATAACTGTTCCTCTCACTCGACTTTAAGCCATAATGGTTTATTTTTAATATTTATATATCTTTATTTACTTATTTATTTGCCTGTGCCAAGCTTAGTTGTGGCTTGTGTAATCTTAGTTCCCTGACCAGGGTTTGAACATGGGCCCTCTCATTGAGAGTATGGAGTCCTAACCACTGGACCACCAGGAAAGTCCCACCATGGCACTGTATTGATGGTCTAAAATATTTTTTACAGCGTCTGCCCCCATATACACACCACCAAAGATCCTGTCTTTTACGTCCTCTCTATAATTCTAGTCCTTCCTCAATCCTGCTCTAGTCTCTTGCTTTTCTTCACTACCTCTTATAGAAAATCGTCTAAAACAAGAACATCTTAATGCCTCAGGACATTTGCACCACTGTTTTTATCTCTCTGGGATGTTCTTTCTCCAAATGTGTGAAGCTCGCTCCCTCATCTTATTTCAGTCTTTATTTAAAGAACAGATTCTCATTTCCTAATCATCAGATTTAAAACTACAAGCACCATCCCCAATATATAAATTTCTTCCTTCTTTATTTCTTGTACAACATTTAATTGGGCTCCCTGGTGGCAGTGCTAGTGGTGAAGAATCCACCTGTAATGCAGGAAAAGCGGGAGATGTGGGTTTGATCCCTGGATGGGGAAGATCCCCTGGAGAGAGGGTGGTGGCAACCCATTCCAATATTCTTACCTGGAGAATCGCATGGACAGAGAAGCATGGTGAGCTACAGTCCATAGGGTCACAAAGAGTTAGACATGATTTAGCACATACGTACACACTACTTAATACCTTCAGACACTGTACATTTAAGCTATTTATTATTTTTCTTATTCCCTTTATTAGAAGATAAGCCCCCTGATGGAAGGATTTTGCATGTATCAGTAACATCTTTACCCCATCACCTAGAACAGAGCCCAGTACAAAGTAGATATATGCATAATGTACATTTGCTGAATATGAGAAAATCTTTATCCTGAAACTGCCAAAATAAATTAATGATAGAGTGACGACATTTATTTTCATTCACTTTGAATCTACTTGGATGAATACTAGAGTTATTTCTTTATTATTAGCAGGAATTTAAACATCACGAATCCAGATGGTCAGATAGAATAATGAAAGGCACATAGAAATGTGTTTTGAATTTGTGCCAACTTGGCAGCAAGCTCTGAGCAGCTTCCCGAGTTTGTATTCTTTAGAGATTCTATCTCCCTAAATAGTCTGTGGCTGCTCCTTCAAGAAAAAAAAAATGGAAAAACAGGTTTCAAAATCTTAAATATAATTTGGATTGTGTGTCTCTGAACTTCTAGCCAATTTGATTTTTGAGAACTCATTTAGTTGTTTGATCCTACGTTTTGCATTAGTGTTTCTATTGCTTTGCATATAAATGAGTTCATTCTATTTAAAGGTCACGATCTTCAGAAACCAATGCTAGTGCTGCTGCATGACGGCAGTAGAAAATAAGAGATGTAAATTTGGAAATATTCTGCTAAATTGTGAAATAAGAAAAATGTACAGATTGAGGATAGTATCAATTTATGGAAGTGTTAATATTCTGGAAAACACAAAATTTTAGAGAAGATTGGAAAAATCTTCTGCTAATGAGAAGTAAATGACTTAACCAGGAAAGGCATTGAAGATTAATTCCTCAATGAACATGAAACCCTGAAGCAGCTGCCTTTTGGCTTTGAAGAAGTTTGGGTTTTACAACATTGTAAGCTGTGTGTAATGACAGGAAATGTAAGAGAAAGGAAGTTTGCTCCTACCAACACTATAAAGAAGCTGGAGGAAGAAGTTGACGTCATCACTAAAACTTCAGTCATAAATAGGATGACGTCATCTTGTGGAAATCATTTAAGAACTAAGGAAACTTTTATTCTATTCTTATGTCTAAGAAAGGCTTTTAGTTATTTTAAAGTAAGTTAATCTCTTTTTAAAGGCTTACTTTCTGAAGGCAATCATTTGCCAATATTGCCTGACTCAGAACAATTACCGCACAATATCTAAGACACAAAAACTATGGGTCCAGTTTGGAAAAATGCAATGAATTTTCTAATTTTCTGAATCAATAGACTAGGGCAAATTAAGGTTATAAAAATCTAACCTCAAATCAGTACTTCTTTTTATTTATTCCCTTTCCTTTTTTAAGCTATTTTATTTCTTTTATATCCTTTGGGCCCAAGGGTACATTAAATGCTTTACATCAATTTATTATTATGTTTAGGCAGCACTGCTGAATGGGTCATCTTATATGGAGGAAATTAAGGTATAGAGGTGACAGATAATAAAACTAAGCTATTTTTTTTTTGCTTGTTGAGCAAGGGAGAGCTACGACACTGGAGCTAGTTCAAAAAGTTTTCCTGAGATCTGAAAAAGAAGGTGTCAAGGAGAAATGTATTCCTTATCAAGAGAGATGTCATACATTAAGTTCACTTTTCTTTTTTTCCTTTGGACTGGCTATTTTCCTGGTTTTCTTCATTAAATCACAGGCACTGATTTCAAGGGTGTTCTATGTGGGTTATGTAGGGCTCTATGAAGGGCATAAACATACTTGGGATGAGGCAGATTTTTCCTTAAAAGAGCCGATACATGTCTTGCCCCAAATCACTCAGGTGGTGAGTGGAGGTATTAGAATATGAAACAAAATTGTTTTATTCTGAAGTCCTTGTTGTTGTTTTTGTTGGTTTGCTGTTGTTGTCCTATGTTAAACCCTTGACATGAAAGAATTCTGTTTTAAAATATAATCTTACTGTAAAGGAAGAGCCAGAGGAAAAAATTCAGTCATTATAGTCCTTTGTTCACATTTAATTACCAGATTTCTCAAAAGCAAAGACAAAGGATAAGCAAAAAACAAACAAACAAAAGTGCCCAACAACAAAAAAAGGGGACCCATGTAATGATCTATTAAATGCAAATGGAAACATTTATGTTAATGTGGTTTAAGGTTCATTCTTCCAATATTGTGGGGAATTTTTCCTAACAAACTAAGAGATTGTTATTATAGATGAAGAACGTGAGTCACAGAGAGATTAATAAATTGCCCACTGTCACCCAGCTGGATAGTGTTGGGTCAAGAGTTGATCCAAGGAGTCTGACTTCAAGACCATGCTTCTATCATGTTATGTTTCCAAACATAATGCTGACTACCAAAGGGTACAGAGAGAAGAGATACTATAAGTAACTTTGATTTTAGTCATGATACTTGTGAATATGTTTATCACACACATTTCCTATAACCTTTTGAATTAACCCCTGGTTCCCTTCTTTATTCGTTGTAGCAAATACTTTCTGAAAGTATTTCAGCTGATTGATGCTGTTCTTTGTATATTCATGGATTTTAGTTTGTGGTTCAGTCTGCTTGTAGACTGCAGTCCACGGGTCACAAAGAGTCGGACATAATTGAGAGACTGAACTGAACTACTAGTAGAATTTGTAATATTCTGTGCTGGAGATGATTCATTGAACATGGAAAGAAATGAAGTCTTTTTACCACCACTAATATATAACCAACTGTGTGTGTGTGTATATATATATATATATTGGAGAAGGAAATGGCAACCCACTCCAGTGTTGTTGCCTGGAGAATCGCATGAGCCAAGAAGGCTGGCAGGCTATAGTCCATGGGTTCTTGGCTCATGCGATTCTCAGGCAACAACACTGGAGCTGGGTAGCCATCTACCTCTCTCCCAATATATATATATATATATATACACACACACATACACACACATATATATGTATAAATATTTGAAGTGCCCTACTGAGAATGAATAAGCAAAACAAAACTTAATTAAAAATGTCAGATTAAGTTGCAGGCGGGATCTTGGAACCATTAATAAACATAATGTTTTTTTCATATTGGCTTGAGATAATATTAGGTACAAAAGCATACATAGTATATATAGTTAAATGTTATATGATCTAATCTGCAAAAATTTACTTTCTCATATTGATATCCTTATACATCTTATTCTATTTTAGGTCTATTCAAAATAGTACAGTGATAAAATTGGTCATTTTCTGCCACCGTATCCCAATACTTTTATGTAAGACAAAATAAGCTTTTTGTATACGAAATTTGCAGTTTATGGAATTAAGTTTGTTCTCTTCTGCCAGGAGTTTGAAAAAAATTGGGAGCATTAATCTGCCAAGTTTTGTTTTTGCCTTATTTTTAGTTTCATCTCCATTATATTGAACTAATTGGTAAGGAAAAAATAAATGTATCTTTCAAGGGCTTCCTATGAGGCCTATAGCACTTGCAGTCCTTTGATCTGGACAGATGTGGCTGCATTTCAGTTTCTTCTCTGTAGGTCTCCTAGTCCCTTCAAATGGCCTAGTAGATAGTATCCAACACAACTCCAGGGGCCTTCTCTTCCATGAAGTCTACATCTATTTCCCAGGCAACGTTTATGCACTAGTGTCCCTGCAGTGACAAGGAGAGTTGGCCAAGCCCAATGCAGCACCATTGTCCTGTCTTGGCCCTAAAGTACCTGCACCCTTGTTCTCAGTTTCCCAGGCAGGAGTCAGATCTCGGCCCACTGTTCTCATCTGCTTGGAGAAAGCAAGCTCTCTCAGTAGCTCCTGTGAAATTCTCCCTTGAACTTGAGACTAGAAGGTAGCTCCCATCACCATTTCCCCAAGTGGACGTGGAGATTCTCAGTGTAGCAATGGTTCTTTGCATGCAAATGTCAGCTCTTTTATAGCTCTGTGCTGAGTAAGAGTGGGCAAAGATCTTGCAGTAGATTTCTTTGACAATTGCCTAGGAAGATTTAGAATTTCACTTTAGGATTTTATATCCATTGGTCTTGGTGTTAAGGTAAAACTTTCATGTTCACCACTTTCTCCAGTGGTTGAACACAGTATTTATTATCAGGGACAAAGAAAGGAGACAAGGGGGGTAACTTTCTGTATTCGGGCTGTGTTCTTGATTCTACGTCAGCACCTTCACGTAGTTGTCTGATTTAATCATCATAACTCTGTGGAACTGTGAATATTCTCCCCAATTTACAGAGGAGGGAATTAACTTTCTAAGAGTAAAGTTTTTAAGGCCACACAGACACTGTGGAAATAGGGATGCCTGACTGGAAAGCTCCTGTTTTTCTTACTCCGTTGCTGCAGGTAAGACATCTAAATCTAATCAGCACTGTCAATGTAGGCCTGCCTGGTTTATTTCTCAGAGAGTTGCCTTCCTTTTGTAGACTTGGATGTAAGAATGTTTGAGATCATTTCTCCTGCTCATGCTCTTGAACATTGCAAACAATCTTAACATTGACTGAGTCTTAAAATATATATTAAAATTTTTTTTTCAGACAATAGATTTTGAAGGTTTCAAGCTGTTTATGAAGACATTCCTGGAAGCCGAGCTTCCTGATGATTTCACAACACACCTTTTCATGTCATTTAGCAACAAATTTCCTCATTCTAGTCCAATGGTAAAAAGTAAGCCTGCTCTCCTCTCAAGTGGTAAGTCTAAGTATTTACTAAAAATGTATATAATGCAAAAACCTCAAAGGGAAATGTCAGTATAAGTTCTCTGTAAGATGAGATGATTTGCTTAGAAATTACCTTTCTTGCAGGATTTATCTTTTCATACTAAGATTGTGCAACTAAACATTAGAGAGAATATACTTTATCATTATTCATTACTTGTCATTACAATGTCTTAGAAGTCTATGTTTAGGTAATAATTTGAAGAGATACTTCCATAAAATTTAAGAAAGTGCTGTTTTAAATGATTGGAATATATATAATATCATATATCATATGCCATGTATCATGTATTAGTAGTCACAAGGCAGTTATGTCTAGAAAACATAGTATTTAATATCACTTGTTCAAATTACCAGTATTCTTTCACATTTGTAGATTTGTAAGCTCAGAGTATTAATTTTTCCTTTTAGATACTTAATTCAATTTTGTCACCATAGAGATGGTTAGTTCTCTTATTAGGTGTAGGTTTTAATGCATCACTACCTGTCACTGATTGTGTCACTCTCCACATAGTCAGGAAAACAGAAATCTCACTATATTACTTTAGGGAATATGAAACAGGAAACTGGTAAAACAGTGTTGGAGAGTTTGAAAAGCAAAGATGAACACTGAGGCATGTGGAGGTACAACCATGGGAAGCTTATGCCTCCCCCAGCTTGGAGTCATCAAAACCCGGAAGCTAGGAAGGAGGACCTCTTAGAGCCGGAAGGCAGAGTTTGAAGGTGGGGGATTTTGCCTGGCAGATGGTGACCATCAGACTCCTGTGCAGAGGAGCCTTCCTGACAGCCTCTGGTAGCTCAGGGACTCAGGGAGGAGCCCACAGCCCTAGAAGTCAGACCTCTTTTAGCATCACCATGGCTCTGCAGGACTGAATGGCGGGCTGTAAGCTGCAGACTGGAGGCTAGTTGCTGCTGGAACCAGGTTCTGTGAGAGTGAGATGCTGGAGAGATATAAGAGGAAGTGCAGGTAGAATGGCAGGAACCAAGCCCTTCTCTCTCCTCCCTTCTCTGGTCTCTCTCATGCCCTCTCTGAACCCAGCCAGTTTCCATCAGTCAGTGGAGAAATGTAATCAGCAGTATGTCTCAAACTCTGATCTAGGATTCTTTTAGGCTCCTGAAAAATCCTTGAAGACCCCCAAATGGTTTTGTTTATATGTGTGATATTTATTTCTATTTATCATATTAAAGATGACACAGACTCTGTGACCCCATGGATTGCAGCACGCCAGGCTTCCCTGACTTTCACCATCTCCTGAAGATTGCTCAAACTCATGTCCATTGCAACGGTGATGCCATCCAACCATTTCATCATCTATTGTACCCTTCTCTTCCTACCTTCAGTGTTTCCCAGCATCAGGGTTTATTCCCAGCGAGTCAGTTCTTTGCATCAGGAGGCTAAAGTACTGGAGTTTCAGTTTCAGCATCAGTCCTTCCAATGAATATGTAGAACTGATTTCCTTTAGGATTGACTGGTTTGAGCTCCTTGCAGTCCAAGGGACTCTCAAGGGTCTTCTCCAATACCACAGTTCAAAAGCATCAATTCTTTGGTGCTCAGCCTTCTTTATGGTCCACCTCTCACATCCATACATGACTACTGGAAAAACTATAGCTTTGACTAGATGGACCTTTGTTGGCAAAGTAATGTCGCTGCTTTTAACATGCTGTCTAGGTTTGTCATAACTTTTCTTCAAAGGAGCAAGCATGTTTTAATTTCATGGCTACAGTCATCTTCTAAGTGATTTTGTAGCCAAAAAAAATAGTCTTTCACTGTTTTCACTGCTTCCCCATTGATTTGCCATGAAGTGATGGGACCAGAGGCCATGATCTCGGTTTTTTTAATGTTGAGTTTTAAGCTAGCTTTTTCACCCTCATCTTTCACTTTCATCAAGAGGTTCTTTAATTCCTCTTTGCTTTATGCCATAAGGGCAGTGTCATCTGCATATCTGAGGTTATTGATATTTCTCCCAGCAATCTTGATTCCAGCTTGTGCTTCATCCAGCCTGGCATTTTTCATGATGTACTCTGCATGTAAGTTAAATAAGCAGGGTGATAATATACAGCCTTGATATACCCAATTTGGAATCAGTCTGTTGTTCCATGTCTGGTTCTAACTGTTGCTTCTCAACCTGCATACAGGTTTCTCAGAAGGCAGGTAAGGTCATCTGGTATTCCATCTCTTCAAGAATTTTCTACAGTTTGTTGTGATCCATGCAGTCAAAGGCTTTAGCATACTCAATGATGCAGAAGTAGATATTTTTCTGGAATTCTCTAGCTTTTTCTATGGTCCAATGGATGCTGGCAATTTGATCTCTGGTTCCTCTGCCTTCTCTAAATCTAGCTTGAACATCTGGAAGTTCTCAGTTGATGTACTGCTGAAGCCTAGCTTGAAAAATTTTGAGCATTACTTTGCTGGCAAAGTGAAATAAAGTGCAATTGTGTAGTAGTTTGACATTCTTTGGCATTGCCTTTCTTTGGAATTGGAATGAAAACTGACCTTTTCTAGTCCTGTGGCCACTGCTGAGTTTTCCAAATTTGCTGTCATATTGTATGCAGCACTAAATCATGTTTTAGGATTTGAAATAGCTCAGCTGGAATTCCATCACCTCTACTTGTTTTGTTTGTAGTGATGCTTCCTAAGGCATACTTTACTTTGCATTTCAGGATGTCTGGCTCTAGGTGAGTGATCACACCATCTTGGTTATCAGGGTCATTAAGATCTCTTTTGTATAGTTCTTCTGTATATTCTTGCCAACTGTTCTTAATATCTTCTGCTTCTTTTAGGTCCATATCATTTGTCCTTTATTGTGCCCATTTTTGCATGAAATATTCCCTTGGATAAACCCCTTAGATGTTGACAAAAATATCATCTTTATGAAAAATGATTATTTTCAAGCTAAATAATGAGAAGGTGAACATTATATTACATTGTTACAAATGACTAACGTCCAGCTACATAGACAACAGCTGAGTAACCACATTTGCTTCTGTGTTGACATCATATGTCATGTAACCCCCTGAAAATTCCACTGTACCCTCATAAGAAAATGAGAGTGAAAAAAACAAATGCTAGTTCAGAATCCACACTTATACCATTTTGACCTTACACATCCCCTGAGAGAGATTCATGTACCCTGTGGGAGCCACAGGTCGAGAGACTTCCTGCCCCAGCATCACAATGTAGAATATCAAAGTGTGGGTAAAGAAGTGAGGGGATTTTTACTAGCTAGCACTCTAATGAATAAAAAGTTTAAAACATGTAATTAAGAAATAGGTGATTGAGTCATAAACCAAAATTGGGCACTCTGATGACGAGGTCACACTGTTAAGTCTTATACTGTACTCCTTCCCTTTCTGTTAAAGAAGTCACATATTTTTCCTTGGGTAATTATGTTGTTCCCTGCTTTTTAAAACAGATGGATACCTTTCATATGCAATATTTTGATCCCTTCAAAATATTAAACAATTAATATGCTTATAGCCTTTACCCATCAAATATTTTAGTTCCTCAAATAATTCCCCATATCTCATGAATTGAGAGGACTCCCCACACTCACTGGCTCTCTGAGTGAAATTCATTTAGTTTATTCTAATGTATGGTTTCAGCTTACCAGTGTTCTGTGCTGAATATTTTTAAATGGTACAGATTCTTACTTGGATCTAGAGATTAAAACTTCTGTATTCTCTGTTTCATTCTATAAATGGTTTGCACATTCAGACATAGCAAAGTTGTCCCTTATTTAAATTTACATGAGCAAACAATACTGTCCTTGGGTTTTGAAAAAGAAGCGGGAACATTTTTTGATATGTTCTCTCTCTGAGTCAACAGATTCAGACTAATTGTGTCAGACTTGGAAGAAAGAGACAAGTTGAATTATTTTGGTACTTTCATAAGAAATTCAAGTCTCAAACCCTCTTTTCTTTAGATAGCATATAGTAAGTACTACATGTAAGATGCCAAATTTACAAGGAGTAGAGATCAAATGGGGTTTCAAAATGGGGAAAAAATAAGGACTAACAGCTTGTACTTCATTTGGGATAATCACACATTCTGGAAAGACCTACTTGAAAGGAATTATAAGGTAGGCTATGTAACTCTCACACCACAAGAATAAATTAAACCATGATGCCTTTTCAAAGCATGGTCTACAATTTTAAAACATAGGTACATAGTATCCTTGGTAGCACTCTTTCTCATCCTATGTACTTTTCAGGATTACCTTTGATAGTCTTTTTTTTTCTGAGAAATAAAGAACACTTGACAGTAATAAAATTTTTAAGACCTGGGGTAACCTTGACTCCGAAACCATATATATATACATATATATATATATATAAAATTCCTTGAGACTTAAAATAATCTAAGTTATCTACATAAGATATATTCATGTTTGAAAAAAAATCACAAATTATTATTGAATAATCTGGTGCTATAATCTGCTTTGTTGATCACTCTGAGTTCATCTGTTTCATCACCACATTACCATCAGGAATATGATAGCCATTCTTGATTATATATAGACTGGATAATAAGGGCTTCTTAACAAGAAGACATACATTTTAAAAGGAAAAACTATTATTCTTGTTAATGAACAATGATCATGTATTTGACAAAAGTAACATATTTAGTTTTTATAGAATAAAATATTTTAAGATAAACATAAATAGGTATAAATGTGAGTGTGTAGGTAGTTGTGTTTGTTGAATGCCTAATGATCCATCTGGCATTTCATGTAGCAGATGATATGTTGTTTTGGAACATTTTGTTGCCATTAAGTGCTTATCACCGATTTCGGTATATGATGATTAATTCTGTTGTTCCCATGTTGGACTCTTACTTTTTGAATGTTTCTCCTATGTACCATTTTTCCACCTTTCCCATAACCTCTTCTGCTTCATTGTAAATGCCAAATCCTTAATCCCAAATCTCTACTAGTCCGATGACCCATTACTCATTTTACACTCTCTAGAATCTATCACTTGACCTATCACCTTTACAAAACCGTTTTCTCTTTTGGAATCCTTTTTTTTTTTTTTTTCCTGCAAGAGGCTCACAAACCCTCAGTCATGGATCACTATTATGATCCCGTATTTCAGTCCTTACAATTTGAACACAGCATAACCAGGGAGAAATCTCATAAATATACAGATTTTTGCCCCTATAAATTCCTAACACCAGGTATGTTTTTTCTTTTGATTTTTGCTTGGCGTATAATTGCTTTACAAGGCTGTGTTGGTTTCTGCTATACAACAGCATGGATCAGTCATCAGTATACATGTATCCCTTTCTTCCAAGCCGCCCTCCCGGTCTCCATCCCTCCCTCCCCCCAGGTCCTCACAGAGCACAGAGCTGAGTTACCTGCACTGTACCACAGCTTCCTGCTGCTGCTAAGTCGCTTCAGTCGCGTCCGACTCTGCGACCCCATAGACGGCAGCCCACCAGGCTCCCCCGTCCATGGGATTCTCCAGGCAAGAACACTGGAGTGGGTTGCCATTGCCTTCTCCACAGCTTCCTGCTAGCTATCTATTTTACTCATAGTGGCTGAACACCCACAGGCTTCCCTGGTTGCTCAGTGGTAAAGAATCTGCCTGCCAGTGCAAGAGATGCTTGTTCGATCCCTGGTTGGGGAAGATCCCTGGAGAAGAAATGGCAACTCACTCCAGTATTCTTGCCTGGGAAATGCCATGGACAAGGGAGCCTGGTGGGCTACAGTCCATTGGGTCTCAAAGATGATGGATACAGCTTAGGGACTAAAGAGCAACAGGCTAACACTCAGTATTAACATGGTCTTAACACCTCTTCAGCTTTAAAAAAAAAAAATTCTGAAAAGTATTTATTCTTGTTCCAGTCTCCTAGATCATTAAACTTTCAAAACCTCCTTTAGTTTATTTGTATCTTTCCCCTCACTCTCAACAGATGACATTTCTTATTCACATCACACACACACACACACACACAACAGGCGTTGTCTAACATAAAATGCCTCAATTATTTCTCATACAATCCAAAACTCTTTATTATCCTTTTGGGGAATATATATTACTGTATTCCAGATGGAGCCCTTCATCTGAGTGTTCCATAAGGAATCAAACTAATTGTATCTGAAAGTCAAATAATCATAGTCTATCCAAATCTGCTTCTATACCTATCTTCTTTCCTGGTGAATGGAACCTGAATATTTATCAATTTCCCTACCGGAAAATCTTGGACTCTCCCTACCCTTCACTGCTTTTCTCCTCATGTTTAATTAATTGAAAAGTGCTCTCTGTTACTCATTGTAACTTCTTCTCAAACGTTCTGCCAGCGTCATTTGATTCATCACGGTGTCATAGACTTTTAGTTCGCATGACTCCCAGCCAGGCCCTACCCTTCTCTGTGCAAAATGGTTTTTCTAACACAGTAGCGTGCTAATATTATTTTGGGGTTCTGGCTTTCACTGTCACCTGGTGGAATGTTTTTTTAAACCTTTATTTTCCAAGTAAACGTAAATCTTAGTCATTTAAAGTCAATTAAAGCAAAGTTCCTTTGCTTTGGGGATGGTACAGGAGAGGTCTAAGTACAGGGAAGTCCTAATCTTTCTGCCTCCGTCCTACCCCTTCATCTCCCCCTTCCCCAGGCTGGATATACCCGCTTCCGAAGTGCCCTTGCTGAGCCTCCAGGGCCTGTGCAGGACAGTTAAGAAGGTGACAGAGTCTGAGTTTCACAGCATTAAGTCCATGCCGTGGGCTTCCCTTGTGGATCGGCTGATAAAGAATCCGCCTGCAATGCAGGAGACCTGGGTTCAAAAGATCCCCTGGAGAAGGGAAAGGCTACCCACTCCAGTATTCTGACCTGGAGAATTTCATGGATTGTATAGTCCATGGGGTCGCAAATAGTCGGACACAACAGACTGACTTTCACTTCACTTCACTTCAAGCCCATGCCATGAAGCTTGCAGGAGGTTTCTCAGATGCCACTAGTGGTAAAGAACCCATCTGCCAGTGCAGGAGACCTAAGAGATACATGTTCTATCCCTGGGTTGAGAAGATCCCCTGGAGAAGGGCATGGCAAGGCACTCTAGTATTCTTGACTGGAGAATCCCATGGACAGAGGAGCCTGTTGGGCTACAGTCCATGGAGTTGCAAAGAGTTGGGCATGACTGAGTGAGCACACATGCATGCACGCACATGCAGCTTGCATAGTCTGCCTCCAGCCCTCATTCTCTGTCTCCTTGCCCCATGCACCCAGATCCTTTTCATGTCCAACTGTTAGCTTTCACTTAACACGTGCTTTGCTTACTCAGGACCCTGAACTTTTCTGCATGATGTTTCCTCTGCCCTTATTTCAAAGCATACCCAGTTTCTTCATGTCTCAGAGAGTGCTTCATTCTAATTCAAAAGGGTATGCTGTGCTCCATATTAGGGATGCAGTGATGAGAGAGATGCGGTCCCTAGAGAATGCAGCTGGGAAGCACCCTGGGCACCCTTGTAAAAGTCCCACCATCTGCTGCTTGCAGGATAGCTGGTGTATCCCTGCCCATCTCCAGCTCCCACCTGTGACTGTTGTCGCACATGCGTTTCTAGAATTAACTCATTTCAGCTAAATTTTATTTCTTTGTGTGTAAGGTAGCAATTCACAGTAGATATTTGTAACATTTGTAATGTTCCTTTCTCTAAGAATAGAGCAATTAGAAGAGGAGGTTGTATGGTTTATCAGATGCTTCAAACACTCATTCCATGTATTCCTGTGGGCTCCCAGGGTCCAAAATATCAACTTTATAACAGTAAACGTTCTTCATCAGCCATCAGTTCAGTTCAGTCACTCAGTGGTGTCCGACTTTTTGTGACCCTATGGACTGCAGCACGCCAGGCCTCCCTGTCCATCACCAACTCCTGGAGTTTACTCAGACTCATGCCTATTAAGTCAGTGATGCCATCCAACCATCTCATTCTCTGTCATCCCCTTCTTCTCCTGCCTTCAATCTTTCCCAGCATCAGGGTCTTTTCAAATGAGTCAGCTCTTCGCATCAGGTGGCCAAAGTATTGGAGTTTCAGCTTCAACATTAGTCCTTCCAATGAACACCCAGGACTGATCTCCTTTAGGATGGACTGGTTGGATCTCCTTGCAGTCCAAGGGACTCTCAAGAGTCTTCTCCAACACCACAGTTCAAAAGCATCAATTCATTGGCGCTCAGCTTTCTTTATAGTCCAACTCTCACATCCATACATGACTACTGGGAAAACCTTAGCTTTGACCAGATGGACCTTTGTTGGCAAAGCAATGTCTCTGCTTTTTAAAATGCTCTCTAAGTTGGTCATAACTTTTCTTCCAAGGAGTAAGTGTCTTTTAATTTTTGGCTCTGGTAACCATCTGCAGTGATTTTGGAGCCCCCCAAAAATAAAGTCTGCCACTGTTTCCCCATCTATTTGCCATAAAGTGATGGGACCTGTGGCTTATTAGCCACATATTGTATAAGACGTAGGTGGTTATTTCTTATTAGTTGTTTTATAGGATACAAAGAGAACATTTTCCTAGCATCCTTTAAATCAGATCATGCAGTGAATTGACCAGTTGTGCCATTTAATTATTCATTTTACCATTTATTAATTCATGCATACGTTCATTTTTAAAAACACATTTTGTGTCAGGAATTCCATAAGAAAACAGAGGATCCTTTAGAGTTAGGGAGAGAAACAGGCAGTTAGGCGATCAATTATCTAACAGGAAAATAAGTGCTGCACCCTATTTATCAGGAATGTCTGAGATTTGAACCATAAATTAAACATATCCAGGTTAGCCAGAGGTAGGGGTAGGTATGGGTGGGAGTGGATTGGGAGTTCCAGGAATAGGAAGCAACCTATACATTTCTCTTTAAATATGAAAATCATGTCCCATCACAGTACAGAGCACGAATTTAAGATGGTCAATATTTATTTATTCAAAAATATGTATCGATCACTTACAATGTGCCAGATACTGTTAAAATTACTGGGAGTACATCAGTGACCAAAATAGAACTAACCCTCCCATAGTCACTTACATTCTAGTGGGGAAAGAAAGACTAATGAAAAAGTAAAAAAAAAAAATTATATCAGGTTGGATGGTAATGAGTGCTTCTGGCAATAATGAATGAGAGACTGTGGGCAGAGACTGAGGATGAATGAAAGTCCTAGGTTTCTCATGGTTGATTGAAACTGGGATGAGGGTCAGAAGGAGGTAATTTTTGATGGTGCCAGAGTGGATAGTAGTCACGACTTTGAAAGTATTGTGCTCAGTCTGGAGATAGGGTTGCGGGGGTGATTCTGGCAGGGTGAGAGTCCTGATGGCGTTTGGAGTGGGCAGGAAGGTAGGCTTTTTGGGCACCCTGAGAGATCTAGGCTGGGCCTTGACTCATTTAGACTGGGGCAGATGACGTGACCAGAGCGCGGATGAGTTGGGTAGCCAGGATCCCGTGGTGGAGAGGGTTGTCCATCATGCTGTGTTTTGAGTTTTATCCAGAAGAAAGTGGAGAGCCATACAAAGGATGAAAGGCAGAAAAGAACCACTATCAGGTGCGTGGAGGCTATCATGAAGGCAGATGAGGTTGACAGTACAAAAAAGATTGAGAATAATGAAAACCATTTCTGACAAACGCTAAGGTACTTTTAATCTTGGGTCCCCCTCATTGCCTGTTTGATGTGGCCACGGTTAGAGGATTTGTGCTGTGATGCTCCATTATCAATAATGGTATTTCGCTCTGTTCATATTGTCTGCATAACCAAAGAGTCATACCACAAGGGCTTGTTTTAGACAGAAAAGGTAAAGCAAATCCTTTTTGTTCATAAGGAGGTTAATCAACTTAAGAACAGAAAATTGTATAGTGAAAACGAGGTACTTAAACTTTGGGAAAATGTTCCTTCGCCAAATGACCTTGCTGAATGGTCTTGCCAGAAGACGCACTTTGTTCATCGTGCTGAGAAGAAAGTATTACTCTTATCAGGACTGTCTTAAGGATATTCAGTGTATGTGTGTGTTTGTGTGTGTTGACTGTAAAGTAGTTTTATAGGTCTTTTGTGTCTCATAAGCTGTTCAGTTTCCACCATGCAAACAGAGGCAGGGCAGTTGCCCCCAAACACAAGCTGAACACAGTACACGGCTGATGTAACTATGAGATGGGTAGATTCTCGGCACACAGTAGGCCATTTTAAATATATTTGTGCATTTATTAATGTAGATATACTTTATTGATAATAATGATTACAGTCTGTGCAGTTTATGTGCCTACTTAACAAATGCTTTAGAAATAAAGATAAAAGAATTTTTATCCATTGGCCAACTAGCATTTATATATCAAGCATTACATTTTTCATACCTCTACAGTACCAAATTCAGACTTCTAATTAGTATTATTAGTAGTAATAATGCTTACGTTATTTCACTCCAATAAATCTTTGATCCTGAAACCCTATAAGGGCAATATAGTATTTATTAGTTTACAGAGCCTCAAGTCAATCATGGGTATCATTTACTTTGCGATGTGTTCTAAAAATATTTAGTAGCAAGCTAGAAAATATGCCATGATGTTGGGTATTTGCTTTTACTCCGCTAGAACAGAAGCCCTATGAAAATAGGATTTTCATCTGCTTTGTTCAATATTTGATCTCCAGTGCCTAGAACCTAGTTTCCCATGAATAACACTAAAGGTCTTTAATATTTATTTAGGTTTGGGACTTCCTTGGTGGCTCAGCAGTAAAGAATCCACCTACCAATGCAAGAGGCAGTTTTGATCCCTGCATTGGGAAGATCCCCTGAAGAAGGAAATGGCAACCCACTCTAGTATTCTTGCCTGGGAAACCCAGAGAGCTTGTTGAGCTACAGTCCATGGGGTTGTAAAAGAGTCAAACGTGACTTAGTGACTAGATAACAGCAGCCTGCTTATAAAGGATATGCTAGTTGTATACCCCTGAAAAAACACAGTTAAACGAAAAGAAGAGTCATTCATAATCCATTTCCCTATGAGAAAATGCAGGTAAAGATTTGGTAAATATGTATTTTATGTGTGCATGTGTATACATGCAAGCCAGTGTATACAGTCTTCTTACGAACATGTATTAAGTAGATGGCCCAAGGACAGATCTGAATGGAGGATGAGCATTTAAGAGCTCTCAGCCATGGCTAGGATTTCTAATTTCCTTCCAGAAGTTTATGAAATAATCAATGTAGGTACTCTCGAGAGTCTTGAAAAGCAGAGTCTTAAAAGGTCATTTATTGAGAGGCAGGAGACAGATTTCACTGATTTGGTTTTTGCTCTCTAGCGCCACAAAAGTACACTTAGAGCTTGAAATAATCCTGCGTGGGGTTGCCTTTTAAATTGTGGGTGCACAGCTGGTCTTTGTTTTCTTGAATGCAAAATGGAAATAATGCCTGTCTTCCTGGGTCCTGTGAGACTCAAAAATGTAATTTACATTAACAATGCCAGCTATTACTGTTATTCACAAACAGGTCATTTTTCTGTGTTTCAGTTTGCAAATACAGAATAAAGACCAAATTCAATGTGTTTTTTTTCCCCCTTACAATATCATACATCCAGAAAGAGTATAGTAAAATTTAAAGAGTATTATTAGGGACTTCTCTGGGTGGTACAGTGGATAAGAATCTGCCTGGCAATGCAGGGACCCTGGGTTCGATTCCTGGTCCAGGAGGATCCCATATGCCATGGAGTGACTAAACCCATGGGCCCCAAATACCGACCCAGTGCTCCAGAGCTGAGAGCCGCAACTGCTGAAGTCTTGTGGGCCCTAGAGCCAATGCTTAGCCAAAAGAGAAGCGCCACATGAGAAGCCTGTACACCGTAACTAGAGAGGAGCCCCCACTCACCTCAACTAGAGAAAAACCTGCATGCAGCAGTGAAGACCCAGCGCAGCCAAATTAGTTAATTATTTCATTCAAAATAAAAAGTACCATTGAGATTTCGTTTTAATGTGACAAATATAGGAATTCTGGTAACATGACTTTTCACATGTGGTGGTCTAATTCCCTCACTTAGAGTATATTTAAGGAACTGAGATGAATTCAACCAACTCTCAATATGCTGCCTGTGGACACACAGTGTGTTGCCTGCATTATGGTTGCCACTAGCTCAAGGTAGCATTGAAATCTAAATTTAACAAGCGATTAAAACAGTTCAGTTCTTTATTCAAATACCAGCCACATCTCACGCTCTAAACCACTGTGTGTGGCTAATAGCACTGTATTAAACAAGGCAATGGTTAGAACATTTCTATCATTGCAGAATATTATACTGGTCAGGACTGATAGAAAAGTCTTATTTTTACTGCTTTTTGAAAAGAGCCTGAAGTTTGGAATTAGATGTGCTTGCATGCTCAGTCGCTGAGTCGTGTCCAACTCTTTGTGACCCCAGGGATTGTAGCCCACCAGGCCCCTCTGTCCGTGGGATTTTTCGGGCAGAAAAATTTTGCGGACAGATTTTTGTGGCAAAATCCAGAGCGGATGGCCATTTCCTCCTGCAGGTGATCTTCCTGACTCAGGGACTGAACTCACGTCTCCTGTGTCTTCTGCGTTGCCCGGAAGATTCTTTACCACTGAGCCGCCTGGGAAGCCTCAATATGTGACAAATTGCTTGAGAAGCCTGACAAATTTCTGCAAATTGAACCAGTATAAAAACTGGAAAAAACAAATTACCAGAGTGTTTTCTTGCGTGATAACTTTAGAATTTTAATTTGTATTATTAGTTTTGAATATTTCATTTTAATAGAAGAAGGGAAATAATGGAGATAACACTACCGTTTTCATTATCTGGAATGCTAGTGTTTGAAAATAAAATAAACTGGAGCAGAGACGGTAATTGAACATGTACCAAAACTGATTTGCTAATAATTGAACCTTGAGACTGGAATTAAATGTATCTATTAAAACAGAACCGTTAAAGTCATTGTTTCAAGAAATGGAGTATCCATATCAGAATACAATGAAAATAAGGTGTTTGAAGAATTTGTTAGTTATAAACAATATCCAATGTGACTAGTGCTAATTATTTTTGTACTTAAAACT
Source organism: Dama dama (assembly GCF_033118175.1). Classification (NCBI taxonomy): domain Eukaryota; kingdom Metazoa; phylum Chordata; class Mammalia; order Artiodactyla; family Cervidae; genus Dama; species Dama dama. The sequence continues at coordinate 21,746,330 of NC_083698.1, read as the reverse complement.
TTGCAGAGAATGTTTATATATATGTGTGTATGTATACACATATATAAAATCATCATAAAAGCAGAAAAATGCCATCAGAGTACAATTTAATTATTCCCAGTAAAACCAATAGACTCTAATTACCATGCCTATTTTTCACTTTATTTTGTACTTTGTTGTACCTTGTAATATGTATTATATGTGTATAGCTATATATGGGTCTGTGGACATAAATGACATGTGTGTAGGTGTACACACTTCACTTTTGTGGGGAAATATTTAAAGAAGCATAACCTTGGGCAAGTCAGAGAATGTGCGAATTTGGGTGTCAATCACATGATCTTCAGAACTAAATATTGGCCACTTGAGGCAAAACAAACACACATTGCTTTTATACCTGCTTCACGTATAGTTCCAATTGTGAAGAGGGAGTTTCACCAGTGATTGGATAGGTTAGAGTAGGCTTTATTAAAGGGAAGTAGACTTTTGAGCCTCTTCTTCAGAGGCTATTACTGCTAAAGAGAAGTGTAGATTTCCATTTACCATCTCACTTCATTGAGATGCTCTAGGCAGGAAACCAGGCTTTCTGTGTTCATTTTCCATTTGCACGGTCTCCTGTATTTTCTGTATAACCCTTAGCACAAACTGCTTAAAAGGAAAAACACTTTAATTCAGGGAAGTGAACTTTCTGAGAGATGAGTAAGTACTGGGAAAGACCTACCACCAAATTTAGGGACAGGAAAAAAATTTTTACAGGGTAGAGTACAGATGTAAAAATAACCTCTGTGAAGACAGATTGAGGCCCTATGTATGACCTGTTTTCAAAATATTAAATGAAAAAATAAACATTTCATCACATAAGGAAAAGTGGGCTGATCTAAGGGAGAGGGTTGGGGCAAGAACTATCCCAAGCTTCTTTAATGCAATACCTCAAGATTTAGTAGTCCAGCTCTGTATTTTTTTGTTGTTGTTGTAAAGTAATTGTGAAAAAGGCCTTTGACATTTTATTTGTTTTCTCCGATGCACCCTATAAATCTTTGCAAAAAGTATACATTTTACCTCTCAAATTTAGCTGAAATTGGGCTTAAGGAAAATTGGGTTAGTTCTTCATTGTGTGTTGTCATATATGCCCATAATTTCTTTTTTTAATAACTTTTAAATTCTTTTAAATGTGAAATTATGATGCAATTCAAGGCATCATAAAACTTTTAGTTTACAATATATCATGAATTGCAAATGGCAAATAGTCATTTTGTCAAGCAGAAACAATCTTAGTAGAGTAACATGTTTCTTGACCAAAAGTAGTATTAAATTTCAATTATACATTTATGTTCATGTTCAGTAAGTACATGACATACAAGAAAGGCAAGCAGAAAACTATGATAGTCATATTCTCCAAATTTTTGTGTTCAGTATTATGAAAACTGATACTGAGATACCATAACCTTTGTTTTATAAATACAGATGGTCAGAAATGAAAATATGTAAGTAAAAATGGATACGTTTTGGCTTTCTTGCAGATGAATGTGACAACACACGCTTTTTATTCTTTCTTGTTTTGTGGTGAGTTGTAGTGTAAAAGAGTTAAATGTAACTGATTAAAGCATTTCAGTGCCATAAAGGGGGAGCATGGAAGAGAGGATTAGCTCATCATGCAGGATGAGTTAGGTCATAGTTTATCCAACCGTAATTCAAGTGCTGTGTTCTCCAAGTCTGGAAGTTATGGCCATGTGAAGGATCAGTGCCAAAATGTCTTTTATCATAGACTGAAACTGCTTATTCCTGCAGCTGGTGAGGCTTTAGATGGTTAGTTAGAAGTAGTCAGATATTTTCTTTTTAAAGCTCAGGATTGTCTTCTATTCTCTGCCCTTGGTTAATAAAAGTGACCATATTACTTTGTAGTAGATATACAGTGACACTTTTGTCAAGGGGGGAAATCAATTTATAATGTATGTATTTGTGTATATGTGTGTGTGTGTGTGTGTGTATCTTTTTCAATGATGGTAAACAGAAGTAGCATTAAGGTGAAGCATAGAGGTATATTTGAAATAAGGCTTTGGTGAAAATGAAAGATATAAAGCACTGTTTTACAAACTGTGGGTTGTGGCCCATAATGAATTCAACTTAAGGGGCCTTTGACAAAAGAATTTTAAGAATGAAATAGAAGAGAATAGGTTAACATAGGAAAGAAAATATTGGCACATTTAGGAAACCTACTAGTATGTGTGTGTGTATTTGTGCTGGATTAAGATATAAATTGTTTTTCTTACTTTTTCTTCCTATTGGCCTTGAACAAAAATAGTCTGTAGTCTGTAAGCTATTAGTGTAGACTAAAGAGGACAAATTTGCTAGTTATGAAACTCTGGCAATTCATTTCACTAACGTTGTTTCTCATCTGTAAAATGGTAATAATGTAGTCTCCTTCACAGGGTTAGTGGGAGAGTTAAGTAAGATGATGCTACATGTTCAAGTGCCCAGCATGGTTCCTGCTGCATATCATACACTCAGTAAATGACACATTTTCTTAGTAGTAACCTTGTGACTACTAAACTAACTTCTGACTTTTCATAAAGCATGAAGTTGTATTCCTGGATACCTTGAAATGGCTGAAGGAAATGACAGGTATTTTATCAAAGTTACACCTGGAAGGAAATAAACTAGAGCAAGAGATGTTGTTAGGTTGAGGTGTGCTGGTGAATGACAGATGAATGACAGGCTTTTAGACAGTATTTGGTTAAGGTTATTCCTTCCATTCCAGTAACTCCTGGTTGATTAGGAACCTTGAAGCCATTCACCCCATTAGCCACCTCACCCTCATACTTTTCATATGACCAAACAGACCTCAAAGGATAATCGAGGTATACCTTGTCAGATGCATATGGTCTTGTTTCAGAGGCTTCTCTCATAAGATGGAACTATTTATTGTGAAAAGGGTTCAGCTTAATTATCATCATCCACATAATCTGCAATCATCAGCTCTTATGAATAGGCATTCAAGTTCACTACCCTTGTCTTGGAATAGGCACAATGAATAGGTGTCAGAAATAAAGTATGGACCGTTTTAAAACTACAATTGTGTAGTCTTACCTCGCTAATGGAATCTGTCATGTTTATCCAGATTTTTTGTATGTTCTTTTTCTCTCTTACCCATGGGAAGATTCCTGGATGGCAAAAAGGATGTCTTTTGCATGATTGGACATAAATACATGTTTTTATGTATGAATGATACCTGGTTGTCAGTATATAAATCATATTGTGACAGATTCACATTTCCTCAGTTGTTTTTTTTCTTTTTAATGAAAGACCATTTTTCAGTCTTCCCAAATGATTTACAGCTGCCACTACCTAAAGTGGAGAAAGGTGGAGTAGGGAAGTAGTTCTTCATGCTTTGGATTCTGTCCACCAACCAACCCTGGGCAACAGAATTCTGACCCACATACCCTCCAGTGAGTCTGCAGAGCAGCCCCAGTGTCCCTGAATGCCAAAGATCTCTCCATTACTTAAGAGTCATGGAATGTCTGTCTCCGTTATGCTAGTACCAGAGGTTTGGGTTATTTGATGCCTAAGAAATATACGGTTCTTTATATGGTCTATGCATTATCTCTCCATTTCCTTTTTTTTTTGTTTGTTTGTTTGAGAGCACTGTGAATTTCTTTAAGTATGTAAAGACAAATGTTCTTTTTTCCAGGTCTGAAAATGAATAAAAGTGCCATCACCCCTCCTCGTACTTCTCCAGCAAACACGTGTTCCCCAGAAGTGATCCATCTGAAGGATATAGTCTGTTACCTGTCTCTCCTGGAAAGAGGAAGACCTGAGGATAAGCTGGAGTGTATGTGCGCCTTCACAATATTTACTTATCATGACTGGGGTGGGGGAAGGGACTAGATATTGACAAACGTAAAATTGTTTCGACTATGGTTGCCTACATTCTTATTAAATGAAGTGACCTTGGTTATTAATAAAAAATCCTCCAAAGGAAAATCAGACATTTAAAAGATATTAAGAATCTACCAATTTTAGGTTATTATTGATCAAGGTCCATTTATTACTGAGTATTTCTTGAGTATGTTTATCAATTGACCTATTTTTTAATTTGCTCAGTTTGTTAACCAGGTTATGTCGAAAAGTATCTTTGTGTTCTTTTGAAAAAACGCTTACTTCTAATATATAAAAGATCTTTTCATTAGTCAGAAAGAGGGTTCAGTTCATTATATACAGTCAACCTGAGCCTTTCTCTTTGGAAATCTTCCTTGAAACCTTCTGCACTAAGTTTCTTTGCCAGGAACAAATAATATCTTAAATGCCAAATATGAGAGTTTCATTTCTAGAAACTGACTCTGAATATTATAATTAAAGAATAGCTATTTTCCTTCTAGCATGTAGCAGGCATTTCTGATAGAGAATTTCAATCTAGTTGAAAGGAAATGCGATCTCTTTAATAAAATACAGTTACTGAGCTCTCTCTGGTGGCCGACTGTACTCATTGCAAGGCAGGAAAATACTTTTTTTAAACCTTTTCTGTAAGCCCAATCATTTAATAATCTATTCTGTCTGTAAAGTCCTTGCTACATAGAGAGCTGGTGGTTTGTTCAGTAATCTGATTAGCCTGGTTATATTAGATAGCATTAAAATGAATTAAACATTCTTGCTACTGGAATGATAGTAAAGACAATGAATCCTAAATTTGATATTTCTAAATCAAATATAGAATATTATGACAGTTCAGAATTATGGTTAGGTAGCATGCTTGGTTAAATTTAATGATAACTTTTTTAATAATATTTCTGTTACTAATAAAGAATTTAATATATGATTATTTAAGTCACACCTGCTTAGGTTATGAATAAACCATACTAACATCATTCTTTAAATACATATTTATTAGTTCTAAATGTTGAATATTTGCATTTCAAGATTTATTTGTATTCCTAAGAACCTGTAGAAATCTCTCTCATTCCAAAATAAATATTAATGTTTAGTGAATTTCTATTGAAGTAAAGGCCAGCAAGAAAGTTTTCTCAGGTGTTATCAGGACCAGGTTTGGGATGATGTTAAAACTCCAAAGACAAATATTCTATTCCAGGTCTGAGAATGAATAAAGACAACATCGCTTCTCCCAACACAGTCTTTCTGTTCCAGTTTAATTATTTTTAGGTCAACTAGAAGTATTTTGTTTTTAAGGTAGAATTCCTAAGAGGTATGTTTTGGTATGTTTTAAGTTCTCTGTTTGAATCTTTGAATCCATAGTCTTTGTCTGCTATTGCAAGGCAGACTGTTAACCCAGGAGTGATTCAAAAACATTTGATGAATCAAGTCAAACCTGACCTGCCACTTACCTTTCTTCAGTGTAATCAATCCCCTTCTCTCGGTTCTTTGAGTTTTCCAGCTCTTTTTTGAGCTTATAACTTTCAGTTGCATTTTCTTTTTGTCTTAACCATATCTTTAGATTTTCCTCATAGATAGATCTGTTAGCTCCTGACATTACTGCTGTGGTTTTCACCAGGGCTGCAAAGTAAATGCATTTCCATTTCAGAAGCACAGGCAGGTACCAGCTATGCTGTGGTTTTCTTCTCTACCACCCTCAGGCTTGGAGGACCTTCACCTGGTTCTTACTCATCTGGACCTTGTGTTTCTGTCTGGTTTTTAAATGCCAGTGCTTGGCTTCTTGCTCTACCAATTAAATCAGACACCATTTCTTTCATGTACTTCCCTAGCCATGTACTTATACATCTTCGCTTTCACAGTTGCATGTTTACAAATTCCTAACATTCATATGTTGTATTACAGATTCTGAAAAGTTTTTCAATACATTTTTTAAAAAAATTTAATGGTTGTTAATTTGTGTCCCTGTGTACTTAGTCACTGAGTCGTGTCCGACTCTTGGAGACCCCACGGACTATAGCCCCCCAGGCTCCTCTGTCCATGGCATTCCCCAGGCAATAACACTGCAGTGAACTGCCGTTTCCTTCTCCAGGGACTCTTCCCAACTCAAGAATCGAAACAGCATCTCCTGCAGTTCTTGCACTGCAGGCGGATTCTTTATCATTGAGCCATCAAAGAAAATCCTGGATAGTTAAATTAATACATACTTATTTACAAAATGGTTATGACTTATTAAACACAATATGTACTAGAGAGAAGAAACTAAGAAAATTAAAATTAACACAAAAGTGGATATGATGAAGCACCTGATAAAATTAACTTTTGCAGCTGAGTGTTGTTTTGGAATCTCGGTTTTCAAGTAGCTAAGTAATAAAGGAGTAGGGACACATTGCCTTAGGTCAGAGATTCTTGAACTTGATCACATGTAACAATCACCTGCAGGACTTATGAACACACTTACTGGGCCCCAACTCCAGTATATGTCATTCAACAGGCTTGGAATGGGATTTTAGAATTTTCAGGTCATGCTTATGTGGCAGGGACCACATTTTGAGAAGTATTGGTTTATGCAATTCCTTTTGTCTAATGAAAATACGTAACACACACACACGTACACAGGCACACAATTCACCTGAAACTACAATTGTTTCTTGAATTATCGGTGACAGTATTTGATATGCTTTTACCTGGATTATTACAGAAGGAAATGGCAACCCACTCCAGTATTCTTGCCTGAAGAATCCCATGGACAAAGGAGCTTGGCAGGCTACAGTCCACGGGTAGTAGTCCATGGGGAGTCCATGGAGACACAACTGGGTGACTTTCACTTCACTTGCCTCTGGGTTATTACATAAATAAATGGCACTGTTTTAAATTTCTTCCCCCCACAAAACAATGTTTTATAAATCTATTCAGTGATTGCTGCCACTTCTAATCTCTTCACCTCTCTTCTCTGCCAGGCATTTACAAATCGTTTATAAGAAAGCAATTTTTTTTTTTCCATTGAAGGGAACCTAACAAACCAAAGCTCTTGAACTTTCCCCTGATTACATCATCTTCAACTTGCTTTCTGTCACTGATCTTTAACCCAATCCTAATGCCCAAATGTGGGCTTTGCAGGTACTGAGACCCCCCGATCAGTACAAGGTATTTATTCACCTGCTCCCATGCACCCTTGGAAAGTATGTGTGCATGCACGTGTGTGTGTATCCTGAAGTTGTGGAGGAATTCTATTTTTATGTCTCCTTGTTGGCACAAGTTACCAACCATCCAGACACATCAGTTCAGTTCAGTCGCTCAGTCGTGTCCGACTCTTTGCAACCCCATGAACTGCAGCACGCCAGGCCTCCATATCCATCACCAACTCCCGGAGTCCACCCAAACCCATGTCCATTGTAGTCGGTGATGCCATCCAACCATCTCATCCTCTGCCGTCCCCTTCTCCTCCTGCCCCCAATCTTTCCTAGCATGAGGGTCTTTTCAAATGAGTCAGCTCTCCACATCAGGTGGCCAAAGTATTGGAGTTTCAGCTTCAACATCAGTCCCTCCAATGAACACCCAGGACTGATCTCCTTTAGGATGGACTGGTTGGGTCTCCTTGCCATCCAATGGACTCTCAAGAGTCTTCTCCAACACCACAGTTCAAAAGCATCAATTCTTTGGCACTCAGCTTTCTTTATAGTCCAGCTCTCACATCCATACATGACCACTGGAAAAACCATAGCCTTGACTAGATGGACCTTTGTTAGCAAAGTAATGTCTCTGCTTTTTAAAATGCTGTCTAGGTTGGTCATAACTTTCCTTCCAAGGAGCAAGTGTCTTTTAATTTCAAGGCTGCAGTCACCACCTGCAGTGATTTTGGAGCCCAGCAAAATAAAGTCTGTCACTGTTTTCACTGTTTCCCCATCTATCTGCCATGAAGTGATGGGACTGGATGACACATAGATGAGAACATTGTGCCAGGGCCAACTTGCCCTCTTCCCCTTAAGCCCACAGCAGTGCTTTATGGAGAGTCATTCAGTACATCCCTCTTAGCGTCTCCTTATATTCCTCAAATTCTGTGACCTCACCTCCATTTTATTTCAGCACTCACTTTTAATGCTATACCCTAAAACTTGTAGGGCTTCCCAGGTGGTGCTAGTGGTAAGGAACCCACCTGCCAATATAGGAGACAGAAGAGACACAGGTTGGATCCGTGGGTCGGGACGATTCCCCTGGAGGAGGGCGTGGCAACCCATTCCAGTATTCTTGCCTAGAGAATCACATGGACAGAGGAAGCCTGGCGGTCTACAGTTCATAGGGTCAAAAAGGGTCAGACACGACTGAGACGAATTAGCACACATGCACAAGCCTTGTAATTTCCAAAGACTACTCTTAATTCTAAAAATTTAAATTCTGGGATTTTACTTGTACCACGGCCTGTGTTCACTTAACTTACTTTCCAACTTTTAATTTAAATATTTATAGCACAATTCTCAAGAACTTAGACCCTTCATTTCACTAGTTGAATGAATCTTAGCTTTGACCCGGACTATCTTAGTGATCTGGGCACATGTGTAAAACCTCTCAGACCTTAGTTTCCTCAGCTGTAAAACTGATATAATAATAATGTCTATCTTGTATGTTTCCTACAAGAATTAAATGAACCATTATTTGCTCACGTAAATTCCTTTACATTTATGTGAATATTAAGTTCAATAAAAATGAGAATTCTCAGCCTTTGACCACTTCCTTTTGAGCTTGCCTGCTTTCTTTGCATCTCCCACCCCATCATGTAAAGACCGATTCATCATCTGTGGGGTCAACCATTCCTTCTCACTTAGGTTCCGACAATCCAGTTTATTTGCTAATATACTAAGCTGCCAGAGATATTGTGAAATAAAAATACAATTCAATGGATGTAACTCTACTCACAAACCTCAGCTGGCTTTCAGTGCCTCTGGTGTTTCTCTAATCATTGATTTTACTCTAGTTAGAAGTTCATTTAGGTGTTTTGTTACTTCATCACCTACTACGTAATCATCATTTCACTGAGCTGTGAATTCTTATAACTTCCTCTCATTTTACCCAAAACTTGTCAGCCTCTACGCCTGTACTTTCCTCTTTCTCTTCTGACTCAGGATGAATGTGTGCCTTTGATCATTCCCTACTGAGTAACACACAAAAGTGAGCCCTTAACTTAGCATCCATATACAAATCTAGATCCACAATTTGACCCCAACTTAATTGTCCCATTTTGCATTTGGCTTTGACTTGTATAAAAAGTCCCAGGCTCATGAATCTCCTTTTTAATCACTGGATAAACCTGGAGCTTTTCCAGCTTCATGCCTTTGCTTAAAATGTGCCTTTGCTAGATGTGTATATGTTTTCCACAGTATATTAGATCCATTCTGTGCATACGTGCTAAGTAGCTTTAGTTGTGTCTGACTCTGTGCAACTCCATGGACTGTAGCCCGCCAGGCTCCTCTGTCCATGGGATTCTCCAGGCAAGAATACTGGAGTGGGTTGCCATGCCCTCCACCAGGGAGTCTTCCCAACCCAAGGATTGAACTTGCATCTCTCATGTCGCCTGCATTGGCAGATGGGTTCTTTATCACTATCGCCATCTGGTATAGTCTGCACTTAAAGTCCTGCTCACATCATGAATCGTGTTGCCATCTCTAATTGAAGTATTTCACTCTCCTTCCTTGCACCCTTATGCTGGGTATAACTTCCCATTCTTAGTACCTACCACTTGTGTCTGTGTATTTTTCAAAATATAGATGCTCGATTAAGGATAGTTAAATGTAACTGAAGACTATGGGTGCTTGACAAGAGAAAAATAATGGAAATTATTGAAGGTATCTCAGATAACCATTATATCTACTACTGTGGGCAAGAATCCCTTAGAAGAAATGGAGTAGCCATCATAGTAAACGAAAGAGTCCTAAATGTGGTACTTGGATGCAGTCTCAAAAATGACAGAATGATCTCTGTTTGTTTCCAAGGCAAACCATTAAATATCACAGTAATCCAAGTCTATGCCCTGACCAGTAATAATGAAGAAGCTGAACATTCTATGAAGACCTAAAAGACCTTCTAGAACTAATATCCCAAAAAGATGTCCTTTTCATTATATGGAACAGGAATGCAAAAGTAGGAAATCAAGAGATACCTGGAGGAGTAACAGGTAGATTTGGCCTTGGAGTACAAAACAATGCAGGACAAAGGCTAACAGAGTTTTGCTAAGAGAACCCACTGGTCATAGCAAACATGTTCTTCCAATGACACAGGAGAAGACTCTACATATGGACATCACCAGATGGTCAATACCAAAATCAGTTTGATTATATTCTTTGCAGCTGAAGATGGAGAAGCACTATACAGTCAGCAAATACAAGACTGGGAGTTGACTGTGGCTCAGATCATGAACTGCTTATTGCCAAATTCAGACTTAAATTGAAGAAAGTAGACTATTCAAGTATGACTAAATAAAATCCCTTACAATTATACAGTGGAAGTGACAGATAGATTCAAGGCATTACATCTGATAGAGTGCCTGAAGAACTATGGATGGAGGTTTGTGACATTGTACACGAGGCAGTGATCAAGACCATCCCCAAGAAAAAGAAATGCAAAAAGGCAAAATGGTTGTCTGAGGAGACCTTACAAATAGTTGAGAAAGGAAGAGAATCTAAAGTCAAAGGAGAAAAGGAAAGATATACTATTTGAATGCAGAGTTCCAAAGAATAGCAAGGAGAGATAAGAAAGCCTTCCTCAGTGATCAGCGCAAAGAAATAGAGGAAAACGATAGAGTGGGAAAGGCTAGAGATCTCTTCAAGAAAATTAGAGATACCAAGGGAACATTTCATGCAAAGATGGGCACAATAAAGGACAGAAATGGTATGGACCTAACAGAGACAAAAGATATTAAGAAGAGGTGGCAAGAATATACAGAACTGTACAAAAAAGATCTTCATGACCCAGATTACCACAATAGTGTGATCACTCACCTTGGGCCAGACATCCTGGAGTCAGAAGTCTTGTGGGCCTTAGGAAGCATCACTTTGAACAAAGCTAGTGGGGGTGATAGAACTCCAGTTGAGCTATTTCAATTCCTAAAAGATGATGCTTTGAAAGTGCTGCAGTCAATATGTCAGCAAATTTGGAAATCTCAGCAGTGGCCACAGGACTGGAAAAGGTCAGTTTTCATTCCAGTCCCAAAGAAAGGCAATGCCAAAGAATGCTCAAACTACCGCACAGTTGTACTCATCTCACACGCTAATGAAGTAATAATCAAAATTCTCCAAGCCAGGCTTCAACAGTACATGAACCATGAAATTCCAGATGTTCAAGCTGGTTTTAGAAAAGGCAGAGGAACCAGAGATCAAATTGCCAACATCCGTTGGATCACTGAAAAAGCAAGAGAGTTCCAGAAAAACATCTACTTCTGATTTACTGACTACTCCAAAGCCTTTGACTTTGTGGATCACAACAAGCTGTGAAAAATTCTTGAAGAGATAGGAATATCAGACCACCTGACCTGCCTGTTGAGAAATCTGTATGCATGTCAAGAAGCAACAGTTAGAACAGGACATGGAACAACAGACTGGTTCCAAATCGGGAAAGGAGTGCATCAAGGCTCTATATTGTCACCCTCCTTATTTAACTTATATGCAGAGTACATCATGAGAAACGCTGGGCTTGAGGAAGCACAAGCTGGTATCAAGATTGCCTGGAGAAATATCAATAACCTCAGATATGTGGATGACACCACCCTTATGGCAGGAAGCGAAGAAATGAAGAGCCTCTTGATGAAAGTCAAAGAGGAGAGTGAAAAAGTAGGTTTAAATCTCAACATTCAGAAAACTAAGATCATGGTTTCTGGTCCCATCACTTCATGTCAAATTAATGGGGAAACAATGGAAACAGTGACACTATTTTTGGGGGGCTCCAAAATCACTGCAGATGGTGATTGCAGCCATAAAGTTAAAAGACGCTTGCTCCATCTCAGAAAGGCTATGACCAACATAGTCAGCATATTAAAAAGCAGAGATATTGCTTTGCCAACAAAAGTCTATCTCGTCAAAGGTATGGTTTTTCCAGTAGTCAGGTATGGATATGAGTGCTGGACCATAAAGAAAGCTGAGCACCGAAGAATTGATGCTTTTGAACTGGGTTGTTGGAGAAGACTCTTGAGAGTCCCTTGGACTGCAAGGAAATCAAACCATTCCATCCTAAAGGAAATCAGTCCTGAATATGCATTGGAAGGACTGATGCTGAAGTTGAAACCCCCATACTTTGGCCACCTGAGAAAGAACTGACTCATTGGAAAAGACCCTGATGCTGGGAAAGACTGAAGGTGGGGGAGAAGGGGACGACAGACGATGAGATGGTTGGATGGCATCACCAACTCAATGGACATGAGTTTGATCAAGCTCCCGGAGTTGGTGATGGACAGGGAAGCCTGGTGTGCTGCAGTCCACGGGGTTGCAAAGAGTCGGACTTGACTGTGTGACCAAACTGAACTGATTGAAGTTATCAAATAATATTAATTTTACACTTTTTATTTAAAATACTTGTGATTCACTTTTGAGTTAGTGTTTATCAAATTATTGATGACTTAGCTAGAATAAGTTCTCAGTTAGCTTACAGTTGCTGAAAAAGAAATCAATACAAAAATATCCAGAAAATAGTTAATTGCCATGCAGATAATGAGAACTACCTGTATGTTAAAGTTACTGCTATGTCTAGTGACAATCTTTGAACTACTGAAAATTAACATTGAAAAGACCTTAGACATTATCTAGTTAACCTTCCTGTATTGTCAATGAAAAATCTAAAGCCCAGAGAGTTTGATTATTACTTATACCATGAGTTTATCTGGCTGTGACTAAAATGCATGATTTCTGGCCTGTTGTGTGTCTGTTAGTCATTCAGTCATGTCCGACTCTGAAACCCCATGGACTGTAGTCCACTGGCTCCTCAGTCCATGGGATTTCCCAATCAAGAATACTGGATTGAGTTGCCATTTCCTTCTCCAGAGGACCAACCCAAGTGTCCTGCATTGCAGGCATTTCTTTTTTTTTTTTTTTTACTGTCTGAGCTATCAAGGAAGCCCCTCTGACTTGATGCTCTTTTTGTTTTGCAAAGCTGTCTTTCCTTTTTTAGATTATTGTTTCTATTGTAGAAAATAGGAAAAAATATAACACCATTACCTTAAATGCCAAAACTCTAAGTACTATTTTTGCCACTGCCTCTATGGTTTATTAAGTAGGTCTTGAAATACATAAAACAGTAAAAAATTATGAGTTAAAGAAATTCTGGCTTAAATGTCTTTTAAAATATTTACTGTAATCTTTAAAAACAATTTCCATAATAATATTTTCATATCAATAACATATTATACAAAAAACAAAGAAATGTTCAACACAAAGATAGATTAAAAACCTGCAAATCTCTTGGAAAACAAATTAATTCTAGATAGAAAGAGTTATCCTCATATTACATAATGTGCCTTTCCTTTGATCTTTTAACCAAATTCATGTGTGGGCACATAATTGTTTCTATATAAAGTGTAATTGCATGAGCATAAAAATAGAAAAAAGTGGTTTAAATGAGTGATTGTTGTGATTTCGTAACAGGTACCCATCTTTGGAAGCTATCATGTTGACAGAATAATTTTAATATTGAGCTTAAATTATTTTTGCACCTAAAAATCTATGTCCTTATATATTGGCTTTAAAAATAAAACCTATTAGTTCAATAATCCACTTGACCTTGGAGACTAATGTATTTTTAAATTCTAACAAAAATAGGTTTATTATCCTCTTTGAGGATAGGTATTAATTTTATCAATATTATTCAGGCATGATTTTAGAACAGAAAGTTTCTATAGGCTTACCAAGCCAAATAATTTTTATCTTCCATGATGTTAACAACTGCCTTATTTTCTTTTTTGATTAGTTTTTCTATTCCTATAAAACTAATTAATTTTCAAGTCTTCCACCCTAAATTCTGGTTTAGAAACTTCTGCTCTTCATCTGTTCCCTCATCTTTTCATTGGTAGTTACCCTCCCCTTTATCTTAATTGCTCAGTCTTTGAAATCACTGTTTTTAGACGTTAGAGTTCCAAGACAGAACTTTGAATTATAATATTGTTAACTTTTTCAACTTGTTTTCTTTTGTCTTTTACTTGACATCTGAGACATCTGCTGCAGGCTTCCAAAGTGGCACAGTGGTAAAGAGTCAGCCTACCAGTGCAGGAGATGAGACACAAGAGATGGGGGTTTGATCCCTGGGTTGGAAAGATCCCCCGGAGGAGGAAACAACAGCCCACTGTATATTCTTACCTGGGAAATCTCGTGGACAGCAGAGCCTGGCGATATACAGTCCATCGGGTCCCAAAGAGTTGGACATGACTGAGCACATCTTCTACATCTATGATGACTCTTTTTTTTCACTCTTTTAAGCATAATTTGCACATCACAGAGAATCCATTTTGTTCTCAGCACCATCCTTATTTACCTTTATTATTATTTCATAGCTTGAAACTTTCCTCTTAGTTATAAGATCCCCCTTCCTCCTTTCCTGCCTCCTGGTTTCTTCCAAAATACTTTGCTTTGATCTGAAACAGCTGCTTGGTACTTGTGGGTAGGTGGGTGGGTGGGTGGGTGAGGTTTAAGTCTGACTCATGAGAGATGAGGAAGGGGGAATTAACTTTTCTCAGTGTTCACTGTATACACCTTCATGGGATTACAGTCTGTTTGGTATGAGACACCTACCGTCAGAATACCTGAATACCCTGAGCTCAGAGCCCCTGTGGTTTGACTGTTGTAAAGGTCAGAGATCCAGTATCCTATAAGTTAGGGGGGTTGGCATACCCTCAGGTCCAAGGTGTCAGGGGTTACATTTAAAGGACTAATTTCTCTTCATGAAAAATATGAATTAGTTTCCCTCTGTGTGTGAATCTGTGCCCCCTCTTCACCGCCAGCTTAAGTTTATATTTCTTAGGTTTCTCAGTCAATCACTATGTGTTATCCAGCTTCTAAAACTTTATGATTCTTATTTCCCCTCACGTTTTCTTTGTACTTGGGGGTTTATGCCTGTTTCATCCCTAATTGTTGCCAGTGGACTTGCAATAGAAAGATAACATAAATACACATGTTTAATATTTTATATTTTGCATAACCCCACTACAATTTTGAATTAGGAAAGTAGACTTACCTTTGAAAAGAAGTTTTAGAATTCCTCTCTCTCCTCCAGGATCAAAGAAAATTTTTGTCTTTGATTTATACTTGATGAGATTTAGACTATTGGATACTTAGTGCTCAATATATGTATGTTTTTTTTTATTGCTATAATAACTAAAACTTGAAGTTCTCTAGCTTTCTTCCCTGATGAATTTGAATTTGTAGACAGCCCTTAACTCCTGTTAAAGTGTTTAGAAATCAAGGCTAAAAATATACTAGGGCTTCTATTTCATTCAATAGTAACATTGTTTCTGAGTCCAAGCTTCCTCTGCTTGCCTATGACAGGCCAGTAGATCTGAGATAGGAGGTGTTGAGGCAAGGAAAATGACTTTATTTGGAAAGCCAGGTGACTGAGAAGATGGCAGGCTACTGCCTCAAAATAACTGTCTTATCAGGGTCTGGATGCCAGGTTCTTTTATAGATCAGAGATGGTGGGGTCAGGGAAGGTGAGGAAGCAAAGTAAAATGGCTATTAATCTTGCAAACATCTTCTAGAATGGCAAGCCTCTGGCAGGGGATGTGTTAATTTCTTCCTTCCTGCCAATTCCAGGGGGACCTAGTTCTGAACAAAGACACTTTAACAGGCAGGTAGAGGGGCAGGATTCTCTGAGGCAGGCCATTCTGTATGATAATAACAACAAAAACAACTAAATGCAAGTCAAAGAAATAGTTCCAACATGGAGTCAGAATTGGCTGCTTTTCTGCAACAAAGTGTTTTCAGATCAACTTTCCTGCTCAAAACAACCAGAACATTTAAACTCTATATTAAAAAAAAAAAATTGTAAGTTTTAGGAAACTTATCAAGACAAGGTTGTCCAACTTGTGGGTCAATTTCGTGGGAGTGGGGAGCCAGGTTTTTGCCACTATTTTTAAACTGTAATTTCTTAGATGGCTGAGAGGCTGAAAAGGTAATGAGCTTTGGTAGACAAATCTTGGGGAAAAAATTTGAATTCTGGAGTCTTTCTAGCAAGTATATTATGCTTCTAAGCGTGGTTTAAATTTCCAGTTTCTTTATAATGGATAATTTTGAGTACTTTGTTATGATCAACTACTCATACATCTTCCTTTTTTGAAATCTTATGCTTGATTTTTTTCCCTCTTTTTACTTAAAGGCATTGTTTTTAATTACTGAGCTATATGGTCTGTTCAGAATCTAGAAACAAGTCCTTTGCTATATATATGTGTGTGTGTTCTGAAAATATTTTTTTCAAATCTGCAGCTGACTTATTTTCTTAATAGTCTTTTTTTTTTTTTGATGAACAGAAGTTCTAATTTTGATGAATTTTAATTTACCTACTAAAAAATACAATATTTGATGGTTCATATTGGCTTACATTGAGGTTATAAGGATGTTGTGCTATATTTTCTTCTAGAAACTTCAAAGCTCTGCCTTAATGTAATTCCGTTCGAGCTAATGTTCATACTTGGTGTGAAGCAAGGGTCATGGTAACTTTTTTAGTATGAACATCCATCTGTTCCATCATCATTTTTTGTAAAGACTTCTCATTGAATTGTTTTGGCCCTTGTTGACCATACATGTATGGATCTCTGTCTGTCCTCTATAGCTCCCGTTGTTTTATTTGCATAGTCAGTATGCCACTGTCCTAATTCCTTGGATTTTCCCAGCTCTTGAAGTTAGGTCATGTAAATCCTTCAGATTTGTGTTTTGTTGTTTTTTTTTCAAAGTTGTTTGGATATTCCAAGTTTCTTTTTTAAATTTTCATATATTGTGCTTAGTCGCTCAGTCGTGTCCAACTCTTTGAAACCCTTTGGACTGTAGCTCACCACCAGGCTCCTCTGTCCATGGGCTTTCCCAGGCAAGAATACTGAAGTGGATTACCCTTTCCTCCCTGATGGGATCTTCCAGACCCAGGGATTGAACCCAAGTCTCCTATGTCTTCTGCATTGCCTGAAGATTCTTACCTGCTGAGTCATCAGTCATGTGACTATTTAAAACAAGGCTGCTGTTATTTTTGCTGAGATTGTCTCCATTATATGGAACAATCTGAAGAATTTACATTTTAATGATATTAAATGTTCCAATTCATTAACATAATATATCTTTTCATTTATATAGGTTTTATGTAGTTTTTCTTGGTGAAGTTTTATAGATTTTGCACAAAGGTCTTGTCCAACTCTTGATAAAGTTTTCTTATGTATTCGCGTTTTTGGATATTATTTTAAAAGATATATTTTATGTTTCAATTTCTACTTGTTCTTTTCAAGTAATAAAACTGCAATTGCCTTTTTATCTTACCACATCACTGAATGTGTATACATATATATATTTATATGTAAACATATATATCAGTATTTATACATTATAATTTCTAATATATGTTATATAAGATATACTACTTAACATAGTTATATAAGTTCTAATATATATAATAAATATGATATATATGTTTTAATGTAAGACATATCTACATATATATATGATGGGGCTTCCCTGGTAGCTCAGGTGGTAAGAGCAGGAGACCCAAGTTAGATCCCTGGGAAGATCCTCTGGAGAAGGGAATGGCAACCCAATCCAGTATTCTTTCCTGGAGAATTCCATGGACAGAGGAGCCTGGTGGGCTACAGTCCATGGGTTCGCAAAGAGTCAGACATGACTGAGCGACTAACACTTTCATATATATGTATGTATATTACATATTTGTTATGTAAGTTCTAATACATATGTAAGTTCTTATATATATGAAATATGTATTTTTATACATAAGTTCCAATTCATTTTGATGATTGAATAGAATTTTCTAAACATACAAACACATCATTTGTAATTAAAGATAGGTTTAATAATTATTTTCTTACATGTTTGCTGGCCCCTCGCTGCTCTGTGCACAGACAGTACCTTTCGGTGTTAGCGCTGTCAGACACCCTTCTCTTCCATTACTACTGCTGCCTGTCGTCACCATGGATTATGTAAAGGTCCTTTTCTCTTGGGTCACTGCCATCTGATTGATCTAGGCTTGTGCTTCTGATTGGTAGAGGCTGCCCCTTGTGCAAACTCTATTTTCAAGTCAGGCTACTGAAGAAAAGGTATCTGACTTTTCATCTGTTATGGTGCTTTATAAAGTCTGAATTTTAGAATCTAGGAAGAAGTTTCAGATGCTGCCCAAAATGAATGACAGATACCCACACATTCACACCACTTGTGTGTGTGTCTTTGAGCTCGTATTTCCACGAAAACTTGCCAGGAGGCATAGGTTTTCCACCTTGCTGAGCTGTATGAAATTGTTTGGCATTTGCTTAATCCTTATTCCAATAAGGATTAACAGAGTCACAACTGTCCCTTGGGACATCGTTACCACCTTTCTAGATTCCATATATATGCGTTAGTATACTGTATTGGTGTTTTTCTTTCTGACTTACTTCACTCTGTATAATAGGCTCCAGTTTCATCCACCTCATTAGAACTGATTCGTATGTGTTCTTTTTAATAGTTGAGTAATATTCCATGGTGTATATGTACCACAGCTTTCTTATCCATTCGTCTGCTGATGGACATCTAGGTTGCTTCCATGCCCTGGCTATTATAAACAGTGCTGCGATGAACATTGGGGTGCATGTGTCTCTTTCAATTCTGGTTTCCTCGGTGTGTACGTCCAGCAGTGGGATTGCTGGGTCATATGGCAGTTCTATTTCCAATTTTTAAAGGAATCTCCACACTGTTCTCCATAGTGGCTGTACTAGTTTGCATTCCCACCAACAGTGTAAGAGGGTTCCTTTTTCTCCACATTCTCTCCAGCATTTATTGTTTGTAGACTTTTTGATAGCAGCTATTCTGACCAGCGTGAGATGGTACCTCATTGTGGTTTTGATTTGCATTTCTCTGATAATGAGTGATTTTGAGCATCTTTTCTTGTGTTTGTTAGCCATCTGTATGTCTTCTTTGGAGAAATGTCTATTTAGTTCTTCGGTCCATTTTTTGATTGGGTCACTTATTTTTCTGGAATTGAGCTGCAGGAGTTTCTTGTACATTTTTGAGATTAATTCTTTGTCAGTTGCTTCATTTGCTATTTATTTTCTCCCATTCTCAAGGTTGTCTTTTCACCTTGCTTATAGTTTCCTTCATTTTGCAAAAGCTTTTAAGTTTAATTAGGTCACATTTGTTCATTTGCTTTTATTTCCGTTACTCTGGGAGGTGGGTCATAGAGGATCCTGCTGTGATTTATGTCGGAGAGTGTTTTGCCTTTCTTTTCCTCTAGGAGTTTTATAGTTTCTGGTCTTACATTTAGATCTTAATCCATTTTGAGTTTACTTTTGTGCGTGGTGTTAGAAAGTGTTCTAGTTTCATTCTTTTACAAGTGGTTGACCAGTTTTCCCAGCACCACTTGTTAAGGAGATTGTCTTTTCTCCATTGTATATTCTTGCCTCCTTTGTCAAAGATAAGATGTCCATAGGTGCGTGGATTTATCTCTGGGCTTTCTATTTTGTTCCATTGAGCTATATTTCTGTCTTTGTGCCAGTACCATGCTGTCTTGATGACTGTAGCTTTGTAGTATACTAGAAAATCTTGAAATGCATGGTATCTATTTTGTGATAAGTTTTTTTTTCTTCCTGAATTTTATTCTTATTTAGTATATAAGAACAATTATCATGGTTTGCAAGATATTTATGTCATTTAGCAAGCATAATATTGTATCCTTTAATTTAATAGCTATACATTTTCCCCTTACTTTTCAACATTTTTAAAGTCTGTTTCCATTTTATAATAAATAGGTCATCATAGCTAGTTTGGTAGCATTTTTTTTTTTCCCTTTTAGTGATATGCAGGCTAGTTTTCATCACTGACTCAATGGGCATGAGTTTGAGTAAGCTCCAGCAGATAGTGAAGGACAGACAGGGAAGTCTGAAGTCCTGCAGTTCTTGGGGTCACAAAGAGTTGGACATGATGTAACAACTGAACAAGAACAGTAGGCTAGTTTTGCATCTTATAAATATCTTAGAATTTTGAAATATAATACTTATTTTAAACATGAAAAATAATGAGTTACAGAGTAAAGTCATTTCATAACCATGTCTCCTGGTTGTCATTGCCTTTAGTTCATGTTATAAGCCTCAGACATCAAGACTCTTTGGGAAATTATACAAACCCAACACAAGCCCTCATTTCCACACCTCTATTTTTACAGCTGTGGCATTCTTCTCTGTTTATCTCAGCCCAGCACCTGCAGCCTTTTCTGTAGTCTCCTGGTGGTGTGTGAGCTCTTCAAGAGGTCCTTAGGCCAGACATGGACCTCTGCCATCCCGCTTTCCTGAGCTCTCTGTGGTGGAGCCAACAGTATCTTTTTCATGTTTGATTAGTTCAAACATTGGTTATCCCATGAAACTACACCTTTGATTTAAACAAATATATCATTATACCCATGACAGTAACGCAGTTTTGTTTCTGCATCTTCTATCAGGAAAGTTCCCTTATTTTACACTAGTTTTTCCTTTCACATACTGTCTAATGATCAGTCAGATCAACGGCTTCTGTGTGTGTCATGACCTATAGCTTTCGTATATGTCTGTGTGTGTCCCCTTGCTTAACTTTGACAACAAATGTGTGTCTCAGGACACAGTGAGGATTCTCATATTATAGATGAGAAAGCAGTGTTTCACTAAACTCACACAACGGCGGATGGCAGTTTTCAGATTATAATTGATCTCCAGACCTGTAAATCAGTTATTTCTTCATATCCACACTGTTCTTTAATATCCAGACTCTGAATGTCTAAACTCCTTCTCTTCTGGTATTTTTGAATTTCCATTTAATGATCTTGTAAAAAAATTTGAACAAACAATAGCAGTTTTCCATGATTTCTAGCTGAATAACAAAAATCAGTAGAACTTATATCTGATATCCAGTACTTTTATTAATGATTAATTCATCTTGAAAGCTTGCGAAATGATCCCATAAATCAACTACTTTAAGGTGGGGAGGGATTTAGTAGTATTTATTTCTGACAGAAAATAAATTTTCAAGAGTAGCATTGATCTTACTCACCTCTAATCTTTTTTTCAACACCTCTTTTATTTCTAGTTATGTTTCGCCTCTATGACACAGATGGAAATGGCTTCCTGGACAGCTCGGTAATTTTTTTCTTCAAATTTTCTGTGAAAATTTCAGAGTAGTTTGTTCTGAAAAATGCAATGAATAAATTTATAGCTATTACCACAGAAGACACAATATAATTTCCATGCACTCACGCAGCATTTTTATCATCCGACTTTTTGAAAGCAAGTGATCTGAGGAAACTATTAGGATTATAGCTGTTCTAGTAAATAAGTTTACTACAAAAAAGTGACTTTTTATATAAAGAAAGATAAAAAAGACTCCAGCCCTGACTGAATAAAGTGTAAGAGAAAGATGAGGCCAATGCTCTAAAAACATATCTATCTATGTGTGTATATATATATATATATATATATACATATATAAATGAGTGTTGACACTTAGGAAAATATCAAGAATACAGGTAGAATTTAGAGGAATTATAAAGTCAATTCAGTCATTTTATTATTTTCCCACTTTTTAAAGAGGCTTCCCAGGTGGTGCAGCGGTAATGAATCCGCCTGCCAATGAGGGAGACACAGGTTTGATCCCTGGGTTGGGAAGATCCCCTGAGGAAAGCATGAGAATCCACTCCAGTATTCTTGCCTGGAGAATATTATGAACATAGGAGCCTGGCAGGCTACAGTCCATGGGGTTGCAAAGAGTTAGACATGACCACACATAGCGCCCACACACGTTTTAAAAGTACTCTTAGTCACATATGTTGATAAAATAGGCAGTTATCTTTAAAACTGCTTTGGTAAACTTCCCTTTGAAAAACACCTTATCCAATTTTAAATCCAGCTTACACTCTATCTATAGTTTTAGTTATAAAAAGAAATAGAAGAAAATATAATCTCACAGAAAGCGATAAATAGATGTTTATTTTATTCATAATATAGGTGTATCATTCACAGCTTTCAGAGGAGTAGTTAGCTTCTTAGTTCTCAAATCAGAGCCTTATAAATACATCTGTTTAATATGGATGTATATATGTATTTCAGATGTATTTTCTGTTTAACATTTTGTATATCTGTCCTATTGTATGAAGAAAATATAAGAATATTACTAAAAGAGTGTCAGATTATGGAAATTTTGAAGTACATGGGTACATAGCCAGGACATGGAAGCAACCTAGATGCCCATCAGCAGATGAATGGATAAGGAAGCTGTGGTACATATACACCATGGAATATTACTCAGCCATTAGGAAGAATTCATTTGAACCAGTCCTAATGAGATGGATGAAGCTGGAGCCCCTTATATAGAGTGAAGTAAGCCGGAAAGATAAAGAACATTACAGCATACTAACACATATATATGGAATTTAGAAAGATGGTAACGATAACCCTATATGCAAAACAGAAAAAGAGACACAGAAATACAGAACAGACTTTTGAACTCTGTGGGAGAATGTGAGGGTGGGATGTTTCAAAAGAACAGCATGTATACTATCTATGGTGAAACAGATCACCAGCCCAGGTGGGATGCATGAGACAAGTGCTCGGGCCTGGTGCACTGGGAAGACCCAGAGGAATCGGGTGGAGAGGGAGGTGGGAGGGGGGATCGGGATGGCGAATACGTGTAAATCCATGGCTGATTCATATCAATGTATGACAAAACCCACCGAAATGTTGTGAAGTGATTGGCCTCCAACTAATAAAAAAAATAAATAAATAAAAAATAAAAATAAATGTTGAATAAAAAAAAAAAGCCAAAAAAAAAAAAAACCAAATGTTTTGATATACTGAATACTGATTAAAATAAACACTTCTGACAATGAGTTTTTCTCATCATCTGATGTTCTTCCCAAAGGAAGAACTCAAACAGAATTTTGCAAGCAGAGCAATAAAGTTGGACACACATTAATGTAACACTGAGTAGGATGATGGTACATTAGCTTCTCCACAGAGAGATAAAAATATATAATTCCTCATTTAGAAAATGACCACCAATCTGAATTGATGCTGTGATTGTGGGATTTCTTACGTTAGGGTATTTCTAATTTTTCAAATGCTGTTATCTTTAGTGCCTAGTACTGTTCAGTTTTCCACTTAGGAATATTAAGCTGCATGATACATTAGTTTATTTTCTGGTGTCATTTCATGGCTAGGCATTTAGATTTCCTCTGCATATGTCAATATGCTTATTGTAACACTCCGACTCTACTAATGTAAATTTATTTTCAAATCAGATTTGTTTTAATTTTTTAATAGTTCTATTACTTTATTTTTAAAAATTAATTTTTTAAAATAATTTTCTTTTTAATTAAAGAATGTGTCTTTACTAGACTTTTAGCCATGGGTTGGCAACTGATTTGAAAATCCAGTCAAATGCTTCCTTTGGTCTCTGGCCATTTTTTGGTTAACATTTAGTAGATTACTAACAATATTTATAATTATATTCTGAATATTATACAACAAGCTGAGGATAAATGTTTGATTATGATTGAATCAGTCATTTTTGTAAATAAAGCTCTATGGTTTTTGGCCACACAATTTTCTGCCCCAGGAGATTTCCTTCACTACCAGGTTGGAACTGCAATTCCAACGTCATTTTCTTAGAAATTTAAAGGCTTAGCTATTCATATATTGGAGATACAGCAGAAGAAAATTAATACTTTGAGAAATGACCAGTATGTCTAATAATGCTAGTTAATGTTTATTGATTACTTGTGTCAGATAAGATCAATGTATTTTATATAATGTATTTAATCTTTGTAGCAACTCTATGAACAGGTACTATTAGCATATCCATTTTTACTGTTGAAGGAACTGAATCTTTGAAACGTTATATGACTTACCTGATATCACATGCCCATACAATAGCGCACCCAAAATAGCTTCAATTTCTCAAAACATATCCAGAGACTTCAGTGGTCCCAAATCATTGTTGTTTAGTCACTAAATCATGTCCACTTCTTTTGCAACCTCAAGGAGTGTAGCCCACCAGGCTCCTCTGAGCATGGGATTTCCCAGGCAAGAATACTGGAGTGGGTTGCCATTCCCTTCTCCAGGGGATCTTCCCAACCCAGGGATGGAACCTGTCTCCTGCATCTCTTTCATTGGCAGGCAGATTCTTTACCACTGAGCCACCAGGGAAGCTCAGTGAGGGGATTGGCAGAAGTAGGAAGGTGTATGTATGCAAAGATAAAGCACCTGGAAGATTAGTTACACACACACACACACACACACACACACACACACACACACACACACAATTCTTGCCTCTAATTCCAAAGTAGTAGTGTTAATTGTTCAGTCGTGTCCGACTCTTTGCCACCCAACCCACTGTAGCCTGCCAGGTCCTCTGTCCATGGGATTCTCCAGGCTAGAATACTGGAGTGGGTTGCCATTCCCTTCTCCAGGGGATCTTCTGAACCCCAGGGATTGAACCCGGGTCTCCTGTGTTGCAGGCAGATTCTTTACCCTCTGAGCTACAGTGAAGTCCTGATACTACCCTTGATCCTGGCCAGATGTGTTTACAATTTTTTCTTATCTGTAATAAATAAACACATTTGTATTTGCATTGTTTCTGAGACAACCTATGTTATAAAAATAATACTTTTATGATTAGAGTTATATTTTTCAGTTTCTCAGAGGGATCCACAAATTCTATCAAGAGAACCTCTTTAACCATATTTACTTCTTCATTTTATATTAACCATCTATATTAGATTAGAGATTTGAGTAGGATATATTTTATTAATATGCTTTCAAGCTTTCTTCTTTTATACTTCTTATACTTTAAATTATCATACTATAAAACACTACTTCTAATTATATCATTTACTGACTGTTAAAATTTTTGACATTCACAAAGTACATTTAGTCTGTTCTAAAGATACAGAAGAATTAAAACATTAAATAAATTGGTATGAAAATATTTTTTAAGTTATTTAGCCAAGGCATCTATATTAACCAGCAGTTCTTCACAAAGCTGACATTGAGCAGAAGAATGTGAAAATTCAAACTAAAATTCTGTCTCTTCATAAAATAAATTCTACATGCCTTCACCTCCAAACCTTGACCAGAACACACCACTAGCAGAGCAAATTATACCAATAAATGGCTAAAATAGTCAATGTACATTCTCATTATATCAGAATAAAAATAAACCTCAGAGTTACCCTCAAACACTTCCCCCCACCCTTCCACACCTGTTCTCAAGCCGTGGAGTAAGGATACTTGGAGGGAGGTTTGGAACGGGGGGAACATGGGTGTACCTGTGACTGATTCTTATCAAAGTTTTACAGAAAACAACAAAATTCTGTAAAGCAATTAACCTTCAGTTAAAGGATAAATAAATTTTAAAAAGTGACCGCTTGTGAAATTATGTGTGCTCCTGCTTTCATCAGATACTGCTTTCCAAACAAAACTTTTCCTAAAAATCTTCTGCTAGAAGGAAATCTTTCTTTGTATAGTTGTGCCCTCTCCTGGTGAAGCTTTCTAGACAAAGTTCAGAAAAAGCAGATATTTAGTATAGTTGACTTCACAGTTGACACAATGGTGAAGAATCCTGCTGCCAATGCAGGAGACACAGGAAATGCTGGTTAGATTCCTGGGTTGGGAAGATACACTCGAGGAGGAAATGGCAGCCCACTCTAGTATTCTTGCCTGGGAAATCCTGTGGACAGAGGAGCCTGGAGGACTGTAGTTCATGGAGTCTCAAAGAGTTGGACATGACTGAGCATGCATGCATATGTTTAGTTTTTATATAAAAGTAATCATTGCACTCTTTTAGTGTTTGAGCTACATGTTGAACAAATCAATTCCTCTAAGTCAAAGTTGAAGAACTTACTAAGGCCTTGTATTCATTCTCTCTCTCTCCCTCCCCTCCCCTCCTCCAGGAACTAGAAAATATCATCAGTCAGATGATGCACGTGGCCGAGTACCTCGAATGGGATGTCACTGAACTGAATCCAGTAGGTATAGGGATGATTTAACTCTTGGCTACTTTCTAGAAGGCACTTGCCTCTTTCATCTTTTTTGCCATCCTAGTATGTAACTGGCATTTGATTTTATCTTTGCATTAGTCTTAAGTTACTATTTATACTCAGTAGTCAAAGTGGATTCTGCGTATAAAATAATGTTTGTGGTTTTCTGAAGTTCTTAGCAGTAATATCTTGCTTTTCTTTCTCATGGAAATTAATTCGAATGATGGTCTTAAATAAATGTAAGTAAACAAGCTGTCAATGACACTACCAAGGTCATACCATGCCATAAAAAAGTCAAAATAGATGCGTATTTTATGATCTCCATGTTTTTCCTTATGTGGAAATAGCTGGAGTAGTCAATCTGAAAGAGGATGAAGGTGATTTTAAAGATGATGGTTGTCTGTGCACAGTACACTGTTATCTTTCCATCTGTGTTGTTTAAGGCTCACAACCCCAAGAGGTAGATACTACTATTTTACTCATTTTACACATGAGGAAATTGAGACCCCCAAAGGTTTTTGTTTTTTTTTTTAATTTATTTTATTGAAGTATAGTTGATTTACAATGTTGTGTTATTTTCTACTGTATGGTAAAATGATTCAGTTATATATATATATATATATATATATATATATATATATATATATATTCTTTTCCATATTCTTTCCATTATGGTTTATCACAGGATTGAGTATAGTTCCCTGTGCTATGCAGTAAGACCTTGCAGTTTATCCATCCCCCAAAGGTTTTTGTTTTTTTTTTTTAATTTATTTTATTGAAGTATAGTTGATTTACAATGTTGTGTTATTTTCTACTGTATGGTAAAATGATTCAGTTATATATATATATATATATATATATATATATATATATATATATATATATATATATATATATATTCTTTTCCATATTCTTTCCATTATGGTTTATCACAGGATTGAGTATAGTTCCCTGTGCTATGCAGTAAGACCTTGCAGTTTATCCATCCTATATATAACAGTTTGCACTTGGTAACCCCAAACTCCCCATCCATCCTTCCCATCCACCTCCTTCTTGGCAACCACAAGTCTGTTCTCTATGGCTGTGAGTCTGTTTCTGTTTCACTGTTAAGTTCATTTGCATTGTATTTTAGATTCCACATATAAGTGGCATCATATGGTATTTGTCTTTGTCTGGCTTGCCTTGCTTTAAATGGTAAAATTTAGGTCCATCCTTGTTGCTGCAAATGGCGTTATTTCATTATTTTTTACGACTGAGTAATAATCCACTGTGTATATGTAACAGGTCTTATTTATCCACTTTTCCATCAGTGGACATTTAGGCTGCTTCCGTGTCTTGGCTGTTGTAAAAAGTGCTACAGTAAACACTGGGGTGTATGGATCTTTCTGAATCGTAGTTTCCTCCAGTTACATGCTCAGGATTGCAGGGAGACCCCAAAATGTTAGTGACTTGCCCCAAACTCTCCAGCTAGGTAAAGATCGAGCTAGGAAACATTAATCAAATTGTTTAAAGAAACAGTGTCGAACAGTGCCTATAAGAGCATAAAAACCTCTTGTTTTCTATAGATTTATATCCAAGTTACCAATATTATTCAAATGTGTATTAAAACATATGTGGTTTGAAATTTTTACTTTGGTCACAGGTAATATTTGGGGGAGAGTTAATGGATGTTATTGATTTTAGTTTCTCTTTGAAACCAACTCAATTTAGCAAATTGTACATTAATTAAGTAAATACAAATCAATTTAATTTAAATGGTTTACATTTTATCTGAATTCAAAGAGCCTATTTAACCACATAAATTCCCATTTATGCAGTCAGCACCATGGTAATGGCATGATAATGTGATAGGAGAGCTCAAATCACATTTTCTTTGCATTGCAAACTAATGCAGTTAAAGTACAACCAAATCAGTGCAATGTTGTGTACGGGGCCAGCACCATTCTTACTGGGATTAGGATTTTCCAAGTTTTAACTCAGCTGGTTTTTCTTTTTCCTTTTTTTTTTCCCCGTTTTGAATGTGGAAATGCATGCACATAATGAGTGGCAGATATCATTAACAAAATTTCAGTTTGCATATGGAATAATAAAGTAGATGGTAACATGTATTTAATTTGAAGAATATCTCTTGATTCACTGTGATACAGTTTTCACTGAAATCAAAGGACTTCTTGTAAGTTCTGCTACCTTTGTTGGTTGTGTTTATGTAAAACAGCTTTCTCCATCATACTTAATACCTGTGAATATAGTTTATCTATTAATGGAGCTTCTTGTGCTCACTGGAGTAATAAAGGGAAGAGAACCTTATTTTAGTCATCTTTCAAAGCAGACGGAAGCACCACTACATCACAACAAAAGTATTCGGTGGTGGTGGGGTTTGAGAAAATGGGAATCTGGATGCTCTATGGAAGGGATAGTGGTGGCTGGGTGGTCTAATTAGAACAAATACATACTGGAAAATGCGATTAATAAGCTAAATAGCAGTATCAGTTATTTGTGGCATATACTGATAAGTCTGTCCTTTCTGTGGGCAGTATAGAGTGTCAAGATAAAAGCCTTGCCTGTGTCTGTGGTTGCTGTCATAGTAACTGCCTCATTCTGCCTGATGATTCAGCAGCTCTCCCCATTTCAAGCGTGTGTGTACTTTTATACACATTGTTTGACTCTTAAGTTGGCGTGATAAATAATGAGAAGGATACATTTGATGTTGATGGCAGTTAGCAGGGAGATGAGATGTCCTTGAACAGAGTTCTTAAAAACTAACCCAGGCTCTCCCATTAGATATACTAAGTACAAAATGAATGGATCAGTTCTCTGAAACAAATGCTCTGTGTTTTAGTTCTCTTCCTATTTGTTCATTTCTTTTAGTTCATGAGGGTGCCTTCAAGAGGGCCTTTTAATCAGACCTTATGCCCAATTTTAAGTGAATTCCCTTGTCCTTCATTTTGAGATTAATGAAGCTATTACAGCCTCATTTTTCCCCAACAAGACTGTTTCCAATACCTGTAGATGCATTTGTTTATATGGAGGAAAATAATCTGATTTTAAAATACTTCTTGAGGAAAAACACCAATCAACCAAGTTCAACGATGTTGAGGCAAATGATCCTGCTATCAACAAACATATCAAGTATTCCATTTATTGCACCTTTTCAAATTTTTCTTCTAATGCGCTCTGTGTTTTGTTCATTTTTTTTTTTTGAATGGATTAAAACTTCCATGTTAGATAGAGGTGGTGAGATACTTTCTTCACTGGATTCTTCCACATTTTCCTCTTTGGTGCCATTAGATAGGAGGTACCACGCCTTTCCAGCAGCCGAGGGTAATATGTTTGGGACTCAAATATAATTTCTGCTAATGTAACATGGGGCTTCCCAGGCGGCACGAAGGTAAAGAACCTGCCTGCCAATGCAGGAGACACAAGAGACACAGGTTTGATCCCTGGGTTGGGAAGATTCCCTGGAGAAAAACAGGGCAACCCGCTCTAGTATTCTTACCTGGAGAATCCCATGGGCAGAAGAGCCTGGTGGGCAACAGTCCATGGGGGCCACAAAGTCAGACATGACTGACCCACTGAACATGCAATATAACACTAACAGCACCTCTATTAAACTTACTATGTGTGCTAGAGACTCTTCAAAGATACTTACACTGTATTAGCACATCTAACTCTCACACCAACCCTTGGAGTTAACAACACATATTAGAACTATGCAGCCAAGAGGTAAATGTATTACACATACTGTGGAGAATGGGATACTGTATGCACGTCATCTTTAGAAAAGAAATCTAATCCAAATGGTCTGATTGTTTAACTTCTTGGCTCTATTAAGTTCTGATAGGCAATTAGAAGCAACTTAATTCCCCTGCCCCATACCACTTAGCAAAGAATTATTTCAGCTCTTTGCCATGAAGTTAATTTGTGCAGTCATTATCTGGCATATATTTGAATTAAAAAAAATAATCTAGAGACAGCAATTAAAGATCACTTTCATCCATAAATTAAAGATACCTTTTTGTTTGAGTGCTGCCATTCATGTGACAAAATATTAAAAAGTTAAGCAATTATGTCTAAAGTTGATCAGTGTAAGTAGTCATGTTCTAGCAATCATAGCAAAACTACTATTATTCTCAATGACAGGAATGACATTGTACCAAGTTATCTAGACAGTTATTCCAACTGTACAATTAGCTGCTGTTTTGTGTGTAAAGTGTGTGCCCGTGCATATGTGGGTGTGCATACTGAGTCATGTCCAACTCTTTGCGACCCTCTGGACTTTTAACCTGCCAGGCTTCTCTGTCCATGGAATGTTCCAGGCAAGAATACTGGAGTGGGTTGCCATTTCCTTCTCCAGGGGATCTTCCCCACCCAGGATTGAGCCCGTGTTTCCTGCATTGGCAGCTAGGTTCTTTCCACTAACACCACCTGGGAAGCAGTTCGCTGCTGGTCACAGTTTATTGGGCTTTCCTGGTGGCGCAGATGGTAAAGAATCTGCCTGCAAGGCAGGAGACCCAGGTTTGATCACTACCCACTCCAGTTTGATCACTACCCATGTTGCCTGGAGAATCCCGTGGACAGAGGAGCCTGGAGGGCTATATAGTCCATAGGGTCGCAAAGGGTCGGACACTTCTGAAGCAACTTACACATACACACACAGTTTATTATAATCAATTCATTGTAATACTTGGTTGTGTCACATGAAACTTATTGTATTGATTCATTTTCAAATTTTTCCTCATCTCCTCTATTCCAGATCCTCCATGAAATGATGGAAGAAATTGACTATGATCATGATGGAACAGTCTCTCTGGAGGAATGGATTCAAGGAGGCATGACAACAATTCCACTCCTTGTGCTCCTGGGCTTAGAAAATGTAAGTATTTACATAGAGGTGTAACCTGGTGGTAGGTCAGTGGAGTTCTCTTTTATACATTTTGATTATAAATTCATCTATTTTCTACAATTAAGTGTTTATTGAGTGCCTGATCCTTCTAATATGTATGACACTGTGTGATTTAACAGTAGCTCCTTGTAGAGTAATACTTGCCATGAATATATTAGTTCATTTTAGGTATTACCTTATTACTTAGTACATGATTACTCTCTTTCCCCCACTGTTTAAAGTGCAATCTAGTTTAAAAATTATTGACCTCATTTTATCTAATGGAAGAAATACCCCAGTATGACTGCATGCTATGGTTCTTACCACACTCAATCAATTTCTATACTTCCTCTCCTCATGAAGATGATCTAGTTTATTGATAAACAAACCCATAAGTGGAGGAGCCAGGTATGATCGAGGTGGTTGACTATATATACATGTAAGTGTATGTGTATTTTGGACTTTCCCTGGTGGCTCAGATGTTAAAGAATCTGCCTGCAATGCAGTAGACCTGGGTTTGATCCTTGGATCAGGAAGATTCTCTGTTGAAGGAAATGGCAAACCACTCCAGTATTCTTGTCTGAAGAATCCCATGGACAGAGGAGCCTGGTAGGCTACAGTCCATGGGGTCGCAAAGAGTTGGACACGACTGAGTGGCTAACCCTTCACAGTTCTCCATATGTGTTGTTGTTCAGTCGTGTCCGACTCTTTGCGACCCCATGGACTGAAGCACACCAGATTCCTCTGTCCTTCACTATCTCCCAGAGTTTGCTCAAATTCAAGTCCATTGATGCAGTAATGCCATCTATTCATCTGATTCTCTGCTGCCTTCTTCTCCTCCTGTCCTCAATCTTTCCTAGCATCAGGGTGTTTTCCAGTGAGTCAGCTCTTTGCCTCAGGTGGCCAAAGTATTGGAGCTTCAACTTCAGCATCAGTCCTTCCAGTGAATATTCAGGGTTGGTTTCCTTTAGGATGGACTGGTTGGATCTCCTTGCTGTCCAAGGGACTCTTGGAGTCTTCTCCAGCACCACAATTAGAAAGCATCAGTTCTTCGACAGCCTTCTCACATCTGTACATGACTACTGGAAAAACAATAGCTTTGACTATACAGACCTTTGTTGGCAAAGTGATGTGTCTGCATTTTAATACGCTGTCTAGGTTTGTCATAGCTTTTCTTCCAAGGAGCAAGCATCTTTCTGTTTTTCCTTGCATATCAGTAGTCTGTCAAAGTTTTTCCTTCTAATCCTGTTAACATTTTCTCATGTCACTGCCTCCAGTGGTAATTAAAACTGGTGGTTTGGGGAATAATATACCAACCTAAGATCAGAATGTGATCTCATAGTGACTTTGAATCTAGAGCTTACTACCCCAGTTTGGTTGAATTTCGGTAATAGTTAATTTAAAAATTCAATACTAGATTTTTATACTTAGCTTTAATAAATAAGAATTAACTATCACATTCAGATAGTATAATGTTAATTAGATTGAAAGAGCATTACTTATGGAAAGCAACATGGCACATAGAATAGTTAGAGTTCTGAGATGCAAGATCATAGTGTTCGTTGCTTCTCTGCTGACCCCTAGACTTTTCATACTTTTTGAAGTATTTACGGATCTGGCTGCCCTGAGTCTGTGTTGCTGTGTGTGGAATTCTCTAGTTGCAGAGAGGGCTCCTCTCCAGTTGCGGTGCCTGGGCTCCTCACTGCAGTGGTTTCTCTTGTTGCAGCTTCCATTCTCTGGAGCAGCTTCTGTAGTCGTGGCAGCTGAGCTTAATTGCCCTGCAGCGCCGGGGACTTCCTGGACCAGGAATTGAACTGGTATCCCCGGCATTGCAAGACAGATTGTTATCCACTGAACCGCCAGGGAAGCCCCTTTCATACTTCTTGTTACCAGCAATAACAGTTTTTCAAATTCAAGACTCTCCTATAGTTAAGATACCCAATTTTTAAGTCAGTTCTCAAGAGCTCTTGCAGTCTGTGTAAAATGTGTGATAGTGTGTAAAAGTATGTTGTACAGATTTACATATTATTTTGGGAATGTATAAATGGGCTTTGGGACGGTGGAATTTGTTTCATCTGGATCTTCAAATTCTTTTACATTCAGGTTAATCTTATGGGGCCCATGGGATTTTAGAAATGGTCAGAGGAGGGAAAAGTAGAATTACTAATAGATGATAAGTAGGAAATTAATCTTAAGGTAAATAATTTATTAAAACAAAGATAATATAGGCCTTATTAATAGACACATAGTTCCACATTTTGAGAATTAATGAAGCAATAATTCTTGTGTCTGATGTTCTTATATATACATAACCTAGTATCTTCTTGTAATAACTTACTATGTATCTCTGCATCAAAAATATTTGTTTCATTATATAATATACCTTCTGACAAAGGCATATGTAAATCAGAATATTGGGTGAAAACAGAAAATAAACTGACAAAATCTTAACTTCAGAAGGTTTGGTATATATTCTGTACTGAAAAATAGTTGGCAAATGACTATTCAATATGTTCCAATGATAGTGGTTCCCAAGAATGGAATTTTATATTTTTAAAACTAAAATGTTTTTATTTTAAACATTTATGGAAATTCTAGTATGAGAGAAGATGTAACAATGAGCAAGTAAATTATTTAATAGTAGCAGGTTTGACAGGAAACTGCAGAATTGGAAACATCTATATTTTTAATATCCCAGAAAAAATTTGAAGTAATATTTTTCTTTGGAAGACATTGCTTACAAATTTTTTACAGCTTTACTAATAAGTACAGATATTTGTGAAATTATGAACATTGCCTGGGTAAATATAGTCCACAAATCTGTGTGAATGTTAACTAGAAATATTTTAAACAAATATGGTATACCCCTGATTCTAGAGGGCTTCCCTGGTGGCTTAGAGGGTAAAGAGTCTGCTGCAATGCAGGAGACACAAGTTCGATACCTGGGTCGAGAAGAAAATGGCAACCCACTCCAGTATTCTTGCCTGGGAAATCCCTTGGACAGAGGAGCCTGGTAGTCCATGGGGTTGCAAAGAGTCATACACGACTGAGCGACTTCTCTTTCTTTCCTTCCAGTTTCTAGCAGCAACTTCTTTAATTCAGCGGAATGAAAGTTCTTTGCCATTAATTTCCATCATGCTCATGTTACATAATTTACTTTATATTGATATTCTTAGATTTATAGTGTATGTGTTTTGTTAAAAGATTTTGGGGAGTGGTGCTTAATGGGAGAAATTAATTCAGGGTTCAGAGAAACCTGAGCTGCGTTCCCAGTGATGGGCACTAGATGGCAGGGCTGCATTGTTTAACATTTATAGATGGACTATGAGATTGGATGTTTTCCCTGTGAAGAGCAATTCTGAGTGTTTTCTCCACTTCTTAAAAAAAAAAACAAAAAAAAACTGATGTTTTTAAAATTGTCTTTTATAAAATGGATAAGCTATTAACGAATATATTCACGAATCAGAGCATCTATTTGTTAAAAAGAGCTTTTTAATTCCCAGACATGGTAAGTATTTTACAAATCAGGAATGACACAATGATAACTGAGTGATGAGGGCCTTTTCTTTTTAGTAATTGAGATTTATTTCCTTTTCTGTAGGCGATTAATGTGCTAGATGATTACCTGTAGAGAATTTAATTCAAGGAGCCATTTCCCCCATTCCTCACCCCCTACTTTGACTTATCAGATTAGAAGTCTAGAAGTTTTAGGTCAAATTCAGCCACTTAAATGTAAGGCCTGTCCTATTACGTTGTCCTATATATTCTTGTCTATTGTCAATTATGAGCTCAGGGCGTAGATGCTAAAAGATAGTGCATGTTAAATACCACAGTGTATTTGAAAATGACCGTGGAGTCCTCCCCCAATTACACAGATAGAATATTGTCCTGGGAAAGCAGTCCTCACTTGTAATGTTAGGCAGAGCAGTTGTGATTTTACTGTAGTTCAGTTTTCTCCACCAACAAGATATTTAAAACTATGCTGTTTTACATTGTACCTATTTTGGTGCCAAAATCAGAATCGTAGTTTATCAGAACCTTGTTCTTTATCAAATGCTAGAGGGTAAGAGTCATTTTCTTTCCCTTATAAGAAGTCCTTCGAACTTCATGAGACCGAGTATAAATGGTATAGTCTCTCATTTTGGGGGGGCATTTGATTACAATAAAAAAATTTATGTATGAGACTGAGTCTGAGTCATTCTTCCTTCAGCACTCATCTCAATTAAGAATTTTTTTTAAAATCTTACTTTAAATGAATAAAAATTTTAAAATAACTGCTAGCAGTAAACTCTGAATGATGACAAAGTTTGGCAATTAAAGGAGAGATAGCAAGTAGATTAAACTTTGTGGGTCATAAAGTCTCTGTTGCAATTGCCGGACTGCCACTGCAGTGCAAAAGCAACCACAGGCAGCACCTAATTGAGAGAGCAGGGCTGTGGTTTTTTTTTTTTTTTTTTCCATTTATTTTTATTAGTTGGAGGCTAATTACTCCATGGCTGATTCATGTCAATGTAGGGCTGTGTTCTTATAAAACTTTATTTACAAAAACAGCTTGTTGGCTGTGTTTGACCCAAGGACCACAGTTTGCTGACCCCTGACTTATTCTATTGTTATTATGCCATATCACAAATTACATATTATATATGTACTATTATATATATTACATATTATATATTCTGTCATAAAACACAATGAATTTTAACTGGTTTTAAATCATTTTGGAAAGAGAGGTCTGATTTTTTTTTTTTTAAAAATTAGATTAGATCATTCCAGTAAGGGCCAGTGAAGAGATGATAGAATGGCTGTTAACATTATAAAATTGGTCTTCACCCTGACTTGGTTTGGAGAAGGAAATAGCAACCCACCTCCAGCATTCTTGCCTGGGAAATCCTGTGGACAGAGGAGCCTAGTGGGCTACAGTTCATGGGGTCACAAAGAGTTGGACACAAACTTAGCGATTAAACAACAACTGGCTTGGTTATGAACTAACCAGGTGATTTTGTGCTAGACGGTCATCTTCTCTGGACATGTTAAAAGAAGTTAGTCAGGAATATCCCTTTCCTTTTCTAATATTCTTTCAGTTCAAACGTTTATTATACTAGATGAACAAGATGATTAATGATGCTGTGAGCGTGTCCTAAGTTGCTCAGTTGTGTCTGACTCTTTGCGAACCTTTGTACTGTAGCCTGCCAGGCTCCTCTATCCATGGCATTCTCCAGGCAAGAATGCTGGAGTGGGTTACCATTTCCTCCTCTAGAGGATCTTCCCAACCCAGGGATCGCATCCACGTCTCTTATGTCTCCTGCATTGGCAGGCAGGTTCTTTACCACTCGTACCTGGGAAGCCCCAATTAATGATGCTCCAGTTCCTGAAATCTTTAATCTGGGATCATTGTTAGATTTTTCAAAGAAAATTCCTAAATTCACACTATCGTAAAAACTGGAATACAGATTTAAATAGAAGCCTGGCTTAAAATAAGAATACCTTAAATTCTTAGTTTGGCATTGTTGGTGCCAAATCTGGCCTGTGTGATTTTTGAATGGTTATTTATTTTGATTTCTTTATTTTTGCTCAGAGTCCTGGTTTTTAAGCCCTATAGGCAATTTACAGTTTAAACTTTGCCATTGTTTGAAATGTTTTGGTATATATATTTTTGTGCCTGGTTCAATAAAGTAAAAGTATTGTTTGGTTGGATTTCTGATGAAATTTGTCCCCTGGTGACTATGAAGGGAAAGCAGAAGATGATGTATTCTTCTAAGCTGTATTTGGAAAAGTAATGTTTCACACTCTATTTTTTTAATTTGGTTGCATTGTTGCTCTGCTGTTTATACATTGCTCAATCAGGAAAGGAGTTATGAAACTGGATAAATGCAACCATTCTTGAGATTCCACATCGGGTCATTCAAGGAAAATAACCATGTGATGTTACAGTCTGTTGAATCGGCATTTGAAACATAAGATTATCAGGGTCTGAGCCTGACTTCAGAACGTGCTATCTGGAGAAGGCCAGTTGGTTGTAGCTCTGCTTAGAATTTTAAAACTTCTTTCTACATTTTCTTTTTGTCTAAAAGAGCAGTTTCTTTTGTATTGTTATAATTTTTGGAGACCTTGAACAGAAAAGTAAGGTAATTTAATGGTGCTTATTGTTGATTGAGTTGGAATCCATTTGCAACATTAGCTCTCTATGTGTTTTAATTGAGGTCAGTTGAAATGAGCCTGGCAGGGGGATGGGAGCATTCTGGCTTTGCTATCAGTGAAATTTCTCCATGAGATCTTTAGAAGATGTGTGTGTGTGTGTGTGTGTGCATGTGTGTGTGTGTTAGTTGCTTAGTCGTGTCTGACTCTTTGCAACCCCGTAGACTGTAGCCCACAAGGCCCCTCCGCCCATGGGATTCTCCAGGCAAGAACACTGGAGTGGGTTGCCATTTGCTTCTCCATCTTTAGAAAATAATGATATTTATAACATCCCTAGTTCACTTGAGCACTGTGTGCAATCCTGGGGGTATTTAGGGGAAAAAAGCTAAAACTTTATAAATCACTAGATAAAGAAATAGTTTTCAATATTTTCCAAAGAACATTCTTCTCTTTGAAACTTCCTTTTGACTTAAAATGTCAAAAGGAGTTAAAAGGTGAGGAAGACCCGGATGCCACTCTGGATTTTCCTGGATTTCATTAAACATTTCTCTGACATCAGCACAGAACTGAACTACTTCATTATAAAATACAGTGCTTACTAAATATCAGGAGTACATTTTTATTAAGAGTAATGTCTAATGATGTAAAAAAATAGAACACAATTTTTATGAAATAAACCATTTTAAATCTACAAACATCCTTCTCAAATCTTTTAGCTGAAATGCTGGGATGTTACACAACTCAAGCCAATGATGGTAATAATATTTGCTGTTTATGTAACACCAATCTTCTGAGGAGCTAAACTGACTTCACAGGTATTGTATAATGAAACCTCACACCATGGTCTGGGCGAGGAAAGTGGTTACTGTCATTTTATTAGAGAGGAAAATAAAGGTGAAATGGCTTATCCACATTTTCATCAGAGGCCAGGAATCAAGCCTTCCAGATTTGCTCTTCATTGCTTTTTTAGAAAAATGAATTCCTTTCTATGACAATAAATATTTATTTGCAATAGAAGTACTAATAGGCATATGCTGTCCCCGCTGATGGAATAGAGTCAGGGACCCATCCCCGCCTCCCCCACCAAGTTTACCATCTAAATAAGACAAACAAGACAAGACACGAAAATACAGAGCGTTGGAGTGTAATTTGCACTGCTGAGAAGCAGTTGGCTCCTGGTTTCAATTTCTTCTCTTGAAGTCACATACATATTTCATCCTTTGCATAGTTTGGCAATGTATCCGGCTAAGAGCTATAAAGCTATTTAATTTGTTTTTTGGTAAAGCGTTTTATGTCTGGATAATGGATTTGTACATCAGTGGCAGCCTGTAACATGGCTAAGTGTTCTGATTGACAGAACACCCACGTTCAGACTTGTTTATTTTTTGATAAGGAAAATGCCAGCTAACTTATCCATATGTGCTCTTCAACAGGAAGAGGCTTATTCACATGTAATGGACACTCATTTAAAAATAAAATGACAGGGATTATGAGAACAGTAATACATATGAGAATTAAATTTTCCTTTCACTTTTTCACTTAGAAATGTTTTTTAAGCATCTATCCAATAATGCTTACTGCTAAATTTATCAATATATTTTTAAAAAATTATCCTCTTGATCTTTTAGTATCAGGCTACCTTATTCTTATTTGAAGGAATAGAAAAATTTTAAATATAGACAGTTTATAAACTATAGCAGAATTAAGCAAATATATAAAGTTTTCCCAACGGGGCTTCCCAGGTGACTCGGTAAAGAATCTACCTGCCAATGAAGGAGATGCAAGAGTAACAGGTTTGATCCCTGGGTTGGGGAGAACCCCTGGAGAAGGAAATGGCAACCCACTCCAGTATTCTTGCCAGGGAAATGCCAAGGAGAGAGGAGCCTGGCAGGCTACATGGGGGTCACAAGGAATCGGACACAACTAACCACACACTCGCGTAAAGCATTCCATTCATATAATGAAGATACTAGAAATCTTATGACTCAAGCAAACCAGAATTGGATTCAGAAATTACTACAAAATCTATTTCTTAAATTTTGGGGGAAAAAATGAAACCCCATTGTCTTGAGATGTCCCCTCCATGACACCCTCTGCAGAAGTGCTTTTGTGGAGACCTTGTGAGTCTTTTGTCGGGAAAATGAAGCTGAGTATTATCAAGAA
Organism: Dama dama; assembly: GCF_033118175.1. NCBI lineage: Eukaryota > Metazoa > Chordata > Mammalia > Artiodactyla > Cervidae > Dama > Dama dama. The sequence goes on along the minus strand of NC_083698.1, from coordinate 21,707,077 downwards.
CTGTGACGGTTCTGAGAGTTGCCTACTTGTATGTGAACAAGTGAACTTGCCACAGTTCTGTGGGTGCTGGCAGAGGACATGAGTGTCTGGGTCAGAAACCAAGGTTGTTCTCTCACAGCAAAGAAGCAGTAGGAGTCTCAGAGCTGATCTAGTTCTCCAGGCCTGCAGAGTCTCCTGGGGTGATGCAGAGAGGCCCAAGTAACACGACATCAGAGCCAAGAACCCTCTGGCTTGGGGTAACTAAAGTGAAGGCAAAAATGTTAGTCACTCAGTCATGTTCGACTCTGCAACCCCGTGGACTGGAGCCTGCCAGATTCCTCTGACCATGGGGTTCTCCAGGCAAGAATACTGGAGTGAGTAGCCATTTCATTTTCTAAAGGATCTTCCCCACCCAGGGATCAAACCCCGGTCTCCCGTGTTGCAGGCAGATTCTTTACGGTCTGAGCCACCGGGGAAGCTATTATCATATGCAATAAACAAGCTTGCTTAACCTTTGCCTGTAAGAGGCATTATTTTCATCATATCAGACTATAAGTAAACTTGCCCTCTGCTCTGGAGGGAGATAATGTCTCTACAATGTAAGGTTGTACGTTGTTGAAAGAGGACAGTTCTTCTGCTTACAAAATGTGCAAATGATCAAGAGACTCATGGAGAACTATCTCCCAGGAAGCATTTTCGTCAGTTCTTCTGCTTACAAAATGTGCAAATGATCAAGAGACCCATGGAGAACTATCTCCCAGGAAGCATTTTCATTAATGTTTCATATTATGATGCAAATTTGACATTTCTGGTTCTAATGTAAGAATTAGTTTCTATGAATTTGATTGAATGCTTCAAATCTGGTGGATTATGCCTTGACTAGGAATAGGAAAAAGTGGTTAGGAAGCATTACTATTAATATTTTATTATTTAGAGAAACAAGATGACCGGGACATGTTTATATTATCTCACTCCCACAGAATTTGTATTAGTGACTCAGCACATAACAGGTGCTCAAAAAATTACTAGATCTGTGTGTTCTAAGAAATATGGCAACTTGACTGACCTGAAGAACTGAGGCCTACCATGGTTTCTATAAAATACCAATAAATGATGTCTAAAATTAATCTGAGTTGGATACAATTTGGTGAATGATGTACAAGGAGTACATGTTAATACAGAAAATGATGGTGAAAAAAGTAATAAATGTATAATAACTTCATTTAATATCTTGACCTCCTTGTAAGGAATTCAAGAGATCTGTAAGCATCCTATTATTTTGTTTTACTTCAGTGTTGGACAATGCAGATGTAATTAAGTATCTGATTGAGTAAGCTATTATGATATTATATAGTATTTCAGAAGAATAAGTGATAATTACAGTTTTGCCAAGATTTTGGATTAATTAAACTCAAGATTTTATTGTGGCAAAGAATGATAGAGATTGTTGCCATTTTTCCATGAAATTAAGTTCATTCATATATTTTTTTTCTTTTCTTATAAACATTCATGTTTTGCAAAACAGAAGTAAAGAAAAAAATTAATTAGAGCCTTACAAATACTTATTTTTTTAAATTTAACTATTGGAGACATACAAAAATATATGCATGTAAATTATGACATGTAAGGAATCCCCCAACTGAAGCCTTAGAATACCATCAGTAACTTACTTTTAAGTCTTATGTTTTCATCCCATCCTACCCCTCTGCTTCCTTATAAGACCTAATCACCATCATGAAATTTGTACATTCCTACTATTAAGCAAGGGTTTGGAGCTACCCTGGTCGCTTAGTCAGTAAAGAATCTGCCTGCAGTGCAAGAGACCCAGGTTTGATCCTTTGGTCTGGAAGCTCAAGTGTTAATATATTCTGTCTAGGTTTTCACCTCTCAGAATTTTCCACTCAAGAATATTTTGTCTTTCTTTATTCACATATTTGTTTATGGAATTGTCCTAAAAGTAAAATATCCAGGTGAGGCAGACACGCCTCTGTTCTCAGGAGTGCACGGTCGGTTGAGCCGACTGTGATGCTGGTTCGGGACCTCCTGTTGAACTGTTGACATTGGATGAGAACGTGTGGGTTGCTGTGGCATCTGAGATTTGTTAGCAGGATCTCATTCCACTAGAGCACATGTGTTTTTCTAGACTTCTGTGGTGATCTTGGAGAAAGTCAGGGATGAAATAACAGATTGTCTTCAAACGCTGCCGTCCAGCTCTGAATTTTATTGGCATTTTCTTATTCCACTGTTTATTTCATTAAGTGAAATCTGTTTCTCTTACGTCCCATGCAGAATGTGAAGGATGACGGACAGCATGTGTGGCGACTCAAGCACTTTAACAAACCTGCCTACTGCAATCTTTGCCTGAACATGCTGATCGGCGTAGGGAAGCAGGGTCTCTGCTGTTCCTGTGAGTATGCTTGCCTTGCCCAGACATCATCACCTCCGGTGAGGAAAGGTTGATTTCATGGCACAGTCCTGTTTGTAGACAGAGTCAAGAAATTAACCTGACCCTTCCTGTACCTATGATTTATGTCTCCCTGTAGTATGTTTCTGAAGGTTTAGGCCATTCTAGTTTTAACTTCCTTCAATTTTGGAAAACCCTCTCCTTGGGAAAGGAAGAAGGACATTTTCCAACTCACAAGCCATTTTCTTTCCACTGTAATTTAGTTTATTCATGATTCTCATTGCTTCTGCGAGTATTAGGAAAATATCCACTGGCCTCTCATACTTATATCTTACATTTATTCATATTTGTCCTTTTTTTCCCAAGTTAGCTGCTTTATTCACATTGTTTTCCTGTAATGAGCGTATTCCTTTCAGTCTTTTAAAAATAATTACTTGATCAGTTTGCACTCAGATTAAGAAATCACAAGGAATAAAAACTAATCTTGTACCTCAGACACATGAGTTTTAATTCTATCATGGAGTTCTTCATATATGGTTAATGGGTATTAGAATGCAAAGTTTCGCCTGTTCGTGAATTGAGGTCATTATTTTTATTTCAGCACACATATCTTTGCAATATTTATGTTATTCTACAGAATACTGCCCACTAGAATTTTCAGATAGTGCTTGCATCAATTTACAAAAGGCACTTAAGAATTTTTAAACCAACAGCATGTATGCCTGAGGAACTTTTGCATTCTGTGATACTTCTGCTAAAACAGGGGGAATCTGAGTTCTCCTCACTAAGGGCGACTTTGTCTTAGTCCAGCACGTTGTCCAGCCACACTCTTTTCTGCAGTGTATGTTTACTGAACCGGTCAGGTTTATTGGATACATCCCATTTTTGTGCATTTATAATAAATCTAATTTCTTACCTGGCTTCCATATAATACATAATTTTTAGATATTAATTTTAGCTAATGGCTTCTTTGGTAGCATATTTGGGAGGAGACTTTCAGTTATTTGACATTAAAAACCATATTTTAGGACCACTTTTAAGTGTTTAAGGACTTTAAAAAAGTAACATGAAATTACCTCATGCCACTTCAGAGGGCTGTTTCTGGTGGCCACATTTAAGAGGCTGGTTACCCCAGAACATTCTCCATGTACAAAGGAAGTAATTTGTTTTCAAGGCTTTATTATTTTTAAGGAAAATACTTTTTTCAGAGTATTTCTGTTTATGGGACCTTATGAAAAAAATGGTAATAATGTGGGCAGTGTCATGTAAGTGTGAGAGTCTTACTCACAAATTTTAACTGGTAGGTGTAGCAAACGTAATATACAACATTATTTGCACTAGGGAAGAGAAGAGGAACTGTTTTCTTCCTCACTGTTGCCAAAGGAACTCACAGATGTGGCTATTGGGGAAGAGTTTTACTATATGAACTTAGTATTTATTCATTCTAATTCCATGCAGTGGTTAATTTCTTTTTGTTTTATTGAGAGAGCTACCTGGTTGCTTTTTTACTTAATTTTTATTCCCTGTGTTTATGCATTTGTTACTCTTAATTAGAAACCAGTATTTTATTAAAGAATATCTTTATAAGACCCTGAGTTATACCCCAAATCAAGCCATGCAGTGATTTACAGATGCCAGTAATGTGTATGTGTTGGCTTTATGTCACATTTTACACACCCACACCCCCATATATATCTTTGTATTTGTGAATATATTCATATTTGTGCTTAGTCGCTCAGTCGTGTCTGACTCTTTGAAACTCCATGGACTATAGCCTGCCAGGCTCCTCTGTCCATGAGGATTCTTCAGCCAAGAATACCGGAGTGCGTTGCCATGCCCTCCTCCAGGGAATCTTCCCAACCCAGGGATTGAACCCAGGTCTCCTGCGTTGCAGATGGATTCTTTACCATCTGAGCCACCAGGGAAACCCATACACATTTGCATATACATATTAATTTTGTGTGGGTGTATATATATGTATGTATATATATATTTACATACCATAAAATACATATATACATACACATGTCTATCTTTGTATATGTGTATATATACACATTTGTATATATATATATTAATTTTTGCAATCATATATCACAAAATGCATATATACACACATGCGCGTGCACACATACACACACACACACACACACACACACACACACACACACACACCCCATATGCTGTCTAGCAAAGGTTTTTCCTTTTGGAGACAGATTGCCATGATGACTATGAAGGATGAAGTTTAACTGAAGGCCTGGCATGTATGAGGAAATCTATTCTCTGGAAATAGACTAACCAGCTATTTAAGATTTAGATAAATCAATAGACAAAACAGTATAAACTCATGGGCTTTTACTCCCATGCCTGCCAGCTGCTCTCATGCCCATACTCTGTAAAATATAGATCTTTTCCTTCTAACAAATGACACCAAGCCATTTGGCAGTCATCAATTTGTCTTTAATATTTTTGTCATCTGGGAATTATTGTGAAAAATTTGAGTAAGGCCTGATTTAATTAAGCATTTCCTGCTATGCCATGATAGAAGAGTCTTGGTTTTTCACATGCATAATATTTCCTGTACTAATTGGCCTTTTGTATTCCATGGTAAAAACTGTAGACTTGGACATTTTCTTGATGTCGCTGATTGGATTGATTAGGGAGCAGAGGCTATGAAACAAGGTTCTGTTAATATCATTCTTTCTCCATAAAATTGCAGTCTGGGCCAGGATTAGCTCTAAATTTGCGTACATGTTTTCTTTCAGTTTGCAAGTACACAGTCCATGAACGCTGCGTGGCTAGAGCGCCTCCTTCGTGTATCAAGACTTACGTGAAGTCCAAGAAGAACACTGATGTGAGTGATGGCCCTGCTGGCGTTTGGAGTGTGTTGTTTCTGGATGCTTCTTCTCACTGCAGTGCTCTCGTTCTGTTCTAGGTGATGCATCATTACTGGGTTGAAGGCAACTGCCCAACCAAGTGTGATAAATGCCACAAAACGGTCAAATGTTACCAGGGCTTGACGGGACTGCATTGCGTTTGGTGTCAGATCACAGTGAGTAACATCGGAGAATATGTCTCTGCCATTCACTCTTGACGAAGACGCTGTATCCCATGCTCTCTGATGAGTCTTAGAAGGCCATCTTGAATTTTAGACTAAGTCCAAGTTAGCATAGCATAACAGGAGCCTCTCATCTCATGTGTGGCTCCCAAAGGGATAAAGGTCAGAGTCAAATTTGGCCTCAGAGGGTCCAGAATTTTAGAGCTAACCTTTGAGATAGTATCGTCATGATGCTTTCCAATTGTGCTCTGTGAAATTACAGAAAGGTAACAAACTAGGCCGGTGGCTGTGGGTGGGCAGTGAGCTTGGAATATTGACTGGGTAGAGCTCAGCTAGCCCTCTGCCCTGAAACTCTATTTTGGTAGAGTTTTGTATTCTACATATTCTATATTTATTTTAATCATGGGATCTATTAGGCTTAAAAAGGGTAGAGCCATGAATAATGTGATCCAAAGACTTAATTTTATAGTGAAGGTACTCAGACCAAGAAAATTTAAGCAAATCATTAATGACCACAGGGCTAAATAGAGATGCAGGCGTGTCCATATTTTAGTTCTTGATGATTCTAAGAACTCACTTAACCCTTCTTTACAATGTGTTGTTGCCTTGCTCCTTTAGTTAAGCCATAAATTGAGGGATACAGGTATGGATATAAATGCTAACCATTAATGGTATTGACAATGAAGAAGATGTTGCTTGGTCTTTCCTGGGAAATCTTTGCACTCTCCCTGGCTTGCATAATTAAAAAAGCTGCTTCACATAACTTCTGGGATAAACACATTTGTTAGGTGGTACCTCTAGTATTTCATGTTGTGTTTCTGGAAATTAATTAAAATGCACATTTTTAAGAATAACCATTTTTTACCAAGTAGTACAAAAACATTTATGGGGCTGAATTTTTCCCCGATTGACTGTTTTCTCTTTACACCTAGTGTATGAGTTATCTTATTTATAGGACAAATTGTTCTTGCATTGCGGGAATTAAACAGTAGAGAGCAGTGTATCAGTTAAGCAAATAAGTTTCTGTGTAATGTCCCTGAGCACTCCTCCCCAACACACACACCATTTAAAAGTTTTCTTAAGTACACATGAACGCACACATACACACAGGATAATGAGAAAAATAAGCTGTGACTTGTATTTCAAAAGTACAATTAAGTACTTTTTTTTAAATGAATACATTTTCTTCAATCATTTTCAGCTATTACTCAGTTAAATTATATTTACATTTGAGATTTCCTCAATTATGAAAGACAGTTTTATTTTTTGAAGTGATTGGGTATTATAATAAAATGTCTAACAATGATTTAAACTATACATGTAAATTACTTAAACATGTTTATTTCTCAGTTTTAAGAAGACCATAACTATTTTATTTCTTAAAAACCTTGTGCTCATTAAAATATTAGTTTTCTTTTCTAAGCATCTATAAAAAATTTTGTTTCAGATCTTAAATAACTCTATTCCTCTTATTTTCCCCATGGAGTACATCTTTTGTTAGTTATATCTTTATTTTACCGTCAACTGAAGTTGGAGAGTATCAGAATTTGTTTCTCCTTTTTATTTCAAGTTACTTTCCATCCTTCATACATTTCAAATGTGTTATTTTCTTTCCCATTTTTAATTTCTTTTTTTTATTGGAGTATAGTTGCATTACAATGTTGTGTTAGTAGTTTCTGCTGTACAGCAAAGTGAATCAGCTCCATGTATGCGTATAGTCCCTCTTTTTTGGATTTCTTTTTCATTTAGGTCAGCACAGCGCTGAGTAGAGTCCCCTGTTCTATGCAGTTGGTTATCATGAGTTGCCTATTTTATGCATAATAGTTTATATATGTCAATTCCTATCTCCTGATCCATCCCACCTACCCTTCCCTTTCTGGTATCCATACATTTATTCTCTATGTCTGTCTCTATTTCTACTTTGCAAATAAGTCCATCTGTACCACTTTCTAGGTTCCATGTATTCATGTTAATATATGACATTTGGCTCTCTCTTTCTGACTTATTTTAGTCTGTATGACAGTCTCCAGGTCCATCCACGTCTTGGCAAATGGCACAGTTTCATTCCTTTTTATTCCATTGTATGCATGGACCACATCTTCTTTACACATTCCCCTGTTGATAGACATTTAGGTTGCTTCCATGTCCTGGCTGTTGTAAATAGTGCTGCGGTGAACATTGCAGTATTTTTTTTTTAATTATGTATTTAAAATTTGAGCAGTATAAAATTACACACTGCCTCCTTTCCTGATACAAAAGCTTTTAGAGATTTTAAGTTTCTTTATTTGGCTCCTCTTCTCTTTCCCCGATTTAATATCTTCTGCCTTTTTCATTCTATGGGAATTACTCTCCTCAGAGTTACCATTGCTAATAGTGTCTTATTGATAATCAAGGCATCTTGAAATGTTTTTTTCTTGTTTAATATTCCATTTTGCTTTTCTTGTTTTCTTTCTTTTGTTTCAGTGGTTCTGACACTGAAAATTTACATTTCTAGCCCTGTCAATCTCCAGTTATACACTTATTTTTTGTCTTGATCGTGGTCCTAGTCTTAGAAGAAATTAGGCCTTTCCTTTTACAGGAAAGAAGATGCTGTGTCTGAATAAACTCTGCTTTTATAATCTGAGGATTTCAGGTCCAATTCAGTTCAGACAACATGCCCCTAACATCTTACTCTTAAGGTCAAGGTGTACCTGGAAGTGATTCTTTTGTCACTACAACAAAGTATAATATAAGCTATAAATGTCTTCAAATCCCACCTTCTACTCAGAGGAAGGGCTAACAGGGAGCCCTGAAAGGCTTAATGCAGAGTCAGAGAGAAATGGGGCCTCTCAGGGTGCTTCTTAGCTTACTGAACTCTCCCAAGACTGGAGGCTTCTGGCTAACTTCAGCTTTATTTGCTATAAACCATGATCTCCAGGGTTTCTGTGAGTGTTTGGTTCATGAAACAAAACTCAAAAAAATTTTTTAAAAGTTCTCATGTTTCCAGAAGAAAGAAAAAAACACAAATATATATATATAACACCTTCTTATAAGTAGCTTCAGCCTCTGTACTCTTTTGGATTTTTAATGTTAAGCAACTATAAGAATATATTTATTAGTTTATTGATTTTCTGCCTAGGTTAAATAGAAGATATCTACCTCAGACCATTTCTATATTTAGTATGAGCTATACTTTGTTTTTGAACTATTGTACGAAGATTTCAGCCTAAAGTTGATCTGGTCTTGACTGACACACTCCTGATTGCCTTTATTTAAAAAAAAAATTATTTATGTATTTCACTGCACTGGCTCTTAGTTGTGACACATGGGTTCTTCAGTTGCAGCACGTGTGATCTAGTTCTTTGACCAGGGGTTGGACCAGGGGCTTCCTGCATTGAGAACATAGAGTCTTGGCCACTGGACCACCAGGGAAGTCCCCTGATTGCCTTTAAACAAACTGAATCTACTTTCTTATGTCTTTATGCTTCTCAGAAAGTGCTATAAATGTAGTAAAGAGCTAGCAGAAGGTGTGAAAGGGATGGGATATGTACCGTCAAAGCTGAGTATTAGGAAGGCCTATCTGAATGGAGTCTGTATGGAATAGATTGTAGAGAGAAACAAAGAGAATGAAACCTGGTTTCATTTCAGTGGTTTTACAAATGCTATCACTTCCTTTAAACATGGGACTTTTGGCAATTGCTTGAGTCTTAATTTAGTCGTAAGTTAGACTGACCATATTTCTAAAAGTGTCTCTGTTCAACAACTAGGGCAGTAGTTGTATAATCTTGGGCAAAGTATATACAAGGTTTGGCCAGTTTCCTAATTGTCAAAATGGATATCATGATACCTATCTTGTAAGATTTTTCTAAAAATTAAGCGAATTTTTAAAAATCTGTGTAAGTATGTTTAGTGCAGAATCTCATACATAATAATGCTTGCGTGTGTGCTAAGTCGATTCAGTTGTGCCTGACTCTTTGCGACCCCATGGACGGTAGCCCACAAGGATCCTTTGTCCATGGGATTCTTCCGGCAACAATACCGGAGTGGGTTGCCATTTCCTTCCCCAGGGGATATTCCAGACCCAGGCATCAAACCCGAGTCTCTCAAGTCTCCTACATTGGCAGGCATGTTCTTTACTTCTAACCCCATCTGGGAAGCCCGTGGTCGTGCTTAGTGATCGGCAATTACTTTCACAGTGAAGGCTAGGTAAAATGTCATGTGTGTGCATGTGTGTGTGTGTACATGCTCAGTCGTGTATGACTCTTCGCGACCCCATGGACTATAGCCCACCACACTCTTCTGTCCATGGAATTCTTCAGGCAAAAATACTAGAGTGTGTTGCCATGTCCTCTTCCAGGGGAGTCTTCTCAATCCAGGGATTGAGCCCACATGCCTTGCGTTATCTTGCATTGGCAGGCAGATTCTTTACCAGTAGTACCAGCTGGGAAGCCCAGGTAAATTGTCATATGGGGGCACAAAACCCAACCTCTGGCTCACAGAGGGTACTCCATGAATGTTACTCAAACCACCTCCCTCCCTTCTGGAAGGATCTCTAATTTCCCAGTCTAAGAATAACACCTGCATGTTCTAAAAGCATCCAGAAACATGTGGTCCTGAATCTCACCAAAGCCTAGACTAAGCTGATTTATTTATATTCACAAACTCTCTTCTATGAAACATAGTAACATCATGCTTGCAATGATTGGAAATAGAGCTGGAAGTCAATCTCTTATCCTTGTCTTTCACCTCTATCTCATATATTCAACCTATCACTGAGCCTCTAAGTTTCCTCCTTAAAATATCTCTCTCAGATTTGGTTTTTGTCTTCACCATTCACAGCCCAAGTGCAAGCTCTTAGCACCTCTTAACTAGATTAGAGTCAGAAATCTTGGCTTACCTCCCTAACAGAAGGTACTTTTCCTATAACACAGGCTGCAAACCACCTCCAGAATCAACTTCTGAAAATACTGTTTTGTTATCATATGCCACCTTTGGCAACCCATAATAGTTCTGTGAAAATAAATGCAGCCCTCACCTCTTCCTACCTCAACCTGGTTTTCATTTCCCCAAATATGAGGCCCAAGCCTAAGCACCTGATGTATGTAACATTCCCCTTCATGCCCAGGCCCTGCTTTAAGTTGAGCATGTCTATGGAGAGTTCCCAGGGAAAGCCATGCTTCACCCATGTTATTTAACTCACTTTGCTTTATTTTATTTTTTAGTATTGTTAAAATTTTTATTTATTTAATTTTCTGTGTTTTGGGTCTTGATTGCCACAAGTGGGCTTTCTCTAGTTGCAGCAAGTGAAGGCTACTCTCTAGTTGCCGTGTTCGGGCTTCTCACTGCCGTGGCTTTTCTTGTTGCAGAGCACAGGCTCTAGGATGAGTGGACCTAAGTAGTTATGGCACATGGGCTTAGTTGCCCTGTGGCATGTGGGATCTTCCTGAACCAGGGATTGAACCCGTGTCCCCTGCATTGGTGGGTTTTAACCACTGGACCACCAGGGAAGACCCTTGCTCACTCTGTGATTGTCCTGAATGCACCCACCTCAAATTCTAACTACACTTCAAGAACCAAGTTAAGTTCCATATTTCCCTTGAGATTCTCCTTGACACAATATGTTTCCTTTTTCTGAATACCTTCTAAACTTTTATTCCACACCAAAAGAAGACCGAAATGCTGTCTAGAACGGTCATGTCTGCATGCTAACATTGTCTACACTGCTCGATCACAGTCTTATCCAGCTCCAGATCCAATATACACCTTTGGATCACCCTCATCACCCTAAATCTTGATTCAGTGCTGAATATAGAGGATATCCTCAACAAAATCACTTTCATGACAGGTATCCTATTCTTACTGCTAAATAGTGAATTTTAAATGTATGACTTTAATTGTTTTTTTTTAAATCCTGTAATCCTCAAATATACATCAGATATACAAGTACGTGTAAACAAATACTTAAAGATAAAAAAAGTGTTAGTCGCTGAGTAGCATCCGACTCTTTGCAACCCCAGGGACTGTAGACCACGAGGCCCTTCTATCCATGGAATTATCCAGGGATGAAGACTGGAGTAGATAGCTATTTTCTTCTCCAGGGGATCTTCCCAACCCAAGGATCAAACCCGGGTCTTACACACTACAGGCAGATTTTTTTACAGTCTGAGACACCAGAGAAAACACTCCTTTTTATTCAGAACCTGTGCATTCTTGATGTTACACAATTTTGCCATCATATAGATAGAAAGTTAGACTCTTAGAACTGAGTTTTATCTCCTTTTGTAAGTCTCACCACTTAAAAATAAAGATAGGAAAATCCTAAGAAAGAATATAAACTGCCTTCTGATTTTTAGGCAACCATTTCCCAGTGCTTTGTAATTTGATCAGCTGGGCTGAATGTCCTTACTGCTTCTTTCTTCCTCCTCTTACTGACATTCTTTGATCCTTAAGATATCACTGTTTAATTACTATTATTAGAGAGATGCAAATCCAAGCTACAGAGAGGTATCCCCTCACATGGGTCAGAATGACCATCATCAAAAATCTACAAACAATAAATCCTGTAAAGGGTGTGGAGAAAAGGGAGCCTTCTTGTACTGTTGATGGGAATGCAAATTGATACAGCCACTATGGAGAACAGTATGGAAATTCCCCCAAAATCTATGAATAAAACTACCATATACCATATACCATATACCATATGCCATATACCATATGCCATATGCCATATATCATATACCATATGCCATATGCCATACCAGCAATCCTGCTACTAGGCGTATACCCTGAGGAAACCAGAAGAGCTAAGACATGGACACAATCTAGATGTGAATCGACAGATGAATGGATAAAGAAGTTATGGTACATATACACAATGGAATATTACTCAGCTATAAAAAGGAATGCATTCGAGTTGGTTGTAATGAGGTGGACAGACCTAGGGCCTATTAAACAGGGTGAAGTAAATCAGACAGAAAAAGAGAAATATCATTTATTAACGCATATATATGGAATCTAGAAAGATGGGACTGATGACCCTATCTACAGGGCAACGGTGGCGAGGCAGACATAGAGAACAGACTTTTGGACACAGTAGGGGTGGGAGAAGGTGGGATGGTTTGAGAGAGCAGCATTGAAATGTATACATTACCATATGTAAAATAGATAGCCAGTGGGAATTTTCTGTGTGACACGGGGAACCCAAAGCTGGTGCTCTGTGACAACATAGATGGGTGGGGTGGGGAGGGAGACAGAAGGGAGGTTAGGAGGGAGGGGGCATATGTATAGCTATAACTGACTCTTGTTGATATATGGCAGAAACCATCACAATATTGTAATCATTCTTCAATTAAAAATAAAATTTTTTTTTTAAAAAAAGATCTCACTCTTTATACCTGTTGATTTCTACCACGAAAGCATTCTCTTGACATTCTATTAAAACAGGCTGTCATTTGCTCCTGGTTGTGGTTAAATGTCCATGGTCAGGCAGGACTCACAGTATCGGTGGATGATACTTTTCATTTGAGCTTGGCAAAAGCAAGCCTATATTGTGGCTATAGATTATTGACTTTTGGTATCATGTAGGACTACTATTTCTTTTAAAATAGTCAACTCCTAACAATATTTAAAGGTTTCCAATGCCTTTACAATAGAAAGACTCAGGCCTTAGCAAATGCCAGCATTAACGCAGCACCTGAAATGGAAAAATGTCAGAGATAAAAATACATACAAATCAACAAATATTTCTCTAATCTGGTCACTTTATTTTTCTGCAGAAAACTATTTCTTTTTTCTTCCAAATTCTTATAGAAATTTATTTTCTGTTTTCCTTCCTTTCAACTTTTTAGATTCTGTTTTCTTCTCAATGTAACATCTTCACTCTTTTCTCAACTCCATCCCATAAACGCATATACATATACACACAAACTTATTCACACATTTTCTTTTTCTTCCTAAATTGAGACAGCTTTTTTCAATAAACATAGATCTGGCTCTAAATTAAGTGCTATTAGAAATGTTGTAAACTCTGAAATTATTTCCAAGTGTTTAATTCACTTCCAGAAATAGCTGGTTTATATTTTATGAATTTTCTAGCTATAACACCAATTCCCTTACACAGAAATGGAAGTTTCTGTACATATAATAAAATATGACCTGATGATTTCTATGCCTTACTCTAAAAATGCAAAGGTAACTGTGAACAAAAATAAAAACACTGTTTAAAAGGTAACAATTTCTTTACTCTGGGGCTCTATTGGCCAATCCATTTAAGAGGCAGGACTCATCAATGTTCTATTTTATTGCTCTTCTTAATGAGGCTTTTTCTCTGTTTTGCTGATTTACAATCTGGGTTATCTTTAAGATAATTGTATCTACTGTCACTGAGAAGGACTCAGCTTTGCCTTTTTTTTTCCTGTAAAATGGCATGGTGATGAGTTTAAACAACTTGTTATTATTACTGATTATACTCACTTTATTCCTTTTTACATTTTTATTTAAAACATCATGCATGCTAAGTCACCTCAGTCGTGTCTGACTCTGTGCGACCCCATGGACAGCAGCCCACCAGGCTCCTCTGCCCACAGGATTCTCTAGCCAGCAATACTGGAGTGGGTTGCCATTTCCTTCTCCAAAACATGTCATACATACAGAAAATTATAAATATACCAGGGAGAGAGCTCAGTGAATTTTGCACATGAACACTATGTGTAGCTAACACCTGACGGAGAAACAAAATATGACCAGTAACCTAAGATACTTTTAGGCACTAGTGGCTTTTAAATTCCATTATATGGTTTCTATTTTGTTGATATTTTCTATTTTTTAATAGACATTCGTTGCAAAGTTTTAATTTCACAGCAAAAATGATGTACACTTTTAATCTTGATAGTCTTGAGAACCATAAGCGTTTTTTCATTGTCCTTCATATTTTATAGTTTGTGTTCAAGTATGTTTATGAACAATATGGTCAGTGCAGTAGACCTGCTATACACATTGTGGAAAAATCAGTATTTTCCAATGTGGTGTCCTCAGCTTTGATACTTCCAGCTACAAATAATGTCATGATGTTGATGGACACCCACACATATTTAGCAGCTGCCAGATTCCGTCTTAAGAGAAGTGTAAGGTACCTTGCACGTTATTAGTTAATACAGCCTTCTTGAGGAGGAGAATTTTCTTGCACTGTGTCTTCCTGTTTCACTGATGATGATATGGTTACTGACATCTTTGTAGATCCTGCCATATGCTTATGTTCCTGCAAGACTCTGCCCCATAGCCACCTGGACCACATGGCAATCAAACTGGGCAGTGCCATGTTGATTTTATTTAACTCTGCAGGGAAGACAGAGCATCCCAGGTGATGGTAGTGGTAAAGAACCCACTTGCCAATGCAGGAGACACAAGAGATGTGGGTTTGATCTCTGGATTGGGAAGATCCCATGGAGGAGGGCATGGCAACCCACTGCAGTATTCTTGCCTGGACAGAATCCCCATGGACAGAAGAGCCTGGTGCAAAGAGCCTCTTTGCAGTCCATGGGGTTGCAAAGAGTTGGACATGACTGAAGTGACTTAGCACGCAGCACACAGGCAGGGAGCAGTGTTTCAAAGGACCCGTTCCAGTACCTGTGCTGTGAAACCCTCAAACCTCAATGTGAAGAGGTACTCCGTATATTCTGTTTGGCTTATCAGCTTTGCAATTCTTTCTGAGTGCTCAGTTCCTTTTTTTGTTTTGCTGGAAAACTAGCTTAAATACCAAAAAGCTGTCATTAAATTCATTTTATTTTTGTTGTTTTTTTAATTACATCTGGCAACCCTCAAATAACTATGTAGAGAGGTTAGTCATCCCTGCCCATATCAGTTGCAGATTGTTAGAAATCCATGGGATGGAGGCTCAGCTTGTGTAGGTGGTCAGTGCTGGCAAGATCTCAGTTCCCTGTTGTTATCCTTCAGAGTTGCATGTAAAACTTCAGTCACTGCAAGCAAGTGTGAAAATTTAGCTTTCTCTCACTCTATGCACACAGAAATTTTATCTTAGAGTCTTGCATTGTCAGTTTTAAATAGGTAGTGCAGGATCGAAAAGCAGAAGCTTTTTCTCTGTGACACCACGGTACAAAAGAGCCTTCGAGACACGCAGCTTGTCTTTGATTTCTGGTTCCGTTTTCATAGCAATTGGTACATTCCATTCCAAGGGCTACCATAACGAAACACCACAAAATGAGAGCAGAAAGTTATCCTTTCATAGTTCTAGAGGCTAGAAACCCAAGATCAAGATGTTAGCGGGCCATGCCCCCTCTGAAGGCTGTAGTGAAGAACCCACCCTCACCTTTTCCTGATTCTGAGAGTGGCCCCCAATCATTGGTGGCCCTTAGCCTTTGGCTCCATCACCAAATCCCTGCTTCTGTTGTCACATGACCTCTTCCCTCCAGGTCTGTCTCTTTATATCCAGATGTCTCTCATCTCATAAGAAAGCCAGTCATTGGATTAAACTCCAAGCTATTTCAGTACAACTTGAACTGAACTTGAATATGCCTACAAAGATTTTATTTCTCAATGAGTTCATATTGTACAGGTACTAGAATTCAGGACATTAATTGGGGAAAGTCCCAATTTAACCTGTAACACTTGGTAATCTGTTTGGTCTGAATCCCAAATTTCAGGGTCATGATTTATTCTGAGAAGATTGATGAAGTCTAATATATCAATAATATATTTAAACCAGTCGCTAATTTTATTTTGTGGAAACTATGCATTTCCATTTGCCAGATGATTGCCTGTCAATTTAGTTGTATTTTGCATATGGCTTCAAGTGCTTCTTTATCTTGAGTACCCCTTGCCTCTTGACAAAGCAATGCCTGGTAAGATGAAACTACTTTTTTAATAAGGAGTTTACATGTCACTGAGAAGCAAAACTGCTAATTATGGATGAATGTGTAAAGGTATTTTTAGTTCATGTAATGTGGCCTAGTGTGAGTTAATTACAGTACAAGTAGCCTTAATTCCAAGGCAGGGCGTTACCATGATAGATGTTTTAGATCCAAGGACAACAGAAATACCCCTCTAGTAGTGAACTACTCAGGTGAGCTATTATCGCCAGTGGCCCATCTACTCTCATTAGACTCTTGTGCTTGGTTGGTAATGAACTGTTACAAAGGTAGGCTTGTGTTGGAAATTAATGTAACCAAGATTTAAATGGGGTGGGTTTTGGTTCAGAACTTAAGTCAGCTCCTTTTTGTTTCTGAACAAAACATGTTATTTTATTAACATCTGTCATTTTTTTAAAAGCATGACTGTTTCATATTACATTGACAACTATTACCTTAACAATTCTATATGGCTCCAATCAGAATTATCACCTCAATTAAAAAAAAATCACTTATTTAATATACCATATTATAATACCTTAATTTCAACTTGCGGCCAGGTTTGATAAAAATATCGGTTTAAATTCATCCATGTTGAAAAGTAAATTACACTTATGATTATACACTTACTTAATGTAGAGCTGATAAATACAATATAAAGATAAATTTTGATAATCATAATCATCTTCTTATATTTATATCCTGCTCCTACTGAGATGAATCTCTGGTTACATTTACATATTGAATTAGAAAGTTAAAACTAATGATGGGATCAATTATGCCCCATACTGAGCTGTGCACTTTGGAATGACTTTGAGAAAACAGGAGGGTCAAAAAAAAAAAGCAGCCACAGTGCACAGTGGTTTCAAGATTATGCTAACAGATAAGCGTAGGAAGGATTGTAATGGATGATAATGTGTGTTTGTCAAAGAAATCAGGCTTTTCAGGGGAAAAACCTAAAGGGCATTTCTAACATAAACATTTCTGAGAATTAGAAAATATATAGGCTGGGTCACGGAAGTTGCTGCACAGTTTATTTAAGGCAGACTGTATAAGAACAGATGTCATAGGAGTCCCTTTATGATCCTGTTTGTTTGTTCTTGTAATTCTTTAAACGTATTTGCTGCATCTCAGGTGAAGTAGGATCTGCTTCATGTTTGCTGTTGTTATGCAAAATGACAGTTTCCTCTTTCTCCTTTCCTAGCTGCATAATAAATGTGCTTCTCATCTGAAACCTGAATGTGACTGCGGACCTTTGAAGGACCATATTTTGCCACCCACCACAATCTGTCCAGTGGTACTGGTGAGTTTTTCCTTCTCATCATTCTGCTATAACTTGGGATTTCTGTAACTAACCTTTGCACTCTGCCACTTGATGCTTTCAGAGATCATTTTCCATTGATCAAGGCAGAGCTCAGTAGACCTAAAATACCTCCTTACTTCAGAGAAGACCTCTTTGCCCACTATATTTCCTTTTGCCTTCATGGCACAATAAACTTATCAGTAAGGTATGCTCTAACTGAAGCTGACTCAGGTTTTATCACTCAGTCATGTTGTACTTACCAGAAATTGTATAGGCAGAACACTTCCACATTTTACATGTTTTATAGATTGAGCTTCCCAGAATAATGAAGTTATTCTTATGGGCAGTTTTGCTGGAGATGCACATTATGTATCTGCAAGTGGGAAGTCTCTCACCTAAGTCAGAGGCTACTTAGAATGAGGACACACACCTGGAAGAGAGCTATGCACTGCCACGAGGTGTATTTTATCTTTTATTAGTGAACAATAAATTTAACTACCTGCAAAACAGTTACTTGATTCAAGAAATATACAAGTGAAAAAATGCCTAAGTAAGATAACCTTGATAAGAGCAAATCCTGATAGAAAGAGAAGCAGCTATTCAAAGATAATATTCACATTACCTTTCAAAATCCAAATTGTTTCTAAAGTGAAGCAGTTATTTTACAAAACAAACCATTTTATATCCATAATGCAGTTCTCATTTTTTTTAAACAACATGGAAATTAACTAGCTGGAACTTCAGTTTGATGTGAAAAAATACAACAACTAAGAAATGTTAGACAAATACTTTTCTAAAGGTCAACTTAGAAATTAATCAAATTACTCAATTTGCACCCACTTATGATTCATTTTGTAATTATCTGTAAAATACTGGATGTATTTAAATGCCTTTATTTAAAAAAATTAAAAACTCTTTATTTTCTCAAACTGCAAAGAAAAAGCAGAAGAAAATACCTCCATGTTGCTGAGGATAGCAATAACCAATTCTAAATTTCCCTTCATCGTGTAAGAATTACTAGACATCCTGTAGTAAATAAGATTAATTAAAATTAATGAGAGCCATATTAATTTTTTTATTCTTTTGTAGTATTTTCTTAAAGAGAAAGAACTTGTGGAATTTTTATATATTTGCATTTAAAAAAATATATAGTAATTTGTACTGGTTTAGATGCACTCAATCTCAGATTTTAACTCTAAGAAAAAAATCTATTACATCATTCTATTATCCAGCTATCTGTGTAAAACCCTACTAAATTCAGTGAGCCAGGGGACTATTTCTCTGACCTACTTATGTCAGCCTCTCATCTTATAAGCTCAAGAATGAGATAAGTTCTTTTATTATCCCATCCTTCTTTTCTTTGAAAGAATCAAAGGTAAAGAACATGTGTTGAATAAATGGTTTTGTCTTGAACAATCTTGCAGACTCTTTCGTTGCTTTTGTAGACACTTTTGATTCTGAAGATTTATTTTCTCATTAAATCTTCCTAAGGTTTTTTTTTTATCATGATTTGTATCTCAGCATTTGCTGTATTCTCATTTTCTTGGTACTAACTGAAGTGTTAGGCACTGTTAACCACCTCATCCTTCATGAACATCTACCTTCCTTGACTCCCATTATCCCACCCTCTCCTGATTCTTCTTGTGTTTCTCTGGATACTTGCTTTTTATATTTTTCCTGGTTTTCAAGAGTTCAACCTGCCCCATGTTGGCTTCCATCCATATGCCCTCCCCTCACTCGCATGCCATGGCTTTCTGCTCTTAACATTCTTCCCAATGAGATCTTGCTTATTCATTTATTTCATTATTGTGTTAATTTATATTAAGTTCAACCTCTGCTTATGAGTCTCAAGTGCTTCAACTTGGAGGTTTCATGTTGTTTACATGCATGATATATTATTATAAGTAATAACAATAACTCCTACTTATTGAGCACATATATTATACCAGCTACTATGTTAAATATCTTAGTCCATTCAAAAAGTGTTTATTGTTTAGTATGTGCCCAATAGTATTAACAGTGGAAAGAAACCCAAATAAAATCTTTACCTTCATCAGGTTTTCATTCCAGTGGGGTGAAATAGGCAATAAGCAAAGCAATAAGTAAGTTATTTAGTACCTGTTTGTGCCTCAGATGGTAAAGAATCTACCTTCCATGTGGGAGACCCAAGTTCAATCCCTGGGTGGGAAAGATCCCCTGAAGAAGGGAATGGCAACCCACTCCAGCATTCTTGCCTGGAAAATTCCATGGACAGAGGAGCCTGGAGGGCTTTAGTCCGTGGGGTCACGAAGAGTTGGGCATGACTGAGCAACAAACACTTTCGATTTTATATTAAATTACTGGTGGTATTTAAAGTTGAAAGGACAAAATTAAAGTGGGAAAAGAAAAGGAATGTTGGAACTGCAATTATAAAAGAGTAAGTTAAGAGTTCAAGGAAAATAGTACGAGTTCAAAGGAACAGTAGGGCGAAGAGTTGAGGACTGTGAGAGAGTTGCTATTGTGGCTCTCTGGGGACAGATCTCTGTAGACAGAGGAGTCAGCAAGGAGAAGCCTGACATATCTGAAGAGCATCAAAGGCATCAATGCCTGGGCCTGTTTTACAGGGTGAATAATAGTAGACAAGTTCAAATATGTCTTCAGATTTTCATATGCATAGGACAACTTAGGGATTCTAAGGTCTTTAGCCTTTACTGTGAAAGAAATTGGAAGTCAGACCAGATGAGGGAATGATCTGACTTCTATATTTAAAAGAACATCAGTCTAACTGGTGTGTTTAGGGGCTAACAGTGGGAAAAGGAAAGGATGCCTAGATTTTCTTTAGAAAAGTAGGAAGCTGGCTCATTGCTGAGAGCAGGGTGGTTGGAGAGTTTTGCAGATCAGGAAGAAATTAGACAACAGTCACTTGGAGAATGGGAGCTATGTGGATCAAGGAAATACCAGATGATTGCCAGGGAATAAGGAACAGTCTCGGGTTAATAATAGTGAGTGTAGAACAAGGTCAGTAAACTTGAATGGGTACATTTCTCTGGTGATATTCAGTCTTATTTCTCCAGTTATATTCTAACTTCAGGAGTAGAATAGCCGTGGGTCAGCTTTAATGAGACTGTGTTTTACCCAATATGATCAAGGGAGAGGGAAGCAAAGGACTTGAGAGTGTGTGCAAGTGAGTGATTGTAGGAATTGGTTGTGGAATTTAAGCTGGGAAACGAGGGAGCTAAGGACATGGACAGTAATATACAGTAAGGGGTGTTAGCAAAATACATTTGTGGATTGCAGTGGGATCAAAGGTTGTTGAAATCAACCTTAGTAGTGTCAAGTTACAAGAATGAGTGAGATAACAGTTGAGATTATGGAGGGGTTGCAGTTACTGATGATGATAGGTATGAATTAATTTAAACATCACAGTGATGCCAAAAAGTAAATATTGTAACTTTCTCGATTTTACCTATGAGAAAAGTGAGAAACAGAGATTAAGTAAATTTTCGGTGTCAGATGGCTATGAAGTAGCAATCCGAGATTGGAACCCCAAAACAATCATTCCAGAGCTTGTACACTGAGCTCATCATTTCTAGCCTTTCTCCAAGTCCCAAGATAGATCTTCTCCTATTGGCCTTTTCTAGAACCTTCATTCTCCAACCTTCCCAAGCCAGAAGCCTAAGAATTATCATTGGTGCTTCATCTTGAATATCAAATTTATCATCAGGCAGCCTATACTGATGTTCTTACTTCTCTCTTTTGCCTTCAACCCAACTGTAACTGTCTCATATGTTACTCGCAAATTGTTTTTCAGAATTGTCCTCATATTAGTAGAATTTTTATAGAATTGCCTCTTCTTTGCATTCTCCACACTGCTTCCTGGATCCACTTTCAAAAACACAATAAAATATTTTCCTACTCAAATATTTTAAAATGCTTAAAATGTTTTTAGTGATTCCTATTTGAGTTACAAACTCTCTAGTAAGGTAAACAAGGCTCTTTAACTGAATCACTCCACCTAATCCATTACACACCATCTTACATGCTAGAAATCAAGGATTTGACCTACTTGAAATTCTCTAAGTATATCTGCTCTCCAAAGCCTTTGTGCTTTTGTACAAGTCAATAAATTGGCCTGAATCACTGCCTTGCTGCCTTGCTAAGTAGAAATTAAAGTTTACTGTCTGATCATGGAATTAGTACTTGATTCTTAAACCCATTAGCTATTTAAATACTAAAACTTTATACAAGTTAATAAAGTTGTTCTGCACACAAAATTGCTTAATATGCTTCAACTGATAGGCTCTGAGGCTTTTCAATTTGTGAACTTTCAGTAACTTCCCAGGAATGATTTCACACTGTATCTGCTGCTGGAATTTTTAAACTTTCATTGAAAGAAAATCCTTAGTCCTCACACATAATACAATATTTTTTATCCTCTAATAACAACTTTCTTCTTAAAAACTATAAGTTCTCAGATTCTCATGATCATGTGAGTTTCAAACTCAGTAGCAATGTGGTGATTAACATTATTTATAGCTCATTTGAGAAAATATGGAATGAAGAATTAAAACATAACATTTTATTGAAGCTTTTATCCCTTGTCTTTGACTCTATTGTCAGGAATCAGTTATTTAATGAGCAATGTAAACTCACTACAGATTAGATGTCTTACCTCTGTTTGAAGCATTTTAATGGCATACTTCTAGGTCAGGGTCAGTAGCAACAGTCTTCTTATATTTTAGAGCATCCCTTCAGGTATTAATTTTATTCATTTATTCTTTAAAATTTCTATATCTCTCTTCTCAGCCCCCAGACTCTCCCAGATACTTATTAGCTTTAATGATTCAATAGATATGTGCTCACCTGTTATGAAGATTAGCCAAGTCAGCATGTTCTTTGCACTGATGACATGCTTTTATAAGTGTACACTAAAAATTACTTCCACAGTTAATTTGTCTTGATAGTGTCTATTTCCATAAAAATATACTAAAGCCAACTACTCTGAAATTAAAATAGAAATGTAATCAATGAGTCTGTATATCAAATATAATCATAGATTTCTGGAATTGCAGTTGATTTCTAGCATATTTTGAGTATACTATCAAAAGAAGCTTTACCGTGTAAAAGTTATCTAGGTTCTTTGTGACTGTGTTTATGTATCTCTAATGCTTTCTCTGAGGATTTTCCAGCAAAAAAAAAAAATAAAAATGATTAGAACTATTATCTCTCTACTTCCATATTGAAGATAATTCAGAACTGTTTACAAAGGTAGATTTCTTGAAGGTCTATTCTCATCTCACCTCCAAACAACTGGAAAGTGAATCCAATCCAATCCAATTAGTCAGGACTCTTGATCAGCAGCTTAATTTCTAGAAAAAGCCATTAACCCTTACCAAATGATAGTCAAAACAGATGTTCTTCCTTTAATGGACTCCATCAAAAATGCATTCCTGATTCTTGTTTTGGATCACACTCAGAAATCTCACATTCCCAATCCCAATCAAATGTCAATGTATAAATTGTAATAATTTCATATAAATCATCACCTGATAAGCATGAAAATTGCCCACTCTTTTATGAGTTTTACTCCTAACCCAAGCAGATTTGGTCCATGTTGTTTCAGTCCCTCAGAGGTTTGCTTTAGTTATTTTGGACCACTGTGTCATCAACCTACACTGAAAGGCTTTAAAAAAATAATATGAAGCTGCCCCATTGTAACGAAAAAGGTATGTTTTTAGAGATGACTTCATTTTCTAATAGAAGTCCCTTTCCACTCTGTTTATCATGGTTTAATAACCTCTGAATGTTATTATTGTTATCATGTTTCATCTTCTATCCTTAAGAAGAATAGAGTTAAATTTATACTGACATTTGACTGTGATGCTGGGTTGTATGTTTTTTATTTCCTTGTGCTAATCTATAAGTCTATTGTTACCCATTTCATAAATTTTGTTCACTATAATGGTCTCATTCAATACTTCTGAAATTATTTTTGAAAGTACAAAATTTTTTTAGGTCCCAGAAATCAATGGAATGGGCCAGACAGAGTACATCTGATTTTCAGAATAATTTTGTAGTGGAAGCTTTAAATTTGATACTTCCCTAGAGCTATGGTCTAGTCTTACATTAATTATAAATTTTATGTATTTTTTTTCTAATGATCAGGCTGAGTGTCTATAATTACATGTGTTTTTATAATAATTTTTCAGCTTGTGTTAGGGTTTTATTCAATTAATTCTGCTCCTGTTAACAAATGAATACTTGAGATGTCTCCTGAGGAAATAGCTTTTTTAACTTTATATTTGAACAGCAAAAACATATCATCATAAAAATCATTTCTATTATATTTAGCTCTGTGATTTAATTTTCTCTTTATAAAATAATTACTTTACATGATAATTTAAAAGCAAGCTTCTATTCTCTAACTAAGGGGCTAATTATTTAGTAATTTTCTATATCAATGTATATTAGTAAAGTTGATAAAACATGAAGACTATGTAATGTTGATTACTTTAAATCTGGATTTATATTACATGTAAGTATCCATTCTTCATGTAACTGTTAAGACTATGCCTTTAAATTGTTTTTAAGATCATTGTTGATAAACAATGTATATTATTTTTATTTATAATAGCGGCAGTGCCAGATTCCTCCTGTTTTTTCTTTTCTTTCCTTCTTTCTTCCTTCTTTCCACTGACTTTTATTGAAGTCACCAAAGCTAAAAATTCAGATAAGAACAGTTCTCTTATTTACTGTAATTTTGACTCTGTTGGGCAAGACAGGCAAAGAGATTACATATTCCAGTGTGGTAAATATTGACTTACTGGGGCTTTTCAGTGAAAAGAATCTTCATCTATTCTGAGGGTAATTCAAAGAGTAAATGAAAATTTTCTTAAATGTAGGATTCTTGAGCTGAATCTTGAATAAAACAAGGATTTGGCCAGTGAATGCAAAGTGAGCTTTGTACGGTTAGTCTCAGAAATAAGAGAGCACAGGGTGAGATCTTGAAACAGCAAAATGTTTATTAAGTTTTATGAATAAATGCGAGGTGTGGAGAGACAGACAAGACAAAGTCTGAGATGGTGAAAAGCCTGACCTTTCTTTTAAGGAAGTGGGCTTTATCCAGTATAAATAAGGGAGTACATGATCAGATTTGTGTTTTCGAAAGATAATTCAATTACAGTAAATTTAAAGCAGGGAGCAGAGGAGATATGAGAGTACAGTCACTAGGTTGTGAGGGAAAAAAATCACAAAACACCAACAGAGGAAGAAAATGAGGGAAAGAGGATAGAAGATCATAGCAGAAAACAGAATATTAGGGATTGATTTGATTTCAGGATAAATTAATTTCAGAGGATGGTAAAGTCCATTATGTTGAACCAGAAAATGAGTGTTAACACTTTATTATATGAGAACTATGCATTTATTGTATATAACTTATTAAAAACAATATGAAATGACTAGAAAAACATTTAAAAGTCTCTAAAACAGTTATATAAGAACAATTATTAACATATCAATAGAACCACTACTTAAGTTTACCTGTTGATGTTTAAATGTTTATTTTGGCATTTTTGTAATTAGCCTTGACATATCATGTACTATCCTATTTTACCATATAAACTGACATCATTAAGTGTCTATATATTTCTACATACTGTGTAACATCAATTAATGGTTGTATAATATCTCATTAATTGAAGATATAGTTCAGTTGAAACAGTGTTTATATTTAGCATATTTGCAAGTCTTACTTTGACCTTATAAATAACACTTTAGTGAACATCTTTATGAAGAGTAGCTTCTCCAAGTTGCTCTCTAATCAGAACTACAAAGTATTACTTTTTCCCCAAACATACCTATTTTCTTCTGCAAATGGAACAGATTTCACAGTTGTTTTTTCTGTACTATGAACACACCTCCAAATCAGGAATACAGGACAGCGATGCATCCTAAATCAAACACTAGTTTTACAGTCACAAAGAGTCGGACACAGCTGAGTGACTGAACTGAACTGAATTGATTCCTTATTTAAATATTTAAAAGATTGATTAGGTGGGACTATTTTATCTTACTTTTAAACAGACATAATATTATCAGAATATACTGTAAAGATAGTATTCATTGACAGGAAGTGATAGAAAACAAAGAATATGTTTAGCAACCTGCTTCTTTGGACCAGTTGTGGTATGTTCTTCCTGGAACAATTTTCTCTTATTGTAATATCCTATATTACCTGAAATTCACCTTTATGAATGCCAACAAAATAAATAATAAAACTTGTTAGCTCAGAGAAAGGAAGGCAAAACTTCTGAGAGAATATATGTGTTAAACATAGTCTTTAGATTTGATTCATATGGTTCCAATTCTACCTTTCTCTTCTTTGCTGTGACTTTGCAATGTGGCCAAGTCATGGTGCTGCTGAGGCAGCAATATGTTTATCTTTAGGTATAACAGCCTCAGAGAACCATATGTCTCTATTAACTTTTCCTCTTATTCCGGTCTTTCTTACTCTTCCACTATTATAAGAATTCTACTAAATTATGCATTGTAGATATGGTAAGTCTTAAATAGCAGAGAGTATGTTAAATCTTTCCTCCGAGCATGTGTTTACCCCTCAGTGATGTCAGAGGCCTGTTAGGGAGTGGAAGTATCACATACGCTTTCTTTGTCACAGTCCCAGGATTCTAAGTTCTTCCTGTCCCATCTTTCACTTAACCCTAACCAGTCACTGTTAATAGCAACAAGCTCCATACCAAACATCAGCTAATTAAAAGGAGGAGGGAGATATTTGAATTCTCTGTGATTTTGAATGTTAGATATTGAATTCTCATTAACCTTATTTTCTGAACTAGTCAGAGAGTGCACAGAAGTGTCGAGAGTCTGGGAGAGAGGTGTGAACAGTTGGCTAAGGATGTGACTTGCTGCACGTTTTACTTAACATCATTTCAGCTGCTTCATTTTCCATTTACCTCTTTAACCTTAACCACAGTTACTAAAGTCATCTATTTCCTTGAAAATTCTTTATGTAAGGTACCATAGGTTTGTGCCTATGTAATTTTCATTTTTTGTCTAAAGAGTGGAACAAAGCACGTTGTCAGTGCTCAATAAATGTTTCATCAATGTCATTACTTAATATTCATTTAATTAATATTCATTATAGATCAATTCATAATTGTCATCAGAGTAATGATAGGCAAGAAGGAATCTCATTTTTCCCCATATTTTGAAAATCTAACTCAGACCCAATTTCACGGTAGTATTCATAAAGGAGAGCTGCTTTTTTAAATTTATTTTTTACATATATAAAATTAAATTCTGAATGTTCTTATATTTTTGCCTGTGGTTTTTTGCTTCAAAATCAAATGAAGGATATATTATTGGAGAGAGCTATAATGTTTATAAAATATCTGTAGATCCATTTTGTTTGGGTGTAGTCTTCATGTACTTTAAAGGGCCATACATAGTACAAGAAGGCTGAAAAGGACCCAGCGTCATTTAGTGATGATTCCATCATCTGCACTTGTGAGGTTAACCATTTATATATTACTTTGTCTTAGTTAGTTTTATTGGTTTCTGAAGAACCCATCTTTATGCTAACCTAGGCTATATTATACAAACTATGTATACCCGTAGGCAGGGTCTAATATAGAAGAGAAGTTAATATATCATAGTAATTATATTCTTACCCAATGATTATGGTAGAATTCTATTTCTGAGGCTAAATATTTTTAGTTTATTTTTTAATAGGACTACAGAAATATTCCTACAAGTTTCTATGATATTTTATGTCTAAAATATTGCTGTATCCAGAACAAGTTATAATATTTTTTTAAAGAAACAAAATACCTTCTTGGTTTTGTCAAAAACAAAACACTGGTACTTCCCTGGTAGCACAATGGATAAGAATCTGCCTGCCCGTGCAGGGGACGTGGGTTCAATCCCTGGGCTGGGAAGATTCCACATGCCTCGAGGGGCTAAGCTGTGAACCACAAGCAGTGAGCCCATGCTCTGGAGGCCACAAGCCCCAACTGCTGAGCCCATGTGCTGCGAGCTGATGTCTGCGTGCCTAGAGCCTGTGCTCTGCAACAAGAGAGGCCAGCACAACGAGAAACATGTGCACTGCAGCTGGAGAGGTGCCCCCACTTGCTGCAACTAGAGAAAGCCCGTGCAAAGCAACAAAAGCCCAGCACAGCCACAGTTAAAAACAAACAAGCAACCCCCCCCCCAAAAAAAAAAAAAAATGACTAATATGGCATAAACTGGAAGTTCAGTTACTTGAAAATCTGACTGAAATCTAAAACATGTAGACAAAAACGAAGCGTTAAAAATCTTCAAAACCTAAAATCTCTGAAATAGACTCAAAATAAAGAACATCATGTATATGCCTGACTCTAATGTGAGGATGTGAGGTTAGCTCTTAATGAATTGTTATTCCACAACTTATTACCAACAATATTCTAGGCAACTTATATGAATATACTGTGAGCAGTAATATAAAACGGAATGTTTGTGCCAAATTGTTAGACTTAGAAATTTATGTGAAAGTATCCTAAAAAGATGACAAAGATAATTCAAAAATTTGTAGCTGAGTTACTTAGTAGCCTTCAGAAAAGGGGAAAATATTGATTTGACAGCATTCACACCTTAAAAACAAATGATTCTCTTAGAGGAAACTCTTCTTTTTGTCAGTGTATTACTAAGACTCAAAATTAACTTCTTCCATGTGAGATCATATTGGTGTGGGACTACACATCAGTAATATTGCTGTAATTGGTCTGGTAGTGTTTTTTTCCTTTGGTTTTGCTTGTTATAACAACTGTCAATGCAGACTGATGGCTTGTGGCCAAAGTGCACTTTAGTGTAAATGAGTCTACCTATTGCCAAAATAAAAACAAAATAGTAATAATTCTGCAATAAGTAAATAAACAAGCATAGCAGTTAAAAATTAGATGGATGTAATACATAAAGATTGATTGCGGCAATCAGACAGATGAAAATGCTGGTAAAGTTACAAGACCAAGAATACTAAATAAAACATCTCTTTCACAACATACTGATTTGAAAGGGATATCTAGCAGGTCAAGAAAATATGTGGAGGAAAAAAGTAATGCCTTGGCAGAAACTAAAATGTATCAGTATCTACATAGGGAAAATCAGCATTGAGAACAACTGAATCAGTAATTTGGAGGAAAACGTTAAGAAACTCCTCCAATGAAAACGAGGAGAATGAGAAGATAGAAAGAGACCTTGCTACCCCCTAAACAAAAAATTAACACTATTCTGTCTAAATATATTGAGGAAAATTAAGTTGAACTAAAAACTGAGTGCTCAGTCTTGTCCAACTCTTTGAGACCCTATATACTGTAGTCCACCAGGCTCTTCTGTCCATGGGATTTCCCAGGCAAGAATACCAGAGTGAATTGCCATTTCTTTCTCCAGAGGATCTTCCCAACCCAAGGAAAGAACCCATGTCTCTTACATTTCCTGCATTGGCAGATTGATTCTTTACCACTGTGCCATCTTGAAAAAGAACCTAAAGAACCTACATTTCTTCAAATTTACTTATCTACCTAATGCAATTTCCATGTAATACTCTTTGCTTGACAAAATGATTCCAAAGTTTGCCTGAAAGAATAAATGTGCACAAACATATTATAAATTCTGAGGAAGGAAAGTAAGGAAAGACCTGTATTAACAAATCTTAAGAATATATTTACTAAAGCTACAGTAATCAAAATCATGGAATAGTAGCTCTGGGAGTTACAAAGAACTGGAAGAAGATATAAAACATACTGAACTAGATGTAATCGTGTGGTATGTGATGAATGTTGCATATCCAATCTGGAAGGGGCTAGTGGAATTTATGCATGTTGAGATTACTCTATAGCCATATAGTAAGCTAAACTAAGATAAATTCTACTTTCCACCTTTTCCAAAATCAAACGTGAATTGAGGATTTAATTTTTGCCTTTTTAAAAATTTTTTAATTTTTATTATTTTTTTTTATTAGTTGGAGGCTAATTACTTCACAACATTTCAGTGGGTTTTGTCATACATTGATATGAATCAGCCATGGATTTACACGCGATCCCCCCTCCCACCTCCCTCTCCACCCGATTCCTCTGGGTCTTCCCAGCGCACCAGGCCCGAGCACTTGTCTCATGCATCCCACCTGGGCTGGTGATCTGTTTCACCATAGATAGTATACATGCTGTTCTTTTGAAATATCCCACCCTCACATTCTCCCACAGAGTTCAAAAGTCTGTTCTGTATTTCTCTGTCTCTTTTTCTGTTTTGCATATAGGGTTATCATTACCATCTTTCTAAATTCCATATATATGTGTTAGTATGCTGTAATGTTCTTTATCTTTCTGGCTTACTTCACTCTGTATAAGGGGCTCCAGTTTCATCCATCTCATTAGGACTGATTCAAATGAATTCTTTTTCATGGCTGAGTAATATTCCATGGTGTATATGTACCACAGCTTCCTTATCCATTCATCTGCTGATGGGCATCTAGGTTGCTTCCATGTCCTGGCTATTATAAACAGCGCTGCGATGAACATTGGGGTGCACGTGTCTCTTTCAGATCTGGTTTCCTCAGTGTGTATGCCCAGAAGTGGGATTGCTGGGTCATATGGCAGTTCTATTTCCAGTTTTTTAAGAAATCTCCACACTGTTTTCCATAGTGGCTGTACTAGTTTGCATTCCCACCAACAGTGTAAGAGGGTTCCCTTTTCTCCACACCCTCTCCAGCATTTATTGCTTGTAGACTTTTGGATAGCAGCCATCCTGACTGGCGTGTAATGGTACCTCATTGTGGTTTTGATTTGCATTTCTCTGATAATGAGTGATGTTGAGCATCTTTTCATGTGTTTGTTAGCCATCTGTATGTCTTCTTTGGAGAAATGTCTGTTTAGTTCTTTGGCCCATTTTTTGATTGGGTCATTTATTTTTCTGGAATTGAGCTGCAGGAGTTACTTGTATATTTTTGAGATTAATCCTTTGTCTGTTTCTTCATTTGCTATTATTTTCTCCCAATCTGAGGGCTGTCTTTTCACCTTACTTATAGTTTCCTTTGTAGTGCAAAAGCTTTTAAGTTTCATTAGGTCCCATTTGTTTAGTTTTGCTTTTATTTCCAATATTCTGGGAGGTGGGTCATAGAGGATCTTGCTGTGATTTATGTCGGAGAGTGTTTTGCCTATGTTCTCCTCTAGGAGTTTTATAGTTTCTGGTCTTACATTTAGATCTTTAATCCATTTTGAGTTTATTTTTGTGTATGGTGTTAGAAAGTGTTCTAGTTTCATTCTTTTACAAGTGGTTGACCAGTTTTCCCAGCACCACTTGTTAAAGAGGTTGTCTTTTTTCCATTGTATATCCTTGCCTCCTTTGTCAAAGATAAGGTGTCCATAGGTTCGTGGATTTATCTCTGGGCTTTCTATTCTGTTCCATTGATGTGTATTTCTGTCTTTGTGCCAGTACCATACTGTCTTGATAACTGTGGCTTTGTAGTAGAGTCTGAGGTCAGGCAGGTTGATTCCTCCAGTTCCATTCTTCTTTCTCAAGATTACTTTGGCTATTCGAGGTTTTTTGTATTTCCATGCGAATTGTGAAATTCTTTGGTCTAGTTCTGTGAAAAATACCGTTGGTAGCTTGATAGGGATTGCATTGAATCTATAGATTGCTTTGGGTAGAATAGCCATTTTGACAATATTGATTCTTCCAATCCATGAACACGGTATGTTTCTCCATCTGTTTGTGTCCTCTTTGATTTCTTTCATCAGTGTTTTATAGTTTTCTATGTATAGGTCTTTTGTTTCTTTAGGTAGATATACTCCTAAGTATTTTATTCTTTTTGTTGCAATGGTGAATGGAATTGTTTCCTTAATTTCTCTTTCTGTTTTTTCATTGTTAGTATATAGGAATGCAAGGGATTTCTGTGTGTTAATTTTATATCCTGCAACTTTACTATATTCATTGATTAGCTCTAGTAATTTTCTGGTAGAGTCTTTAGGGTTTTCTATGTAGAGGATCATGTCATCTGCAAACAGTGAGAGTTTCACTTCTTCTTTTCCTATCTGGATTCCTTTTACTTGTTTTTCTGCTCTGATTGCTGTGGCCAGAACTTCCAACACTATGTTGAATAGTAGTGGTGAGAGTGGGCACCCTTGTCTTGTTCCTGATTTCAGGGGGAATGCTTTCAATTTTTCACCATTGAGGGTGATGCCTGCTGTGGGTTTGTCATATATAGCTTTTATTATGTTGAGGTATGTTCCTTCTATTCCTGCTTTCTGGAGAGTTTTAATCATAAATGAGTGTTGAATTTTGTCAAAGGCTTTCTCTGCATCTATTGAGATAATCATAGGCAATATGTACGGCAAACACTAACGAGTATGAAAGAGGAAATTAATAGTAACACAATAATAGTGGGAGACTTTAATACCCCACTCACAACTATGGATAGATCAACTAAACAGAAAATTAACAAGGAAACACAGACCGTAAATGACACAATGGACCAGCTAGACCTAATTGATATCTATAGGACATTTCACCCCAAAACAATCAACTTCACCTTTTTCTCAAGTGCACACGGAAACTTCTCCAGAATAGATCACATCCTGGGCCATAAATCTGGTCTTGGAAAATTAAAAAAAAATTGAAATCATTCCAGTCATCTTTTCTGACCACAGTGCAGTAAGATTAGATCTCAATTACAGGAAAAAAAAATGTTAAAAATTCAAACATATGGAGGCTAAATAACACCCTTTTGAATAACCAACAAATCATAGAAGAAATCAAAAAAGAAATCAGAATATTTATAGAAATGAATGAAAATGAAAACACAACAACCCAAAACCTATGGGACACTGTAAAAGCAGTGCTAAGGGGAAGGTTCATAGCATTACAGGCTTACATCAAGAAACAAGAAAAAAACCAAATAAATAACCTAACTCTACACCTAAAGCAATTAGAGAAGGAAGAAATGAAGAACCCCAGGGTTAGCAGAAGGAAAGAAATCTTAAAAATCAGGGCAGAAATAAATGCAAAAGAAACTAAAGAGACCATAGCAAAAATCAGCAAAGCTAAAAGCTGGTTTTTTGAAAAAATAAACAAAATTGACAAACCATTAGCAAGACTCATTAAGAAACAAAGAGAGAAGAACCAAATTAACAAAATTAGAAATGAAAATGGAGAGATCACAACAGACAACACTGAAATACAAAGGATCATAAGAGACTACTACCAGCAGCTCTATGCCAATAAAATGGACAACTTGGATGAAATGGACAAATTCTTAGAAAAGTATAACTTTCCAAAACTGAACCAGGAAGAAATAGAAGATCTTAACAGACCCATCACAAGCAAGGAAATCGAAACTGTCATCAAAAATCTTCCAGCAAACAAAAGCCCAGGACCAGATGGCTTCACAGCTGAATTCTACCAAAAATTTAGAGAAGAGCTAACACCTGTCTTACTCAAACTCTTCCAGAAAATTGCAGATGAAGGTAAGCTTCCAAACTCATTCTATGAGGCCACCATCACCCTAATTCCAAAACCAGACAAAGATGCCACAAAAAAAGAAAACTACAGGCCAATATCACTGATGAACATAGATGCAAAAATCCTTAACAAAATTCTAGCAAACAGAATCCAACAACATATTAAAAAAAATCATACACCATGACCAAGTGGGCTTTATCCCAGGAATGCAAGGATTCTTTAATATCCGCAAATCAATCAATGTAATACACCACATTAACAAATTGAAACATAATTTTTGCCTTTTGAAAGCCTTTTTATTTTTTTTCCTAAAGAGAAAAATAAAAGTTGACAGCTTTGGTCAATCAAAATTTTCTTTATAAAATGGTAAAGGTTAAAAAAAAAAAAAAAAGAAAATGGTAAAGGTTAAACTTTACGAATCAAGATAAACATAAGCATTGTAACAAAAAGCCCTGTTTTGTAAAAATAATGCAAATAACTAAAAAAAATAGTTTTAAGACTTAAAGCTTATAAATATTCAAGACCATCACACTGAAAAATGAAATAAACTTTTTTGAAATGATATTGCTCATTGTTGAAAAGGATTACAAAATTGGCTATTCTCTTTAAACATTGGTAAGATCAAATTGCCCCAAACTGTCCTAAAAGCTTCCAAATATGTCTTAGTGTTGATATTTCTGCTTGTTCCCCCAATCCCACCCCCCCGGCAAAGAAAGATTGAGGTTCAGTTCAGTTCAGTTCAGTCGTTCAGTGGTGTCTGACTCTTTGTGACCCCATGAATCGCAGCACGCCGGGCCTCCCTGTCCAACACAAACTCCCGGAGTTTACGCAAACCCATGTCCATCGAGTCGGTGATGCCATCCAACCATCTCATCCTCTGTTGTCCCCTTCTCCTCCTGCCTCCAATCCCTCCCAGCATCAGGGTCTTTTCCAATGAGTCAACTCTTCGCGTGAGGTGGCCAAAGTATTGGAGTTTCAGCTTCAGCATCAGTCCTTCCAATGAACACACAGGACTGATCTCCTTCAGGATGGACTGGCTGGATCTCCTTGCAGTCCAAGGGACTCTCAAGAGTCTTCTCCGACACCACAGTTCAAAAGCATCAATTCCTCAGTGCTCAGCTTTCTTCACAGTCTCACATCCATACATGACCACTGGAAAAACCATAGCCTTGACTAGACGGATCTTTGTTGGCGAAGTATTGTCTCTGCTTTTTAATATGCTGTCTAGGTTGGTCATAACTTTCCTTCCAAGGAGTAAGCATCTTTTAATTTCATGGCTGCAGTCACCATCTGCAGTGATTTTGGAGCCCCAAAAAATAAAGTCTGACAGTTTCCACTGTTTCTCCTTTATTTCCCATGAAGTGATGGGACCAGATGCCATGATCTTAGTTTTCTGAATGTTGAGCTTTAAGCCAACTTTTTCAGTCTCCTCTTTCAGGGCTAATATACAGATCTGATTTCATTACAGTAGAAATACATGCTTTATATCATTCCTTTCTTCTACATTTTAAATTTTGAGTTCAGTAAAAATGAGTCCCTTCACCACTAGACATTTAAGAATAATTCCACCTTGGAAAGGTAACCTTTGTTGGTTAAGTTTTTGGGCTTTAATGATTCTAGGTGAAATGGTGGCACTCATGAAGTATTTATATACATGCTTTCTTCTGTTTTCCTGTTTAAATATAACTTGTCTATTCTCAACTTTCACTTGAAACTTGAGCCAGAATTGATTTATATATAACATTTTGTCCATACATCAGTTTAATGCAATTTAGTGCAGTGATTTTTTTTAACTCAGTCTTAGTTCAACCTATGTTTTCTCTTAATATGGAATAAGGATAGTTTAGTTCTGTGAGAGACCTCCATGCCCACTCTTTGCTTTTCAGTCCAGATGATAAAAATCTATCATTCTAAATTCTGTTCCTAACACTAATAGGAACTTTCACCAATTCCTTCTCATTTACCCAAGAAAACCCAAGTTCTAGAGGAATACAGCACATCACCTCTTGTTTTATTCCTATGACATTACTCTTATTTCATCCCCGCCACTAATATTCTCAAATTATGTCATGTGGTTACCAGTTCTCCAACATCCTTGAGTTATCCAAGGCCTATATTCCTCCAATTTCTTTCATTCAAGCATTGTCTGCCTCTCTCTTTCCTAGAGCTCCTGAATTTTTTCCTTTTATGGTATTAGTCACAATCTAATAATATACTGATTTGCAAGCTTCCAATTGAAAAAATCTCAAACAAGGTGTAGTTTAACATGCTTATGATAGGTAGCATTTGATAGCACTATAATTCGAGCCCAGCACTTGAACTTCTCTGTTTATACACTTAGTTGTTTATTTGTCAAAGAGCCCATACCGGATGAAGGGGCTGTTTTTTCTCACGTGAATGTTGTTTTCCATATTTAGGTATGGATGTGGTCTTTTCCTGCCTCTTACTGTAGCCATAGGGATTTGCAGGTGTATATTCAGTGTATAGGTATCTGCAGGTGTAGATACATTCACTGTATCAAATTTCCTCCTTCCTCCTCAACCTACATTATTCTAATTTCTGACTGTAAAATGGGTCTAAAACTACTCTGGCCTTCCTAAATCCAATGTCACTCTTTGTAGTTGGATTCCCAAGGAGTTTATATGTGATATAAGAGAGAGGAATATTTCTTTATTAAAAATAATCTTTGAAGAAGGAAATGGCAACCCACTCCAACATCCTTGCCTGAAAAAATCCCATGGACAGAGGAGCCAGGCAGGCGACAGTCCATGGGGTCGCAGAGAGTTGGATACCACTGAATGACTCAGCAAAAATAATCTTTAAGGGAGGAGAAAGCAGAAAAGGAAAGAGGCAGGCTTTGAGCAAGGAAGTGGTCACAGAGAGAGTTTAAACCTTCATCTAAATCTTGAAGGCTCTCGGACAAAATCATATCATAGGATTTTTCAAACAAGGGAGTGGCATTCTATAACCCGTGTGTGCGTGCTAAGTCGCTTCAGTCGTGTCTGATTCTTTGCGACCCAATGGACTGTAGCCCACCAGGCTCCTCCATCCATGGGATTTTCCAGGCAAGAATACTGGAGTGGGTTGCCATTTCCTTCTCCAGGGGATCTTCCCCACCCAGCAATTGAGTTCATATCTCTTATGTCTACCTTCACTGGCAGGCGGGTTCTTTACCACCAGCGCCACCTGAGAAGCCCCTTTGTAACCTGTATCAGTCATTTATTAGCTGTGGCCTCCTGCAGGATAGGAGGTGCTCCCTGGAGAGCCTGCTCCAATGAGCAAAGGATAATTCTGCCGAAAATGGGATAGCTGGGAGTTCTCAGCAGTCAATACTCAGAGCAGCTGGGGATCGATGCCCTGTTCAGGTAACTGTGGATCTGCTTTGGTCTGCTAGCAGCATCTACGAGACACCCTTTCCAAGAATGGTCTTTTTTGAATCCTCGACAGTATTTGACAGTATTTGAAATGCTCTGTTGTTATATTCTGTTAAATTCAACTATGGCATTTCTACTAGTTTTTCTTCTGCTTCTCTAGCCACACATCCACATCGCTAAATTCCTAGTCCTCTATCTATTCTTAAATATGTGTAGATATCCATTTTAAGTTATATTCTCATGTCATTATGCTCTGTATAAATTACCTCCAATTTCATGAGCACAACTACCGCGTTTGAATATATCTGTTCTCCCTTACGCCCTTTAGATCTGAATAGTCAGTGTCACGTTTTAAATTTCCTTTGAGAGGCCTCAAAGCCGATATACCAGGAATGGTGTATCTCTTTTTGTCTAGCACCTAATTCAATTTGACATATAATAGGTGCTCAATGAATATTTACTGAGTTAATGAATAACAGTCAGCTCTTTTATTCCAAACAGTCATCACTCTCTTTCCTGAGTCAGAAAGAAAATACATCACACAATGATAGAAATATTCAATACAAATCAAAGTGAATAGGCAATAACAAAGCTTATTTTTTAAAAAATCATTGATAACCAATGATAATTGAATTTTATTGTTATAAGCTAATAAAATTGAGTTTGAAGTGTGTCATGATAACATTAGTGAATGTCAAATTAGCATGGCATTTCTGGAGTGGCATTTGAAGTATTTTATAATTATTACTATACTTTGAAAAACTTGTGATTGTTATGTTGTTGTAGTTATATAAAGTATCCAATAGATGGTACTGTAAAATGCCTAATGTTTAAAGTGGTATTGCAGGTAGAGAGTTTAAGCAAAGAGAAATTCTGGGAGAATTAAGATGTTTTCCCCTGGATATTAAATTATATTTAAAATTGGATTTTAAGAATATAGCTTAAGTAGCACAATAGTTCATGTGAAATATTATAAATATTTTCTTAATTCTCAGAAAATTCATGTATACTACAAGATGTAATTTTTAAATTATTCATATTATATTAGATTTTTTGGTTCTTTTTGTGGTGATTACTATTAGTACCTGTGCTATTTTAGTTAATGCTATTCAAATCACAGCATTTTCAGTAAGCAACCATAGCTGCATGTCTGTTAACTGAAGTTCTAAAAAACCTTTTATGTTTAAAATAAAACAAACTAGTATGCGATAATCTTCTTGCTTAGCAAGAATGAGTCCATTATTTCTTTCAGTTTTGGGTTTTCCTGAGACCAATTTAGTATCTGAATGAAGCATTATATCATTTTGTAAATATAACATGCATTCAGAACATTTACAAATATATAATTTACGAAGTTAAAATTTCTTATGAAAAGTAAGCTATAATTGTCAATATTGACAGATTGGTTGGAGGCATGTATGAAAAAGAGAAATTTGTAGATGGCTTAGTTTATCTTAGAGCTCATTCAGAATTTCCATTACAAATTTCCTCTGTATATTTATTTGTAAGTATGAATACCAAATTTTGACTACCAGAATAAAGTTTTATTAAACCTACTTCTAAAGCTAAAAATGTCTGAGGAATTATGTAGTATAGAAGGTTTAAAATTTTCTGTTTATCTTAAATATACAGAGATGCTGCATAGCTTTAAAATTTTTTGCTGCTGTTTATGATACTGCTCTTGAATAATGCTGAGTATTCCTTTGTGTGATGGTTATTTATCTTTTAATTTATTCAGTAAAATTTTATTGTATATGACATTATGCCAGGTATTAAACTAAGATAAATAGCTTTTAGGAAGAATGATTTTATGTGAATCAGCAGCTTCTTATGGGATATGCATCCGATGTCCTGTGGCTTCTTTATGCATTTACTATTTTTTCCATATTTTGTATAATCAGAACATGTGGTGTGATATTATATGTACTCCTACATGGAATATATCCTTAGGTACCCAGGAATCTTCTACTTAAAGGAAATATACAATTGAAGTAGCTTGATCCAGCATGAGTAATTGAGGATATCTTCTCTACTAAAAGAAAATAGTGCTTTCCCAACCATTATCTCCTAAGCCAGATTAGAATAAATAGATGAGACTTAAATAAAAAGGTATGAGATGAACATCTAATTGCCTGAATACTTCAAGTTAAAAATAACTTTTTTCCGCCCAACCTGTTCCATGTGATGATAAATTTATGGATTCATTAGGGAATAATGGGGCCTCTGGCATTTTATCCAGATTCTTTAAGATGTGTGTATGCATGTTGTATTATTCTCTTTTCAGAAATAATGGCACACACTGACTCATTTACTCAGATTTCCTAACATGCTGGATGTATGTAACATCATGGCAAAGTTCCTACATGAGCTAAATGGGATTAAATATAAACTGCATGCAGAGCTCAAGTGATAGTCTCTTAATAGATATCAGATACTTTTTATTGCTGCCCTCTTTTATTTCAGTAACATTTTAATTAATTCACACTGATTGAATAAATGTACATTGAGACTTGTTTCCTAATGAGGGCGCATTTAGAGGAAAGGTTTTGCATCATTCTGATATCCTGTGGGTAATTATATTCTAATTATATGGTCGGGGGAAAAGAGTCTATAACTCAGTACTGATATTGTTCATTGGACCCAATTAATTACATGCACATAATGAAAGTTCATGATAAGGTTGACTGGCAGTCAATGTAAAATTCTAGCTCAACTGAATCTAATCCAAATGTGAATACAGAATTGGACTTTAACCTGGTTAGAAAACGCTTTGGTGTGAGATCAGTGGGTATTTAGAGGGGCAAAGGATGAAAGCAAATTTCATTATAACTTATTTGTTTCTTAATTCAAGGTCTTTTCCAAGATTGATGAAAAGGAAAACATAGCAGCCTAATGCTTTAATTCTAAATACTATTATCAACATTATTTCATTACCTTGAGAGATTTTTCTGTATTTTAGAAAGTAAGTCACTAAAGATACAATGAATGGTACATTTCTAGAACAGATTCATATATTTGTTGAGAGAAAAAAATAGGCATAGCAGGAAGATTTACTCATTTTATGGAGGTAAATTCAGTAGATATTAATCTACTGTATTAGGGTGCGTTATTATTTCAAGCCAACATATTTCATTCAGACTCTTGTCCCCCACTTTCAAAGGATAATTGCATATGAAGTGAAAGTGAAGTGAAGTCGCTCAGTCGTGTCTGACTCCTAGCGACCCCATGGACTGCAGCCTACCAAGTTCCTCCGTCCATGGGATTTTCCAGGCAAGAGTACTGGAGTGGGTTGCCATTGCCTATATATACATGCCCATAAATAGGTAACTTTTAATTATCTATTTATAAAGTAAGAGTTGTAAAGAACAGTCTGAAAAATAACCAATAAGTCAGTTATGTTTCATTTTGGAATGCATATTGGCAATGTTTAAAAATCTGATATTTAGAATTTTGTCATATTTCAAGCAAAAGTCTAAGGACATGGTCTAAATATCAGTTCTCATCCTTTCTTTATTCAATTTCATTGTTTCCTTTGCTCAGATTTTGGAAGAGACAGTCTCCAAGATTGAGGAAGCTAGCTTCTTCCAACCCTGCTGTCTTCAAAGCCTCTTTGCTCACCCTCTCCTTTTTGTTCATTGCTTTCTGGCTTTGATCACTTCTCCTCACCCCCCTGCCCCCTTTCTTTCTTTCTCTCTTCTAATAATCCTCACATAGATATTTTCATTAAAAGATAAATCTGCCCGGTCCCATCTCCTTATTAGCAACAAAAGTGTTTTCTGATGAGGAAAATACAGTCAGTCCTTTCTTGCTGAGCCCTAAGCAGGCAGTGGAAACATTTGGGTTATACGGTTCATAAAACAGTTAACAGTAATTGGGAACTTATTTGCCAGACATCCTTTTAATTCTGAAGGTAGATATAATGATGCTATTCCCTCTACATTTGAGGAAAGTGAAGCTTAGAGAGAAGAAGGGATATACTAAGTTCACACAAGATGCAAGTGTTAGGAGCAATCCCTGCCTTATCCTGAATCCCATGTTGTAAACTTATCTTTTATGTTTATGCTACCATCCTCCAAAATTGGCGAGGTATGAAATAAATTTGTGGCATCTAGACCTTCAAAAAAGGAATGAGAAATGCTGAAAAAAAGTACTGAAGTAAAGTACAGGGGAAGAGGAATGAAAAGAGAATAATAGATCAGAGAGTAGGCAAGCAGTGTAAGTAGTCTTTGTGAAGTTATATTTATTGTGAATCACAGCCAGAAAGAAATTGAAAACACTCCCTTCACTGTACTGGCTTCTGATAATTTTATGAGACCAAACCAAATAGGATAATATCTCTAATGGCTTTATTTCATTAGGTAATCAGGGAGGCAAGACGATAACATTATTCTTGTTGATTGTTTTTATATATAGATAGTGACGTTTGAAATGATTTTGATATCACCATTAAACATACTTTTAATATTTATATTGAAAACATTTGGCACCACTTATGTTTCCAGTTGTCCATTTTCCCAGGTGTATGCATTCCCAGATGGTTCAGTGTGATTTCTTTCTGGACACAGAAAGGTTTGGACACGAGTATTGAGTGAGCTGTGTAGGAGGGAGCCCTTATCTTCAGTATCTCCTGAACAAAACTCTGCAAATACACAGAAACAATCACATCAACAAAAGGAAGAATAGAACATCTTTGTGAGTGATTATAAGAGGAGTGAAATCATCTCAGTTAAAAATATGTTTACCTTTAAATTTATGTTGGTGCAAGCTTCAAAATTTTGCTCCAGTGATAAGTGGTTAGGCTAAGAACACTGGATAAGAGTACAGTATGTGTATTTTCTAAAAAAAACAATTTTTGATTGAAGTATAGTCAATTTACAATGGTATGTCAGTTTGTGGTATACAACAAGGTGATTCAGTTTTATATATAATTCAATCATGTATATACATATTCATTATTTGTAATGAATATATATATTCAGTCATATATATGTTCATTATATATGATGAATATACATATTCTTTTTCATATACTTTTCCATTGTCATTTATTATAGGATACAACAGGATCTTATTGTTTATCTGTTCTATATATAAGAGTTTGCACCTGCTAATCCCAAACTCTGAATCCATCCCTCCTTCTCACATATTAATTGATATGTCAAGGGCCCAGGGAGAAGAGAAACAATTCATGTTTCTTCTAACTGAAACACTTGCCATACATTGAGATAACCTTTGGTTAAAGACGTTAATAAGCAACAGAAGTATAAAAATCATTTTTGATCCATTTCCTTTAAAAATTTGTATTGTGTTCAGATTTATGAGTGTACATACTTAAGAATGTGCAAAATCATAAAAGGTTAAATAAATTATGACACTTCAATGTAAAACATAAAATTCCTAGAAACATATTTGGTTTCTATACCTAGAGATGTCCTCGAGATATATATATATATATATATATATATTTATTTATTTATTTATTTATCACGTGTGAGGAAGGAATAATTTACCCTCTTAGGGATAAGCAGTGCATCATTTTACAAAGACCATTTTTCTTTGCCCAAAACTGCTTTCCTTTTTTAATGCCAGAAATATCCATTATATATAAGGAAAACAAGCTTTTTAAACTAGTTTTATTTGGCCACTTTAGGTTTATCATGGCATTGAAAGTTTTTGTGTTAAACTAATCCATACTGATATCCAAGCCTGTTCTCTCAGTCAGAACAGGGAAACATTGTGGTTTCTAACTGTTTGACTGTGTGTGTCAACACTTAAATTAATTTTGTTTCCAAATCACTTAAAAAATAGAGATGTGGCTATAAAACAAAAGCTTTGAAAAAAAGTTCTTGTTAAGTCTGCTTTTGTTTTAATAAGTGACGCCTGCACAGGGAAGCAATAAGTTTGAATTCTGTCACTAACTTTATTTCTTGGCTAGTCATCTAAACTTTTTGATTCTGTTTTCCAATCTGGAAAATGGGATATCTTGTTTTACTGGGAGGATTAAATGATACCCTAAGCATATTGAAAAATGTATGAATATTCTTATATTGGTATAAGGTGTTAATATAATTAATAATTATTCATAACTAATTACACATTTTAATAAGTAAATACATTTAATGATATAATTCTGTTAATTTGGCATCCTCTTAAAATAACTATGACCCTTTTAATGTTAGTACTATACTATGATTATATTTTAAACATTGTCAAACTTCTGACGTCTCCACCAAAGATTTATTTCTTTGTCTTATGACAATTTGAATTAAATTGTCAATTTAAAATGATTACATGTTAGAAAATATGAAGACAAGAGATATCTCAATACTTAAGAATAATAGGATTTTTAAAAATTCTTAATATTAAGTTAAACTTAATAAGTGCCCTGAAGGCAAATGTATCTTTTAAACTAATTATCTGTTCTTTGTATTCTGTTTAATATTAAAATGGTACTGATTAAATAAAATCAATCACATTCCTCTGTAGTCACACCTCACATTTGCTTAAATAAAACAATACACAGCTCTTGTACTAATTCTGATTAAAAATACATTACATTTAGAATTACACACTCAAGATAATTTTTAAAAAACTGAAACATTTACTCTGCTCACCCTTGATATTTAAAAATTATATACAGAGATGAAAAAAAGAAGTAGGCAGTTTCTGAATTTGTTTTGTGTCGACTTGCTTCTTTTTATTTTTCCCAGATGCCATGTTTTCTTATTGTAACTCAGGATTAGGCTACTGATAAGCAAGTTAATTTAATGTATACTCTTTGCCTACATATCTTGATTGAAAATGAGCCTATGTATATGTTGTTTTCATCACCTTTATTCTTGGAGTGAATTTCTAGTGTTGCTGTCAGATGGCTGAGCATTGATGGTGAAATTCTCGGAGCTGGTTGCTTTTTCTCTTATGTCTTTATTACTTCTAGTTCCCACTGAGCTCTTAATTTCTCTTGATCCTGTTATTTATCAGCTGCTTTCCCATTTTCTGGGAAATAGTGACAAAATTTTTACTATTTCCTTACTTTCTTCCTCTCTGCTACCTCTCTGCCAACTTGATCCTCTCTCTGTAGATAACTCACATCCCCCCTACTCTTGAGAAAGATGAAGCTTACAAACATAAGTATCTGTAAATAACAGATTCTCTACGAAAATGGTAGGAAAATGGCAGCCAGGCTTCAATTACATCCCATTGTGTTTTCATGGGGGATACCTTAAAATGGGATTTTTATTATCCAACTTGGCACAGTCTTTGCCTTTTGTGGCATTGGGCCCATTTGTATAACCTTTGTGGTCCCTGTAGACTTTTGCATTCCAAACCCCTGTGAGTACAATCTCAGAGCTCTTTTTTTTCACCATTTGACACTCCCT
This sequence comes from Dama dama, assembly GCF_033118175.1. Classification (NCBI taxonomy): domain Eukaryota; kingdom Metazoa; phylum Chordata; class Mammalia; order Artiodactyla; family Cervidae; genus Dama; species Dama dama. The sequence goes on along the minus strand of NC_083698.1, from coordinate 21,663,253 downwards.
CAAAATGAATAGTGGCTTAGAGAATTCTCCAGGCCAGAACACTGCAGTGGGTAGCCATTCCCTTCTCCTGGGGATTTTCCCAACCTGGGAATACAACCCAGGTCTCCCGCATGGCAGGCGGGTTCTTTACCAGCTGAGCCACCAGAGAAGCCTGTGCCATGCCCGCCTCCCCTTGCAACCCCCGCTCCAAAAGCGGTCTGGTAAAGAATCTGCCTGCAATGCCGGAGACCCCAGTTCAGTTCGTGGGTCTAGAAGATCCTCTGGAGAAGGGACAGGCTACCCACTCCAGAATTCTTAGGATTCCCTGGTGGCTCAGTTGGTAAAGAATCTGCATGCAATGCAGGAGACCTGGGTTGGATCCACGGGTGGAGAAGATCCCCTGGAGAAGACAACGGCTACCCACTCCAGTATTCTGGCCTGGAGAATTCCATTGACTATATAGTCCTTGAGGTTGCAAAGAGTCGGACACAACTGAGCGACTTTCACTTTCTTTCTTTTCACTTTCAAAATGAATAGATTTGGAAAAGACTAATAGCTTTTATATACGCTTCCACCTCATCTGAAAAAATTTTTTGAAGAACCTCCTTTTATTTTTTATTTTCAAATAGTCCCTCTGTGTGTCTCTCTGCTTCTTTCTCCCAGCAACCTGGATGCATACCTGTGTTTTTTTAACTTTGAAAAGAGAACTCTTTTGAGTCTCCATGAAAATAGTGCTCATTACTGCCTCCCATGCACATCATGCTGTCTCCATTCAAACTTTTAGAATTATCATGTTTTCATTGAGAATGTGTGTGTATATATATATATATATATATATACACATATATATACACATATTTTATTTCACTATAGATTTTTGCAGTCTTTCAGGCTTTAGAGGATATAGTAAGAAGGTAAAAAGAGAGATCAATTTTTTCTGCAAATTTCATTACAAGTATTCTCAAACACAATACATATGAATCCAGTATATCCCCAAGCTTGTATGAATTATCAGTCATTCTTATGATGAGTTATATATGTATATATGGCTATATGTATGCATGTGTATATATTTTATAAAAATACACACACTAATATATAATTTATTAAGTTGGACCCTTTGGAAGTAAATTGCAACTAGTATGACACCATATCTCTAAATATTTCAGCAGGAAAGTTCTAAGATAAGAACAACATTTATAATATTATTATGAAAATATTAGTTATTCCATAAAATCAGTAATAATTCTATGCCAATAATTACCTAAAAATGACTTTCATAGATTATTTTATCTCTTTGTTGGTGGTGCTGGGGTGGACAGGAGCTATTTGAAGTTCTTGCACTGCACTTGGCTGTTATTCTGAACCATTTGATAGCTATAGTTTTTTCACCTGGCTCTCCATTGCATGTGCAGAGTGAGCATAGACGCTTCACAAGATAGAAGGCATACGGGATTCATGCCCTTGTTGTTGTTCAATCTCTCAGTCATGTCTGACTCTTTGTGACCCCATGGACGGCAGCATGCCAGGCTTCCCTGTCCTTCACCATCTCCTGGAGTTTGCTCAAACTCATATCCTTTGAGTTGGTGATGACATCCAACCATCTCATCCTCTCTTGTCTCCTCCTCCTGTCTTCAGACTTTCCTAGCATCAGGCTCTTTTCCAGTGAGTCAGTTCTTCACATCAGGTGGCCAAAGTATTGGAGCTTCAGCTTCAGCATCTGTCCTTCTAAAGAAGTCAGGGTTGATTTCCTTTGGGATTAACTGGTTTGATCTCCTTGCTTTCCAAGGGCCTCTCAAGAGTCTTCTCCAGCAGCACAGCTTGAAGGCATCAGTTCTTTAGTGCTCAGTCACTTTTACTATCCGACTCTCACATTAATACATGATTACTGGAAAAACCGTAGCTTTGACTATATGGACCTTTGTAGGCAAAGTAATGTCTGAGCTTTTTAATACCTTGCCTAGGTTTGTCATTGCTTTTCTTCCAAGGAGCAAGTATTTTTTAATTTCATGGCTGCATTCACCATCCACTGTGATTCTGGAACCCAAGAAAATAAAAGTCTGTCACTGTTTCCATTGTCTCCCCATCTATTTGCCATGAAGTGATGGGACCAGATGCCATGATCTTTGTTGAATGTTGAATTTTAAGCCAGCTTTTTTCACTAACCTATTTCACCTTCATTAAGAGGCTCTTTAATTCCTCTTTGCTTTCTGCTGTAAGGGTAGTGTCGTCTGCATATCTGAATTTATCGATATTTTCCCTGCTCTCGTTTCCAGCTTGTGCTTCATCCTGCCCGGCATTTCACATGATGTACTCTGCATATACGTTAAATAAGCACGGTGACAATATACAGCCTTGATGTACTCCTTTCCCAATTTGGAACCAGTCTGTTGTTCCATGTCTGGTTCTAACTCTTGATTTTGACCTGCATAGAGGTTTCTCAGGAGGCAGGTATGATGGTCTGTTATTCCCATCTCTTGAAATATTTTCTACAGTTTCTTGTAGTCTACACAGTCAAAGGCTTTAACGTGGTCAGTGAAGGAGAAGTAGATATTTTTCTGGAATTCTCTACACATTTTTATGATCCAGTGGGTGTTGGCAATTTGATCTCTGGTTCCTCTGCCTTTTTAAATCCACAATGTACATCTGAAAGTTCTCAGTTCACATACTGTTGAAGCCTAGCTTAAGGATTTTGAGCATTACTTTGCTAGCATGTAAAATGAGTGCAATTGTGCAGTAGTTTGAATATTCCTTGGTATTGCCCTTCTTTGGGATTGGGATGAAAGCAACTTTTCTAATCCTGTGGCCACTGCTGAGTTTTCCATACCTGCTAGCATGTTGAGTGCTGCATTTTAACAGCATCATCTTTTAGGATTTGAAATAGTTAAGCTGGAATTTCATCACCTCCACTAGCACTGTAGGATTTCTGGCTCTAGTTGAGTGATCACACCATTGTTGTTATCTGGGTCATTAAGATCTTTTTTGTACAATTCTTCTGTGTATTCTTGCCATGTCTTCTTAATCTCTTCTGCTTCTGTTAGGCCCATACTGTTTCTGTCCTTTATTGTGCCATCTTTGCAGGAAATGTTCCCTTGGTATCTCTAATTTTCTTGAAGAGATCTCTAGTCTTTCCCATTGTATTGTTTTCCTCTATTTCTTTGCATTGTTCACTTAGGAACACTTTATCTCTCCTTGCTATTCTTTGGAACTCTGCATTCAGATGGGTGTATCTTTCCTTTTCTCATTTGCCTTTCATTTCTCTTCTTTTCTCAGCTATTTGCAAGGCCTCCTCAGACAACATTTTGCCTTTTGCATTTATTTTTATTGGGGATGGTTTTGATTACTACCTCCTCTGCAGTGTTACAAGCCTCCATCCATACTTCTTCAGGCACTCTGTCTATCACATCTAATCCCTTGCATCTATTTGTCACTTCCACTGTTTAATAGTAAGGGATTTGATTTAGGTCATAACTGAATGGCCTAGCGGTTTTCCCTAACTTCTTCAATTTAAGTCTGAATTTTGCAATAAGGAGTTAATGATCTGAGCCACAGTCAGCTCCCAGTCTAGTTTTTGCTGACTGTACAGAGCTTGTCCGTCTTGCCTGCAAAGAATATCATCAATCCGATTTTGATATTGACCATCTGGTGATGTCCATGTGTAGTGACGGCTGGTTAAGCATCTTTATTTGATTTCTTGAGAGTCCCTGGAGACGCTTTCAGGACAATGCCATAGAATAGGATAAGCCACTTAATCTGGATTTAGTAGATCACACACTTGTATATTGTAATAAAGATAGAAGAACTACATCTGTGTCTTTAAATGTTTATTTAGATCTAAACTTCAACCAAGAAGTAAGAAAGGTAGAAGGCTGACAAAATGCTCTGAGCTGGCCCAAACAGAAGCTAACACACACAATTTCCCTACCTCCAATTGTCCTGGGTGTTATGTTGACTGACTTGGACTCAGAAGTCAAGCATATTACTAACGCCAGAAGCTTTCAATAAAGGTTCTATCAAACCTGTTGTCAATCCATCTGAGAAACAGCAGCAGTGGTCCCCAGAGGCTTCTCCTGTTAATGGGATAGTTGTCCCAAGTTCATCTTCCAAGACTCCATAACTTTTTTTGATGAAAATCGGTTGCTACAGTATTTTATATTTATACTCTGGAAATATATTCTAGTGTTGTATTGTTGTTGTTATTGTTGTTCAGTCACTAAGTTATGTCCAACTGTTTGCAACCCCATGGACTGCAGCACACCAGGTCTCCCTGTCCCTCCCGGAGTTCTCCCAAGTTAATGTCCATTGAACTGGTGATGCTCTCCAATCATCTCATCCTCTGCTGCCCTCGTCTCCTTTTGCCTTCAATCTTTCCCAGAATGGGGGTCTTTTCTAGTGAGTCAGCTCCCCAGATCAGGTGGCCAAATTATTGGAGCTTCAGCTTCAGCATCAGTCTTTCCAATGAATATTCAGGGTTGATTTCCCTTAGGATTGACTGGTTTAATCTCCTGGCTGTCCAAGGGACTCTTAAGGGTCTTCTCCAACACCACTATTTGAAAGCATCCATTCTTCGGCACTCAGCCTTCTTTATGGTCCGGCTCTTACCTCCATACATGACTACTGGAAATACCATCGCTTTATATGGACGTTTGTTGGCAAAGTGGTCTTTGCTTTTTAATATGCCGTGTAGGTTTGTCATAGCCTTCCTTCCAAGAAGCAAGCATTTTCTAATTTCATGGATGCAGTCAGTGTCCACAGTGATTTTGGAGCCCAAGAAGAGAAAATCTGTCACTGCTTCCACCTTTTCCCCTTCTATTTGCCATGAAATGACGTCCCATGATCTTTTTTTAATGTTGAATTTATTCCAGCTTTTTTCACTGTCTTCCTTCACAGTATAAAAAGGCAAAAAGAGTTTTATTCCTGAACACTAATTTCCTCTAGGGCTGTCTTACACTTGTTTGGTTCTGCTCTTGGATGTGTTGGATCCTTCTAGTACATCTCTGTACAAGTAGCCACGAACCTCTCATGCAGGAATTTATTCTTCTGGGTTTTGCTTCCTTTCTGGTGTTCTAGTCAGTAAGGGAGTAAACTAATATCTGAACTCTCAGCTCTTTCATTCTCATTTTGGGAGTTCTCTTCACATGGCTTGGTACAGGAGAGGAAACTCAAAGATTCTGAGTGTTCTCTTCTTTCTAGAGACACATGGTGTCTAAGAACTAGCTTCCTATCAACCTTTCCTACTCCTGCCTGAACCAAAGAAAATATTTATCTAGCATGATGAGTGTAATTTATCACCTATTCTTCCAGATTTGTGTTTTATGGTATAAAGCCCCATAGGATAAAGCCTTTTGGAATTAGATAAATGAATCTCTGTTTCTTGCCGGAAAAAACAAAACAAAACAAACAAACAAACAAAAGAAAAACAACTTTCCCCATGTGACTCAGAAAAGGAAGGGTAGTGGGTAATTAGAGATATACTGCCACAAAGACTGGTTTCAGTGTATTTAACTTAATCTTTTAATAATTATTCTCAAGTAAAATTTTTCTACTTATTTCATTATATTTTGAATTCTTACTGCTATTAATGTAATATACACTTTTTATTTCCAGAATATCACAAATTAATTCAACTCCATAAGCTGTATCTACATCAAAAAGAAGATGAGTGTTTTTGAGATAGGATTGAGAGTTGGACTGGAATGTGAAATAGTGGGCGGGGTAAATGGGCAAGTTAAAAAGTTAGTAAGAATGGTTAATGAATGATAATGGAACTTGGAGATGAGATCTTATTCCAAAATATGAGTGTAATATATCACTGTTATTATTGAGAGATCTGTGAAATTGACCAAATATTAGTATACTAAGTATATGAATTTGTATTTTAAATAAGTAACTCTATAACATGATCTCTTCTGCTTTAGAATGATCTTTATTTCATGAAGAGATCTTTGCTTATTAAAGAAAGTAAGAAGAAAAATTATGACAAATAAATGCATTTGTAAGGTACTCAAATTATTTCACAGGTGTGTAGTGATATAATAATTTTCATTGGTATTTGCTTTCAGTATGACTTTTTTTTCAGCTTTAATATGAACTTCTCTTTTTCAGCAGACTCTGCCCACTTCAGGAGTTTCAGTCCCTGAGGTGCGTAAGCAAAAAAGGTTTTCACACTTATAATTATAGGTCATTATCCATCCTGTATTGTTATAAAGACCATTTTGGACTGTGAGAGTGACATACTAATGTTAATTTATATGTTTTATTTTGTCTCATATTCTTATATTTGGAATTGGGATCTTTGCATTAATATTTACATGTTGGGATAGACTTGAAGCCTTTACCATCTACCTTCGTGACAGGCATTAGGGAAATAAGAAGTTATGTGGCACAGAATAAGCAGGATAAAATAACAGTGACTTTGCAGAGTTTTGACCAGTGTATAAGAATAGCGTTATTCCTATTTGTCACATTTAAACTTTGCAGAAAATCCAAACAGTTTACTAGTGTAAGCCCTTAAATGTAGCTTGCAGTGATAGTAAATCGAGAAACTCTTGTTCACATTGAAGTGCCTATTATTTTTAAAACATTAATCACTTAACATATAACATTGCATAGGAAGTCATAGGAATACAATACAGTCACTAAATAAATGACTTTGATTTTGAAAATAAATGTAGGCATTGCCACAGCATTTATTTTCAGTAAAGTGTTAACTTTACCTTCAAATTAATGAAGTAAAGCCTCCACATTTTTCTGTGACGATACACCATTCAGTTGCTATTATCTCTAAAGCATATGCTCAGATGGTATTTTTTCACTTAAAATTATAATTTGAATCTGCTTGGTTAGAATATATTACTCATGATATCTAAATACTATATGAATATGATTTATTTTCAGTTCAGTTCAGTCGCTTATTCGTGTCCAACTCTTTGCGACCCCACAGACTGCAGCACACCAGGCCTCCCTGTCCATCACCAACTCCCGGAGTTTACTCAAACCCATGTCCATTGAGTCGGTGATGCCATCCAACCATCTCATCCTCTGTTGTCCCCTTCTCCTCCTGCCCTCAATCTTTCCCAGCATCAGGGTCTTTTCAAATGAGTCAGTTCTTCGCATGAGGTAGCCAAAGTGCTGGAGTTTCAGTTTCAACATCAGTCCTTCCAATGAACACCCAGGACTGATCTCCTTTAGGATGGACTGGTTGGATCTCCTTGCAGTCCAAGGGACTCTCAAGAGTCTTCTCCAACACCACTTAGAAGATTACATAATTGCACAAAAATGTAATAACCTCTCTTCTCCTCTAAAATATTTTCTAGTCAGTGTAGACTGCCTCATACATTTTTTAAAATTTCATTTTATAACTACAGACATACTTAAAATATACTAGTAGCTATGATTGATATATAATGTTTCTACTGAGAGATATTAAACTATTTTGGTATTCCTTAAGTCAGCTGATACCATTATTATTATAAATTTTCTAAAGTAGACATGTTAAATTACACACTCAGGTAAGATAGGTATTAGGAAAGCCTATTATTTATGCTAATTTTTTTAGTGTCAGAGAATTAACTTTATGGTTAAGATAATTGAGTTTATTTTTGCCCCATCATAGCTCATCAGATAATTAACTGAGATTTAAAAAATTTTCTCTTTAGACTTGTTGATCTCAAAAGCTCTCCCATATTTAGTTATATAATTTGTACACTATAAATAAAATTAATACACCAAAATTGCTGTTTTCAAAACATGAATTTTTTAATTTGTCAGTGTTTTCTGCTATGAAGTTTTAAATGTCTTCCTATACTGGATATATATATATATATATACTGGAGCTATATTGGTTTTGTGTGTGCATATATGTAAATGTATATTTATTGGCTAAACTTTTCACATGGGAGCAAGAACTCTTCTGTGTGGATACATCTATTATTTAGAAATGTCATATACCCTTTCTTGCATACATCATAGCCTTATTGCCCATGATAAGTTTCAATTATCAATTGTTTCAAAGTATAACAAAAGCATACCTTATTTTGTGAAAAGGCATTTGTTTATTAAGAAAATACTTTTAATTGTTTAAAAGTATAAGAAAAACTCACAAATATCTACAAATCAATTTCAGTGTAAAATAACCTCTCACTTTTTATTACTAATTCTCAAATCTTTTATAGACATTGTGTCCAGGCCAACTTGACTGTTCTTCCTACACACACACACACACACACACACACACACACACACACACACACACACGTATCTTGTTTTATGGTCTTTCCAAAGGATGTAAGTAATTTTTCATGGTAACACCTTATTTTATACTCAAAACTCATTGGTTTGAGTGATAATTAAATTACACAGTTCTAATTATAAGATAAATTCTACTTAGAACTTGCATAAACAGATAGGGGGCTACATAGAAATGACTAAATTAAGCTTTTAACTCAGCTGCTAGAAAGAGACAATGACTATGAAAATACAAGAGAGCTACTTAAAGGTTTTTAAACTTCAGTTTTCCATGGCCATCAATTATTATGGTTTATCAAGGGAATGGAGAGTGAGTGGTGTTGAGGTCTATATGCTGCTGCTGCTGCTAAGTCACTTCAGTCGTGTCCGACTCTGTGTGATCCCATAGATGGCAGCTCACCAGACTCCCCCGTCCCTGGGATTCTCCAGGCAAGAACACTGGAGTGGGTTGCCATTTCCTTCTCCACTGTGTGGAAGTGAAAAGTGAAAGTGAAGTCGCTCAGTCGTGTCCAACTCTTAGCGACAACATGGACGGCAGCCCACCAGGCTCCTCCAGGCAAGAGTACTGGAGTGGGGTGCCATTGCCTTCTCCATGAGGTCTATATACCCTGACCTAATTTTCTAGTGGCCCAGCTATAGCTAGTAAACAGCCCAAATGATTTTCACATGGACTTTCCCATTCCTAAATTTCATTTCTTCCAATCAGAATTTCTTGAATAGAATTCTAATCTTTCATACTTAACATTCAGTATGAACTTGTGCTAGATGAGAATATGCATATCATGTGTGATATATGAAAACCAGGGCTGTGGATCAAGGTATACATTTTACCTTCAGGCTGAGTTGGTGAATAGCACCTGCAGGTATGTTAAGACTAGGATTGATTCTGTCTCGTTTGTTTTCCTCTGTCTTCCTACAAAAGACTCAGATTATCACACCAAGTTATGGAGACATCCTGGAAAAACAAATAAAATACTATAAAGTAAATAAAGTACTTCTTCACAATACCCATCTTTACTAAACAGCCTGAGTTGTTTTTTTTTAGCTATTTTAAAAATTACTGTCATTTACTGAGTGCATAATTTATGCTAGTACTTTATCTGCTTTTTCTCAATTTATCATCACATAAAATTTCCCATTTTACAGATGAATTAAGGGATGGCTTTAGAGAGGTAAATAACTTACTTGCCCAAGTCTTTACAGAGACAAAGCTCGAATACAACCTCCAAGCCCATATTTTTGCCTTTGTACAAAATATTTTTTGCTTTTTGAATAAGTACGTATCTAACTAATTAAAAAGAAATGGAAATCTTTATATCATTTGTCATAGCTATGCTTAAAACTGTATAAAATATTTCTAAAAATTCAAGACTATTTTGCTACTCAGCCGTGTTTCACTGCAACTTCTAAGCATTTCTTTATGGTAGATTTTGAGCCTTCTCCATGATTGGAATGATTTAATATTTCTCAGCAGGAACATGTTTAAATCTTGTAATAAGGTTATGATAATTAAAGGTGCAGCTTTGCAACTGTCATTAAGTTAGTTTCTTGGAGTTTGTAACTTGTTTAAACCCTGATGAACATGGTTACACTCCTGCTTCAGGGAGATCTTTTACATCCTGTTCCTTAGGTTAAAATCCTAGAGTTTCAGGGAAATGCTTAGGGACTAGCTCCAGTGGCAGAATGGGCTAAGTCACCATTTGGGCAAGTGATACAGTAGCAGAGAAAGCAGGTTATGAGATTCCAGTAAAGGATACTGTTGGTGGGCAAGCAAAACTCGCCCCCACCCTTTGTGGCTTTTGTACCAATCAAGGCGCTTTGCCGCTGCCTGTCTCTCATGCTGAGATTGGACAAAAAGAAGAAAATCCTATGCTTGAGGTAATCATCACTTGCTGCTTGTCATTTGTGAGTGATCAATAACAGCAGGCTTAAGTATTGTGGTAAACATCTCTTTTGTGAAAGCACTTTTCAGCAACTTACAAATACTCTACTTCTGAGAACCAGCATGAGATAGAAAAAGACTTTTTTTAGAGCACATATTTAAGGTGACGTCTTTTTATTTCATTTATCGTGTCTTTCTGTTTTCTGTGGATTGTCTTTTCATCTTTTCTTCTCTGTTTATGATGATGGTGATTATTTGGAATTCTAATAGAACATATTGCCCAGTTAAGATCTGTTGTGCTACTAGTGGAGTCTAAGGATCAGAAGACACTGAATTCTATGTTTTAAATGTCTGCATAGCAAACACAAATGGTTGATATTTGAAAATGCTGAAATATCGATAACTGTGTTTTATATTTTGTAGTTATATGTTCTGTGTTCTTTCATTTTTTTGGTTAAAGCAGCTCTTTTCAGTGTTTGAATAATTCCTATTGATTGAAGCAATAATTTTCCAACACTTTATATCTAGGATAATTTATCTGGCAGAACAAAATTTACCTTAATTATAATAAAGTAATTTAGTTTGTGATTTAGAGCCCCAAAACTTAAAAAAAAAGAACTGAAGGTGAAGTGATAAGTACTGCCCTGTATTATCACAGCGCAATTTTATCCTGAATAAAGATGCAAAATAATGCTGGCGAGCTCTTCCTGAAATTTTTCTATAACTTCAGCATTGGAAGTAACATTCTTAGATATCATAATAGAATTTGGCCAGTCAGGGAGTATCAACCCCCAATGCGGGCCAGTGACATTTTTGTGGACATCAGATTTTTCAAAGATGTAATTGCTTGACCATTCCTGTGCCTCATATAGAATCTAAAAGAAGTAAAGATGTTCTTAGTGGAAATAGGGAAAAGTATTCAACTACCCTCCTGTTATCCTATGCTGCTTAAGTACAATATAGTGAATAGCTCAGAGGGACTTCCATACAGTTTGGAAATAAACATGAAAAAAATGAGTATAATGCAAAGAAAACCATGGGAAAATATTAAATGGTTTATGAGTCTTTCCTGTTTTTAAATTGTCAGTCTGATTAATTCTAGGAATTTCAACCACTAAGCATATTTCCAACAAACAAAGAAACCACTTTATTCTTGGTGGTGGTGGGGTGTGTGTGTGTGTGTATTTGAATAAATATGTTTTATTATCTAGATCATATAGTAAAATTCACCTGCTGATGAGTCAACTGAAGCTTTTTCATTAATCTGTGACATACCTCTTATGATTCTGGACTTTAAAAATAAAATTTTAACAATTGAAAAGTTAATTTAGGGTTTTAAAATTTTTTTATTTTACAATTGCTACTAGAAAGCATTAGTTTGGTCTAGTCCACAGTTTTCTCAGAGGGATGACCCCCCAGAAAGACACAAAATCACTTAAACAAGTGCTTTCTGCCAGCTAGAGATTCTCAACCACACAGGATTTCCCCCAGCTATACACTTTTTTATTGTTTTGTTGCTAAGTCATGCCCAACTCTTTTGGGACCCCAAGGACTGTAGCCAACTAGGCTCCTCTCTCCATGGGACTTCCCAGGCAAGAATACTGGAGTGGGTTGCCATTTCCTCTTCCAGGGTATCTTCCCAACCCATGGATCAAATGTATCCAGCATTGCCAGGTGGATTCTTTACCGCTAAGCTACCAGGGAAGCCCAGCTCTATGGGCTAAGAATAAAATACTATTAATTGATAACTTGGTAATTCTTTACAGATATACACTCACATGTTTTATTTATTTATTTATTTTTATTTTTTTCACTCACATGTTTTAAATGCCCAGAATTACATTTATAAATAGTATGGACACAAATGCTGAGTTTCATTGTGACTAGTCAACTTAAATTTTGTTTAGATCTTATAACTCAAGCATTTGAGAATTTAATGCTAAATAAAAATGTTGGATTACAAGGCAGAATATATGATATATAAATAATAACTTTCACAATGTAGATTTTTACAAAATATTGTTACCACATTTTATTTACCTGCATGTTAGAACTCAGAAAAAAATAACCCCACACCCACCAAGTATTACATGCTTGAACTCAGTGCAACATGCTATGGATTTTCAAATGTAGGTTGCTGAGCTTTACTCATCTAAAAATATGCCTATTGTAATTAGTTAACTTTTTCATATATATGTATTTGAAAATATAACAAACATTTTACATAATGATGATATTAAAGAGCACCCTAATGGAAGAACCATACCTATTTTACATTATTCACAATAATTTTCATTTATTTAGCACATGCACTAATATACGCACAATATTAGAACTTTATACATTTTCTTTTAAGCCATACACAACTTTGAGAAATAGGTATTGCTAACTCCATTTTGAGTAAAAGTCAATTCTCTAAGGCTACATAGTATTTAAGTAGCGAAGATGGATTCCACTTGGGATTTCTGACTCCAAATCTCATCCTATAATTCACTCATTTATTCATTATACCCTTAACTATCTGTGGACAAAATGTAATTTTCAAGCTTAGAAAGAATGATCTGTTCCTTAAAATATGAATATTTTTGCCAGAAATTCTGCTTATATGAAAATACATCAGTTTCCAAAGAATTTGAATTTCAGGACTCCTATTGCACAAGCCATTTTTATCTACACAAAAATATATTCAGTGCACCATGAAATTGCAAGGACTATAAAAGGGCTATGCTGATTAGCATTTATTTTGGTCCAAGAAGTTTTCTGTTCCATTTGGCCTTAATATATATCAAAAGAGCTTTACTTTTAATTCCACTTAAAAATATTTTCCTAAATGACAGTAATTGAGAAGTAATTGACAAAATACATGCAAATATAGGAACAGAAATGTATATATGTATCTGAATATGTAATAGAGAATACATGGCACTCAGACCTTTAAACACACATGGGAGACATTGCTAATTGATCAGGACAGTTTTTCACATCAAGTTTAGACATGCCTTAGGAGTTCTTCTCAACACAATATTTCAGGCACTTTAAATTGCTTGATTTTTTGAATGTTAAGATTGATTTATATCTGCATTCATTTTTAGTGATTTTTTTCAGGCACTGATCTAGGATTTAATGTGAAACAGTTAAGCAAAGTCATTTCTCTATGGAGCTTTGATTTAAAGTGTAAGAAGACCAGTATTAAATAGATAATATTTTAAATTATATAAAAAATATGCATACACACAAACATATAAAGGAATAGAGTCTAATGTTTGACCAGGAGCAAGAAAAGCTGTCTGGCAGAGTGCAGAATGGTTGTGAGAGCCCTGTATTAAAAGCACAGTTATTGTGATCAAGAAACAAAGATGTAAAGAAAAAAGAAACAAAGATGGGGTTGGTGTAGCTGGAGTGCAGTAATTAGGGATGAGTGTGGCTGTTACATAGAGAATCAACTGGAGGGAGACAAAATGGAAAGTGATTGACTCATTAAGGTGATGGCCACAATAATTAAGGCAAATAAGATAATGGGGGCTTAAAACATGTAATGATAGATGTGATGAATAATCATCCAGTTTGGGATTTATTTTTAAGGTGGATAGGGAGAAACTTTTTAATAGTTTTTATTGTTTCAGGATTCATATGCATTCTAGATACTTATGTGGACAGAGAGAAAGGGCATTTGTTTATAGGAATTAAGCTCCTGGGGGATCTCTGAACAGTGTTGACTTAAAAAATAGTTACAACCTAAAAGCTCAGGGTTATGTTTTATTTGGTGGGAATTTTTAGGACTTCAAGCCTGAGAGACAACATTTCAAGTAACCCTGAGAGAACTGCTCTGAGGATGTGAGGGCAGGAGTCAGGTTATATAGAAATTTGCAACAAAAGGCAGGTAGTATGAACATCAAAAACATTTTTGTGAATTAAAACCATATATCTCAAGTTAAGAAATTTGGAGCTTCTTCTGTATGGGCAGATGCAAGAATTTGGACACTGAAATCATTCCTTTCATATGCATCTCAGCTATCTAGGACCAGTATCCTGCATTTTTTTCACACCCTGAGTTCCTCAGTGCTCACCATAGGGAGTGGCTGCAAGGTGGTATTGTTCTTCCAGATTGCCCTTAGGGGTCAGAAATCCACATTTAGAGGGATGAAATTGCTGATCTCTGTGATATTCTTGTTTACTGATATGGCAAGAATATTCCTTTTCTCAACAGGGAATATAAACTTAGGCTTCATTATCAAATTGAAGTTGAAAGCCCTGGGTGTAAATGAAGTTACCTAGGGAGTGTGTGTAGACAGTGAAGATGAGAGGCCCAAGGGAAAGGTCAAGGGTTAAATGTTGAGATTATAAGGTTGGAGGAGGAATAAGAGAAAAGACTTAGGGAGAAGTTAGTAAAGAGGAGCGCTAAGGAAAGTGTTCTGGAACCCAGCTGAAGCAAATTTCCTAGAGAGAAAAGGTCAATTCTGTCAAATGCTGCTTAAAAATTGAGAAGTTGAAGACTGATCAACAAGTGCAGCAAATGAGCATGTCATTGGTGATTTGCATAAAAGGTGAACTGGTACATTAATGGTAATAAAAGCTTTTTAGGTTGGGTTGAAAAGAGTGAGAGGAGAAGAAATAGAAACAGGAAGAAGACAACCATGAAAATGTTTTCTGTTATGGTGAATATAAGTGTTAGCTGGGAAGGAATGTGTGTTTTAAGTTTTATGTCACTCTTGATGATCAATAGTAGTTTAAGGGTCTATCATGTATTCATTTTCAATATTGCATGTATTCATAAGCACTAAATTTAGTGCTTGGTACAAATTTATTTACAGTCCTGTAGTATTATCTGTACCATTGTTTATGAAAGTGATTAGCTTTAGTAGTCCTTAAGAAATTTTAACAGAGTCATAATTGGGCACCTAGGATAATATGTTTTGGTTTTCTTTTGCAACCTTTCTTTAACTGATACTTTGGCCATGCATCTATCATATATTTTGAGCCAGTAGAAAGCATCTGGTTTCATATTATTCACTAGAAACACCAAATTAGGAAGCTGAGTCCAAGTTAGTAGCCATGAAATTCTTCTTTATGTTGCCTTTGTAGTAAAGCAATTAAATATTTTCAATATTTTGATAAAAGATTTTTTCCTAACAGGAAAGACAAGCAACAGTGAAAAGGGAAAAGGGTAGTTCCCAGCAGTCAAACAAAGTGACTGACAAGAACAAAATGCAAAGAGCCAACTCTGTTACTGTGGATGGACAAGGCCTACAGGTAGGATTATTTTAATCCAAATTTTAGTAGCTTTCATATTTGTTACTTTGGTGCTCTTAGAGGGGCATATGTCCAGCTATCAACACATTTATTTAATGTGCAAATTTGTTCAGTAGATAATTTTAGAAACATTTTTATTAATTTATCAAGATGTCAGTTTTAGAGTTGATTGACAGAGTGACATTCTGATTAGATTAATCATTTATGATGGTGTCTTCATTTAAACTCAAATTGATAAGAGATCTTTTGTCAATCTGAAGCTTTTGCAAATTATTATTAAATATAATATTTGTGTTATATATGTGCATTATTTATTTCAAAGCATGCTTTCTCCCTATATATTATTGTATCTATTTGGTAGTCATTTTGATTGAAAAAATGTTTTCAGAAAATAATAAAATGAACTCTTCTGTGTGGAATTTTTTTCAAATCAATAATAAAAATAAAGAATCCATTATAATTTATCCATATCTTCCATTGTTTTAAGTTGAAACTGAAACTGCATATATGTATCTAGTTTAACACAGGTAACTCAAAATCATGCTCTTAGTACTTTAAAAACCTCTGAGTTACCCCTAGGGGTCCCTGACATCAAGAGGAACATTTCTTCCCATCTCTATTTTAAATGTTTAATATTATTTAGCTCATTAATTTTACTGCGCTATGTCTTTGCCGCTGGGCACAAGCATTCTCTAATGATGGAGAACAGGGCTGCTCGCTCTTGTGGTGCTCCGGTTTCTCACTGTCCGCGTCTCTTGTTGCAGGGCACAGGCTCTAGGTACTCAGGCTTCAGCAGTTGCAGCGCACAGGCTCAGTGGTTGTGGCCCCCCAAGCTCAGTTGCTTCATGGCATGTGGAATCTTCCTGGACCAGGAATTGAACCTGTGTCCCTTTCAAACATGAACACAATCAAAGAACTCGGCTTAATCTATGGATTAAGTTTTTGTGGTTGTTGTTTTGTTTTCTGAAGTTATTTTTCTTTTGTTTTCCTATCTGTATGTTTCTCTCTTCCAATTTCTAATTCTTTTCCTTAAGAATATGCTGCAGTTTTTATGTTCTCCAAGAAAATTTACCAACCTCTTACTACACAAAGATATAGTATGTTACATACTTGAATTCGATATATATTATTTTATATCTTTTTCACTTATTATTTTGTCTGTGATTCTATGGGTTATGTCTTTTATGTCCTTAGTTTGCAAGGACAGTTGAGATCACATGGTAGTTGCCTAAATGCTTGCTTCTTCATTGTTTTGAGTGTCTCACTGAAAACAATAATCATTGCTTACATATTGATAATCAGATTACTGATTTTTTGACATAATAAAACATATTGTGAATAGAAAATTGCTTATGAATCATTAAATTCAAATGTGAAAAGAGGAAATTCTGAATGATAAAATTATTTACATTGGTCAGAGAGTATAGAAGTTAATTATCAAAAGAGGAAATCAATGTCTACACATTTTGAAAGGCATACTTGTGTATTAAGCAATCTCACTGAAAGTCCCAAATATAAAATTTATCCACAATTTTTTTTTAAATAGATAAAAATGCCTTTATTTCTAAAACATGGCTTAACTACACCCACGGTGTGCTAAGCTTGTTTTGGAATCATCTTGCAGCTGTAAGTAAAATCAGGTCAGTGGAGGCTGGGTTATCAGTTCCCAGCACCAAGGTGTCACTACCTCAGCAATTCAATCCACACAGTTATTCTCCAGATGTTTTTTGTGATGTATGGAGAGTCGTTTTGGACACCTCTGTATGACAGAGAGGTCCGACCTCGAGGAAGATCGGTAGCCCACATCCTCCGCTTTGATAGGCTTAATGCTGTGGCCTGGCCTGGTGACAGCCTTGGGCATGGTCAGCTTTTGGAGGGCCCTCTGGGTGTTCCACGTGGATCCTATGGGGGTCTGGATGGTCCTTTGAAATTGCTGATGGTGTGTGAATGGATGCGGAAGCACCTGCACCTGATGAGCTGCTGCATGGATGTTCCGCTTCTCATTGATAATCACATTTGGCAAATTCTTGTCTTTCCTTGGAGGACCCTCAGGGGCTTTAATGAGAAACTGGCGTCTCTTCTTGGCGCTGGGCTTCAGGCCCATACCACCCCACTCGCCCCAGCCAGGCAGAGTCAGGTCCAGGTCCTTTGGCTTACTGGCCTCCACAGCTTCCCTCTTCTCTTTCAAGAAGTCTCTGATGACATCATCCCCAGCAAAAGCTTCCTTTGACATCTGCCTTTGATCTTTCTCTTCTCTATCTTCCAACTCCTGTACAGTCATGGGAACTGCCAAGGACTTCATGGAAGGCGATTTTGTGGTTAGGAGGTTCTGGAGATCAATCATTTGTTCCTTCCTTTTCTTCTCCTTGGGGGCACCAATATGATTACTTAGATTCTTCTCCAACTGCAGCCCTTCCACTGCAGTTCTGGGAAGCTCCTTGTTTTCCACACACCCTTCTCTGCCCAGCCCCTCCAGCTCATCCAGAGTCTGAGCTCTCTCTGGCCTCTGCAGCAACACAGGCTCCTCGTCCTCCCTGGCAGGTTCCTCTCTCTGAGCTGTCCTCGCTGAACTCAGTTCTTGCTTCCCCGACTGATGGTTCTCCATGATGAGTTTCTGAGACAGTGCCCTCAATTCGGACAGCACCTCCTGGCTGCTAGGATCCTTTGTTACACGTCTGTGCACTGGCTCCGCCATGTGGTTGAGCTCAGACTTCTGTCTAAGTGATCGCCTTTCCTCAAATTCTTTCAAGAGAGTTTCTTCTTCCACCACTGCTCTTTCTTCCTCACTTTCAGAAGTCACCTGGGCTTCAGGCTCAGCAGGGTCTTCCAGGTCTTTCTGGACCTCAGCCTCTTTGGCATCACTGAAGTGATTCCGCAACATCCAGGGGTTCAGTCCATTTGCCTTTATCTGCACCCCATTCACCATGTCAGGGACAAGAGTTTCTTCCTCTTCCTCCTGGCCTTCCTCCCCTTCCTCACTCTCAGAGGCCGTCCGGACCTTCTGCGTCAGCTCTTTGTTCCTGGCCAGCTGTTCCTGCACAGCCTGGCACGCCTCCAGGTCATATTTGGCCATAATTGCCTTTGATTTTGCCCATTTCCCACTGTTCTGGTGCTTAAGGCTCATTCGCTCCATCATTCTGGCCTTGTCAAGTTTTTTCAGTTCTTCCAGTGCTGCAGCAGGATTGACCTTCTGCAGCTTCTCAAAATCTTTTAAGGCTTGCTTGGCCTTTCCTTTCTTCAGAATTCTGTGATACTTTTTGCTTTTGATTCTCTTCTCCCTTCGAGCCCTGGCCTCATAGTAGGACTGCAGGGCCCGGGCCCTTTGAAGCTCTGCTTGGCGTATCTTTACCTCCTCCAGGCTCATAGCTTTGAGAGAGGCCTTTTCCTTGGGAGTCAGGAAAGGGTCCATCACGGGCTGCTTGTTCTTATGGAGAAGATTAAATATCTCCTGCTCCAGGGGAGTTCCTGCCTTCCAGCCACTGACCACATGTTCGATGGGAGCAAAGGCTGACTGGGGCTTGCTCAGGGGAAAAACCAGCTGCTCTGCTTGCCGGTTCTTCAGAACGACAGGATCCCATTTGGAGAGGATTTGGGAGCTTTTATTGAATGCCACTTCTCTGTGGATCCGCTCAATCTCTTCTCTCTGAAGTGGTAACTCCACAGTCTTCTTTGATTTCACTCGATTCAGCTGCTTTTTCACAGCAGCCAACAGGGATGAAGTTTTAACAGGCTCAAGCAGATCTGAAAGGACCAGCTTTTCTCCTGATCCTTCAGAACTTACATTGAACTCTGACACCTTCAGACTAGCCTCAGACCTCTCAGCCAATTTCTGCCTATCCTTTCCATTAAGTGAACTGATTGATTCCAGAAGCTTCTGATGCTTTCTTTCTCCATCATTGTCCCCTTCATCTTCACTGGTGCTCAAGGGGTAGTCTTTTGGCAAATCCTCTAGTTCTTTCTGTTGGTTCGAAGCCAGAAGGTTGCTCTCTGCAGCCTGGTTCGCGCTCATCTCAGCAGCCTGTCTCTCACATGGACCAGGTGTGGAAGTCGAAAAGCAAAATGTATCCACAATTTTGATAGCAAAAACTTTTAGTTTAGTGATCCTGTGAAATTTTTAGTGAAAAATAATCAACATTTGTAGTTTTAGTAGGTCAATTGATGATATTGAGTTTAAATCTTTAGTTACTCTGGGTTCCTGCAATGAAAATAACAAAAGGAAACCTAATTTTGACTTTTTCACACATTTTAAAATTCAAATATATTTCACACAAATATATTTCACAACATACTTCCAACATACATGGATGGGAAACATGCATCATTTGTTAAACAGTATATGCTAGCCACTGTGATAATATTTTATGCCTATTAAGTGATCCTTCTCAATGATATCTGAGATAATTATGAATTCTTAAGTCTCCAACATATAATAAATATTATTACCACTTTAAAAATGAATACATTGATGTTCTAAAGTAAAATTATTCCTAGGGCCTCTCAGTGAGGTGAGAATGAAGGCCATCAGACTCAGAGTTTGTGTTACCCTCCTGAGATCCCTGTTCCCTTGGTTAACAAATTTTAACAGGTGTAGAAATGCTAAATTTCTGACCTCCTTGCTCTTCCATGTACTACTTTTGCAAATTTTTTAAACAAAAATTTGAAATTGTTAGAATTATAACTGCTTTAGTCTCTTTCTTAATATTTCTATAGTTACACCTGTCTTTACTTAAACGTCAAAACCAAAATTAAATGGTGCATGCAGAGACTTTAAACTGACATAGGTATATAAGATGTATTTTCTTTTATATTCTAAAGGATGCAAAATTTTCAATCTTATTACAACTAAATCACATCAAAAACAATAGATGATTAACTTTCTCTGTGTATGTGTTTCCTTTCTCTAACCAGATAATAACTTTTTATAGATTTCTTTGACATATAAAATTGTCAGGTAAATTTGTTGGTTAGCAAAGGGAAAGCATCAGCCCTTATAACACATCAGTAAGTAAATACTATGATCATCATCACTTTGATTTTTATCTTAAAAATATTTTACATAATCACTTCACTTTCACATGCAGTAGTCTATTTCACCTCAGCAGAATGGACTAAAATATGATGCACATAGGTGTTCACATAACTTGGGAGAAAATATTTAAAAAGTGGACAATAAATTATTGGATAACTATTTCATACAAAATGTAAAAATAATTTTTGTTGTGGTAATCAATTTTAAAATCATAAAATGCTTATTCTTTGTCACAAAATTTTAAAAGATCTTCCAGAAAATTAATTTTCTGTGAGTTATAAAAATATATATCACCAAAAAGCATTGAGTTGCAGCCCAGTTTGCATATAACTCAGTGACAGAAGAGATCTACATGGCTTACAGACTATTAATCATAGTTAAGCACATTCATCTTACTTCTTTCCAGCTAACCAGCATAATGATCAGGATTATTATTTCTAATTAGAGGAAGTAATAGATCATGTATAACCTTAGGATGAGTCTCATTAATTAACCCGAGTCCTAGGGGACTTCAAATAGAGGTGGTTAGGCACTCCGTCTTTGTCATCGCTCACACCATAGGTTTACATTTAATACATATGATCAAATGTAATTGAAACAATTCCTTAACATGCAAGAGATGTGAAAATACAGATGATTAGCTACATGAGAACAAACAATTAGAAAAAGAGAACAGTTGTTTAAACTGTATTATGCCCATGTTACCTTGTCCCTAAATATTCTTTTGAGAAAAATTTCCAAATGTGTCACTTGCAAACCAAAAAGTCTATAGTTTGTAATACTCTTAGCAAAAAATAAAGAGGAACCTTTATAATGAAATATCTAAAAGTGAACTAGTGTTGTCCCCACCATAGCTGCTTTTCTCTTTCCCTACTGTTTTTATTATTTACAATTATCTCATTCTTATAATTCCCAAAACTGTAAATTAAACATGCATATATGCACTATACAGAAATGTATAGCATGGATATCAAATTTATTCCTTTTCTTTGATTATATGTATATGTATGTCCACTTTGGGATCCTCAGGCTTATTGATTCTAATAATCAGCTCTTCATTGTCATTTTAAGTCTCTAAGTCCAAAATTCCTATTCTATATTTTGGGTATTATAACAACCTCTAAAATGAGTTCTGGTCTCCATAGATATAAAATGTACTCGATTATAAATGAAAATATGGAACTGAATAAGATAAGATGTGTCAGGGCTGAGAATCAGCATTGTCTATAATTTATGTAAGACAGGGAGATTAGGTCTCATTAAGAAGTGAAGAGTAGGGGTATTACCAAGAACTTTGGCCCATGGAACTGAAATGATGGAGTTGCCATTGACTGAGATGGAGAGGGTCTGGATAAATAAAATTTGGAGTAAAATATCTGATGCTGTTCAATATCCAAATGGAAGTGTTTAGTGGGCAGACAGATGTATGAATCTAGAATTCAGGGGTGAGAGTAGATATGAATTTGGGACAGAAGGGCATATTGATTGCACTTAATACCATCACATATGAATTTGCTAAGGGAGAGAGTATATGTAGACAGAATGGTTGAACTGGGATCCCAAACCAGTCTGACCCTAAAGCCATATTCTAAAGTGTTTCCAATATATAAATGAAACTGCTCCTTTATATGACTAAATGTGATCTTGCGTGATTTATTTTTATAGAGGAGAATCCAGTCTGAACTGTTTCTTACTGCATGCAGTGCCTTCACACCTAATTTAGAACCACTCTGCAGGATTTCAAGTATCACACATGCTCTAAAATATTCCTGAACATTCCCCCCACCATCAGTATTTTCTTTGCTATACTGTATTACCCTATCCCAATGTTTTGTTTTTGTTTTTTAAAGACTGCTTTGAGAAGGATTCCATAGACATACCTCAAGCACAAAAGTGGGGCGATGGGAAGCTGAGAACGGGATCAGGGTTCTCTCATACATCAGACAGAGTAATTTGCTTTTCATCTGTTTTATATACTGTTCCACTTGAACTTATTTCAAGTGCTATATAAATATTTACTTCCAAGGTCAAAGAGTTGGGAAGATCCCCTGGAGTGCAAAATGGCTGACCACTCCAGTATTTTTTCCTGGAAAATTCCATGGACAGAGGAGCCTGGCAGGCTACATACAGTCCATGGCATCACAAAGAGTCAGACATGACTGAGCATACACACATGCACAACAGGATTTTTAAAATATTTGTATTTTTGTCTTACTCTTCCCATCCCACTAAAATTTATAACCAAATGCATATGAGATTTTAGGATGACAATAATTCAGTTTTCAAAGTAATTCTTTTATATTTTATTTCAGAATTATTATATAAAAGTAAAAATTCAAAATTTGTCCTGTTAAATACTATATTAGGTACAATTCAAAAGACAATTAGTGAACTTGAATGTGACATTGATGCCTTAGTGCTATCTAATCTTCAGATCTCACTCTAGTTTCATCAGTTGTCTCAATAATGATCTTATAACAAAAGAAGCTAGTTCAGAATCATGCTAGCTTCTTGATTTTTATGGTTGTGTTATGTTTATGTAAGAGAATGTTCTCATATGTAGGCAATCCTAAAAGCCTGGGGTTCTTTTACTAAGGATGAAGAGGAATATGAGAATTAATTTACAAATTATAGTCTCTGTCGGTAAGATGCTGCTTCTTGTTGTTCAGTCGCTCAGTTATGTCTGACTGTTTACGACCCCATGGATTGCAACACACCGGGCTTCCCTGGTCCTTCACCATGTCCCAGAGCTTGCTGCTTCTTACTTCAGGACTATAAGTGAACACAGTAGTTGTTTACTTTTAACTCATCAGACTTGAAAATGGCTACGTAGTACTGTAGGTCTTTGGCTCTCAAATCTAAAAACACGGTCTTTGGTCTCCTGGCCCCCAAATTTAGTGTGCTAGATTTTATAGTAACAAAGTTTAGCAGAATTCTAAAGCTTTTTGAATGAGCATTGAAATGCTCAAATGAGCATTGATTGCCTGAAACCATAACATTTCTTACATAAATACCACCATTGTTAAATGATCCCATAATACCAGAATTTCTGTGGTTCTGATATGGAATCATGTATTGCTCCTTAAGTGGAGGCTATGTTAGGTCAGGTGACTTATCTGTTAGAATAATTGTCAAATAGGCACTATTCTGTAGTCTCTGATAACTTACAAATAAATATTGAAGTTTTTAATGTCTTATTTTTATACAGTATTATTTTACAAGTCTAATTTATGGTAAGGGGATATGTGAGGAAAAGTTTGATGGCTTAGTTTTATTTCTGTTCTTCCATTTGCTCGGTACTTAACTTTTGTGACTTGTAGAGTATCATCGTTATCCTAAATTCTTTATTTAGATACTCTCATATTTTTTAATCCATTTGATGTAATTATCCATCTGCTGACTCCTAAAAATGACATCTAGGTTTTTGTATTTTGAGATCCTCTGCAGACTATATTGGGGCTTCCCAAGTTGCTCAGTGGTAAAGAACCCACCTGCCAGTGCAGATGTGGGTTTGATCCCTGGGTTGGGAAGATCCCCTGGAGAAGGAAATGGCAACCCACTTACCTGGGAAATCCCAGACAGAAGAGCCAGGCAGGCAGGCTACAGTCCATGGGGTCACAAAGTGTTGGATATAGCTTAGTGACTAAACAACAGACTATACTATATTCTAGTGGGATCTTCGTAATAATGTCTCCTCAGAACACAATTGTCTGTAGCATGCTACTGACCTTTTTTTGATAAATCATAATTATGTCTTTCAACATTTCAATTAATAAACCTTTCTGAAAGACACTCCAGAATATATTTTCAAGTCAGTTAGAAAATTTGCCCAAATAAATGTAATGTAATCTCATGTAATGGTAAGCTGAATGTTGAATTTTTGGATGATCACCCTAACTTAGTATTTGGGTTCAGATGCTTATGTTTTCCTGAAAATTTTTATTTACCTTGAGAATGCCACTTCCTTTTAAAAATAAGGACTAGCAATTCAAATTAAGTTAAAAGATCAACTAAAATCCACATGTTACTTTTTTGCATGTAAAAATGCTAGGACTTCCACCCGATTTGTAATAGAATGAGAAGTAAAGGAGGCTGAATACTAGTTGTCAGAGGTGTGTTTTGGTGTTCAGCTTTTAATGAGGGAGAGCGGAAGACACTGCAAGTTTGTAACACAATGGCTTCACCTCGGAGGCACCTTCTATACAGTAATAATTGAGCTCATGGAATTCAGGGGAGAAGAGCTGGGAAGTTACTCCAGGTTCAGCTCATCCATCTCATCTCCCAACTGAACGAGAGATTAATCAGAAACAAAATCCACGTGCCCTCTTTACAAAGGGAAGTTAAACTGAGTCAGAAAGATTAGCTTGTGAGGAGAACAAGTTAAATAAGAGTAGAACTGCGAATGTTTTATTCAAGCTCCTCCTACAGTCTGAAGATGTTACCAATTTCTCAGTGCCTATAATCATTAGAAAAATGGCATCTCACAGGAATTAGAAGAAAATAGATTGGTATGATATTTTAACATATTGTTTAACAAGCAAAAGGAAACAAGATGACATGGTGAAATGGTTGTTTTTAATCTCCTCATTGAATATTTCAGGTACTTTCTAAGGGAAAAATACCAGAGCAATAAAGGATATTTTGAATCTACTTTGAAAAAGTAGACTGATCTAAAAGCTTTCAACTTAATATTTAGAGAATTACATTAGTTGCATGTTTTATTATTAAAATATTGTTCTAATCAAACTATGTTTAAATGGGAGTTACATAGTCATACATTGAATAGAAGTACTTTTATTTAAAAGAGCTTATCTCTTAACATTGAACTTGAGTAAAATACAAGTGTTCTTTGCTACTCTATCAAAAGATAATTTCTCCCCCTCATCAATGAAATGCTATTACCTTACCTACTTTATTTCTGGTGATACTTTTTACTACTAAATATATATTTATTTGTTTCTCATGTTTCTCTACCAGATTATAAGCTCCACTAGGACAGGAACTTTTTTGGATTAAATCAAGTATATAATGATGAAAAGTGCATGGCATATAGGGACTCGGTCAATTTAATGAATTCCTGTTTAGCAAGTAGCCTGGATTAACTGGCATTCTGCTTCTCAAGTAGGAAAAGAAAGCATTGAGGAAGTGTTGTGTAGATGGGGACGCAGGCTAAAAGTGGCCCCAAAGGATCTTATCTAGAGTCTTGTTCACAAGTCACTGGGAAGATGGATTCCAAATGTGCTACAAAGCTCTGGAGTAGGGATCATGTCTAAGACAGATCAATAATCTGAGCTCTTTCTTTCCTAACTTTCTTCCCCACTATATTCTGCTTTATTCTGGGTGGTTTACTCAGTGTCCTGCGAGTGGACCTACTGTTTTCATCTCATAGTACTGACAGATTATTCTCTTTTCATATTATACCTACCTTACCCGCTGCCCCTGTTCTTAGTGGCGTGGTATTCCTGTTGGAGATAAAGCACAGGGTTTAAATTCGTTATTAAATAGATCTAGTGTCTATTATCTATCTCTGCTGTTTATCTCCTCATTCCAGGACAAATGAACCATATTTTTGAATTTGCTAATTGGCACGTCATAAAGTAGAAATAACAAGGAGTTCTCTTTATATCTAATGTAAATAATTTGTCCACATATTCAACTTTTCTTCTAGATCACTCCAGTTCCTGGTACTCATCCACTTTTAGTTTTTGTGAACCCCAAAAGTGGTGGGAAGCAAGGAGAAAGGTATGTTTTTAAAAATCAGTTCTATTTACTGATTTTTAAAAAAGTCAGCTTTATTTACTGATTTAAAAAAATCAGCTTTATTACTATTTCATATACATGTGAAAAGAGAAACTAAATTTATGGTATAAAAACATTTAAAACTATTATCCTTCATGGTTCAATAATTTTAATTTGAAATAAATGGTGCTGTCATCTCTGTGTAACAATGTATATTGGTATGATCTCTCCCTATTTTACAGTTGAAATTTTAATATAGTAATGGCCTTTTGTAGAGATTTTATTACCATAAGTCAGATATCTGAATTCTCTCCACCCTGCCTATTACCTCCCTAGCTATTAACAAAGAGTTTTGCATACAACACAGCTCCATAAATACTGTTGAATGAAAATTGGTTCTTGAGATGGTCAACAGGTGACTTCAAGTAAACCATCCCCCAGTAGTAAGGAACGGAATTCGTCGCCTGCCCAGTAGGAAGAAACAGAATTTACATTCAGCTTCTAGACAAAATATATTTTAATGATTATCTGCATGTGTGTTTGGAGAACATGATGACATATAAACTGGAGAAGAATAGTATATTTATTAAGAATTTTAATGAGCTGCATTAAATTCTGGTGTCTCAGTTTTCCTGTGGACAATATTTTTTTTCTTTTTGTAAAATTAATGATTAAATTCTAATAATTACTAAAAATATGAAAATTGCCACACTGAAGAGTAAATCTTATGTTATCCTAAGGGGTGTCATAAACAGAAATTTAGTTGTTACCTGTTACCTTAATAATTTCTAGAAATTTTTACTAATCCCAGTCAAAAAATGAGCAATCAGATAAAAGCACTCACACAAACACTATGATAATAAAATAGAAATTTCTATTGTGGTTTTACCAAATAATGAAGTTGAAATGTTTCTATGAATAATGGAATTTTGAAAAGTAATTTCCTTTCCTATCATTTAACTTTCCAACTTTATTTCAGTTAAATGAAGAATGGTCATTTTCCACTCAATAAAATATTATTTCTGCTTAAAAAGTTTTCCCTCTTTACCACCATACATATATATTTTAAACTCTGCTAAATATGATAGAAATTATTTTAAATAACTAGTGGCTTAGTGATATAAAGTATTTATAATGCTTTACTAAAGAGACTACTTGCCTTACCTTTTAGACACATAAATAGTAAATGATGATGATAAAATCATTCCTCCTTTACTACTTATAGTTTGTTTGTTGTTTATGATATTGATATCTTGAAAAGAAGCATACTCTTCACAAAGCAATAGATGATACTAAAATTCATATTGGAAATTAGAAACAAATGGAGTATAAAGTGAAAAATAATTTCAAATGGAAAAATCCCCCTCAAATTAAGAGAACATTAATCTTGCTGAATGACCCTTAAATGAAATATCTTTCTCCCTCTTCTCCCAGTACTTAAAAATAATTCTTTAAAAAATATAGATAGATACACTGAAATGATCAGTAAATTAAATTTAATGGGGCAAGGAGGATATTTGAGTGTTCCTGTATACACACTCACTTACGTTTTGTCCTTTATACACTAACAAGGACCAATTCAAAGTCAAAAGAACTGTAAATATATTTAAAGGAGATCTATTATGTGTGTGATCACAAATTGTCCTGAATGCATAGCAGACATCTTTCACAAATAAACAGGATTCTATTCAGGGTTTTCTTTTCAAAATATATTTCTTCCCTGGCGGCTTAGATGGTAAAGAATCCACCTGCAATCCAGGAGACCTGGGTGCGATCTCTGGGTTGGGAAGATCCCCTGGAGGACAGCATGGCAACCCACTCCAGTATTCTTGCCTGGAGAATCCCCATGGACAGAGGAGCCTGGCGGGCTACAGTCCGTGGGGTCACAGAGAGTTGGACACAACTGAGTACCTAAGCACACGGCACAGCATTCAGGGTTTTCCTTTCAAAATACGTAAATTTTCTTCTTTGATGTATTAGGTAAGCAGGAAAAGGTCACAGAAATAAATATGCACACATAGGTAGTTTCCCATACCCATCAACAGTTGTGGAAGTGCTCACACATCATTCAGACAGCAACACTTGAGAGAATCTAGCCCCTGCCAGAAACTGGGGATGAGACAGAAGACACAGTCCTGCAGGAAGGCAGACACATAGATTTTCTACAATAACCCCAAGGTAGAAGCTTAGTTAAGAGTGTTTAAAATAAAGGTGCCAGGAGTGTTCAGAGGAAAACAGTGATTGTCTCTGAAGACTCAAAAGTCTAGCTTTTGAATTGGCTCTAAGTAGGTATTAGACAGGTGAAGGAAGAAAAGAGACATAATTGTGGACGGGTGTGCTGGTTTGGTAGGGAGCCAGAAGATATTCATTGGGGTTGAAATTTAAGAGGAAGAAGGAGAAAGATGAGATATATAAACTATTTTAAATATACTAAAATATTTTATAAGTTTCCTGACACTGGCAGTGATTTTTCTTGTTGGAAACAGCATGGCTGCACTTAAGTAGCAGTACAGAAGAAGGCTGGATAGGCAAGACTTTCACAGATCTGGGGAGAGAACTTGAAAGCCTGCAGTAAGACATGAGATAGAATGACCAGGTATGGTAGACATTACTCAGTTAGAAGGTACAGGATTGTCCTCTGTTTCGGGTGCTGGGAAAAAAGAGGTTCCGAGAATGACTAAAATCATTCTTAAGACACTGGGTGGTATCATTATTCAAGATCTAGAATGCAAGGGTGTTGCACAAGGGAGTGGGAAGACATAAGCAGATATTTGGAGATTTCTATCAGTGAACGTGTGTGTGTGTGTGAAAGCCGCTCAGTCGTGTCTGACTCTTTGTGACCCCATGGACTATACAATTCATGGAATTCTCCAGGCAAGAATACTGGAGTGGGTAGCCTTTCCCTTCTCCAGGGGATCTTCCCGACCCAGGAATCAAACTGGGGCCTTCTGCATTGCAGGTGGATTCTTCACCAACTGAGCTATCAAGGAAGCCATATCAGTAAACATGATATGGATGTATTAAGATATATAGTCATATTTTCACATGTATGTAAAAACTAATTTTAAAAACTAAATATATTCCTTTATGTGTGATATTTTGCCTTAGAATGGGATGTGTGTATACTTAGAAACATTTCTATTGTATTGGTTATACAATGATTAATTTATTTCAGAAAAAATGAATTGTTTGATATGTTCCTGGTGAAATAGTTTAGCAATTTTGTGAGCTAGCTCATCAAGCTGATTGTTTGTGTGAAGTAATTAAGCAGATGGATCACAGTCTTCACTAACATACATACATACATATAAAGTATCCAAAACCATTATATATATGGGATAAATAACTTTCATCTCTGTTAGGGTGGTCCAATTTGTAAATTACACAAGGACCTATTAAGAAAAGATATTTAACTAATTTTATCCTGGTATTTTAAAGTATTTATTTGAAATTGTATTAAGTAATATTCAAAAGCAGGATAGAGAATGTTCCAAATCCATGTGCATTGTAGAATAAAAACTTGGAGGTACCACTAAATTTAATTTTTTTCTACTATGTTTTCACCTTTATAGAATTTACAGAAAATTCCAGTACTTACTAAATCCTCGTCAGGTTTACAGTCTCGCTGGAAATGGACCAATGCCAGGGTAAGTCTAAATATATTATTGCCGTTAACTTATTTAATACTAATTAATTAAATAAGCAGCCTGACAAACCTAGAAATAATGTTATTCAAATACGGCAGCCAGATTAATATAGATAACAATATTGAATATCAACTACATAAGAGTAACTAATGCAGATGTTTTTCAAAATGACCTGTTTCAATCAGATTTTCCTCCTTTTAAAAATATTGTGAAATAATTCTCATACTACTGCTAATGTTAATAATAATAAGAATAATTGCACAAACATACATGTATATTAGCTGGATGCGGAAATAACTAAACCATCTACTGGTTGGAAGTGCTGCTCTCTTTTCCTTTCTTTATTAAATGTAAGATATAGATCTATTACAGAAGAAAAAATGCTGGTTAACAAAGACTGGAAATCATAATGTGATTTTTTTCATTTACTACCTACAAAATCCAATAACTATCACTCTCTTATATGATATTTTGTAATAGGCAAGATGTAGTGAAATACAATTATTTTTCAACAGATACCATATACTTTTGATGTCATCAGTATGCACTGAAATAAATCATTATTAGCTTGACCTGTTTAACTAATTAATGTCATCTTTCACTGATCTGATTTCTGTCTATCAACATGATAGTAAACATTATACCAGATGAAGTAGAAAAAAGCTCCATAAACAAAGTTCTTTTTGAAAAATATGTCAGTATGATCAAAGTAAGTCTCTAGGTTATTCTCAGAAATGAGAAAGCAAATGTTTAAGTTGTCTTTTGAATGCTCAGAATAAAATGTACGCCATCTAATCTTCTATTAGATAAATGAAACTATACGCAATTATTTAGCACAGGCTCCCACACATATACTCATCTTTCTCTTCCCTCCCTGCTACCTGTTGTCCAGGGCCAGTTTCAAATGCTGAGCAGTGATGGGTGGAACCTCCTTGCTGTAGAAGGCAGGCTCCCCATAGGAATTTAGTTCAGAACACAGCCTTTGTCAAACTCCAGTAGAGGATCATGATCAGATTACTGACTAACTCAGCCACATGCAGTAAGTTCCAGCCTTGTCAAAGACAAGCAAAAGTAAAGCCTTGATATTAACACAGATGCTCAACCAGGGTGCCTCTTTTTCTTGTTCTTTAATATTCTCTGCACTTCAAAAAAATAGCTCTTACTCTGCAGGGGCTTCCCAGGTGGCGCTAAAGAACCTGTATGCCAATGCAGGAGCCATAAGAGATGCGGGTTCCATCCCTGGGTTGGGAAGGTCCCCTGGAGGAGGGCAAGGTAACCCACTCCAGTATTCTTGCCTGGAGAATTTCATGAATAGAGAAGCCTGGCAGGCTACAGTCTGTAGGATCACAGAGACTTGGACATGACTGAAGAGACTTAGTATTCAGCACGTACTGCAGGATTAAGGAACCGTGCTTTAAGAAGTTTAGCTACTCCAAGACCTCTGTAGCTCCACTAGACCAAGTAAATCTAGGATTTGCTTGTATTTTATAGTTAAACTAAATGTCTGCTGACTCTGATCATTATAAACCTCATCATTTAACTGCCCTGTGTTGTCATCATCTTCATGAAACAAAGAAATAGTACCAGCCTCATAGGATAGTTATGAAGTAAAGTTGGGATGATTCCCATGAAGCATATAGAAATGCACTTATTACATAATATGTCCCTGATGAATTTTATTTATCAGTATCATTTATAGTAGTGTTAATTAATAACATAATCGCTGTGTAGCTCTATATAAAAATACTGTAGTAACATTGATTTTAGCCTTATTTTCACATTTCATTTTTTTCCCTACTGTACTTCAAATATATATTACATGTTTGCTTTTACTCTCTGTTAGGCATCCTAATACCTTATATATTTTAATATTTTGAAACATGAAAGTAAAATATGTACTTTTATAATTTCACACTACAATGAATATAATTTAGAGATTAAGTTAAGGGCCCCACTTTAAGGTCTAGCACCTTTCAGGGTATTATTATTGTGAATTGTTTGTATGTATCCTCAAAGATCTCCTATAAATATAGATATTAATATATGTATATTAGGGTTTCTCAGGTGGTGCACTGGTAACGAATCTGCCTGCCAATGTAGGAGATGCAAGACATGTGGGTTCGATCCCTGGGTCAGGAAGATCCTCTGGATTAGCAAATGGTACTGCACTCCAGTATTCTTGCCTGGAAAATTCTATGGGCAGAGGAGCCTTGCAGGCTTCAGTCCCTGGGATCACAAAGAGTCAGGCATGACTGAGTGAACGCATTCATATATATACAATGTATTCATATATAGACCTACATGTATGTTTTGTATAGAGAAATAGATCTCTTATATAATTTAGAGTATAGTTTTTTTGTTGCTTTGCACCTTGCTTCGTTTTGCTCAAAAGCATATGGTAAATATTGTTTGAATTCAGTAGATACTGATAAGTTTAAATGTTTTTAAGAACTGTACAGTATTCCATAGTTTTTTTTTTTAAAAGCTACTCTTACTGGGAAATATTTATACTGCCTGCACTTTAAAATTATTGGAATAATTTAAGTTAACAATCAAATTGTTTTTAGAAGCATATTCAAATATCTTAAATCTTACTTGTCAGGTTCTGCTGAATTACTATACAGAAACTTTGTATTGAATTATAATCCCAAAAGCAATATATGATGTTTTATTTCCCATAACATCTTTTAAATTGGCTATCTTCAGTAATTTTTATTTTTGTCAAAGGTAAAAATATATCCTTATTTTTATTTGCATGGCTAATCAGTTGTAAAGTTGAATATGGCATTAGTTAGACTGACTTTTCTATAAACAACAGAAATAAAATCTAGCTTCTGATCCAAAATAGAGTTTACTGAAAAGTTATGAAGTTGATCATAGAATTAATGCAAAAATGAAGAAATATGTTTCAGAAAAGATAGGAATCAGAGCAGTTTGAGGAAACTCAAACTGGAATGGCTGATTCTTGTTGATATATGACAGAAAACCACAAAATTCTGTAAAGCAATTATCCTTCAATTAAAAAAAAAAAAGAAAGAAAAGGACAGTTTGAGGAAACTCTGACTAAGAAGACATAGTCCCTAGGTTACTGCTAAGAGAAATTGACTCCAAATGCTTCAGGTGTCCTTATTCCTCTATTCAAGATGCAAATCCTCAGGAGAATCATATTTTTGGTTTCTCTTGTTTCCTATGTCATAGTCTTAGCACTTTGGAACAGGGCTTCTTGATTAACAAGATTACTATCAAATTATTTGTGTCCTCAAAGCCAAATGAGGATGCCATAACCTGAAGATGAAAGATAAATTCTTGGTGGGAGTAAACAGTATGTGTTCACCACCATCCAACCATT
This sequence comes from Dama dama, assembly GCF_033118175.1. Taxonomy (NCBI): domain Eukaryota; kingdom Metazoa; phylum Chordata; class Mammalia; order Artiodactyla; family Cervidae; genus Dama; species Dama dama. Next base: position 21,630,131 of record NC_083698.1, on the reverse strand, counting down.
TAATTATCCAATATCTTTTCTTTTCTGAAGATAAAAGTTGAAAAAAAAAATACCAATCATTACTAATGCCACTAATTATGTCAGCAAAAATACACATCTTCCTAAAATGTAGATAACCCAGCATCTTGTATAATTACTATATCCAGCTTTAAGTCCTGGTTCTTGGAAACATTTCTGGGGATGACTATTTTCTCCTTTATCTTGATCCATTTGATCTCAATGTACATAAATATAATTAGAAAAATGTATATTTAACTATAAGTGAATTTCATTAAATGACATTATTAATAATACAAAGAATGAAACACATGTAAAGCCTATAGGCCTATAGTCCTAGTTTTACTACCGGTTGAAAGCTGTAGCTGAAGCATAACACATTTCTCAGCTTCCTGGAAATGTTTCCCCAGTGTAGGGACTCAAGTAGTTTTAGCTGATGGGTCTGAGATTTTGGTAGTACTGCTTGTGTAGAGCAGAATTCATTTCTCACTTACTTTGAGTGACAGGTGTGGTAGTGCATGGCACTATTAGTACTGTTTGGCAAATATTTCCAGATCTCCTTCCAGGCACTTGATTTTGATTTCACTCCTTTCACCTTGGTATTAAGAGTGGCCTCTGACTTTCTCTTATAATAAAGTGTGACCAGAAAGTAGAGTTTCCACTTTTTCTCTTCCTTTACCACAGTGATCAGCAGTATTGGCCTGAAAATATGGAGAGAGAGGGCCCCCATCCCCAGCCTTACCCAACCAAGATCTCCATAGAATGAATGATAAATAAGCCTCTGTAAGATTATGCCACTAATATTGGGGGTTGTTTGTTACTGTGTGTAACCTCACCCTTACAACTAAACCAGTGATTGGAGCAGAAATCTTATCAGTACTCCTTACTTCCACTGTAGAGCAGCAAATCTATTTCTCCTTGGGAATTAGAGTCAGTTTTATACCAACCAACATCATATTTGTCACTTATGCCTATTTGTCTAGTGTTACGAGGCACCTCAAAATGTCCAAGTATCAGTTTTCAGCTTCAATTGAATGAAAATTTTGTCTCAAATGGTAGCATTCCTCTTTGGTGTTAAAACATTTGAAAACATAAGAGTTAAGGACCTAGAGAGTGTGAAGCAAAATGTTTGAAAGAGTGTATTAGCCAGTGTTCTTTACTGAAACAGAACCAATAGTATATATTTTGAAGAAAGATTTATTATATGGAATTAGCTCACATGTTAATTGAGGCTGACAAATCCAAATTTATAGCGTGGATATTTATTTTTGCGCTCACAGGCTGTCAAGCTGCTATAGAACTAAGAAGTGTCAATATCCTAGTTCAAAGGTGATCACACTGGAGAATTCTCTTTCCTGGGATAGGATCAACGTTTTGTTCTATCAGACCTTCAAGTGACTGGATGAGGCTCACCTGTTTTAGAGAGGGCAATTTGCTTTACACAGCCTGCTGATTTAAATGTTAAATCTCATTGAAAAATACCCTCACAGAAACACCCAAAGTAATGTTTGATCAGCTCTCTGGACATACATTGCCTAGCCAATTTGACACATAAAATTAAGATTCACAGTGAGTATTAACTATAATAAGTTGTAAGTTTCAATACCCAAACTCCAGAATCATTTTGGCTCTAGAACCATATTTTCTGAATTGGGTAAAACAGCAAAATATAGTTCAGAACATATGACATAGCTGTTTGATAGTGTAAGTGCTCCTACTGATTCAGTGACTGAGTCTTTTAGTAGGTTATTTCAGTGTGCTCTGGACAACAGTTTCTCCCTAATAAAACATGTAAGACGACCTTTACATCTCTAGGGCATCAACACACTCTCTTTCTTCCTTCTCAGTGAAAGGCATTCCTTGAAAGGAGACAGCAATACGTGAGATTCCATGTTAGTTTATTGGAGAAAGAAATAGCAACCCACTCCAGTATTCTTCCCTGAATAATCCCATGGACAGAGGAGCCTTGTGGGCTACAGTCCATAGACTCTCAAAGAGTGGGACCTGACTGAGTGACTGAGCATATGATAAAGCATTCAGTAAGTCATTTGCTGTGACCACTGACAAAGGCATAATGGGAAGGAAAAGTTGGTACAATTTCTAGAACACATGTCTAGTTAGTAAGGACAAATGGCTGCAGTTGTATTATGGAAAGGAACCAGTGACTTTAGGCTACCCTTAAGTAGATGGGTTAAATTCCCTTGAGTTATAGTAACATATTGGAATTCACTAATTGGTTCACTCAATGACAACTGAGTACTCCAGAGTTAGTAACTACTCTTTTTGTTAAATTCCTGTTGTTTATCCCTTCCAGAGCTTCTATCCCTACCAACATGAACATGAGTGTTCAAAACACTCATGGAGTGGCTATGAAAAATTGCTAACTGGCATTTCTTTGGAGCAGTAATAGTCCCAATATTGGGTCCACTCTGAGAAATTCACTTACATAAATTCCCCTCCCATCACTAATCATCCATTCTTGTCTTTTCCAAGTCCTTAATAGTGTGACACATATTTTTTATTAGTCAGTACTATTGAACTCGAGTGTTTCCTAAACTCTGAACATCTCTCTATACAGAAAAGGTAAACAGGAAATTTTATTGTTTGATATACTGCCCACTGGTGAAATGTCATTTTTTCCCTTTATACTCAAATTAATCCTGGTTTAGTTGTACTGCCACTGTAGCCTACTGCTGGCTACTTCTGATATATCATGGAGAGGCACTGGAAAATGAGGGCCTCTCATTTTACCCTTAAACAGGGAGAATGGAGAACTCCCTATGAGGGCATAGGCATGGGTTGTAATAGGGGTTGGGAGTACAGCCTGATTTAGAATATCTGAGGTGTAGGCCTAGACAAAGCTCCCCAACTGGTTATATGGAGATGGCATGGATAACCACTGATTTAGGAGATTAATTGCTATATAATAGATATTACAGGCCATAATAATATCCTGAAATTAGAGTAACTTCCCAATTAATAATAAACAATCACTTTAAATTCGTAGACAACCATGAATCTTTTGTGTTACCATTTTTGCAGGTTGCCTCATATGGCTGAATCAGGAATCTATTTTGATCTTTATTCAAATTTAGAAAAACGATTTCTCACAGACCTAGGTTTGGCTACATGCCTATCCCATTGGTTGGGTCAATATATAGCTGGTTTCCTTGTTTGATAGATGTTCCAATATTGTATTCAGCAGCATGTTTCCTCTATAATCAAATAAGGCCAAAACAACAGATGATCCAAACAAACACTATTTCTTTAACTTTTTATTTCCTATGTAAAGCATATGCCCTTTTACTTGCATATTTTCATTTTGACTTGCCTTTTCTCATGTTCATTTTAAAATCTTATGGCATAAGTATTTACATCATCATTTTATATTTGTTGGAAGAGTTTTCTTTTACTTTGTTCTAGTTGCTTTCCATTTGTATAGTTTGTTCTTTTTGTCCATATAAATATACAAAAATTTTATCTGTTAATTCTATGTTGAATACTTTCTCAGTTTTACATTTTAGAAAACCTTTCCTCAAGCCAAAGTTACTGAAATATTCTTTATATATTTTATTTTTTATATTTTGTTTTAAATTCTAACCTTTAATCTTTGAAAATTGCAAGTTTCTTAGAGATGCATTGACAGAAAGGATGAGATCAGATGGAATGCTTTTTTCCTTCAGATCAAAATCTAGCTGTCCCAACAAAAGTTGTTCATTAGTTCACCGTTTTACCACTGATTTGACATCCTTCATATAAAGTGAAAGCATATTTATGTTAGACTATCATTGCACTTTTCTTTGCTTCATTGATCTATTTATTGATTCTCACTAGTGACTCTTTTTGTAAGTCCCTATTATGCCCTCAAAATTTAATGACATTTACTCTCCTCAATGTGTTGTTCTTGTCTTGAATCTTAAAATATGAGTTTGAATGGAATTGGATTGAATTTCTAGTTTCATCTTGATCATTTCTTTTTACATTGTTTAATTTAAAAGCTTTATTTCCCCTCACAATTAGTAAATGGGTTTCATATTAGTTCAACTGGAAATTTTCTTCCTATAGTTGCCTTTCTCATTGACCACACTGTTGGCAGGAAAATTACTTTCTCACTGGGGAAGGGTGTCCTGTTTTATCTCTGATGTCAGTGCCCAAGCTGCATGGCTAGTGGTAGATCACATTTCTAAGAGAGCTGCTCCTCAGATGTATTCCAGGAGGCAAATACCATAGGTAGCTGTTCTGAAACAGGATTCTGGCAGGCGATGCTATAACCCTTCACTAATACCATAGCTGACCTGCTCACTTGTTATAACTCCTCCCATCCCTGCTTCCAGCTGTACCATCCCTGATCCTGGGTCAGCTGCAGAAGGTGTCTTTACAGGGGTGCCCTTTCAATGTATTGTTTCTGAAACTATTCTATTCTGTAAGGTTTCTTTACTAACCTAATAACCATTGTGATTTGATTTTTATTTTTGGTTTATTACTTTTCCAAGGCTACTGTTAAAAAGTAGATATACTTTTTTTTTTTCATTTTTTAAATTATTATTATTATTTTTTTTTCCAGTGGGTTTTGTCATACATTGATATGAATCAGCCATGGATTTACATGTATTCCCAATCCCGATCCCCCCTCCCACCTCCCTCTCCACTCGATTCCTCTGGGTCTTCCCAGTGCACCAGGCCAGAGCACTTGTCTCATGCATCCCACCTGGGCTGGTGATCTGTTTCACCATAGATAGTATACATGCTGTTCTTTTGAAATATCCCACCCTCACATTCTCCCACAGAGTTCAAAAGTCTGTTCTGTATTTCTCTGTCTCTTTTTCTGTTTTGCATATAGGGTTATCATTACCATCTTTCTAAATTCCATATATATGTGTTAGTATGCTGTAATGTTCTTTATCTTTCTGACTTACTTCACTCTGTATAAGGGGCTCCAGCTTCATCCATCTCATTAGGACTGGTTCAAATGAATTCTTTTTAATGGCTGAGTAATATTCCATGGTGTATATGTACCACAGCTTCCTTATGCATTCATCTGCTGATGGGCATCTAGCTTGCTTCCATGTCCTGGCTATTATAAACAGTGCTGCGATGAACATTGGGGTGCACGTGTCTCTTTCAGATCTGGTTTCCTCAGTGTGTATGCCCAGAAGTGGGATTGCTGGGTCATATGGCAGTTCTATTTCCAGTTTTTTAAGAAATCTCCACACTGTTTTCCATAGTGGCTGTACTAGTTTGCATTCCCACCAACAGTGTAAGAGGGTTCCCTTTTCTCCACACCCTCTCCAGCATTTATTGCTTGTAGACTTTTGGATAGCAGCCATCCTGACTGGCGTGTAATGGTACCTCATTGTGGTTTTGATTTGCATTTCTCTGATAATGAGTGATGTTGAGCATCTTTTCATGTGTTTGTTAGCCATCTGTATGTCTTCTTTGGAGAAATGTCTGTTTAGTTCTTTGGCCCATTTTTTGATTGGGTCATTTATTTCTCTGGAATTGAGCTGCAGAGTTGCTTGTATATTTTTGAGATTAATCCTTTGTCTGTTTCTTCATTGGCTATTATTTTCTCCCAATCTGAGGGCTGTCTTTTCACCTTACTTATAGTTTCCTTTTAGTGCAAAAGCTTTTAAGTTTCAATAGGTCCCATTTGTTTAGTTTTGCTTTTATTTCCAATATTCTGGGAGGTGGGTCATATTACAGGCTTACATCAAGAAACAAGAAAAAAACCAAATAAATAACCTAACTCTACACCTAAAGCAATTAGAGAAGGAAGAAATGAAGAACCCCAGAGTTAGCAGAAGGAAAGAAATCTTAAAAATCAGGGCAGAAATAAATGCAAAAGAAACTAAAGAGACCATAGCAAAAATCAACAAAGCTAAAAGCTGGTTTTTTGAAAAAATAAACAAAATTGACAAACCATTAGCAAGACTCATTAAGAAACAAATAGAGAAGAACCAAATTAACAAAATTAGAAATGAAAATGGAGAGATCACAACAGACAACACTGAAATACAAAGGATCATAAGAGACTACTACCAGCAGCTCTATGCCAATAAAATGGACAACTTGGATGAAATGGACAAATTCTTAGAAAAGTATAACTTTCCAAAACTGAACCAGGAAGAAATAGAAGATCTTAACAGACCCATCACAAGCAAGGAAATCGAAACTGTCATCAAAAATCTTCCAGCAAACAAAAGCCCAGGACCAGATGGCTTCACAGCTGAATTCTACCAAAAATTTAGAGAAGAGCTAACACCTATCTTACTCAAACTCTTCCAGAAAATTGCAGATGAAGGTAAGCTTCCAAACTCATTCTATGAGGCCACCATCACCCTAATTCCAAAATCAGACAAAGATGCCACAAAAAAAGAAAACTACAGGCCAATATCACTGATGAACATAGATGCAAAAATCCTTAACAAAATTCTAGCAAACAGAATCCAACAACATATTAAAAAAATCATACACCATGACCAAGTGGGCTTTATCCCACGAATGCAAGGATTCTTTAATATCTGCAAATCAATCAATGTAATACACCACATTAACAAATTGAAAGATAAAAACCATATGATTATCTCAATAGATGCAGAGAAAGCCTTTGACAAAATTCAACACTCATTTATGATTAAAACTCTCCAAAAAGCGGGAATAGAAGGAACATACCTCAACATAATAAAAGCTATATATGACAAACCCACAGCAAGCATCACCCTCAATGGTGAAAAATTGAAGGCATTTCCCCTGAAATCAGGAACAAGACAAGGGTGCCCACTCTCACCACTACTATTCAACATAGTGTTGGAAGTTCTGGCCACAGCAATCAGAGCAGAAAAAGAAGTAAAAGGAATCCAGATAGGAAAAGAAGAAGTAAAACTCTCACTGTTTGCAGATGACATGATCCTCTATATAGAAAACCCTAAAGACTCTACCAGAAAATTACTAGAGCTAATCAATGAATATAGTAAAGTTGCAGGATATAAAATTAACACACAGAAATCCCTTGCATTCCTATATACTAACAATGAATAAACAGACAGAGAAATTAAGGAAACAATACCATTCACCATTGCAACAAAAAGAATAAAATACTTAGGAGTATATCTACCTAAAGAAACAAAAGACCTATACATAGAAAACTATAAAACACTGATGAAAGAAATCAAAGAGGACACAAACAGATGGAGAAACATACCGTGTTCATGGATTGGAAGAATCAATATTGTCAAAATGGCTATTCTACCCAAAGCAATCTATAGATTCAGTGCAATCCCTATCAAGCTACCAACGGTATTTTTCACAGAACTAGACCAAAGAATTTCACAATTTGTATGGAAATACAAAAAACCTCGAATAGCCAAAGTAATCTTGAGAAAGAAGAATGGAACTGGAGGAATCAACCTGCCTGACTTCAGACTCTACTACAAAGCCACAGTCATCAAGACAGTATGGTACTGGGACAAAGACAGAAATATAGATCAATGGAACAGAATAGAAAGCCCAGAGATAAATCCACGAACCTATGGACACCTTATCTTTGACAAAGGAGGCAAGGATATACAATGGAAAAAAGACAACCTCTTTAACAAGTGGTGCTGGGAAAACTGGTCAACCACATGTAAAAGAATGAAACTAGAACACTTTCTAACACCATACACAAAAATAAACTCAAAATGGATTAAAGATCTAAATGTAAGACCAGAAACTATAAAACTCCTATAGGAGAACATAGGCAAAACACTCTCCGACATAAATCACAGCTAGATATACTTTTTTTAAAAAAATAAATATTTTATCTGCCACCTTGAACCTGCAGAACCTTTATTCATTCTTTTAATTTCCTTTTTTTCCTCATTTTTCCTTTTTCCCCATTTTTAAAATCTTTTTGTATGCGTCTCTTCTTTCATCCTATCTTTATTTCTTTTCTCACATTTTGTTTAGAAGTTTTTTTTTTTTTTTTTTTTTTTTTTAATGTATTGAAACCTTGATAATACCTGGTATGAGTTAGTTAGAATTACCAAAACTCTCTGGTCACTTCCCTTGTTATCTTTAAGACATAAATAGGTGTGTGTTTTTATTATGTCTCTTTACATAAATTCTTTCACTCTGTAATGACTATTTTAGTTAAAGATATCTGAAACTAGAATCTGTATCCTATAAAGTTGTTTCATCCTGATGAAGCATACTGTGATATAACTGAATAATTTGTTTGCTGGTATAAATTTTTTGCAAAAAAGAAATATATATATATCTCACTGGTCTTCATAGAATGAGTTTTCTTTCCCTCACAACATGATAATAAATATGCACATCTCTAGCTGTTATACCAACTGCATATGCTAATATGACTTATGAAAAGTTAATATCAAGTTTTCTGTATACATGTGATATTGGTTATTCCCTCTGACTTTAAGCTTCATGAAAGAACAGATGGCTTATTCTGATATCATCCCTAAAATATTTAAGTAAAAAATAACAAGTATTTATTGAATTGAGAAAAATATACAAGATCAATATTTTTAAATTATGTAAATTATTTTCCAGATCTTTCAGCATAGGTAGGCATAAAGAATTGTTCTGAAATGAGTGCTTTATAAAAGTCTTTGATTTTATCTACCTGAACTAAATGTATAACATATATAAATTTTAAAAAAATGAAATGTAACAGTCAACATACAGATCCACATATTCCAAGTATTACACATATTTCCATATTAAAGCCTTGGAATATATTCTCCTGTTAAAATAAATTTGTAATTTAGAAAACACATAACACATTCCACAGATTTCATGACTTTATTAATTTAAAATGCTATTTTATATAAAAAAATTTCTACCATATTTTACTTAAATAAAAACCCTTTTGAATCAGAATTTATGACCTATTGCTTATATCTCTTTTATCAAATCTTGTTATGTCAAAGAGCTGAACAAATCCTTAAGATGCTAAGAAAATGTTAATCAAAAGAAGAAATGAAGAACCCCAGGGTTAGTGAAGGAAAGAAGTCATAAAAATCAGAGCAGAAATAATTGAAAAAGAAACAAAGGAGACTATAGCAAAAATAGGATATAAAATTAATAAACCAAAATACCTTGCATTTGTATACACTAACAATGAAAAAAACAGTAAGAGAATTAAGGAAACAATCCCATTCACCATTGTGAGGAAAAGAATGAAATACTTATGAATAAATCTACCTAAAGAAACAAAAGACCTTTATGAAACACTGATGAAAGGAATCAAAGATGACACAAATAGATGGAGAAATATACAGTGTTCATGGATTGGAAAAATCAATATAGTGGAAATGAGTATACTATCCAAAGCAATCTGTAGATTCAATGCAATCCCTATCAAGCTACCAATGGTATTTTTCACAGAAGTAGAACAAATAATTTCACAATTTGTATGGAAATACAAAAAAACCTCGAATAGCCAAAGCAATCTTGAGAAAGAAGAATGGATCTGGAGAAATCAAGCTGCCTGACTTCAGACTATACTACAAAGCTACAGTCTTCAAGACAGTATGTTACTGGCACAAAGACAAAAATATAGATCAGTGGGACAAAATAGAAAGCCCAGAGATAAATCCACACACCCACAGATACCTTATCTTTGACAAAGGAGACTAGAATATACAATGGAGAAAAGATGATCTCTTTAACAAGTGGTGCTGGGAAAACTGGTCAGCCATGTGTAAAAGAGTGAAACTAGGACACTTTCTAACACCATATGCAAAAATAAACTCAAAATTGTTTGAAGATCTAAATGGAAGACCAGAAACTATAAAACTGCTAGAGGAAAACATAGACAAAACACTCTCTGACATAAATCACATCAAGATCCTCTATGACCCACTTCCCAGAGTAATGGAAATAAAAGCAAAAATAAACAAATGGGACCTAATTAAACTTAAAAGCTTAGCACAACAAAGGAAACTATAAGCAAGTTAAAAAGACATCCTTCAGAATGGGAGAATAAAATAGCAAACAAAGCAACTGACAAAGAATTAATATCAAAAATATAGAAGCAGTTCAATACCAGAGAAGTAAACAATGCAATCAAAAAATGGGCCAAGGAGTTAAACAGACATTTCTCCAAAGAAGACATCCAGATGGCTAACATACATGAAAAGATTCTCAACATCACTCTTTATCAGAGAAATGCAAATCAAAACCAAAATGAGGTATCACCTCATGCCAGTCAGAATGGCTGCTATCAAAAAGTCTACAAACAGTAAATGCTGGATAGGGTGTGGAGAAAAGGGAACCCTCTTACATTGTTGGTGGGAATGCAAGCTAGTACAGTCACTATGGAGAACAGTGTGGAGATTCCTTAAAAAAAATGGAAATAGAACTGCCATATGATCCAGAAATCCCACTGCTGGGTGCACACACCCAGGGAACCGAATTGAAAGCGACATGTTTTCCCCAATGTTCATTGTAGCACTGTTTACAATAGCCTGGACATGGAAGAAACCTAAAGGTCCACTGGTAGACAAATGGATAAGAAAGCCGTGGTACATACACAGAATGGAATATTACTCAGCTATTAAAAAGAACACATTTGAATCATTTCTAATGAGGTAGATGAAACTGGAGCCTATTATACAATGTGAAGTAAGTCAGAAAAACACCAATACAGTATATTAATGCATATATATGGAATTTAGAAAGATGGTAACAATGACCCTATATACAAGACAGCGAAAGAGACACAGATATAAAGAACAGTCTTTTGGACTCTGTGGGAGAAGGTGAGGGTGGGATGATTTGAAGGAATAGCATTGAAACACGTATATTACCATTTGTAGAATAGATGAGCAGTCCAAGTTCGGTGCATGAAACAGGGAACTCAGATGCGGTGCACTGGGACAATCCAGAGGGATGGGGTGGGGAAGGAGATGGGAGTGGTGTTCAGGATGAGGGACACATGTACACCCGTGGCTGATTCATGTCAATGTATGGCAAAAACCACCACAGTATTGTAAAGTAATTAGCCTCCAATTAAAATAAGTAACTTAATTTAAAAATATTCAATCTGGCTCTATTGGAAATTTCCAGAAAAATAAACATTGCTTTGCCAGTGTAAGAATAAAGCTCTCAACTTACCCTTTCAGTCCTAATTAATAATAAAATATGATGTAGATGATTTTGCAACCCCCCAATTAAATGCATGGGCATAATTCTGTCTCTGGCTTGATCATAATTCTGTCTTAGCAACTGAGTCTGAGTATCAATCTGTGCTTCTGTACTAAAGATCTGCAGGTTAAACAAGTAATAGAAATACAACGTGCTCCTAGAGTTAACAAAGTCATATAACGTCCAGTCCTGCAAAAGAATTTTGGGTATTACAATTCTATAGTCACTTTCCACAAACATCAACAAATTGATTATGACTTTAAAGATGTTGAAAAATCTGAACTTTTATTATTCATTTCACAGAGAAAATAATAGGTAAACAACAGGTTATAGATCCTAAGCTATTGTTAGAGGTGATTACTTATCCAAATTTGTTGAACACTGTAAAAAAATGACATTTTCTCCTAAATTGGCTGTTGGAAATGAATGATTCATTTATCTATATCCTTTTACCTGTTGCTCATTTTACTCTACAAAAGTCAACTTTCTAATAAGTATCATAAGCTATTTTAGTTGACTGTCCTCAGTTTGCTGTTACTAAGTCTGTTAAGCAAGCTCCCTGGCACAACTTTATTGTCAGCTCCAGGGAGTCACATAGCAATGTCTTACTAATGAGTGAAAATAAGAAAACTCATAGCAGATGATTATCTCAGAATCCTTTATTAATGATAATTTAGTGAACCACTCCTATAATTTAATTAGAAATAATAACTGGACTATTAAATGTAGTCTACTCTAAACAGAATAATGATGCAACAACTAAGTAAAGTGTGAAATGGTAGTTTAATAATAACAACATGTATGTGTGTATATGTATATTTAATATTAGTAATGTAAATTGATTCAGCATATATTAATTCAGTGGCTACCCGTTGCCAGGAAAAAGTCTTAGCAATGCCAACCCACTATGAACAAAAGAGACAACACTTTCTGCTCTCCTAGTCTTATATTTTAGTAGAAAATGGCACACATTAAAGTAATAAAATATATACATGTCAGCAGGGAAGGCAAAGAGTGTACATTGGTAGTCAGTGTTCTGTGACGGTTTTTTTAAATAGGCTGAGCAGGGAAGAACTCACTGAGTATAGACATGAAGGAGATGAGGGAACAAGTCATTTGGTTATTTATAGAATAATATCTGGGCTTCCAAGGTGGCACTAGTGGTAAAGAACCTGCCTGCCAGTGCAGGAGATGTAACATTTAAAGCAGAGGAAAGAGCAAGAGTAAAAGCATCATGACTGGAGAATATCTGACATATTAGGAAACATTAGCAGGAAGGTCAGAGTGGCTGGAGCAGAATGAGTAGAGGTAGCATATTAGGATAGTACTGATGGGTCAAATCACATAGGGTCTTACAGCTACTGTGACCATAATAATTAATTTTACCTGGGATTCTCCTGGTTTATTCCTGGTGTTCCAGTATCCAACCCAATTTAGTATTAGCATAAGAATTTGGTATTTTTAATTTAAGTATGATTATTAATGGGTACATTATATAATGAGTACATCATAATAAACTTGAGCAGTTTGAGATTTGTCTAATTTGTTCATCAGGCTTCTACTGTTATCCTCTAACAGGATGCAAAATGTCTAATGAACAGAGTTCATGAACATATCTAATGAACAGAGTTTTCATTTTGACTTATAATTATTTCATCTAAAAAAGCAGAAAAAAGAAAACTCTTTTCCCAACCCTTCCCACATAAAAGCAACAATTTCTTCTGAAATACAATATACAGAGAATTCAAAGATAAAATTCAATGTTTACTGGAAAACCTTGTTGGCCGACTGGTATACTTGTTATGATAGTCCATTATGCTGTGGCCTGTGCCTCTCATCTTGTAAGATGTGAAGGGGAACAGATAATGATAATCAGCATTGTCAGTGTAGAACTGAGAAATCATAGAATAGATGGACATGAAATATATGTAAGGAAGAGAAGTTGAACAGTCGTTTAATGAGGTTTGATAAGTACGTTTAATGAGGTTTGAATACTCTTCCTAGATGTCTTATTAAACAAACATGTCATATGTAAATATTGTGTTGAGCCTCTCCAATTAAAAAAAAATACTTTTATATAATACATTTTTATTTTGCAATAAAACTTTTCAGCAAATATTTCTTGAAAAGGAAAACGCATACTAAATGAAAAATTAAGTTCTGAATTTCTGTGTTTTAAAAAGTATTGATGATGAATACATAATTTGTATCAAATATTTATCAATCTATCCCATTTGTGATGGGAACTCTAGTGATGTCACGGACCACATGGAAACCATGAACACAAATATGCTAAATAAGCATCAGTTTCTATTTCAAATTAATAGTGAGCTCTCTGCTTGTAGGCAATCTTTTAAACTGCAGAAAATCCGTTTGCATTTCACTCTTTTAAATATGGGGCTTCCCACATGGTGCTCATGGTAAAGAACCCTCCTGCCAATTCAGGTAGACATAAGAGATGCAGGTTCGATCCCTGGGTAGGGAAGATGCCCTTGAGGAGGGCATGGCAACCCTCTCCAGTATTCATTCTCGCCTGGAGAATCCCATGGACAGAGGAGCCTGGCAGGCTGTAGTCGATAGGGTTGCACACAATCAGAGACAACTGAAGCAACTTAGCATGTGTGCAAATTTTTAAATATGATTTTTTCATTTAGACATAGTGTGACTTTTAAATTAATGTACATTTTTTATTTCAAGCTTTCTTATATGTGTTATAAGTAAGAATATTTATTAAGTTTTTGGTTATACAAGTAAAAGAAAAACTTTTAAAACATAAAGTAATGCCATTTTTACATCAGAGTGATCAGAATGTTTTAAATAGAAAATTCATTTTTTGCAATAAATATTTTAGTGCATTCAATTTTTGAACTCTTTTGGAAGTTTGTTTCGATGATGGAAAATACTGGACATCATTGATAATGTTATCATAGACTCAGTTAAAAAGTACAGCCCTGAAGATTCAATTATTTGTTTTTGTGGTGATAATTTAAATATACATCTGATAAACCACATCATTATGACAAAAATGTTTTTTTACTAAAGTAAGAAACATATAGAAAAAGATATATGCTTTGAATTGGTAGTGGCATGCACATAAATCATAATTGCTTTCAAAGACACTTTAACAGTCTTATGAATTACAATGAAAGCCTTAATTGTCAAGTTGTATGCATATGCACATGCTCACACACATTCACAAATTATTCAATCATTCTCTTACTGATTCTACAGACACTAAGGGACCTTTGGGGGAAAAAAAAGTAAGACTCAAATCTTAGGTCACTGAGGTAATGAAGTCTTTAAAATCTCTATGGATAACACTATACTGGCTTGACTTTTTCAGATTATGCCCTCCTTATCAATGTAGAACTGTAAAATTCAAGTTTAAGATAATCTGATATGGAAGCAATCAGCTTATAGAAATATACAATTTGATCTTATCTTTTCATTTTTTCATAAAATTATTGTTCAAAATTGTTCATATGAAAAGTCGATCAAGTAAAAAAATTAAGTATATCAAGCTAATTAATATAATTGTTTTTATTCTAGATTTTATGATATCTATGAGCTACCTTAAATTTTCAGTGTTCTGATTTATTTTAATAAATTTTACGTGTATATTATATATTGCATTTATATATTTATATATAATCTATATACGCCTAAATTTGTATACATTTTTGCATATTTTTTTGAAGAGGATTTCCGATTTTTCTAAACATCATATTCCAGAAAATCAGTATTCACCCTTAATCCTAATTTATCAATCAGAGGCCATCGGAAGTAAATTATTTCAATTTATTTTCATTACTCCTGCCCTGATGAACACGTTGATATTCATACCCATCCTGACTTCCTTCCCTGTTCTCTCACTGAAGAGGCATCTCTCCTCCTACGTAAGGTGTATTCAGCTTCTGTTCTGGGTGCCTGCCCCTCTTGATTCTTTGATACTCTATTATCCACCTCATCTCATTGCTACATATTGAGCTATTCCTATACTACTGGCTTTGTGTCTCAAGTATGTGAGCTCTCTTAATATATGACTACTCTGTATAAAATAATATGGGTTAGTGTATGGAAGCATGTGTGATGATTACAGTGTTATAATCACAGATTAAACAGGAATGGTTAGAGGAGAGAGGTTCAAGACCAAAGGGGAAAGCAGAATAACAATTCCTAGGTCATTGCAGAGTTGCAAAAATGTGAGCAACATGTAAATTTGAGGACACTC
The DNA here is from genome assembly GCF_033118175.1 of Dama dama. Classification (NCBI taxonomy): domain Eukaryota; kingdom Metazoa; phylum Chordata; class Mammalia; order Artiodactyla; family Cervidae; genus Dama; species Dama dama. The sequence continues at coordinate 21,614,755 of NC_083698.1, read as the reverse complement.
TCATTTTTAATTTGAAAATCTCTGTACAAATGTATAGCTACTTACCTTCCCAACTCTGTATGCATATATATAAACATATATATATATATATATATATATATATATATATATACATGCATACATACTTATATATACACACACTCCCAACCCTAATAATAATCATATATATATGTATATATATGTATACATATGTGTGTGTGTATATATATATATATATACACACACCACATCTTCTTTATCCCTTCATCTGTCAATGGAAATTTAGGTTGCTTCCATTTCTTGGCTATTGTAAACAGTGCTGCAATGAACATAACATTGCACCTATGTTTTCAAGTTATAGTTTTCTTTGTATATATGCCCCTAAGTGGGATTGCTGGATCATACGGTAGCTCTGTTTTTAGTTTTTTAGGGAACCTATTCTCATTTCATGATTTTGATCATCAAGTTACATGGATTCCTTATGAATATTTTCTTGCATCTCAGATTTATCTCCCCATGTAGACTTATTTTACTAATTAGTCTACAATTCCATGCTAATGTCCCATTAGTTAAATTTAGTTCAGTTGCTCAGTCATGTCCTGCTCTTTGCAACCCCATGGACTGCAGCACACCAGGCTTCCTTGTCCTTCACCAACTCCCAGAGCTTGCTCAAACTCATGTCAACTGAGTCGGTGATGCCATCGAATCATCTAGTCCTCTGTCATCCCCTTCTCCTCTTGCCTTCATCTCAAATTTTACATTCTATACATTTTATTCTTTTCCAAACTTGCTCACTGACTATAACTTGATGAATGGAAAAAAAATTTTCACTTTGCTATGCATTTATTCTCCTCTCACTAATTTGCATTAAATGCATTAACTTTTTTCAGAAAGCATCCCGTAGTGATGTGAACTAGATGTTTTCTTGTCTGCCTTCTCAATTAAGATGCTTGATGGCAAGGACTCTACCTGCTTTTGAGTCTCTGGACGGAACCCAGTTTCTGGTACACAGTTGTTGTTAGTAAATGCATATTAAATAAAAGCAATGATGCAGGTCCTATATCATACATTTTTTTTAGGTATATGGATTTTTGATGAAATGTAACCCTTTATACAGATATAATTATTCTTTTGTATTTGATATTAGTCAAAGTAAAATTTTATCTTTATAGATGTCTAGATTATTTCCTAATTTAGAATAACTTCTTACCTCTGAAGTTCACTTGGTAGAATGATCTGATGCATATGAAACAAAATTCATCCTAATTATTAAAAAAACTGGGATAACAATGGATTTGAGTGACCTTGCCAAACAGACCCAAACAAAGTAATTTTACTGCTACATGGTAGGGGTTTAGACTGTTGTTTGCACTACAGATTATATCTCTGTGCTTTCCAATTGAAAGTATTAAGAATTAGCATGAGTTTTTCCCAAGTTAACTTTGAAAGATCAGGAAATATGTGTAATTTCTGGCTAAATTAACCCCTTATCTTTTTCAGTTCATTCTAAAATTGTTAGTTTTACCTGTGTGACTTACAAACTGAAGAATATTTTAATTACATTTCCTATATAATTATATGCCTTTCCAAATATATATTTTTAATATATAAAAATGCATAGTTTATTTTTTTCAAATTGGTTGCAACAGCAGTAATAATATCAATGATATCAAAGTATGTATAGACACAGTGTGGGTATCCTAAATCAAGGTGGAAGGTATTAGGAACTGGTTTTTTAGACCAAAGAGAAAATAGTTTCAAACCATAACAACATCACAGACCCAAAATTTTTGCCTGATTTTAGTGAGACAGTTGTGAAGCCATCTAATCTTATAAGTGTAAGAATAATATGTATCTGTGTATATGTAGGCATGAGGGCTTCCCTGATAGTTCAGTTGGTAAAGAATCCGCCTGCAATGCAGGAGACCCTTGTTCGATTCCTGGATTCGGAAGATATGCTGGAGAAGGGAGGTATGAATATGAATTGAGCTGAATAATAAGAGTTAAATATGCTTATTTCTGGCTCAAAATGTTTAAATCAAAATGTAGACCTTTTTAAAGGCAAACTCTTGAAGTAAACTATTTTAAACAAAGAGAAGGAAAAAAATGAAAGTGAAAGCGAAAGTCCAGTCCATGGAATTCTCCAGGCCAGAATACTGGAGTGAGTAGCCTATCCCTTCTCCAGCAGATCTTCCCGACCCAGGAATCGAACCGGGGTCTCCTGCATTGCAGGTGGATTCATTACCAACTGAGCTATCAGGGAAGCCCTTATTTTTGATCCTTAATACAAAGAAGTGAATATATACAATGAAATGAGCATTCACTCTGGATCATTATGCTAACAATATTTATCAGTCTCACATTGATTTCCTACAAGTATCAAAGAATATAATTTTGCAATATATAATGTACACTATATACATTTTAATAACCATGTTTATTTTTATTTATATGCTCAATCTGATATATCAAAAAATTATATACAAATGGCAGTATCACTTATTTTCTATGAATAATAAAATGTGAAATTGGAATTAAAAGAAATTCCTACATGTCGTCCTTTAAAAAATCTGGTCATAAGACACTTTCCAAGATAATGGAATCAGTGCTGCAATTTTTCTTCTCTCTTAGCAAGTTTTTCTGGTATGCTTTTTAGATATTGTTATCAGGCATAAATGAAAACTTCCTAATTTTTCTATACTTGTTTTATCCTAATAGTTACTTAAAATGGAAAGAACACTTCTGAATCTTAGATGAAATACTTTTACTTGCTTTTAGCGGCATTAACCATCTTGATCTTACTACTCACTTTTTTTTTTTTTTAAGTGTGAAGGCATTAGACACAGAGTTACTTAACCCACACATTACATAGGATCTTGCTCGAGTTTAGCTATCAGGGATAAATAAAAAATACTCTAGGAGAGTCGGTGCTATAATGATGAACACTGAAAACTCAAGAATCATTGATTTGCTTTAAAAAGTGTTCCAATTTTTTAAAATTTCCATTAAATGGCAAAAAAAATAAATTCAGGACCCATACATGATTATTTCATTGCAAAATGCAAAAAAAGGAACCCTTCAAGTGAAATGTTTACCTTCACAGGTAAAACATATAGTCTACAGTACCAAAGGGTCCACAAAGGGGAATCTTTTCAAACACTCCTCATTCTCTCATCCTCCACATCCTTAGTATGACTTAAGAAGTATGAGCCTCACATCTGCTGGTTTTTGCAGCTTAATGAATGAAAAGTCAATTGTCACACCAAGTCTCGCATTTTGACTCTGCCAAGTCTCTTGCTTTGTTCTCAGTCAGAGCTGTTTTCCTATGCACCTTCTGTCCCCATTGCCATAAGTAGATCTCCCAGTAGTTTCTGCTGGGAGATAGGACTTTCATCACTGTCCAGCTTTGCTCCTAGAAAAGGCAATTTTGTCAGAACATTATGGGTGAAGATGGTGGTAAAATGGAGGAGGGGCAATCTGATTTACAAAATATATTTACTACTTTTCATAAAGAGAAAATTCCTAAATTAATATCTCTGGATTGTTGTTGCTGTTCAGTGCTCAGTAGTGTCTGACTCTTCATGACCTGATGGACTGCAGTGCACCAGGCTTCCTGGTCCTTCACGGTCTCCTGGAATTTGCTGAAACTCATGTCTATTGAATCAGTGATGCCATCCAACCATCTCATCCTCTGTTGCCCCCTGTTCCACCTGCCATCTATCTTCCCCATCATCAGGGTCTTTTCTAATGGATTGGCTCTTCACATCAGATGACCAAAGTTTTGGAGTTTCATCTTTAGCATCAGTCCTACCAGTGACTATTAAGGGTTGATTTCCTTTGGACTGATTGGTTTGATCTCATTGCTGTGCAAGAGACTCTCAAGAGTCTTCTCTAATACCATAGTTTGAAAGCATCAGTTCTCCAGTGCCCAGCCTTCTTTATGGCCCAACTCTCATATCCATACATGACTACTGGAAAAGCCAAGCTTTGACTATATGGACCTTTGTCAGCAAAGTAATGTCTTTGCTTTTTAATATGCTGTCTAGGTTTATCATAGTTCTTCTAAGGATCAAGTGTCTTAATTTTATGGATACAGTCACCATCTGCAGTGATTTGGGAGTCCAAGAAAATAAAGTCTGTTACTGTTTCCATTGTTTCCCCATCTATTTGCCATGAAGTGATGGGACCAGATACCTTGATCTTAGGTTTCTGAATGTTGAGATTTAAGCCAGCTTTTTTACTCTCCTCTTTTCCTTTCATCAAGAGGATCTTTAGTTCCTCTTTGCTTTCTGCCATTAAGAACGTGCCATCTGCATATCTGAGGTTATTGATATTTCTCCCTGCAATCTTGATTCCACCTTGAGCTTCATCTAGCCCAGCATTTCACAAGATGCACTCTACATAGAAGTTAAATAAGCAGGATGACAGTATACAGCCTTAACGTACTCCTTTCCCAATTTTGAACCAGTCCATTCTTCCATGTCCAGTTCTAACTGTTGCTTCTTGACCTGCATATAAGTTTCTCAGGATGTAGGTAAGGTGGTCTGGTATTCCCATCTCTTTAAGAATTTTCCACAGTTTGTTGTGATCTACACAGTCAAAGGCTTTTGTGTGGTCCATGAAACAGAAATACATGTTTTTCTGAAATTCCCTTCCTTTTTCTATGATCCAGTAGATGTTGGCAATTTGATCTCTGGTTCCTCTGCCTATTCTAAATGCAACTTGTACATTTGGAAGTTCTCGGTTCACATACTGTTGAGGCCCAGATTGAAGGATTTTGAGCATTACCTTGTTAGCATGTGAAATAAGTGCAACTGTGTAGTAGTTTGATGTTCTTTGGTATTGACATTCTTTGGGAGTCGAATGAAAGCTGACCTTTTCCAGTTGTGACCACTGCTGAGATTTCCAGAGTTGCTGCATATTGAGTGAAGCAGTTTAACAGCATCATGTTTTAGGATTTTAAATAGCTCAACTGGAATGGGACCTTCATTAGCTTTGTTCTTAGTAATACTTCCTCAGGCCCACTTCACTTCACCCTCTAGGATGTCTGATTCTAGGTGAGTGACCACTCCATCCTGGTTATCTGTGTCATTAAGACCTTTTTTGTACAATTCTCCTGTATATTTTTGCCACCTCTTCTTAATCTCTTTTGCTTCTGTTAGTCATACTCTTTTTATCCTTTATCAAGCCCATTTTGCATGAAATATTCTCTTGGTGTCTGTAATTTTCTTGAAGAGATCTCCAGTCTTTTGCATTCTATTGTTTTCCTCTATTTCTCCTCACTGTCCACTTGAGAAGGCTTTCTTATCTCTCCTTGCTATTCTTTGGAACTCTGCATTCAGATGGGCATACTGTTCCTTTTCTCCTTTGCCTTTCTCTTTTCTTTTCAAGGCTATTTGTAAGGTCTTCTCAGACAACCATTTTGCCTTTTTACATTTCTTTTTGGAGCATAATTTGATCACCACCTCCAGTACCATGTTACAAACCTCCATCCCTAGTTTTTCAGGCACACTTTAAGATCTAATCCCTTGAATCTGTTTGTCACTTCCACTGTATAATCATAAGGGATTTGATTTAGGTCATACCTGAATGGGCTAGTGGTTTTCCCTACTTTCTTCAAATTTATCTGAATTTTGAAATAAAGAGTTCATGATCTGAACCACAGTCAGCTCCTGGTCTTGTTTTTGCTGACTATATAGAGCTTCTCCATCTTAGGCTGCAAAGAAGATAGTCAATCTGATATTGGCATTGACCATCTGGTGATGTCCATGTGTAGAGTCATACCTTGTATTGGAAGAGAGTATTTGTTACGAGCAGTTCATTCTCTTGGCAAAATTCTGTTATCCTTTGCCCTACTTCATTTTGTACTCCAGAGCCAAACTTGCCTCTTACTCCAGGTATGTCTTGACTTCCTACTGTTGCATTCCAGTCCCCTATAATGAAACGGACATCTTTTTTGGGTGTTAGTTCTAGAAGGTCTTGTAGGTCTTCACAGAACCATTCAACTTCAGCTTCTTTGGCATTAGTGTTTGGGACATAGACTTGAATTACTGTGATATTGAATGGTTTGTCTTGGAAATGAACTGAGATCATTCTTTTGTTTTTGAGACTGCACCCAAGTACTCCATTTTGTACTCTTTTGTTGACTATGAGGGCTACTTCATTTCTTCTAAGATTTGTCCAAAATAGTAGATGTAATGGTCATCTGAATTAAATTCACGCATTCCCGTCCATTTTAGTTCACTGATTTCTAAAATGTTGATGTTCACTCTTGCCATCTCCTGTCTGACCCCTTTCAAAAGTTTACCTTGCTTTCAGGGACCTAACATTCCAGGTTTCTATGCAATATTGTTCTTTACAGCATCAGACTTTACCTTCACCACCAGACGCATCCACAACTGGGTGTTATTTCCACTTTGGCTCAGCCTCTTCATTCCTTCTGGAATTACTTCTCTGCTCTTCTCCAGTAGCATCTTGTACATCTGCCAAGCTGGAGGGCTCATCTTTCGGTGTCCTATCTTTTTGCCTTTTCATGCTGTTCATGGGGCTCTCAAGGCAAAAATGCTAAGTGGTTTGCCACTCCATTCTCCAGTGCACCATGTTTTATCAGAACTCTCCACATGACCTGTCTGTCTTGGGTGTCTCTATAGAGCATGGCTTATAATACAATGAAATTTATATACATCCTTTGTTTATACCACAAAACAGGCAAGTAAAGCAGGGGGTATTAATTCCATTTTAAAGATACAAAACTGAAGCTCACCTAAGGCTACTTATTCAAGGCCCTGGAGAAGGGAATTAAACCCACTCGAGTATTCTTTTCCTGGAGAATCCCATGGACAGAGGAGACTGGCAGGCCAATGTCCTTGGGATCACAAAGAGTCAGATATGACTGAGAGACTAACACACATATGATATTCAAGGAATGAATGAAATAAGTAACTAATTAATCTCTAGGGAAAACTGCATGGATGGAGTGGAATAAGAAGATAGACAGGTTAGTTTTTCAATCCATTTAGCAATCAGTTTACAGAGAGTAAGCTGATCTGACGGTCACACGTGGTTTATGTTTGGGGGTAGGATGTTGCAAAAGAACCAAAGATGACTATTTTAAAGAAAACAAGAATGAATAACAGATGAAACATCATCTGGAATAGAAGAGCAATGGTGAGTCATATGGGTGATTAGGCTTTTACTTGAAACAGTTATGGTAAACATTTCAGATACTGGCATATTTGAAAAGTTTTTATAGACTTTACTGACAAGATCTTTGAAAACGTAGGAGACAGACAAATTAATACAGAAATATAGTTGGTATAAACTAATTTAGGAAGAATTAGAAAATATTACCTCTTTCAATAATTATTAAAGGAATTATAATATTTAATACCTCTTAATTAAGAAATATCAAAGACTCACCAGAAATTGGATAGTTGATTTGCAAGTGCTAACATTTTAATATACAGATACTCCAAAATTAGGGCATATTCTGCAAGGGGTTTTATGAGATGAAATAATTTGATAAAAAATTAGATGTGGTATGAAGAATAATATATTAAATCTGTTGTGTCCATGAATATACATGAAAAGTTGTAAATAAAATGTTAGCAAACCAAACCCAGTTCTCTATAAAAATGTTAATAAATAGTGTCAATTTGAGCACATGAAAGTATAGTAAGAATGGTTTAGTGATGCATAAATATGTAAATGTATAATCCCATGTTACCAATTAAGTGAATCATATCAGTATTTCACAAGGTACAGAGAATATTAACATTGAATTACAAGAAAAATTCCTTCTATATAAAAGAATTGAAGAAAATTTTATTAACCTTATCTAAGATGTCACTCAAAAAAGAAAAGAAGAGAATGCCTACAACAGACATCATCCTAAGTGGGGAAATTCTGAAAGTATTCCATTTAAGTTCAGGGACAAGATATGTATATTCTGTATGAATGCTCTAATTCATCAAACTATTGACGCCATCCATGGCCAGCACAATAAGACAGGGAGAGAAATACCAATTATAAGGACTGAAGATCAGTAATGTTACCATTGTCATTAGCACATGATACAGTTGTTTATATAAAAATCAAAATAAGTCTACAAATAAAATATAGGCAATAGAAAAAACCAACCAAGAATAAATGTAACAAAGACTTGCAAGCAAAAAATTTTGAAAATTTAAGGGTGTTAAAGAGTAAATTGAAACATCCTAGATCCATGGATAAGGAAATAAATAACATCATACATAGGATTCATGTAACTCCAGTTTTTAAAAAATAATGATTTTTTTGTGTCTTTATTGTTACTTTTATGGAATATGAGAAATTAAATTCAATATGTATATAGAAAAGCAAAAAAGAATAGCTAAAATTTTTCATGCTTAATGAGATATACACTAACTATAAAGCTGTATTATAATAGTGTGGTACTGGTGCAGAGATGGACACATTCATGAATAAAATAGAATAGAGTCTAAAAGAAAAATACCCACATGTGGAAATTTGATTTATGATGGATCTGTGTGATAGAAAGTTGAGTTATCCAAAACATGAAAAGGTGGATTTATAGATGGAAATTGTCACACAAAAGCTTAAAGGAAGGAAGAAAGGAAGTGAGAAAGGGAGAAATAGAGAAAGAGGGAGGGTGGAGGAAGAAGAAAGGAACTGAAGAAGGGAAAAGAAAGGGGTCCCTTTTTGACACAACCAGTGTAGAATATTGTGAATACTTTATGTATAATATATATTCTCATCTATGCTAATATTTCATACCATCCTGTCTCACATCACCACAGACAATTTCTTTGTCAAAAATAAAACTGAAATTTTAAGAGAGTAAATGTGTTCTCTTCTGACCACTGAGGAAACAACTATTTTGTTACACAAAACAAGCTAAAGTGCTAGCCATTTATCAAAAGATGGATAAACTTCAGTACATTAAAACTAAAATCTTGTTTGTTAAAGTACACATTTAGGAAAGTAAAAGAAGAAACTTTCATCCTGTACGAGGTATTTGCAAAAAACCACAAACTAAACAAACAAACAAACAAAAATCCTCTCAAGGATTAAAATTAAGAAAAAGTAAAGAATTTTTACAAATCAGCAACAAATAAGGAGTAAAGATGGGGAAGACATTGCACATATGAGGAAACACATGAAATTAAAAAAAAAGTGACATTACAAGTATTAGAGCAGATGGGCTCAGCACACTTTTTCTCATATTCCGGTAAGTACATGCATTGCTATAACTACTATAGGATACCATTGGTAATATCTTGTCAAATTGCAAGAGTGATCACCATCCATGTGCATTAGAAAGTATTTCCAAAGATGGATTTTTATAAGAATATAAAATATTCCAAATATATAATGGCATGGATTTTAAAAAGCATAATCATAGAAATGGTATTGAACACAGCAGTAGGTATAAAATAACTTCAACTACTCATGGATGGAAATTCAGCTACTACATGGATGAATCTTAATAACAATGCTGTAAAGAAAAAGCAAAATATAAACAATGTGTTGTTTATGGCATGTACATTATAACCTGAAATTCAGAATAATGCCCACCTTTGTTAACAATGGACGAGGCTCCTATGGGGAAGGAACACAGAAGGATATGTAAGTTCTTAGAAATGGTCTACTCTCTGGGGTGGACAACTGGTACATTGTAGTGCTTATATAATCTAAGCAAACTAACCCAGTGATAACCTGGAAGAAAATTTTGCAACGTGTCTAACAAAAGGTAAATGTCCACAATATAATACACAACGAAATACAGGACAATTTTGTGTTCTACGTATCTGTGCTTCCTGTTACTAGATAGGGGTGGTTCAGTTGATTTGTTTACATTACTATTGTATTTACACATTTTGTATTACATTAACCAAAATTTTAATGATGCTAATTTGAATGAAAATATTACTAATAATGTCTAGTGTTTATAAGAATAAAATACAACTCATGGGAAAGAGATACAGTGCTTTGATGGTGCAGTTTACAAAGGAGGTCACAGGTCTGTGAGCCTACAAAAATATGTTCAATCAAGTAGTAAACAGGGGAATGATTTTATGATAATCCACCAGGGTATTTTTTTTTCCTTATTGAAGAAATATATAAAGTTGTTTATAAGTAGTGTTTTGGAGTTTCAAGGAAATGGACACATACATGTTCTGTAGTGGGAACCATCCAGAGGGTAATGTGTTGTTGTAATGGAATATTTCCCTTCTAGAAGATTAGCTTTCAAAACTGATACACTTGTTCAAATAAATGTATTCAAACAATATTAACTACAATACCTGTTACTTTGTGGCAGTGAAACACTAAAAATACTTTAAAAGTACAGGAAATGACAGTATTTTTAATCATAGAATGTTATATTTTGTCAGTCGCTCTGTCGTGTCAGACTCTTTGTGACCCCCGTGGACTGTAACCGGCCAGGCTCCTCTGTCCATGGAATTCTCTAGGCAAGAGTACTGGAGTTGGGTTGCCATTCCCTTCTCCAGGGGACCTTCCCTACACAGAGATTGAACCTGTGTCTCCTGCACTGCAGGGAGATTCTCTACTATCCGAGCCACCAGGGAAGCCCCAGAGTGATAAAATTGATGTGTACATTTATATATGTAATCTTAAAATTTTCTTAGATGACTGCATACAGTCTTCCCTTGATATCCACAGGTGATTGGTTCCAGGACTCTTCAGATACCAAAATCCACAGGAGCTTTAAGTCCCTTATATAAACTGGCATTTGTTGGCATACACTTAAATGAACTTTAGGCTACTTATAATACCTAATAAAATGGAAATGCTATGTATATAGTTGTAAAATACAATATACATGCTGTGTAATAAGTTGTGGTTCACCAAATTCAAGTTTCACTTTTTGAAACTTTCTGGATTTTATTTTTAAAGATTTTCAATTCCTAGTTGGTTGAATCCACAGATGCAGAACCTGCAGATAGGAAGAACCAGCTGTATTATATTGTTACCACCAGGGCTAGAAAAGTGAAGAGACACATTCCCAGATATTCTGTCCTGTTTCAATTTTTTTTTTTTCAAGAAAATAGGCATGTATGATTGTATAACTAGATGCATTATTTGTCTTTGTGGTTCTCCCCAAGGTAGGCTGCATTAATAAGCATGCTACATGCAGTAGCAGCAGAAGTGGTGAGCATTTACCACAATCAACCCAGACATTTTTGTGTGTTCCTGGGTGGTAAACACTGCCTAGGAAGTCAAAAGAGTGGAGGAAGCCTGGCTTCTATTCGCAGATTCAAAGTCAGAAGGAAACACTGAAAACAGTTGACTAAAACCTCAGATGCGGCCTGATCAATTTGTCCCAGTAAGGGAGAAGGCAGAAAACTCTCAAAGACATTTTTTACTGAGCTATTAGTCACATTTATATAATTGTTCAAGAGAGAATTGTTGGTCAATAAAAATCAGTAAATAAAACAAAATTGTATACATATGTCTAGGTAATCTGTATAGTCTAGGTAAACTGCATATCACATATGGGATTGTACTTTAATGAAAATTATTATAATTTATTCATTTTATTTTTTTACTTTAGAGTTGTTAAAAGAAAAATATATTTATTATGGAATATAGAATTTATAATGATAACATTTAAATTAGGACATGTTGATACTTCTATTTTAGAACTTCATTGTAGATAAGGGTTTACAAAACCCTTTGTAAACCCATTGTAGTTTAGGTTTACAAAACCTAAATCTTTCATTAGATGAAATGCTAAATATACAAAAATTAAAATGTCCTAATTTTGAAACATCAATCATGTGCTGTAACATGCTTATTTTTCAGGTTAAACTTTTTCCGTGATGTTCCTGATTTCCGAGTGTTAGCCTGCGGTGGAGATGGAACTGTAGGGTGGATTTTGGACTGCATAGGTAAAGACGACACGTATTTAATGTGGCTTGGGTGAGAGTGGAAACCTTAAGTTCTGTGTATTTCATTTGTTTAACACATCCATATCTTTATTAAATAAAATACACAGTGATACAATTAGACATCTGGAATGTTGCTGGCTTAATTTATTCTGTATTTCAGATTTTTAACAGTCAAAATAATTTACAAATAACTAGATGTGCTTGTGTTCTCATTCATTTTTTTTCATGGAATTTAATAAACCTACTTCCTTGGTGGGTCAGCTGGTAAAGAATCCACTTGTAATGCAGGAGACCTGGGTTCGATCCCTAAGTTGGGAAGATCCCCTGGAGAAGGGAACAGCTTCCCACTCCAGTATTCTGGTCTGGAGAATTCCATGGACTGTATAGTCCATGGGGTTGCAAAGCGCTGCACACAACTGAGCGATTTTCACAGATACTTCCAGATCTGTACTGGCGAATTCTTTGTTAAAAATAGATCCTTTCATAAAAAGGAAAGACTTGATTCAAAAGAAGTTTTATTATCTATATGTATTGAAGCTAAGTTTTATTCAGTCAATGCAGTTGAGAATATTCGACCTTTTCATACCTCAAAAATATTCAGATTACAACTGAATACATATTGTCAACACCCTTTTGGTAAGCACCTAACAATTTTAACCTACTAAACTTTTTTTTTTTTTAATTTTGAAAAAGAAAAGTGAAAATTGTATTCTTTGGCCCTCCAATAAACAAAGTCAGTAGTACTGATATTTTAAGTACAAAACCAGAGTTCAAGAACTGCCAAAATTAAGGAGTCCCTTGAACAGTGTCTGAGGACTTGTAAGAATTTTAGTGAAGACGGTAGGAATGATTGGTTTTCAGTAGCCCCTAAAATCTAAGCCTTTGGTAGTATTCTATGGCACATCCCTACATAATTACCCACATATGCTTACTCTGAGAGGCTGAGAAGGGAGAAAAATAAAGTAATATATGTTTGTGAGATGTCTTCAGTGGCTCAAACAAAAGCATGTGGAATTTCAGTGATATGATCTTTTCTGAACCCAAACACTATGTTATATAAACTTGAATCTCAAACAAAACCTGGTAATGTCTTCTGTTGTTGACTCTGACACAGAGCAGCACAACCATTGTTAGCATTTCACTAACTTTTAGAATTCCACTGTTTTCAAACTATATTTTTCTTAAAGTATACCTAGACTCAATGTTGCCAAAGGACTTTTCTAAAGAACCTACTTTTCCACTTTAGTGATATCCTTGTGTTGCATATACCTGCACCCTTGAGCATTTCAACGGCGTGCTAAAATTTTTAACTAAAGTCACATATTTAAAAATCTTTCCTCACATGTAAGTCTTAAAAATTCCTGTCACTCTGTGAATTATGGTATTTCCTTGCTTTTATAAATTGCTACAAATACATATAAGTTAATCATAATTTATAATTGTATATATCTATAAAATGTGACTTTTTCTCAGTACCGTGTAGAACGTCTTCCATGCCAAGCTGTGTTTTGTTTTTTTTCAAATGTTGTTCAGTCAGTGATCAACTTTTTTTCTTTCAATTTTTCAATTATACAGAAAAGGCTAATGTAGTCAAGCATCCTCCAGTAGCTATTCTGCCTCTCGGGACCGGCAATGATCTAGCAAGATGCCTGCGATGGGGAGGAGGTAAATATATATGAAAAACCACCAACAACAAAAAGTCTTAAAAAACAGTAATATAGTGGAGAGCACCCTCTTTCAAAAAACTAAATTTAGCATTTCTTCACTGCATGACAGCTTTCATGTGCTTTTAGCAAATGTAATGCTGTGAGATATGTAATATAATTTTGAACAATAGTCTGGGGTAGAGAAACAAAGGGTGGACCAAGAGTTATGTGATTGCTAATTATACACTAGATGGGAGGGCAAGCATCTAACTTTCTCTCTCTCTGGTTTTTGGGTTTCCAACTTAAGAAATGAGGTAAGCATAGGTTAAATTTAAAATAATGTTCATATTTTTAATCTCTGACTTGTGTGAAAGAATAATAAACAAAGGAAAAATGTTGAAAGGTGAAAGAACAACTTGTCCAGGAATGAGTACAAGATGAAACCAATTTTCTCAGACTCACTTGGCACTGCGTGGTATGTTCTGCACTTGGAATAGACAGTTAAGAATAGAAAGAACAGAAGATCTGCTTTATACAGGGCCTTAAATTCTAGTGGAATATGAAGTCATATGTAAATTTTGAGACTTCTTACTGACAAGCAAGATAATAATCAGCATAATGAATGACCTTACCTAGGAACTGACAAGGTAAAATAGGGAGAACTTGAGGGGTGGTGGTGGTTTAGTCGCTAAGTCGTGTCCCACTCTTGCGACCCCATGGACTGTAGCTCACCAGGTTTCTCTGTCCATGGGATTCCCAGGCAAGAATACTGGAGTGGCTTGCCATTTCCTTCTCCAAGGGATCTTCTCAACCCAGGAATCGAGCCCAGGTTTCCTGCACTGTAGGCAGATTCTTTATGGTCTGAGCCAAGAGAGAAGCCCCAAATAAGTTCAGTCACTCAGTCGTGTCCGACTCTCTGTGACCCCATGGACTACAGCACAGCCAGGCTTTCCTGTCCATCACCAACTCCTGGAGCCTACTCAGACTCATGTCCATCGCATTGGTGATGCCATCCAACCATCTCATCCTCTGTCCTTCCTTTCTCCTCCCGCCTTATTTCCCAGCGTCTGGGTCTTTTCCAATGAGTCAGTTCTTCGCATTAGGTGGCCAAAGTATTGGAGCTTCAGCTTCAAAATCAGTCCTTTCAATGAATATTCAGGACTGATTTCCTTTAGGATTGACTGGTTTGATCTCCTTGCAGTCCAAGGGACTCTCTCAAGAGTCTTCTCCATCACCATAGTTCAAAAGCATCAATTCTTTGGTGCTCAGCTTTTTTTATAGTCCAACTCTCACATCCATACATGACTAATAGAAAAATCATAGCTTTGACTAGATGGACCTTTGTCAGCAAAGTAATGTCTCTGCTTTTTAATATGCTGTCTATAGGTTGGTCATGGCTTTTCTTCCAAGAAGTAAGCGTCTTTTAATTTCACGGCTGCAGTCACCATCTGCAGTGATTTTGGAGCCCAAAAAAATTAAAGTCTCTCTCTATTTCCATTGTTTCCCCACCTATTTGCCATGAAGTGATGGGACTGGATGCCATGATCTTAGTTTCCTGAATGATGAGTTTTAAGCCAACTTTTTCACTCTCCTCTTTCACTTTCATCAAGAGGCTCTTTAGTTCTTTGCTTTCTGCCATCAGGGTGGTGTCTTCTGCGTATCTAAGGTTATTGCTATTTCTCCCTAAAATCTTGATTCTAGTTTGTGCTTTATCTAGCCCTGCATTTTGCATGATTTACTCTGCATATAAGTTCAGTGAGCAGGGTGACAATATATAGATTTGACGTACTTCCTTCCTGATTTGGAACCAGTCTGTTGTTCCATGTCAAACCCAGGTTTCCTGCATTGCAGGCAGATTCTTTACCATCTGAGCTAAGAGAAAAGCCCCAAATAGGGAGTACTCTAATAGGTGAATAATGACAGAGCCATATAGTATTGAAGGTGGACTTGACAGGCAGAAGAAACATCAGGCTTAAAGCCCTAGAGATAGGAAGTCACTTGACATACTGAAGGAACTCAAAAATGGAATATTGTAGATGGAGCAGATGAGAAAATGGAGACTATTTCGAGATGAGAGCTTAAAACAATTTGAAATATCATTAATAGGCTAACCTTACCTGAAGATATCAAAGAAAAGAAAACCATATTTGCTAAAGAAGCAAGAACTTAATCCTAAATATTTTTAGCATCTAAACCCAGTGAAGTTTGAAAAGTGTCTACTAAGACAGTGTAAATTAGAGACCCTTGGGGAGCTTGCTAAAGATACAGTGGACTGACCTCACCTCATATATGTTGTATTGGAATCTCTAGGGATGAAACTGCACAGGTGATTTCCTTTTTAAGCAAACTCCCTAAGTAATTTGATTCACAGAAAAATTTCTGAACAATTGCTCCATTTGTACCTGGCTAACTTATGGACTCAACGATGTGTATATGTACTTGTGTATATGACAGAATTCGAAACCAAGTTAAAAACATGGTATATGATATATTTGTGATTTTCATTAAGGATATAACAATAACAGAATATTATAAAATGATGGGTTAAATTGTATAGAATCTAAAGATAGATAGATAGAAAGAATGAACCACTGCTTATGAGATGCTCATATATTCCAGTGTTAATATTTGTATATTGATTAAAAAGAAGATACTCATTCATGTGGCTTCTTATATATTCTTCTCAAAAGTATTTTTGGTATTTGAAAATTAACAACTTTATTTGGTTCCAAACTGGCAAATGACTTAAATCTCAAAATTGAGTATAGAAGTTCCAGAGTATCCTCTAATTATTTCCTTATAAAACAGTTTTCAAGATATTATTGTCAGTGGACAGAGACAGGTGGATTATAGTATTTGTTAGAGTGTATATTGATGATGAACTCTTTGTGAGTATCTGGAATATGTTGGCAGTGTTCAAGGTGCTAAATAGTGAATGAGAAATAAAGGGCTTTTACTTTTTGAGAATTATATTTTCACTGAGTATCCAGACAATAGATCAGTGAATAATGAAATATATAATTACAAAATAAGGTCAAGATTATAAAAGAATCAGAATATATTTTTAGAGAAGAATAGAGGGAAACTCCCTTGGAGGAAGGCATGGCAACTCACTTCAGTATTCTTGCTTGGAGAATGCCATGGACAGAAGAGCCTGGTGGGCTACAGTCCATAGGGTTGCAAAGAGTCGAACATGACTGAGGCGTTTTAGCACAGCAAGGCCCAGAGGGAAACTATTCAGCTATATAGTCAAGGAGATGTCCTTTAGGAAGTAACATGTAAGCTAGGTTTAGAATACGCAGAAAAAGAAAGAGCACTCTGTATTGAAAGGAATGAAGGAAGAGTGATGATGTAACTCTAAGAGGTTGTGGGGTGATGGGAGGTATGGCCTCAGGAGAGGGGTGGGAATAGTATGATGTTGGAGAGATAAGTAGGAGCAGGTTATGTAGGTCTTAGTGGTCATGGTAAACAAATTTATGTTATTGAAGCACACAGCAAAACTTTGGAAGAGTTTCAAAAGCGGAGTGACACAATGACATTTACGTTTTCAAAATAAGTTCATTTGGGGACATAAAAATGCTAAGAAAATGTGGAGATGTGAGGAAGCATAGTTTTAGAGACCAGAACTTGGATTACCATTGAAATTAGAGGATGAAAAGACCAGGCTAGGGCAGTGGTCATGCTAGTAAAACAAGTGGACACACTGACATTTTCAGGGATAGGCTGATGCAGCTTGCCCATGGATTGGGTGGGGGCTTTGGTGAAAGTGGGGTGTTAAGGGGGCACTGCAGGATGCTCAAGATGAACAGTTAGGACAATGGGAGTGCCATTTGATAGAGTTTACTAATAAAGACACACACTCTGAAGTGGTGTGAATTATTTCTCGTCAGGTGTCTGACTTTGAGCAAGTTGCTTAAAGCTGTGTGCTTCAGATTCATCAGAACTTGAAGAAAACAGCTGGAGGTGGCACTAGTGGTAAAGAACCCCCCTGCCAGTGCTGGAGGCAGAAGAGACACGGGTTTGACCCCTGAGTCGGGAGGATCTCCTGGAGAAGGGTATGACAACTCATTCCGCTATTCTTGCCTGGAGAATCCCATGGACAGAGCAGCCTGGTGGGCTATGGTCCACAGGTTCTCCAAGAGTCAGGCATGACTGAGCGACTAACACTTTACACTAAGAACCCTACCTTGTGGGTTCTTATACCCCAGATACCAAGTTATATCTGCCCAGTGTCTGAGGCCTTCCTGTAATTATACTAATTATCACCATGCTTAACATTTGGCAAAGAAGTTACTTTATTCGACTAGTAATCATTTGGTTCACTTAATTTCACTGGAATCTACTGACTTGAAGTTTAATTTTTATAAGTGTATTTGCAAATCTTGGAAAATATAACATGTACAAATGTAGGACTTCTAAGGGCATTTAAAAAAAAATACTTTATTTTCATCTCCTTTGCAGTTTTTTCTGGCAATAATCAATCCCTCAAACAAAATTCTGGAAACTATTGCAAGAAAAAATGCTGTGAAGAGTAAGGGAGTAAGAGCAGAGTTTTAGATGGAACACATTCTTACAAATATTGTCTTCATATGACTCTAAATTTGTAAAAATGACTTTTTAGATACTGCTTTTCTTCATGTGATCTTAAATTTGTAAAAATGGCTTTTTAGATAGATTCAGTTATTATGATAACATCATATCATTAAATGGAAGATAAATACCAATTATGTTTTCATTTGATTTCTTAGCCTAGAGTGATTATAGGCTTTAAATCAAAATAATAGAAGCAAAGTAGCATCATTCTTTTCCAGAGCAAGCTTTTGTTTGCTTATTAGTAAGTTGATCTTTTTTAAAAAAATATAATCTTACTGAGTTCAGGAATGCTATTTATAGTTATGAATCATTATTTAACAAGCTCGAGCACAGATAAATACAAACAAGTAGGGCATAGATATCTGTTAAATGGAGAACAACAATTTGGAATTCTTCACCTTTGTGAATTAATACTGAACTTCACGTATGATTCTCAAAATAGATATATTGCCTCTCTCTTTCTGTTTTTACTTGGCTAGAAGACTGATTGATACCAGCCTTTTTCATGTGTATGTTAGTTGCTCAGTCATGTCAAACTCTTTGCAACCCAGTTTACTGTAGCCTGCCAGGCTTCTCTGTCCATGTAATTCTCCAGGCAAGAATACTAGGGTGTGTTGCTATTTCCTTATCCAAGGTATCTTCCAGACCCAGGGATCAAACCGAGGTCTCCTGCATTGCAGGCAGATTCTTTAACATCTGATCCACCAGGGAAGCACAGCCTTTTTCATACTTAACCCATAAAAACTTTGAGAACATGTCCAGTGCTAAACAATTTAAGCTGATTGACCCTACTTAATCTCACTTTATTAATACTTTCATTAAATTAAATTCTGTTGTATTCTTTGTCAGTTTCATTCCTCCATTTTTCCAGTGTTATGTTGAACAATGCTTTTATTAACATAAGCTGTAGCTGAAAATAAGCTCAGTGTTTGTTTAAAGCATTATCATTTACTTATATTTCTGATGAGTGTGTGTAATTTTCACACTATATTATACAATATTAGTTTAATATATGTAAATTATTTACATCTAAAACCATCAAACTTATTTTCAAATAAGAGTAGAATTTGGAAAATATATGAATATAAACTCATTTTATTCCATTCAATGTGATATATATATATATATATAATTGGGAGTTTAAAAGAAAGTTAAAAAGGAAATAAATATTGAGAATGAGAGTGGAACTATTAAGATCTGAAAATAAGTACACTTAATTTTTGTAGTCTTGTAGTTGAAACAATTCAGTGTTTTATCACTGATACTATTCTATGCATTTTATATATGTTCATCAACTTTGAATTATGCTATAAATATGAAATGGCATCTATTATTTCCTTTAATGTTTATGTCAGTGTAATCACTGTTTATTGTACTATTTGTGGTGTGTACTGAATAGTGCATAATTATTTTTAGACCTGTGTATGATAAGAGATGTAGCTTCCAGGATGAGTATTCCTGATTTCTGGCTAATAGTTAATCCTCTAATAGTTAATTCAACAAATACACCATAAATATAATTTATTTGTCTTTAGAGAATGTTGGCATATTATGGTACCTATTCTTTTTTCTTTTAATCCAATTCATTTTTTTAAAGTTTATGTATGTTAACACCTCTAATGAGGACTCATAGCCTCTGGCATATACTTATTCAACAGATAAATTATTAAAATATAAACCCGAGTTGGACACAGAAAAACATCTATGAAAATGTTGTTCCAACTTAAAACATCATTTCAAGAATCTGTGTGTACAGAGTTAGAGAGAGATACATTATTTAATTTAGCATAACATTTCACATCCTAATATCATCAGTATTATTGTTGACAACTTTCTGTTCTTATGCCTCATAGACTAAGACCTTTTATGCATTTTCTCTTTTTTCCTCACTTCATTCTCACACCCAAACTAAGTTTTTATGGAGAAAGAAGCTATTTAGAATGTTAAAAGCAATCACTTCAGTAAATAACATAGCCAGGATTAACCACAGCCCTAATTAACTATAATGTTAGATAACTAAAGGTACGTTTAAGAGAAAATATAATATTAAGCAATAACTTTCAGGCCATGGTTACTATCTATAGTAGATTTATTTAAAAATGGATTTGTTGAGCATTACTGGAGGGTACACCTGGGAAAAGGAACATCTAAGGAGAAAGATGTACATAATTATAGTGCCGTATACTAGTTCTGTGGTACAGCTGGTTGGAGAACTGTGTGCTGTGGTACTGTATAGACTCTATCATTTTGGGAGGGTGGCTTCTGGGAAAAAGTATTAACAAATGTAAAGCCTGCAGAGAGAGGAGAAGCAAAGGAAGGTTCAACATGGCAGCAAGAACTTGTATTTTAGCAAGTGGGTGGAGGGTGTCATCTTTGGGAGGGAGAATTCACAGGAGGATCATATCCAAACAGATCATCAATTCCATTTTGAATATATTGATAAAAAGTTTTGTGAGGGCTATGCAGTGGCTATACTGAGAATTTGTACCACAAGAGAGAAATATGAGTTGGAAGTTAAAGCTAGAGATAAGATATTGATGTGAGTATAATAAGATTGGTCTTAATTCTTCAACTTGCATTAAATTTGCTTTGAAATGCGTTATTTAGCTTTAGAATGATACAACCATTCAAACACTGAAATACATATAAGCAATAGCTTTTATTGTTTGGTTATATATTTTCTCAAGATAATTTTTTTTTCCATTAGGTTATGAAGGTGAGAATTTGATGAAAATCTTAAAAGACATTGAAAACAGCACAGAAATCATGTTGGACAGGTGGAAGTTTGAAGTCATACCTAATGACAAAGATGAGAAGGGAGACCCAGTGCCTTACAGTATCATCAATAATTATTTTTCCATTGGCGTGGTAAGATTTTCCACTAAATGTTCTTTTTTTTTGAATCAGTTCTGCATAATCACTGACATAAACTCTTATTTATGAAGATTTACTGCTTATAAGTAATTTATTTTACCTTTGTGTCAGCAAAACACCTCTTCTAATGGGTAATAATAGTAAAACTTCTGAATTTATTTAAAATTAGAGAATCAGTGATAGATTTTTAATGTGCTAAACAAAGGAAAGAAACTATATGTAATTTTTTGATCATTTTTTAGTAAAATTAAGCTTAGAATTGTTTAAAAGGTTTATAAAATGGTTTATAAGGTTATAAGTTTCACATTACTAAAAGTGTGACAAGAATGCGTCAAATGTTATCTTATTTTGAAATCTATATTATAATATCACAACATATTAGGCTTCTATTTATAGACATTATTTTTAAAATTATGATTTAGTTTAAAGTCTAAGAATAATGCTGTTAGTATTCTCAAGTGGTTAATTAGTCAAAAAACTAATTTTTGACTTAATTTCTTGAAAAATTTGAGACTGAAAATATCATTTGGCAATTTAAAGTTATTGAAATTTCAATCCCTAATGAATTAATAAATTTAACAGTGATTTTTCATGTATTTATATAAATATATTACCCAGACTTATGAAGTCTTAAAATATATATCTACAGTGTTACATGTTATTGAACATATTCACCCAATATTAATCTATGTCATGTCTCATTTCTCCCTTACGGATGTTCATGTACACACAGGCACACACACACACACACACACACACACACACACAAATAGCAAACTATAGAAAGTATTGGTTGAGTCCATGAACCTAGATGTCAAGCTACCTTGGTAAGAGTTCTTTAATAGTATTTTCTTGTCTTAGTTTCCATCAATTTACCTGTGTCATGATGGCTATTATTTTCCCCCTCATAGTTATAAATAATGTGATTACACATTTAAAGAGCCTCATATAATAATGCATAATGAAGGCTAAGTATACAATTGTTACAATAGTATGATAATAATTATTTATTTCAAGAAAAATGTAATGCATTTGATCATAAAAATCCTGTTTATATTTGATATGAATGTGAATAGCAATATTTTAACAGCTTTATTGACCTAATTCAATCATTTTAAGTAAACCTTTTAGTGATTTTAATAAGTCTGTCTCATTTTAAAATGTTTTTATCACCAAGGCAACAATCCCCGTGCCCACTTGTAGTCAATTCTGAGTCCTTACCCTAGCTTCAAACAACAACTAATCTTTCTACCTCTAAGATTTGCCTTTTATGGATAATTCATATGAAAGAAACAATACAATACATAGTCTTTTGCATTTGGTTTCTTTCACTTCACATAATGTTTTGAGGTTCACTTATATGCACTACATGAAATACTGTATTCCTTTTATTGCTGAGTAGTAAGTATCCCATTGTATGGACATATAACATATTGTCTATCTATTCACAAATTGATGTAGGTTTAGGTTGTTTTCAGTCTTTGGATATTATGAGTAATGTTACTCTTTTAAGTCCCTGTAATTAATTTTTTTTTCATTTTGGTTAGTATACTTTTTTAACTCAAGGATTTCTATTTGGTTATTTTTTAAAAATATTTCTAGGCATTTAATTGGCATTTTCTATTTGAACAGTCATCATTATTTTTTCATTTTTTTTCATTTATTATTTAAGCATAGTTTACATTAGTTCTTTGAAGTATTTATAATACATCATAATTTGATATAATACATCAAAATACATATAATACTGTTTTGAAATCTTTGTCTGCTAAGTCCAACATCTAGAATCTATCGGAGACATTGTTTGCTTTTTTTCCAAAGTATGTGTTACACTTTCCCATTCCTCTGGTGTTTGTGAATATTTGGTTGGAAACTACAGATTATTATATATTCTAACCTCTGTGGGTTTGCATTCTCCCACAGGGGTTATGGTTGTTCCTGTGTTTGTTTAGGGACTTCCCAGAACTAATTATATGGAGCCATTCTCCCTTGTAGTGTATGGATATACTGATGCCTCTGAATTTTTAGATTTTCCTTTTGCTTTTATATTAACACTGGCTTCTGGGGATTGTTCCTACGTCAGTATGGTTGACCAAAGTTTGTGTTTAAACCCCTCAAGACAGGAGGTTGTCATCCCTTTGCTGCTGTATCTGTATGTTCATTGGGGAACACATACAAACTTCAGGCAGTTATTAATCTAATTCAGCTTCTAATATCTGTTGGCCCTTTTATGTCTTATGCTCACGTACAAGGCCTGTCACTTAGCCAAGGATGTGCAGATAACTAGGGCCTGCTTTTAGTCTGCCCTGAATACATCTGTACCCCCCTTTAGTCTGTCCTGCACATATAGACAACATGCATACAGTGTTTCAGACAGCAAGGGATATGTGGCAACTTATCGAGGCCCATGGGGCTTCCCTGGTGGCTTAGATGGTAAAGAATCCGCCTTCAATGCAGGAGGCCTGGGTTCAATCCCTGGGTTGGGAAGATCCCCTTGACGAGGGCATGGCAACCACTCCAGTGTTCTTGCCTGGAGAATCCCACGGACGGAGGAGCCTGGCGGGCTACAGCCACAGGGTCGCATAGAGTCGGATACAACTGAAGCAACTTAGCAGCAGCAGCATTGAGCCCCATTACAGCTGCATCATTCCCAAGACCTCCTGCTGAAAATATGACTAGTTGCCTGGTTAGCTGCTTGCCTTAATCAGTTTTGCAAACTCGGGCAAGCTGCTACATTTGCCACTGAGATGACTATTATTTTAGATAACTCTCTGGGTAATGGAATTTCTCCAGCTTCCACTCCAAATCATGCTAGCTCCCCCGACAGTAAGGTCGCTTGCTTTCTTAGTGTGCCCAGCCCTGCTAGAACTATCACCTTGGTGGAGCTGAAGTGTGAGGTAGCAGCTCAACGTTGACACGTCACAGACTGCCAGCGTTCTTATCTCAGGTTCAGTAGTGGTTTTTTTTTTCTTTTTTTTGGTAAACAGTTGTCAATTTGCTATATGCCTCTGATGAGTTTTCAGTGGTCTTCAACAGAAATTATTTCTGTCCCATCACAGGAGACATCTGGCAATGTTTGGACACACATTTGCTTGTCATGGGTGAGAGAGTATTGCTCTTGCCAGCTAATGGGTAGAATATAGGAATGCTGCTAAACATTCCCAGTTCATAGAACAGCCCCCCCAAATGCACAAGAAAGAACCACATAGCTCAACATGTCAATACTGGTGAGGCTGAGAAACTCTGACATTAAGAAACAAATATTAATTACAAAACTCAAGATGTTGGAAAAGGGAAAATAGCTAATACCTAAAGAAATGAGAAGGAAAGCTGTAAGAGAAATGACAGGACATATAGCAAAGAATAACAAGAGCAAAAAAGAGTATGTTAACAAAATAAAATTTGATTATTGGAAATAGTCAAATCTGCAAAACTGATGTTTTAAAAATACTGTAAAGAGAATTGCAAATAATATAGAATGATAAAGACCAAAAATCCCTCCACAAAGACAAAAAGTAATATCCTAACTGAAAATATATTAGGACTAACTAAGGAAGTGTAGCAAAGTTACTAAATATAAAATAAATTTATTCAATAGCATTCCATTATATAAGTAATAATCAACACATTTAAAAAACAGCAAGCAAAAATGGGAAGTATCTAGAAATTGATAAGGAATATACAAAACCTACAAATAGAAATGTTAAAACCCTCTACAAGACATAAAAGATGAGAATAAATAGAGATAGTTTCTATTCTTAGATGAGATAGCTTAATATAATATTGCACATTAATGTATACCTTTAACCTATAACTAATCAAAATTAGAGCTGGATTTGTATGAAAAAGTTGAAAAACTTTTCCCAAAATATATATAACAAAGTAGCTCATTACATCTTAATAAGAAGAAATAGAGAACTATTTTACCAAATTAGACATGCTACAAATAAACTGGATAATTATAATAAAATAGTGTAATGAATGAGTAGATGAAGAACTCAGTGGAAAAGCAGAGAGACACATATAGAAACTTGACAGAATGGATGTAGCCTGAAATCTGGAAAAATAATGGTGCTCAGTTGATATGTGTTCAAATACTAGCTTCCTAGGGGGAGGAAATTTTGCTAGAACTCTGTCTCACATTACATAGGCAATTGCTAGAAATACCAAAGTACTAAAGTTGAGATGCAAGGTTTAGGGCCTAATAAAAGTATAAAATAATATGCAATGGCACTCATTTATGATTTTAAGGTAGCACAGAACTAAACCAGGCAGCTTTGGATTGTTTTCTTTAGAAGAGTGCTGTTCTATTTAACTTGCAGCCTCTTTCACTGAGTATGACAGGGGAAAGAGAGGTGTGAAAAGAGGGAGAGCATTCTTGCCTGAAATATTTACGTCTGTCCCAGCAAGACGGAGGATCAATACTCAGAGTCAAATCAGACCAGTAGACCTTATAGAGTTCAAGTTCTGGCTGTCACTCAGTGAGTTCTATTTATCAACTTTTGATCCTATGTCCCGGTGAGTAAATCCAGCAGACAACAAAAAGAAATGAATCATGTACCTCAAGCTATTTCTGAGTATGTAATGAACAGTTGAACTGGAGCAATGAAAGCATAAGGGGGACATTTCAATTTTTTTGCTATCACCAACATGAGAAAGCTTAAGATGGCACATAATTTGTACTCGAAATTATCACTAGGAACCCTCCTACTCCTAATTATAAGATAGTCTCAAAACTTTACTGTCAATGTTGTTTTCATTGTTTCAATAGTTGCCTTTCATATGCTGACTGTAGGTGCTTTACAGTTTACATAAAGCCTTGCTTCAAATTTTTAGAAAATCTATGAGTTAGAAATATATAATCTTCATATACAGCATGATATAACCTTTATATTAGAGTGGGTTTTGGCACAACCTCAAAATATTAGTGGCCTGACAACTGAAAATTAGTTCTTCCTCCACATGTGTTAAGACAGAGGAGTTGGCTTTTTGGGAGAGGCTCTGTTCCAGTTGGTCATTGACCCAGGCTCCTTTCTGTCTTATGGCTCTATCCTCATCTAGATACATACAGTCCTCTCTATTCAACAACTGGTTGATAAAAGAGAGTGAAATATTGGCATTTGTAAGTGTTTTTCTTTTTAAATGGACCAGGCCTGGAAAATGTTCAGCTTATAACCCACTGGCCGTATCCTAATCAATTAATTACACCTAATTGTAAGGACGGGCTTCCCAGGTTTTACCAATGGTAAAGAACTCACCTGCCAATGCAGGTTAGATGTAAGAAACGCATGTTCGATCCCTGGGTTGAAAAGATCCTCTGGAGGAGGGCACAGGAACCCACTCCAGAATTCTTGCCTGGAGAATCCCATGGAAAGAGGAGCCTAGTGAGCTATAGTCCATTGGTTCGCACAGAGTTGGACATGAGTGAAGCAACTTAGCATGCACACAAGGAAAGGAAAGGAATTGTGTTTGCCCAAGAAGAAAAGGGGAAATTGGTAAATAACTAATTTAGTTTCTGCTAATTTTTTCTTGGTAATGCTTTTCACTTTTAGCCAGAACAATGGAAATAATTCTGAAGTCATACTTAACTCTGAAAATAGGTATTCATCTACAGTGGTGACCCTTAAATAAAAGCTTATTTATTATCTTCTTGTGTTAGATACTATTTGAGGATTGGCAGTGAACAGGATAGAAGTCTATGTAATCACTAAACTTAGGATATTGTGAGGTGAGACAGAATTGTCATGAGAGACTTACCATCTAGTATTAGAAATACAGATGATGGAAATTAGTAAGAAAAACTGATAGTTGCTACCTTTTAGTCTGATTTTGTACTTTAGTGACTACAGATAATCTCAGAACTTACAGTTAGAAAATTTTTCATCCACTGGATCAACGTCAAATTCATATATGCCGTTAGTTTCACCCTCACTGTTGACTCTTCATTCGTTTGTGTAATAAACAAAAAAATATCTTTTTTCTTTTTTTTCGGTCAGGCCCTGGAGTTGTAGAAATGAATAAAAGAGACAGATCACCCCATTATTAAAATCTGGAGCTTAATAGTAAAAGTATTAAAAAATGCACAAATACAACTTTTGGGGGAAATTTGTGATATATACTGTGAAAG
The DNA here is from genome assembly GCF_033118175.1 of Dama dama. Classification (NCBI taxonomy): domain Eukaryota; kingdom Metazoa; phylum Chordata; class Mammalia; order Artiodactyla; family Cervidae; genus Dama; species Dama dama. The sequence goes on along the minus strand of NC_083698.1, from coordinate 21,587,624 downwards.
ACAACAAAAGTTGCCAAGAGCTCAAATAAATTTAGCTCTCATAGTCAAATTTAGTTCTCATAGTCAAAGAAGGTCAGTATAAACAACATGCATTTAAGAGAGGATCTAAGGAATACACGTAAGTCAGGTGGACACCAAAGAGATGGAAAGTGCATACCAAGCAGGTATAACTGTATGTGAAGAGCCTGAGGAGAGAAACGGCCTGGTGTGTTCAAAGACCTACAAGGTCAGTGTGCCTGAAACTTAAAGAGAGAAGCTGGGAATGAATGACAACAAAGACAATAGCAGAAGTGGCTGCTCCTGTGTCTTGAAACGACTTCGAAGCCAAGATGTGGTTTTTGTTTTTGAAGAGAGGCCATTGAATGATTCCGTGAATACAATCAGGAAATGAAGTAGTCCAATTTATGTATAGCAGAAGGTCTTCTACTAGAGGTGAAGTTAGACATTAATAGAAAGGTAAAATAAGTATCATAAAAATGACCCATATTGCATTGGATATTTCATTTTTACCTAAAATCTATAAATATAATTGAATTGACCAATTTTTTCTTAAAGGCCCAGCTACTGTCATTTCTTTGAATGTTGGTCATCAATGGGGGTTCTACAAAGTTTACTTGTATAAATCACACTCCATAATAAACCATCTGTTATTTCCATTTTTAGATTCTTTTAGGTGGAACAAAAACTCAAAAGACACTTGTGAAGCAATCTGAGTATAAAAATCCTTCTAGATTTTAACAATAGTTTCAAAAATCTTTTATAATGCTCTCTCTTACATATAATTCTATGGCAAAGAACATATAATTCTATAGCAGTTTCACAACTGCATTTATATCCAATCTTCCCAAATCATCTTTGTTTTCATATATAAAAGAAAGACTCTTTTTGTAATCACATTTTCCATTGCTATAATAGGTAATTAAATTATATAATTATAATAAAGACTAAAATTGGCATAAACAGTGTTGGAAACCACACAAATGACTCTTGGTAAGTATAAACCTCAAAATGTGGAAACACTCGCAGACAGAAATAGTTGAGAGGGGCTGGAATTATACTGAGTTACAGGCAGCTTCAGTATCTTCAGGGGACAATAGGAAAGATGTAAGTGGGCCTCCTCTGGGGCAGGGATGAGCGTGCCTCCTTCTGGATCCCTGAGCAAACAGGACCCTGGTACCATGGCTAAGAGGGACTGCAGCCAGGTTACAGGGCAGCCTCAAGAGCCATAGTCTTGGGACTTCCTGGTGGTCCACTGACTAAAGACTCCAAGCTCCTCAGTGCAGTGGTCAAGGGTTCGAACCCTGATCAGGAAGCTAGATCACACCTACTACAGCTAAGAGTTCTCATGCCTCAAGTTAAAGATTTCGCATGTCGCAACTAATACCCAGGACAGCAAAATAAATAATAAATATATATTTTTAAAAATAGATCTGTAGTCTACATTTTAAAAAGCAGTCAATTTCTCCAGTCTCAATTAACCAGGCTGGAGAGAGATACACCTTGTCAGCCCAACTAGGGATCCTGAGGCATTCTAGGACCCTTTTCTCTAAATGCATGAACTCTCTACGTCTCTTTGAGAAAGTACGGGAGAGGCAGTTTTAGGATTGCTTTCTCTCCATTCCCCAAAGCCTGGCTGGGTGCTGACGCGACCTGTGTGGTTCCTTAGGGCAGAGCCCCCCAATGCTCACATTTAGAACCTTCCTCCAGTCGCCTGAAGTTAGCCCGCCATCTGGAGGTGATCACCTGCTCTCGGCTTGCTCTCCCACGTGGGACGCACGCACGCACGCACGCACGCACGCACCCGGCACGCACAGGGCACGTGCGCAGAATGCCAGCCAGGAGGTGGGGAGGGAGGAGGCCCACAAGTCTGTGCGGGCGCCCGGTGGGTCCGTTGATTGCTGAAACCATCAGTGTAGGCTTCCAGAAGCAGCTCATGGGCCATGCTCCGGGAGGAATCTCTGCATTGATCTCTAGGCTCCATCGCCGCTCATTGAGGTCCAAATGCCCTAGTGACTGTGCGGCCTTCTCTCTCCTACCTGCTCCCAGCCTCTGCCACCCACTCCTCACCAAACTGGTGCTGAGACCCTCGGTGCTGCAAGTGAGACGAGAAAGAAGTGGCCTCTGCGGTAACGGCAGCATCCTGCAAGGCGCAGGAGCTGAACACTCCATCCCAATACTGGGGGAAATCTGGGACTGAATGGAGCCTTTTTTGGCACTGAGCTGGGCCACGCTGGGGGAGGGGTCACGCCGGTAGAGGAAAGGTGTTCTCGCCCCCTTCAGTGGATCTGTTCTTGGATGTTTTGCTGTGCTGGAACTTCTCCGCTGGACTCCCTGACTCGGCAAAGGTACTATCTATTCCTTAGTGATTGTCGAAAGCTGTATTCCTTGAGGAGGGGATGGGGGAAGGGTGACTGCTGAAAACGCCCCCTGCGCTATCTTGCCCACTTCTCTTTCCAAGATTTTTTTTTTTTAAACAAAAGGAAGTAAACACAGAGCATAATAAATCTGAAAATACAGCCACAGTTATGGAAGATATTTCAATGGTTATAAGAGTAAATCATGTGCATCTGTGCCAGTAAACTTTACAATGTGGAAGAAATTGAGTATTGCCCATCTAAAAGGAAAAAGGTGAAATACACTGAATGGCAGTGGTGCCCAACATTTTTTTGGCACCAGGGACCGGTTTCGTGGACGACACTTTTTCGGGGGGTGGGGGTGGGGTGGTAGTTTCAGAGTGATTGAAGCACATTACCTTTATTGTGTACTTTATTTCTATTATTATTATCTCGGCTCCACCTTAGATCGTTAGACATTAGATTCAGGAAATTGGGAACCGCTGCTGAAGGGGTAGGACCTCTAAGGCAGTAGTTCTCAAACTTAACTAAGTATCAAAGTAACCTGCAGGACTTTTTAAAATGCAGATTGTGACCCTCAAGCCCAGGCTTTCAGTATATCTGAAATGGGGTCTAAGAATTGATGATTCTAACATCTCCCAGATGGTCCCAGTATCTCTTGTCCATGGTCACACTTTGAGAACCATTTCTCTAAGCATACAACCAAACAGGAAGAAGTAAAAACATAGTAAAAGAGCTGTCAAAACTGGTGTCATTTAAACAGCCTTTCATAGCACAGATAATTCTTATATTTTAAAAATTGTTTCAGAGTATAAAGATAGAATGTTTGCCCATTCATTTTGTATAGCTAGCAAACCTCAATATAAATACCTCACTAACACAACCCCAAGAAGAACATGTATGTAAATACAACAGTTGCAAACCACAAAATTAGCAAGTAAATTCAAGTCTTGAAATTAAGGAATACAACCTATTGACTGAGTAGGGTTTATTTCAACAAAGGCAAATGTGTTAATAACATATCGCAAGTTGCAATTTTTATAGTTGAAAACTACTAAAAATGTGTAACCATTTTCTACAAGTTAACATGTAATATCATATTAATAGTGGCATATTAGAGGCATCCCAGATGAGAAAGAATGCAGGGATTATATTTGTCACCACTGTAGTTAGCATCTTTAGAAAAATGAGCTAATTTAATAATAAAAATTTAAATGTGTAAATATTGACAAGAGACAAGCATAATGTTATTTGGAGATGATACGATATCATATATAGTCAATATGCATCAACTAAAAATAAAACTAGTAAATCAACTTCAATTGCCAAATACTAGATAAATATACAGGAAAATGACCCTAAATCCTCCTTTTATAAAATTACCTGTTAATATGAATATAAGTTTAGTTAACGTTATCAGAAATCTATGAAGTATCAAGGTTCAAGTCTAGTAAGAAAGACATCAAACCTGTTAGAAAACTAACAATGCAGATTTATAAAGTAAAACCTGAAAAAATCATCTTGTGTTTCTCTATGTGAATATATATTATTATTAAGATGTAAAATCTCAATATATAAATTTAGTCCATTGCTACTGAGAATTCTAGTAAGATTTCTGTACTTGTTTTGATAAACAATAGTTTACAATTATACAAAAATGCAATTATATTTTTTGAGGTGATTAATATCCTTTAATGGTCAGTTTTCTTACCATGTGCAGAATACTATCAAGTTAATATAACTAACGTAGAAGGCAATGGCACCCCACTCCAGTACTCTTGCCTAGAAAATCCCATGGACGGAGGAGTCAGGTAGGCTGCAGTCCATGGGGTCGCTAAGAGTCAGACATGACTGAGCGACTTCACTTTCACTCTTCACTTTCATGCATTGGAGAAGGAAATGGCAACCCACTCCGGTATTTTTGCCTGGAGAATCCTAGGGACTGGGGAGCCTGGTGGGCTGCCGTCTATGGGGTCACACAGAATTGGACACGACTGAAGTGACTTAGCAGCAGCAGCATCAATGTAACTAAAATATGGTAGCACAAAAATCGATAAATAGAGTATAAGATTAGACCAAAAATTATAAAGATATGCAGAGAATTCAGTATTTGTAAAATTTTGTAATTTCAGATCATTGGGTAAGAATGAAGTGCATAATAAATTAGTTGACAGAATTGGTTACTCTTTTGAATGAAAATTTATATTTCCATTCATATCCATGTTAAATAGACATCCAGTAGATTAAAAATGCAAATTGTATCCTATATATTAATATATTGTATAGGATAATGTTAATATAATAATATCTTTTAGGTAATACACTTATAGGATATTGGAAGAAGATATCAAAGTATGTTGCTTAGGGTAGGAGAAACCTGTGTGAGGCAAACTAGAAACCTAGAACTTATAGAAGAAAAGGGAATCAAAATTGCTTTTCATAATCTTTCATTCAAAACAGTATGTTAAAACTCATTAACAAGTCAAAGAAAATATTTCCAGCACAAGTAATAAGCATGGTGTTAATAAACTAAAATATGGAATTCTTAATAAAAAGAATCTAATATGAATGAAAAGCCAGATAATAAGACTACTAATGTTTTAAATTTGTAAGGAAATGAAAAATGCAGTAGATTATCTTGTTTCAGATTATTGAAAATTACAGATAGTGGTAGTATCTAATGTCAGTGAATGTATACAAGAATACTCATAATTGCGTGATGGGTCTATAAATTTAAATACTTTTTTGGAGAATAATTTGATGGTATCTGTTAAAATGTGAGTACCCTTTGAGCCATCATCCCTCTTTCTAAGAGTCCATTCTGCAGAAATAAATGATACAGAAGCCTAAATGATACCAGTATTATTTAGTGACATACAGTTTGGAAATATCTAAAAGTTTATTCAGTTTGAAAATGATATACAACAGGAAAAGAGGTCCCAATATTATAATGTCAAGTCACAAAGCAAATTGTCCGTAAAGAAACACTATGTCACCTATTCTTTTGAGAATGAGGATAATAGCTATTTTAAGGAGATATTTGGGATTGACTTAAGGACTTGCAAAGTTTTTACAACATTAACACTGATGCCTAATAAATGTTAAGAATGTTGATGTGATAAAATATAATTTTTTATGTAGCTCTGTCTCTAAGAACATGCTAAAGAGTCAGCAAATATATATACCTAAATGTTAACAATATTAACATTGGTGTGTATAGGTTTGGGGAGGGAAATGAAACTTACTCTTATGATTCAAAATATTGTGACACTTTAAAATTTCTCAGGGTTATTCAAATGTATTTAACTGTCGCTTAGCCTGCTGCTATGATGCTTACATTTACCTTCGAATATTCATTCTGACCTGCTCTATACCCCTGCCTCTTATAAAAATTGTTTTAATAATGATTTGAGATTTGATGTGTTTTTATGTGCTCAAGTGGATAGACTTAACTAAATTGTAATTGGTATTCTGATGATTCTTGTTTGTTTGATGCAGTCTCATATTTTGATATATTTATGTTCAGTGTTGCTGGACATTCTTGAAGTACTGGGTAGTATAGTGGAAGTCGGTATTGGAGAACAGAGCAGGCATAACCTCAGCTCTCAGTCTTCGTTTTCTTAGAGGGGTTAGACAAATGGATTTCAAAGTAGTGATAAGTTTTATGAAGGAAAAGATGCAAGGTACAGTGATATAAGGTGACCAAGAGTCACTTATGCTTATCACCTAGGATCTTTGTTTCACTACAGGATGGACATATTTTTGTTTTGTATGACATTATTTGGTGTACTTTGCACAGTGTATTAATGTCTATTGGGTTGCCTGTACCAGACCATAATGAGTGCTTCTGTGTCAAATGTTCTGTTTGTTTCCTCTTTTTAAAAATTGGGCTATGATTGACTTAGAGCATTGTTAGTTTCAGGTATACAATATGATTCAATATTTGTATACATTGCAAAATGATCATGAGAGTAAGTCTAGTTAACATCCACTGCTTTATTGACTATGCCAGCACCTTTGACTGTATGGATCACAATAAACTGTGGAAAATTCTGAAAGAGATGGGAATACCAGACCTCTTGAGAAACCAGTATGCAGGTCAGGAAGCAACAGTTAGAACTGGACTTGGAAAAACAGACTGGTTCCAAATAGGAAAAGGAGTACGTCAAGGCTGTATCTTGTCACCCTGCTTACTTAACTTATATGCAGAGTATGTCATGAGAAACGCAGGACTGGAGGAAGCACAAGCTGGAATCAAGATTGCTGGGAGAAATATCAGTAACCTCAGATATGCAGATGACACCACCCTTATGGCAGAAAGTGAAGAACTGAAGAGCCTCTTGATAAAAGTGAAAGAGGAGAGTGAAAAAGTTGGCTTAAAACTAGTTTCAGGAAACTAAGATCATGGCATCTCGTCCCATCACTTCATGGCAAATGGATGGGGAAACAGTGGCTGTCTTTATTTTTGGGGGGGCTCCAAAATCACTGCAGATGGTGACTGCAGCCATGAAATTAAAAGATGCTTACTCCTGGGAAGGAAAGTTATGACCAACCTAGACAGCATATTAGAAAGCAGAGACATTACTTTGCCAACAAAGGTCCGTCTGGTCAAGGCTATGGTTTTTCCAGTGGTCATGTATGGATGTGAGAGTTGGATTGTGAAGAAAGCTGAACACTGAGGAATTGATGCTTTTGAACTGTGGTGTTGGAGAAGACTCTAGAGAGTCCCTTGGACTGCAAGGAGATCCAACCAGTCCATCCTGAAGGAGAACAGTCCTGGGTGTTCATTGGAAGGACTGATGTTGAAGCTGAAACTCCAATACTTTGACCACCTGAAGAGAAGAGCTCATTCATTTGAAAAGACCCTGATGCTGTGAGAGATTGAAGGCAGGAGGATAAGGGGATGACAGATGGTATCCCTGACTCAATGGACATGAGTTTGGGTAGACTCTGGGAGTTGGTGATGGACAGGGATGCCTGGCGTGCTGTGGCTTATGGGGTTACAGAGAGTTGGACACGACTGAGTGACTGAGCTGAACTGAACTGAACCATACACAATTACAGGTGTGTTATTATTATTATTATTTGCTTTTTTCCTCATGGTGAAATCTTTTGAGACTTATTTTCTTATTTAGCACCTTGGAAATATGCAATTCAGTATTACTGACTGTAGTCTCTATACTGTACATTACATTCCAATCACAGGTGCTTTATAGTTGGCAGTTTATACCTTTTGACCCTGTTCACCCATTTGCATCCCCTCTCCTGGCATCCACTAGTCATTTTCTGTATCTATGAGCTTGGTTTTATTTATTTATTTTTTTTAGATTCCACATACAAGTGAGAACCTTACAGTATTTCACTTTCTCTAACTTATCTCACTTAGCATAGAGTTCTCAGGGTTCATCAATGTTGTCACAAATGGCAAGATTTCTTTCTTTTTATGGCTAATATTCCATTGTGCACTATACCTCCTTTTTCTGTTCATCCATCAGTTCAACTTAGGTTGTTTGATAGCTTGACTGTTGTAAATAATGTGTGAATGAACTTGGGGGTGCATGTATCTTTTCCAGTTAGTGTTTTCTCAGTTTGCTTCTTACAACTCCACTTTTTCTTACTGTCTTCCCTTTAGGGGTTTGGCCTTACACATCCCAAGTGTATCAAGGTACTTATTATTAGCCTTAAGACCCCTGGCTCATTAATTTTTGTTGATACTCATGGGAAGCGTGCACATTTGGAAATTGTAGAACCCATACTCTATGAAAGTTCCCTGTTGATTCACTTTTCTTACCAGTACAGAAAGCAAGAGAGATTATATATTTAAAATGCAAAGGGTATAGTTCAAATTAGTAATAGCTGCCTCAAATTCACAAAAGTTCATTGAAAGTGAAAGTCACTCTGTCGTGTCCTACTCTTTCCGACCCCATGGGCTATTCCATGGAATTCTTCAGACCAGAATATAGGAGTAGGTAGCCTTTGCCTTGTCCAAGGGATCTTCCCAACCCAGGGATCAAACCCAGGTCTCCCGCATTCCAGATGGATTCTTTACCAGCTGAGCCACAAGGGAATACCCAAAAGATCATTATAAGTCCCTTTAACTATTAAGTTTTCCCTGCCCTATTTGTAATTATCCACCTAAACAAAACATGCCATATTGCAACAAGGAGATCATTCATGTATAAGATCAGAGAAGGATGGATGTTAATACCAAGGATACTCCTAGTGCAGGGTCCAGTTTAAAAGAATAGCAGAATATTCATACGGGCCATTTACTAGAATTTATAAATGGCTTATAGAATGAATATTTCATAACTTCTGATTGTACTTGCATTAACATATAAAATCTAAAATATTGGCTCATCATGCTCACTTAGTACCCTAGTTCTGATTAGTATTTTGGTGACAAGGGAGTTCATTTATTAGTTTATTCTACAAATACTTATTCATTGCCTATTGTAATTCCTGATAAGCATTATAGTGGATACAGAGATGAACTCTGAGCCAGAAAAAAGTGTGAATTCCACCATGTCGAACATAAATCATAACAGACATTCATCTTTCCTTTAATGTGGCTAGAAGATATACCAATAAGTAATGTTTCAGGAAATTAATTTTTGTCCCTTTAAACTGTCAGCATATTTATCTTATTGGTGGTTTACTTGCTGAATCGTGTCCGACTCTTACGACCGCATGGACTGTAGCCTGCCAGGCTCCACTGTCCATGGAATTTCCCAGATAGGATATTGGAGTGAGTTGCCGTTCCCTTCTTCGGGGGATCTTCCCTACACAGGGATCAAAACCAGGTCTCCTGCATTGCAGGTAGATTCTTTATAGTTGAGCCATCAGGGAAGCCTTTATCTTATTATTTTAAGGTTATGATATTACCTGAGAAATCTGTATGCAGGTCAAGAAGCAACAGTTAGAACTGGACATGGGAACAACATACTGGTTCCAAGTCAGTAAAGGAGTATGTCAAGGCTATATATTGTCACCCTGCTTATTTAACTTATATGCAGAGTACATCATGTAAAATGCCAGGCTGGATGAAGCACAAGCTGGAATCAAGATGGCTGGGAGAAATATCAATAACCTCACATATGCAGATGATACCAACCTTATGGCAGAAAGCAAAGAAGAACTGAAGAGCCTCTTGATAAAAGTGAAATAGAAGAGTGAAAAAGTTGGCTTAAAACTCAACATTGAGAAAACTAAGATCATGTCATTCAGTCCCATCTCTTCATGGCAAATAGATGGGGAACAATGGAAACATGAGAGACTATTTTTGGGGGGCTCCAAAATTGCTGTAGATGGTGATTGCAGCTATGAAATTAAAAGATGCTTACTCCTTGGAAAAAAAGTTATAACCAACCTAGACAGCATATTAAAAAGCAAAGACTTTGTCAGCAAAAGTCTGTCTAGTCAAAGTTATGGTTTTTCCATTAGTCCTGCATGAATGTGAGAGTTGGACTATAAAGAATGCTGAGCGCTGAAGAGTTGGTGCTTTTGAACTGTGGTGTTGGAGAAGACTCTTGAGAGTCCCTTGGACTGCAAGGAGATCCAACTACTCAATCCTAAATGAAATCAGCCCTGAATTGGAAGGACTGATGCTGAAGCTGAAATTCCAACACTTTGGCCACCTGATACAAAGAACTAACTCATTTGAAAAGACCCTGATGCTTGGAACGATTAAAGGCAGGAGGAGAAGGGGACGACAGAAGATGAGATGGTTGAATGGCATCACCAACTCGATGGACATGATTTTGAGCAAGCTCCGGGAGTTGGTGATGGACAGGGAAGCCTGGCATGCTGCAGTCCACGGGGTTGCAGAGTCAGACACGACTGAGTACTGAACTGAACAATGATATTAAGTATTAAAGAGAACAATACATAATTATAAGGAATACTTAGCCCTCCAAAATAGATAGAAAGAATTTTTAGGATGCATGTCAGCTATTACCTTACTGCTAATTGGAGCATCAGCGTATAATAAAACAAATATACAAACATCTGTATTACTTTTCAGTTAATTTTGCATAAAAAAAATTTAGAGACTCATTTTGAGGAGAACTCTGCAATGTGGGCACCTGGGTTTGATTCCTGGGTTGGGAAGATCCCCTGGAGAAGGGAAAGGCTACCCACTCTAGTATTTAGGCCTGGAGAATTCCATGGAGTGCATAGTCCATGGGGTCGCAAAGAGTTGAACACTACTGAGCGACTTTCACTACAGTAGCAATAGTATGACTCAGTGTTTCAACCATAATAAATGTTAAAATGATGGAAGATTTAAGAAAACCCATTTCTCACTAAGTATATCAGTGATCTTCTTTGCAACTGGGAATATGCATAATTATGCATAATTAAAACCTATGAGTTATCTCCCCCACCCTCTAGGTTTCTAAGGGCGATTCTGAAAAGACCATGGATTATATCCGTGGGAACGCTTCCACTAACATAAATTGTATCTGGCTTGTTGACATTGGTAGATATTCAGTCACAGACTAGTGCTCATGTAAGATCATCTTAGTCCAATTCTGTTTTCCCTACATAGAGTATTGATTTTGTAGCAGCTGTTAATCATCCCAGTAAGTTCCAACTTGGACCCTCTTCAACACAGAAGTCAACACTGTGAGCAGAAACAAGCAAGGCAATAAGAATTTCAAAGGCTTCTGGAAAGGTCCTCCAGTTTTTGCAGAACGTATCCAGAAACAAGTTAGTATCACACGCTGTGTAAAAAGTGAAAGCCAACATGAAATTTAAAACCTTATTCATATTTGTACTTCTGAAATTGGAAGTGGGTCTGTGATCCCTGTAGAATTACTCTCTGAGTCTGGAAGAAATCTGAGAAAGACTAGGAGACTTGTAGTGCATCATATATATTTCCACCCAGATATCCTATCAAATAGATATTTGTATGGCTGTGATTTGATAGCCTTCAACCCTAGTCTGTCACTAAGAGGCTCTTACTTCTTCAGTATAGGAAAAATGTGACTACTTAATTCTCATAACCATAAATATCAGGTTAGTCGAATAGCATTCAGAATTCTTATAGTCATTAGCCTTGTCTTTCATGTTTCCCTCTGCCTTTACTGCAAATACAAAGGAAATATCTTAACCTTATACATTTAACTGGACTTCCCAGGTGGCAATAGTGGAAAAGAACCCACCTGCCAATGTAGGAGACCTAAGGGGCATGGGTTCAGTCCCCGGGTCACCTGGAGGAGGGCATGGCAGCCCTTGCCTGGAGAATCCCATGGACAGAGGAGCCCGGCAGGCTACAGTTCATACAGCTGCAAAAAACGACTGAAGCAACTTAGCACACATGCATACATTTAGTTATGAGCACAGACTGGTTAACAACGTAGAGTTTTTGGTCTGGTCCTGAAATCAGTTAAATTAGACTCAACAGATTTGAGGCTGTTTAAATTTAAACTGATTTAAACCAAATCTCTTTTGTTTTAAAATCTCATTTCCTTGCTTTGTCCACTTCATTTACCTTTTTATTAAAACATTATATAATTTGTAAGCTACAACCCATGTGTTACTTAACTTTAAATTTGTTTTGGCCGAATTCTATTGGTCTAAAGATAATACTGTTATTAAGCCAGCAATAATCTGTGTATTTTCTTAAATGGGGAATTTGGATTATACATTTTAGAAATTAGAAACATTAATCAAGTAATGTCTACAATTCTCATTATAAAATGACATGGTTTTGAAATGTATGTTTCCACATTTTATGACAAGGGGAAATTCATAATGATATTAATGCTATATTGAATAATATGTTTTTTCTGGATATCAACTTCATATTTTAATTGGAAGATTCCATTTCATTAGACATTTGTTTCTGAAATAGGCTATTTAAAAAAGTATTTGAGTAAATTGTCAAGCACCAAAACTTAGTGATCTCAAATACTTGATAAATTTACCTCACAGCAGTTTATCTACAAATTTTCAGTGCAAATTCAGTTCTAACCATTTTCTTAAAATTACATAATGTTTCTCTTTTATTGGCTCAGCCATATTAAACTGGTTAGTAAATTGCAAAATAATCCACTTGCTCTTTACTGAATGATAAAAAATTTATTCATTAAGTGTCATATAAAATATTGAGAATTTTTTTCAAAACAGTTCAGTTCAATTGCTCAGTTGTGTCCAACTCTTTGTGACCCCATGGACTGCAGCACCCCAAGCTTCCCTGTCCATCACCAACTCCCTGAGCTTGCTCAAACTCATGTCCATTGAGTCAGTGATGCCATCCGACCATCTCATCCTCTTTATCATCAACTTCTCCTCTCGCCTTCAGTCTTTCCCACAATCAGGGTCTTTTCCAACAAGTCAGCTTTTCACATTGGGTGGCCAACGTATTGGAGTTTCAGCTTCAGCATCAGTCCTTCCAAAAAAATATTCGGGACTGGCTTCTTTTAGGATTGACTGGTGGGATCTCCTTGCAGTCCAAGGGACTCTCTAGAGTCTTCTCCAACACCACAGTTTAAAAGCATCAATTCTTCCGTGCTCAGCTTTCTTTATAATCCAACTCTCACATCCATACATGACTCCTGGAAAAACCATAGCTTTGACTGTATGGAACTTTGTTGGCAGATTAATGTCTCTGCTTTTTAATATGCTGTCTACATTGGTCATAGCTTTTCTTCCAAGGAGCAAGCGTCTTTTAATTTCATGGCTGCAGTCACCATCTACAGTGATTTTGGAGCCCCCAAAAATAAAGTCTCTCACAGTTTTCATTGTTTCCTCATCTATTTGCCATGAAGTGATAGGACAAGAGTCCATGATCTTAGTTTTCTGAATGTTGAGTTTTAAGCCTACTTTTTCACTTTTCTCTTTCATTTTCAACAAGAAGCTCTTCTGTTCTTTTTTGCTTTCTGCCATAAGGGTGGTATTATCTGCATATTTGAGGCTCTTGGTATTTCTCCTGGCAATCTTGATTCCAGCTTGTACTTCATCCAACCTGACATTTCACATGATGTGCTCTGCATTTAAGTTAAATAAGCAGGGTGACAGTATACAGCTTGTCGTTCTCCTTTCCTGGCTTGAAACCAGTCTGTTATTCCATGTCCGGTTCAAACTGTAGCTTCATGGCCTGCATACCAATTTCCCAGGAGGCAGGTCAGGTGGTCTGGTATTCCCATCTCTTTAAGAATTTTCCACAGTCTGTTGTGATCCACATAATCAAATACTTTGGTATAATAAACAAAGCAGATGTAGATGTTTTCTGGAACTCTCTTGTTTTTTCAATGATTCAGTGGATGTTGGCAATTCCATCTCTGGTTCCGCTGCCTTTTCTAAATCCAGCTTGAACATCAGGAATTTCATGGTTCATGTTCAGTTGAAGCCTTACTTGGATAATTTTGAGCATTACTTTACTAGCGTGTGAGATGAGTGTGGTTGTGCAGTAGTTTGAACATTCTTTGGCATTGCTGTTCTTTGGGATGGAATGAAAAGTGACCTTTTTCAGTCCTGTGGCCACTGTTGAGTTTTCCAAATTTGCTGACGTATTGACTGCATCACTTTAACAACATCATATTCTAGGATTTGAAATAGCTCAGCTGGAATTCCGTCATCTCCACTAGCTTTGTTTGTAGTGTTGCTTCTTAAAGCCCACTTGACTTTTCATTCCAGGATGTCTGGCTCTAGGTGAGTGATCACACCATCGTGGTTATCTGGGTCATGAAGATTTTTTTTTTTTTTGTATAGTTCTTCTGTGTATTCTTGCCATCTCTTAGTATCTTCTGCTTCTGTTAGGTCCATACCCTTTCTGTCCTTTATTGTGCCCATCTTTGCATGAAATGTTCCCTTGGTATCTCTAATTTCCTTGAAGAGATCTCTAGTCTTTTTCATTCTATTGTTTTCCTCTATTTCTTTGCATTGAAGGCTTTCTTATCTCTCCTTGCTATTCTTTGGAACTCTGCACTTAAATGGGTATAGCTTTCCTTTTCTCCTTTGCCTTTCACTTCTCTTCTCTTCACAGCTATTTGTAAGGCCTCCTCAGACAACCATTTTGCCTTTTTGCTTTTCTTTTTCTTGGGGATGGTTTTGATCACTGCCTCCTGTACAATGTCACAAACCTCTGTCCATAATTCTTCAGGCACTCTGTCTACCAGATATAATATCTTGAATCTATTTGTCACTTCCACTGTAAACTCATAAGGGATTTTATTTAGGTCATACCTGAATGGTCTAGTGATGTTTTTCTACTTTCTTCAATTTAAGTCTGAATTTTGCAATGAGTATTTCATATTATCCTAGCCATAGTCAGCTCCCAGTCTTGTTTTGCTGACTGCATTGAGCTGTTTGAAAAACAGATCCATCAAATAAAAACTGGTAATACTATAATTCGATTTTACCCCCCAATCCAAAAACTCCACACTAAAACATTGTATCTGAAGTTGGGACAAATTTGTTCATATATTAATAAATGTTCAAGTATTTCTCTTTCATTAAGTCTCTGATTGCTGTATTTTCTGATTTTCTTTTTTCTCTCCAGGTATTCTATTTCTTTAATATGCAGGTTTAAATACTTTGAGTTAGTTATCCTGCACTTCATCACCCAAGAAAATGTACAGTGAGTTTTGATTATTGACACAGATCTTTGATCTGTGAAGATGATACATGAAGTGTTTAATTTAAAATCCTTAATTAAAATATAAAGTAATAAAATATAATTTCAAATGAAATATAAGATTTTATTTTAAAATTTTAAATAGAATATAAAATTTGGGGAAAGAAGGAAAGTGTAAAACATACATTACATTTAAAAAAAGAAATATTTATTCCTAGGTAAATTCTCAGTCCAAAGAATTTTAGTTGCCCCCACTTCCTCTCCCTTTTGAGGAACCAGTACAAGATGGCTTTGTTATCTCTTCTTTCTCTCATACCACGTTCCCAAAACTTCTCTTTCTTTTGTTATTCTTGACCTTCAGATTCACCAGTTCAGTGACACTGGTTTCCCAGTATTTTGCTGCACTTAACTGTGAATCACTTTGTATTTCTTGGTGACTCACTGGTAAAGAATTCACCTGCTAATGCAGGAGGCACGTGTTTGATCCTTGGATTAGGAAGGTTCCCTGGAGAAGGTAATGGCAATGCACTCCAGTTTTCTTTTCTGGGAAATCTCATGGACAGAGGAGCCTGGTGGGCTACCATTCATGGGGCTGCAGAGTAGATACAACTGAGCTACTGAACAACAACAAACTTTGAATCACTGTCTATTTATTGAATTTCTTTTCTCACTTCTTTGCACTTCCTGGGCCCCATGCCCTCTCAAAACTTAGAATTCTTTTCTGACCACTGTGCTGATTATGTGTCACCTTCATGTACTTTTCTAAATTCACCTCTCCTTTACTTGTAAATAATTACCAGATCTGCTCTTTTTTCTCTGTCTTGTAGGCTATTTCATTCCTCCTCATGGTTTTAATCATTTTCTGAAAATAGGGTAGCAAACTTTGTATCACACATGTAGATGTCATCTGGAGTTTCACAGATCTCCACACCTAATCAAGGAATTGTGATGGTTCTGTATGTGAATATTCTGTGTTTCCTTTTCAATTTTCTTTTATTCTGTTTTGGTTTATTTATGTTTTATTTGTTCAATTTTATTGATGTATTTTGCCTCTAAGGAGCTCAGACTCATCCCCTCTAATTTTCACTGTTCTGGTTTCTCCATGTGGCTCTTCTCTGCCTGAGCAGCTACGCCTTCAGTGGCTCGATACGTCACACAGCTGAACTCTAACCTCCGTATCATGTCTGGCCTGACATATCTTCAGCTTTATCTCTGTTTTGGAAACTGCCTGTCCTTTCTGAAATGCTTTTCCCTAATCTATAGTTTTTCTCATGCCAGCAGTTCTGTCAGGGTGAAACAGATCACCTTCATCACTCCCCCAGCCCCCATCACTAACTTTTCCCAAATATATCTACCTTTTTCTTATTCACAAATTATAAGGTTAGCAGTAGTACATTTGTGAATAATCAACTCATGCTATTTTTCACTTAAAAATCCTTTCCTGAGCTGTCAGACTAGGTTTGACATTTTTTTGTACCTCATGTTTCTCTTCACATACCTTTATTTAACATTAATCACTTTTTATAGCCATCTGTTTGTCTTTCCCTAGAATCTGAGCACTTTGAGATTAGCAAGGTAAGTTATTCAAGTGTGCCTACTCTTTGCACACACATTAGCATATAGCATTTGTTAATAGATATTAAATGCTCATTTATTGTGAATGAATAAATATTCCACTCTTTTCCAAGCTACAGTCAGATCTCTGTCATTCTTTTGCTTGCTCACATAAAATTAAGAACATTCTCATTGTTATAGAAAAGCAAGCATTAAAAAATTTCCATAATAACTTAAATAAACTTTTGTATATATGTAGAAAGTTGAACATGGTATTCTTTTGACTATTTTTACTAATTTTGGAAAATAGGAATATTGTAAATCTGCTTAATGTGCATAAATGAATTCATAGTGTGCTGTATAGTTTTCATACATGTATTTCAAACCATGGAGTCTTCTCAAACAATCTGTAAATATAGGAGAGGCCTTTGTCAGACTTGAACAGTTTTAACAGAATTTTATTTTCTTATAGTCATTTAATTTCTGGGACATGGACTTTCCTAATGTTCCATAACTAATTTAATCTTACCTGGTTTTAGCTGTCATGTGCTTTTAATGACTAAACATGCAAAATGTATCACAGACAAGGAATTTTTTTAATATTAAAAAAAGCCCTACACACTTGGCAAGAGCTATAACGCTGCAAGTGACATTGATAAATGAGACTGTATTCCTGAAGATGTAATTAATCTGCAACAGGGTGAGAACAGCTCCTTAGGTAAATGAAACTAAATCAGCTGTGTAGTCTATAATTAACTTACAGCCATATTAGTCCAAGTGTAATGTTATTCATTATATATGTAAGGTATTATTTTCTCCATATGAAAGTTGTAATTTGCTAAGTAATGATTAACAGTTCATCTTAATACTTTAGTCATATTATTGTAATATAATTGTCATACATTTTCATTTTATTCCATTTACCCGTCTGTTTGAAAGGCAGGATTAGATGTCAGTTCTTCATGTTGCATGTACAGAAATGAATAAATTGAAGATAAAGCCTGATTTATTGTGATTACCTCTCACTGACACTTCATACAGCAGGTCTATTCAATAAATATTAAAGCAGAGGTGTGGCATTCAGTCTGCATTGAGTACATGTAAAGGAGAAAAGATTCAAAGAAAGTAAGTATATACTGACTTTTAAAACTAGGTTTTTATTCCATACATTCCATACTGAATCTTCACAAGTTTAGGCATGCAGTGATTGTTATGGATATGAGTTACCCAGGAGAGAGCTTACCTTGTTCAAAGTATGGTGCTTTTCTAGACATATTCAAGAACATTTTAGTGAATTAGGAAAACAGATGAGACTCAATGCAGATATAAAACATGATTTCTAAGAACTGCTTGGGATTCACATGGTCAAAACCCAACTCATGCTAGTTTAAGCTGAAATGGGAATAATTTGACTCACATAGCTGATCAAATAGT
The DNA here is from genome assembly GCF_033118175.1 of Dama dama. Classification (NCBI taxonomy): domain Eukaryota; kingdom Metazoa; phylum Chordata; class Mammalia; order Artiodactyla; family Cervidae; genus Dama; species Dama dama. The sequence goes on along the minus strand of NC_083698.1, from coordinate 21,569,702 downwards.
GTTTCAGGCTTCAAGCTTGTTTTAGAGGCTCAACACAGTCGTCAATACCATATTTCTTATTCTATCCCTCAATTCAGTTGATCTTTGATTTGTTTTCTAGCTTAGATCCAGATAGTATTATCTGGATTCAGTATTATCTGGATAATTCTAAAATTATCTCTATTTTCGGGTCTACTTCAGACTCGCCTCATCTAGAGGAAGAACTCACTTCCTGAAATTCTACATCCATAGTAGAAAGATGCAGTCTCGCCTCATAGTTACAGCCACAAACCCTAGGGAAGCATTTGATTGAAAAACTTTTATACCTACATTCAAGATGGGCTACATAATTTGTGAGGCCCAGTGCAAAATGAGAAGGAAGAGCCTTCTGTTCAGCAGTTAAGAGTTTCAAGAATAAAACAGTAGAACCTACTGAAAGACCCTCCTGATTATGAGGCCCTTTTTGACTGCAGGAGTCTTATGCCCCTGAAGCTCAGCTCAGCGTGGACTCTTGCCTGAAGCAATTCCCGTGTCCTGAGGAACTGTGGCGCCAAAGAAGGGTGGTGCTGATGGTGATGAGTTTATTTCTTCTTGAGTCACAAGGAATAAGTTGTCCTTTATAAGGAGAGATTTTATTATGAAAAAAAGAGGAAGGGATATTTGGTAGGCATAGCCAAAACCATGCTTACCGAAAGTCATTAAAAACCTGGGAAGTTACTAAAGAAGGAAACTGAGAGATTAATTCAAGTAAAAATGTATTCAAATCCTTGGTTTCTGCTTATGTGTGTGCACTAAGATGCCTCAGTCATGTCTGACTCTTTGCGACCCTATGGACTCTAGCCCACCAGGCTCCTCTGTCCATGGGATTCTCCAGGCAAGAATATTGGACTGAGTTGCTATTCCCCTCCTCTGGGGGAATTTATCTGACCTAGGGATCGAACCTGTGTCTTCTGTGTCTCCTGCATTGCCAGGTGGGTTCTTTACTACTAGTGCCACTTGGGAAGCCCTGGTTTCCACGTGCATGGACATAATTCCTTGTTGGTAAGAATATTACTTAAGTACCATAATAAGTGTTATTTCCTCTAAAAATGATTGCAATCTAGCTGAGAAGATTTGAAGAATCATGAAAAAATTGAGTTGTTATTTCTGACTTATTTTTACAGATGCAATTACTAGATAAAAGCAGAATAACAATTAAAAATAAAAAACAAAACTATGTGTATTTGCCAAAACAGACTAGGTTATGCTGAGGAAACAAATCCTAAAAATCTAGGAGCTTAAAAAAATCAGAGGTTTATTTCTTGCTAATGTGTTACATATTCGTCACAGTCCAGGAGGTGTAGTATTCTGGGTGTGCTAATTCAGGGGACTCGGGCTGATAGAGTCTTCCCCATCTGAAACATCTCCTTTCATTATGGCAGGACAAAATGGTATTGGATTTGATGTTGGATTTAAAAACTTTTGCCCAAAGCTCACACAAAACAGTTTTACACTTATCAAAGGAAATGTGCAGTCCCAGATAACTGCAAGGTGGCAGGGAAGTTTATTTTTGCTATGTACCCATTAGAAGAACAAGCTCAGTGGTAAAGAATCTGCCTGCCTGTGCAGGAGACCTGGGTTTGATCTCTGGGTTGGGAAGATCCCCTGGAGAAAGAATTGACAAACCGCTTCAGTATTCTTGCCTTGGAAATCTCATGGACAGAGGAGCCTGGCAGGCTGCAGTCCATGATGTCACAAAAGTAGGAGGTGACTTAGCAACTAAAACACAACTAAATAACACACAACCCATTAGAATAACAAGAATATTGAGGAATATGTGCAGTGATTAGGAGAATTAGATCTTTTGGTTAGGAAATAATGTAATCTCTACACTATACCCAGTACACTTGTGCTCTGATCAAGGATGCCAACCTTACACGCCTAGCCAGTCATATCCAAGCTGGTCACAGTTCACAATCTCTGACCTAAGCATACTTGTTTCTTCTTCAGGAGCTGAGAAAGTAGTCTATCTCAGTTCTGTGTTTGACTCTCTTTAGTTAGAAATGTAGAATTGAAAAGAGCAATTTCCTGCCCTCTTTCTCACCATATATATGATGATTTAGAACAAGATGACCCACATACATGCTCCCACAAAGGGAAAGGATGGAAATCACCCAGCGGACCCTAATTTTTAGCATTTCTTAAAGGTTCTTGAGCTTATATAACTGTGAGGGTTCCAACAGTGGGAAAGTGTTCAATTCAGTTCATTTGTTCAGTAGTGTCTGACACTTTGCGACCTCATGGACTGCAGCACTCCAGGCCTCCCTGTCCATTACCAGCTCCTGGAATTTACTCAAACTCATGTCCATCAAGTCAGTGATGCCATTCAGTCATCTCATTCTGTATTCCCCTTCTCCTCCTGCCTTTAATCTTTCCCAGCATCAGGGTTTTTTCAAATGAGTCAGTTCTTCACATCAGATGTTTCAGCTTCAGCATCAGTCATTTCAATGAATATTCAGGACTGATTTCCTTTAGGATGGACTAGTTGGAACTCCTTGCTGTCTAAGGGACTCTCAAGAGTCTTCTCTAACACCACAGTTCAAAAGCATCAATTCTTCAGTACTCAGCTTTCTCTGTAGTCCAACTCTCACATCCATACATGACTACTAGAAAAACCATAGCTTTGACTAGACAAATGTGGTCCACTGGAGAAGGAAATTGCAAACCACTTCAGTATTCTTGCCTTCAGAACCTCATGAACAGTATGAAAAGAAAAAAAGATAGGACACTGAAAGATGAACTCCCTAGTTTGGTAGGTGCCCAAGATACTACTGGAGAAGAGTGGAGAAGTAACTCCAGAAAGAATAAAGAGACGAAGCCAAAGCAAAAGCAACACCTAGTTGTGGATGTGACTGGTGATGGGAGTAAAGTCCGATGCTGTGAAGAGCAGTATTGCATAGGAACCTGGAATATTAGGTCCATGAATCAAGGCAAGTTGGAAGTGGTCAGATAGGAGATGGCACGAGTGAACATCGACATTTTAGGAATCAGCAATCTAAAATGGACTGGAATGGGTGAATTTAACTCAGATGACAATTTTATCTACTATTGTGGGCAAGAATCCCTTAGAAGAAATGGAGTAGCCATCATAGTCAACAAAAGAGTCCAAACTGCAGTGCTTGGATGCAATCTCAAAAATGACAGAATGATCTCTGTTTGTTTCCAAGGCAAATCATTCAATATCACAGTAATCCAAGTCTATGCCCTGACCGGTAATGCTGAAGAAGCTGAAGTTGAATGGTTCTGTGAAGACCTACAAGATCTTCTAGAACTAACACCCAAAAAAGATGTCCTTTTCATTACAGGGGACTGGAATGCAAAAGTAGGAAGTCAAGAAACACCTGGAGTAACAGGCAAATTTGGCCTTGGAGCAGGGCATGAAGCAGGGCAAATGTTTATATAGAGTTTTGCCAAGAGAACGCACTGGTCATAGCAAACACCCTCTTCCAACAACATAAGAGAAGAACACATGAACATCACCAGATAGTCAAAACCGAAATCAGATTGACTATATTCTTTGCCGGCAAAGATGGAGAAGCTCTATACAGTCAGCAAAAACAAGACCGGGAGCTAATTGTGGCTCAGATCATGAACTCCTTATTGCCAAATTCAGACTTAAATTGAAGAAAGTAGGGAAAACCACTAGCCCATTCAGATATGCCCTATATCAAATCCCTTAAACGATTATACAGTGGAAGTGAGAAATAGATTTAAGGGGTTAGATCTGATAGGCAGAGTGCCTGAAGAACTATGGACGGATGTTCGTGACATTGTATAAGAGGCAGGCATCAAGACTATCCCCAAGAAAAAGAAATGCAAAAAGGCTAAATGGGAAAGTGTGATGGAACCTAATTAAACCTGTTTCTGCTTTCCAGAGACCCTGCTTTCCATTGTTCACAGTTCCTTTGCTTTAGTCTTTTTCATTGTCCTCTTTGGCTACATCTAGGGTAGGTGTTTGGAAATTAGTCTCTCTTGAGAAATGGTATGTGTTCTCAGCAAAGGTTCTACTCAAAGACTGTTAGGGCCTCATGGGTCATTACAATCTTGTAGATTTAAGCTTTTTTAGTTCTTGCTTTTTAAAGTATTTTGACTACTGGAACTTCCCTGGTGTTCCAGTGGCTGATACTCCCAGCTGGCAATGCACAGGCCCCAGGATCAATCCCTGGTCAGGGAAGTAGATCCCATATGCTGCAACTAAGGATCCTGCACGTGACAAGAAAGATCGAAGATGCAGTGTGCTGCAACGAAGAGCCAGCACAGCCAAATACATAAATAAAAGTGTGTTAGGACCTATGGTGAGAATGATGTCATAAAAAGAGTAGGGAATAAGTATACAGTATTTTGACCCCTAAGTTGACTTGCTAACAATTTGATTCCAATCAGCAACATGGTCCAACACATATACCCACAGTCCCTTTTAATTGAGGATACTTAATTTATATAAACTACCTTGTTTAATCTTATTTTTTTCTTTGAGCCATCTTTTGCAACTATAAGAATTTACTGTGTGCCACACACATTAGCCTAGCCTTTTCTGTAATGAATACTAATTTTTCAGTGGTTCTAACACTGTGGAAAGTGAAAGTGAATGCTCATTCATGTCTGACTCTTTGCAACGCTATGGACTTAGCCACCAGGCTCCTCTGTCCATGGAATTCTCCAGGCAAGTATACTAGAATGGGTTGCATTCCCTTCTCCAGGGGATCTTCTTAACCCAGGGAACAAACCCGTGTCTCCCACATTGGCAGGCAGATTCTTTACCATCTGAGCCAGCGGGGAAACCCATAACAATGGGAGAAAGACTGTAACTTGAATCACATCCTTATCCTGAGCCAGTTTAATAAATTGAACGTTTTTAATAATAGGTATAAACCTTGTACTTTTTCTTTATAAAAACTGAGTTTTAATCTGCTTTTTTGTTTCTCTAAAACCGTTGTCAGTTTTATCTTGTACTGTATGAGACTGAGAAATTTCCTCTTCCAGCCCTAATGAATTATCTTTGTCTTCTTTTATTTTTCATTACAAATCTCCAGTTCTTTCCTGTGCTCATTTCTTTCTTGAAATACCTTGCCAAATGCTAGCAGAGGCAACAGCACACAGTGCTTGCATTAAAGGTTTCTCCTAGAGCTCTAGATATTTAGTGTATGATCCCGTTCATTTTCACCAAGGTGTAATAACCTTCTTTCCTACTGTCTTTGATAATAATTTCCTTACTACACAGCATCCTAGGCCTAACTGCTAAGCCAGAGTCGTAAGGGTTTCTTTCTTTTTTTTCCTTTTTCTTCAAATCATGATAATATCCTCTCTAAGATAACAATTTCTGTTACAGTGTGGTAACAAAAAACACTCCAAGTCTCAGTGGATTAAAAACAGTTTATTTTTCATTCAAGCTCTGGGTCCAGCATATGTTGCCAGGATTCTCTGATCCATATCATCCTCATTCATGGACCATAATTGGATGTTGTCTCCACAACTTGGAAAGTTGATGGTTGTCTTGGCAGCGGAAAAGAGATACAGTGAATTACACACAGGCTTTTCAAAGCATCTGACTGACAATGATATGTATCACTTTGGTTCACTTATTTTTTTTTTTTCCTTTAACAAGTCACATGTCCACTTCCTAATTTCTGTCAGTGCCTGGGAAAAGGAAACTGAAATATGGATAAACAGCCCTAATGACTATCCTAGCTTGAATGCATACAGAGGAGTAGAAAAAGTAAATGCAATTTTAGGAAAACATGTAAAACGGATAAAACATTTAGCAATAGAGGGAGGTTAGAGGGATGGTGATAGAATGGGTAGAATAGCAGATATAAAGGAAATGGTAAACTTTCAAAACCTGAGTTTATTAAAAAAAAAAAAAAAAGAAGCAGCATATCTTGGCATCAGCATGAAGAAGCAGCTGACAGTAGGAATACAAGTGGGAGTGAATGAAAGGGAAAATTGACATTTGGGAGCAAGCCTAGAAAGCAAAGAAAGAACTGACTTACAGAGAGAAAAAAAAAAAAAAGGTGTGATAGGCCTGAAAAGCAAAAATGGATTTCTATAAAAAGAGAAAACAACACTACTAAGAAATTTATTAACACTTTTCCTAGAAGAAGTTTCCTGTCAAAAACAGCATGTGAGGTCTTATCATTACTATTATTCATACCCCAACGTATTTGACTATCCATGCAATCCTAATAATAAAGGTGCCATATAATCTGAATATTCTTTGAAAACCAACCCCAAATTGTTTTCCACTAAAGACAAAAATCTGACTTGTGTATCAGCAGTGTTAGGGACCCATGAGAATCAAATATAACTGCACATTTTTATATAAAAAATGAGGGACTCTCCACACATGTGTTAGTGAATTTTAAATTCCTTTAGTTAAGATTTTCTATTATTTGAATGATTCTGTATGTTAGGTGTATTTCCTTTGTTTTATAAGCCTATATTCCTTGATCAGTATCTTCAAAGCTCATGAAACCACTGCTCTTCTACTAAACATTTATAAGTACAAAAATACGTAGGATTTTCTAACCTTATTGAGATGTAAATGGCATATAAGTGACATATAACATTGTCAAAGGTTAAGATGTATAGCATGTTGATTTGATACACTTATAAATTACAAATGTTACCATCATTGTGTCAGCTAACACTTGCAGCATGTCACATAATTACTATTTCTTTTCAGTGGTGAGAACATGTGAGACCTGTTCTCTTAGCAAGTTTCAAGTATATAAGAGTATTGACTATGGTCACCACATTCTACTTCAGATCCCCAGGACTTAATTCATCTTATAGTTGGAAATTTGTGCCCTTCGACAAGTGTCTCTCTGCTCCCACTACCCCTCAGCCCCTGGTAACTACCATTCTCATTTGTTTCTATGAGTTCAGCTTTTTTAGGTTTTACATTTAAGTGATATCATACAGTGTTTATCTTTCTCCAATTTATTTCACTTAGTTTAATGCCTTCCATGTCCAACCATGTTACAAGCAACAGAATAGCCTTTCTCATTGCAGAATAATATTCCATTATATTTATATAGGTGTCCTTGCTGTCTCAGTCAATAAAGAATATGCCTGCAATGCAGGATACTGCCTGCAGGAGGCCCAGGTTGTATCCCTGGGTCAGGAAGATCCCCTGGAGAAGGAAACGGCAACCCACCCCAGTAATCTTGCTTGGGAAATCCTTGGACATAGGAGCCTGGTGGGCTATAGTCCGTGGGCTTGCAGGAGTCATACATAACTATGTATATGTATCATTTTTTCTTTAGATAGATATTTTGATTGTTTCCGTAACTTGGCTATTGCTGCAGTAAATATGGCAATGCAGATATCTCTATGAGATCTTGTTTTTACTTCCTTGTCATATACACTCAGAAATGGAATTTCTGGATCATATGATCAAGAATCTGCTTGCATTGCAGGAGACCCAGGGTCAATTTCTGGATCTGGATGATCCCTGGAGAAAGAAATGACAACCCACTCCAGTATTTTTGCCTGGAGAATCCCATGGACAGAGCAGCCTGGGAGGCTATAGTACATGGGGTCGCAAGAGTTGGACATAGCTTAGCAACTAAACCACCACCACCACCACTTTTAATTTCTTGAATAATCTCCATATTGTTTTCCATAATGACTGTACCAATTTATATTCCCACCAGCTAAATATTCATAAATACAAAATTATAAAAAAATTATATTGTGTAATTTTTATTTGGTGAGTTTAGTCATTTAATATTCACAATGACTGCTAAAGAGGGTATTATTTTCTTTCATTTTTATAACCTGAACCAACACAAAGACTGTCTTGTGATGTTCTGCTGAAATGTCCTAAATATATGTGATTTTTAAATATCTGATGGTTATCTTGTAACTGTAACTTGAATATTTTTTAATTATCTCAAGGTGATTTGAAATTTCAGAATTAATGACTAGATCATAAAGAAGTAAACCTTCTATCCTGAAAACAAAGTAATATGTTTAATAATGTATTAAAAAGGAATTTTAGTTTATATTCTTTTTTATCAAAGTGAAATTTTTATGAAATGCATATGGTGTTTTACATCTACAATGTTCTTCCTATCTTTTTTGAAATCCCTGAGATATATGAAAATGTCCAAAAAGAATTTGTGGAACTCTCTCCCTAACATTTATAACCAATCCATAGACTTTGAGGTAGCAGTGTCTTGATTTTAAATTTATTGCCATAATAATGACCTATTGTTTACTGAGCTGCTTCTTGTGTGAGAGTTGCTTGGTACTAGATGCTTTACAAGTGTGAATTCATTTGATGATCTTCACATCACTGTGAGCCAGTGACTACAACTCCTCTCTCATTCTTGTTGAGAAAAGTGAGATTCGGGGAGGTCAGTTTTACCATATTGATGCAGCTGGTAAAGGAGAGGGTCATATAAAAATCCTTACTTTTTTCCCCTTTTTTCAGGTAGGTTTTATAACTGTTATTATTATCTCCTATTTATAAACACATCCTTTTAAAATATTGTAGCCTTGATAAAATGGAAATTTGTTCATCACTGTATATATAAAAATTAATTTCTCACCTTTTTAAGAAAGAATAAAATATGATATGGACCTGTAATATATTATGGTCCATAGTATAATACTGTGCAAATAACTCTTTATCTCAGAATCCTTAAATGATTCTAATGGAACCACTCTGTTTTCAAAGCCATCACAGCAAAGTCAGATAATCTTTTTTTGGGGAGCAGTTTAGTTGTAGAGATAGGGCATTTTATTTGTGCATCAATATCTCCTGAAGTACTGTGGCCTCAATAGTAACCTGGCTGGCAATCTACTGGGAGAGAGGAGGGGAGGCGTGTCTCAGGAAGACATGCCCAAGCAGGATCTTCCCCAATGGAAAATCTGCAAATTATGTGCCTGGACCACTGATAGGCAGAAGTGTCATATTCATATCTGAATGTCTGAATCTTTTGGCTCCACAAGAGAGAGGCAGCTACAGGTTGGTTCAGGTGACCAGGCAAATTAATGAAATGCAAAATTGATAAAACTAGACAGAAAATCTTTTTCTCCAGGATCATTTAAGGGAGTGTAAGAGTTATCTAGGAAAATGAAGTATGCACAAGTTTCCTGGACAAGAAGAATGATGTGAGCAGTTATGAAGTAGGGAATTTAGGTAGCACCGATCATGTTCAGGGAGAGGGAGTGACCACTCGGACTTAACAGGTGTTTGCTGGTAGATGACCCTGTGAAAGTTCAAAAATAGCAGTCTGGTTCACCATGACAAGATTGATAAGGAGTGTGGAGGTTAAGATATAGTCTATAAAGAACCATTGAAGATTTTGGGAAAACAGTTGATCATTTGAAAGGAATGATATTTTAGGAAGAATAGTATGACTGCAGCCAATATATGTATTTAAAAGTCCTGGCAGGCAGACCAGTAATGAGCTCAGAGGCTCGCGGTTTCCATGGTATTAGATGATGATGTAAGGGAACAGAACAGGATTATTAGAATGGCGATATTGGAAATCAAGCTGTGCTAAGGACCCAAGGAACAATTGAGAAATTTTGGTAATGGATTTGAATTGAGGTCAACATGGCTATTAAAAGTGTTATGACTTCAGAACCTTCTGACTGAGTTGAAAATTCAGGTCTGTAGCACAAAAGAGGGTGTGGTAGTAAATTTGAGAGTAGATTAATATGGGATATAATTGGGAAAATCCTATAGAAAGTAAAAATAAGTGGTCTCTGAATGAGAGAATAAATCATTTACATACCTTGGGGACTTTTAAAATCTTTAGTTTGCTTCTGTATAGTTCTCTAAGTAACCCACTCCAGTGTTCTCGTCTGGAGAATCCCAGGGACAGGGGAGCCTGGTGGGCTGCCGTCTCTGGGGTCACGTAGAGTTGGACAAGACTGAAGCGACTTAGCAGCAGCAGCAGCAGCAGTTCTCTAAGTATCAGAAACAAAAATGTCTAGTGTTTCTTAATGTAGGAACTCTAAAGCACAAATAATTATTTAAAAATATGTTATTCTATACGTGTATTTGTGGGGAAATCTCAGTGATATTTTATCTTTTATTATTTATACTTGGGCTCAGTTCATTTTTGCTTCATTTTTCATGTATAGCAAGTAACAATATATATTTCCTACAGTCCCAATTGGGCTATAAAGCACTGCCAAGTCTTTAATTCAGTTGGGAAGCACTTCACTATGCCTTATAAGTGAAATGGTACTATAACTGACCCACATTTCTGAATGATTTTTATTTCAATGTTTATTAGTATAGAATCATTATTTTTGTAATGCTGCAGTTGTCATTTACTTTGAGTTATTCTTTGTTCCCATGAACAAAAGAATATCACAGACATTTGAATAGGGCATCACTTGTCATATGAATGTGTCTGGAAAAAACATTTTTAATGGAGTATTTTTCCAAGTGTAAACCATGGACAACTAGTGAATATTGATGACCTGTCAAATGTCAGCAAGGTGTCTGGTGGTTTAGATGAAACCACTGTGAAGTTTTGTTCACATATATTGCACTAATTTGAAAATAAAGTTAATTACTATTTTCATAAATACCTTATTATACTATAATAATAGTTACATTTGAAAGGGTATATCCATTTTAAAAGGACAGTGTTGATCAATTGTCTTAGAACATGTTCTGATAACAGGGTGAATTTCCTTTCACCTGATATGTTCATATTACTTGCATTTATTGCTTGCATGTTATAAATATGCATTTGTCATTTTTACTGTTACATTGAGTTTTATCCACAATTCATTGAAAGTTAACTAGAGCCTCAAAATGGGCCATTCAAATATAAATATAATGAAATCAGTCATGAAGTTGTAACTCAAATCGTGAACCAGACTGCATTGTAAGTATGGAAGGTAAAACTGAATATTCTCAGGGAAGCACATTAACAAGTGTAATGACTTTGCACAAGCAGCCAAAACAGAAAATGATACGATAGGAATTATGAAGATAAAAATCTTTTAAAATTAGATTTTATTGTATTAATGACTTTTTATACCTTACCCTAGAGCTTTTTAGGTTAGATATCTCTGACAATTGGGGGTATGAACTTATGCTTAATTTTCAAACAAAGCACAATAACGTCTGTGGCAAACCAATTGAGTTATTTCAGAACAGTCATAATACAGTGTTTACAAAATTGATTACTATTACTTTTGCCAAAGGCAAAAGGAGAAGAGCAGCATTTCAAAGGCATCATTAAAGTCACATTTTCATAGTAAATATGTCACATGGTTGCTGAGAGTATTATAACAATATCTGCAAGGTTAATAAATCTCATACCCCCCAAAAATGATGTATGGGAAAATTCCTGTATCAAATGGTACTATTGATTGTATCATACTATTACTGACCTATACCTTAGAAGAACAAACAAAGGAGTTTTGCATTCTATCACATATTTTGCTTAAGTGATAACAGTGATGTGATGAGAGAAGTGGGCTCAGTGATGTTTTATCTGCTTATCATGCGAAAATTTGTACTGTGGGAGATTAGTCAAATTTTTTCAAATCACCACAGAGAATTAACAGTATGTTGCAATCAATAATTAAAAAGTCTAAGTATTACACTTGAAGGGGTTACTCCTGAAAGACAGTCCACATACTGGGACTATTTAATGATCAGTATCCATCTCTGGATCTTGATTAAGTATAGACACAAGTCAGTAGTGTGAAGGTGACCAAAAGGCATGTCCTAAGTATAAACTATTTCAGTGTGCTGCTTGAGTAATTGGATAGCAACTGTAGGATTGTGCTATTTTCTTTATTGATTTTTTTATTGCAGTGTAGTTGCTTTTCAATGTTAGTTTCTGCGGCACAGCAAAGTCAATCAGTTTTACATATACATATGTCCCCTCATTTTTAGTTTTCCTTCCCATTTAGATCATCACAGAGCGCTGAGCAGAAGCAACTCTAGGGTTATATTTTTTATTACAACCTGAATGCCTCTGGCTGTCAAGAAGAATTTTGTTTTTGAAATTATAAACGAGAAATTAAAAAATTCTTGTGAAATGTAAATGTAAGTAAGTTACTCGAGTTTCATATCTCAGCAGTATTTTAAAAACATTTAGGAAATAAAATTTACACACCATAGAATTAACTCATTTAAGAATAAAGTTCAGTGATCTAGGGAGGCTTCTCAGGTGACTCAGCGGTAAAGAATCCAGTTGCCAGTGCAGGAGACATGGGTTCTATCAGTTGGTCGGGAAGATCCCCTGGAGAAAAGAAATGGTAACCCACTCCTGTATTTGTGCCTGGAAAATCCCAGTCCCTGGGGTTGCAAAAAAGTCAGACTTGACAGGGTGACTAAAACAACAACAAATAACATCATAACATCTAGTTCAGTATCATGAGGCTGTTCCCTAGTTACCCACTATATAGCTGCAAATGTCACAAACTCTTATATATATAAATAATATATATATATAAATAAATTTTGTGTGTGTGTGTGTGTGTGTGTATATATAAATGCTTTTCACAGTAAATAGTACTCAAGTTGGCTTCCCAGGTGGTGCTAGTTGTAAAGAATCCACCTGCCAATGCAGGAAATGTAAGAGATGCAGTTGGATCCCTGGGTGGGGAAGATCCCCTGGAAGAGTATATGGCAACCCACTCCAGTATTCTTGCCTGGGAAATCCCATTGACAGAGGGGCCAGTGGGCTATAGTCCATGGGGTCACAGAGAGTCAGACTTGACTGAGCGCACACACACAATGATTTTTACTGAATTTGTATCACCGTGCAACCATCTGCATAAAACAGTTCTCAGACATTTCTGTCATCCCCAGAGTCCTCATGTTTTTGCTGTCAGTCCTTCATGCAATCAGGTCTGCGGTCAGTCACCTCCAACATCTAGCAATTTCCTTTCGGTCTCTTTTGTTCTTTACTTTATTGCACTGACTACAATCCTGTAAGTAGGTATACTTTTCTGGTTTACAGTATTATAAATTTGAGATTAGCAGTTAAATTCAAGTGTATTTTCTAAAGATGAGAAACTTGCTTTTTCATGCCGGATTGTTAATAAATTGTCAGGATGAGTTTTATTGTACTTTACCAAATTATTTTTCAATACCTATAGAAATGATAGTGTTTTAAAGATATCAGTTTTCCTCTGTTCATTGCTTTAGCTGCAACCCATACTTTTTTTTTTTATGTTTTGATTTGTGTTCAGACATTTTCTAGTTTCTTTACTGATTTCCTCTTTGACTAATGTTCATCTAGAAGTGTGACACTTAACAAATGTTTGGTAATTTCTCTGTATTTTTTATGTGGTTGATTTCCAGTTTCATGTCGTGACTGAAGCACATCCTTTGAAGTGATCCATTACAGTAAATTTACAGTTGCTGATACTTTTTCTTGGTTTAATTATTGTTTATTTTGGATGATACTTCCCATACATTAGAAGAGAATGTGTAGCTTCTATTGTTGGGTCTAGTGTTCAAGAAATGTCAGCTTAGTCAATATGGTTGGTAGTGTTGTTTTAACCATCTATTTTTAAGTTGATTTACCTAATATTAAGAGTGAACTGTTTAAATTTCTAAACATAATTGCTAAATTGTCAGTTTTTCTTCCAATTTTGTCACTTTTTATTTTATGTATCTTGGGATCTGTTGTGATGTGAGCATACTTTATGATTATCATACCTTCCTTTTGTTTGACAGGTTGTCATTGTGAAACTTGTTGCCTCTAGTGGTCTTTCATGCTTTAAAGTTTATTTTCTTATGTATTACTATATTGACTCCAGTTCTCTTAGGATTACTGTTTACATGTTATCACTGTTTTCCACCCCTGTGCTTCCAACCTAGTTGTGTCTTTGAATTTAAAGCATGTTTCTTGTAGACAGATTATAGTTGAATCTTGTTTTGTATCCAAGTTGATCATCTCTGCATTTTGTTGCAAGTAATAATTCCTTTCATATTTCTATAATTAGTGATATGTTTTTCACATCTGTTGTTTTGTGTTTACTTTCTTCAGATCTCATTAAATTTTGTTCCTTTGTTCTTCATTTACTGCTCATTTTTTGGATTTTAACAAATTTCTATTCTGTATCATTTTTATTCTTCTAAATTTTTTTACAGCAGTTGAAGTATAATTTACACAGTCTAAAATTAAGTCATTTTAAATATACAATTCATTGGCTTCTTGTTCACTTGAAGCTACTGCCAGTCCCCATCTTCAAACTATTACTGATATACTATGTATGAATATATTTGTCTTTTCTAGACATTTTAGTGAAATATAATTGACATCCAACACTGTGTAAGTTTAAGTTGTGCAGCATAATGACTTGAATAATATATATCATGAAATGGTTACCACAATAAATTTAGTGAACATCCATCATCTTATATAGATATAAGTTGAGTAAGTTAGTCGCTCAGTTGTGCCTGACTCTTTGCGACCCCATGGACTGCAACCCACCAGGCTCCTCTGACCATAAGATTTTCTAGGCAAGGATACTGGAGTGGGTTGCCATCCACAACTAAACAGATAGAAAGTGTTTTTCCTTGTGATGAGCTCTTCAGATTTACTCTCGACAACTTTCATATATAACATACAGCAGTGTTAATTATTTATCATGCTGTACATTCCTAGTACTTATTTATCTTATAACTGGAAGCTAGTACCTTTTGACTGCCTTCATCTAATTCCTCCTCTCCCCACCCCCTACCCCTGATAACCACAACTGTTCTCTTTTTCCATGACTTTGTTGGCTTGTTTACTTACTGAAATTTAAGTGATCTGTAACACTGTGGTAATATCTGATAAACAACACAATGATTGATATTTCTATACATTTCAAAATGATCACCATGATATGTCTAGTTACTGTCACTGTACAGAAATATTTTTATTTGTTTATTTGTTTTAATTGGTGGCTGATTACCTTACAGTACTGTAGTAGTGTTTGCCATACATTCACATGAATCACCCATGGTTGTACTTGTGTCCCCCATCCTGAAGCCCCCTCCCACCTCCTTCCCCTTCCCGTCCCTCAGGGTCATCCCAGGGCACCAGCCCTGAGCACGCTGTCTCACACATCGGGCCTGGACTGGTGATCTGTTTCATATATAGTAATATACATGTTTCAGTGCTATTCTCTCAAGTCATCCCACCCTCACCTTCTCCCACAGAGTCCAAAAGACTGTTCTATACATCTGTGTCTCTTTTGCTGTCAAGCATATAGGGTCATCATTGCCATCTTTCTAAATTCCATATATATGCGTTAATATACTGTATTGGTGTTTTTCTTTCTGACTTTCTTCACTCTGTATAATAGGCTCCAGTTTCATCCACCTCATTCGAACTGATTCAAATTCATTCTTTTTAATAACTGAGTAATATTCCATTGTGCTGGGAAAGATTGAGGGCAGGAGGAGAAGGGGATGACAGGATAAGATGGTTGGATGGCATCACCAACTTGATGGACATGGGTTTGGGTGGACTCTAGGAGTTGGTGATGGACAGGGAGGCCTGGCGTGCTGTGGTTTATGGGGTCACAAAGAGTTGGACATGACTGAGCCACTGAACTGAACTAATATTCCATTGTGTACATGAACCACAGCTTTCTTATCCATTCATCTGCTGATGGGCATCTAGGTTGCTTCCATGTCCTAGCTATTATAAACAGTGCTGTGATGAACATTGGGGTACACGTTTCTCTTTCAGTTCTGGTTTTCTCGGTGTGTATGCCGAACAATGGGATTGCTGGGTCATATGGGAGTTCTATTTCTAGAAATATTATGTAATTGTTAACTATATCCTCCCACTGTATATTTTATAGCATGACTCATTTATTTTCTTACTGGAAGTCTGTTTCTCTTAATCTCCATCACCCATTTTTCTCCTCTCCCCATCTCCTCCCCTCTGGAAAACACTTCCTTATTCTCTGTTTCTGACTCTGTTTCCATTTTGTATATTTGGTCATTTGTTTTCTTTTATAGATTCCATAATAAGTGAAATCCTACAGTATTTGTCTTTCTCTAACTTTAGTTAGCATAATACCCTCTAGGTCCATTCATGTTGTTGGAAAGGGCAAGATTGCATCCTTTTTATGGCTAAGTGATATTCCATTATATATAATCATATATTTCTGTGTATATGTATATATATTAATATAAACATATATACACATGTCACATCTTTTTGATCCATTTGTCTATGGATAGATACTTAGCTTGATCCTATATCTTGGGTATTTTAAATAATGCTGCAGGGAATATAGGGCTGCACTTATCTTTTCTAATTAGTGTTTTCATTTTCTTTGGGTAAATACCCAGGAGTGGAAGTGCTAGATTAAATGGTGATTCTACATTTAATTTTTTGAGGAATCTCCATACTGTTTCCATAGTGATTACACCAACTTACATTCCCATCAATAGAGCAAGAAGGCTCCCTTTTCTCCACATTCTTGCCAATACTTATTGTTTGTTATCTTTCTGATAGTAGACATTCTGCCAGGTGTGAGATGGTATCTCATTGTGATTTGGATTTGCATTTCCTTGCTGATTAGTGAAGCTGAACATTTTTACATGTGCTTGTTGGCCATGTATATATCTACCTTGGAAAAATGTCTATAAATATTTATAAAACTAGAATCATAAATAGACTTTGGCATTTCTTTCACTTAGCAAAATGTTTTAAGTTTTGTAATATAGCATACATCAGTAGTCTATTTTTTTAAATTCAGTGGTGTTCTGCTACATAGTTATATCAAGTAGTGTACATTCTTTCATTAATTAATATGTATTTGGATTATTCCCAATTTGAAGTGTTAGTAATATAAATAATACTGCATTCATATGCATTTCTTCGTGTGGATACACATGTTCATTTCTGTCAGATAGATTTCTGCTTAGTTGTTTGGCAAGTACCTGTTAAACATTTTAAGAAACTGTGAAACTGTTTTTCCCAGGGGCTCTGTGTGCCATTTTATATTCCTACCTGCATTACACTAACAGTTCAGTTTCTCCACATCATCACTAACTCTTGATATGGTCATTTTTTGAGTCATCAAGAAAGGGGTGTAGTGTGTCTCATGATTTTAGTTTGCATTTTCCTATTGACGATGATCATTTATTCATGTGTATTTTAGCATATATAGGATTTATCTCTTTTTGGTTAAATATCTACTTAAAACTTTGTCCCATAAAGAAACAAAATGGTCTCTACTTTTAATTATAAGAGATGTGTGTGTACTCTGGGCATTGTCCCATCATCAGATATATGTTTGAATGTTTCCTTCCAGTCTGTGACTTGTTTTCAATTTCTGAATTGTGTCTTTTGATATTTAACAGTTTTAATTTTAATGATGTCCAGTTTAAAATTTTTTGTGGATCTTTGTTTTTTGGTGTCCTGTCTGCAAACTCTTTTGTCTAATCCAAAGGCCATGAACACTTTCTCCTATATTTTCTTCCAGAAGCTTGGTAGTTTTAACTCATCTATTCAGATGTAGGATCCATTTTTAGTTAATTTTTGTATATAGTTTGAAGGAAAATCCTAAGTTCTTTGTGTGTATGTGTTTATTGATATGCAGTTATCCCACTGCCATTTGCAGATATTCTGTCCTCTTCATCATTAAATTAATTTGATGTCCTTGTCAAAATTCAGTTGGCTATAAATTTAAGGGTTTATTTTGGGACTCTTAAATATGTTCCATTAGTCTACATGGCTATCATTATACCAATACCATATGTCCCATTGCTACAGCTTGTAGTAAGTTCTGAAATTAGATTGTGTGTGTCTTTCCATTTTGTTCCTTTTGAAAATGGTTCTTACTATTCTGGGTTCTTTTTATTTCCACATATGTCATATGACCATCTTGTCAGTATCTCCAAAATATCCTCCTGGCATTTGATAAGTTAGTCAGGAAGTTCAGTTGCTCAGTCGTGTCTGACTCTGTGACACCATGGACTGCAGCACGCCAGGCCTCCCTGTCCATCACCAACTCCCGGAGCCTACTCAAACTATGTCCATCGAGTTGGTGATGCCATCCAACCATCTCATCCTCTGTCATCCCCTTCTCCTGCTGCCTTCAGTCTTTCCCAGCACCATGGTCTTTTCAAATGAGTCAGTTCTTCGCATAAGGTGGCCAAAGTATTGGAGTTTCAGTTTCAGCATCAGTCCTTCCAATGAATATTCAGGACTGATTTCCTTTAGGATTGACTGGTTGGATCTCTCCACCATAGAAGCACCAGATCTTATACAGGACTGGGGAAGCAGACTCTTGGAGGGCACAAACAAAACCTTGTACACACCAGGACCCAGGAGAAAGGGGCAGTGACCCCACAAGAGACTGATCCAGACATGCCACGAGTGTCCAGGAGTCTCTGGTGGAGGCGTGGTCGGGGTGGCCTGCTTCAGTGTCAGAGCCACTGAGCGCAGCAGTGGGGGCACGGGCCTTCTGAAGGAGGTCGCCATTGTGTTCACTGGCTCCACCAGAGTTTGGCCTCAGGTCAAGCAACAGGGAGGGAACACAGCCCTGCCCATCAGCAAGACCCAGGTTCCACCCCCAGTCAGTCTCTACCATCAGGAACCTTCCATAAGCCTCTTATCCTTCTCCATCAGAGGGCAGACCGACTGAAAACCACAATCACAGAAAAATAACCAAACTGATTACATGGATAGCTCAATGAAACTATGAGCCATGCAGTGTAGGGCCACCCAGGACAGACAGGTCATGGCGGAGAGTTCTGACAAAACATGGTCCACTGGAGTAGGGAATGGCAAACCACTTTAGTATTCTTGTCTTGAGAACCCCATGAACAGTATGAAAAGGCCTTTGATAAGGATTTCATTAAATTAGTAGTGCATTTCTGTAAAGTTGTGATATTGACAACACTCAGTTTTCCAACCCATGAAAAATAAAATGTCTCTCACTTATTTAGATTTCCTTAAGTTCTTTTAGCAATATGTTGTTCAGGTATTTTTTAAGAATTTTAGTCTTAGGAATTATTATAAATAGTATTTTCTCAGTTTGCTTTACGATTGTTCATTACTAGTATATAGAAATAGAATCAATTTTCCTAGATTGTGACTTTTGTAACTTGTTTTAGTAATTAAAAAAATGTTTATTTTTGACTATGCTGGGTATTCATTGCTGCTTGGGCTTTTCTCTAGTTGCAGGGAGTGGTGGCTAGTCTGTAGCACAGGCATGTCATTGCAGCGGCTTCTCTTACTGCAGAGCACGTGCTATAGGATGTGGGAGCTTCAGCAGTTGTGACACATTGGCTCCGTAGTTGGTGCTGGGCTCTCAAGCACAGCCTCAGTAGTTTTGGTGCACAGGCTTGGTTGCTCCATGGCATGTGGGGTCCATCTGGATCAGGGATCAAACCCATGTCCCCTGCATTGGCAGGTGAATTCTTTACCACTGAGCTACCAGCGAAGTCCTTGTTTTAATAATTTTCTACTGGGCTTGTAGGAGTGGAGAAATCCTTTTTCTGCACAGTGGATTATGTCATCTGCAAATAAAATGCAGTTTTCCTTTCTTTCTTTTTGGACAGATGTAATTCCTTTTTTTTTCTTTGTTGTTCTAGCTGTAACCTTTAGTGGAAACTTTGATTATAAGTGATGAAAGTGGATATTCCATTTAGTGTAGCAATTTTTAAGGGCTATATTCAAGTGAATTTGAGGACACAAACTTTGCTTTTTATGTGTTTGCCAGTATAAAAATGTGACGTAATTGCAGAATATTTTTGACAATATTTGATAGTGTTATTAAAATTACTTTTTATTCCATATTACATAGCAATTTTTGTTTTAGATTTAGAGTCTTTAGCTCTACTAGATATTTTCTGTAATTATTTTATAGGGGGAAACAGCCTATATTAAATGAACTGGAATACTTGGTATCCATTCATGGCATTTTATGCTACCTTCTTTATCTTGTGAGAAATGTTATCCTGTACTAGAGCAATTAATTAGTAAGGGAAAGAAAGACAAAGGAGGTGTTTAGTCTAATGGTAAATTACAGAAATGATTCATGGTGTGATTGTTAAGTTGGTTTGATCCACCTTTGCTGTTTTTTGTATGATGACATGTTTCTTCTCAGGAACTTAAATATGAATAGCTTGATCTCATGGATGTGTTCATGAGACACCCAATATTGTATGATAAACACACTTAAAACATATTTTCATGTTTTATATATGCCATTCACTTTTCAACTTTCCCTCTTTATAAAGGAGATAGGGATTTTAAATTGTAGGCTATTTCAGTTGAACAATCAAAGGAGGAGGCAACTTGAGATGAGTTATTGTACATACAGACTGCCTAGCCATGTTAATTACTTACCAGCTCCCTTCTTCAGGCTGACCAAAGGCATTACTCAATGCAGGATCTTTATTTATTACCTCCCAATTTTTTATGCTTCACGAAGCAGTGTTTAGTAATTTATTTTAAAAATTAATAGTGTAATGATTCACTTTGGGAAAGCGTTTATAAATAATTTTTAGTTACAACATTAAAAAATATAGCCTTAGTAAAGTGGCATTCCTGTCTCTGAAAGATTATTGACATTTTTATATAAGGCAGGAACCTTTAATGAGATCTCAATCAAAAAAATGCTTCATTAATGACATAAGAATTAATCGATGCTGATCAAATAAATCTACCACAGTCCATTCTGGATTTCACTTTATGAGTAGCTGCTCTGGTCAAAAGATTAACAAATTCATAAGTGACTACTAATAGCATTTCACTTGACTCTGCATTTGTATCTTGCTAATTGTACAAGACAATATTTGAAAGTACTTCAGATTACAATTTATTGTAGTATAGAATTCCTTGGAGAAGAAACATAGCAGGCAAAACAATATAAATTAAAGCTTAATCTAAAATAAACCATGCAGAAATACCTGAAGGTATATGTTGTATTTATAGAACTGTGGGAAAAAAATAGACAATTGCTAAAAAATAACAGCATTTGGATTATGTTGAAAAATTTTGCAAAGAATTTGAAAGTAAGCAAGCTCCAACATGATAGCATTATTATTTCTTTGGATGCTGTCTAATCACCTTTATCCATTAGGCAAGAAAATTTTATCTCTTGCTCAAAACATTTTTTCACGGACAGTGATGGTGCTGACACATTCCAGAGCTCCATTCCAACATTACATACAAAATGTCATCATAGTTACTTTGTAATAGAATTGACATTATCTCTGTTTTAGGGCTTATGTTACTGATGTTTTTAATCATAATATTAAATAAGAAATAGTTGTTTAAATTTATTTTACAGATTTTTAATTCCTTCTGGAGTCACAAGGAATAAGTTATCCATTGTAAAGAGAGATTTTATTATGAAAAAGAGGAAAGGGTTATTAGATAGACAAAGCCAAAAATAGGCTCACCAAGAGTCATTAAAAAACTTGGGAAGTCACTAAAGAGGAAACTGAAAGATTAATTCAAATCCTTGCTTTTCACCTACATGAATGTAATTGTCCCTGTTGGTAAGAATATTATTTAAGTACCATGCTGCTGCTGCTGCTGCTGCTAAGTCACTTCAGTCGTGTCTGACTCTGTGCGACCCCATAGACGGCAGCCCACCAGGCTCCCCTGTCCCTGGGATTCTCCAGGCAAGAACACTGGAGTGGGCTGCCATTTCCTTCTCCAATTAAGTACCATAAAAAGTGATATTTCCTCTAAAAATGATTGCAATGTAGCCGAAAAGATTGAAGAACTATGAAAAAATTGATTTGTTATTTTTGACTTAGTATTTTTGCAGATACAATTACTGGATAAAAGAGTAACAAGTTAAATACAAGTAATATGTGTATTTGCCATATAGATAGATTTGTTTATGCTGAGAAGACAAATCCTCAAAATCTAGGAACTTAAAAAAACAACGAAGGTTTATTTCTTGCTAATGTGTTGTATATTTGTCACGGTCCAGAAGGCACAGTATTCCTGGTGTACTAATTCGGGGTACTCAGTCTGATAGAGTCTTCCCCATACAGAACATCTTTCACTGTCGCAGGGAGAAATGGTATTAGATTCAGTATTGGGTTTTAAAGACTTTTACCTAGAGTTGACAAACAGTTTTACATTTTATTACCAAAGTAAATATCAGTTCAGTTCAGTCACTTAATCGTGTCCGACTCTTTGTGACCCCATGAATCACAGCATGCCAGGCCTCCCTGTCCATCGTCAACTCCCTGAGTTTACTCAAACTCATGTCCATTGAGTCGGTGATGCCATCCAACCATCTCATCCTCTGTAGTCCCCTTCTCCTCCTGCCCTCAATCTTTCCCAGCATCAGGGTCTTTTCCAGTGAGTTGGCTCTTCACATCAGGTGGCCAAGGTATTGGAGTTTCAGCTTCAGCATCAGTCCTTCCAATGAACACCCAGGACTGGTCTCCTTTAGGATGGACTGGCTGGATCTCCTTGCAGTCCAAGGGACTCTCAAGAGTCTTCTCCAGCACCACAGTTCAAAAGCATCAATTCTTCGGCACTCAGCTTGCTTTATAGTCCAACTCTCACATCCATACATGACCACTGGAAAACCCCAGATAAGTATAAGAGAGCAGGGGTATTCCTCAGCAACATAGTTGATCTTCACCCTCAGCAAACACACATGTAAACCATATTCCACAAAATCCTTCTCCTGGTATATATCCTTGCCATGCTGCACTTTTAATATTTGTTTAGGTTTTTTTATTCAGACAATATGAGATAAGTGTTCAGGACAGAATCCATAATTATCCATTTCCAAACTTAAAGTCGAAGCTTTGAAAATAATTTAAGTAAATATCTTTGTTGTGCTTTGTCACTCAGTCATGCCTGACTCTTTGCAGCCCCATGGACTACAGCCCACCAGGCTCCTCTGTCCATGGGACTCTCCAGGCAAGAATACTGGAGTGGATTTCCATGCCATCCTCCAGGGAATCTTCCCAACCCAGGGATCGAACCCAGGTCTCCTGCATTTCTGGTGGATTTTTTCTTTCTTTTTTTTTTTTTTTACCATCTGAGCCTCCAGGGAAGCCCTGAGCCACCAGGGAAGATTCCAACTTGGGTCCTACCAATAGGTAATACATTTTAAGTTTCACTCTTGGTTTGGATTCTGCCACTAAACACCAGTGCAAATGATCAATCTCTGAACTTCTTCTGCTTTGACCTTGTAATATCCATTCCACTTCTCTTTCCCTATCTTAGTTGTTTGCCATTTGCCCTGTCACCTTTGTTGAAGCAGTGTGCAAAAATATTATACAACTGTCAAAAGATACAATCAGAGGTTTACTACCTATCTTGTAAAATATATATCCCCCTTCACATGTATTTCTAATGAACTGTGTGATATGTTTGGTTACCCATATGCATGCTCCATTAGTATAACATATTGATGACTTTTCCTGTTATCACTTTAGAGAATGTATATTACAATATAGCTACTCTGCAATTACCTTTGAGGAGACCCACAATAAAAATACGATTTCTACAGATTACTTCATAATTATACTTCAAGTTAGCATGTAGTTCAATGAGTAATCATCATGTTACGTGCAATTTTTATATCTTGTAAGCCTGCAGTTTAAAAGACAGAAATAATTAGATAATGAGTCTTTGATTACATAGTACTCACCCTGTTCTTAAATGTACTTAAATGGTCAATAATTACCATGTAATTACAGAGCAATTATCATAGTGCATTCACACCAGCATATGTAGGGCATGTCAGTGATTTCGTCCCCTATGTTTAGGCATTCGTGACTCAGACGTGGAAAGGTCACTGCAGGCTGCATCGGGAAAGAACTGCCTGAGGGAGTGGGGCCATGTTCTAAAGGTGAGAGCAGGTGGCGGTAGGGTAGGAAGGCCTATTAAAGTGGAGTAGTGGTTTTGGGGATTTTTGACATTTTTAAAAATAAATATAAAATATGTACAGAAAGAAAAAACTTAGAATTTATATTAGCTGTTTAAAATTTGGTAGTCCATCACTTTGTTCTTTTCAGCAAGTCATTTTTGCTGCAGTATCTCTTTTCACTTTATCCAAAGATGCTTTTTGGGGGGCTACTAATAGACCATTTAAAATTATACAGTACAAGGTTCACACACTAAAAATTCCCATCTCACATTCGTATAGCTAGAAGTTTTAGGTGCCAGCACCTGGCACTCAGCAAAAGATCATAGTTAGCACATTTTCTTTTTATTGAGTTGTTGCATGGCAGGAATTGATAATTTTTCACTTTGAGAGTTAAATAAAAGTTGATGCTTTAAAAATAGCTTTCCATGGTTGAATTTCATACTGAGCTATGTAATTCTTTTAATGCTTTATTTCCTACATGTTTATTTTAATTATAGTCAAGTTTCATTAAAAGAAATTGGCATTATTGGTGTTAAGAGGAAAAAAGTAAATCTCAAACCCAACCAAATTTATAACATTTATGGTAATATTGTCCTACACTTTATTTGAAACTCCCAAAAGTAGTTCCGACAGAATCAGGCATGTCTAGAAATCCCAGGAAAACTTTGAGTTGAAATCCATCTAACCTTAATTCTCTTAAGTAATTTATCTATGCCAAAATTGGCGAAGTTGGTAGTTCACCAGTGGTTTGGATGTGTACTTTTATTATTCTTTAATTTTGACTTTTCTTTGATGGAGATGCTAAAAGTTAAGGTAACCACAAAACAGGGAAAATGTTTCTCAATTTAAGTCTTAAACACTTACTCAGATTTTATTGTCGTCCTAATACTTTTCTTTGTACAGTGGACAATGTTAACCAATGAGTTTCCTGTTTAGTTGTAGGCATAAAGTCAACCAGAGATCAGTGCTAAGATAATGCAAGCATATTCAAAGTAGTTCAAGGCTGGTTTTGAACTTAAGTGTTCATGCTATTTAAATATATTTTCAAAGGCCAAATAAATGAATCACTTATGCTTGCAGGCTTTGTAAATGTGTGTGCGTGCTAAGTCACCTCATTTGTGTCTGACCCTTTGTGACCATATGGACCGTAGCCTGCCCAGCTCCTCTGTCTGTGGGGATTCTTCAGGCAAGAGTACTGGAGTGGGTTGCCATGCATTCCTCCAGGGGATCTTCCTGACCCAGTGGTTATTGAATCCATGTCTCTTATGTCTCCTGCTTTGGCAGATGGGGTACTTTACCAATAGTGGCACCTGGGAAGCCCAGGCTTTGTAAATACCTAAGAGGAAATTCAGTTAGCTGTTCAACTGTATTTAACATTATCACTTGATATTTTAAAAAGGGTGGTGGGAGAGTAGGTTAAATGTTAAGTAACTAAAAATTAAGTTTTCTCATATCAAAATGTGTGTGTGTGTGTGTATTTACCTTCGGCCGGTTTTGGTTTGGATGTGTCAAGGTTTAAAATTAATTCCTTTTCTATGATGAACTATTCTAGATCAAAATATATCAAAACAAATTGGTGAAAAATGCATTGCTTGCCATCCTACTATTTCCTGGGCTTTATAAGTAATTTAAACTTTAAAGCAACAGCTCATTGTGGTGCTTTCTTTTAGATCCTCACATTCAGTAAACATTACTTGAAATTATTTAGTTTAAAAATGTTTTTAATTGAAAACTTCTAATATCAGTGCTTTTTTCAAAATTCTTCATTTCTTGTTCTTGTTTAACTCTTCATGTTATTTGACTTATAATCCTTTGGGAGTCATTAGAATTTAGGTAGATGCAAAGCAAAATGTACCTTAAAGCATTGGTTCTCAACAGCAGGTAATTTGGTCTCTCTAGACACATTTGACAATTTTTGGAGATGAGTTGGTTGTCACAACTTAAGAGGGATATTACTGACATCTATTAAATAGAAACCATGGATTTTCCTAAATAGTATATAGTACAGTCCTTAGTATAAACACTATACACAGCAATGTACAGCCCACCACAATGAAGAATTACTCAGTTCTAATTCTATAGACCTGGGATTGGAAAAACCTGCTTTAAAGGAATGAACATACATTTGCCTTAATAGTCTATTATTAACCTTATAGAATTTTAGCAGAATGTTTGCTTTTTTTGCTCAAAATCTTTTAAAACATACACAAATGAAGAAAAAATTACATTAGATTGAGTTTGAAAAGTATTATATAAAGTGTAAAGTAAAAATTAGCCTACCTAGCTTTTTGGAAGCAGGCAGATCATTTTCAGCATATGTAAAAAGCTACACTAAATCATTATTCTTAATGACATAAAAATCCTGAAAATTTTCCCTTCTTATTGCAAATTTTCTTCAGATACTTCTTTCATAACCAAACTGTGGATGCAGTTGTTATGGTGCTATTAATAGAGATTAATAACTCATGGGAAATATGTTAAGATGGGTAGTTTGCTTAGTAAATAATAAAAAGGCTAAAATATTTTTACTGTTGCACACGTAAAACTGTCTCAGTCTGACTACTGATTATTTCTTTTGAATTACTGGTGTCTCTACATCCATTATAGCAATTGGATCATCAGGTCTTGCCTTTTATGAGCAGTGTATGGCTCTAATTTAAAGGTCATTAGACCAAGTCACTTAAGTGACCTGCCAAGGGCATGTACCCAATGATTAGCCAAATGAGAGAGAATTCCTTGGTGGGCAGAATGATTTTTCCTGTGCTGCTTCATGGAGACAACTTGATAACACTCTTTTCGAGACATGGTAGAAATGCAGCAAAAGAGTATAATTTCCAGAAGAGTCATTCTTGTTTCCAGCAAAGTCTAACTTTTTAAACCACTCAGAATGTCTCTCTCTCTCTTTTATTTTCCTTCAATCTTGATCTAACATCACAAATGAAACTTAGAGGTCCTCTGAAACAAATGAAGATGAAGTTTGGAATCATGCATAAAGAAAATTTTAACTGAAGTTGGAGAAAGTTACCTAGATCAGAGCTACAGAGTGGACAAAACAGAAAATACTTACCCACTTGTCTTAAAAATGGTTTTTCCATTTGTATTCACGGCAGGGCCACCAAATCAGAGATAATGCTAAAAATAACTTATCAAGGGGATTTAAAGTAGCGATAGTTTTCTAAAATAGGGGAAAAAAATAAGGAATAGTAAAAAAAAATAATAATAACTTTTTACCATGGAAATGTTTAAACCAGAAAATGTAGAGAATGGTTATGTACTTTTAAAGCCACTTCAATAATTAATAAAATCTTGCCAATTTTTATTTCACCTGTAAGGATTATAGTATGTGTCTCTAACTGCTAAAGGCATTATTATACAGTTACTATTTATCACATTTAATGAAATTAGCAATAATTCCTTAATGTTTTCACAATCCTAATAGAAAAAGATGGCACATTCAAAGTGGGCTAATTGGGTAGAGTTTACTGGATGAACTATTTTGAAAATGTAGATAGGATCTGGGGATTTCATGAGTAACAAGTGGCGTGGCTCCAATTTGGGAAGAGAGTATTGCTTTTACAATTCTCTCGTCTGGAATTCAGCAGGGAGTGAGGGTAGTTACCTACACTCAGAGAAAGGAACTATAACTGATTCACTGGGAATGCTGTTTTCCAAGAACATTGGATTTTGTTTTCTTCAAGTTTAAATTTAACTACTAGTGTGTTTCCTAGGAAACTCTTTTGGAATGTATCTTATATTTTGAATGTAACACAATAAATATACAATACAAAAATTTAATAGACAGTCACTCTCAGGTCTTAATAAATCAATGTTAGACATTTCCACAAAGGAAATGGCAGCCCACTCCAGTACTCTTGCCTGGAAAATCCCATGGACGGAGGAGCCTGGTGGGCTGCAGTCCATGGGGTCACTACGTGTCGGACACGACTGAGCAACTTCACTTTCACGCATTGGAGAAGGAAATGGCAACCCACTCCAGTGTTCTTGCCTGGAGAATTCCAGCAGGGACGGAGGAGCCTGGTGGTCTGCCGTCTATGGGGTCGCACAGAGTCGGACACGACTGAGGCGACTTGGCAGCAGCAGCAGCAGTTTCCAAAATGACTCTTTGAGAAGATAGAAAGCAATTGATTTATTCAGTATGCCTTCATGCCTCCGTTCAGAGTTGGGAGTGCAAAGAAAAGGACAGGTTTTACTTCTAGCATATATGTCAAATACTTTAATAATTGTCTTTATGCAGTATAGTGCATCATTTAGTTATTAGAGATATACAGTATAGATGCTACTGCAATCCTTGTTGTAAAGATGAAACAGAGAAAGACTTCATCACATAATCACCCAGCTACTAGGTAGTAGAGTTGGCATTCAAACGTTGATGTGTCTTAATCTGAAACTCATGCTCTTTATACTGCAGTATGCTGTTTCCTGTGAAACACATTTAGCAGCAGCTTTATATCTTATGACTCATAATTATTTGTAGAGAACATTTGTATATAATAATTATATCCAAACAAGATGGCATATGACTGTTTTATTGACATCGTCCATATTACACTGTGTTCTAATATATAAACATTTATATTTTGTATGTAGCCTTGATTTGGAGTATAGTTTTAACACAGATATTCTCAGGGATCTAGAGCTTACTGTAGATGAGCCTGTCTTCTAGGTTGTTAACTGTGGGAAGGAAGCATTTCTTCAGTATAGATGAATAACCTATTTTTGTTAATCAAAAAGGCTGTACCTGTGGCAAACTTGCTTGGGGAATGTCTTATACCGGTTGTTTGAAACACTATAATCTCTTTTGTTTAAACAACTTTCATGAACAAGAGAAATTGAAGTCTGTCTTTTCAGTTTCCATGATATTTTCTGTCAAAGGAAATGTTATCAAATACCTTCAAATATGTTTTTAAAGAGAATTTTTTAAGAAACAGAGGAAAGGATGTTATCCATTTGATCTGAATTTGCAGCTTCCTATTAATGACATTTATCTTTTAGCATCAACGAATTCTGACTTTTTTGACTCAGAAAGCACCATATTATCGATAGTCCATTCACGTGTTTGCTCAGACACTAAGTTGTGTCTGACTCTTTGTGACCCCATGGACTGTAGCCCACCAGTCTCCTCTGTCCATGGGATTTCCAGAGTGAATACTGGGGTGGGTTGCCCTTTCCTCCTTCAGGGGATCTTCCTTGCCCAGGGACCGACCCTGTGTCTCCTGGCTCAGGAAGCATAATAGGATAGACGGTATGAGGCTGTTGATCAGAGGTGGGTTTAGGTTCAACTTGGTTGAATACATTTAGTTCAGATCTGGTTAGTTCTATGCTTTTTCTTGTCTCAATGTTTTCTTCACAAAAAGAGTTAGGTTTCTGGATCTCAATGGCTTATTTTATTTTTTTAGTAATCTTCTGTAAATCAAAAGTCAGTGGGTGGCATAACCAAGTGAAGAGTCAACAAATCCTTTCATCCCCCAAACAAGTGTAAAGCTGGACAGACCTAAAGCAAACAGTTATTTGCTCTAGAATTAAAGCAAAAATATAAGGTGAAAGGTGTTGATTCCTGAAAAATGTGAACTTTAGGAAAGAACACTTCAAGTCTGTATCATTTTTGCCTGGGTATGCTCCTACACTCCCTTCCCCTGTGTCAGTCTGGTAGTTAAATCGGGGAGGGGACTTGCTTGCTGCCCTTGCCAATTGTGGCTCAGTTAGTTTGGAGTATTGTCACTTAAAGTGGTCATCTCAGGAGCAAATTGACAAAGATGATGAATATTTTATTAGGACTTAGTGCACAGGCCCCCATGGCCTATGCAGGGCCAGGAGACTGTCCACAAACTTAACAGAAGTTTGGGAGGTCAGGCAGACATAGAGGGCTTGGCAAACGTTCCATGTATCACAAGTTGACTGAAACTTAGATGCATCTTTGTTATTTATTTGTTATTAACTTATTTTAATTGGTGGCTGATTACTTTACCATGCTGTGGTGGTTTTTGCCACGCATTGTCATGAGTCAGCCATGAGTGTACATGTGCACCCGCTCCTGAGCGCCCCCCCGACCTCCCCACACCTCTGGGTTGTCCCAGAGCACCAGCTTTGGGTGCCCCGCTTCAGGCATCAAATTTGCACTGGTCATCTCTTTTACACATAGTAATAGAAATTCAATGCTATTCTCTCATTTTGTCCCACCCTCACCTTCTCCCACATTGTCCAAAAGTCTGTTCTTTACATCCCTCCCTGTCTCTTTCGCTGTCTTGTTACATGCATTCTTGTAACAAAATAGTCCTACGAAACCCACAGTCTTTGGCCTGTAGAACCACTGGGTGGCAGAGACGTCTGAGAGCCTCGTAAGAAGTGAAATCCAGGATGAACTTGAAAACACAGTCTAAAGTTTAAGTATACTATCTGGGTCACAAGTAGATCCATCAGAAAATAAAAACCTCAATGGCTGAGGTAGGTGAGCATAAACATTGACCAAATTTTTCTTTGGACACTAAGCTATATAATAACAGAGGCCGCTCTTAGAATGCCAGGCTTAAAAAAATCAAACTGAACAGAGATATACATTGTAGATCATGCATTGCTGGAGAGAGAGATTTCATAGATCTAGTCTAGGCAAGCTAAACAAACTAGCAGAACAATAGCAATAGCTTTAAGCAAAGAAAGCAACATAATCTGATTGTTTTATTATCTAAAAAGACCAATATTCAACAAAATTATGAGATGTTCAAAGAAACAGTGTGACCCTACTTATGAAAAAAAATTAGAGAAATTTGCCTGAAATTTTCCAAATGTTGAAAATAGTAGGCTAAGATTTTGAATTAGCTATTATAAATATGTTAAAAGATAAAATAAACTTTATTAAAAGAATTAAAGTATATATGTAAATCATGACTCAGTGAATAGATTATATACAAGGACAAAAATATTTAAAAAGCACTGGGAATTGTGAAAGTGATAGTCCAATAACTGAACAATGAAAAATTCACTAGAAGGGCTCAATAGCAAATTGAGAACCAGTGGACATGAACACAGAGCAATAGAAATTTTCTTATCTGAGCACACAAAAATACTGAAGATAAATGAACAGAGTGTGGGACTTTGGGGACAACATTACATAATCCAAAATACAGATAATGAGAGTCCTAGAAGGAGAAAGGGGGTTTGAGATACAGTGGTTGAAAACTCTCAAAACTTGATGAAAAATACTAATTGAAACTCCTGGAAATCAAGAAGTAAGCAAATAAGGTAAGTATTAAGTGAATCACACTGAGACATGCCATATGTCACACTGTTCAAAGATGAAGTCAGCATCTTGAAAGTAGCCAGAGAGAACAGCTCATACAGTGGAATGACAGGACGGAAAACGGCCGACTTCTAATGAGAAGCAGTGAGGGTGATAAGAAAGTGGAGAAATTTATTCAAAGTACTACAAGAAAAAAAACCTGTCAACAAGAATAATTTATTGGGCAATATTATCCTTAGTAATAAATATGAGTAAAGATGTTTTCAGACAAAGACTGAAAGATTTCATATGCAATTTCTTGCCATGCAAAAAGTACTATAAGAAGTCTTACACGATGAGAGAAAGTGACACAAGTAAATAACTCAGATTTACAGGAAGTAGTTAAGATTGCCAGAAATGAATATGTAAGGAAATATGAGAAGATTCTGTGAGTCCTGTTTTTCTGTTTCATCTGTTAATTATTTTAAAATACACAATATGGTACAAAGTAGTCATTATAATTGGAAGTATAATATATAAAGGTTATATAATATATTGATTATAGCAGAAATTCAGCAATAATATAATAAAATGGAGAGAGTAAAAGATATATTCGAGCAAGATTTCTATATTTTAGCAGAATTAAGTTAAATTAGATTTTGATAAGTGTAGATAAATACTGATACCACTAGCAAATCCACTAAGAAAATAACTGACATGTTTAAAATTAACAGAGAAACAGATACACTGGAAACATTTATCACAAAATAAGGCAGTGAGAAACAAAATGAGAAACAAAGTGAGAAACAAAAAAGTAAAATGCCATTAGAAAATAGGAAACAATAACAAAATAGCAAGCATAAATTCAGCCTGATTAATACTTTCATTAAATGAGAATGGACTAAATAACCAAATCAAAAAGTAGAGATTGTTAGACTGGATTTTAAAAATCCAGTTATATATATGTTATATAGAAGAGACTAAAGAATAGTAAAAGAAATACCATGCAAATAGCAACCATAAGAGAACTGGAGTGCTTAAAGATGACAAATGGCAGTACATCAGGATGATTTAAGACTTACAAATGTATATGTACCCATGGAATACAGGATGTAAATGTACATAGACTTCTAAATGCATGAGGCCCCTAAATACATAAGCAGGAACTAAAATATTAAAACAAAAATGAAAACTTTAACAACATTGCCTTGATTTTCTGATACTTCACTCTTTGTAGTTTATAGGAAAACTGACAGAAAATAGCAATAATATAGGAGTTTTCAACAACACAGTGAACCAACTGTATTAAATTGGTGTATATGAAATGACTGTAGAATGAAGATTCTGTTCACTCACTCACACTCATGGCACATGTTCTTGTAGAGATTACTTGCTGTTCCACAAAACAAGTCTCAATGAATGTAAAAATATTGACATACAATATATATTTATGTGGTATATAATTTGACCACAGATTAATTACATGAAAAAGCCACAACAGAAAGAATCCTGGGAAAACCCCAAATAGTGGAAATTAAAGAAGACACTTCTAATCATACATGAACAAAGGAAAAATCGCAAATAAAATTAAAAATATTTTAGCTAAATGAAAATAAAACCCCAGCATATTTACGAGAGATAGTGAAAGCAGTGTTTAGAGGGGAGTTCGTAGATTTAAATGCCTCTATCAGAGAAGAAGAAAGGTCTCAAATCAGTTACCTAAGTTTCCATCGTAAGAAACCAAACTCAATCCAAAGCAAACAGAAGGGATGAAATAGTAAATATTAGAGCAGAAATCAGTGAAATAGAAAATAGAAAGTAATAGAAAAAAATCAGTGAAACAATTGAAGATTTATTTTTTGATAAAATGAACAAAATTGATGAAATATAGCTAACCAAGGAAATACGAGAAAAAATACAAGTTACCAAAAACCCAGAATAATAACTAAAACTTACAGAGGAAAACTAGGCTTCCCTGGTGACTCAGATGGTAAAGTATGTGCCTGCAATTCAGGAGACCTGGGTTCGATCCCTGGTTTGGAAAGATCACCTGGAGAAGGGAATGGCAACCCACTCCAGTATTCTTGCCTGGAGAATCCCATGGACAAAGGAGCCTGGTGGGGCTACAGTCCATGGGGTTACAGAGAGTCGGTTACAGAGAGTGACTAACTGTTTCATAGAGGAAAACTGGTGAACTTCTTTGTGACTTTGGGTTGCTGCTGCTGCTAAGTCACTTCAGTTGTGTCCGACTCTTGTGTGACCCCATAGATGGCAGACCACCAGTTTCCCCCATCCCTGGGATTCTCCAGGCAAGAACACTGGAGTGGGTTGCCATTTCCTTCTCCATTGCATGAAAGTGAAAAGTGATGGTGAAGTCACTCAGTCGTGTCCAACTCTTCACGACCCCATGGACTACAGCCTACCAGTCTCCTCCGTCCATGGGATTTTCCAGGCAAGAGTACTGGAGTGGGTTTTCATTGCCTTCTCCGACCTTGTGTTAGGCAAAGTGAATTTAGGCGTGCTAGTGAAAACATGACCCACAAACTAAAAATTGAAAACTTTGACTTCAATAAAATTAAACATTCGTGCCCTTTAAAAGACAGATGTAAGAAAATTTTCAAAAAGTTAAAGTGGGAAAAATATTTGCAAATCCTCTGTCTGATAAATGACTTGTGTCCATATTATGTAAATGAGTATCATCTAAGAATAATAAAAACTCAATTAATAAAATGGACAAATGAATATATTTTTCACCAAAATCTTTTATTTATTTTTATCAGGTGCAGAGTAAATTATATTTGATTTACTGCTTTTAGTAACAAACATTAATTTGTTCAAATGTATATGAACCTACAGGTTGAAAAAACTCACTTTGACTCTCACGTATTCCTCCCCATTGTATGCCCTCAAATGACTGATGTCTAGGAAAGTGTAATTTTGAGAAAATAATTCTGGGTTATTTCAGCATTGTGTATAATATTGACTATAACTTTTTTCTGATACCTTTAAAAAAGCAAATAAGCACATGAAGAGCATAGAAATCTTAATCAATAGGAAAATAAATTACAATAATAAACTGCTGCATCAGTTCAGTTCAGTTGCTCAGTCATGTCCAACTCTTTGCAATACCCTGTACTGTACTGTAGCACACCAGGCCTCCCTGTCCATCATCAACTCCTGTAGTTTTCTGAAACTCTTATCCACTAAGTCGGTGATGCCATCCAACCATCTCATCATCTGTCGTCTGCTTCTCCTCCCACCTGCAATCTTTCCCAGCATCAGGCTCTTTTCAAGTGAGTCAGTTCTTCGCATCAGGTGGCCAAAGTATTGGACTTTCAGCTTCAGCATCAGTCCTTCCAATGAATATTCAGGACTGATTTCCTTTAGGATGGACTTGTTGGATCTCCTTGCAGTCCAAGGGACTCTCAAGAGTCTTCTCTTACACCACAGTTCAAAAGCATCAATTCTTTGGTGCTCGGCGTATAGTCCAACTCTCACATCCATACATGACTACTGGAAAAACCAAAGCTTTGACTAGAGACGGACCTTTGTTGGCAAAGTAATGTCTCTGCTTTTTAATATGCTGTCTAGGTTGGTCATAACTTTTCTTCCAAGGAGCAAGTGTCTTTTAATTTCATGGCTGCAGTCACCACGTGCAGTGATTTGGAGCCCCACAAAATTAAACCTGCCACTGTTTCCACTGTTTCCCCATCCATTTGCCATGAAGTGATGGGACCGGATGCCATGATCTTTGTTTTCTGAATGTTGAGCTTTAAGCCAACTTTTTCACTCTCCTCTTTCACTTTCATCAAGAGGCTTTTTAGTTCTTCTTCGCATTCTGCCATAAGTGTGGTGTCATCTGCATATCTGAGGTTATTGATGTTTCTCCCAGCAATCTTGATTCTAGTTTGTGCTTCTTCCAGCCCAGCATTTCTCATGATGTACTCTGCATATAAGTTAAATAAGCAGGGTGACAATATACAGCCTTGACATACTCCTTTTTCTATTTGGAACCAGTTTGTTGTTCCATGTCCAGTTCTAACTTGCTTCCTGACCTTCATACAGGTTTCTCAAGAGGCCGGTCAGGTGGTCTGGTATTCCCATCTCTTGAAGAATTTTCCACAGTTTGTGGTGACTCACACAGTCAAAGGCTTTGGCATAGTCAATAAAGCAGAAATCGATGTTTTTCTGGAACTCTCTTGCTTTTTCAATGATCCAGCGGATGTTGGTTTTTTGATCTCTGGTTCCTCTGCCTTTTCTAAAACCAGGTTGAACATCTGGAAGTTCACAGTTCACATATTGTTGAAGCCTGGCTTGGAGAATTTTGATCATTACTTTACTAGCGTGTGAGATGAGTGCATTGTACGGTAGTTTGAGCATTCTTTGGCATTGCCTTTCTTAGGGATTGGAATGAAAACTGACCTTTTCCAGTCTTGTGGCCACTGCTGCGTTTTCCAAATTTGCTGATATATTGACTGCAGCACTGTCACAGCATCATCTTTTACGATTTGAAATAGCTCAACTGGAATTTCATCACCTCCACTAGCTTTGTTTGTAGTGATGCTTACTAAAGTATACAGCTGCATACACACTAGAAAATCTATGATCAAAAGCCAGATAATACTAAGTGACAGAGATAATGTGCAAAACATGAAACCCTCATTAATTTCTGATGGGTTATGTGGAACAACCACGTTCAATAAGTTAGGCAGTTTCTTAAAAATTTAATTCATCCAAGAGAAATAAAAAATTATGTCCATGTAAATACATGTATCTCTATTCAATAAAATTTAAAAAAATTAATGGAGGCTTATGATTTGTTACTTCTTACTCAAAAGAGAATAATGTACATCAGTGTCACAATGTAGCAGAAGTAGTATCACCTGGGAACTTGGAAATGCAAATTATCAAACATTACCCCAGACCTTCTGAATCAGAAACTTTGGGCAGGGAGGCTGCAATCTATTTTAATAAGCCTTCACCTTGATTCTATCATATGCTCAAATTTCAGAGCCGCATACCTTCATATTCCTATAGTATTGTGGTTCTATTTCTCTGAGAAAAAATAAATACACACCTCCTAAGTCTCCAGCAGCCAAACGCTGTTTTCATTTAATTTTTTAAGGTTGAATAGGCAAATGTTTTTAAAACATAAAGTATTACATACGAAAGCCTAAATTCATGTTTCTTTTGGGAAAAAACCACAAGGTGATGCAATACTTCTCTGGTCTTCCCTCCATGGCAGTATTGAGCTGGAGCAGATCCTGTGTCTCCCTTGAGACGCAGAGGGCTCTTCATGTGTCTTCATCCCACACAGCTTCCTTCACACATCTTCATTATCTGCATGACCCTTTTGGGTCTAATTTCCTTACCTTTAATTTTCAATTAAATCCCAAACTACTTCAGTACAAATCACAGATTTTGCAAACTACATTGAATTATTCAAGTATGCAAGAAAATATTTTTAATATAGTATTGTTGTAACAGTTCTGGGAGATAATATGTAGAGTTTGATTTTGTAGCTTATTTTCAGTTAGTTCAATGACTTTGTTCACATTGTGTACTTACTTGGAGAGTTTACATTTTCTTTAAGTCCCAGGAATCTCAGTCACAGTTTATTTATTCCTAGAGTGGATAGATTTGCTTGTGTTGTAAAACAGTTTTCGTCTTTTAAAAAACAGAACTTCTGTGCTAGCAATTTTGAATGAGAAATCTTACATTTCTGTAATAACACACTATTTATTAATAACCTACATAGCTTTAATAAAAAAAGGTAAGGTGATTATTCAGGTAATTTAATGATGAAGTTCTTATTTCTAGGTGAAAAGGTGGAAGGTTGAGGTGGTGGCCAGATTGTAGCAAACTGTGTGAATATTTTGTTATTAAACCCTTGAAATGTGAAATTTATTGGTTTTTCCCTCTCCCTGATTGATACTTTTTTTGACTAGATGCCTAAGTCTTTTTGAAAACAGTGATATTCAACTTAATAGATTAATGAAAAGATAGTTTAATAAATTTAAATTATTGAACATGTTAGGTTGTTTGAATCAGTTTCTGATTTATTCATAATAGTGGAAGGAGAAGTGTTTGATTTGCCTGTCAGGAACAACTATGAGATAATCCATCTCAGAGCAAACAACTCCTTTCGTTATTTTGAGACCTTGAACACTGCCACTGCTGATTTCATTATTTTCCTGGCAAATAGTCACAGAATCTGCTGTAATCAATTTTCTCAAAGAAAGATTTGGTATAATTTTCCTCAAATTAGTAATGAAATAGAAAAAAATGAAATTATACTGAGTGTCCCCATTTTTTATTTTTGCTGATTTTAATATTTATTAACTGACTTTCTGATTCTCTAAACATAAGAATTGTTAGTTAAAAGTTTATATTGTTGAAGGAATATTTCAGCTCTGAGTGGGGGATCTTGAGGTTGCTAACTCTTCATCTACTAATCTTTTAAATTGGGAATTTAATAGCACCTTTCTTGTAAAGTTATAGTAAAAATTAATTCAGAATATTCATTTTATTACTATACTTGATACAGGGTAAAATTAAAAATAGATTAATTTGATACAAAATAATAGTTCAATATCTGTTGATATCTGTGTGCTTCTGATTAGCATGTTTTGCTCATAACATATTTAATCACTTGCTTGTTTTATAATTAGATTACCAATCCATAGTATATTTCATATTCAGATATTTGAATAAAAGATTATTTACAATTATAAGCAAACTCTGTGAAGTATAAGTAATAGTATTCAAGTAATAAATTGATACTTATACAGTTCTACTTGAGTATAACTTCTAAGAAAGTCAAGTTAATGTCCTGTTTTTCATGTTATTTTGAGGTAGGAATATAACCCTCATATATTTTCATATCATAAAATCTAAGATGTTTGAAAACAACTTACTTTTATGGTGGGCGAGGTACCTACATGATTTAAAAAGATCAAAGTTTGGTTTATTATTTAAATCACAATTTAGAAAGATTTTCCAAAATGTATTTCATTAGCTAGAACTATAAAAGCCTTGTGATTTAAATAGTATCCAAAATATAATCGGTTTTCAAGTTAATTAGTAGGGTTTTCATTGGCACTTTTATACATTTAACATTTATCATTTATCTCCTGGGTTTAAAGATTTTAATTTGCCTTGAAAAGAAATGGAACTTTAAAATGAGAATCAGATTACTTTTTGGTAATTAACTGCCTAGAAATGTCGGTAACCCAAAAGCAGAACCAGCAAATTTAGGCACAAAATAGCAGGTAGAACATTTTAACCAGTAGTGATCAGTGGAGCATAGTAACTGCATAGAGGAGTTTTATATTTAGAAAATCATCCATATGTTCACAATTTTAATTTCATTCTAACACTCTTTCATTAAATGAAACATTATTCTAGGTCCTAGGGAATAAGCAAAGCTGAACAACATGTAGTTCTACCCATAAGAACATTTACAGCCTAGTGAAAGAATGTATTTCACTATAAAATTTTGGCAACACTCATGATAAAAAATTGACCTTCAGCTATAAAGTTTAAAATCTAGTAGGTATGCTGAAAAAATCTTGTTTTAGTAAAACCTTTTTGTTGGTGTAATAGGAAAATGTAGGTAGTAATTATTTAAGTCTTAATTGCTTCCAGAATTAGAGTGAGTCTGTGTCTTAAAATTTAAATGTATAAACTCTGAAAAAACTTCCCCTCATCATGGTCACAGAGCTAATTCATTTTATTTATTTTTTTAGTGAGTAAAAGTAAAAGTTACACAATTTTGCATGTAATAAAAGCAGAATAAGCATTTGACATAGATACAATTGCTCTAAATGGACATAAGCATCTACTATGTTCCATAGACATTAATTTTCTTTTTTTACTTTTATTCTTAATTATATTGTAATACCCCCAAATGTGGTCAAACCTACTTAATACATAGAAGATAGAATAATAAAGTATGGATTCTGTCTTAATCACTGTGTTCTATTAAATATTAAAGGTCTGTTATTAATAGCGCTTTTATAATGGATGTCATTTTCTATCTTGGATGAAAATCTCATCTCCTTTCATGTATTCATTGCAGAAGTTATATAATCTTTTCAATTTGGAATCTTGTACCAGAGGAGTTTTCTGTTGACCACATACCATATTTTCTTTGTAACTGCCTCAGTTCTTGACATGTAATAAATGCTCACCAGTTGTTTGGTGAATGCATAAATGCCCTCATGATTAAATGAAGGAAAGAATAAAAAAGAGAAGGAATGAATTGTCATAAAGCAGAAATCTCTTTATTTAGTTCAGGTAAACTGTTTTCAGGTTTTGGCGTGTAAACTTCTACTGTCAGGTAGATTTTTTGGTTTGTCATCTTTTGAAACCTCTGTAATGGTGAACTGTTCAATAATTGAGTACTATGGTATGTTAATGGACCGGGGCTCTCAACTATATTTAGTAGGAAAAATGGATGACAAAGTAAGTTTTTACAAGTTGTATACCTTAATTATAAGTTGAGAGATATGTATGATGCCCTTTGTTTTGGCAACAGCTATTAATCCATTTTCTAAAGCCTGATCTGTCTAAGGAACGTGTTAAGAAAAATTAAAGATACAGTTCTCCGGATGACATTTTAGAAGATTCAAGCTATCTAAGGGCATAATACTATCACATGTGCAAGTAAACTTCAAGAGAAAATTTATTTCTTAACGTTTTAGTATCTTTTAAGAAAAACAAAGTTATGTTTGAAAAAACTTTACTATTTGGGTAGTCATTAAATATATATCCCTTACATAGATCCTCTTTGGTAATCAAATGAAGCCAAATTATTCTGTCTTATAGGAAAATAAGCATTATAGTACTTCTCATATTCTGTGACTGTATTTAATGTTGTACAAATGTGAATATGTTGTATTGGAGGTATGTATTCATCATTTGGTAAATAAGATACCTATAGACAATGGATGCAAATTGACTGGGATCAAAATTAAAATTTGATACCAGGTCAAAATCACTGTAGATGGTGACTGCAGCCATGAAATTAAAAGACGCTTGCTCCTTGTAAGAAAAGCTGTGACAAATCTGGACAGCACATTAAAAAACAGAGACCTTACTTTGCCAACAAATGTCCATATAGTTAGAGCTATGGTTTTTCTAGTAGTCATGTGTGGATATGAGAGTTGGACCATATGGAAGGCTGAGCGCCAAAGAATTGATGCTTTTGAACTATGGTGTTGGAGAAGACTCTTGAGAGTCCCTTGCACTGCAGGAGATCAAACCAGTCAATCCTAAAGGAAATCAGTCCTGAATAGTCATTGGAGGGACTGATCCTGAAGCTGAAGGTCTAATACTTCGGCCACCTGATGCAAAGAGCTGACTCATTGGAAAAGACCCTGATCCTGGGAAAGTTGAAGGCAGGAGGAGAAGGGGATGAAATATGATAGTAGACATTTCAGAAAAGGTCACTTGAAAATTGAATATAATATTCCTATTCACATCTTAAGCTGTAAATGTTATGTAGATGAACTAATTAAACTCTGTAAGATGGAAGGATAATAGGATAATAACAGTAGCATTGGATTTAGGCTCAAGAAACCTGAGTTAAATATATGACTCAGTCACTTTAAATATATTAATTTGATTATCTAGGTCTTAAATTAATTTTCTAAGTATTTTCAGCCTCAATATCAACTTACTAATATATGTGATCTCTAAAACTGCTGTAATAGGAATTATCCTTAGTATGGGTGTCCCTGCTAGCTCAGATGGTAAAGAATCTGCCTGTAATGCAGGAGATCTAGGTTTGATCCTTGGGTTGGGAATATTCTCATATAGCTCATAAGTAAGGAGAAGGGATTCTGGGAGTCTTTCCCAATAAGTCCACAGGGCCTTTGCTGCAATAATTGCACATTATCTGTCCTCCAAATCAAAATCTTCTGTTGTTTCTTCCCTAAGAAAATGTTTTCCTTTGAATAGGCATCTTCAGGAGGTAAAATAGCTTAACCTAAGTAGCAGTAATTTAAGAAATTTCAGGCAGCCTGTCAAGACAGTAGGGAAGGCATTCTTTAAGTGGATGATCCCTTTAAAGATCCTCAAATCATATACTGTCTATTTCATGTGATCAGAAATGAACAGATCCAATCCTGATAATAAAGTTTACTAGTTTTTACAAGAACACATTTTTGAGCACTCCCCCAGTTGTCCAGTGGCTAAGACTCTGTGCTGTCAATGCCGGGGCCTC
Organism: Dama dama; assembly: GCF_033118175.1. Taxonomy (NCBI): domain Eukaryota; kingdom Metazoa; phylum Chordata; class Mammalia; order Artiodactyla; family Cervidae; genus Dama; species Dama dama. The sequence continues at coordinate 21,528,411 of NC_083698.1, read as the reverse complement.
AGGTTCCATACCTGATCAGGGATCTAAATCCCACATGCTACAACTAAGAATTCACATGCTGCAACTAATGGTCCAACACGCTGCAACGAAAATGGAGTATCCTGCATGCTACAAGTAAGACCTGGCACAGACAAATGAATAAATAAATATTCTTTAAAAATAGTAAAATGAAGCATTTACATTTACATTTTTTGGTCGCACAAGTAGAAGGGTGAAAGATGAATATTAACAAAGCCACAGTTTGAAGCCTGCTGTGTAATCGTTGGTCCTAGCATATAGTTTATTAACATTTGTCTCCTGATTTTATTGTACAGTGTATAGGAATAAAGTCAAGATACACTTTTTCCATTGTTTAGAACTGATTTAGCTAGAAACTGTTTTTTAGAGTCCTGCCCAGTTGTCTCTTGGAGAGTCACCTGGGTGACAGAAGACTGTCATCAGCCTTTGTAGCAGTATTGCCTTGTAGCTATTATCCTCAGCAACCAAAGGTGGCTTTAAAAATATTGTATAATATGAATCCATCAGTGCTAGATTGCTGTTGACAAATCTGTGTCTCTGTGAGCATGCACTACTGTAAGCTTAGGATGGACAAGTGTTTGGACTTTCATGTCTGGGAATCCTGCCATCAGTACACACAGTTAAGTCACATGTTTTGTGGTTTTTTTTTTTTTTTTTTTGGCTCCCCACCCCATGCCATCTGTGTGTTTGGCGTTATGCCCGCTTGCAAGTTGGTCAGACCTGTGCCAACATAATGGAATGTAGATGGATGGTACATAGAATGCTGCAAAATGTAACATTTTAAAGGAGAAAACCTGCTTCAGGGGGCACCACATTGGTTCAACATATGGCCTTCCATGGATACCTGAGGAGAGAGGGTGAAAAGAGACATGAAATCCACAGATATTCCGAAATGGCAACAAAAGTAAGAATGCTGTGATGATGTCTATAGAAGTACAAAATGAAAACATTCTCATGCACCTTATGGCTTGACATATTTAGCATTAAGTCATATGTGGATCCTCCATGAAAATGTTGATTAGTAATAGACCATTAGGATTTTTATAGTCACATTTACTATTTCAGGAGCATATCTGATAATATGTTCAGAGAGTTAAGTATTTTGTTAAAATTGCAGTATTCCTTGGAGAAAATATCAGAGCTTAAATGATACTTTTGAGTTTTGCGGGTCAAAGAATAAGATGCTAGGTTTTAGAATTTTCATGAAAAGCACTGGTTGATCTTAATTTTTTATGTCAGTGAGTGAGACTTTAATATTATATAGTTGTTTGAGTTAAGCATATATGGTAGGTTATGGTTGGATGATCAGTTTAATGGATATGAGTTTGAGCTAACTCCAGGAGACAGTGAAGGACAGGGAAGCCTGATGTGCTACAGTCCATGGAGTTGCAGAGTCGGACATGACTGAGCAACTGAACAAGGACAAATGCTAGCTTATGCTGCAACAACAAACAAGCCTTTAAATCTCTTTAAACCTCTAAACCCAGTAGACATCATGTCTGGTCTGTGGGTTTCGGCAGTTGTCTTCTAAATACCCCAGGCTCTTGCAGCTGCTATCTCTGCCATGTTGTAAGGACATTGTCACCTTGGTATCATCCAGCCTACAGATGGAGTGGGGAATAGGGCAAAAAGGAGTCCTGGACAGGTAACTACTCCTGGACACAACTGTTGCTACTACTCCTACTTCGTCCTCTTAAAATCTGCTGGCCGCTACTAGTCAGTGGCTAACCTGCTAGGAAGTACAGAAGAGAACAGAGTATCAGGGAGTGTCAGCAGCCAATGCTACAGCAGAAGATGTCAGCAGTAAATATTTTTTTGTGTGTGGAAGATCCAAGGGTGTCATGATGCTCCTTCCCATTCACCTGCCAACAGATTCTTGAATTGACAGGAGACCTGTCATCTCCTCACAGGTCTATTCATGGCTTTCTAATTCCAAGTTTCCAGTGCCTTGCACAGACTATGGCATGTTTTTGTTTTATGAATGAATGAAAACTGAACTCCTATTGTACTGCTCAGCTCAAAAGAGATTAAATGATTCTTATAAATTCCTAGAATAGCCAGATCTTCTGATTCCAGGTGAGGCTCTGTTCCAATACAGAGACACTTTATTTGCAGATTTTCTACTTTTTTTTTTTTTTTGGTGTAAATATTTTGAAGCTAGACAACATCATTGTTCCCTTTAAGAAGTTTAAAAAATGATTAAGAAATCATTTTTGACTGTAGGAGTTTGCCATTTTGCCTCCACACAAACCTGCATTGTGTGATGGTCTGGACTCGCCATAAGCATGCTCTGTGCAGTCAGGACAACGTCCTTCCTATGGGTGCGTTTACAGTTATTAATTTGTGGGAGGCCTGGAATTTTGTTCTTCCCTATTAAGAGGATTCTGCCAAAATCTTTCTTCTGAGTTAGCAGGAAGTGTGGTTAGTCATAGTGGTAGTGCACTGTGAGTTAGGGAATATACATTCAACAATGCCATAAGTCCTGCTTGTGGTACTTACACTTGAACATGCGATGCAGCCCGTACAGAAGAATCTGTGTGTAGCTAAAAGTGAAAGCATTTTAAGTCACGTTGCTGGCAGGGAAGAAGGTTGCTCTGTCTTTAGAATCACCAGTGAAGAGACCTAGATATTAAACAAACATGGTGCAGATCAGAGAGAGGATAGAGAATTTACATGTGGACTTTGTAAAAGAAGCAAAGAATATAAACTGGGGTTTTGCGCTTCAGTCGCATGTGCACTGCCCGAACACTTTAGTGTTTCCATGCTCTTTGTGACCGTGTGGACTGTGGCCCACCAGGCTCCTCTGTCCAAGGGCTTCTCCAGGCAAGAATACTGGAGCGGGTTGCCATTTTCTCCTCCAGAGGATCATTCCAACCCAGGAATCTCTTTAAGTCTCCTTCATTGGCAGGCTGGTTCTTTACTGCTGGTGCCACCTGGGAAACCCATCTTCCTGATGAACGTCAGTTAAAGATTTGTTTTCTGTTTCAAAAAGAGGAAGGGTCTAAAGAATATTTAATCAAAGCCTAAGGCAAATAATTATATACATATACGTTTCGGAGGCAATTTTAAAGTGATTTTTGAAGGTATAATTTGAATAACATGGACTATGCACTTTTAAAATCTTTGCAAAGGCAGTGAACTTGTGACAAGTAGAAGGTAGTTTACAAGATAATGGAGGATGCATATGAGTGTGGGAAATAAGGTTAGGCAATCTTGAAACAAGATGAAACAAAAATTAAGTACTTGAAATAAATAGTTGACAAGTTCAGAAAAGGGGATATTATTTCTGAGCTCTATGCCTTGACCGCAGCAAGGGCTAAAAGAACAACATTAGAGAGCTTTGTTGTAATGTAAAATCTTATTTTCGGCTTCTGATCTTCAGAGTGTAACAGGTATTGAATGCAAGTCCTTGTGAATTTGAGGATTTGAAAATATTTTAACACATCCAAGGGATGATTACATATAGAAGTAACTAAGTTACATGACATACTTTACCTGGTCTGTTAGGTTGAAAGAAATTTCGTTGTCAGTGACACACAGACTAGTGCAGTTGGAGTCAAATTTTGGAGATTATCCACTAAAATGCATGAAAAGAAGGGTCTCTAAATAAAAATCAATTTCAATTCAACTATGAAGTTTTTGTTAGAACCATGTCTTTATCTATTTGGTTTAAAGAAGAACAGTACTTATTGGTAATGATTTTGTTTTCATATATTGACAACTTTTTAGTGATGCATTTGACTAGTCACTTTAGAGTATTTGTTCACTTTAAACACAGTAATGGAAGAGTACTTAAAATTTTATAGTACATTAGTAATTACACATCTCAAATGGATGAATACCCTGTGAATCACAAGGAGAGAGCTATAGGGGAAAAAAGTCAACAAGTTCATTTCTGGATGCCTCTTAGCTACAACCTTCTAACCACTCTTCATTTGTCAATACTGAACTTTAATGAGTCCGGATAAGAAGCACGTCAATGGATATCCATTTAGCTAGAGATAATCTGAACTCCAGCTGATTGTCCTGCAGCTGTGTGGCTTCATTACCATGAGAAAGGCATGCAGCCAAGCCAGCTGGTGCCCAAACCAGCTACTCAGTACACAGAGCATATCCATTTTGGTTTACACATCAAATTACACAGGCTCCATGAAAAGTTTGGAGTAGGAAATAGAATCTGCATAAAGCTTTAATTTAAAGGGTTTGTCATTACTATGCCAAGTATAGCTAGTTTGTTTTGTTTTTGTTATAATATGGTATATTGTGGTGGTTTTCGGTTCTTTCATAAATGCAGCCTCCATGCAGAATTTGCATTGACATACCAAACACAACTGCACATCATAATTTCCCAGTTAAGAAAACATTTTTTGGTTGTGTTTGTTTTAGTACTTAACAACAGTACATTTTAATTTTTTGTTTCAAGGCAGCTTTTATAGAAAACAGTTGCACAATCTTATTAATAGCTAGTTTAGCTTCCATCTATCCCCTCCTTTCTATCCATAATTCCACTGTTTAGATCAGGCTTCTGGTGGCTCTTCATTACACTTTTACAAAGGTTTTCTTTTTTTTTTTTTCATTTATTTTTATTAGTTGGAGGCTAATTACTTTACAATATTGTAGTGGGTTTTGTCATACATTGACATGAATCAGCCATGGTTTTACACGTATTCCCCATCCCGATCCCCCCTCCCACCTCCCTCTCCACCCGATTCCTCTGGGTCTTCCCAGTGCACCAGGCCCGAGCACTTGTCTCATGCATCCAACCTGGGCTGGTGATCTGTTTCACCATAGATAATATACATGTTTCGATGCTGTTCTCTCGAAACATCCCACCCTCGCCTTCTCCCACAGAGTCCAAAAGTCTGTTCTGTACATCTGTTTTCTAACTGAACCCATTTGCTAGTCTGTCACTTCTTTATGATACTAGGAGACAATTGTCTTGACTTTTAATCTCATTGTATAGAGCACTGTTTACACTGTAGTCTCTGGGTCAGAAACCTGTGGAATACAGATTTTAAGCTCTTTTCCAGATCCTCTGTGTAAGTCTAGGAATTGATTTTATCTATACTAATCTTTGAAAAACGCTTCTGTAGTGAAAATTGTTTATTGTTTAGTTGCTAAGTTGTGTTCAACTCTTTTGCAGCCCCATGGACTGTAGCCCACCAGGCTCCTCTGTCCATGGGATTTTCCAGGCAAGAATACTGGAGTGGGTTGCCATTTCCTTCTCCAGGGATTCTTCCCAACCCAGGGATCAAACCCACGTCTCCTGCATTGTCAGGCAGATTCTTTACCGCTGAGCCACCAAGGAGGTCCCACTTTGGGCAGAAGCCAGTATGTAAAATATACTCCCAGTTTAATAAAATGATTAAACTTTTACCTAAATAAAAAGGAGTCTAATTTAGATCATAAGTTCAAAGTATGTGAAAAATCAGTGTATATGAGTAACCCTTGTAGTGTTATAGTAGAAAGAAAGAGGTTTGTCAGTCTCCTCCATAAGGATAACACGGTAGACGAGACTTGGTCACTTCCTGGAGAAGATAGTCACAAATGCAGAGTTTGTGCAAGAATGCAGACATTTCTAAGGAAAGACTAGCAACAGCATACAGTCACCTACATTACATCCTGGAGAAACCCAAAATCACAAGGAGAAAAAGACAAAAACTTAATTGATGGGGTGAAAGCAAATATTCAAAAGAAGGACAGAGCAAGACCTTTGAAATCTTAAGCTCTCTAGTGATGCTTTCATTGATTCCAGTTTTTGTTTTGTTTTGTTTTTAACAAGGAAACTGATCCTTGAATGAAAGATTGGAGGACAATGTAGCTGAGGGCAGTAGAAAGTTCTTAAGTGAAGGAGAAAGGAAGTCTGAGAGTCAGAACATTAGGTGAGGGTTTTGAAAGCTGGTAGGAAATGTAATGGGCTTTGGGTGATATGTACGAGCAGCGAGAGCAGTTTTGCAGTTGGGATGCACTGTGCTGGGAGCAATGGTACAGGTCTTATCATGTTTTCAAGGACTATATGTTGGCATTCTAACAGCAATTACAGAACTCAAGACAGTCTAAATCCAACTTTGAATTAAGTTGTCAGTCTGATGTCAAATTTTGTGATCTTTTTATTTCCATCAACTGCATTCAAGGCTTAACTTTTATAAATAACATTTTAGTGCCAGAAAAAAAAAAAAACCAAACAATTACCAAAGGATTTCCAAATCATAAATGAATAGTGAAATGACAGGATAGGTGTGTTTGGCATAGTTAAAAATTATTTTGTCATTGTGTAACACACTAATTCAAGCTGTGAGGACTTAAAACTACCATTTTGTCTTTCTTACAGTTTGGAAGGGCACAGATTTGGAAAGTGATCAATGGGTGATTTATCTCTAATTCATGGACATTATCTCTGGCAGCTGGGGCTGTGGGATCTAAATCCAAAATAGGTTCTTCACCGACATCTGGTCCAGTGGTGCTCTGCTTGACTTTTCTCACTCCCTCGAGGATGGGAAAGCTCTTCTCTCTCTTCTTAAATCATGGAGGTGTCAGCTTAGTTGAGCTTCTTACATGGAGGCCTGGCGGGTCCCCCACAAAGCAAATATTTCAGAAACAGCTCTCCAGGAGACGAAAGAGGAAGCTGCAAGACCTGGAATATCACTTCCACTCCATTCTGTTAGTCAGGCCCAGGTACAAAAAGAGGGTAATAGACTGTACATTTGACTGTACTACATTCCATGTGGGTATGATACAGGAATAGAAAACAACTGCTTTTGAGACAAGCTATAACATTCACTCCTCCTCAAAATATGGCCATATTACATGCAGAATATGCCATCTCCTTCAAAAGCTTCAGCCCAATATGACATCAGCTCAAATTCTAGAAAGTCCTTATTGAAATCAGGAGCAAGCATAGGTGAGGTTCCTGAGTGCACTTCCTCTACTACAATTCCTTAAGTATGATTTATCCTGAAATAAAGATCTATTACCTTAAGAGCCAAATTATCTCTACCCTCTATACACACCCAACATGCAATGACATGGAAAAAGAGGCCATAGACACTCCCATTCAAAAGTAAGGAAATAGAAAGTATCAAGACATAGCGGTGACTGGTTCATAACAGTTCTGAAGTTCACCAGCACACATATTGTCAGTTTTGTATTTAGCGTCTAGTTCAGCTTTTTGGAGATGATTTTCTGAATGCCTGATCCTGCTTTCTGAAACACTGTTTTGTTTCCAGAAAAATATAGTTTGTATTTTCTGTTAAACTTTTTCTCAGCCTGCTACCTTCCCATAGTATGATGGGGCTGCAGCAACTTTTCATTCTGTTCTGTCCCTGTCCCCATTGGCCCAACTGGAAGAGTTTCTTTAAAAACTTTTCATGCTGCCTACACATCAAACGATAAATCCACCCCACTAGACAACAGGCATACCCCTATATATCTTCCTGATAGACTTTTCTCTAACTCAGGTTGCCTAAGAGTCTCCTGTGGGAGAATTCTCTTAAGATTTTTAAAACCCTATTAACTGAAAGTCTATAAAGCATACTGTTAAGAGTCTTAGAAGACCCACTAAGCAAGACCTTAAAATTTTTTGAGATCTTAACAAAGAACCTGAGTAGCAACTTTGTGATCTTAAGCCTGTTTCCGTATGTTATTTGTAGTACGTGGGTTTTAGCTTCCCTCTGAAGCCAGTTCTTAAGAGTATTTGATGAGAGGGATTGAGAATGAGAAACAGTTGTTTCAAACCCATCAAATCCTGGCTCATTATTTTTTCCTTTACATTTTACTTTAAAGCTTCCTTTGTTATTTGGTCCATCTTGCCCTCCCTCTCTGTCTTGCATTTTATTACAGGCAACTAGAAGATGTGAAAGGGTTTTTTTTAACATTTTGCCTAGAAATTTTTGTGACCATATTCATGAATTTATTAGATACCATTCCTTTCTTCCATGTAAGAAGGAGGAGAAATGTTACTCAGCATTGCACCACTATATAAAAAAGGTCCTCTTTTCTCAAGTATAGACTTCCCTGGTGGCTCAGATGGTAAAGCATCTGCCTACAGTGTGGGAGACCGGGGTTCAATCCCTGGTGGGAAGATCTCCTGGAGAAGGAAATGGCAGCCCACTCCAGTATTCTTGCCTGGAAAGTCTCATGGACGGAGGAGCCTGTAGGCTACAGTCCATGGGGTCGCAAAGAGTCGGACATGACTGAGCAACTTCACCTTCACTTTCACTTTTCTCCAGTTCCCAGAACCATTTTTGCACTGACTCAATGGACATAAGTTTGAGCAAACTTTGGGAGATGGTGAAGGACAGAGAAGCCTGGCATGCTGCAGTCCATGGGGTCGCAAAGAGTTGGACACGACTCTGTGACTGGACAACAATTCAAATTTCACCAATAGAAACTCTGATATCCTTTGAGTTTCTGCACATCAGCCACTCCCCTGACCAAAACTTTCAGCAAAAATGCTTACAGCACCAGTAGATTATTTATGTTTAGTAGTATATATCATTTACTTGTTATTTTTATTATTGTTAACAGTAACTGTAGAATCAGAAGGGTGGAGGTGAGATTTTACAGAGTACATGGGAATACTACTAGAGTTACTTATAGTGCTTCTGAGTATCCCACTTTAGGAAAGTTATACTAGCAATAGAAAATCAGGGAACTTTTCAATCATGTCCTTTTTCTTACTCAAGCTCTTATTCTGGTACTAAACGTATACTAAAATTCAAGTGAATTAATAGTAAAAATATGAGCAGATTTAAAAAAATGTATTTGTTTTATTGGAATCTAGTTGTATAAGGTTGTTTGGGTTTCTGTTTTACAACAATGTGAATCAGCTATAAGGATAAATAGCACCCCCTGTTTCTTTAGGCTCCCTCCCACCTTCCCCATCCCACCCCTCTAGGTCATCAGAGAGCAGCTTCCCGCTAGTGATCTGTTTCACACATAGTACAGTACATATGTCAATGCCACTTTCTCAGATGGCCCCACCCTCTAGATCCTTTCTCTCCTAGATCTATTCCTGCCCTACCATAGAGAGTACCATAAGAGAGCATCAGAAGTATCATCACTACCATCATCAGTACCATAAAAAAGAGCAATTTTTAAATGCAGAGAAAGGTGAGATAATTTTACTTGAAAGGTTGATCAATAAAACCATGAAAGTCTTATGAACTTTTTATCCAAAAAGATGAGGTTTTAGATAACTTATAGTCTAGGTTGGTAAAGTTAAAAGGGCAAAGATGTTAATCAAAGTAAAAATACAAGAAAATTAGCCATTGTTTGATTCTTGAAAGTTAACATTGATTTATACCAAATAAAAACTCAGTCAAGAATATTATTTATAGACCATGTAAAATCGGGAAACAGAGAAATATATAAAATATTCAGAAAAGCTATAACAGATTCATGATAATAACATCACAGGGATAATTGTACTTCAGTTCAATGTATTTTCTAATTTGGGGCTTGACCTGTGGGGGAAGAAATGTGTCCTCTTCTCATTGTCATGGCCAGAAAGAAAATACTAGAATAGCCGGGTGTCTGATCCATTTTGACAGTTCTTAGATTTTTCTGTTTTTAGTATGTAGAAAAATATTAATTATTCTATATTTTATATTATTGCACTAAGCCATGCTTTGAGCAACTTCTGCCACTCTTCAGAAAGTATTTGATTCATTTGCTATTTGGCATTGAAGTTAGATTATGTAGTATAAGGGCATATGCTAGGACTCAAGAGACAGATAATGCTGCCACAGCTCGTTAACTATTTGCAAATCATTCCATTCAGAGTGTTTCCCTCAGTTTTCTTGCTTGTAAAAGAAATTTTCAAACAAGATGATCTGCGAGATTACATATTTATGATTATGTTAATCTCTCCCTGATCTGAAATATCTTAATTTCATTTTTGGTATTTAAGAATTCTTGCACCGGAAGACAGAGGAGTCAAACCAAAAATGAATCTTTCAAAAGTGATATTGATAGCCAATAAAAATCATGTCCTTGTAGATTGTTGTTGTTTGGTCACCAAGTTGTGTCTGACTCTTTGCAACCTCGTGGACTGCAGCACACCAGGCCTCCCTGTCACTCACCATCTCCCAGAGTTTGGTAACAGAAAACTCACTCATCTCTCTTGAATAGTTCCAGATAAACAAAACATACTGAAAAATGGAAACGTTTATTATTTTAATCAAACAAAACCTTGCTTCCCACTAAAGCTGGTAATGCTGTGCCTCAAATAACTCCTTGATGCCAGCTCAGAACAGAGATATTGCTGTGCAAAACCAGTGAAAGGGACAGAAAATGAGTTTGAGCGTAAATATATTTGGGACATTATTTGCTCCACTTTACCACTTAAGAAACACATGTAAAAACCTTTTATTAATGTTGTAGTAAAGTAAGCTTTCCAAAACAGAATCACACCTATCTTCTTAGATATTGAGACTCTAAGATATACCCTTTACCCACTCTGTTTAAGAATATATGATGAGGACTCAATTGTCAATCAAATCAAATTAAAACTCTTTACCTTCACATTGTCACAGCCCTTTCATGTTCATACAAATGTCTTTTTTTTCTCTTAAAAAATCCAGTTTTCTTCTAACTTCATCTCCAAGTGATTCTTCTGCTTCCCTATCAATTATCATTTGTTTCCCATATGCAAGCAATTAATAAATGTCAGGCAAGTAAATATATATCACTATTTAAAGTAATTAGTAGTTTTGACATTTTCAGTCTGTTGGGTTGAGTGTTTTCTCATTGTGTACAATCCAAATTAGTTTGGTCCTATATGCCCTTGCTAGCAAAAAGCTGACAAGTGCTTATAGATAAATCCTGATACTCATTGATAGAATTCTATACTTTTTGAGACAAAAAAATGGATAATTCCATGAAATTACTTTGTGACCTTAATTAAAATGATTTAATGTACGATGGATTTTTATTTCAAAGAATTTGTTGTACAGATTATCCTCTGAATCTATGAGTTTGAATCTCAAAAACCTCTTCAAGTTTTTAGAATTCCATGGCTTATTACTTATGCTATTTTTCTTTTCAGTTTTTATCTCTATAATTTTATAATACTGTGTGTTAATTAAGTTAGCTATATTAATGCATCTTTAGTAGGGAAGTTTTTTTAATGTAACAGTTATGTTTGTGAATATATTTTAATGAGCTTTAAAGGCATTTAAGCAAAGTAAGCATCTTCAACAAACGCTATTAAGTAGAATGTATAAGGCAGCAAATGTGCTTATCCAAGACAATTTTTGTTTGCTTTAAAAGGTACTTTTCACAAATTAAGGAATAGAAAAAATTACATAACTTTTGAAATGGAAAACATTCCTGGATTGGACTTAAACCCTTCAGATAGAGTAAAATATGATTATTTCCCCATATATTTTAAAATTATAAGAATTTAATTCAATATAAGTGGGATATAAAAGTCTAGAATCAAAGCACTTTAAATATATGTTTTTATTAATAAAATTAAGTGTACAACCAAACTTTTGCTTTGAGGTTTAGTAATGCTAGGATGTCAGTTGCCCTTCCTTGAGTAGCATTTGGTGATAGCAGTTTTATCAGCATCAGTGGCATGTAAATCAGATACCGACTATCTCCTAGAGCAGAGCCACGTTTGAATACCACTTGAAACCAGATATTGGTTTTGAAACATTGCATGGTTATTGAGCATTGTTGAACATCAGTTTGTTCAACTATATGTGTAGTAATATCCAACTCTGGATTGTTTTTATTTTCAATTAATTTTTTTGAGTGTAGCTGATTTCCAATGTTGTATTAGGTTCAGGTGTCCAGTGAAGTGAATCAGTTATACATGAACATATACCCACTGTTTGTTAGATTCTTTTCCCAGATGGGTCATTGCAGGCTTGAGTAGAGTTTACTGTGTCATACAGTAAACACTTATTAATTATATCTATTTAATTATGGTAGGGTGTATATGTCAGTCCTAATCTTCCAGTTTATCCCTCCCTCCCTCACCCTGTTGGTAATCATAATTTTGTTTTCTATGTCCATGACTCTATTTCAGTTTCATAATATGTTCATTTGTACCAGTTTTCAAGATTCCACTTACAAGCGATATCACATGACATTTGTCTTTGTCTGACTCACTTCACTCACTATGACCATTTCTGAGTTCATACATGTTATTGCAGGTGGCATTGTTTCACTTCTTTATGGCTGAGTAATACTCATTGTGTGTATATGTATATGTATGCACACACACACACACCTCCCAGTCTTTATCCATTCCTCCGTCAGTGGGCATTTGTGTTGCTTCCATGTTTTAGCTGTTGTAAATAGTGCAACAGTGAACATTGGGGTCCATATATCTTTTTGAATTATGGTTTTCTCTGATGGTTATTCTTGGTGATCCTGCCAATTTTCAGTTCTTGCCTACAAACTCTGGGTCATTTGGTATTCTCTTAAGTTATGTAGTACAGGCTGTTTAAGCTCACTTGTGCCTGTCTAGATGTGTGTTGGGAAATAAAGTGACACATTCTATTAGATGCCTTGTTTGAAGAACCCAGGAGCATGAAGTTAGCCATAGAAGACACTCTCTGTAACATAGGGGATGAAGTTCAGAGTTTGATGTACTTTTCCCAAATAAATTAAGTAATGTCAATGTGGAGGGCTGGTGTTTAAAGATTTTTCACTTTTTATACCACACTCCTTCCATGTACAACCTACATCTTGAAGCATTCTCACATATTTTTAGAAATACATTCCTATTAGGTATGTTGACTTTTTGATACTCCATCTGAAATTGGAATTGCATAATCACCAACATAATTATAACAATAATATAATTTCTGTAAATACCTGAAGCAACTCCACCTTCTGTTTTCAGTTTTATTGCAAAAAACATTGCTTCTTCTGTTTACAAGAATGTCAGAGTATTGTTCCTGCCTTTTTGTGACTGTTACATCAGTGAAAAGTAAGAGAAATAGAAATTTACAGCTGTTGTGTTTTTCCTAAGCACAGGTCTAAGTATGTTTAATTTTGTCAGCTTGGGACCCAGCACAATGTTTAGCCAATAGTAGGTTCTGAATAAATAATTTATACAAGAAATTACTTTGAAAGTTAGTTTTATGAAAATGGTCATTTTCAACAAAGTATAATGATAATATAGCCCTGTGCCATTTTTTTTTTTTTTTTTGCCAAAATCACTCTGATTTGAATAAAAGAACCTGAGGGTGCTCTGTTTGTTAGGAAATAACAGCCATTTGTAAGTAAGAAAAAAATACTCATACATTGCACTATCTTATCACCTTTTATATTTTTAATATGCCACTAAGGTTTATCTTTAAAAATCCAACAACAAAATGCTTCAGGCAGTTATTGTAAGTTTGACCATATGGGCATTGCTTCTGCAATCTACATGTGAAATAGGAAAACAAATCTTATACACGTTTGATAAAACATGGACTATCTATTTGTTAAAGGTAAAGCAAGAAACTGCTACTTCAATAAATTTTTGAAACTGCAAGTCAGTAGGTTAAATATTAATTTCAATGTCTACAATAATGGGTACTTCTGCTATTTAAGGAAGTCATTTTTCTACTGTGTAGTCAACAAGCTTATTGATTAGAATTAATTCACTGCAGAAAGTCTCCCATCATTTTTAACATAAGTTTTTCCTCTTTAACCGTAGCCTGAAGCCTCTTTTTTTGAGTGTGGTCAATTTAGCAACAAATTTGCAATTAATCATTCCCTGATTGCAATGAATGATCTGTCAATAATATGCAACTCACATTGCTAAATGGGTTATTCTGAGCTTTATTGTTTTCTTTTTGTCTCGGGAATGCTTTGACTAGCTATATTTCCTAGAATGGATTTGAATAGTTGTTTTGAGGTAATGCATGCCAGTTTTAAAGAGACACTTCAGACTGCTCTGAGGGTATTAATCAAGATATGCCCTAACTTTCTTTTGGCATTACAATATTTGGACATCTGTTCTGACTCCTTATATGTGAAACAAAACTCATACCAGATAGTAGAATAAATGAAGGGTTTCATTATCTTAAATGTCATAACATTTGTTTGAATTATCATGTGTAAATTTTAAATGCTGAAATTGTCATTTTGGTTTTGTTTCATCTATTTTGCTGTCCTTTCAAAAGACTATATGCCTGAAAAAATTCTTTTTTCTATTGAATTAATAATTTAAAAGAAATAATTTACTATTTTATGCAATAACAATGAAATTGTTGTGGATGAGCTATATATTCTGGTAATTTATAAAGCATAAATATTTTACTGAGAGAAAGTTACCCTTTTAAAGCACAAAAGGTTTCTTGTTATAATGGGAGTGTGTTTAGTGACAAATAGTACATTTTTAAACAGCCATTTGTTGACTATTATTATAGTTCTCTTTGTGTAATGGTATTATAGACTCTTAGGCATTCACTTATTAAAGTCTTTTCCATTGTGTGTATCAGGAAAGACTTGTCTCTGAATTCCATGGTGCCACTAATTAGTGGCAACTGCATCTAGATGTCCACAGGTCAACCTGAAATATAATAGGAATGCATTTGGACTTTTCATTTAAGCTATGAAAATAATTTGATTTGCTAGATATCAAGAATAATACCAAATTTGATTTTAGCCACCTTAATACCTTTGCCTTTCTGAAGGATTGTTTTTAGTTTATTTGTTGAACCGCTATTGCTAATCATGGAAAGGTAACTGTTTATCATGAAGCCATATCACATATATTCACTAGGCTTGCCAACAGTAGTCGTACTGGATAATGGATTAGTGCCTATATATTTATGTTTTTTTTTTTTTCATTTCACATTAGGGTGAAAGAATAGCATATAATTTAACTTACATAAAATGTTAACTAAATCATGGAACCAAAGTAGTGTTTTATAGACATTTAATTTTGAATATCTTTAGAAAGCCATAGGTGCTTTCAGCCTTCTATTTACATATTTGATGTCAGAGTCAGTGTTGTTTTGCCTAGCAAAACATTTCAGTCCAAGGGGCCCCATAATATTTTGCTTGCGAGACTAATTTTAAGTGGTTATAATTCTTAATTGAAAACTGTTTTTATAAATGTTGATAATTTGAAAAGAGATAAAGTTTAAATTTATATTTTTATATTTGCAAAAACTGAGAAATTTTATAATTCTTTTAAATAATGGGATCCTGAGTTATGACCAGCACAAAACTGAAAAAATTAGCCCATTGGAAACATTAAGTATGGTTTGTCTTAAGCTGTGCATACATTTTGAGTCAGACATCTAAAATCTTGTCATTTTATGAAACACTAAATAAAGTAAAATACCAGGTTACCATATAGGATAAAATTATAAATACTAAATGAGATAAAATACTAAATGTACTAAAGATTTAGTCTTTAAAGGACAGTTTTTATAAGACAATACATTTTAGTCATACATCTTCTCTAAGCAGGGAGAATTTGTAGTTTGAGTTGGAAAGCACTTTTATATGTTTAAACATTCAAAGCCCCTAAAAGATTGAAACTAACATGTTGGTACTAAAATATGGAACATTTTGCCCATTCACATATTTATGGCATTTGATTAAGATCTCATTTCTGTTTAAGTGCTCTGATGAGTAAATAACTACAATGTGTAATTCTGTGATGATTTTTTTTGTGCTTAGAGTTAAAATGATACTTTTATATGTGGAAGTTTTCATGGTGAATGAAAATTTTCAGAGTCTTAGAAACTTAATTTTCTAATAGCAATGTGAAATGTGAACCTCCATATTTAATTTATTCAAATAAACAGAATTGGACATCATTGTCTGCCTAATCATAGAACCATTTTGCTAAACACATTGATATAAAATTATTTTACCAGAAAATAATAACAGTAGGCAAATATGTCTCTAAAAGTGTTTGCACAGATTAAGCATTCAAAGTAGATACATGGAAAATGCTTATGTCTGAGTAAATATATGTGATAGTTTGACTTATGCAAAGTTTGACTGTAGTTATTACTATTCATTAAACCTATTACTATTACTATTAAACCTATTTCTAAACCTATTAAACCTATTACTATTCATTAAACTATTCATTAAACTATACAAACAGTATAATTAACAGATTTTTCACCTTTTCAACTCCACTCAAGTTTAAATATTTTATTTTCATTACTGTAAATAAACACTTTTATTGTTAGGATTTGTGTTGCTATTGAATGTAGAATATCAGAATGATTTAAATTTCTTGGCATCTGTTTCTTTTAGAGATGACCCCTGATTCTTCAGTTTGCAGGTTCAGTAATTACATGAGGTGCTCAAAGCAGTTTTATGTTTGTGAAATTACTTTATAAATGGCATAATAGATATATGTACTAGTTAATTGCAAACAGAGGCATTGTGGTAGTAAAAGTATAAGGATTATATTTAAATATTTGTAAATATTGAATAGATTCTCAGAGGCTAGTAAATTTTAAATGTTAGAGTGGCCAGGGAATAAAAGGGCTTGAAAGCTAAGCCTGAAATTTTGAACTTGCATAGCTTCAGTTGAACTTGGTGGCTTCAGTTAGATCTATAGCAACTGATTATTGACTAGATGTGGAAGAAAAGGGAAAATAAGAAATAACTTTTGCTCAGAATCCACGTAGCTAGGATTTGGATGAAGACAACAGTTTGAGGACTGCATCCATTTTGGGGGGAAAGATGGTGTTGGATTTGAATTTTCAACATGAGACCTGATTGGCAGAATAACGTATGGATTTGGAAGCCTGGGACTGAATAGCACGGGAGCAGCCAAGGCTGCAGGTACTGAACTAGATTTTATCAGAACAGTTGAAAGCTGTAGGTAAGAGTGTAAACAGAGATGTGGAGGTTTGAAGAGCATTGGATTTTAAGACTGTTTCTTTTGGAAGAAATGGAGGGCAGTGTTGCAGGGAACAGGAGAACAATTCTGAAAGAGGCTTTGGAGTTCAGTGACTTGGAATTATTTTCTTACACTGTGGACTTTCTAGTAACTTTGATTTCTCATCAGAACTGTCAGTGAAATATTTCTCAATATCACTCAACAAAGATCTTGAAACAAATATATGGAAATGTGTAAATTTTAAGAATTGCTGAAAAGATACAGAGAATCTAGGAATAAACCAGTAATTACATCTATATTAAGTGTATGAAGTTACTTTTCTGAAGGAGACATTTTATTAAAAAAAAAATAGATCCATATATTGTATACAACATGCAAGTGAGGAGTATTTTAATTGGTACCCTTAAAAGATAATAATACATACAGTTATTTAAAAATCTTGTGAAATCATAAATGTTACACTTTTCTTATAATAAATTTCCAGTAACAAGTTTTACATTAATCATTGATCAGTGGTTAATGTAAAGAAATAGAGGAAAACAATAGAATGGGAAAGAGTAGAGATCTCTTCAAGAAAATTAGAGATACCAAGGGAACATTTCACGCAAAGACAGAAACAATAAAGGACAGAAATTGTATGGACCTAACAGAAACAGAAGGTATTAAGAAGTGGTGGCAAGAATACACAGAAGAACTATACAAAAAAAGCAAGAACCATATAACCATGATGGTGTGATCACTCATTTTGAGCCAGACATCCTGGAATGCAAAGTCAAGTGGGCCTTAGGAAGCATAACTACAAACAAAGCTAGTGGAGGCAATGGAATTCCAGTTGAGCTACTTCAAATCCTAAAAGATGATGCTGTGAAAGTGCTGCACTCAATATGCCAGCAAATTTGGAAAACTCAGCAGTGGCCACAGGACTGGAAAAGGTCAGTTTTCATTCTAATCCCAAAGAAAGGCAATGCCAAAGAATGTTCAAACTACTGCACAATTGCATTCATCTCACATACTAGCAAAGTAATGATCAAAAATTCACGAAGATAGGCTACAACAGCATGTCAACCATGAACTTCCAGATGTTCAAGCTGGATTTAGAAAAGGCAGAGGAACCAGAGATCAATTGCTAACATCCGCTGGATCATCGAAAAAGCGCGAGAGTTGCAGAAAAACATCTACTTCTGCTTTACTGACTATGTCAAAGCCTTTGACTGTGTGGATCACAACAAGCTGTGGAAAATTCTTCAAGAGATGGGAATACCAGACCACCTGACCAGCCTCCTGAAAAATCTGTATGCAGGTCAAGACGCAACAGTTAGAACTGGACATGGAGAACAGACTGGTTTCAAATCGGGAAAGCAGTACGTCAAGGCTGGATATTATCATCCTGCTTGTTTAACTTCTATGCAGAGTACATCATGAGAAATGCCAGGCTGGATGAAGCACAAGCTGGAATCAAGATTGCTGGGAAAATTATCAATAACCTCAGATATGCAGATGACACCACCCTTATGGCAGAAAGCAAAAAAACTAAAGAGCCTCTTGATGAAAGTGAAAAAGTTGGCTTAAAAACTTCAGAAAACTAAGATCATGGCATCCAGTCCCATCACTTCATGGCAAATAGATAAACAATGGAAATAGTGAGAGACTTTATTTTTGGGGACTCCAAAATCACTTTAGATGGTGACCGCATTCATAAAATTAAAAGATGCTTGCTCCTTGAAAGAAATACTATGACCAACCTAGACAGCATATTAAAAAGTAGAGACATTACTTTACCAACAAAGGTCTGTCTAGAGAAAGCTATGGTTTTTCCAGTAGTCACATATGGATGTGAGAGTTGGACTATGAAGAACGCTGAGTGCCCAAAAATTGATGTTTTTGAACTGTGGTGTTTGAGAAGACTCTTGAGAGTCCCTTGGACTGCAAAAAATCAAACCAGTGAATCCTAAAGGGAATCAGTCCTGAATATTCATTGGAAGGACTGATGCTGAAGCTGAAGCTCCAATACATGGCCACCTGATGTGAGGAACTGACTCATTGGAAAAGGCCCTGATGCTGGGAAAGATTGAAGGCAGGGGGAAAAGGGGACAACAGAGGATGAGATTGTTGAATGGCATCACTGATTGATGGACATGAGTTTGAGCAAGCTCTGGGAGTTGGTGACGGACAGAGAAGCCTGGCATGCTGCAATCCATTGGGTTGCAAAGAGTCGGACACGATTTAGTAACTGAACTGAAGCAGTTTTACATTAGTAAATCCAAAAAAATGAAAAAAGAAAATAATTATCATTTTCATTATCAAGTAATTTCTATATTGCTGTTAGTTTGACTACTTTACCAAATTATTTTCTAATTTATTCCTTACCATAACTTCAAAGAGTAGAAACATGTTCCCCAGGTTCCACTGCTAATAAGTGATGGAGAAAATATTTAAAGTAAGAATTATGTGCTACTGAATCATATTTGATTTTTTTCCCAGTGAAAAATTGAATGGTTGTTCATTTAACATATAACAAAGAAGAATAGACATTGCTGGAATAATGAAGTGGCAGAATCTGAATTATTCATATACATATAAACATTCCATAAATTTATTCATATATGTAATTTTAAGTTTTTATCTAAGCATTGATGATTGCTAGTTCTCAAAGAAAACAAATTCTAGGAAAAAAAGTCACTTTGTTAATACTATAGCAACATATTACATAAGTTTAGATTTGATATTCTGATAATCTTAGTATTTTCTAGTTAACACAGACTTTCTTATTAATAATAGTCTCAGTAATCATCAGTCTACTCCACTGTTTTGTTATTTAAAAGCCATTCATGACACCATGACCTAATTATAGTTTCATATAAGTTCATGAATTCCAGAAATAACTTTAAGTTGGCTTTTAACGATTGAGCCTTTCAAAGACATAGGCAGTGATTCTAGTCAGATCGCATATTTTACTGTAATATTTAGGTGAGACTTTGTGTGTGTAGGTGTTTGTGTAATTTTTATATATGACCTACATTTGAGTCAAGTCAGGGACTCACTAGGAAATGTTATAGAACTAAAATTCTACTTTTCATGATGGGGCTGTACTTTTGGTGACCACACAAATGTGCAATTTTTTGTTGTTGTTCTAAATGTTGGTTACACAGTTGTGTTCGTTTATTCATTGTATACACTTTCATAAACTGGATGTTAAATTTCAATGCAAGGTTTAGCAAAAAGTTTCAGTGTGACCAAAGAAGGTTTCGTTATCTCTGATGAACATCCTAATCTTATTCTATCTCAATTGGAGGGACATATCTTATTAATCAAATTACCCAAACCCAAAACCAGTGAGTCATTTCTAATCCTTTCCTCCTGCTTAGCCCTCAGTCAGTGCCTAATCAATCAATCAATCAATCAGTCATCAGGTATTGATTTAAGTATTGACCTCATAAATATTTCATGAGCAGGTACCTTCCTTTCCACACTTACTATTATACATATTGCAGTTCTAACTCAGCAGTTATTTTGTATCTCCCTAATATTGAGCCCACCAAATAAACCATTCATACAGTGTCCAACTGATAGTTCTAAAGTGCAAACAAGATGCCTGGTTGTAAAACATTTCTGTAGTTTCATGGTTTTAGAATAAAGTCTCATCTTCCTAATATGAATCGTCTTTCCTTTTAAGACCCAGTTGTGTAGAGTTAGTAAAAAGGAGTATGAAGCCTGAATTCCAAGAAAGGTCATTATTGAAGTGATATAACGAAGAGTAACAAAGTAATCCAAGATGAAGTGGCCTGGAAAATAGAAGGAAAACCATGAGTTGAGTTGCTCTGATACACATCAACAAAAGAGAGTATTAAAGGAATAAAACAAATTAGAATCAGATTTACCTTGAGATCAGGGCTATCAGTGATAATGGACTGATAAATTATACTGTAGATGGCAATAGGGTAGGGAGTAAAAGTAGAGAAAGCAAAGAGGGAAATCATAGTTGAAAATTTGAAGTTGTGATATTGAAAGCCAGACTTCGGTATGGTCAGAGAGACTGAGGAAATGAAGTCAGAAAGTCTAGTCAGTATTTTTAAGAAGTTTGAGTGAAAAGTGAAAAGGAAAGTGTCAATGTTTTGTGGTACAGGAGTTTAAGGGGTTATTGTTTACATTATGGATACCTAAGCAATTTTAATGTTACAGAAAAAGAGCCAATAAAAAGGAAGAGGATGAGGTACTGGAGAGAAAGGATATAAACTCCTCAGGTGTTGTGATTCCTAAGAGATCGCTAAGAGATAGGATCTAAGCACCGGTTTGGGGGCTGATCTTGGGATGGATGAAGGGTCCTGTGTTATAACAGAGGGGAAGAGAACTGGTATATTTGGAAAGTTCCTTTGGTTAGCTCTGTGTGTGTCTGTGTCTGTGTCTGTGTGTGTGTCTGTATAGGCAATAAGACCACCTTCACAGGTGTGAAAAGAGTAAGAATGTCTAATATGTCCAAAAGGTCAAAGCCATTCTGTTAAAAACTATAGGCCAACTAGCTTATTTGGCAGTAAAGTTCAGTTTAAAGGATGAGCCAAACAGAATCATTTTCCTTGAAACAACTCATACGAACTCCCGATCCACTCTCATCTCTAGCACCTCTGAACTCCCCAGTTCCAACAGCAGTCAATGGTTTCCCTTGCATTACATTGCCTTCTTCATCCTGTCATTCTTTTTGATGACACAGCCCCACAGAGTGTGCATCAGATATATTATATTCCCGTTCCGATATTATATCCTCCCCCTGGATAGTGTAATTATTTTTATGTTGTTTTTTTATGGTAAAAAAAACACTGAGATTCAGCCTCTTAACAAAATTTTAAGTGTCCAATATATATTGACTCAGGTACAGTGTTGTACGGCAGATCTCTAAAGTTTATTCAGATTATTTGACTGACAGTTTATGCCCTTGAATTAGTAACTCTGTTTTTCCCTTTCCCCAGCCCCTGACAACCACCATTCCACTGTTTGATTCTATGAAGTTGACTCTTTTAGATATCGCATAAGAAATGGAATTATTTGTCTAATAGTGCTTTTCAATTTCAAAAATCCATTTTTAAGAGGTATCTGAACTTTCCATTTGCAATAGCTAGAGAAAGAGAAAAAAAAGTGGGCAAAGGTCAGAGGAGGCAGTTGTGAGTCCTTGGGTGTTACCAGTGTGTCCCTTCACAGTTAGTGTGGTATACATTATAACACGTAAGGGTTACATGTCTTTATTTGCCACTATGAGAAATCTTTTGTAGGACCAACAGTTTTGTTTTGGAGTTGTGTAACAACTTTCCCTTGTAATTTTAACGTTTCCTAGATACCGAGTTTTTATTATGTTAGAAGGAAAGTAATTTTATCTCTGAAATCTCTTGGAAATTTACGTACCAATATTACTAATTCATAAGGGTAATGTTATAGCCCTTTATCCTTATTAAAGAACTAGTTTACTTATGTGTGAGTTCTGTAGTCACTTTGTATGATGTTCCTTGTAGCACTAAGGCAAGAGGTATCTTGGCTGAGGGATTTTGGAGTCAGGTTTTTCTACTTTAGATGAATCAGGAGTCTGCTTATGGTCTCAAGCCACTGACTTACTGATTTTATTCTCTTCAAGGAGAGAATATGATTACAGGAAAGGACAGCTAATGTTACATTTGTTCTTGAGGACAAATAATAAGGGCAAATTTATTTATTTAATGATTACCAGTCAACTTCATTTTGTTTCCCAGCCTCACCTAGGAAGCACCTCATTAATTAAATGAAGCTTACTGTTACATTGCAAATAGAATTATGGATGCAAGCAGTGTCTCCTGATTCTCTAAATAATAATAGTTGTTTTAGGAAATACGCTGATAGCATTAATAGCCATTAATGGTGAAATACCTCTTGACGAGAATGTGATCAAAAGGAACATTAAGTGACCTATCCATATTGCTGGATTAAATAAGGGGGTCACACCATGAGCAATGGACTGGGGGATGAAAGACTGAAGTCGTTTGTCCCTGTGGTGAGGTGTGTCACCTCAGGAAATGCCATTAAACCCAGATAGATCTTTGCATTCTGAAATAAAGATATTACTATCTGTCTTTTCTGTCAAAAAAGGCAAATACCTAATTTTGTAAAAGTAATGGAGTCAAAATAGATAATTTTGCAGAAATCCTTTAGAAATCATGTCTCTGTACAAATATAGCATTTCGAGTTTTACGCAGAAGGAAAAATAGTTGAGGGAACTACTTCCCAAAAATCACCATGACAGAATTTGTAGACTCACTTCCATTATGTTTTCAGAGGAACAAGTTGCTCCCTGATGGTTCAGACTGTAAAGAATCTGACTACACTGCAGGAGACTCAGGTTTGACCCCTGGGTTGGAAGATCCCTTGGAGTAGGAAATGGCAACCTACTCTAGGATTCTTGCTGGAAAACTCCATGGACAGAGGAGCCTGGCGGGCTTCAGTCCATGGAGTTTCAAAGAGTCAGACATGACTGAGTGGCTAACATTTTCACTTTCATTGTCATTATGTTTTCAGAGGGATGAGTTGCTTGAGAAGTTATCACCTGTGTTTTCTTGTATTGTATTTGACTTCATGAAGCAATTACAAAATGACAAATCAGGGAATCCTTTTTTTTTGGCTGGACATCTACTGCGGCCATCAAGATGTTTTAAAGAATCAGGCTTCCTATTTTTTCCTTTGCAATTTTCAGCAGTGACTTTTATCCTTGTATTTTCAAGTTATCTGCTTATACCTCTTAGGAATTACATCTACATTCCTGCGATTAAATTGGTGAGGGTGGTGCTGGTGGTAAAGGGTGAAAGGAACTGTATCTAGATCACAATTCTTTGCCATAACGAGGAACCTTGGGGATTTAGGGTTTGCTTGCTTGCTTGCTTGATCACGTGTTTATTAGCTGGGTGGGTACACAGCTGCCCAGAAGAGATGAGTCCCAATGGTTAAAAAAAAGAGGAGGGAAATACATATTGGGAAGGCATCAGGCGGCATCTGCCACAGCCCAGATTAACCCTGTTAGAACCAATCTGCCATGGGTAGGTATACAGTTCTAGGAAAGGGATCTCTTGGAGAAGAAAAGATGAAATCTACCTGCGGGACTTTTAGTATGTGTGTATTTAAAAGGACAGAGAATGATGGCAGGAAAGAGAAGGTGGTGGGACAGGAATGGGAAAGAGGACAGGAAAAGGAAATGGAGTGCAGTACTCCTCAGCGAGTTTGTCCTCCAAGATAGACCAAGTGAAAAGAACATACACTGTCGCTTTCAGCTACCTTACTGAAGTCAACCATTTCTTAGCATCATTTTTCAGACATAAAGAATATAGTCATATTTGGAAATCATTTTTTAATAAAGCTAGAATAATTTTGGAGGCAGTTGGCCTTTAGAGACAGTGGATTACTATTTTCCTGTGTGTATGTCTCAGTGTGTGACTCCTCCAACTTGATGACCTGTGATAGGTTACTCGAACTGATGAAGCTTCACTGTTTTCTTTACCGTAGTATTTACCTTATAGATTTACATGGCACTGTTGTTGTTCAGTACTCTCTGCGACACCGTGAACTGCAGCATGCCATACTTCCCTGTCCTTCGGTATCTCTCTAAGTTTGCTCAACCTCATGTCCGTTGAGTCAGTGATGCCATCTAACCATCTCATCTTATGTCATCCCCATCTCCTCTCGCCCTCAGTCTTTCAAGCATCAGAGTCTTTTCCAGTGAATTGTTTCTTTGCATCAGGTGGTCAAAATATTGGACTTTCAGCTTCAGCATCAGTCCTTCCAGTGAGTATAAGTTCATATGCTTTAGGATTGACTGGTTTGATCTCCTTGCAGTTCAAGGGACTCTTAAAAAGAGTTTTCTGCAGCACCACAGTTCTAAAGCATCATTCTTTGGTGCTCAGCCTTCTTTATGGTCCAGCTCTCACATTCATACATGACTACTGGAAAAACCATAGTTTTGACTACATGAACCTTTGTCAGCAGAGTGATGTCTTTGCTTTTTTTTTTTCTCATTTATTTTTATTAGTTGGAGGCTAATTACTTTACAATATTGTAGTGGTTTTTGCCATACATTGACATGAATCAGCCATGGATTTACATGTGTTTCCCATCCTGAACTCCCCTCCCACCTCCCTCCCCACCCGATCCCTCTGGGTCATCCTAGTGCACCAGACCTGCGCACTTGTCTCATGCATCAAACCTGGACTGGCGATCTGTTTCACACTTGATAATATACATGTTTCGATGCTATTCTCTCAGATCATCACACCCTCGCCTTCTCCCATAGAGTCCAAAAGTCTGTTCTGTACATCTGTGTCTCTTTTTCTGTTTTCCATATAGGGTTATCATTACCATCTTTCTAAATTCCATATATATGCATTGGTATACTGTATTGGTCTTTATCTTTCTGGCTTACTTCACTCTGTATAATGGGCTCCAGTTTCATCCATCTCATTAGAACAGATTCAGATGTATTCTTTTTAATGGTTGAGTAATATTCCATGGTGTATATGTACCACAGCTTCCTTATCCATTCGTCTGCTGATGGGCATCTAGGTTGCTTCCATGTCCTGGCTATTATAAACAGTGCTGCGATGAACATTGGGGTGCACGTGTCTCTTTCAGATCTGGTTTCCTTGGTGTGTATGCCCAGGAGCATACACAATCCCTGATTGCTGGGTCATATGGCAGTCTCTGCTTTTTAATACGCTGCCTAGGTTTGTCATAGCTTTCTTCCAAGGAGCAAACGTCTTTTAATTTCATGGCTGCAGTCACTGTCCACAATGATTTTGGAGCTCAAGAGAATAAAATCTGTCACTGTTTGTGCTTTTTCCCTATCTGTTTGCTAAGAAGTGGTGGGGAACCAGATGCCATGATCTTTGTTTTCTGAATGTTGAGTTTTAAGCCAACATTTTCACTCTCCTCTTTCACCTTCATCAGGAGGCTCTTTAGTTCACTCTCTGCCTTTAAAGTGGCACCATCTGCATATCTGAGGTTGTTGATATTTCTCCCAGCCATCTTGATTCCCGCTTGTGATTCATCCAGCCTGGCATTTGACATGATGTACTCTACACAGAAGTTAAAGAAGCAGGGTGACAATATATAGCCTTGACCTACTCCTTTCATAATTTGTACCAATCCTTTGTTCCATGCCCAGGACTGACTGTTGCTTCTTGACCTACATACAGGTTTCTCAGGAGGCAGATCAGGTGGTCTGGTACTCCCATCTCTTGAAGAATTTTCCACAGTTTGTTGTGATCCACACAGTCAAAGGCATTAGCTTAGTTAATAAAGCAGAAGTAGGTGTTTTTTCTGAAGCTCTCTTGCTTTTTCTGTGATACAATGTATGTTGGCAATTTGATCTCTGGTTTGGCCTTTTCTAAATCCAGCTGGAACATCTGGAAGTTCTGGGTTCATGTACTGTTGAAGCCTGGCTTGGAGAATTTTGAGCCTGGCTTGGAGAATCTTCAGATATACTTCATTATTTTATGACTGTTTTAATCACACCTCTAGTCAGAAGTCTCATGTATCTGTCTTCACCTCACAGTACCAAATCCCATCTTCTAAATCATCAGAATTAGTTATAGATGAGACTCAGAGAAAAATTATTTATTGTGTAAAACTAGAAACCAAGTTAACGGCTTTGTATGGTGATAAAACAAGTGCAATATAATAGTTAAACATTCCTCCTTTAAAGAAAGGGCAAGATAGCACAGGGTCATCGACCCCAAGAAATACCAATACTTCAGTTGGAAACATCTGCAAGAACTTTACAAGGTTCTAGGAATTAGGTTTTAGTACCTTCTAGGAATTAGGTGGCCACCTTTCAGCCTACTACAGATGACATCATGAAAAATACTGACTTACATGTAAAGAGTAAACCTATATAGATCACAGAAATTTTAAAAATTGTCATAATGTTGCTTCTTCCAAAAACTGCTAGGCCAGTAATTCATACATAGTCCTTTAAAACCTTCAAAGAACAAACTCTTTGCTGTATTAACTATTGTGAACCAGAAAATGGAAACCTTCTGACTCCCTTTATTAAGCCAGCACAATGAATATCAATATCTGACAAAAATCTGCCTATGAAATAATCTTATCTGTAGCCATTGGTGTAATGTTCTCAAATAAAATATTAACAGAACGTACATTGTCTATTCAGATATTCAGGTAAAGAGTGTCAGGAGAACACAGATTGTTAACTGCAGATGGGAAATGTATTCTAGGACTGTAATCTCTTATTTAAAATTTCAAAATCTAACAAAGCTTAGAAAACTAATATTTTCATTATTTACTTCATGAGATGTATAGTCTGAACTGGCATATTCTTTGCAGTGTTAATTTATCTTTCTTTAAGTCAATATCCATATGTCCTAGTACAGAAATATGTGAATTTTACAACATGTTGTTCCTGACCCTTTGGGTTTGTTATTTAATGTATCTTTTATGCATAGTGTAACTTTTCTGAAGCCCACAAAGTTTTAAATACCAAAGCCCAACTGTCTCTTAAGTACTTCATCTAATGCATATAGGAATTTATTTAATTTACTATACCAGTAAACCGAAAGAGAAAAATCATGTGATTCTCAAAGTGATTAATATGTTTCTGTAATAATAAGAGCTAGCATTTATTTACTTGCTTGCTTCATAGTGCCAGGCACTATTTTATTAGAAGATCCACATCTTCATAGTAAAGCAGGTAGTACTAGTATCATTCCTATTTTAGAAACAGGAAATTAGAAACGCTGATAGCCTAAGCAGCTTTTAAGGTCAAAGATCCAGTTAGGTTTATAGCAGGTCTTCAACCAGGCAGTTTAACTCCAGAGTCCAAGTTCTTAACCTGTCTGCATCGTCAGTCCGTGTCTGCTGATTATTTTAATAATTCGTCCATTCAGTCAATCACAGTTTGAGTGCTTGGTCTTGCGTAGGCTAGTAAAATGATGTGCTGTCCCATTCTGTGGTATGGAAGTGAATCCGGCAGGTAGAAAATGTGTATACTCACTGAGCTGGCATCACCTTGCACAGTGCGTAAGAGGAGAAGATGATAAAAAGGCTGCAAAGACAAGTACATAGCCTGTCAGATTGTGTTAGCATGCTGTGTATAAGATGATAATTGGTATTACAGAAAAATAAAGCAAGAAAGGGAGACAAACTCTTAAAAATATATAACTGAATAAAACATCTCAAAGTCTGATAAAAACATAATTTCTCAAAAGTGAAGCAAGCATTTTGAGTAATAACAACATGTTACATATATTGTCATTAAATTAAATATGCAAAATGTGTACCAGAATTCCCATTTGGTATTGTTCTGGATGTACTATGTAAAGCAATTAGATAAGAAAAAAGACTTAGAGGTGGAAATGTCTGAAAGGAGCTGGAGCATATTTATAGATGGTAGGACTGTGTTCCAAGAAAAAAATGAATCAATTGAAGGGAACCATATAAAATAACAGAATTATAAGGTTTAAAAGATTAATAATAAATAATCAAAATGTTTTCTATATAAAACATAGCCAGTTAAAAAGACAAAATAATAAAGAATCATATTATGGTAAATACAAAAGCAAGATAGTTCAGTTCAGTTCAGTCGCTCAGTCATGTCCCACTCTTTGTGACCCCATGAACCGCAGCACGCCAGGCCTCCCTGTCCATCACCAACTCCCGGAGTTTACTCAAACTCATGTCCATCGAGTCGGTGATGCCATCCAGCCATCTCATCTGTCGTCCCCTTCTCCTCCTGCCCCCAATCCCTCCCAGCATCAGGGTCTTTTCCAATGAGTCAACTCTTCGCATGAGGTAAAGTAAGATAAGTATGTATGAAATTAATAAAAATAAATATATTGGACTTAATGTGAAGAAAATTTTGGACCCTACTAAAAATCATATGAGAAAATATAGTAAGCAGAGAAATATATCTTAAAAAATATAACCTGATATTATAAAACATTCTAGTTCTCCCAAAATTTATCTATCAAATCAGATCTAATTGCAGTACCCAAAGATTTTAGCTGAGTATCATAGCAAGGTAATGTGAACAAAAATGGTGTCAAATTTTATCAAATCATACATTTTTAAAAGCGTTAAATGAGGAATATGACCCTTGCCCAACAAATATGAAAATTGATTACAGAATTACAATAATTGAAATAATTATGTATACTGGTTCAGAGTAACAGAGAAATGCAGAGATGAACATTTATTATACATAAGTTGTGTCTTTCAAACAAAGAGGGAAACGTAAACTGTTGACAAACTCGTATTAACAAAAATAATATGTATTTTGGCAAAAATTCAGCAAGATTTCTACTTAACTCTTATGCCAAAATAATATGAAATGATTCAAATATTACACTGTAAAATATGAAGTCGTAATGGCCAAGACATACAAAGAGTAGTATTATTCCTAAATTGGAGAAAAGAGATTTCTAAGCATGACTCAAAACTCTGAAAATTTTGATATAACTGAAGTTTAAATAGTTTAAACTTTACAAGGTAAAAAAGTCAAAAAACAGACTTGTGAGATATTTGCAATGCATGACTTTCTGCACTCGAAAAAAGAACATGAAATGCCTGCATTCTAAAGATGTTTCTTGTATTCAACTGTTAATTCCACAGGCCTTTCTTATATGATCTGGGATGATTAAAAGTTCTGTAATCCTATTTTCTAATTTGTAACTCTAGATAACAATAGCTAGCTCATAAAATTTTTTACGGGCTTAAATGAAATACTACATATAAAGCTTTTAAAACAGTGCTTCAGTAGGAGTAAATATTTAAGCACTATTTCCTCACTATGGTTATTAACATAAATAGTTTCTTAATGTACATAGACAAAATGGATAATGTACTTAAGTTAGATTGTCCCCAAAAGAATAAATATGAACAAAAGCATATGAAAAGAATATCATTCAATCAACAAAACTTTATTTAAACAATTGTGTCATACTTTTTAGCCCATCAAATTCAGAAGCTGATAAACTTAATGATGACGCGTCACGTTAAACACTGTTAGTGGGATTGTGTTAACATTTTTGAGAGTAATTTTTCACTGCACAATAAAACGTAATACTTAACTACACTTTCAGCCAGGAATTCCTCTTCTGAGTATTTGTTGTAAATATATATTCACAGAGATGCATGAAGGTTGTATAGAATTTGGTAACAAAACATTAAATAATATTAATTTTGGTAGCGAAATAGTAAACCCAAACCACTACAAATAGGAGGTATCTGCATAAATAATAGCACATCTATTAAGGACAATAGACTTCTGGTATTAAAAACATTAGGAAAATTCCTGTTTCCTGGATAAGTATATGCTTTATTGATAAATGAAAAAAAATCCCAGTTTCAGCACAGTTTGTATAAGTCTATTTTTGTAAATATACAGTTGTGCATATGTATTTTCATACATTTGTGCTTTTTAGATAGGCTGTTTTCAAAATGATGCATGAGAAAGGACCTCGTTTATTATCTCTCAGAATTAAAATCGGGGGAAATGTGCGTCTTTCCCATTTCATATACGTCTATATACTTTGAGTTTTTTAATATTGCTTTTATTTAAAGTGTATGGGCTTCCCTGGTGCCTCAGACAGTAAAGAATCTGCTGCCATGCAGGAGACCCAGGTTCAGTGCCTGGGTTGGGAAGATCCCTTGGAGAAGAGAACGGCTGCCTACTCCAGTATTCTTGCCTGGATAATTCCATGGACAGAAGAGCCTGGCAGGCTATAGTACATGGGATTGCAAAGAGTTGGACATGACTGAGCAACTAACTAACTAACTAATGCTACATATCAGTCCCTGGGTCTGAAAGATCCGCTAGAGGAGGGCATGGCAACCCATTCCAGTATTCTTGCCTGGAGAATCCCGTGGACAGGAACCTCTAGGGCTACAAAGAGTTGGACACAACTGAGGCAACTAACAATTTTACTTCACTTTGAGAGCTCAAATTCTTTAAAAAGAGAGACCCTAAGAATGTATTCTCTGAATATCTTTTGAAGGAATTTAAAAAAAAAATCCTTTGAAATCCTTGAGGCTGTGCATGGGATGAGTGTTGAGTAGAATGCACAAATGGACTTTCAGAGTGCTCATTGCTATTTTGTAATTGTTGAATATAGCAAAGCTGAGAAGATATATTAAAAACTGTGAGAATGAATGAATTGTGATAAAGCTGGAAGCATTTATTAAATCTGTATCAGAACTTTGAAATCCTATAATTTTGCCAGAATTGACAAACCCTTATACTGAAGCAATAGTGTGACTCAATAAGGGTTAATGCTCTAAAAAAGAATACCATTTCTTAGGAGGGTAAAATTTAAAAAGACTATCAAGAATGGGTGTAGATGTGGAGTATTGGTAAAGATGTGGTAAAGATGTGGAGTAACTGGAACCCACATACTTTACTAGTAGGAATGCAAAATGGTACAAGTACTTTGAAAAATAAGGTTTTGTTTTTTTTATATAAAGTTAAATGTACTCATACCATCCAACACAGCAGTCTCATTCCTAAGTTTTTACACAAAGGCATAATCACACATGTCTACAAAAAGAATTGTGCTCAAAAGTTCATAGCAAATTTATGCATAAGAGCCAAATGTCAGCAATTAATAAATAAACAAACAGATTGTGGTATACTTATTTAATAGAATACTACTTAGCAATAAAAAGGGACAAACCCCTGACACTGGAACAAATGACTGAATCTTAAAGGCATTATAGTAAATGAAAGAAGTCAGACATGAGAGTACTTTTAATTTCCATTTATAGGAAATATTAGAAAAGACAAACTATAAAGACAGCAGATCAATGATTTGTATGTGTTTATATGTATGAAAATACATAAATGCAAAGGGCCTTAGGGAACTTTTGGGGTGATGGAAATTTTGTGTATCATGGTTGTTGAACGTAGTTATTGAAACCTTCCTCAAGACATTTAATTGTACACTTAAAATTGGTGAACTTTATTATATGTAAATAATACATCAAAATTTCATTTGAAACTCTTTGAAAAATATTCAAAAAATAACAAATGGAACATCACACATTTCAGCTTTTGAAGCTCTTGAAGAAATCGCAGTTATTAAAGAAAAAAAAAGCTCACACACAGGAAGTCATTTATTCATCCAAAGCTAAGAAGGAACTGAACTATTTCAGGAAATCAATGAAAATTCATCTAGTATGCAAAGTTTCATTTTAAACTCTATGGTTGCATTTGGAATAACTCTTGATAACAGCCATTTGTCATTGGTTAGATTTATGTTCTATCCTTAAATGTAATGGAATTGAGAAAATGTTTAATTTGCTGTAATATTCAGAAATAAATTATTTGTCAAGTTTTGTAAAAATAATTGTCAGAAATATTCTTTAAATGGATTAAAAATATAGCACCTATGATAATATTTGGGTAAGTATATTTTACACCTCAAGTAAAAGATTAGTATTGATAATGTCCTCTTCTTAGTAGAGTTTGCTGTTTATAGACATCTCAGCAATTTTGTTTTCTTAATTTAAAATGTTATAACCTATAGAATATAACAAGTTTTTCATATTATTAACTTAAAATGCAATTTTGGAGATTTAGGGTAACTTTATTTTTTATCTTATTATTTTTATTTTAAAATTTATTTTATTATTTTATTTTAATAATATATAAATATTTTTATATATTTATAAAATTATTTATAATATAAATAAATTACATTTATTTAAT
Source organism: Dama dama (assembly GCF_033118175.1). Taxonomy (NCBI): domain Eukaryota; kingdom Metazoa; phylum Chordata; class Mammalia; order Artiodactyla; family Cervidae; genus Dama; species Dama dama. The sequence continues at coordinate 21,495,844 of NC_083698.1, read as the reverse complement.
AAAATTATTTATTATTTATTTTATTATTTTATTTTATTATTTAAAAAAATAATAAGCTGTCATAGGAAAAGAAAAAAATCAGTCTTTAGAAAAATACCAGTACAGAGTATTAAAGGTAGATATGGCTAAGAAGCTAATTCTTTGATATGTTTTTATGCATGTGTGTGTATATATATATATATATATATTTATATTTATATATTTATGCATATATATGCACACATATATGTACATATTTACATATTTATAAATTATAAAGTACTACACAAAATACTCTGCTTTGAAAATCAGCCTAACGAGATCTAATTTATTTTGCTTTAAAAAAGATGAAGAAGACACAGATGTATAGAACAGACTTTTGGACTCTGTGGGAGAAGGAGAGGGTCGGATGATCTGAGAGAATAGCATTGAAACATGTATATTATCAATTGTGAAACATATCGCCAGTCCAGGCTTGATGCATGAGACAAGTGCTCAGGGCTGGTGCATTAGGATGACCCAGAGGAGTGGGATGGGGAGGGGGAGGTGGGAGAGGGTTCAGGATGGGAACACATGCAAATCCATGGCTGATTCATGTCAGTGTATGGCAAAAACCACTACAATATTGTAAAGTAACTAGCCTCCAACTAATATAAATAAATGAAAAAAAAATTAAAAAAAAAAAAAGAAAAATACCAGTACAGATTATTAAAGGTAGATACAGCTAAGAGGCTAATTCTTTGATATGTTTGTATGCATGTGTGTGTATACACACACACACACATATTTGTATATGTAGGCATACATATGCACACATATATGTACATATTTATATAAATTATAAAGTACTACACAAAATACTCTGCTTTGAAAATCAACCTAATGAGATCTAATTTTTTTTTTGCTTTAAAAAAGATGAATAAGTTTTATTTTCTCTGATTTTATTTTTTAAATTAAGATGAAATTTTTTTTTAAATTCAGGAAATAATAAAACCAAATTGAGAGTCAGTAAATATATCTTTCAAAATTATCCAATTCAGCTATTTTTAACTGTTCTCTTTAACTTTCAGTAACATCCTAATGTGGATATAGAATATATGAACACCCCAGTTATACCGAAGACAATTGCAATTGCTATACAGAATAATCTAAAAATATCTCACCACAGTACTTTTATAAAGGGGTATTAGAATGGCAGCCCACTCCAGTGTTCTTGCCTGGAGAATCCCAGGGACGGGGGAGCCTGGTGGTCTGCCGTCTGTGGGGTCACAGAGTCGGACACGAATGAAGCGACTTGGCAGCAGCAGCAGCAGTATCTTCTTTTAAAGATAAGAAAGCTATGACTCATGGTAAATAAGTAATTTGCTCAAAGTCACAAGTCTTGAAAGTGAAAGTCTGTCTGAACTCAACATTTATCCATTCTAGGGTATGAAAGTGATGCCAATTTAAGTTTTGTTTCCTAAAAACTGCCTTATATAGAGACTGAAAGGGCAAAGTTCATGTTAAAAACCAACATTGTGTGTGTGTGTGTGTGTGTGCATGCTCAGTAGGGTTCAGCTCTTTTGTGAACCCGTGGACTATAGCCCATCTGGCTCTTCTGTCCATGGAATTTTCCAGACAAGAATACTGGAGTGAGTTGTTATTTCCTCCTCCAGGGAATCTTCCTGACCCAGGGATGAGACCTATGTTTCTTGCACCTCCTGCATTGGCAGGCAGGTTCTTTACACTGTGCCACTTGGGAAGCCTGTGTTTTCTCATTTGGTCTTTTTAGAGAACCTTTAGTGTCCCTGAAATATGGCTGCTGGGTAAGTTTGCAGGGTTTGGCAGTTCTCTTTCAAGCCTCTTGGGGTTATGCCAAAGGGATAGGGTCCCATGGGAATTTAGTCTGAATTTTCATCCAAATGAACACCTGCTGCCATTGTTCCTTATCCATCCTTTAGTCAGCAATGCCAGCTCTCTCTTTGTGGTGGGACCCATTCAACACAAGGAAAATGCATGCCAGTGTTCTTCACTAGCTTTTATTTCCCCCCCTCTCTTTCTTACATGATTCATTGCCTGAGTGTCTTGGAAATAGACGAGCTAAGGCTAAGTTTATCTTTGGCTATGTGTTGTTCTATATTTCTAGGAATTTAGTCAGTTATAGTCCAGTCTACATAAATGGTCTTTTGATCCGATCCTCTCCTTTCTCTTCTCTTCTCCTCTCTCCCTTCCTCCATCTGTCCTATTTATGTTGTTTTGGAAAGAAGAGATCTATTATTGCAAAAATATATGCTTATGAAGCAATCTACTTTTAAAAGTTTCACTTCTATAACTTAGAAACAAATAATTCAAGCAGAGGTAAATTCACTGATCATCTCCCCGTGGATAACTAATATTGACCATTCATTCTTAGTACTTGATTTATGTTTCTTTACTTTTGTTTAAATAGTCTATTGGATGAAGGCATTTAACTAAATAATAAGGTATTACAAATTGATTTTGAGCCAGATTAGGGATAAATTAAAAATAAATGATTTTTTAATATTAATTAATGCTGTATAATACACCATAAATAGCCCAACTCAGATTTTTCCTATAATTTCATACCATAGTAACAGAACTTTGCTTTATTTAAAATGTATTTTTATGAGTTATTAGCATTTTTTTAAAAGGAAGAAACTTTAGGTTTTAGAGCTACTGGACTAATAAGAGTGAACACTTTGATATTCATACTTAGTAAACCAGGAAATTGACCATGTATGTATAACAAAATTATATCAGAATATCAAATCATAGAATTTTTCAGTAACTTTTATTCTACAAGTGTTATTTCAGTACACATCTGTCTATACCTTTGTGTTCCTTACCCTTGTGGATTAATTTAATTACTCAATAATTTTTAGAGGATAAAATGTACAAAAAAATTTAAGAGTTCTATCACAGCTCTATCTTGGGAGAAAGCTGCTCTCTGTCTGCCATCTGCAGAGGGCATTGGTCCCTCTCTTGTGGCTAATGCTTTGTTATGCATAAGTAAACACATTAGTCTTTTCATTTCATTCATTAGACTTTAATCCTTGATTAGTGTTTTCAGGATTCTTTCAAATACACAGCTTCTTTATTCCCTTTGTGTTTGGTTTTTCTTTTTCTTTTATCCCTACTAGGAAACAAAATTAACAGTCATTCGCTAAAATTGCCCCATTTCTTCTGAGATGACTGGTAAATATATTAGTTTCTCATTGGAGTGATTAATCATGTGTCGATGAAGAATGGGAAAGTATCTCCTTGCTTAGACTAAGAGACAACTATTTAAAGTTAGAAAGAACAGTAAGTTGAGAAGCATGAATCACAATATTCCACCAGTCTCACATATTGTGTGATTCTGTGTCAAAGAAACTCTGAATGAGTTTCCTAAATGGAGAAAACATCCATTAGGGTGTGGAACTGGTACATTTGGGATCTCAGAGTTTAGATACACTTGTTACCAATTCTCCAAAACTTAATTTCCCCTTTGTTATTTTTCTGTGGTAAGTAAGATAAGTCAGAAAGTAGCTTATGGAATGAGCAGTTAATAACTACACATCCAATAGATTGTTAGCAAACTTTGAAGTCATATATTAAACTTACCTTTACTAGATAGAAACACTCACATTATATTTTTACCCATAATTAATTTCAAAAAACGAGGAGACTAGGAGTTTCTCCACTTACACCATCCTTCTAGCTTTTGTATAATAAGAATTTTAAATATTTGTTGGCATTTATGTCCATATGAACTATCTTAAACATTCTGTAAGCATAGTCCAAAAGCAATTAGAGGAGGTGTATGCATTATATAGACGTTCATTCCTTGAAGTAAATTTCAAAAGTAACCAACAGTGACTAATTCATACTTGTACAGAATTTTTGTCTATTACCCATTTCTGCCTAATTGCACAATATCTTCTTAACAATGGTATTTTTTTAGGAAAGTTTAATTTAAAATATTATTCTTTAATTTTTTTTCTTTTAATTGTTTCCACAAAATATTAGGATCATAAAATGTCCTGTCTTTTGTTTCTCTTTCTCTCCTTAGGATGCTTCCATTGCACATAGATTCCATATCATGAGAGAGAAACACCCAGAAAAGTTCAATAGTAGGTAAGATGAAAAAATGCTTCATTGTAATTATGGTTGCTATTGATGGACTGTGTCATAAAAAGGGTCACTGTATGGTATAAAGCATTTAACATATAAATGACTGATTAGAGCTTGGTGTAAGTATTAAGACATAAATGTAAACACATTTAATTTTCCTTGCTAGATTTTAGGGAGGTTATAATGGGGGATACAATGTGGTCATCTTTGGTCCATTTTCATACTAAGAAGAAAGATATCAAGTATAAGGTAAAAGTAGTTATTGGGATATACTGAAAGTCTTTACATGGCCCAGTATGTAAGGGGGTGATCATCCTAAATTTGAAGGAGAAACATGAGGCTCTGTTTGGTCATGCTGAGTAACTGTACATTCCATAGGTATCATATAAGACCTCTAATTTTTGTCCTATCAGTCCTGTATTGGCTTCAGCTAAATGCAAAATAAACCAGAGAAATATCAATGCTGACAAAAACTACTGTTACAGACTTTATCTTCAGAGCAAAAGCCCTTGAAAGCCAAAACTAGTTTTGCTGCTGTAGCAATACACAGACATTATTTCCTCAGAAATGTAGATACTGACTTTTGCTGATATTCAGGAAAATTGAGAGAGATTGACTTTGTTATCTTTCCCATCTCTAGAAGGAAATATGGCCATCTCCACCCCACTACCCAGGAAATTTTGGGCAGAAGGATATTTTGTTTAATTATACCCATTTCTACTCTGTTCATTTCACAGTTGAAAAATAATAATCAACATTTATATATACATATTTAAGTGATTTATATATTAATGTTCAAAGTCAAAGGCCCTGGGGTCTCTCTATCTGGCTAGGTTAACATTATACCATGAGTGTTATAGAACACTTACAACTACTGGAAATTTTTCTATTTCAGTTTTGTTATACACCAGGAGATTGACATAATTTTCTTCCATGTGATTCCATAATAAATGAATGTATTTAAAATGTATTTTAAATCTATTTTAGATGTTTTAACAATAGACTTTAGTGTACTACTTTATGTGAGAATTATCATATTAAATAGTTTCATGCAAGATCCTACTTAATTTTTCATTATATTGATCTATTTAAATGTTTTAGCAAGACATATGAAAATGTTTTTCTAAAATGTTCCCCAGGTATCACCTTGAGATCTTTCTAACCCTACAGATGACAAATCATGATGCTGTGGTTTACTTTTTCTTTCATAGTTGAGGCATCTATGATTTTGTCTTAAGGAAAATGGAAAAAAGCATGTAATAGATATGTGTATGTGCATAATCTTTAGAAAGATTTGAAGAAATCTTTTAACTTTGGTTTCTTCTAGAAAAGGGAAAGAAGTAGATGGGATGGGTACTGAGTTTTTATTGCAGTATTTTAATTTTATGCTATGTATATTACAAAATTAAGTCCAAGTTTCTTTAAAACTTTGCACCTTTTTTCTTTATATCTAGAATATACATTTTCATTTTATAAGATTTAATTTTATTTCATGAAATTTATGTAAAAATGATGTAACAATAAAATTATATTTATAAGTATTTTAGCACTTGATCCACCTTGGTTATACGGGAAATGAACACATGTATTAATGCGCATAAAGCCGTATTATAGAGTCAACTCTCTTATGCTTACCCCAGTGCCATTCTATGCATCTTTCATGTGTGATACTCATTTATTAAAATAGATTTGAAGCCAAAAAGATGCTATTTGAGAAATGCTGCATCCAGTGCACCCCTTTAGGAGTTTTACAATTTAAAAGCCCGTTAAAGGCATTAAAATATGCTTAAGGGGGGAAATTTTTGTTCCAGACTTATTCAACAGAGATAGGATGAGAGAGAGGGGAGAAAACCAGAGAAACAGAAAGAGAGACATGTGGGATGGGGAGGGAGAAGGAGTACAGAGCAGTGTATCGATACATTTGAGATGCCCAATTTGATGGCCTTTATTAGAGTGCCAGTATTTATGATGCTCTTTCGAAGCTAATCAATTCTGTTCTCCTGAATAGTTTTAATTATTTTAATAATAAAGACTTCTATTATTCATATATGTCTATTTTAAGTTTTTTATTATTAACTGCAGTACTAATCTGTGACATTGCTCACTGCCTCACATGTGGTTAGATGTCATTGACTACAATGTGTTTATGTATCCCAAAGTGTTTAGAAGATGTAAACTTGCATCTTACTAAAACTTCAGTGTAAATTTAAGTCACAAGTCACTCTCGCTTATATAATTTAAAGGGAGTTTTTCATTTGGAATAGTAATAACATAGAAAATCCCTTCTGTATTGACACAGCTCACATGTTTCTAGTGTGAGTTCAAAGAATGCCAGCTACATCAGTCGTTGCTCAGTGCATTATCCCTGACTATATTTTTAAGGTTACAGTCAGCCCTAAAATTATATACATTGCCAAGTTAATTGTCCATATATATTGAGTCTGTACTTTTGTAGGTTGTCTTCACTCAGTGTTATGAGCATTTAGGTAATTCCCTACACTGCAATGCAGCATGTTCAGAATATGAACATTTTCTGATAGATTTATATGAACAGGAATGCCAGATAGTGTGCACAAGCACTTTCATCCTCACAAGGACAACTTTCTAGATTTCAGCATTGATACAGGTTCAGCTGTAGCACTTCCATATTTTCAGGAATTTGCAAATGGATTTTTTAAGTACTCCTAATAACGGTGTTTCAGATCAGATCTCTTGTCACAATTAATCATGCGCCATTAATATTATCCTCTAGCATGCTCACCTTGAAATTCATTTATATTTTAAAGAACATGATATTTCTAACATTATCTTAAGGAAATTAATTACCAAAATATATAGTTCTGTTCTCTATGCTTCTTATGACAGAAATTGAAAGAACTGGGAAAGATAATGATTTCTCTGGTGGTGCTTAAGCGAGTGCTAGTTGAGAGGTTTATATCATACTTTTTTCCAGATTTCTACATGAATCTATGTTAACTGTTAAAAGGAAATGTGCTTTTCAACTTTCTAAACTTTAAGATAGTCTTTAGTCAAACTGAATTTAAATAAATATTTCTGTCCTTTTAGGAAAAAAAAATTCTTGAAGTGTCTGTGCTACTATGTCTTATGCTCATAATTCAAATTCATTATACCTTTTCCAATTTTATTTAGAAGAAGCATTTTAAGTTTTTGCTTTTCCTAAAAGAATTAACTATACCTAAACACACTAAAATATCTATTACTGTAGTTATGAAGGGTTATAATAATTTGGAGAAAATGGTTGAATTCTATGTGTAAATCTGTGTAACATTGACAGGGACTTATAAGTATTATGCAAAATGCAGCTAACTATAGAAAAAGCCTTAGTGACTTACAGAAATTTCTTAATAATGTAGTCCTAACTTGTTTTTAAAGTACAAATTCCAATTCTTAATATACAACACTTAATGTACCTGCTATCAAACACCGAGGGCTAGCAGTCCTCCACAGAGATACTGTTTCATTAAGTCACATTGATCACTTAAAAGTATCTTGTCTCTAACTCCCTAAATGAAACAAAGATCATTTTCTTAGTCCCCTGTTCAAGAGATATGTCCCTTATTTCTGTCCTACTTTCTGCTGTTTTATGAAGAAATCTATAAGTAGAAAACTTAAATTGGTATGTAAATTTTAATATTGCAGTTTAACTAAGAGTCTAGGTAGTGATATAAGATATGAGAGAGAGCCTTGCCTTCTAAATGTGTGAGAGGAAACAAAACTGAAAAATTAATGTTCCAGACTGATAATTTGATCCTACCATATTAATAAGGGGCCTCCCTCACAGCTCAGTCGGTAAAGAATCTGAGGCTAGAGTCCATAGTGTTGCAGAGTCAGATGCGACTGAAGTGACTGAGCCAGCGTGTACCCTGTGATGGTGTTTAACTAAAGAGTGAATAGGCAAGATCTCTCTGTCTTACCTTCTGTGCATATATGTGTATACAATAATTATTTTGCATTTGTATATCATGTGATATTAATTATTAATTATTATTTTAATATTTTATTATTGATTAATAAAATTAAATCTTGCCTAAATTATAACAATCTGAAGAGATATTTTACTACACAAATATTTTTTATCAGTCAAAACCAGTCATAATATATTCTTGTGTGTGTCTGTTCAGTTGATTAGTCATGTCCATTTCTTTGCCACTTCGTTGACTGTAGCCCACTAGAGTCCTCTGCATGGAATTTTCCAGGCAAGAATACCGGAATGGGTTGCTATCTCCTTCTCCAGGGGATCTTCCTGACGCAGGGATCGAACCCATGTCTCTCTCGTCTCCTGCATTGGCAGCTGGATTCGTTACCACTAGTGCCACCTGAGAAGCCCGATATATTCTTAGAATTCAATAAAATAAATGTTCTAAACTTCGCAAGCAATGTTCAAATTCTGTGTGGCATTTTATTTTAGGCCTTTGACCCCACTTTTGCATCCACCAATCAAGACAACTTCATTATTGTATAGGGAAATATTTTTTTCTATTTAAAAATACAGATTATGCTTCATTGTAAACTTCCACATTTGTAAATTATACGATTTTTTTAAAAACCAACTAGGGAAACGACACTGTTGAAATTAAAATTTTTAACATTTGTCATTTCATATTTTGAATAAAGCTGTATTCATTAGAATTGTTCACATTGAACAGGGATGTTTTGGAGAGAATTATATACCCATGAGGTTGTCATGACCTAAAGCATTTTTATGTCTTTATTTCCTCTGTACGTAACCAACTTTGATCTATTTTTAAAAACAAAACTTACTCATTTTTCATTGGCACTTAGAATGAATACTCAATTGTATCATTTAAATAACATTTTTTTTTCTTCTTTTGTATAAGCATTATTAGGTCAGCTTTTCCAGATGGCTAAAATATTATCCTCATATAAGACATATTGTGCAGATAAATAGATGGATATATAAACTATAGATTTATACTTTTGTGTACATATATGCACACCTTCCCTGGTGGCTTAGTTGGTAAAGTATCTGCCTGCAATGCAGGAGACCCAGATTCTATCCCTGGGCCAGGAAGATTCCCTGGAAACGGGAATGGCTACCCACTCCAATATCCTTGCCTGGAGAATTCCATGGACAGAGAACCCTGGCAGGCTATATAGTACATGGGGATGCAAATACACCTTTGTGTTGCATAGATTTATTTATTTGTGTACATTAATGCTATGTATATTTTCTGAGAGTTTCAGCTTTTCATACCATACTTCTATTAAGTTTTTCATAATTATATCTTATTTCTGTATTTGTAATATAAAAGTTAAAATAATTTAGTTACTATGCTATCCTATCCATATAGTTTCATTTGTATGTTGAAACTCATTAAATATGTGATGATCTGAACAGATGAAAACATAAATGGTTAAGCGAGTTGAAGTCGTGTGCACACTGACACAAGAGATTCGATTTCCCTGAATCTTTGTGCATTATTTCCTGGTACCATTAAACTGAAATGCTAACTTTTATATCGGAGTTGTTCAAAATCATTTTTGTAAGATAACTCTTTAGGATAGAGTGAGTGAGAACTGGAATATAAATCAGGAAAAGATTCAGTAACTTTTCTTCCATCTTTGCTTCTCACTCTGTCTTTTCTTCATTCTCTTCAGCTTTCTTATTCCTGCTCTCTCTTTTTTCTTTTATTTTTGACACTGCAGGGAAGTAACAAAAGGAATAGTGATGGTCTTGAAGTTGTATAAAATATGGGTATCTGCTATTGATTTGGTTGACTATTCTGTAGACATTTAATAAGTAGTTCTTTTCATGTGATGGGCATTGCACCAGATACTGAATTTTTAAACTGTCTAAGGCAAATGAGGAAAAGTAATTTGGGGTTATACAAAAACCATAAATGGTTCTAGGTCCTGTGAAAGAATGTAAACTGGGAGAAAAGTCTACATTATAACAGTTCAGGTCAGTTCAGTTCAGTCTCTCAGTCGTGTCCGACTCTTTGCGACCCCATGAATCGCAGCACGCCAGGCTTCCCTGTCCATCACAAACTCCCAGAGTTTACTCAAACGCATGTCCATCGAGTCGGTGATGCCATCCAGCCATCTCATCCTCTGTCGTCCCCTTCTCCTCCTGCCCCCAATCCCTCCCAGCATCAGGGTCTTTTCCAATGAGGCAACTCTTCGCATGAGGTGGCCAAAGTATTGGAGTTTCAGCTTCAGCGTCAGTCCTTCCAATGAACACCCAGGACTGATCTCCTTTAGGATGGACTGGTTGGATCTCCTTTCAGTCCAAGGGACTCTCAAGAGTCTTCTCCAACAGCACAGTTCAAAAGCATCAATTTTTTGGCGCTCAGCTTTCTTTATAGTCCAACTCTTACATCCATACATGACCACTGGAAAAACCATAGCCTTGACCAGACGGACCTTTGTTGGCAAAGTAATGTCTCTGCTTTTTAATATGCTATCTAGGTTGGTCATAACTTTCCTTCCAAGGAGTAAGCGTCTTTTAATTTCATGGCTGCAATCACCATCTGCAGTGATTTTGGAGCCCCCCAAATTAAAGTCTGACACTGTTTCCACTGTCTCCCCATCTATTTCCCATGAGATGATGGGATCAGATGCCGTGATCTTAGTTTTCTGAATGTTGAGCTTTAAGCCAACTTTTTCACTCTCCTCTTTCACTTTCATCAAGAAGCTTTTTAAAGTTCCTCTTCACTTTCCGCCATAAGGGTGGTGTCATCTGCATATCTGAGGTTATTGATATTTCTCCAGCTTGTGCTCCTTCCAGCCCAGTGTTTCTCATGATGTACTCTGCATATAAGTTAAATAAGCAGGGTGACAATGTACAGCCTTGACCTACTCCTTTTCCTATTTGGAACCAGTTTGTTGTTCCATGTCCAGTTCTAACTGTTGCTTCCTAACCTGCATACAGATTTCTCAAGAGGCAGATCAGGTGGTCTGGTATTCCCATTTCCTTCAGAATTTTCCACAGTTTATTGTGATCCACACAGTCAAAGGCTTTGGCATAGTCAATAGAGCAGAAATAGATGTTTTTCTAGAACTCTCTTGCTTTTTCAATGATCCAGCAGATATTGGCAATTTGATCTCTGGTTCCTCTGCCTTTTCTAAAACCAGCTTGAACATCTGGAAATTCTCGATTCACGTATTGCTGAAGCCTGGCTTGGAGAATTTTGAGCATTACTTTACTACCGTGTGAGATGAGTGCAATTATGCGGTAGTTTGAGCATTCTTTGGGATTGCCTTTCCTAGGGATTGGAATGAAAATGGACCTTTTCCAGTCCTTGGAGCCAAAGCAAAAACAATACCAAGTTGTGGATGGGACTGGTGATAGAAGCAAGGCCTGATGCTGTAAAGAGCAATATTGCATAGGAACCTGGAATGTAGGGTCCATGAGTCAATGCAAATTGGAAGTGGTCAAACAGGAGATGGCAAGAGTGAATGTCGACATGCTAGGTTTCAGCGAACTAAAATGGACTGGAATGGGTGAATTTAACTCAGATGACCATTATATCTACTACTGTGGGCAGGAATCCCTTAGAAGAAATGGAGTAGCCATCATGGTCAACAAAAGAGTCTGAAATGCAGTACTTGGATACAATCTCAAAAACAACAGAATGATCTCTGTTCGTTTCCAAGGCAAACCATTCAGTATCACGGTAGTCCAAGCCTATGCCCCAACCAGTAACGCTGAAGAAGCCAAACATTATAACAGTACAGAGGGATATTTTATGGGGCTCCCAAGCTAAGGTGAACATTGAGCTCTAAAGAATATTGTAAGGGTTGCTTATATATTATCTGATTTAGCTGAAGAAGAAACATTCCTAGTTTTTGTTTGCAAGATACTTTTAGATATTTTATTAGTATCATCTCCATGCAAATATTCCAAATTTTTCTTGCTTGATTTTGCCTCTCTATTCTCAGGATTTGTGTTTTTGCTTTACATGAATTTGCAAGTGTTTTATGCAAAACTTTTGACTCACACACAAACACAATTCCTAGGATACCAAATTAAGAAACCAGATTTGTGAAGTAACAGTGGTTAATTCAGAGATGATGTCTGAAAGTCACAAGTGAATAATCCAAGACATAAATAATCAAAGATATAAACTATTTTCTTACAGGGAAGAATTTAAACAGAAGGCAATTTAAAAAGAATTTCTGCTCATTATTATAGATTCTTTGTGTACATGGAATCTTTCAGAAAGTAATTATCAAATTGAAACACTAACTTATTTCTTGTTTAAGCTGACAGCATATATATGTAATATATATAAATGTGTACATATATATATATATATATAATTTCAAGCAGTCCATGATAAATGATCAATTTTAAGAGAAAAACTGAATAAGTTAAAGCTGCTGTTTTTTAAGCTCTGAATTGAGGATAGAGCTCTAAGAACCCTATCCTCAATTTACCAAATGTTTTAGTGTTAGAAACCTCCATTTCCTTTGTGTTCAGGCCTTCTCCCTGGTTTAGCATTAGTCTAACAAGAACCAAGTGTGCTCTAGGGGCTGAGGGGATCCACTGCACTAATTAGGCAGTGGACAGAAGACTTTGGGAAAAGAGCTTGTAACACTAACCAGTGTGAAACCAGAAGTTTTTTTTTCCTTTAATGTTCACCAGTAATCTAGAGGCTAGCATTTGTAATTCATTAAGAGTTCAATTCCTACATTCTTTAGTATAGATGAAGTTAGTCCCAGATAAGTTAGTTAATTTGATGTGAAGTTTAAATGCCTCATTTATAGTATCCAGATGCTTTAGGATTTATTCCGTCAGTAATACAATAGAAATATGTTGGGGTCTTCCAAAATAAAATCTATTGATTCCTGTTAAAAATTACCCCTGGCGTGGATCCTTGAGGACCCTTGTTATACCAGTTCTTTATGGGACATATTAAGTGTAAAGTAAGTCTATCTTGAACTCTTTCCAAAGAGGTTAATCACCTCATTATAAGGTACTTTTACCTGGAGAGTAATCCTCCTGCATGGCTAATTGGAACTAATTAGATGCTCTCCATCGCTTCTTGCTCCACCTAAGCATTAGTTACTAATGCTTTTCCTTTTGGAATACCTGTTCTCATATGGATATGTTCAGCATTATTTTCTGACTAAATATAATTAATTCTAAAAGATTAACCTTGAATGGCAGATTTACTGTTTAAAAAAAAAGGTTTTCCCACATAACATTTTTCTTTGGAGGTAAAGATGATATTCTCAAATATGCAGCATCTTTAAGTTTGTGTTTTCTGCTTTGTGTTTCTACATGACCAGTATTTTCACAAAGTCGGGAATCTTATTTAAGTCACCCTCATTATTCTATGTACTAGCCCTAAAATGTGAAGAAAAATCTTTCCTTAATGGATACATTTCTGAGGAGACTTAGAAAGTAGAAGTACAAAAATTCTTGGTTTATTATGAATTTTTAATTTTAACTTCTTAGAAGTTATCTCCCTCTCCACCTCAGCTTCTATCAAGGAAAATGGCAAACATGGTGTAACTTTATTGTATTTTTTAAGATTTTGTTTGGCAAACACTTATAAGGGGCCAAAAATATGCTAACTATCACCAAGGTATTCTCTTTGCTATTGCTCCATAACAAGCTTTTTGCCACCATAAGAGTTCAGTTTCTTCTCTTTTCCAGTAACATTGTTCCTATATTGTTGAAGCCCTCACTAGCAGTATCCTAAGGCTTGTCAGTGTCCTCCTGTCTCTCCCAGGTTCTTTTCAACCTTCAATTCCAAAGCAGTTGTCACATGTTTTCTGTTTTGCTGCCTTTCACTTCCATGTATCAAAATCTCTTTCCTTTACTACTGCTAAATAATAAAGTACTTGAGGGCTTGACAATGTAAAACAACCATTTTGTTATATGCATAACTTCCGTGGGTCAACAGTTCAAACAGGATGAAGCAACGATGGCTTTTTTTTTGCTTCATCATGTCTTGGTCTTCAGCTGGGAAAGCTCACTGGTTGGAAGTGATTTGATAGCTAGTAGATGGGATCGTGACTTCCCTGGTGGCTCAGCGGAAAAGAATCTGCCTGCCAATGCAGGAAACACAGGTTCGGTCCCTCATTTGGAAAGCTCCCCTGGAGGAGGAAATGGCAACCCACTCCGGTATTCTTGCCTGGGAGATCCCATGGATAGAGGAGCCTGCTAGGCTGCAGTCCATGGGATCACAAAGAGTCAGACGCGACTAAGCAACTAAACAATGGAGGGTGTCTGGTGGGTGATGCCAGTTGTTGGCTGAGACCTTATCTGAAGCGTTTACTAGTCAGGGTCTCCATAGAAATAGAACCAGTATATGGTATCAGCCATGTGACTGTAGTGACTGAAAAGTCCCAGAATTTACCTTCTGCAGTCTGGAGACCCAGGAAAACACTGGTGTAATTCAGTTTGAGCCAAAGGCTCAAAGGAGCAGATGGTGATAATCTCAGTTTGAAGGCCAGAGAAGATAAGATGTCCCAGTTCAGTCAGTGAGGCAGGGGTAAAGGGGCAAATTCCTCTTTCCTTTGCCTTTTATTCTCTTCAGGTCCTTCACAGTATGGATAATGCCCACTCACAATGGGGAGAGTACCTTACTTTACTGAGTCCACCAATTCAAATGCTAGTCTCGTCCAGAAACACTATCACAAACACACCCAGACAGGATGTTTAATTGGAGCACCCTGTGACCAAATTATCACGTAAAATTAACTATCACCAGTACCTACAAATGACTTCTCCCTGTGGCCTGGTCATTTTCAGAGTCTGGTGGTCTAGGACAGCCAGACTTCTACCATGGCAGCTCAGGCCTCCAAACATGAGTGTCCTGAGAAGACAGGGAAAAGCCGTATCACTTAGCTTTGGAAGTCACAGAGTTTCATGTTCACTGTACTTTTTATTGATTGAAGTAGTCAAAAGGCTTAGTCAGATTCAAAGGAAGGGGACATTGATATCACTTTCCAGAGGAATACTAAAATATATTCTGTAACCTTCACAGAAGGGATTCAGTGATGAAGAACACTAAGGTCTTGTTTCAAAGCAGCTTAGTGTTTAATGGGAAAAATATCACAACATACCATTTAATAAAAGCTACTGTTATTTAGGAATGACGCTTTCACATCATTGGTTGTTGCTCTTGTTCGGTCCCTCAGTCATGTCCGACTCTGCGACTCCATGGCCCGAATGCAGCATGCCAGGCTTCCCTGTCCTTCACTATCTCCTGGAGTTTGCTCAAACTCCTGTTGATTGATTTGGTGACCCCATGCAACCACCTCATTCTCTGTCACCCCTTTCTCCTCCTGCCCTCAGTCTTTTCCAGCATCAGGGTCTTTTTCAGTGAGTCGGTTGGCCCTTCACATCAGGTGGCCAAAGTGTTGGAGCTTCAGCTTCAGCATTAGTCCTTCCAATGAATATTTATGGTTGATTTCCTTTAGGATTCACATCATTAAGTTGAGTTTATCATATGATATCTTCTTTAGTCCTTAAAGAAAGGCTGCTCTGTAACTATTGCTGTCTTTATTTTGTAGTAGTAGTAGATGTGTCGTAGACATGGTTACTGTCCACAAAACACTTGATAATAGGAGAACCAAAGCTCATGCCCTTCAGACATAAGCATAGTCAGGAGTAAATGATGTCTCCACAGTATCTTCATGCCCTGCCCTTGTTCCTATGGCACTTACTTTCTTTTGGTTCTTGACTCAGATCTTCTGTTGGAATTCCCAATTGCCTTCTTCATTTTCTGGATCCTCTACATCTGGTAACATTTCAGTAGTCTTAATGCTGACTGTGTTTCACTAATACCAGTTACTGCTAACCATGGTTGCTGAGTTTGAAACCTGTCCCAGGTACTCAAATCTTCACTGTGCTTATTAGGTGCCTATAATTTGCTAAGGATGGGTGAGGGTGACAAATGGAATGCTAGATTTTACATATAATCTTCTTTAGATAGGTTATATAAATAACACAGACACTATTTCATGTCTACAGACAGAACTGAGTTGACCTGGTTTGGAAAACAGGCTATTGTAACTTAAAGGACAACTTAAATTTTAAGAGCAAATTGTTATTTTGGGGAAATTACTGGCACTTTATCCCAAACTCTATTGGGATAATGACTTGTATCTCAGAACTTCTGAAGAAGGAACAACTACTTTAATGATCCTCTTGTTATCATTAAGTGATGAATAAATTATTTCTGAGAGTCTTTCCAGAAACTTCTTTGAGAGTGATCTTTTTAAAAAGTTACTTTTTAGAAAAAAAAAAAAAGTTACTTTTTTCCTTTTTCAAGCTCATTAATTTCTCAAATCCCCACTAGTTTAGAAGGCCATCCATGATTTGTTTCCTGGCCTGACATCTGACGTTTTCTCTGTCCCTTGCTGTTTCTGCATCTCCCTGCCTTTTAGATTGGCTGCTGCGGTTCATTAGAATGATATTGACTGAGTTACTGCTTCCTAAGGATGGTTCCCTCTTGTTTCACTCGACTGGGTTTTAGGCTCCTGAACTACCTGATGCTTTCTGTTTGTATATTTTTTGGAGGATCAGTCTTTGGTATGTTTTTAATTCCTTGGGGAATTTTGATTTAGCTTCCAGGCTCTTCCTTTTTCCAAACCGTATTTTAGTGCATCTTCTACTCTGGGAGATGGTGAATGACTGGGTACCTGGCATGCTGCAGTCCATGGGGTCGCAACGAGTTAGACACGACTTAGCAACTGAGCAACAGCAACTACTTCATGATAAGGTTTGGGAAGAAGGGGTCACAAATCTCAGTTATTTCAGAATGCTTGAAGTTCATGTCAGAGATAAAAGTTTGAGAATAGATTTTGAAATTTCATAATCCTGGCTTGTGAATATCAAAAGTGGAAGCCTGAAAGACTCAGGGCATGATATTTATGTTGTAGTCATAATTCTGATATTACAGAGTCTCTGAAGTGATCTGAAACAACAGAAAAGCTTTATTTAAAAGTATGCAGTTTTATGGCACTTCAAAGCAATTTGACAATAAAGAGCAATGTACTTAGGAAACTAATGTTGGAATTGGTCATGTCTGGGAATGAATGACAATTGCATTAAGCCATGAAAATATTAAAAAATAAAGGAAGACCTTACTGATTGCTATTTCCAATGTGCTTTATAGTTGTTAAAATTTCCTAGTTTTACTTCTCAAATCTAGTTATGGTTGTTTCATAATTCCAAATTTTCAGTTTTCAGACTTCAGTTTTTTTAATGTAAGCTTCATCATATACAACACATGACAAATTTTTTATGCTGAATAAAGACTATTAATGTAGACACACTTGTATGACTTTTAATAAAGTCATCAATTCAGTTCAGTCACTCAGTTGTGTCTGACTCCTTGTGACCCCATGAACCACAGCACGCCAGGCCTCCCTGTCCATCACCAGCTCCCGGAGTTTAACCAAACCCATGTTCATTGTGTCGGTGATGCCATCCAACCATCTCATCCTCTGTCATCCCATTCTTCTCCTGCCCTCAGTCTTTCCCAGTATCAGGGTCCTTTCAAATGAGTCAGCTCTTCGCATCAGGTGGCCAAAGTATTGGAGTTTCAGCTTCAACATCGGTCCTTCCAATGAACACCCAGGACTGATCTCCTTTAGGATGGACTTGTTGGATCTCCTTGCAGTCCAGGGGACTCTCAAGAGTCTTCTCCAACATCACAGTTCAAAAGCATCAATTCTTTGGCGCTCAGCTTTCTTTAAAGTCCAACTCTTACATCCGTACATGACCACTGGAAAAACCACAGCCTTGACTGGACGGACCTTTGTTGACAAAGTAATGTCTCTGCTTTTTAATATGCTGTCTCGGTTGGTCATAACTTTCCTTCCAAGGAGTAAGCATCTTTTAATTTCATGGCCTCAGTCACCATCTGCAGTGACTTGGAGCCAAGAAAAATTAAAGTCAGCCACTGTTTCCACTGTTCCTCCATCTATTTGTCATGAAGTGATGGGACCAGATGCCATGATCTTAGTTTTCTGAATGTTGAGCCTGAAGCCAACTTTTTCACTTTCCTCTTTCACTTTCATCAAGAGGCCTTTTAGTTCTTCTTCACTTTCTGCCATAAGGTCGTAAATATAGTCCTAGTCAGATGTTTATTTTCTTTTGATGATTTTTTTTCAAAATTTGATTTACATTTAGTGTTTTTAACTATTTAAAGTTGTAAAATACATATAGGAAAATTGTACTGCTTTAATTGCTTTTATGTGTACAGTTTAGTGTCGTTTGGTACATTCACATCACTGTGCAACCATTCCAATTACTCAGTCACGTCAAACTCTCTGCAGCCCCATGGACTGGGGCCCACCAGGCACCTCTGTCCATGAACTCTCCAGGCAAGTACACTGGAGTAGGTAGCCATTCCCTTCTTAAGGGGATCTTCCTGACCCAGGGATTGAATCTGTGTCTCCCACATTGTAGGCAGATTTTTTACTGTCTGAGCTACCAGGGAAGCCCTTACCACCATCTATCTCCAGAACTTTTCTTTCTTCTCAAAGTAACGCTCTGTACCCTTAAAAAATAATCCCCTTTCTCCCCTCTCTCCAGTCCCTGGTGACCACCGTTCTACTTTGTGTCTCTCTGATCTGACTCCTGCATGTAAGGGGAACCATACAATATCTGTCCTTTTGTGACTGGCTGCTTTCGCTTAGCATAATGTCTTCAGGGTTAATCCATATTGTAGCATTTTTGTAGTGTATTGTAGTCAGAATTTCTTTCCTTTTTAAGGCTGAATAATCTTCCATTGTGTAAATATACTACAGTTTGTTTGTTCATTCATTTGTTGATGGACATCTGGGTTCTTTTCGCCTTTTAGCTATTGTTAATAACGCTGCTCTGAATATTGGTATATGAACATCTGTGGAAGTCCTAAGCTCATTTATAAAATTACTTTTAAGCTTCCTGAAAACTTTAAAGGAGTTACAATCAGCATTAAAATGATTTTATTCTATAAAAGATGATAGGGCCTAGCATAGCTAGATCCTCAAATAATTAAGTAAATGTGGATCTTCAAATAATTAACTAAATGTCAATTCTTTGGGTCTCATTTTTTCCAGCTGTCTCTCTGTCTCCTCTGTCTTTGGTGTTCAGTGGCTCATCTCTGAAAATTTTTCTAAGTGCTGAAAGAAAACTTGAGTATAAGTTTCTAAGAAACTGTCTAACTAATCAACAAATAGATTTACCCTATAACTAAAATGTTAGAAGTGTTCCATGTATATACATCAAATATATATAATTCTCTTAGGCAAACATTGACTCTCAAAAAATTAATCACCCCTTAGTTTATGGCTGAATGTTTTAATATTCCAAGAATACTCATGTATCTTATTCAATAGAAAATTAAAGATTTACACAGTTATAGTCTATTGATAAAAGCAAAACGATTACTACCAAATTTTAAAAAGCTCTACAATTTTAACACAGACACCCTTAACACAGTTTCATATTTTTCCATTATTTTTAAAATTTATCTTTAATTGAAGGGTAGTTGTTGTACAGCACTGTGTGGGTTTCTGCCATACATGAGCGTGGATCAGCCGTAAGCATACATGTGTCCCCCCTCTTTCCTCCCCCCCACTCCCACCGTATCCCACCCCTCTAGGTTGTCACAGAGGGACTGAGCTCCCTGTGTCATGTAGCAGATTCCCACTCGCCGTCTATTTCACACATGGTAATGTATGTGTTTCCCTGCTACCCTCTCCATTCAATGTGTGTGTTAGTCACTCAGTCATGTAACGTGAGAGAAATGTTTATTCCAGGTCTCTAATATAAAAGTGCTTGGAAAATAAATGAGGTTAATAATTAAATATCCTCCATGCCCTTGAAAAGCCTCTAGGGCAGTGGGGAAGACAAAACAAACGTATAATTACAATAAAATGTGGTAAAAACTATCGCTAAAGTTAACTGCAAAATTGAGTGCAGTGTGCTGCTAGGAGGAAGTGTCTGGTTCTGTTGGAGGTAAGAAGGAAAGAGGATATTACCCTTAAAAATTAGCCTTTTCCATAGCCACGTCCACTGCTTACAGCATCGTCACCAAGTACCTCCTCTGAAAGTCACACATGTCACTTCTGCTCATGGTGTGATTCTGAAACAGCCATCCTGAAAGACAAGAGCTCAGGAAGATGTGGTCTCTCACTGTGGGGATAGGTGCCCACTAGAAGCCTGGGGAGTGCTACGCATAGAAAGAAAGAATGGAAGTTGATCAGCAAACTCTGCCAAAATCTAAATGTATTGTAAAAGTGAGCTGGGCTGTTCATGGACTTTAGGATACTTAGTTCACTTTCTCAGGTTTTCAGAAGTCAGTTATGTCTAAATTTCTACGGTCTTCATCTTCTATTATGCGTGCTTAATGATGTAACAAAAATACTTAAAGATAGTGTGAAAAATCCTTACATAATAAACCTGTTCATAGTACAAGTGGTCAGTCCCATATTTATCAGCTTTGTAACTTTAAATCTTCAGTTGTCGTTTGATCTCTAGGCCGGGCACATGCCACTTATGTCACCCTTCTAGTTTGCTGAAAAGTTCATTATTTATTCTGACAGAATAATTTGTTTTATTTTTACACATAGACATATTCAGTTCTTCACATGTATTTTTTACATATTTTCATCTTGCTATCATTACATTTTTCCCTTATTTAATTGATTTTGCTTTAGTTTTTAAGGCATATTCAAATTACAAATGTCATTTGGAATTTTGATAATTTCTGAAGTACAGAACATTCATGTCCTTTAATTCATGTAATCTGTGAATTTATGAATATAAACTGTAGTTATATTCATATTCAGTCACTTTACATTTATTGGCATTTTTACATTTCAAACTGGATGTTTTATCGTGTTTCGTATTATCTAAACAATATTCAGATATATATAAACTAGCTGAAACAATTACGGAGCATGCATAAAAGAATACAAAGTCTAGTAAATACTGTATTGTTTCTCTTTATTAATTTTTTCATTATTTATTGGAAAAATTATTTCATTAAGAAGAAATACCATGGATTACCATGAACATTTAACATAACATCACATTTGTTAGTACCCATCTTATATTCTCATAGCCTAGTAGTTACAAATCTGATAGTAATATTTTGTTCTAACCATGTCCTATGATAAAACTCATCACAAATGTCTTAAAGGCTCCACTATGTTCTAGTTACTCTACCAAATGGTTTTTGTATATTATTTTATTTAATCTACATACAAACCTATGTCATTAGGGCTATTATTATGCCCACTCTTTGTTGGAAGGTGGAGTTAGAATTATAAGGAACTTGTTTAATTTACATATTCAGCAAGTTACAAGCCTTCTGTTCTGATGAACAGTCATTTAATACATATCTACTAACCAGAAAATATCTTTATTGTTCAGGGTAAGAGATGAGTTTGATACCATTCCAGTGACATGGAATCTATGGCTTAGTAGCAGCTTCCCAAGTGGCTCACTGGTAAAGAATCCCCCTGCCAATTCAAGTGATTGCGAATTTGATCCCTGGGCCAGGAAGATCCCCTGGAGGAGGACATGGCAACCCATTCTAGTATTTTTGCCTGGAAAATCCCATGGTCAGAGGAGCCTGGTGGGCTACAGTCCATGGGGTCACAAAGAGTCAGACATGGCTTAGCAACTATGTACACACATGGGAAAAATATTTACCATACTATGAAATGAATGCAGTAATCACAACATCATACCTAAGTACATGAAGGAGAAGATAATTTTCATGTGGTAGCTCAAGGGAAGGCTTTGTGGAAAATGTCATTCTTGAACATGGTTCTGAAAGATGATTGTGGAGTTGACAGAAAAAATATCATATGTTAAGGTAACGAGGCATAAAACACACCCATATGTAGTGGGAACCATAAATGGTTCCAGATAGATGGATGGATGGATGGATGGATGAGTTTGAAATGTAAAAAATGGAAAATTGAAGGGTGTTTGTTGATCGTACTCCGATCACAAAGAACTTGGATAGTGCCACTGGAAACTGGGACTTTATATCCTTAAGGTAACATGAAACAATAATAGGGGTTACAACAAGGATAAAGACTAAGGAAATGGATTTTTAGAAAAGAAGATAATGTTATCAAACTTAGTAATTGATATGGCTGTGAATATGAACTTTAAGGAAATAGGGAATGAAAATATTTGAATGAAGGCAGAATGGTAGCAATACCAACCAAGAGGCGAATACAGGAAGAAGAGGTGGTATGTGGAAGGAAGATTATGAATTTGATTCTGTGCTTGTTGAATGTGAGATATCTGTCTATGGAAAAACCAGATCAGTTCCATAGACAGTAGATCCTTTTAATGGCCTGGCATTATGTGGAATGTCTGGGATTGAGATGAAGAGGTATTAAGAGAACCATTCTTGCTGCATCATCTATAAACTGGGGCATTGGTAAAATCCAGGTTAGTGATAACTCTGTCATTTGACTGGGTTTGCATACTTTGAACTATACTTGTTATAGTAAGTGGCTTTTTGAAGACACAGACTTAAAGTCATTAGTGAATTATTAATGTATTTTCACATATTATAAGATAAAATTATATTACATATAACTAGTAATATATGTAATTATATACATTATTAATTACTAGTTTTAGAAGAGGCATTTGTGTAGATTGTTTTGTTTATTTGCTTATTTAGGCTATTTTTTCAGAAGCATTATTTGTTATTTTGGAATATTAGCTTATTAAATTGTCTTTAACTGTTTTTGGGTAAGATGTTTAAAGTTCACATTCTTACATAGTCTCCTTTCCATAGAGTCTTAATTCCAGAAAGAAAGACAAGACATCCTTATAACAAGTCTTGAAATGATTCTTTAAAGAAGTTGAAGAATCAAACCAGCAGAGGGCGGTGGCCCACATGCACTCAGTCATTGCAGCGATCCTTGTCATCAAGACGAGGCAGGGAGAGTCCTTCTTAATAAGCTCACTGGCAAAGTAATTGTTTTCCAGAGTTTTGTTAGTACCAGAAGGTAGATATTTATACCAATAGCCCTTCTCTTGTGTAAATATGCATCTCTTTTAGCAAAGTGCACTTTGAGTTGTATTTGAACACTTCAGAATTTGTTATAAAAAGTCAAAATCTGAGCCATCTGTGTTGAGGTCAAAGGACATTTGTGTACCCTGGTCCTGCTAACCAACTAAGGAGGTTTTGATCACATTTGTTAGACAGAACCAGATTTAATCTGATGTGGAAAGGACGTTACTTAAGCCAAACTGAATGTCAAAGTTTTGATGCTTTCTTAATTGTAGCATTACTAATTTTAAAAAAAGCCCAAATGTCTGTAGCAATTGTCTAATTGGAACTGAGGGCATTCTAAGAAAAAATATAACTTAAAAAAATTCTTAGGTAATTAAAGACCAATAGCATTACTATGCTATAATACATAAATTATTTCTAAGATTTTTTTTCAACATCCCTCCCTTCCCGGACTTAAAATATTTAATGATCTTGCAAAAATATTATCTTATAAATATTAGAAAATGTAATATTTCTTTAAAAAGCATTTTAGCTAATTTCATATTTTACATATATTTATTATTATTTTCTTAAATTTCCCATTTAGGTGAGAAAATAAGGAAAACATTTATTTTTCTAAGCTCAAAGAAGCTTTTTAATGTACATACTTTATTGGCTTATTTTAGGTATTTTAGGTAATTGCTTAGTAATATGAATTTGTTTTAAATGATGCTGGCCCTTTTAAATGCCCTCTTTACTAGCACACACTGATTTCTTGTTGTTGTAACATGCAGCATACTTTTAAACTGTGTACAATTAAATACATGCTATATCTGTTGAGTTTCTGAAATCTGTTTACTTTTAAAAGCTGTTGTGAAATATGGTTGCTTCATATGTTATAAAGAGAAGTTAAAATTTTCATTTCTACTTTATGATCCAACACAGTCAAAGTGTAGTAAACTGTTTAGAAACCTGCAGGAAGTTAATTTTAATGTTTAATAGTGTGAAGGGGTCCAGCCTCTTTTCTTCACTTGATAAAGCTTGTAACAATTTTGTTTGCCATGTTTGCGAAGATGATGATTATTTAATAAAGTGACAAACTGTCCCACTGATAGGATACATTAATTTGCCTCTAAAGCTGTTCCCTGTCCATAAGAAGGTGATAATTAGGTTTTCAGATTAGAATAAAATAATCATGTCTGTTATATAGATGCATGTTAAAATATATTTAATCCTTTATACAAACTTGAAACAATTAAAAGCTGTAAAATATTTTTCTATGTGAACTTTTAGGTGAATACAGCTAATATACCAGGTTAATGTTAAGCTAACATTACTCTTTGGAAGGTTAACAACTGGAAAAATAATGTAAGAGGTGATTAACTTTTTAGGTAAAGCAATAGTATTAGGCTTTGCTGGAACATCTACCTAATAAAACTACACTCATTCATATCCTGATTTAATTTCTCGCTGTGTCCACACAGATCTTGCAGTTTAATCTTTCAGAAGTCACATAGAATTAGTTTGTACATGTATATTAACATCCTCAATTTCTAATGTTGAGAGCTTAAATTATTGTCAGATACTACAAATGATTATATTTCATTTTTAACTTTATATTACACAAAATTCACTCAGTCCCACAGATAGGCACTTAAAAAGTACTGTATGGTGTTTGAATTTCCAACAGTGAAAACAGAATTTATAAAGCAAAACACTAAGTGATTTTTTAAAAAAGAAAAACTCTTTCATTGCCTTGTGCTTGATGAGAGCACGTTGTCTTAAAGTTCTAAAGCCTCATTTTCTCTAGCTTTAAATAACCAAAGGTAATTTCCTTTTCAGAGTATTAAAAACTTTCCTAAATCTATTTCCTGAACCAAGTTGGAGACTGTTCAGTGCACATTCATTTAAAATACCTTTAAATGTTCTGATTGACTTATTTTTAATAGAGTGAAGAATGTTTGCTGTAGCTTTGAGTGTACAGCATGAAAGGTTGGGTTTTAGTTAGAAAACATTCAGAGTTAGCTCCTGTTCAAAGATAGCCTGTAGAGAAATGTAAGTAACCAGAAAACCTTGTTACATGTGCTGCAAATGTCATGTACTTTCTTTATGAATGTTATATACAGAATTGTGACATAAATGAAGTTATGGTAAGACATTGGCAAGATAAAAGGAGATTTTATTGATAATATGCAAAAATGTCACATCTGTTTTTATTCATTCTGCAGTTATTTCTTTGAGGGAGCTTTTATACAGCTGTGAAAACCTAGAGAATTTTGTACAAAGCAACTTGACAAATGTTCATGACTCCATACCAATGAAATGCATTTTAATTTCGTTCTGAATGTTTCAAGCTCTCTAGCACATAAACAGTAATAAAACTCATATTTGAAGTTATTTCTGTGATTTTTAACTTTATTGTTCAAATGATACAAGCAAGTTTTCCTGGTCCTCTTAAATTGTTGAGACTCTAAACAGGGCTTACATAAGAAAAAGTACACTGATGCGGAAATTTGAAACTGACATGTCATGTTGCCATAGTAAGTGCACACAGTGTGTGAATTCTATTTCTGCTTTCTACCAGCTCTGAAACTTCGGGCAAATTATTTAGAATCAGCACCATTTTATCACTTAACAGAAACAGTTACAGAATAATAATAGAATTATTATTCTCAGGGTTCTTAAAAGATTAAATTGAATAATGCAGAGGATATAGCTAAAGTAATATCATTTTCTTTCCTTTTTATTCCCATCAGAATTTATTATCATTTGAAGTGTATAAGGAATACTGATGTCATAGTACAGGGGCCAGTAATTCTCTGGAATTTAGGAAGACAGGTCAGAAATATTAAGTGATTTACAGGAAGTGGAAAATGAAGTAGGAGGTTTTTGAAAAATTTAGTATTTAACAGGTAAATAGCATGGGATTTCCCTGGTGGCCCAGGGGTTAAGACTCTGCTTCCAGTGCAAGGAGCACAGGTTCAATTCCTAGCTGAGAAACTAAGGTTCCCACATGTTGCATGGCCAAACAAAACAAAAAAAACAAAAAGGCAGCGTGTATCTGATAATCACATATGATTTTTGTATGTAATGCAAAAATTATGTGATATAGTAAAAAGAGCAGAGAATTTAGATTACAAAGCTGTGTTATTATTCCTGGTTGTGGAAGTTACCTCTGTCTCTATAAACTGGAAAGATTTTGATCAGACATGTCATCGGTTTGTTGTACCTCTCTGGTTGATGATGTTCGTGAAAACACAGGCTAGCACAAGAATTGGCTCAAGATGATTTTCCAATAAAAATCACGGTCAAGAAGAGAAAATAAGTTTGACAGATGCATATAGGTGGCACTAGTGATAAAGAACCACCTGCCAGTGTGGGAGACATAAGGGATATATATGGGTTCAATCCCTGGGTTGGGAGTTCCCTGGAGGAGGCCGTGACGACCCGCTCCAATATTCTCCTGTGGAGAGTCCCATGGACAAAGGAGCCTGGCAGGCTCTAGTCCATAGCGTCACAAAGAGTTGGACATGACTGAAGCAACTTAACCCACATGTACATACAGAGAATGCTGTAGAATTAAGCGGTATCTCTAGATGGAAGAGCATTTTCGGAATATCCTTCCCTTCTGAAAGGCAGCACAAGATATGATCACTTTCTAGTATAGCCAAGCAAGGTAGATCAGGGATCAGAAAACTATGGTGCCCACACCAGTTCCATTTCTCTACTTACTTTGTGGGGGAAAAAAAAAAAAAAAAGTATTTTTGGAACACAGCCAAGTTTCTGGGTTTTTCCTGCTGTTTATGCCTGTGTTCAAACCACATGGGCAGAGTTGAATTGTGACAGAGACCATGTGATAGCCTAAATAGTTACTATCAGGTCCTTTACAGAAGAATTTACCCCCGGAATAGATGGGAAACTACAATTATGGAGAAAATGTTCAAAAGAGTGAGGGTAGATATCAGAGGATATGAAAGGTGGGGAAAAACTCCAGTTCTATACCATAGGGACATAAATAATAGATACAATTGAGAAATACAGGTTTCCCTCACTACCCGAAAATGGGCCATTCTTATGAAATCTTTTGTTAAGCCGAAATGGCGTAAAGCTAAGAAGCTTGCTAGTGGATACACAAGATAATTCAGGATAAAGTAGAGATGCTCACAGATGCAGTTCAGAGCTAGGATGACTTGCTGTTGAAATGCTGAGTTTAGTTCTCAGGGAAGGAGCTTGAAGGTGTTACTCTGCTGTTGAGGTACATGCTGCTTACTACAAAATCAACCTGAGCGCTACTTTTGCTTTTCTCCTTTTTCCATGAAAGTGAAGACCCTGTTAGGATTTCTTTAGGTTAGGGAAAATAGTCTTTCACAAAAGTGAAACGACGTAAAGCAAACTTGCAAAAAGTGGGGGCTTACATGTACTGTGGATGAGGAATTTAAATAGGCTTCTAATCTTAAATCATGTGTGAATTTTGAGCAATTGTGGAGAAAGGAGTTCTCTGCAAAAGGTAATACATTCTAGTTCTGATCCATATGTGTTACATAAAATTGTGAACTAGGGCAACATGTGAGATAGATACTCTGCGTTTAGTCTGTATCTGGTTCAGCTTTTGCTTGTTAGGAAAGGCAGTGCATACCAGAAACGTTTAATTTGATCTTAGAAATGGCTATAGTGATGATGATGGTGATGGTGTCCTCAATGACATGGACACACTCTGGAGTCCGACAGCTTGGATCTCAGTCCAGGCTGCTTTGTTTACCAATTGGGTGAGCAAGCACCTTAGCCCTCTTTGTGCCTTGGTTTCCTTCTCTGTAAAAAGGCATGACTGTGGTTCCTGTCCTTGGGAGTAGGAAGCAGTGTATGAGTTAATGTAAAACTCAAAGAACTATGACTGGCATGTAGTAATCACAATACGCATAAGCCATTGCTACTTGTATTTCCATGCACATGCATATATTAGTTTATATTAACTGTACCATTTCTCTTTACTATTTATGATTAACATTGTGCAGTGTGAACTCAGTCAGTCTCATTTGACCTTTTTTTTTTTTTTCCTTGGCCTTCACAGGGCTCTGGTTTAATTTTACCTTCATATAGATATATCTGTTTGGACAAATGGGATCTTATCTGAACATTTCAGTCAAGAAAGTGTATTATAAAGTGATTTACAAACATAGTTATCTAAATGTTAGTCACTATATAAATATTTCTTTAGGGCCTCAATAGATGAAGTGAAGCATAAGTACTTTTGTACTAAAGGACAAAATTTGCAATTCTAGGGTTCCAAGTTTTTCCTTAATTTCAAAATAAATATCATCTTAAATTACATAGTTGAATAGTTTTAAATTCATATGAGAATAAAGGTGTTAACCTAGCCTAGGTAATTATCAGCTTGTTTTTTGTGTTCTAAAAAAATTTTTGACCCTTGTCACTATTGTTGAAATAATAAAATACATGTACATACTGATTTACAGTTTTAAATTTACTTTTTATGCATTATTTTATGTGATCTTGAGATGTTCAAGCTCAGAGATGTATGTCACGTATGCTCTTTTCTATTTGGCAGGAAATATTGCAAGCATATTGATGGTGATAATTAATATTTTCTAAACAGTCAGAAAACAGGTGTACCTTTCCAAATAGACCTCAAAACAAACTTGTTGAATGACTTCAAAAAGAACTTTAAAAAAAAGTAGAAATTGTCTTGAAAGTCTTCAAATTTTGAATGTTGTTACAAATAATTATGTTAAATTTTTAAAGATAGAAATCATGCTTTATTCATCTTTGTATCTTCTTTATCAAGTGCCTAGTATACAGTAGATATTGAAAGTGTATTGAAGAATATAAATTTTAAATGTCTCTTGTTACCTTTCAATGGAAGTTTTAATGATCTCTAAATATTTGTGGAATAGAGTTAATGGTAAGAGTAGCTAAGTTCATTTCATATTATATAAAAATTACTAGCCTTGGCAATAACCATATTAATATAAGCAATAAAATATAAAGCAATCATAAATCTGTGCCAAAAAAGTGCCTTTCTTTAATTTCTATAACTGATCTCATCTTGTTTTTGAGTCCCTGTTCTCACCGAAGGGGTAAACAATTGGTTTTGTCAATTAAAATGCTTGTCATTTCTATTAAAAATTTTTTTTCTCTTTATTGTATGACATCCCTTACATGCAAAATCTAAAGAGAAACAATACAAATGAGCTTATTTACAAAACAGAAACACTCACAGAGAATGAACTTATGGTTACCTGGGGGGAAGAACGGTGAGAAGAGATAGGGAGTTTGGGATTGACATGTACACACCCCTCACTGCTGTATTTAAAATGGATAATCAGCAAGATCCTACTGTATAGCACAGGGAACTCTGCCCGGTGGTATGTGGCAGCCTTGATATAAGAAGAGTTTGGGGGAGAATGGATACATGTATATGTATGGCTGAGTCCCTTTGCTTTCCTTCTGAAACTATCACAACTTTGTTAATTGGCTATACCCCAATATAAAATAAAAAGTAAAAAAAAAAGTTTTTTCTCTTTCATTTAGCTTCCCAATTTTTCTAGGTATCACTGCTTTTGATCTATCTACTCACTGCCTTTGTCCTGCCCATTTTCCTTCCCAGAACAGTGTTTGGATACAAAAGGCATAAGACATTTCGTCTTAACACAGAAAAAACTCTGATCTCTATCAGGTGATCTCTAGCTCTAATAAAATGCAGCAGAAGTCACTGGGCATCTTCCTCTGTCTGGTATCCTCTGTGGAGATGGCTGATACCTGCTCCTCAGGACTGTGGACTGTGTAACGGCTTTCTCTCTCAGTATTCTGCACTCACTACCAACTTGTTCTTAATCTATGCCCCCTCCTCTTTCATCCTCTTAACACTTTTGATTCCATGTTTTGGAAGGATCTTAGAATTCCAAGATGCTTTTTCTTTGCCATAGTAAGGTCTCTGTCACCCTCAAGGTCTTTCTTCAGATGCATTTGACTGGACACCTCTCTGACCATTACTACTTCACTTAACCTATGCCATGCAGGGCATGGAATTATACAAACATTGTTCTTTCTACTCACAGATAGGATATCTCTAGATTACTCATAGGTTCTTTGATTGCCTCATCCTAGGTAGGTATCTTCCTTTTCCAATCTGAGAGGTTGACCAGAAGAGTGAGGGAAGCAACACTTAGACACAATCTCTTGTCTTTCCATTACCAGCGTTTTGTCTCCATCTTGTCACCCACCGCTGCAGCCCAGTAACAGGAGGGCTTTGCCCTTCTCGTTTAGCAGAAATGCCTGCTATGTCTCCTTACTCTGCATTTTCTGTGCATTAATTCATTTCAGTCTTCTGGTACCTGTCTCTTGAACTGTAAATCTCTGCTGTGGAAATACAAAGGCCCTTTGTCTTATGTGTGTCTTTAGGTGACTACCTGGATAATGCCATCCCCACAAAGATATGCATGTGTATGTAATTAGTAGGGGATTCACAGGCATTCATGATTTTGTTATTAACCAGCAAGACAAACATGAATGTAATACTTCAAAAGTAAGAAAAATTACTTTTTGTATCTATGTTGCATAATCATAAAATGTGTTCTTACATTATTTTTTATTCTCTGAAACAATTTATCAGAAATATCATAAAATTGCCGTGAGTTATTTTTGCCCTAAAAGTAAACCATACTGAGCTTTGAAAAATCAAAGTCCACTAATTTAATTACACAATTCACTCCTTTGTTTAGAAGGTAGTGTG
Source organism: Dama dama (assembly GCF_033118175.1). NCBI lineage: Eukaryota > Metazoa > Chordata > Mammalia > Artiodactyla > Cervidae > Dama > Dama dama. Next base: position 21,465,037 of record NC_083698.1, on the reverse strand, counting down.
TAGTATGTTTATAAAGTCTCCAATTAGATGGCTTCACTGAATGTTCTCCATGTGAGTCTGGCACAAAACCGGATTAGAATAACTAACTGGGTTGGCTAAACATTTTGATTCAAGAGCCACACACAAATTAAATGTTAATTCTCTTATTCTTTTGAAGCTGATATTTCCTTAATCGGCCATGAAAGAAAAGCTTGCAAGAATATCTACTAAGGGAATGTAGATGTTTGAGGGGAGGTTAACTACCATGACAAGATATTTAAAAAATATCTTATGGAATTTGTAATGGTAAAATATGTCAGCTGTGCTCAAGAAAGTGGATGTAGATATTATAGGCAATTGAAAGGAGTAGGTGGTTATTTTAGCTGGAATGCCTCCCGGAGCAGATGGTTTTTTAGGAGTTTTTGAAGGAGAAGAGCAAGGTGGCCTGCCTGGCTGGCATATATTAATTGAGTGCCTGTTCCAAGTGTAGGGGGTGGTTGGAAGAATGTGTGATATCTTGAGTGGGCGAATGATACAAACAGGCATAACTTCAAAATAACCTGAAATTTATATCCCAGAAAGCTTACAGACAATTCACAAAGACATAGTTATGGCTGTGAGGAATCAGAAAAATGCAAAGTTACACAAACAGAAAGTTAACACCACATAAAATAGAACTTAACAAACCATGGTCAATATTTTCACATTTAACACTTGGCCATTGCTTATCAACAAAAAATAATTTCCTAATTAGAAAAACCTTACTAATATGCCTTCTGAGTTTGAATTTTAAAAGATCAGATTCCATCAAGCATTTTAAAAATATGATTAACATCTAAGATTTCTGTTTATATTTATACACATAGATTGTTTGAGAAATGACATGGATTAACTTGTGTAGTCATTATGTTTGTTTTGTGAGTTCACAGTGACTCTCGAATTTTTCCAATCCAGCCATTACTGACAACCTCCATTCTGGTTTAAATAACATTACCCAATGCAAGTACCACTGAAAAATCTAATTCCGTTCCCAGCCTTGCCGGTTAAAGAAACCAATATGTTACATTCAGATTGATTTTCTTAAAAATTGGTTTTACTCATTCACTTGATAGCTTCATGGATAAGAATATAGAACTTGGAAACAGACTACCCAGGCTTGAGTCCCAGTCCGGCCTCTTCCTAGTTATGATCTTGGGCAACTTACTTAACATCTCAGTTTACTAGCTCTCAAAGTATGTATCAAATACATGGGTGATAAATTTACTTACCTTAGAAAGTTGTTATGGATACTGAAAACTCAACCTCTGTGCACCAGTGCCAAATCAAATATTGGAGACAGTTTTGGGTGAAGTCTAGCATTATTGCTTTGCCAGGCAAAAGGGGACAGAGGGGCTTGTGCCCTTAAAAACTGTGTCCCAACCTGTGATGGGTGGATTTGACTAGGAGTTTTATGGCAATGGCTCAAGGGCAGGGTTGCTGATAAGAATCAGTGTGTGCCTGGCCTGCGTCCTTTTATTTATTTTTTTTTCTTTTTTTTTTTTTTTTTAAATTAGTTGGAGGCTAATTACTTCACAACATTTCGGTGGGTTTTGTCATACATTGATATGAATCAGCCATAGATTTACACGTATTCCCCATCCCGATCCCCCCTCCCACCTCCCTCTCCACCCGATTCCTCTGGGTCTTCCCAGTGCACCAGGCCTGAGCACTTGTCTCATGCATCCCACCTGGGCTGGTGATCTGTTTCACCATAGATAGTATACATGCTGTTCTTTTGAAATATCCCACCCTCACATTCTCCCATAGAGTTCAAAAGTCTGTTCTGTATTTCTGTGTCTCTTTTTCTGTTTTGCGTATAGGGTTATCGTTACCATCTTTCTAAATTCCATATATATGTGTTAGTATGCTGTAATGTTCTTTATCTTTCTGGCTTACTTCACTCTGTATAAGGGGCTCCAGTTTCATCCATCTCATTAGGACTGATTCAAATGAATTCTTTTTAATGACTGAGTAATATTCCATGGTGTATATGTACCACAGCTTCCTTATCCATTCATCTGCTGATGGGCATCTAGGTTGCTTCCATGTCCTGGCTATTATAAACAGTGCTGCGATGAACATTGGGGTGCACGTGTCTCTTTCAGATCTGGTTTCCTCAGTGTGTATGCCCAGAAGTGGGATTGCTGGGTCATATGGCAGTTCTATTTCCAGTTTTTTAAGAACAGTCATCAAGACAGTATGGTACTGGCACAAAGACAGAAATATAGATCAATGGAACAGAATAGAAAGCCCAGAGATAAATCCACGAACCTATGGACACCTTATCTTTGACAAAGGAGGCAAGGATATACAATGGAAAAAAGACAACCTCTTTAACAAGTGGTGCTGGGAAAACTGGTCAACCACTTGTAAAAGAATGAAACTAGAACACTTTCTAACACCATACACAAAAATAAACTCAAAATGGATTAAAGATCTAAATGTAAGACCAGAAACTATAAAACTCCTAGAGGAGAACATAGGCAAAACACTCTCCGACATAAATCACAGCAAGATCCTCTATGACCCACCTCCCAGAATATTGGAAATAAAAGCAAAACTAAACAAATGGGACCTAATGAAACTTAAAAGCTTTTGCACTACAAAGGAAACTATAAGTAAGGTGAAAAGACAGCCCTCAGATTGGGAGAAAATAATAGCAAATGAAGAAACAAAGGATTAATCTCAAAAATATACAAGCAACTCCTGAAGCTCAATTCCAGAAAAATAAATGACCCAATCAAAAAATGGGCCAAAGAACTAAACAGACATTTCTCCAAAGAAGACAAACAGATGGCTAAGAAACACATGAAAAGATGCTCAACATCACTCATTATTAGAGAAATGCAAATCAAAACCACAATGAGGTACCATTACACGCCAGTCAGGATGGCTGCTATCCAAAAGTCTACAAGCAATAAATGCTGGAGAGGGTGTGGAGAAAAGGGAACCCTCTTACACTGTTGGTGGGAATGCCTGCATCCTTTTAATCTGGCCTCTGGTGGTCTCCTGATGGTCTGTGGTTTTTCAGTGTTATCACTGTGACCTTCTCTTTGGAGTGAAGAATGCTTCCACTGGATGGGGTGGTAATTCTGTAGATGAGCTCAAAGATATTGTTATGAGTATCCCTTGAGGTGGAACCAAGACCTTGCCCGAGGACTGCACTATTGTTTCCTGGCTTTTCCTCCCTTGTGTCTGCATCTCCTCCCTTTCCTGGTTAGCAACTGTTTGAACCTGCCCTTTGGAACTCAGGGAAGGTTATGGAGGCTGAAACTTACTTCCCACAAACAAGAAACTGGGGACACAACAGAGAAAGGCTTTGATATCCAGGAGTCCCACATGGTTCTACTTGACTTCGTTAAGAAGAATAAATGTGTTATTATTTAAAGCGATGCTGGACACCTTTCAAGTGCACTGTGTTTAGCTAAATGTCATGATCATGCTCAGAAAACTTTAGGACTCTCTGCTACACAACAGAAAATTAAAAATTCTTAAACATTCAAGGTCTTTTCATCCGGCCTTCAATTTTCCTGTCTTAATCAACCTTGTTTCCATAGGCAGGTATTCTGCTGTCAGTATTCCATTCCTTTTGTATTTTCTTGCTTGCATCTTTTAACCTGTAGCTTTCCTCAAACTAAGATGCTAAATCAGCATTCCGGTGCCATACCCATCTCCACCCTCAAGCTATATATTAGGTCAGGCACAACATTCAGGTAGCTCCTCTACCCTGTATCCTGTGGAATGGTTTTCTTTTTCACCTTCTCCTGATGTAATTTTCCCCTTCCAAACTCCTCAAACACACATATAACGATGTTGTGTTGGTAATAAATTGCTTTTGTAATTCATCGTGTCTCTCTAGCTAAGTTGCTAAATTCTTAAAGAGTGTATGTAGCATCAGCACTCAGCATGTATCCTTGCACACAAAACATGCTCCTAAGTATAGGGTGAATGAGAAAATGAATATGCACATAAGTAAATACATGCATAAATTGGAGTATCCAACAAATGGATTTCTTGTGTTTTAAAGAGATTAGAAGGCCTGAGGTTCTCAGAATTTCAGTATCATTCTGTCAGGTTTAAGAAAATGTCTCTTTAGTCAAGAGCCCACTAAAAATCAGATAGTTTAAAATTTTCAATGAAAGCACAGAATTAGTGTTGCTTGAGATGACCAAAGTCAGAGAAATGTTCTAATACACACAGAAGCTTATAAACAGCTAATGGGTTTTATCTTGGAGAATGCCAGTGGGTGTGCTATGACAGAAGCAACAGTTGTAGCTGTCAACTAAAAAAAAAGATACACTTTAGAGTTGTAAGTTAAGTTTTATTTGAGGCAAAATGAGGACTGTAGCTGGGAGGTAGCATCTCGGATAGCTCTGAGAGACTGCTCCAAAGAGGTGTTGGGAGGACAGTCAATATATACATATGAGGAAATGCAAGGATTGAGATCACAAATCTGTTCCTAAAAATATCCACCTATCTAAAGACCTGTCCCACCAGCCTCCCTGGAGCACAGAGTGCCTCATGCCACCCTGAACTCCCTCAGTGGGGTTTGAAGGTCAACAGTGCTCAGTCTCTGCAGAGGCAGATAGCAAATGCCCTTCCTCTTCAGTCATTGGCAATGCACTTGACAAGTGCCAATTTGTAGTTGATGTGTAAACTACAAATTGGCACTTGATATGTCAACTTCATCAAATTGACACTTGACCTCGTGTCTAGAAAAGCACTAAATCCCTTCATGGTGATATAAGATCCTCCTGACTAGCAGTAAACCTCCTATAAAGTACACACTTGATTGCACTGGACTCCCCCTTCTCCAAAACCTTATATATTGAACTTCCTCCCAATGCCTCTTTGGAGCAGTCTCGCAGATCTTTCTGAGATACTGCCTCCTGGGCTGCAGTCCTCATTTTGCCCCAAATAAAATTTAACTCACAGCTCTCAAGTTGTGCATCTTTTCTTCAGTCAACATAGCCTCTGCATGATTGTTAGCATAGGCCTGTTCATATTAAGAAGGGTTTTCATTATTTCAAGTCTGAGAACTGGATGTGTTGGCAGTTTTAGTTTTAGTACCCAGTGACTGAGAAAATAATTATACAAAGTAGCATAAATATACCAATGCTTTAAAATGAGTGTATCTTATAACCTAATTAAGATAAGTATCTTTGAGAATTATTTGTGTATATAGGTGCAAAATATTTCTAACTTGTTTTCTGGATATGTGAATTTTCAGACCTCTTGTAATATACTGATGTCCCCTACCCATGATCCACATTTTGAAAGCTGCTAGAATAGAACCTGACATTAATGAGGTAAAAAAACCCTGAACTCACCTATCATTTTGGGGGGAGAAGCTTTTAAAGGCAAAATTTGGTGTGAGGGCTACAAGGTATGTGACGTTCTTCTCTTTGACTGGTGGTGAGGTAACAGGGTGGTATTTCAGAAGTCTTTTTTTCATTGTGTTCGGCTTGAAGTTACCATCCTCCACCTGGGTGGAAGCCGTAGTTCCTCCAGAAGAAACTCAAAGATAATGTTTTATATATATATATATATATATATATATATATATATTTCTTCAGGAAGAAGTAGGACCCTGCCAAAAGGCTATAATTGACCATTCCTCCTTTATGTCTGTATTCCCTTGCTTTCTTGATCAGCAACTGTTTGAATGACCCCTTTGGAATGCAGGGGAGGTCAAGGGGAATGAATGGAGCCTGTTTTCTGCAAACAAGAAACAGGAGACATGGAAGGGATTTGTACCAGGGTGGGCCCTGCAGACCCCTGCTCCATCCCATTAGTTTCTGCTGTACAGCAAAATGACTCAGTTTTATACACATAAATACACATATATTTCAGATTCTTTTCCATCATAGTTTATTAAAAGATAGTGGATATAGTTCCTCGTTCCATACAGAAGGTCCTTGTTGTTTATCTATTTTATATATAGTAGTATGTATCTGCTAATTTCACACTTCTAATTTATCCCTCCCACCATTTTTCCCTTCAGTAATTATAAGTTTTTTTGTGTCCATGAATCTGTTTCTCTTTTGTAAATAAGTTCATTTGTATTATTTTTTTTTAGATTCCACATACAAGTGATATAATGTACTTATCTTTGCCTGGCTTCATTTAGTATGATAATCTCTAGGTCCATCCTTGTTGCTGCAAACAGCCTTATTTCATTCTTTTTGTGACATTCTTTTCTGCTGTATAAATACACCATATCTTCTTTATCCATTTATCTGCCAGTGAACACTTAGGTTGTTTTCATGTCTTGGCTATTGTAATAGTGCTGTTGTGGGGGTGCAGGTATCTTTTTTAATTAGAATTTTCTCTGAGTATTAGCTAAGGATTGGGATTGCTGGATCATATGTTAGCTCTATTTTTAGATTTTTAAGGAGCCTCTGTACTGTTTTCCATAGTGGCTGTACCGATTTGCTTTCTCATCAGCAGTGTAAGAAGGTTTCCTTTATTCCATACCCTCTCTAGCATTTATTGTTTATAAACATTTGGTGATGACCATTCTGACCTGTGTTAAATAATACCTATGAGCTCATTTTTATTTGAGCCTCCACATGTCCTTGGACAAGTTCTTAGCCAGAACTCTGGAGGAGAGACTTTAAATTTGTTCTTAGATACAAATTGAGCAAGTGGTAAGCAGAGTAAGAGAGAAATACAAAAAGCTCTTAAAACACATGGAATACAAGTTGGTATTTTATCATACTTTTTTGGAAATATTATTAATCAAAGATTTGATCATTGGTCGATGTTTAATTGAATTTTTTTTAATTGACACTCATGATAGCATGTAGTTTCTGGCTGCATGCCATGTGTTAAAGTCATATGTGGAGTGTGAGAAAGCTAACAAAGCAAGTTTCTATTAAAGAAAACTATACCTCTTTCCCCACTTGTATCACTCTTAAGGAGTTAATAGAGCAATTGATAAAACAACTAAGTAAACCAGTTGACCTAAGTTCTCAGAAAGGTTTGATGAGGATCTTAGAAGTGGTTCTAAGGATGTGCAGATAACTGTCCTAGAAAAGAACACATTTTGTTGGAGTGGAACATTAGTTAAGCAGCTGCCTTTCAAAACACACAGAGTTTGTATGATTCTTGGGTCCACTGTTGACAGGATCTTCTCCATTCCTTTTAGAACACAAATTGACTTCAAAGGGAATTCATTTCCTGATGTATGGGGAGGCCCTATACATTGACTGAATAGGAGATTGCTAGAAGTGTTGAAGACAATTTTGATTGTGATGCATATAAAAGAGAGGATAAAAAGCCAAAGAAGTCAATGAAAAATGGATTTTTCTCATGTTACAAGTTATACTGATTGAAATTTAACTTAAAATTTAAAAAAGAAAAAGCCTCTAAAAAATTCAGTGTAGACTTCCTCTACTGATAGAACTGTGAATTCAAGGGAATTTCTGCAACAAAACGTAGCTGAGTTTCATAGAAGGCATTATTTTAAGACTTGCATTTGTTTTGAAAATCATAATTCTATTAAAAAAATAGCATTTTGATAGATGTCTTGGTTTATAAGAGACATGAAACTTGTGGCTGTGTTTAATGAATATGTGGCATTATGGACACTTTATCTTTGAAGATGCAAGGTTTTCTTTATGATCCTTGGAAATAGTTTCCACCTTTTAAAATTAAAAAAAAGATTTATCTAGTCTTATAATCATGATCAATTAAAGCCAAAGTTCATACTTGGGGCTCCATTATTATGACCTTCTCTCCATTATTTCTTTCCTGCTGGTTCATCTTATTTAAATATATTTCTAAATTTTATGTGTCCTAATAAAGCATTATTAAATAATTTGGAAAAATAAAAAGAAATATGATTAACAAGAAAAAAGACATGCAAAATTGGGATATTTCTATTTGGATTTTTTTTTTCAGTATAGATCAATTTTGGCTTTGATAATGAACACTAATATCACCTTGCAGATAATAATGCAGTGGTCAGTCTATGAGATAGTATATCCAAAGTATATCATGAAAATACAGGAAATTAAGAGATAAGAGGCTTTACTTCTTCATTTTCTTCACAGTTTTTCATGCTAGATGCCATGCACACTGAAAAATGTATGTCATGACAGGGTGCCACAAAGAAAAGAAACAGCAAGAAGTAAGAAATAAGCAGGGAAATGATTAGTTCAAATTTTTAACAACTATATTTTTTTCTGAAAAGATTTTGCAGTATGTAATGAGTTGTTTTGATATTAGACAGAGTTTGTTTGTTTTTTTCTTCTTCTTTTTTTTTTTTTTTTTTTTTTACAACTGGAGCATTAGGACTTGGACATTTCCCCCCAATTTTCTTTCCTATTATATGTCTTTACAGAATGGTCATCTGCTAAAAGATGTTGCTAAAATTTGCTTGCACAAATTTTTCCTGGGAATGTTTAATCATTTTTTAAAAATTAAATTGGCCATAATAACCTCTAAGTGCTCATTTATTTTTGAACAATTCCTTGAAAATAGTCATCTTGAAGATCCTGTTAGTTTATGTGAACTTAAAATAAGAAATCATTTAAGGATTAGCATTAAAAGTGACTGTTGATCATGGTTTGTTTTCTGTTTTAAGTTTTTAAATGATTTAGATATGTGATTCTATGTATTAGTTGGTCTTTCAAATTAAAATTGTATTTTCTTTTGTCTTCCATGTGTCTTCCATGTTTTGTAACTTAAATGCCTTCATTTTATAGCTAATAAATATGTATCTTTTGATAGATTTTATACTATTTTAAACTCATTCAGTGAAGGAAAAACAATAAATGCAGTCTTTTTTCATTTGTAACATGGAAAATAGGAGACATTATAAAAATGTCATAATGAATAGATCCTATACTTGAGAAAAGATTAACATTGCTCCTTGATTTTCTTTGTTTGACCTTCAAAATATACTCTGCTATTTGTTTTGTATTAGTGTAAGAAACCTGGGACTTGGTATCAGGTAACCATAATGATCAGAAAAGAAATTAGTCCTAGATCTTATAGACAGATAAAGGAACCATCAGGATGGCTATTAAAGGAAGATGTAGAAGTATACAGATGACAGAGATGTTGAGGACAATAGTAGATAATCTGAAATATATTAAAGGTTAATGCTATGTCTTTATTACTTATAATTGGAAAGTTAATTTTTTTTAATTTAGCAAACAAATAGCTAATTATCATATTTCTCAAATGAATTTGCTACAGGACATAAATAGGTATATTCTGGGGTGATTTAAGTGTTTCAAATATATTGTTTATTATTTTATAACATTTTAAATAACATTTCTAAGAACACAGTATTCATGAGCTTATCTTGAAATTGTAGGTTTTAAACTTAGTAATACTAACTGTAACAATACATAAGGATAACAAATATTAATTTGGGGGGTATTTATAATTTAGTAGGTATTAAGCTAAGGGCTTTATATACATCACATATATTTGTAAAGTAGGAGTAATAATAGGACCTCATTTATCATCTCCTGTGAAGATGAAAAGTCTAATTAATAACAAATGTTTAGTGCAAATTTCAGTAAATTTTCAGCATTATCTACTTTGTCATTATTGTTATTTTTATTGTTACTTTACCACTTAATGATACAGTATTCACTGTCCAGTTTTCCAGATTTGGAACTGAAGGTAAGTAAGAGAAGTCACATAAGTTGTAAACCTTGTAATTATTGGATACAATATTTGAATTCCTATCTATCCATCTTTCAAGTCTATACATCCTTAAAATATGTCCATCTTTGAAGTCTATGCATTTGGCAAACATGCTATAATATGTTAATAAATAAGTACACCATATCTTTTTTTCACACGATATTGCTGTGGCATTAAAGTTTTGTAAAGAAAAACAGTATACAGTTATTACTGAGAAAAACAGTGCTAATACATACCAATTTAATAATACAAAAAATTATAACCATATATTAATAGAATATCAAAATCTGACCCACAAATTTAGAATTGTTAGGGATGGATAATTTAAAATCCCCATGTGACTTTATTACAGCTTACAGATATAATAAATCATTATGAATATTGTTGAGAACCACTATTATCAAATTACTACAGTTGTAGATATAAAAAGGATTTATAAAATTTGCCAGTATAATAACCAAACTTGTTGACATTATAATCTAACATATATGTAAAAGAAGAGTCTTTGCAGTGAATATGATTTTTAATTATATTTATAAAGTATAATTATTTCCATGTAATAGCCAACATTTATAAATTTCTTTTCCGAAGTAAAAAATGCAGGTAATTAAATACAGTCTTTTATTTCTTGTCATTATGGTGGATGGGCTTCCCTGGTGGCTCAGTGGTAAAGAATCCACCTGCCAATGCAGGAGATGTGGGTTTGATCCCTAGGTCAGGAAGAGCCCATGCAAATGGCAAATGGCAACCCTCCTCAGTATTATTGCCTGAAAAATCCTATGGACAGAGGAGCCTGGTGGGATACAGTCCATGCAGTCATAAAGAGTCAAACATGACTTAGTGACTAAACAGCAATTATAGTGGATAGATATCATGACGACCCTCAAGCCAAACACTTAAAAATGCTGAGTAAAATATAAATTCTTGGCTATGATAAAATGTAAAATATAAATTCATGGCTGTGTTGTGATTCAGAGAGAGTTTCTCAGTGTTCAAAAACTGGGAGTGGAACACTGATGATCTAAGTTTAACTGGAAGCAAAGCTGCTTTGGGCATGTCTACAGAATTTAGTATTCTCAAAAATTACATTTTGCCTATTCCATTGGGGTCATTAGCTAAGATTTTCAGTGTCTTTAATTTGGTGTTAGAAGGTTACCTTCCCAGAATGCTAAACACTTGAAATGCTTTAAACTGAATGAAAATACAGTTGAAAGAAAAATCCATCCTCAGCCATGAAAAAAACAACAACCTGTTTCAGCCTAGACACAAAGCTGATATAGTAAAAATTTACATAAAAATGAAAACCACAGACCAAACTTACTGCAAATTTTGAACTGACGTTTCTACTATCTTGGAGGTAGCAAAAAATCCAACAAGAAAATTTAAAGTAATTCTAGGTTGATATCACCACTGGTTACCTTGCTGAGCGAAAAGTAAATTCTACATAGAGATATTAACTCTCAACTTAGGACTTGTACGGTTCCTACCCATAAATCCAGAAAGAGCCTCAATGAATAAGTCACAGTGGAAAATTTAAAGTGGTTGAGAATATAAATTGTCATGAACAAAAGACAGCAGAAACAGAACAAAGCAGATTTACACCAAAGGGGGGAGAGAATAACTCCCAAAACAAATAGTAAAATTAGCAGAAATTAAAAATAAGTATTTAAAAAAATAACTATTTTTAAAGGTTAATAATTACAAAAATGAACATCTGAGAAAGAAACATGATTATTTTAAACAATATTAATTATTTTGGAAAACAAACAATGTAATTTCTATAAATGTAAAATATGATTATTGAAATTTGAAAAAAATCCTCAATGGAGGATTAATAAACACATTAGAACACAGCTAACACAGCTGAAGATAGTATTAGAGAAACAGAAGATATAGCAAGACATATTATTGTTTTAAATAGAGAAGGATATGACTGGACTCCAGAAACATATTATCAAGAGGTGAGGAAACTAATATTGGAAAGTGTTAGTCACTCAGTAAGCATCCACCTCTTTGCAACCCTGTGGCCTGTAGCCAACAAGGCTCCTCTGTCCATGGAATTCTCCAGGCAGAGATACTGAAATGGGTTGCCATTTCCTTCTCGATGGGATTTTCCTGATCTGGGAATCAAACCCAGGTCTCCTGTGTTGCAGGCAGCTTCTTTACTGTCTGAGTAACCAGGGAAGCACCAATATTGGAAATGATAGTGGAAAAAAAAAATGTAGAATTATAAAACCATAAATTCTGAATCTAAGAATCATAACAAATTCTCTGCAGGATAATAATCCAAAAGTAAGAAAAAAAAATAAAACTTCCAAATTCATCTTAGTAAAAACTACAGAGGACCAGAGAAGGAAAGAAGCGGAATGAGAGAGGCTTAAAAAAGTGACAGAGAGAAAGGACAGGTTCTCTTCCAAAGAACACAGCCCAAGGGGCTGTTAATTATTTAACATCACCAATAAAAGTCAGTACTGCAGAGTACCATCACATTTCTGAGAAAGTAATCAATAACCCATGATTGGAAAATCAGTCAGTTTATCATTTGGGGACTGCAAAACAAGGAAACAAAAAGTAAGAGGGTTTATCTCCAATAAACTTTCTCTTCAGGAAGTTCTCAATTTAGCTTATGTTCAGAATAAAATTTAGCTTGTGAGAAGACATTTGTATAAACGAGGACAAGTCTAAGTATTGGCTGAATAAATCAGTAATGTCTGAGAAGTAGATAACAGTATAATTCAAACACATAAGTTGAGAGAGAACTGAAGGGATATAAAGATTTTAGGTTTACTGTATGCTTCAGAAGTAGAACCCTACTTCCAAACCAGTAAAGAAAAAAATAAGGAATCAAATGTCAAGTAAAACAAAGGAAGATAAAAGAATTTGTAAAAGAGCTACAGAAAATGGAATAAAATAGAAAACATAAAGGCATACCCAACATATCATTTTGAATTAAACTTGACAGGTACAGAACAGTCATTGGCAATTTATATTTATGAAATTGACTCATATGTAAGTGATATTATCTATGTTTTCAAGAATCATGATAATGAAAATTATATTTTCATACAAAAAGTTAATCAGCCATATCAATTATAATCTAAAACAGAAAGAAAATAAGTAAAACCCTGATTTAGAAATGCCAAATTATAGATCAAAGAAAGTAGTCATATGGACAGCAGAAAATATTTAGAAATGAAGTATAATGAAAATATATTAAAACTTTTATGATAAAGTTAGTGTGTAATTAAAGAAAGTTATAGTTGTAAACACTTACCTTAGGGGAAAAATGGTAAAAAATTAATGAGTCAATCATTTAACTTAAAAAGTTAGCATACACTCAAATAAGTTTAAACATACTTTAAAATATTTATAAGAGATGGTATTAAAGGTATATAGAACAAAAACCTAAATTTGAAAAAAGAAGTAAAATATTTGCTTATGGAGAAGACAAAATTTTTAGCAAGTTAGGTCACAACAGAAATAATAAAGAATTTTAGGAATTTTGTAAGAGAATTGAAATGCAGAAATCAAAATAATAAAAGTAAATTAATATTATAATAAATTGATTACAGTGCATCTGGAAAGAGGGTAATTTGTAACATTAATACAGTTTATACAACTGTTAACAAAAGTAAAACTTGGGTATAAAATAAAAAATTTAAATAGTAATTAAAAATTAAACCACTCCTTCATTAACAAATGTTTTTTAAAACATCCTTGGACAAATACTCAAGGATGTGTGAATTTAAATAGTGTACATACCAGCTAGAGAGTATAAAAGAGGATACCCTTAACCATTCGTTTTATTTTTTGAACATATCGATAAGCATAGTCCAAGACAGAATGATAAAGGAGAACTAAACCTGATTTCAAATATTAGCATAGCTGCAAAATTCTAAGCAAATGCTTGGAAATCAAATCCTAAACCAGATTTTAAAATATTAACTACACTATAATCAATTTGGATTATCCCAAGATTACAAGAGTTATTCAAAATTAGAATATTTTTATAATAGACATATATCTAAAACAAACATTTTAGAATAATTTATTATATATCCCATTAAAATATTAAAAGAAAGACAGTAAATACAATTAAGAATCTGCTATTTAAAATCCTTAGCAACTGGGAATAAAAGATGAAGAATATCTATTAGAAAATTTAACAAACTTGATAGATAATGGTGAAAATTGTAAGTATATAGTTATGTTGAGGAAGAATACAAAGATGCTTACAATCTCATTATTCACTGTACTGAAACATATCAGATTAGTAAGTCAAAAACATGAAGTAAAACAAAATTTACTATGACCGGGAAAGAAGAAACTAGATTGTTCTTGTTATTTGTTATATACATGATTATATGGAGAACACTAAACGGTCTACATTCAAATTATTAGAAATAATAAGAGCTATCTGATATTTGGTAGTTTTCAAATATAATCAAAAGGAAAGAGAATTAAGTCCTATTTATAAGCATGGCAGAAAATAAAAATCACACTGTATAAATCTAACAAATTTGCAGAAGACCCTCAAGAACAAAAAAAAAGATGCATTTATTGTGTTAGTGTTAGTCGCTCAGTTGTGCCCTGATTATAGAACTTGTTCAGGAGGGCACAGCCAGTAAATGGTGAAGTTAGGATTAGACCCTGTGCATGTCTGCTTATTGCTTGGTGGTGTTTTAGTCTTGCAACCCCATAGACTGTAGCTTGCCAGGCTCCTCTCTCTATGGAATTCTCCAGGCATGAATACTGGACTGGGTTGTCACTCCTTTCTCCAGAGGATCTTCCTGATCCAGGGATCAAACGTGAGTCTCCTGCATTGCAGGCAGATTCTTTACCATCTGAGCCATTATGGAAGGGCATTAAAAAGCTATTCATTAGTAAGAAGACTACCATCAAAATATCAGTTCACCTTAATTTTTAATTCATTTACAATCCTAAAAATGTATTTTTAAAAATGGAACTGGACAAGCTTATCTTAAAATGTGTATGGAAGGCAAATGTTTACAATCAAGATAGAATACAAGAGTTTGTGCTACCAAATATTAATATGTATTATGAAGCTATGAAAATTAAGGCAATGTGAAATGTGGTTTTGGTTGCAAGAATGGAAAAATACTGTTAGAAAGGAGAGCCTGAAAACAAGCCCCCTCCCCAACAGGAAAGCATAATATATGACAAATAGCACTGTGAATCAAAGAGGATATTACTTAAATTAATTATTAAATGCTGTAGATATTGCATAGGAATCTGAAATGTTAGCTCCATGAAACAAGGTAAATTGAAAATGGTCAAACAGGAGACGGCAAGAGTGAACACTGACATTTTAGGAATCAGTGAACAAAAATGGAGGAGAAAGAGTAGCAGGGTACAACAGAGGATGAGATGGCTGGGTGGCAATACTGAGTTGATGACCATAAGTTTGAGCAAGCTCCTGGAGTTGGTGATGGACAGGGATGCCTGGCATGCTGCAGTCCATGGGGTCACAAAGAGTCAGACCCGACTGATCAACTGAACTGAACCAAGATGGACCAGAATGGGAGAATTTAATTAAGATGACCAGTATATCTACTAATGTGGGCAAGAATCCCTTAGAAGAAATGGAGTAGGCCTTATAGTCAGAGTCCAAAACACGTACTTGAGTGCAATCTCAAAAATGACAGAATGATCACTATTTGTTTCCAGGGCAAACCATTCAATATCACACTAATCCAAGTCTATACCCCAACCACTAATGCAAAAGAAGCTAAAGATGAATGGTTTTATGAAGACCTACAAGACCTAGAACTGACACCAAGAAAAAAGAAGTCCTTTTCCTCATAGGGGAATGGAATGCAAGAATTAGAAAGTCAAGAGATACCTGAGGTAACAGGCAAGTTGGCCTTGGAGTACAAAATGAAGCAGGGCAAAGGCTAAAACAGTTTTGCAAAGAGAATGCACTGGTCACAGCAAACACCTTCTTCCAACAACAACACAAGTAACAATTCTACACATGAACATCGCCAGATAGACAACACCGAAATCAGATTGATTATATTCTTTGCAGCCGAAGATGGAGAAGCTCTATACAGTCAGCAAAAACAAGACTGGGAACTGACTATGGCTCAAACCATGAACTCGTTATTGCAAAATTCAGACTTACATTGAAGAACGTAGGGAAAATCACTAGACCATTCAGGTATGACCTAAATCAAATTCCTTATGATTATACAGCGGAAGTGACAAGTAGATTCAAGGGATTAGATCTCAGGCTGCCTGAAGAAATATGGACAAAGGATCATTACATTGTAGAGGAGGCAGTGGTCAAAACCATCCCCAAGAAAAAAAAATGCAAAAAGGCAAATGGTTGTTTGAAGAGGCCTTACAAATAGCTGAGAAGAAAAGAGAAACTAAAGGCAAAGGAGAAAAGGAAAGATATACTCATTGAATGCAGAGTTCCAAAGAATAGCAAGGAGAGATAAGAAAGCCTTCCCAAGTGAATAATGCAAAGAAATAGAGGAAAACAATAGAATGGGAAAGCCTAGAGATCTTTTCAAGAAAATTAGAGATACCAAGGGAACATTTCATGCAAAGATGGGCACAATAAAGGACAGAAGCAGTATGGACCTAACAGAACCAGAAGATATTAAGAAGAGATGGATACACAGAACTATACAAAACAGATCTTCCTAACCCAGATAACCATGAGGGTGTGATCACTCACCGAGAGCCAGACATCTAGAGTGCAAAGTCAAGCGGGCCTTAGGAAGCATCACTTTGAACAAAGCTAGTGGAGGTGATGGAATTCCAGTTGAGCTATTTCAAAGCCTAAAAGATGATGCTGTGAAAGTGCTGCACTTAATATGCCAGCAAATTTGGAAAACTCAGCAGTGGCCACAGGCCTGGAAAGAGGTCAGTTTTCATTCCATTCCCAAAGAAGTGCAAAAGAATGTTCAAACTAATGCACAGTTGCACTCACCTCACACACTACCAAAGTAATGCTCAACATTTTCCAAGCTAGGCTTCAACAGTACATGAACTGAGAACTTCCAGGTGTTCAAGCTGGATTTAGAAAAGGCAGAGGAACAAGAGATCAATTTGCCAGCATCCATTGGTTTATAGAAAAAACAAGAGAATTCCAGAAAGACATCTACTTCTGCTTCATTGACTATGCTAAAGCCTTTGACTGTGTGTATCACAACAAAGTGTGGAAAATTCTTAAAGAGGTACTAATACCAGAACACCTTAACTGCCTCCTGAGAAACCTTGTATGCAGGTCAAGAACCAACAGTTAGAACTGGACATGGAACAGTGGATTGGCTCAAAATTGGGAAAGCAGTACATTAAGGCTGTATATTGTCATTCTGCTTACTTAACTTTTATGCAGAGTACATCATGTGAAATGCCAGGCTGGATGAATTTCAAGCATTACTTTGGTAGTGTTTGAGATGAGTACAACTGTGCATTAGTTTGAACATTAATCGAGATTGCTGGGAGACATATCAATATCCTCAGATATGCAAATAACACCACCCTTATGGAAGAAAATAGGAATAACTAAAGAGTCTCTTGATGAAGGTGAAAGAGGAGAGTGAAAAAGTTGGCTTAAAATACAACATTCAAAAAACTAAGATCATGGCATCCAGTCCCATCACTTCATGGAATATTGATGGGGAAACAATGGAAACAGTGACAGAGTTTATTTTCTTGGTCTCTAAAATCACTACAGATGGTGACTGTGGTCATGAAATTAAAAGATACTTGCTGCTTGGAAGGAAAGCTTTGACAAACCTAGACAGCATATTAAAAAGAAGAGATATTACGTTGTCAACAAAGGTCCATCAAGTCAAAGCTATGGTTTTTCCAGTAGTCATGTATGGATGTGAGAGTTGGACCATAAAGAAGGCTGAGTGTTGAAGCATTGATGTTTTTCAACTGTACTGTTGGAGAAGACTCTTGAGAGTCCCTTGGACTGCAAGGAGATCCAACCAGTCAGTCCTAAAGGAAATCAACCCTGAATATTCATGAGAAGAACTGATACTGAAGCTGAAGCTCCAGTACTTTGGCCACTTGATGAGAAGAGCTGATGTGTTAGAAAGGACCCTGAGGCTGGGAAAGGTTGAAGACGAAGGACGAGATTGTTGGATGGTGTCACCAACTCAATGTACGTGAGTTTGAGCAAGCTCTGGGAGATGGCGGAGGACATGGAAGCCTGCTGTGCACAGTTCATGGGGTCACAGTTTTGGACATGACTGAGCAACTTAACGGCAACAGCAATTAGAAAGGAGTGCCTGGATATAAGTCCCACCACGGGAAAGCATAGCATATGTCAAATAGCATTGTAAATCAAAGAGGAGATTGTTTAAATCGTCTTCAGGGATTATTTGTCTATTTCGGAAAGAGTAAATTAGATTTATATATCATATCACAAACTTAAAAAAGTTTAATATTAATAAAATTGACTTCATATAAGTTGATAACATCTGTATCTCAAATAAAACTTCAATACAAAAGATATTCTGCATCTAGGGAGAAATAATTGTAATGTCTGTAGCTGTTAAAGGATTATTATTTAGAACATGAAAAAGCTTTCTGTGGTTATAAACAGAAAAGTGAGGGTTTTTTTTTTTTTTTTTAGATGGACAAAAGATATGAATAAAGCAATTCTATAAGGGAAAATGTATACCCAGCGAATACAGATTATTCAGTTGGTTTCAATTAGGAAAAAGCAAATGAAAAGTTACCATTTTATATCTTTCAGAATAATTAAAATTAAAGGTCTGATAACACCAAGTGCTGGCATGCATGAGAAGCAAAGGCAGATCTTAAACACTGCGCATCATGTTTATGTTGATAGAAACAATTTGAAGAACACTATATCAGTAGATGTAAAGATGTGCATATGCTAAGACCCAGCACTTCTATTTCTAGCTATGTATTCTAGAGAAATTCTAACATACATATGCCATGAGACTTGTTTGAAAATGGTCAACATTCTTTGCATTGTTTATACTTGAAAGATAAATTTGAGTCTTCCTACTGTGTCATCAGCAGTGAAGTGAAAGTCGGTCAGTCGTGTCTGACTCTTTGTGACCCCACTGACTATATAATCCATGGAATTCTCGAGGCCAGAATACTAGAGTCGGTAGCCTTTCCCTTTTCCAGGGGATCTTCCCAACACAGGGGTCGAATCCAGGTCTCCCACATTGTAGGCTGACTCTTTACCAGCTGAGCCACAAGGGAAGCTCGTGCCATCAACCGTAGGTCAATAAACTGTGGTAGCAAATTCAGACAGTGGAATAGTGTTCAGAAATGATAATCAAAGAATTTGAGTTACATATGTCAGCCTGAATATATCTTATAGATATATTCTTGATCGGAATATAGGAAATGCTTGATCTGAAAAAGGAAAGTGCAGTAAAATGCATATCTCTAATAATATTTTCAGAAAGTTTTAAAACATACAAACATTTTTATGTTTTAGAAATTCATACATAGAGAAAGCATAATCAATCCATGGAGATGATAAATGTCAAAGACACTAGTGAAAGAAAGTAGTTATCTAGGTGAAGAGAGGAGGGGAACTATCTGATGGGATCACCAGTATTTTTGTAATACTTCTATTCATCATGTTATATATAAAATATTTTGTAATAATATCTCAATAGAAATAGAAAAGGATATGGCTTTTATATTGAAATATTTTAAAAAACATTTGCAAATGCCATAAAATCTCATTTTCTTCTCTACTGAAGTAGGAGTAACACTATTTCAGGAATGAGTGTGATAAAGAGTAAGTACAAAGAGGAAGTTTAGATATAAATACATATACTAAAAGCAAGCCTACCTTAGGAAAGTCACACCTCCTTTCATGTTTGTTTCCCTTAAACATACTTTAGTTGGCAATGTCTCATCTGACTATGTTTTCAATTAAATATCAGGAACTCTTGACTTGGAGAAAGCCTGAATTAAAAATTAGTAAGGCTTTCTCTCAGTATTATATAATTTTTTCATCATTAAAGGATTTGAAATGTTTAAAATGTTAGAAATAGTTAAAGGTTAGGGAATATATTCAGGTCACTATGTATTTTTTTTTCTTATTACTTAGATTTTAAGACATGGAAGTGTTAACCTTTCAAAAGGCATAGAGAAGATAATTAGGTGATACTTAATTGAATGTTTCTTTAAGGAATATATTTCTAGATTGAAACTGATTCTTGCTGCCAACACTTACTTAGATTGCTAGAAGGACATCTTGCTTCACAATGTCAGGTCTAATTTGAGATAAAATAATGCATCTAACAATGCTGTCATCTATAATTCATGGCCACTCCTAAGTGAAGTTCATTGAAAACTCACCCATGCTCCAACCTCTGTCACTCCAGGAAGCAAGATTCACTGCACTTTCTGTTTTTATCTAAATTACTATGTTGACTGTATAGTGGGTTTGGGTAGTAAATGGTTCTCAATAACACATAAGTCTAGCTTGACAGTATTCCTTTAATAAGAGAGTCTACGTTTACTTTTTTTTTTTTCCTTTTTAGAACATGAATACAAAAATAACACTGCTTTTGATGGTTTCTTTACTAAGTCCTCCTCCAAAACGTCACATTTTCGTGAGACTGAAAAAAAAAAAAAAAAAAAAAAACTACCTTTGCTCTGTCTAAACTCCATCAGGCTCACTAAGCATCAGCGTCAGGGTAAAACGCGATAACGCGGTGGAGAGACTGAGCCCCATTTTCTTAATCCCGGCTATTCTAATGTCACACTGACAAGTTGGATCAGCAAACTCTCCAGTCAGAATTAATTTGTCCTAGTATCCTTGCATTTCTGTCTGATTTAGATAGATACACATAGAATACAATACTTAAAAACTTCAGAAGCTGCAGACTTGACAATAAGGCTTTGCCGTCTAGGTACTGTCACGTACTAATGATTTCTGTTATTTGTTATCTTGTAATAAGGTATTTAAATTTTGTAATTTCATCCTTCCTGTACTGAGTGGAAAATGTTAACCTATAAGCTTCCTTTTCTTTGTCTTATTTTTCAGTTCCTTAAAGGCCAATAAATTCTGCCTTGAAAATGCTTTCCCTAGGATTCTCTAAGGCACAATCTTACAGTTATTTTCTAAGAAAGACTTAAAGGAGAATACTAGGGGAAATTTGAGGGGTTATAGAGTGTAAGTGGGGAAATTGACTTTTGAAACTTTCATGATAAATTGTTGAAAATATTGTATATCCCCAGAGATTAAAGACAATTCTCTGTCTTGGAGATTGCCTTTAAAGATTCCAATTAACACAGTTATCTTAGTTGAAAATACATTTAGGAGATAATGCAATTAAAAATAATAAATCAGGTAAAGAAAGCTGGAATGTACAGTCACATTTGGTAAGTAAATAATTTCTAATGAGAATTTTAATGAATATGCTTAGCACACTTTAAAGAGTGGGACATACTTTCTGTATTGCTCCTCAGCTTAAATTAAATCTTACTTTTCTAACCCAGGAACCAGTAAATGTGGAGAAAATTTGAAATCAGTATAAAAATATGAATAGTTCTAAAAGTATCAAAGTCATTTTATGTTAATTCTGTGGTAATAAGTAATGTAAAAATTGAATCTCTACTTTCGTGGACTTGGTTACTGAATCAATCAACTCCAGCTTACTTTTTAGTTATTATCACTTTTTCTGAGCCTCAACATAAAGTTTTTTTCTGTTATCATTTCATCTCCTTTATATATTTAAAAATGAAATGCATCTCCATAAATCATAAAGTCTTGGTTCCCAGAAAAGTGTTTTGTGTATAAAAATGAAATTTATGGTTTGCTGAGGTTGCAGGTCTTTACTGCAGAAACACACGAATAAGCAAAAAGAGAACCCCCAAAAAAAAATAGCCTTCATGCAAATTAAGTTCATTAAGGAACATGAAATTAGTTGTCTTAGTAAATTCTGTGAAAGCATGTTAACAATTATATAGTTTTTAATAGTTCACTTAGGTAATTTCAGTCTTGAGAGTCATTAAATATTTTCAAAGATTACACTTGCTTTTTTGTGTTCTAGTACTTTTAATAATATTATACTGAAAATTCTAATTAAAATGAAGGTCAGCCTCCTAGAATTTGATTAAGGCAAGACTATCTTGAATGAACTTTTTGAGAGAAATAGATACACTACTTGCTGATGAATCACTAAGAAAGAAGTCACTAAGAGTGAAATGAAAAACTTAGTTAAAAAACAAACACTGTTTTTGTTTTTTTTTTTTAAGGGGAGTCTTCCCAAGTGGCACAGTGGTAAAGAATCCCTCTGCCAGTGCAGGGGATGCCGATGTGGCTTTGATCCCTGCTGCAGTCCACAGGGTTGCAAAGAGTCAGACACAGCTAAGCGCACACAAACGCTCTCTCTGAGCTAGAGAGTGGTCAGAGTTTCAGAGCAGCCTTCCCCTGGACACCATCCCAACACAACTCTCCAAGGAGGCAGAAATGCCTGTGAAGACAGGGACCAAGAATTCTCAGTCATTAGCCAAACAAGAGGTGCGATATCCATTCCGTTGTTAAATGAATCCAGCTCTTGTAAAAACTATTAGTTTGATGAATTTAATGTTTAACTTTTATTTATTTCCTAATTCTCTTTGATCAAAGTTAAACATTCAGTACTGTTAAAATTAAATAGGAATTAATATTGGTATTGGAGATTAATTTTTAAAATACTGCATTTTCTAAAGTGCTAATGCATGTAATGAGGATAGTTAGGCATTAAATTCCATTTGAAATACTCTTTGCCTGAAGAACACTGATAATTTCTATTGATCCTTTCTTTGGTATTTTTCTAAATTATAATCAATTATAGTACCCATTTGCCCTGTATTTCCAGAAAAGAAATGTTAGTACGACATGTGTCACATTTAATAACTATATCTTCTTGTTTGGAGCTTGGAACATATTTCTAGAGATTGCTTTCATAAATATATTCAGAAAACTTGCTTTCTGTCATGATTTAACAGTAGAAAATTAAATAAATGTTATTTTCAAACATAATTAAATTTTCAAATTGATAAAAGCAATTAAGTTTGCTTTTTTCTTGCATAAGAGAAATAGCAGAAATTAGAAACATATGTGAAATGAAGCAGATAAACCATTGAAGATAATATGACATTGATTATCACGTTGGGAGCATTGTCACGGCATTATTTATTACTTTCATTGATTCTTAAAATAATAATAATGCCATTTATTAATAAATTGTTTATTTTTTTATTTCATTGCCACAATACTTTAACTACATTTACTGTACTCAAAATCACCCCGTTGGGTCAGTACAGCCTGCTTTTCAGAAGAGATAACTATGATTTTTACAGTAAAATAAATTTCTCAACATTACATACTGACCCAATGAGGGAGCAAAAACTGAGCTTATATCTGACCAATTAGTCCTATGCATGAATCATGAAGATTATATTAGTTTTCTTTTGCTGCTGTGCATATTACCTCAAACCTAGTGTCTTACAGCATCAGGGGGTGATGGGGCATCGATGTGGTTTGGGAAGGGATATTCAACTTTGTCTCGTGATTTGTTACTTAAGATCTAAAAATTTCAAATAACAAATGCTTAAGATTTTGGTTTATCAAAACGACCATGACATGTTACAAATATGTGATAAACACTGTACTGCAGACACGTTTTGTCATCCTGCACCACTGGTTATCTCCTTTTGAGAATCTGACCAAAAATGAGTTCTTTTCAGACAAAAAAAGAAATTCATGTCTATACAGAAATAGTCTAAATGTGGTCTATGCTAAATGTAGCCTCTAGGAAATTACAAACTGCTTAGAAAGGAAATAAAGAACCCCCAGAACTTTATTATTTATTATTTTGCAGTTCTCTAGGTCAGAAATTTCTGACACATGTTTGTGTTAAGGATCAGGTATTGGCAGGGCTGCATTCCTCTAGAGGAGAATCCATTTCCATGACTTTTCCAGCATAATCCCTGTTCTCTCTCTTCAAATCCAAGTTGAGTTCTTTTCACATCATGTCTTCTAATCTCTTTTGTACTACCACATATTCCTTTGATTTTCTTCTGCCTTCTACTTTTAAGAACATTTGTGATCATAGTGAGCTCAATTAGGTATCCAGAATAATCTCCCCATTGCAAAGTCCTAAATTTAATTGTATCTGCAAAACTCTCTTGACTATGTACTGTCACGTTGTCATTGCTTTTGGGGGGTGAGGACATAAAAGATTAGACAACTTTGAGGGAGGTGGGGATTATTCTGCCTAATACAAAGAGTAAACTTCCCTGGTCAAAAAAAAGCACAACAAACAGTAGTGTTAAACTGCTTGTCAAGTTTAGATTTATTGGTACAGTTAAAGTAGCTTAAAGTCTTTTTGATTCTGAGATGACTGTCTCTATTCCAAAAATGGTAATTATATTTTTTAATTAACTGTGCTTGATTTCCCTCTCATTTTCATCAATCTCCCTAAAGTTAGAAAGGAGTGTGTGTGTATATATATATATATATATATATATACACACATATATAATTATTGAGTCTTTTCTACAAAATAATGTGTTTTAAATATACTATTTGATTTTTCACTTAAGTCATTTTTCTAGGTAATCAGGTTGCACAAATCTATGATGCCATTCTCATAAAATACAATACTGTTGCCTTCATATTGCCATTTTTTGTTGACAAAAGCTGAGGATGCTAAAGAACCCAAGGTCACACAGCACGTTCAAGTGCTTTGTTTCAAACCCAGATTTCTCTGACCTCAATACCTATAGTTTCAGATTAAGTTCCCTAGAAGATGATTCTGAAATGGAGATTTGTATACAGAAAATCATTGGTATCAACAATGGTGAGGGAACAAAGAAATTATGATTACAATGCGGGAGACTCAGTTTTAATCCCTCGGTCGGGAACATCTCCTGGAGGAGGAAATGGCAACCCACTCCAGTATTCTTGCCTGGAAAATCCCATGGATGGAGGAGCCTGGTGGGTTATAGTCCAAGAGGTCACAAAGAGTCTGACATGACTGAGCGACTTCACTTTAGTGTTGAATTTTAATTAAATCTCAAAAAAGTGTCAGTTGATCCCATAGAGAGTTCTAGAGCTAGAATGACTCTTGAGAATAATTCTTAAAGCAAAAGGTGAAACTCTTCTGTCTTTGATTGACCTTCTTCCCTAGGAGAAGCTGTGATGTAAGGCTAGAGGTTCTTCCCTGCCCAGCTGTGATCAGCTGTCAGTATTTCCAGCAACTAGAAAAGTAGGAACATTAGTGTTCGAAGGGAGGAACTAGGAAGATAACTAGAATATCCACTATCCTCATATGTTCATTCCATCTATGCTTATTAGAGTTCCATCCACTTAATGCATTTGATTTTCTTCCCTAGGGCTGGTTTCTGGGCTTCATGCTTCCTTATTCTTCCTACACACATCGGAAATGTGTCACTTGCAAAAGGAAAATGGCTCTGGAGCAGACTGAAGAAAAGAAAACAGGAGGAGAGATAGAAAGTGAAACATGGAATGAGGGAAATGGAGGCAATGAAATTAGAACTGGGACAAGGCTAAAGAAGTCAGAATTTTGGCAGTGGGTAGACACACAGGGGAACCACTCCTCAAATATCCTTCTTTTGGGGGATTGTGGTTCATAGATTATGGTTCATAGATTATTGGTTCATAGATTATGGTTCGTAGTATCTCCCTGAATTTGTGCAAGCTCATTTCCATATGGATCTTACAGGTCAATTTCTGTGTATAACTTTTAAAAATAGTAGCAAGCCAGTAAACCCAGGGGATACAAATAAAGCCAAAGACGATGGAGGATAATTGAAACTCTTTCTGAGAGTTCAGGGCCACAGACCAAACCTGGGGAAGTAGAATTACGAATAAGAAACAGAGAAGAGGTGGAAAGTCTTTGGGGCTGAATCAATTTAGAAATATATCCTGAAAGAGCAAAGAGATTTGGAAGAGACTGCAATACACATTGATCATTGCAGCCCAGTTTTTCACTGAAAGAGGTGGTGAAGTGAGCGAAAGTCACTCAGTCGTGTCTGACTCTTTGCATCCGCGTGCACTGTAGCCTGCCAGGCTCCTGTCTTGATGGAATTTTCCAGGCCAGATACAGGAGTGGGTAGCCATTCCCTTCTCCAGGGGATCTTCCCAACCCAGGGATTGAACCAGGTCTGCCTCATTGCAGGGTCTCTGGCATTACAGGCAGATTCTTTACCATCTGAGCCACCAGGGAAGTCCAAAAAGATGCTGGTGGTGGTATATGAATACATGACTCTTGTTGCTGTTATTCAGTTGCTAAGTCATGTCCGAGTCTTTGCAACCCCATGGACTGCAGCGTGCAAGGCTTCCCTGCCCTTCACTATCTCCCTGAGTTTGCACAAACTCATTTCCTTTGAGTTGGTAATGCCATCCAACTATGTCATCCTCTGTTACCCCCTTCTCTTGTCCTCCGTCTTTGCCAACATCAGGATCTCTTCCAGTGAGTTGGCTCTTCACATCAGGTAACCAAAGTGTCGGAGCTTCAGTTTCAACATCAGTCCTTTCAGTAAATATTCAGAGTTGATTTCCTACAGGACTGACTGGTTTCATCTCCTTGCTGTCCAAGGGACACTCAAGAGTCTTCTCCAGCACCAGAGTTCAAAAGCATCAATTCTTCGGCACTCAGCCTTTATGGTCCTACTCTCACATCCATACATTGAAAAACAATAGCTTTGACTATACGGACCTTTGTCAGCAAAGTAATGTCTCTGCTTTCAATGTGTAGGTTTGTCATAGTTTTTCTTCCAAGAAACAAGTGTCTTTTAATGTTATGGCTGCAGTCACAGTCAGCAGTGATTTGGGAGCCCAAGAAAACAAAATTTGGCACTATTTCCACTCTCTCCCCATCTATTTGCCATGAAGTGATGGGACCAGATGTGATAATCTTAGTTTTTTGAAAGTTGAGTTTTAAGCCAGATTTTTCACTCTCTTCTTTTACCCTCATCAAGAGGTTCTTTTGTTCTTCTTTGCTTTCTACCATTATAATGGTATCATCTACATGTTTGAAGTTGTTGATACTTCTTCAGCAGTCTTGATTTCAGCTTGTGACTCATCCAGCCAGGCATTTAGCATGTTGTACTCTGCATGTAAGTAAAATAGGATAATTCTTAGAAGGGTTATTATATGGACTTCATACTACTTTCTCTTCTGAAAATTGCATCATTCATAGCCAAAGTGACAAAGAGAACCATTTATAGGTATAACAATAATGACAGAAAGTTACAAAGGGAAACATTTCTGATTTGATGGTAGCAGTTTCTTCACTTACCAGTGAGAAACCAATAATTGTAAAGGATTTTGTGAATTGGGGATTTTGCATATATATAAGCTGCAGCAGCAGCAAGAAAGCATATTGAAGTATGTTTTTATCAACAGAAATAAAAACGTGTAAATATTAGAAGAGTCATCATTGTTTTTATGTTTCTGGGCAAGCACTTTCATTTTCCACTGAAGCATATCTGGCATACCCTTTCACAGCTAACAAATGTCAAGACATTGCAAAATGTACCTTGTAAATAATCATGTTAATGTGCAAGTGAAGATCATAATAAAGACATGATCTCTCTTACCATATATTCATGTGGCTTTCCTGTAATTCAGTTCAGTTCAGTTGCTCAGTTGTGTCTGACTCTTTGCGACCCCATGAACTGCAGCACGCCAGGCATCCTTGCCCATCACCAACTCCCAGAGTTTACCCAAACTCATGTCCATTGAGTCAGTGATGCCATCCAACCATCTCATCCTCTGTCATCCCCTTCTCCTCCTGCCCTCAATCTTTCCCAGCATCAGGGTCTTTTCAGATGAGTCAGCACTTAACATCAGGTGGCCAAAGTATTGAAGTTTCAGCTTCAACATCAGTCCTTCCAATGAACACCCAGCACTGATCTTTAGGATGGGCTGGTTGGATCTCCTTGCAGTCCAAGGGACTCTCAGGAGTCTTCTCCATCGCCACAGTTCAAAAGCATCAATTCTTTGGTGCTCAGCTTTCTTTATAGTCCAACTCTCACATCCATACATGACTACTGGAAAAACCATAGCTTTGACTAGACAGCCCTTGTTGGCAAAGTAATGTCTCTGCTTTTTAATATGCTGTCCAGGTTGATCATAACTTTCCTTCCAAGGAGTAAGCATCTTTTAATTTCATGGCTGCAGTCACCATTTGCAGTGGTCTTGGAGCCTAAAAAAATAAAGTCTGCCACTTTTCCCCCATCTATTTGCCATGAAGTGATGGGACCAGATGCCATGATCTTAGTTTTCTGCATGTTGAGCTTTAGCCAACTTTTTCACTCTCCTCTTTCACCTTCATCAAGAGGCTCTTCAGTTCCTCTTCACTTTCTGCCATAAAGGTGGTGTCATCTGCATATCTGAGGTTATTGATATTTCTCTCAGCAATCTTGATTCCAGCTTGTGCTTCTTCCAGCCCAGTGTTTCTCATGATATACTCTGCATATAAGTTAAATAAGCAGGGTGACAATATACAGCCTTGACATACTCCTTTTCTTATTTGGAACCAGTCTGTTGTTCCATGTCCAGTTCTAACTGTTGCTTCCTGACCTGCATACAGGTTTCTCTGTCTATCAGATCTAGTCCCTTAAATCTATTTCTCACTTCCACTGTATAATCATAAGGGATTTGATTTAGGTCATACCTGAATGGTCTAGTGGTTTTCCCCACTTTCTTCAATTTAAGTCTGAATTTGGCAATAAGGAGTTTATGATCTGAGCCACAATTAGCCCCCGGTCTTATTTTTGCAGACTGTATAGAGCTTCTCCATCTTTGGCTGCAAAGAATATAATCAGTCTGATTTCTGTGTTGGCCATCTGGTGATGTCCATGTGTAGAGTCTTCTCTTGTGTTGTTGGAAGAGGGTGTTTGCTATGACTAATGCGTTCTCTTAGCAGAACTCTATTAGCCTTTGCCCTGCTTCATTCTGTACTCCAAGGCCAAATTTGCCTGTTACTCCAGGTGTTTCTTTACTTGCTACTTTTGCATTCCAGTCCCCTATAATATACGAAAAGGACATCTTTTTTGGGTATTAGTTCTAGAAGGTCTTGTCTGTCTTCATAGAACCATTCAACTTCAGCTTCTTCAGTGTTACTGGTCAGGGCATAGACTTGGATTACTGTGATATTGAATGGTTTGCCTTGGAAACGAACAGATATCATTCTGTCATTTTTGAGATTGCATCCAAGTACTGCATTTCAGACTCTTGTTGCTATGATGGCTACTCCATTTCTTCTAAGGGATTCCTGCCCACAATAGTAGATAAAATGGTCATCTGAGTTAAATTCACCCATCCCAGTCCATTTTAGTTTGCTGATTCCTAGAATGTTGGTGCACTCTTGCCATCTCCTGTTTGACCACTTCCAACTTGCCTTGATTTGTAGACCTAACATTCCAGGTTCCTATACAATATTGCTCTTTACAGTATCGGACCTTGCTTCTATCACCAGTTGCATCCATAACTGGGTGTTGTTTTTGCTTTGGCCCCATCCCTTCATTCTTTCTGGAGTTATCTCTCCACTGATCTCCAGTAGCATATTGGGCACCTAGTGACCTGGGGAGTTCATCTTTCAGTGTCCTGTCTTTTTGCCTTTTCATACTGTTCATTCTGGTCTCCAGTGGACCACGTTCTGTCAGACCTCTCCACCATGACCCGTCCATCTTGGGTGGCCCCACACGGCCTGGCTTAGTGTCACTGAGTTAGACACGGCTGTGGTCCATGTGATCAGATTGGCTAGTTGTCTGTGATTATGGTTTCAGTCTGTCTGCCCTCTGATGCCCTCTGTTAGCACCCATCATCGTACTTGGGTTTCTCTTACCTTGGATGTAGGGTATCTCTTCACGGCTGCTCCAGCAAAGCGCCGCCGCCACTCCTTACCTTGGACATGGGGTACCTCCTCTCAGCTGCCACTCCTGACCTTGGATGTGGGGTACCTCCTCTCAGCTGCCACTCCTGACCTTGGACATGGGGTACCTCCTCTCAGCTGCCACTCCTGACCTTGGATGTGGGGTACCTCCTCTCAGCTGCCACTCCTGACCTTGTATGTGGGGTACCTCCTCTCAGCTGCCACTCCTTACCTTGGACATGGGGTACCTCCTCTCAGCTGCCACTCCTGAC
This sequence comes from Dama dama, assembly GCF_033118175.1. Lineage (NCBI taxonomy): Eukaryota > Metazoa > Chordata > Mammalia > Artiodactyla > Cervidae > Dama > Dama dama. The sequence goes on along the minus strand of NC_083698.1, from coordinate 21,435,201 downwards.
CTTGTATGTGGGGTACCTCCTCTCAGCTGCCACTCCTGACCTTGGATGTGGGGTACCTCCTCTCAGCTGCCACTCCTGACCTTGGACATGGGGTACCTCCTCTCAGCTGCCACTCCTGACCTTGGACATGGGGTACCTCCTCTCAGCCGCCACTCCTGACCTTGGACATGGGGTACCTCCTCTCAGCCGCCACTCCTTACCTTGGACATGGGGTACCTCCTCTCAGCCGCCACTCCTGACCTTGGATGTGGGGTATCTCCTCTCGACCGCTCCTGCACCACGCAGCTGCTGTTCCTGTGATTACATACATATAAATTGTTCTTGCTTCAGTATAATTTTTATGATAAATCTCATATAAATCAATATACACCTCTTTCTCCTTAAGAATTTATCAATACTTTAGTAATATAAATATAACTTAATTATTGGAATAAGTATAAAACTAAAGTATTGTCAGAAAATATTTGTTTAGTACTTAATTACAGATGGAGCTTAAGGCTGTTAGAGCATTGCCTTAAAAAAAGTAAGTACTTACTGTTATTTGAAGATAATTTAAAAATCTGCTGTGTAAGAGCTGTCAGATTGTTCCTTTAGTTCATGAAATGGTTTTAGAGTGTTTATGTCTACCCTTAAGATTAAGTTGATCCAATTAAATTTCTGTCATTCAACTACTTTTTCACCTAGAAAAGCAGAAGATTTGTGTTTCAAATGGATATTACAGTGCAACAGTTTAAAGTAGTATCTCACTGGGGGTAGATAAAAATGTGAAGTTTAAGGAAATCCATCTGGTAGAAAAAATGAAGTTGTAGAATGAATAGTAGGTCAGATGCCAGGTAAGTGGCCAGGAAAACAGACACCAAACCAGATGAGTCAGGGGAGAAAATCACCCAGTCAAGAAAGGAAAAGTCTAATACAGATACGTAACAGTGAAGTAGAAAACCAGCAGTGCAGGAGAGAAGTAACCATTTACACTGGGAGGTGATCAGAGAGAGATTCCGAGTATTGGCCACAGCGGGGAAAGGAAGCCATGTCAACTGACAGAGCAGAACGAGGAAGGCAAGAGACTGAAGCGAGGAAACGATGCTTGAGAAGAAGTCCCTCCCTGATACAGGCAATTCCAGGTACATGCTTCTAGTTTAGATGTTTCTATGTAGAACTGAAAACAAATCTAGAGCTAGAATTGTCTGGAGTGGGGGGTGATGATTAGGGTTAGAAAAGTAGTGTGGTGTGGTGTGAACGTGCTGCACTTAGGAGCTCAGTCAGGTCCAACTCCTGTGGCCCAAGGACTGTGGCCTGCCAGGCTCTTCTGTCCATAGGATTCTCAGGCAAGAATACTGGATTGGATTGCCATTTCCTTCTCCAGGGGATCTTCCCAACCCAGGGATCGAACCTGGGTTTCCTACGTTGTAGACGGATTCTTTACTGGCTGAGCCACCAGGGAAATTAGATAAGGGTTATTTTCATCTTAAATATAGGCTAATGATATCTAAGTGCTGGACATAACAAATATTTACTGACTCAGCATATTAGAGAATTGGTTTGGAATGTTTTGTTGCTTATTAATCATAGAAATATGAGATTTTAGATATTAAAACTATGGATGTAGCTTCCAGTTATTTATTTTGAATAAGAGTAATGGAACACACATGGTAAACAGTCATGGATTTTTGTTTCTGGATGTAATTTAAAATAAATTGACAGATTAAGATATCTTTCATGTCTAAATATGCAAAAACTTATTTTACTGATTCAAAATTACAGATGAAAGTCACATGAATTCCAAAAGATCAGCCAAAATGTAACCAATATTATTAGACATTAAAGAAAAAGCACATTTTGAAATATTTTATTTATTCATTTTTATTGAAATTTAGTTGATATAAAATATATTGATTTCAGATGTACAACATAAGGATTCAGTACTTTTGTAGATTATATTCCATTTAGAGTTATCATAAAACATTCTCTGTATCCTCTCTAATGTACAGTGTACCATTGTATCTTGTTTTGTACATGTTAGTTTGTGTGTCGTAGTCTCCTATCTCTATGTTGCCCTTTCCCCTTCTCCTCTCACTGCTGTTAACCGCTAGTGCATTGTCTGTATCTGTGAGTCTGCTCCTGTTTTGCTATATTCAATTGTTTATTTTTTATAATCCACATATATGAAATAACATACAGCATTTGTCTTTCTCTGTGTGACTTATTTGACTAAGCATAATGCTGTCTAGGATCATCCATGTTACCAATGGCAAATTTTCATTCTTTTTTATGATCAAGTTGTATTTCGTTGTGTGTATTTACCACATCATCATTACCTGTCATCTCCTAATGAACTGTTGGTTTGCACCCATATCTTAGCTATTGTAAATAATGCTTTATGAACATTGGGTTACATACAGCTTTTAGAATTAGTGTTTTCTTTTCTTTTGATGTATACCTAGGAGTATATCATGAATAACAGAAAAATTTCTATTTTTCCTGAAAAAATAGAATTTTTCCTTCCTAAAACAAGTAGCCTGTTTATTAATTATATGAAGGTTTCTAGCTACATATGATACAAAAGGCACAATATCCTTTGCTTTTAGGTCTTCCCTTACTCTGAATTAGTAACTATCAAGGTTAAAAGAGGAGAGAGTTTATAATGTAATACAGAAATGCATACCTGCACATATTTGCACAAATATGTTTTTCTCCTAACAAGCTTTCTCTAAATCAAAAATGTCTCTGCTATCCTGCCTTAGAGTTACCAACTTATCCCCATGGTCCAAATAAACTAAATACTTCATTTAAGAGCAATAATCAAGAAAAGGTATCAGTGCAGACTCTGTACAATGGTACAGCAATAGAGAAATACAGGCTGAAAAAACACACCAGAAAAGTATTGCCATGAGCAGAAAGAAATCACGTCTGTCTTATTGTTGTGAAATGTACATGCCCTCAGGCCCCTCCAAAGCGTCAGTGCAACAAGTCAAGAAGGCAAAACTTCAGTACCTCAGAATTTACAAAGATAAAACCGGCACTGGAAGAGAGAGATTAAGAAAGGTGTGGAAGATATATTCAAGAAAACAATTACAGAAAAGAAAATCCCAGGGAGAGTAACTCGCAACGCCCCTGAGGGAAGGAGTCAGGGAGGCAGAGAACAGAGCTGATGAAGTAGAGCAAACTGAAGTTAAATGAAAGTGGAGGTGACTGTAAAAAAAAGTTTTCTGACACACACACATGTATATATCAGAAAAAATTATAAGACAGAGCCTAGAGCAGTGTCTAGCACATAACAAGCCTTATTATTGCCGATTGCCAGTTGAACAAATAATAAACCTATGTAAAGTAGGTGTTCCGAAAGAAAACTGCACACATAAAAAAAATAATATAAACACATACTTAAATGAATATGGGCTTCCCTTGTAGCTCAGTCGGTAAAGAATCTGCCTGCAGTGCAGGAAACCTGGGTTCAATCCCTGGGTTGGGAAGATCCCCTGGAGAAGGAAATGGCAACCCACTCCAGTATCCTTGCCTGGAAAAATCATGGACAGAGGAGCCTTGTGGGCTGCAGTCCATGGGGTCGCAAAGAGTTGGGCACGACTGAGCGACTAACACTAACTAAGGGCCAAATGTAAATGACCAACACTAAACCATATCATATTATTGTACAGAAGAGCCAGTTCTGACTCTGTGATCAATTTGTTCCATTGACTTTGACCTTTGTTTTTCATTGCTTTTGCTTTTATAATCATACATAATGCCCTGCCTCCAGGAGCCCTGTCCCTCTGCTTGAAGACATTAATACTTCCCTGCCCTGAGGTTGGCCATTCTGCAGGATATTTGCAAGATAATAGTCTATACTTCCTCAACCCCTCCCTTTCTCTGACCTATAAAAGAATCTGACATCCAGACCCCCATGATGGTTATTTTGAAGCATTAGTCTGCCATCTTCTTGGTCAGCTGGCTTTCTGAATAAAGTCCTATTCCTTGCCTCAACACCTTGTCTCTTGATTAATTGGCTTGTCCTGTGGCTAGCAGACCAAACTTGGACTCAGTAAAAATATTACATTAGGTTTGAAATATAGAAAAAGACTCTCTGGAGTATCTAGGCAAAAAATTTCAAGTTGGCCCTAAAGAAAAACATTTCTGGTTGATCTGAGACTTATCACAAAAAAAACATTCAGTGCTAGAAGATGGTAGGAAAAATTTCCTATGAAATTCTTAAAGGTGTAAAGAGTGAATCCCAAGATTTTTAACCAGCTAAAATGTTATTTTGACATAAATATTTTTAAAAATGCAAAAAACATTCCTAAAAATACTTCAATGAAAGAACTATACCGTTGCATGTTGCTGTTCAGTAGCTAAGTCATATCCAAATCTTTGTGACCCCCATGAACTGCAGCAAGCCAGACTTCTCTGTCCTTCACCATTTATCACTTTGCTCAGATTCATGTCCTTTGATTGGGTGATATTATGTAACCATCTTATCCACTGCTCCCCTCTTCTCCTTTTGCCTCAATCTTACAGGTTGTATATATGTGTAACTGAGACTGAGAATGCCATTCTGTAGATATTGTTAATAAAACAAATGAAAATATAAATAAAAATAAATAGGAGCTGAAAAGTTAATTTTTAACATTTTAAATTCAATATTTTTTAAAATAATTGTAAGTTATTTTTAAAAATTCAGCTGAGTTTATTTGAAGATCTAGTTGGTTTATTCAACATTTCATGAATCAGGCAGCATCGTATCTAGTAAGTTGAAAGACACTGGGATGTGCTGTACAAAATGGAAGGCTTTCATAGGCAGAAACACTGTGGGACAGGAAGGGTATTAGTGAAAGAAAATAATACATTGTTTTAAGTAAGGTCACATCCTCTTAGGGACCAGGAAGCACTAGGGTCTTAGCAGGCAGATTATTTCGCTAGCCTTGATCAGGAAATTCCAGACAGACTGGTTTAAAATTCTACTGGGAGAGGCTCAAACTGCAATTAGGTTAGGTATTAAGTTTTGATGGGGCTTAAAAGTGACTCCATTTTGGACCACTTATATCTTTTTAATAATTTTATTTAAATAATGAAGCAATACAGGTCTATATATTTAATAATATATGAAGTATATTATTATTTATTATAGTATATAAATTAATTCATTATAAGCTGAACTGTTTTAATTTATCTTAGGTAAAATGTTAGTTGAAACCATAAGCAAAGTCAAAAAAGTCTTCATATGACGTCAAGGAAGTTGTTTAAGTGCTTTTGATAAATGAAAGTACTTGATTCTTTTGTCTTAGCTGCGTTTAATCAATCCTTGTTTGAGATGAATTGGATCTAAGATGTCAGGTCACATAAATGTGCATAATAAAATAATCCATATGGACAGCTTTATCATTAGGAACAGTAAAGTGGTCACCTGTTTATACTGACCGTTGTTCAGCGTTGGTATGAACATTGTGGGGTAAGGTGGCACTAGTGATAAAGAGCCCGCCTGCCAGTGCTGTGCCTAGTCATTCAGTTCTGTCTGACTTGCTGCAACCCTGTGGACCATAGCCCAGGAAACATGAAAGATTCTGGTTTGACCCCTGGGCTAGGAAGATCACCTGGAGGAGGGTATGGCAGTCCCTCCAGTATTCTTGCTTGGATAATCCCATGGATAGAGGAGCCATAGGGTCGCCAAGAGTCAGACAGACATGACTGAAGCTACTTAGTACATTCACATGACTGTTATGGTCAGTTTAGTTTTCACATTGGAGAAATGTGAGCTATGCAAACTGAACAAGTAGATATAAAATACTTTAAAACTGAATTCAAGAAGAAACAAATGCAAATTAATGGAAACTTGAATAGATTGAATTAAAGTAAAGTAAATAGATAACAAGGAAATGGCTTAAGTACTTTAAGCTGGGAATACGCTGATACCTTTTAGTGCTATAAGAAATATTTAATTATTTTAGGTTTTGAATCATTTTTTTCTGCAAACAGACTTATTTCAAATCAATTTTTTAATTAAAAAGTCATAATTTTCACTCATTAAACAATAAAACAATAATGGAAGAAATGGATTTAGAGATATGACTGTCCTTAAGTAAAAATAAAGTTTCCATAGTAGTATTGCCTAATACAGATTTAGTAGAAGTAATTGTACTGGAGTCAACAAACTAAACACAAGGCTCAGTGATAGCTTTCATGACAATCGTAATCTGCTTAATAGTTTTTCTTCTACTTATAATTTGAGTAAGAAGTGACTGGATTACTTTGTTATCAAAAAATCGCTTAAATCTGAGGCCAGGCAGAGGGGTAGAGTAAGGCTTAAAATCTTTTAGTGAAATTATTTTGCAAAGACTTTTTATTTCCCACTCTGCCCTTCCTTACTGTGATGGTTGGCTTTCTTACATAAGGAAGTCAGGCCATCTATCCATACTTCATTTAACAAACATTTATTGATCTCCTACTCTATTCAACGGGAGGTTTATTTTTACAGTAAAGAATCAGGTTTTGATTTCATATATCTCACAAACAGATTGCATATCTTCAAATCACTTATCTTAGTGTATAGATTTCTAAGTCCAGCTTTACTCTTTAATATACATATAGCAAATTTCCATTGAAATAAGCTTTTTTTAAAAAAACCAGAAGTAGACTGAACAGCTTCAATACCTGCAGGTGATTTGGGCTAGGTAATTCATGTTATATGATACACAAGGTGTGTGCTGTGCTGAGTCACTTCAGTTGGGTCTAACTTTTGTGACCTTGTAGACTGCAGACCGCCAGGCTCCTCTGTCCGTCAGATTTCCCAGGCAAGAACACTGGAGTGGGTTGCAGTTTACTCCTCCAGAGGATCTTGTGGACCCAGAGACTGAACCCATGTCTCCTGCATTGCAGGTAGATTCTTTACCAGCGAGCTATGAGGGAAGCCCCAAAGGCTCATTTATATATAAACAAATGTATGGCACAATCAATCTTTATCTTTCACTAAATATAAAAGCAATACAAGAGAATTTGTGTTATGGCCTTAATGCCAGTGGTCCATCACAAACATTATAAAAGAATATGCTTTATATTATAGTTAAAGGTATATTTAAAGGCATTCCTAGTTATTATTTTAGAGGAATTTTAATGCATGCATTTGTCCATTGTAAACATTGAAAAGTGAGAAGTTTAACAGTTACATTATTAAGAGGATAGAATAAATTAGCCAATAAAAGGAGGAAAAATCTGTGGGAATCATAAGTCCCAACTCTAAATAATTTCTGGGATAAAGTCGGTATTGGTGATGTTCTTTATAACATGAATACTTTTCTTATATTTCAACTCCAACCAAGCCATAGAACTGAAGTAATCATTTACTTAAAAGAAAGTTGGGTAAGTGAATAAGAAGCTGAGAGGACATACAGGATTAACACACATCTTAGACAGTGTGATACAAGGGAGTAATCACCAGGTTTGATCAACCTGGGTTTGAATCCCTTTTCTTCCATCTACTTACTGTGGGATCCTGATCAGTTTTCTTGAACTCTTCATTCTCATGTCCCTTTGTAAAACTGGGAGAATTCAGAAGAATACACAAGATTGGGTAGTTGACACAGAGCAAGAACTAAAGAATCTGGAGACTCAGTTTGAATCTTAGTCATATGTCTAGAGAATTTGGTAAATTTTAGTAAGTTACTTAAATTCTCCAGCCTTCTGGATGAAAGAGAAAGAATAAAACCTACTTCTTAGAATTGTTTTGAAGATTGTGAGATAGTGTATATAATACATTTAGCAAGGTGCCTGGAATATTAATATAATGAAACTTCCAGAAAGAAAGTGATGGAGCTTAATTCTTGTATATAACAGAGGTCAAAAAAAGCTTTTGGCTAAATGGCATTTGGGCAGAGACTTACGAAAAGGAAGGGGATTTGGGGACTTCCCTGGTAGTCCAGTGAATTAAGACTGTGCCCTCCCAATGCAAGGGGCATGGGTTTAATTCCTGGTCAGGGAACTAAGATCCCGCTTGCGAATGTGACATACAGAAAATCTGTAGTGAACAGTATTTTGAGCAGCAAGAACTGGTATGAAAAACCAGGAACAAATCCAGGCTTGGTATATTCAAGGCAATGGGGCAATGTCACAGGAAGAGAATGAACAAAAGGGAAAAGGCGGGGTGGAGGGAGCAGAATGAGGACAGAAGAGCAGAGGTCCAAGCCACACTGGGCCTCTTAGAGTGATAAGGACTTTTTACTGACTGGTGGGATTTGGCAAGTTGTATTGGGTCAAGTCTGATTTCTGCCTGGAGTAATGACTGAATGGAAGTAAGGATTTAAGTGGCAAGACCAGATTAGGCGGGGAGTGATACTAGTTGGAATGGGGTGAGATGAGGGTCAGTTCTGGATATGCTTTGAAGGTGATTAATGGGATTCATTGATTGATTATATGTACGGTGTAAAAGAGAAATACATGGTAAATTTTAAAATGTATGCCTGAACAACTAGAAGAGTAGATGAACCATTTATTAAGGGGAGACTATTGTAGGAGAACCAGATTGATGATGAATAGATCATGAGTTTTATTTTCAGTTTATTTCCATGTACCAAATTCAAAGATTGGAGTAGTCATAAATGTTAAATGTATGTTAGTGGTTTAGTAATCACTGTGTGAAATGTCAAAGATTTCAGTTAACTTTTTCCAGAAATTCTCCTTTCTGAATTTTAGTTAAATTTTTTATGGAATAACATTCTTGTGAGTTAAAAGATGCAAAGCTATTGCTAACTCTTTCAAAATATTTCCAAACCAGTTTAATGAACTGCTAAGGAGTAATGACAGTTAAATAAAAAATTTATGCATAACCAGATTCATTGGCTTTTATATACTAATTATGGCCAAGATGATATTTGAGCACCTATTTGGTAAAGACTAAACGTGTAAATTATGAAGCCATTTAAAACTTCTTAAATGTCAGATAACTTTATTAGTGTTCATACAATTAATACTCCATTGCTGATTTCAAAAGACAAATAGCATTATTCTCTTTGACAGTTATTTTAAAGATAGGCCATTTTATTCATCTTACCTTTCAGACTGAAATACAAAGGTGTGTTATAAATTTAAAGGATAATTTCTAGGATAGCAAAACTACATTATACTATTGAGTCTCAATATCATATAGATACTGTATTATTTGCTGTCTAGCCATCTGGCTATCTTGTCATGTAGTTATCTATCTATTAATTAGGTCCCCTGTAATGTTCATATTGTTAGGACTTTTAATTTGCCAAATCATAATGGTGTTTTCTAGAAGAGAGAGAGAGCATGATCATGAAATACAGGCTATATTCTCAGAGAGAAAAAAGAAAAAAAAAAAAAGAAAGAAATACAGGCTATATTCTCAGAAAAAAATTAAGTCCAAGCATTTCCAGTGTTTACCTATAAAATAGTATATCAGTCACTTTGTACCCTAAAGCCTTGTTTTCCTCAAAATATGCATTGACTTCATAGAGGTAATTTACTGATGTAATGAATATGAAGAACTTAACACCACACCAGAGATATAGATAGTACCAATAATTGCTTGCTGGTAATATTTCTATATTGTTCTTAATCTTTGTCATTATTTTTAGATTTTTATGATTCTATTGTACTTATGGAATTTTTAATAGCTCAAACTCGAGCATGAATAACAAGCCTTAAGCATTAAAAATATGTTAATGTGAAGAACTTGTTAGCAGTTAAGATTAAAAATATCCTGTGAGAGAAATAGAATCTTAAAACAATACTATCAAATAAAATACATCAAGGGCATTTTCTTTTCAAGAGCATCCTTTGATATTTGAAATAAATAAAGCCTGGGAGTCCTTTTTGTTCCATGTTGCTATATGTGAATAACTGTGGAAAAATTGGATGGTCATTTACCTGAATAAAATGTTCATGAATTTTAAGCTTTTCTGATTTTAAAGTGATCATTTAAAGACAGTATTTGTTGTTGTTGTTCAGTTATTAAGTTGTGTCCTACTATTTGCAACCGCATGGACTGCAGCACGTCAGGTTTTCTTGTCCTTCACCATCTCCCAGAGTTTACCCAAACTCATGTCCGTTGAGTCGGTGATGCCATCCAACCATCTCATCCTCTGTCATTTTCCTTCTCCTCCTGTCTTCAATCCTTCCCAGCATCAGGGTTTTCCATTGAGTTGGTTTTTCAAATAAGGTGGCCAAAGTACTGCAGCGTTAGCTTCAGCATCAGACCTTCCAATGAATATTCAGGATTGATTTCCTTTAGGATGGACTGGTTGGATCTCCTTGCAGTCCAAGGGTCTCTCGAGAGTCTTCTCCAGCACTACAGTTCCTAAGCATCAGTTCTTCAGTGCTTACTTAGCCTTCTTTATGGTCTGACTCTCACATCTGTACATGACTACTGGAAAAACCACGTGTAACATTGATCCTGTTTGTGATGCAGTTGTCTTGCTGTTCACACTGTCCACGCTGCTTGCTGAACCCAGGGTAGGCAAGGGGCAAGATCAGAGGCTGGAAGAAGACTCGAGGAGCTGTGGGAACTGCAAGCGTATTTATTCTTTCCTGGCTGACCCAGCAGCTGTGGGAGCAGTCATAGCATAACTTAACACAATACAACCTCTCTTCTGGCTGACGCAGCAGCCATTAACAGTATTCTCTCCTGGCTGACGCTGCAGCCATAGCAGAAGACAGGCTATATTCTCTTCTCTCGTGGTAGACCCAATGGACACAGCTGTGACACAGCAGTAATGGCACGACTTTATAGGTGAAGCTCATATATGCATACAGCACACAGCCTGTGTCCAAATAAGTACCTTTCAATGCACATGCGCAGTGCTATAAATGATCTTAGCTGTTCAGTTCAGTTCAGTCGCTCAGTCGTGTCTGACTCTTTGCGACCCCATGAATCGCAGCATGTCAGGCCTCCCTGTCCATCACCAACTCCCAGACTTTACCCAAACTCTTGTCCATCGAGTCGGTGATGCCATCCAGCCATCTCATCCTCTGTCATCCCCTTCTCCTCCTGCCCCCAATCCCTCCCAGCATCAGGGTCTTTTCAAATGAGTCAACTCTTCGCATGAGGTGGCCAAAATATTGGAGTTGCAGCTTCAACATCAGTCCTTCCAATGAACACCCAGCTCTGATCTCCTTTAGGATGGACTGCTTGGATCTTCTTGCAGTCCAAGGGACTCTCAAGAGTCTTCTCCAACACCACAGTTCAAAAGCATCAATTCTTCAGCGTTCAGCTTTCTTTATGGTCCAACTCTCACATCCATACATGACTATTGGAAAAACCATAGCCTTGAATAGATGGACCTTTGTTGGCAAAGTAATGTCTCTGCTTTTAAATATGCTATCTAGGTTGGTGATAACTTTCCTTCCAAGCCGTAAGTGTCTTTTAATTTCATGGCTGCAATTACCATCTGCAGTGATTTTGGAGCCCCCAAAAATAAAGTGTGACACTTTCTACTGTTTCCCCATCTATTTCACATGAAATGATGGGACCCAATGCCATGATCTTAGTTTTCTGAATGCTGAGCTTTAAGCCAACTTTTTCACTCTCCTCCTTCACTTTCATCAAGAGGCTTTTTAGTTCCTCTTCACTTTCTGCCATAAGGGTGGTGTCATCTACATATCTGAGGTTATTGATATTTCTCCTGGCAATCCTGATTCCAGCTTGTGCTTCCTCCAGCCCAGCGTTTCTCATGATGTACTCTGCATATAAGTTAAATAAGCAGGGTGACAATCACAGCTTTGAGGTACTCCTTTTCCAAATTTGAACCAATCCATTTTTCTATCTCCAGTTCTAACTGTTCTTGTTGACCTGCATACAGTTTTCTCAGGAGGCAGGTAAGGTGGTCTGGTATTCCTATCTCTTTAAGAATTTTCCAGTTTGTTGTGATCCACATGGTCAAAAGTGTTAGCGTAGTCATTGAAACAGAAGTAGATATTTTCTGGAATTTTTTGTTTTTTCTATGATCCAGCAGATGTTGGCAATTTCATCTCTGGTTCTACTTCCTTTTCTAAATCCAGTTTGTACATCTGGAAGTTCTCAGTTCACATACTATTGAAGCCTTGTTTGAAGGATTTTGAGCAGTACCTTGCTAGCAGTCCATGGGGTCGCAAAGAGTTGGACACAACTGAGCGACTGAACTGAACTTGTTAGCATGTGAAATGAGTGCAATTGTGTGGTAGTTTGAACATTATTTGGCATTTCATGTCTTTGTGATTGGGATAAAAACTGACCTTTTCCAGTCCTGTGGCCACTGCTGAGTTTTCCATATTTGCTGGCATATTGGACGTAGCACTTTCACAGCATCATCTTTCAGGATTTGAAATAGCTCAGCTGGAATTCCATCCCTACACTAGCTTTGTTTGTAGTGATGCTTCCTAAGGCCTGCTTGACTTCACACTCTAGGATGTCTCCCTCTAGGTAAGTGATCACACCATCATGATTATCTGGGTCATTAAGAATTTTTTGTATAGTTCTTCTGTGTGTTCTTTGCCACCTCTTCTTAATATCTTCTGCTTCTGTTAGGTCCATACTGTTTCTGTCCTTTATCGTGCTCATCTTTGCATGAAATGTTCCCTTTGTATCTCTGATTTTCTTGTCGAGGTCTCTAGTCTTTCCCATTCTGTGGTTTCCCTGTGTTTCTTTGCATTATTCACTTAGGAAGCCTTTCTTATCTTTCCTCTTATGTTTCTTTCTTTCTTTAATAGAACAACAGATTTTGTTTGCATTCATTTATGCAAATGGCAGTCCTCAACAATAACAACACAAAAATAAACTTCAAAAAAATAAATATAAATTTATTCCCATTAAGGGAACTGACCCTTCTCTTGATTTTTCTAGAGGCCAGCAAGCAAATTCTGAAGTACAGTGATACCTGGTTGACACTAGATTAATCATATTTAGAAACAATTAAAGGGCACTAAATTTAATTGTATTTTTTCTTTTAGGTTACTAGAACTGTAGATGATAATATGATTCAGCAATACAGTAAAGGAGATTAGTTGTCACAAGTGCATTTTTAAAAATAGATAAATATAGCATATCAATATTTATATATATATACATTCTATAAATATTCTTATTATTTACCCAGGAGGCTGTAATAGCTTTTATGGATGGATGCTTAGTATTGTCTGAAGTGAATTTTTATTGCCTGTTATAAACCCCTAAAAGAAGGGTTTATAATGGGAACATGGTGAGACGTTTAATATCAGCACTGAAATAGGTACTTTTGAGTACCATATTTGTTTGAGATCAGTAACAGCAGTCAGAGTTTTTCCCAGAGGTATAGTTTCTTTAGCTGTCTGTCTAAGTGTGTCTAATTACAGGAGTGTGCTTTTTGCATATTCAATGTTGATACTAAACATTATTTTCCATTACAACAATATTCTTATTTTAGAGCTTTTAAAATATACTCTACCCAATAAAATATCTGTGGAAATTATATTTTAAGATTGAGTGAAATATTTTCCATTGATAGAGGGTGAAAGGCAAATTTCTTCTTTTTTAAACAGTAATTCTAGATAATTTGAGTGACTTATTTTAGAACAAATATCCATTTTCCACTTTATTTGACTGGGGGTGGGGGAGAAAACATGGACAATAACTGATAAATTATGTAATAATTTACAGTTTAAGAAGTACTTTTAAAATAAATCATTTTATTAAGCTTGAGCAAAATCCTATGAAATGTGTTATCTTTATCATTCTGTCTCTGTCTCTCTATTTGCAAACATGTGTGTTAAGTTGCTTCAGTCACGTCCCACTCTCTCAGACCCTGTGGACTGTAGCCCTCCAGGCTCCTCTGTCCATGGGGATTCTCTAGGCGAGAATACTGGAGTGGGTTGCCATGCCCTTTTCCTGGGGATGTTCCTGACCCAGGGATTTATCTGTCCATGAAAGTCATTTGTTTATGGCCTAACAGCGAGAAACTACCACATAAGGCTTTTCCAAAATACCATGAGCCTTTTCTTTTTTTTTTTTTTTTTATTAGTTGGAGGCTAATTACTTCACAACATTTCAGTGGGTTTTGTCATACATTGATATGAATCAGCCATGGATTTACATGTATTCCCCATCCCGATCCCCGCTCCCACCTCCCCCCCCACCTGATTCCTCTGGGTCTTCCCAGTGCACCAGGCCGGAGCACTTGTCTCATGCATCCCACCTGGGCTGGTGATCTGTTTCACCATAGATAGTATACATGCTGTTCTCTCGAAACATCCCACCCTCGCCTTCTCCCACAGAGTTCAAAAGTCTGTTCTGTACTTCTGTGTCTCTTTTTCTGTTTTGCATATAGGGTTATCATTACCATCTTTCTAAATTCCATATATATGTGTTAGTATGCTGTAATGTTCTTTATCTTTCTGGCTTACTTCACTCTGTATAATGGGCTCCAGTTTCATCCATCTCATTAGAACTGATTCAAATGAATTCTTTTTAATGGCTGAGTAATATTCCATGGTGTATATGTACCACAGCTTCCTTATCCATTCGTCTGCTGATGGGCATCTAGGTTGCTTCTGTGTCCTGGCTATTATAAACAGTGCTGCGATGAACATTGGGGTGCACGTGTCTCTTTCAGATCTGGTTTCCTCAGTGTGTATGCCCAGAAGTGGGATTGCTGGGTCATATGGCAGTTCTATTTCCAGTTTTTTAAGAAATCTCCACACTGTTTTCCATAGTGACCATGAGCCTTTTCAATGAATGAATCAAGTAAATCCTGAGAAACAAATGAGCATATACATTTGTAATGTGTAAATGATAGCTTCTTTCTCATCACTTAGGTAAGGATTTAGTTAGGTCATATCTGAATTGAACTATCCATCACAGGGCAGACAGAATGAAAAGCACCATCACAGAAAACTAACCAAACTGATCACATGGATCACAGCATTGTCTAGCTCAATGAAACTATGAACCGTATTGTGTAAGGGCCACGCAAGACAGACGGGTCATGGTGGAGAGTTATGATTAAACGTCATCCACTGGAGAAGAGACTAGGAAACCACTTCAGTATTCCTGTCTTGAGAACTTCATTAACAGTATGAAAAGGCAAAAAAATACGACACTGAAAGATGAACTCCCCAGGTCGGTAGGTGCCCAATATGCTACTGGAGAGGAGTGGAGAAGTAACTCAAGAAAGAATGAAGCAAAAACAACACCCAGTTGTGGATGTGACTGGTGATGAAAGTAAAGTCCAATGCTATAAAGAACAGTATTGCCTAGGAACCTGGAATATTAGGTCCATGAATCAAGGTAAATTGGAAGTGATCAGGAGATGGCAAGAGTGAGCAATGACATTTGAGGAATCAGTGAATTAAAATGGACCAGAATTGGTGAATTTAATTCAGATGACCAGTATATCTGCTACTCTGGGCAAGAATCCCTTAGAAGAAATGGAGAGCCCTCATAGGTAACAAAAGAGTCCAAAATGCAGTACTTGGGTTTAATCTCAAAAATCACAGAATAATCTCCGTTCAATTCCAGGGCAAACCATTCAGTATGATAGTAATCTAAGTCTCTGCCTCAGTCACTAATGTGGAAGAAGCTGAAGTTGAACAGTTCTATGATGATGTACAAGACCTTTTAGAACTAACACCAAAAAAAGATGTTCTTTTCATCATAGGGGATTAGAATGCAAAAGTAGGAAGTCAAGAGATAACCTGGAGTGACAGGCAAGTTTGTCTTTGGAGTATAGAATGAAGCAGGGCAAAGGCTAACTGAGTTTTTCCAAGAGAACACACTGGTCATAGCAAGTACCCTCTTCCAAAACACAAGAGAAGATTCTATGCATGGACATCACCAGATGGTCAGTATCAAAATCAGACTGATTATATTCTTTGCAGCTGAAGATGGAGAAGCTCTATACAGTCAGCAAAAACAAGACTGGGAGCTGAAACTGGCTCGGATCATGAACTCCTTATTGCCAAATTCAGACTTAAATTGAAGACAGTAGGGAAAACCACTAGACCACTCAGGTATGACCTAAAGCAAACCTCTGATGATTATACAGTGGAAGTGACAAACAGATTCAAGGTATTAGACCGAGTGCCTGAAGAACTGTGGACAGAGATGTATGACATTGTACAGGAGGCAGAGATCAAGACCATCCCCAAGAAAAAGAAATACAAAAAGTCAAAATGGTTGTTTGAGGAGGCCTTACAAATAGCTGAGGAAAAAAGAGGAGCTAAAGGCAAAAGAGAAAAACAGAGATATACTGATCTGAATGCAGAGTTCCAAAGAATAGCAAGGAGAAATGAGAAAGTTTTTCTCCATGATCAATGCAAAGAAATAGAGGAAAATAATAGAATGGACAGGACTAGAGATCTCTTCAAGAGAGAATCTTCTCTAACACCACAGTTCAAAAGCATCAAATCTTTGACGTGCAGCTTTCTTTATGGTCCAACCCTCACTTCCATACATGACTACTGTAAAAACCATAGCTTTGACTAGACAGACCTTTGTTGGCAAAGTAATGTCTCTGCTTTTTCATATGCTGTCTAGGTTGGTCATAGCTTTTCTTCCAAGGAGCAAGCGTCTTTTAATTTCATGGCTGCAGTCACCATCTGCAGTGATTCTGGAGCCCAAGGAAATAGTCTCACTGTTTCCATTGTATCCCCATCTATTTGCCATGAAGTGATGGGACTGCATGCCATGATCTTAGCTTTTTGAATGTTGAGTTTTAAGCTGTCTTTTTCACTCTCCTCTTTCACTTTCATCAAGAGGTTCTTTAGTTCCTCTTCACTCTCTCATAAGGGTGGTGTCATCTGAAATAGCTCAACTGGAATTCCATTACCTCCACTAACTTTGTTCATGGTGATGCTTCCTAAGGCCCACTTGACTTCACACTCCAGGATGTCTGACTCTAGGTGAGTGATCACACCATCATGGTTGTCTGGGTCATTAAGATCTTTCTGTATAGTTCCTCTGTGTATTCTTACCACCTCTTATTATCGTCTGCAAGTTCTCATTAGTTATCTATTTTATATATTGTAGTGTATATACTGTTTGGATGCATGCATATTCAGTCGCCCAGTTGTGTCTGACTCTTTCTGACTCCATGGACTGTACCATGCCAGACTCCTGTGTCCACGGCATATTCCAGGCAAGAATACTGAAGTGGGTTGCCATTTCCTTCTACGGGAGATCTTGACCAAGGGATCAAATCTGTATCTCCTGTGTTGGCAGGCAAATTATTTACCACTGAGCCACCAGGGAAGCCTGTTAATTTTTGTATATATCAACCCCAATCTCCCAATTTATCCCGTTCCCCTTTTCCCCTGGTAGCCTTAAGTATGGTTTCTATATCTGCGACTCTAGCTGTTTTGTAAGTAAGTTAATTGTATGGTGAATGATTTTTATTCATTTTAAATGTTAGTTATCAAATCTCTCTGTTGAAGTTCAAGAATAATTTTTTCTTGGGTGAAGTAAACAGGAAAATGTTCAGAAACTATATGAAAATTTTCATATTCTGAAATAATAGATGATTACTTACTCTAACAGCTTTTACCACTCAAAAAATTTATAGCTTATCTCACTGAACCATATTAGCCCTGTTTTACTATGTTTCCTGAAGTGTTTTATGTGAACATTGAAGTTCCTAGTTATTTCACAGTTTTTGTTTTATTCTAGTGTAATGTCTACATATAACAACAAAAAAATAAGTGTAAACACTGAATTCTTTGATATTATGAAATTAATCATCATAAATATACTCAAAAATGTAGAATCCTATAAACTTAGAGGCAATGCGATTTCAGAAAACACTTTTTGTCATTGCTCCGTCGCTTAACCATGTTCAACTATTTGCTACCCTATGAACGGCAGCACGCCAGACCTCCCTGTCCTTCACTGTCTCCTGGAGTTTGCCAAAACTCATATCCATTGAGTTGGTGATGCCATCCAACCATCTCATCCTCTATTGACCCCTTCTCCTCCTGCCTTCAATCTATCCCAGCATTATGGTCTTTTCCAATGAGTTGGCTGTTTGCATCAGCTGGCCAAAGTATTGTAGCTTCAGCGTTAGTCCTTCCAATGAATATTCAGGATTGATTTCCTTCAGGATTGATTGATTTGATCTCCTTGCTGTCCAAGGAGTTCTCAAGCGCCTTCTCTAGCACCACATCTTGACAGTATCAGTTCTTTGGCACTCAGCCTTCTTTATGGTACAACTCTCAAATCCATGCATGAGTACTGGAAAAACCATAGCTGTGACTAAGCAGACCTTTTTCAGCAAAGCGATGTCTCTACTTTTTATTGCACTGTCTAGGTTTGTCATAGGTGTTCTTCCAAAGAGCAAGTGTCTTTTAATTTCATGGCTTCAGTCACCATCTGCAGTGATTCTGGAGCCCAGGAAAATAGAAATCTGTCAATGTTTCCATTGTTTCCCCATCTATTTGCCATGAAGTGATGGGGCTGGATGCCATGATCTTTGCTTTTTGAGTGTGAGTTTTAAGCCAGCGTTTTCACTCTCCTGTTTCACTTTCATCAAGAAGTTCTTTAGTTCTTCTTCACTTTCTGCCATAAGGGTGGTGGTGTCTGCCTTTCTGAGGTTATTGATATTTCTCCTGGCAATGTTGATTCCAGCTTGTGCTTCATGCTGCTGCTGCTGCTGCGTCGCTTCAGTCGTGTCCGACCCTGTGCGACCCCACAGACGGCAGCCCACCAGGCTCCCCCGTCCCTGGAATTCTCCAGGAAAGAACACTGGAGTGGGGTGCCATTTCCTTTTCCAATGCATGAAAGTGAAAGGTGAAAGTGAAGTCGCTCAGTTGTGTACGACTCTTAGTGACCCCATGGATTGCAGCCTACCAGGCTCCTCCATCCATGGGATTTTCCAAGCAAGAGTACCACAGTGGGGTGCCATTGCCTTCTCCATGTGCTTCATCCAGCCCAGCATTTTGCATGATGTACAGTACCTAGAAGTTAAATAAGCAGGGTGACAGTATACAGCCTTGATGTACTGTTTTTCCAATTTTGAACTAATCCGTTGTTCCATGATTTGTTTCTGTTACTTCTTGACCTAATTACAGGTTTCTCAGGAAGCAGGCAATGTGGTCTCATATTCCTGTTTCTTTAAGGATTTTCCACAGTTTGTTGTGATCCACACAGTCAACGCTTTAGCATAGTGAATGAAGCAGAGTAGATGTTTTTCTGGAATTCCCTTGCTTTCTCTATGATCCAAACAGTGTTGGCAATTTGATCTCTGGTTCCTCTGCCTTTTCTAAAACCACCTTTAGTACTTCTGTAAGTTCTCAGTTCATGTACTGTTTAACTTGTACAAGTTAACTTTAACTTGAAGGATTTGGGGCATTACCTTGCTAGCATGTGAAATGAGCGCAATTGTGCCATAGTTTGAACAGAAAACAATCTTTACTGAAAATAGTAGAGAAGCAGAGAACTTAAATATCTTCCCCAATGTCATAGAGTGCTTTATTGAAAAAGCTAAAATATTATATCTATTCCTATGATCCTTGCTCTTTCCATTAGAGATATATACCTTTAATATCAATGATATGCATAGTAACTGTTAGAATGTGATTGTATCAGAAACTTAACAAGAAGAAAAAAAAGTCATCCCAGAGTGATCCCTGGTGAGCAGAACACAGTCTTGACCATTGAAAGCATGAACTGAAACTTAGAAAAGATTTCAGTGAGTTGCCCACCAAAGGAAATGTTGAGTTATTTCGATTGGAGTTATAGAAATGAACTAATTTAAATTATTTAAGAGTAAATTTAAGGTTAAGTGCAAGATTTTGGTCATGGTACATACTCTAAGAAAATTTTAAATTCTGGTCTTGATAATTTAAAAAATGAAAGTGAAATCTTCCAAAATATCAGAAGTTCCCCAGTTCCATAAGACAGCTGAGAAGAAGCACCACAGAATTTTATTCATTTAGATATAATGAAATCAAAGCAAAACCATATTTAAAAATACATGAATATAATATGACTCAAAGTTAATCATTGAGTTTATGCATAAAGCCAAACCAATTTAAATACTTACTAGAAAATAAAACTTCCAAAAAGAAATAGATGTATTTACTTGTAATTACTTTATATGTCATTCATTCACTATTTTTGCACACCTTTTTTTTAACATGTTTACTTCAGAAAATATGTGTTAACTTTTAAATCCATTCTTTACTAATACTCTGTTGTATTTTGTTGATTTAAACATAGATCACATTAAAAAGTCTTGAAATGATTGGCTATCTTATTTATAGTATTTAAATTATGCATAGTTGTCAAATTTTGTACACAAGAAGTTAAGGTCTTAATGGATAAGTTACTGAGGGGATTAAGTCAAATGACTCAGCTTGTCAGAAATGTGACGTGCCCTTCACACATCTCTAAGGCTGGAGAATGTCATTTCACAACTCTGCCAACCTGTTCAGTGTTAAGCCAAGGTATGTGTGGAGCTTATATTCCCGGTTACACAGGGATCTACAAATTAAAAAAAAGTTCTATCATGCTATACAGATACTTAAGATTATTTCAGGTTTTGTTTGTTTGTTTTATTTTTATTTTATTTTTCTTGCAGCATACCTATCCTCTTCTTTAGTTAGCGGAAATAAAGAATTTTAGAGCTGTAAGGGATAGATATGGAGAAGGCAATGGCAACCCACTCGAGTACTCTTGCCTGGAAAATCCCATGGACCAACAAACCTAGTAGGCTGCAGTCCGTGGGGTCGCTAAGAGTCGGACACGACTGAAGCGACTTAGCAGCAGCAGCAAGGGACAAATAATGTAGGCAAATTCTTGAATTACACTTGTAAACAAACTAAAACCTGGGTTAATTAAATATCTTAAGCGGGTGTCCCTCTTTTTTTATTGGCGGAGATGAGAGCAAGCCCTTGCACCTGACTTCTGGAAAGGGACTTCTCAGCTGTACCATACTGTTACCATCTCCAGAGCAATATGGAAATGGCCTGCTTGATATGCGATTCTTTTCATCTGTTCAGATATATCTAAAAATCTTTCCAAAATTTGCTCTGTTCTACTTTCAGAGTGTAAACTTTGCTTAGGCTCCTTCATATTCCTTATACACACTTCTTCTCTGACCTGTCCAGTATCTTACAAACTTACACTTTCCAAACTTTCTCACTGTGAGTTTGGAAAGTTTCACTTTCTAAACTCTAGACATGTGGAAGGGATATTCATTAGTCCTTAATATGCATCTGCTTCATCTTTTTATTGTTATGTATTAAAACATCTTTTACCACTATTCATTTACTCTTTTTATTGAACTGTGAAAGATTGTAAGCCTGTAAAGTTAAAATATGTACAATATATTTAAAATAATGTAAATATTATTGATTCATTCTTCTGCTCATTTTTTAATAGTTTTATCTGTATTTTTTGATGTTGAGTTGTGTGAGCTATTTATGTATGGTGAATATTAAGCCCGTATCAGTCATATCATTTGTAGATATCTTTTTTTCAGTAAGTTGTCTTTTGGTTTTGTCACGATTTCCTATGCTGTACAAAAATTTTTAAGCTTCATTAGGTCCCATTTGTTTATTTTTGCTTTTGTTGCCTTTGCTTTAGGAGGTGGATACAAAAATATATTGTGATCTATGTCAAAGCCTATTCTACGTTTTCCTCTAGGAATTTTATAGGTTCTGGTCTTACATTTAGGTCTTTAAACCAATTTTATTTTATTTTTATATATGGTATTAGAGAATGTTCTGATTTCATTATGTTACAATTAGCTGAATTGTAACATATTTTCTCAGCACCACTTACTGTAGAGACTGTTTTCTACATTGTATCTTTTGTTTCTTTGTTGTAGATTAACTGTAAGGGTGAGGGTTTATTTCTGGACTGGATTATTGTAGATTTAGCCTCTCACTTCTAAGAGCAAACCTCTCTATTCCTAATCTGCCCTAATCTCTCCCCCTGGAAAACAGATTCTTTTATTTTCATAGTTTATTCCCTTCGCTGGTGGCTCAGATGGTAAAGACTCCACCTGCAGTGCAGGAGACCTGAGTTCGATCCCTGGGTCAGGAAGATCCCTGGAGAAGGGGATGGTTACCCACTCCAGATTCTTGCTTGGAAAATCCCATGGACAGAGGGTGTCCATGGGATCGCACAGTTGGACACAACTAAGTGACTTACACTTTCGTGCCCTTCTAGCTAATATGCTTTATTGCCACTTTTGTTTATAGCCAAAATGCTGACGGAGTTTTCTGTATTTCCTGTTTCTACTACTCAAGTCTGATCCAATCTTACCTACGTGGATCACACATTTTTCTGTGGGTGCCAGTGACCTTAATGTCACTTTCTTCAGTGAGATTCCTTTTAGCCAGTTCTTACATGAGCTTTCGGCTGGGTCCATTACAGTTCAGTTCAGTTGTATCTGACTCTTTGTGACCCCAGGCACTGCAGCACGCCAGGCTTCCCTGTCCATCACCAACTCCATGATCTTGCTCAAACTCATGTCCATCAAGTCGGTGATGCCATCCAACCATCTCATTCTCTGTCCTCACCTTCTCCTCCTGCCTTCAGTCTTTCCCAGAATTAGGGTCTTTTCCAGTGAGTCAGTTCTTAGCATCAGGTGGCCAAAGTTTTGGAGCTTCAGCTTCAGCCTCAGTCCTTCCAATAAATATTCAGGATTGATTGTCTTTATGATTGACATTACAGTTGGATACTTCTAAAAACATTTTTTTTTCACTTGAATACTATGATAGCATATCTCTAGCAACTTCTGCTCTATCTCCCCTTCAGGATTACTCCCCTTTCATCTGGAATAGCTAAAAACTCATTATTAACCCCTTTTACCTTTACTTTGTTGACCCTATATGTCATTCTCAAATGTACATGCAATCCAGATCTCTCCTCAGAACTAGGCTAATTTATCCAACTGTCTCATTGGCATCTGCTCTTGCATGTTTTGAAGGTAAATTCAAGGTAAAGATATATAAAATGGATTTAATAACTTTCCTTCTGAAACTTGAGGCCATTCCAACATTTGTCGTCTCTTGCAGTGGCAACCCTGCTGTTCTCATTTTGCAAGTTAAGATCCTATGAACCACCTTCATCAGCTCCTTCCCACTCAGTATTGGCCCTTTCTGTGTCCTGGCCATGTACTGACTGTTTAAGTGATGTACTGTCTTTTGGTTTTCTTAACTCTAGAGAGAAGATACTGTCATTTTCTTCACACTGTGCTCTCCATATCCAGTCCACTGTTATATAATTTTAGTTTTGCCTCATAAGTAAATCTTAGATTTATCGCTTAATTTCATTTCTGTTGCTACCTTCCTCATCCAAGGTCCTGTAATCTCTCACTTGCATTACTCAGATAACTTCACAGTTCTCTTCACTGACTTGTTAGCCTTCATTCTGTATCCAGAGTGATGTTTTTCAAACAGATCTTTGATCATTTCCCTCTATGAACACCTCCTTAAATCTTAATAACGCCTATATCCCATGTTTAATTGGTCACTCACCTGACCCTTCCGCCTTACTGGATACTATACTTATCTATTAAAACCACGTCAAGTCCCTTGCTTTTTTCCAACCCAGGGCATTCTCTGAGCTATCTTTCCTCCAGTTTTTACTGTGTATAGCCTGCTCTTCCTTCAGATCTCAGTTTCATTCCATCTTTAGTAGGTAAGTCTGATCTGACTTCTTTTCTGATCTGACTTCTTTTTAGAAGTCAGTATCCCTGTTACAAACTTTTCTATAAATTTTTCCTTTATAGCATTATTCCAATTACTATTTGAAATCTGTTCATGAGATTATTCTGACAATATCTGTCTCCCCAGATTGTATTATACAAATCTATGCTTTGTGTTTATCTTCTCTGAGAACTTTTATCATCAGATATTAGTGTGGTATCTGCTTTATAGCAGGACTTCATTATATATTTTTTTAATAAATGAATGTTTAGATGTCCATTTTTCTCTGTGCTTACACATGTATGCACACTATTATGCATACATATTGTATCATGTGCACACATGACCTTCACATATAAATAGCTGCTCTTACACCTATCCCATATACATATGTATACAAATTGTGATAATCAAACATATTTATACAATCTTTTTTTCTTGTATCAACATGGCCTAGTTTTATTAAATAATTTTATTATTTTTCTATATTTCTATTATTTTTTCTATAGTAATACTTAAATGGCTGTGTATTATCCCATCACATGAATGTGAAAAGATGTTTTAAATCACCATCATCTTATTTTACTGTTACAGATGATAACTTGGCTAGCATCTTTGATATTAAGCTCTGTTTATATCTGTAATTAGTTCCAGATTAAAATAAGGAGATAAAGGAAAAAATAAATAAATAAATAAAATAAGGAGATAAAGGAGCATAATGAAATACTAGCAGTTTTAATCCTTTAGATTAATTGCTCTTAAAAGCAATTATTATTTGTCAGATCTAATGTTTGTTATGTTGTTTACTTGACAAGCATCCTGGAAGATGGTTATTATGATCTCCATTGTACAGAAAGATAAGTTAAGCCTCAAGGCATGAAGGAAACTAGTAGGATTGTAAGACAAGCAAATGGCGAGCCAACAATTTGAGTCCTAGTCTGTCTGATTACATTAAGACTTATTAATAATAGGCTATACTCATTTTAAATTTCTTTCCCTCCAGAGAATTTATACTAGTCCATACTTCTCTATTTCCATATCTGTGCCATTGACACTAATGCTCTCTTTAGTCTTACTGAGGAAATATATTTTTTCCATTTAAAGACTTATGAATTTATTTTTAGTACATTGTTATATGTTTGAGTATAAATAAGTTTCAGTACATTTGTATCTGTCTCTGAGTTGTCTGGTCTTTTATCATTGGTTTTGGTATATTTTTTTAATATGATTGATTCTTCAGAGCTCTTTCTATATTAAGGGCATTACTGTGTGCCTCATATGTTACAGGTGTTTTCCTATTTTGTTAATTTTCTTTTAACTTAGTTTATGAAGTATATGTGTATATGTGTGTGTGTACTTTTAATGTTGCAATCAATTTAACTCTTGTTTAGTCAATAATTTAAAATTATATGCTTTTATCATATTCAGGATTTGACTTTTGACAACATTTTAATAATGGGTAAGGGTTAAATAATTATTGAAAGAAATGTGCTTGGAAATATAAATTATAAATATGGTTGGTTATGTAAGTAGATAAAATTTATTTTAGGTGTGTCTTGCTGAGTAAAAATGTCTTAGAGATAGGAATAGCAAAAGGTTTTAGAAATAGAATGAATGTACACATAAAATGAGTATGGAACAAAATGAATAGAAAGTTACCCATAACCAGACTTTATAAAAATATATGCTATTATAAATTTTAAAATATGTTAAAAGATTCTGCTGAAAGATTATTTTTGAAAAGTATATATATATATATATGTGTGTGTATGTATATACATATATGTGTGTCTATATGTGTATATACATATATGTATGTATATACATATGTGTATATATATTTACATGTATATATGTAAACAGGCTTGGTGTGATTAAAATATCAGAATAATTGATGGAAGAATAGCTAGGGGATTTACATATGGATAGGATGTTGTAAATTGTAGTATCATAATGTTATATTAATTGAAATTCCTTGACTGTTGCTATAATGAAGAAACAAATGCAAAATGTTAAAAAATTTAAAATAAAAAATCCAGTGAACTAGAGCAATAAGATTATAGAATAAGTTAGAAATGGCAATAGTTGCATAACTTTCCAAGGTACCTCCCCAAATGACTTTGCTCTCACCTCAGTATAATAAAGGAAAGTGGAAGTGTTAGTCTTCAGTCTTGTTGACTCTTTGCAGCCTCATGGACTGTAGCCTGCCAGTCTTGTCTATCCGTGTAATTAACCAGGCAAGAGTATTGGAGTGGGGCCATTCCCTTCTCCAGGGGATCTTCTCGACCCAGGGATCGAACCAGTGTCTCCTGTGTTTCCCGCACTGGCAGATGGATTCTTTACCGACTGTGCCACCAGGAGCACCCCATGAACAGAGGAGCCTGGCAGGCTGCAGTCAGTGTGGTCTCAGAGTTGAATATGACTGAGTGACTAACAGTTTCAATATAATAATCAAACATTTTTTGTTTACCTAAAAGCCTGGTAAACATTAATAATGTGGTCAACTTCACTCTCATATATGCTGTGTATATGAATGCTTTGTCCTATAATCCTTCCATGTAGCCTATTGTGTGTGTGTGTGTGTGTGTGTGTGTGTGTGTGTGTGTGCATGCGTGTGTGTTAGTTGCTTAGTCATGTCCGACTCTTGGCAACCCCATAGACTGCCATCAGGCTCCTCTATCCATGGAATCCAGGCAAGACTACTAGAGTGGGTTGCCATTTCCTTCTCCAATTGCCTATTGTAACTAAACCATACTGGTCATGTGGTTGTCAATAGATACATAGTTGTTTGCTTATTCATTTGAAAAATTTATTTATTTCGGTGCTTACTCTCCCCAAGATAAAATTTGGAGTACTTCCATGGTAATTGACTTGTCCCTGCTTTCTTCTGACACCCAGAGCTTATTAATAATGCCTAGTTGATTGTTAAACCTTCAGAGACCAAAACTTCAAATGAGTAACTGATCGCTCCACCCTAGGTGAAGGATATGTTTTACTTTGTCAAGAACCACCATATTTTTTCTTCACAACTTTATGTGCAGAATGTATTCTACCTTCTTAGAGTATATATTATACAGCCTTAGCTCCAAGTGAATAACAGTTATCAATATGGACCCCCAAGAATTGAAAAGTGATGTCTTCCAGTGTTGTTGGAGTTTGTATTTTGTACAAAACTGTTTAAGAGTTGACAATCCTCTTACCTCTAACATCTCCCTGTGTCAATATGCATAGTTTCAAACAAGTGTATTTTACTGATCATATACTGTTTATGCAGAGAAAAATACAGAGAACAGAGTTAACACAAAGATACCCACACACCCCCTCCATGTGTTTCCCAGAGGATGGGAGCTTCTATTCTTAATGCTGCATTATTGTTCTATCCAGGCTGTTACTCTTTTGTTTTCTTTTAGACGAGAGTGACAGGGTTTAATCTTTGAAATTTAATTCATAATTCTGTTTATTCTATCTGTCCTTATTGGTGGTGTCTGTTGACCTCCCATTCACTTGCCAGTAGTCTCAAGGTACTGTCAGGGTGCCTGATTTATAATATTTGTCTTCATTCTTATTGCATCATCATTTGAATTCTTCACTCTCTGTCTTTAATCACAGATTTTGCCGTATTACTTCATAATACAACTCATTAGAAAAGGTGGATTATTTTTCCCCACCTCATTAGTGTCAGTTTGAGTCATGTAATTTATTTTGGGCAGTGCAATGTTAGTATATATTAATTGAGCTAAGGCTCTCATTTGTTTGCATGGTTAGACTTGCCTCTTGTCCTCTTGTCACCCCAAATGGGAAGAACATGCCGAGGAAGTTTCTTTCCCATCAGCTTGGCTGCTCAGAGGAGAACATAGGGGAGATATAAATACTGGACCAGAGATCCCACACGAGCACTTTAGCACAAAGTGGCCCAGGTGAGCCCAACCTTGATCAACTAAATACAGTCAGACTGAACACCCATGGGCTTAAGACCATAATGTTTGTTATTATATACTAGTGAGATTTTTGAAATTGTTTATTAGTGACCAAAGCTAATTAGCAGATACTATAATTACTTAATACATTTGATGAAGCCAAATCCATTTTAGCATGTTTTTAGCTTTTAAGATTATAGTTTCTGAAATTCATGAACTAAAAGAACTATCATTTCCATTGCGTTCCTCTACTCCTTGTCACAGTCATACGTAAAATATATCATTGCCCTCACTCTCTGACTTCTGTTTTTTATCCTTTTTGCTCTCTAACTCCTGCACTCCTTCTTAATTGCTTTTCAACCTCACAAAAACCTCATGTATTGATGCCTCCATTTTTTCCTGTAACTGTCAGCATCTCCTTGAGTTAAACTTTCTATTCAATACAGAACCTATAGTCACTCACTTGAGTAAATCCTCACCCAGTCTTTCTCTTTCATTTGCTATATATTTTTCCTGCAAACCCCAAACATAGATCAAGCTGCAATTTATATTCTTTATTCAGTCAGACTAGTAGTATAATCATGGGAAATCATATAACTTAAATAACTCCACAAAATGAGATGCAAATATTGCTTTAGCTCATGAATTATTCAAGATGCTACTTAGCTTAAGAGCAGAAAGTGTAAGATCTTCTAGAGGTTTCTCTCACTCTCTTTATTTCCCAGAATGAAGAGGTTTAGGCAGTCACAAAGTGGGCCAGTTCTCTGCACCCTTAAGCTTGTTTTCCTTCTAAAGAAATCAAGGTCACCATCACAATTTATTTCTACTTTTCCAAACAGAGCCATCTTTCTGGGAGTCAGCCAGATAGGGCCTAAGTGTGTGGTCTTGATCAGGAGTATATAACTTTTGCCTGTTTCCCATCTTATTATATCAGGGCTAGGCAGTATTTTTCTTTATATCCCTAAAAATATAGTATCTACAGATCATCATCTTTCACTTCACAGTAGAGTCCTTTCCCCAAAGTATTGAATATGGTGAGCCTTATGACCTGAAGAATCTTCTGCTACTTCTGGCCCACTATGTTCTCAGATCAATTCCTTGTCCTTTGCTTTTTCTTCTAGAAGGTTGAATTCTTAGGGTGGATTTGCCAGGTTGTTGAGTCACCTGGCATTGGATTTGGCGTTCAGCCACTGAAAGCTGTTGATAATGGAGATTTTGATTAATAATGGTACAATGGGGGGAAAGGAAAGAGTAGCAAAGAGCACTTTTGGTATATTAGAGAAGACAGACGATTATCGTATGCTAACGCATATACATAGAATCTGGAAAGATGGTACTGATGAACCTAGTGCAGAGCAGAAGTGGGGACACAGACATTGAGAACACACTTATGGATGTGATTGGTGGGGAGGAGGGTGAGGGTGAGATGTATGGAGGAGAGTAACATGGAAACATACATTACCAGATGTAAAATAGATCTAGCCAGTGGGAATTTGCTGCATGACTCAGGCAACTGAAACCAGCTCTGTAACAACCTAGAGGGATGGGATGGGGAGGGATCTGGGAGGGATGTTAGAGTGGGAAGGGACATGAGTTAAAAAAACAAATTAAAAAAAAAGACAACTGAAGGGTTGAGGTTGAGTGGGAGCATGTAGGCTGAGGTAATCAAAAAGTACATACATATGTCTATTATCTGTGTCTGTTTCTCCATTGTTGCCCTGTAAATAAATTCTTCAGTACCATTTTTCTAGATTCTGTATATATGCATTAGAATTTGGTTTTTATCTTTCTCTTTCTGACTCACTTCACTCTGTGTAATAGGTTCTAGGTTCATCCACCTCATCAGAACTGACTCAAATGGTTCCTTTTTATGTTCCTTTTTATGGCTGAGTAATATTCCATTGTGTGTATGTACCACAGCTGCTTTATCCATTCATCTGTTGATGGACATCTAGGTTGCTTCCATGTTCTAGCCATTGCAAATAGTGCTGCAGTGGGGAGGTGAGGGTGAGAAGCTTACATTACCATCTGTAAAATCGATAGCCAGTGGGATTTACTGTGTGGCTCAGGAGACTCAGACGGGCTCCATAGCAACCTAGAGGGGGGGACGGGGAGGGAGATGGGAGGGAGGTTCAAAAGGGAGGGTTATATGTTTACCTTTGGCTGATTCTTGTTGGGGTTTGACAGAAAACAGCAAAATTCTGTAAAGTTATTATCCTTCAATAAAAAATAAATTAATTTTTTTAAAAAAGCACTTCAGACCATTGCATTGGAAAGTTCATTATGAAATGAGGTTGCATCTCTCTTTTCATCACTGGACTCAGTTTCTGGCTTATAGTGACTACCCAGTAAATGTTAATTTCACGCAACAGGATCACCTTGAATATTGAGTTATAATTTGATTTGAGAAATAATTTATAGCAGAGTAAATCAGTTGAGTGCATATGCTAGTTTGCTCCTAGGGAGAATGAATAATGAAATAAAGTCTGTTTGTGGATTTGCTCTTTTAAACGTTTAGTTGAAGGTTGGAAAGGTTTGGATGACATAGCATAGCATTCAATAAAGAGAGGCCAGTGATAGCATTTTTGTTTAGATTTCTGAGGTGGAAGCCAGAGTGTGGCTTCTGAAGGAAACAGTAGGTTAAATGGAGAAATCTTAGAGTGTGTGTAGATGCATCTCACAATATCAGCATTCAACAGTTTCTAGCCTACTTTACTCTGACATTTTTACCTAATACCTATGTTTGACTGTAGGAAGAAAGAGGATTTTCAACCTTTCTAAATTGACTTTGTATATTACAGTAAGCATGACTTTGTCCAGAAGGATATATGCTTCTTTCTGACATGACAAAATGGATGAACTCTCTGCAAACTATCTTCCTCAAAGGAATTCTTTTTCTTCTTTCTTAAAAGAAGGTCTTGATCTCATGGCTAAAGAATTATAGCAATTAGATAAATGGAGGTTGCTATTGTAATGTAACCTTGCTTACATATTCAGTGAAGCTGGTAATCACTAAACCAATTAACAAAGTACACACGCACACACACACAGGTGAGTATCACAGGTCTTGATTTTATGTGTCTTTATCCTCCCAGTTTCCATGATTCATTTAGAATTTACTGGTTTCAATAACAATCTTTGTCAAAGGCTATTTGAAAAGAGCAAGTCACTGTGGTGGTTAGGTAGATGGCAAAGTGGTCATATGTAAATAGTTTCTGAGGTCTTTATGTGAGAAGTTCACTTCCTTATTGAAAACTAATGGATACTTTGGGACACTAATTAGCGTTCCCTAAGAGTTCTCCAAGAGGAATTGCGTTGGAATTGATGTGAATTGGCAGAAAGCAGCATAAATTGATTTGATCACTAAAAGGTCTTGCATTTGAGGCTTTTTTTTAAAGTAGAAAATGGTCCCCCAATGAAAACATATATCATAGAAGAATGAGGGAAGAGAAGATAAAGAAAATTGAATGTTTGTCACTGATCAATTATTCAGAATCAATTATGGTTTGTGAAGGAAAGCATGCTGTGCCAAAGCCAAACCAAACTCAAGTAAGCATGAGAATTATTACTTTCATGCTTGCATGAGGCTAGAGGAAGGAAGATGCAGTATCTGTTGGCAGAAATGTAGTAGGAGCAGAAAATTATGATGACACAGTGAGATGCCTTACTCCAGAATGTAGACATTTTGTTATCAAGGAAGGGATTCTGAAGTAAGTTTAGAAGAGAAGTGTTGGAGTTCTCTAGAGAGAGAGAACCAATAGAATGGATATATACTATAGTATATATGTAACATATGTAATAAAACATATAAAAGCTTATATGCACATGGTATATATGTATTTATGTATGTATATATGTATATATACACATAAGTATATAAGAGAATGCATGCTAAGTCACTTCAGTCATGTTCAACTCTTTGCGACCCCATGGACAGCAGCCCACCAGGCTCCTCTGTCCACGGAATTCTCCAGGCAAGAATACTGGAGTGGGTTGCCATTTTCTTCTCCAGTGTAAGAGAAGGAGACTTATTTTATGAAATTGACTCATGTGATTAGATTGTGGGACTGACAAAATTTACAGGGCAAGCTAGCAGGCTGGAAATTTTTGCTAAAGCCAGTATTACAGTCATGAATGCAATGACTGAAAACTCAGGCAGGTTTTCTGTGTTGCAATCTGGGGAGCAGAATCCCTTCCCCCAAAGGGACCATTGTCTTTTCTCTTAATGCCTTCAACTGATTGGATAAGGCCCACCCACATTTTGGAGGGTTACCTACTTTATTCAAAGTCAGCTAGTTTAAATGTTAATCTGAAAACTACCTTCACAACAGCACATAGACTGATGTTTGACCTACTATCAGTGTTTGAGCATCATGAGCTGACTAAGTGGACATCTACATTTAACTAACACTTAACTGTATCTACTTGTAGCCAGGTCTGTGCTGTGGATAATAAGCTTTCACATTTTAATAACTAGTTTTATATACTATATAGTCATAAATTTCATATTCTCCCAACATTATTGCAAGTTAAGCAGGGAAACAAATTTGAGTCCATTTACATAAATAAGGGAACAGAATCATTCAAAACATTAAAGTCTTAAATTGTACATTGAAGTTCACATCCAGTGTCATAAAGAATATAATTAGCAGCCAATAGAAAATTGTTAATAAGAAATTCAAATTAGGTGTTTTTTGAGTTATTTGGTATGAACAGGAGCATCATCTTTATCATTAAATTAAAATTATTCTATGTATTTGAATTTGTAAGCAGCTTCAATTTAGCTTGAAACATTTTTACTTAACAGAAATTGGTGAACTGTGATAAAATAATTTTGCTGGTAAGAATGATTCTGTCTTCTTCTTTTGAAAAACGTGAAAATCATTCAAGAAATGAAACATACCTACTTCTCTCTGATAACCTGTATCTATATCTAGAGAGAAGGAGAGAGAATTAAAGAGAAATCCTTCAGTCCCTGCAAAGGAATCTGAAGTCCCCCTCCCTCTGACGGAGATTGAAAAGTCTTTTGACAGTAGAAAAGGGGCAGTGATTCGTATTTGTTGAACAGGATGTGTGTATGCATGTGTGCGTATATAAATGATAGGTCTTCTCCCCTTGAGATGGATTATCCCCACTATGAAATTACTCTTATTCACAGATGTCATACATAAAGAGAGAAATTTTTCTACCAGTATTTAAAAAGTCTCCCCCAGTGAGGCAGTGTTTCCCTTTCACTGCCCTTGAGTTGAATTTTTTGAGCTGAGAAAGATTGAAGAGTCTGTCCGTTTTTAAAGAGTGAATTTGTTAACTATGAAGCTAGAAAGAGACTATTATACTAATTATCTAAAACATTTTAAAACTAGCCTAATGCAAGCGATTATGTTTGGAGTTAATGAAGCACCGATTCCCCTAATCTAGTCGAGGAAAGGGGAGAAGGATCTTTTGCCAATAAAAATCTCATCAGGTGATGGCCTTGACAGAACATCCCACTATTCCTGTCAGCCAGAGCTGTCATAAACAAACCGCTGATGAGACAATGACAATAATTAACACTGTGTTAATGGGGTATGGAGCTTCACAGTTATTTTTTCAGCTACAGTGAACTGAATGGATGCCAACCAGTGCACATGGCTTAACATCATAGCATGTTTCTTCTTTATTTACTGGGGTTATGTTGGCGCTCTTGTTGTTACTAACTAGAGATATGCTTCCTCAGGCTCATGGGATGGTAGATAAGGATACTAATATGCTGGAAATACAACAGCTATGTTCACATCATCAGTAAAGTTTAAGAGTAAAGAAAATTGACTTCCTCTGGACTTTGTTTTGATTAAGACTATGGCAGTTTGCCCCTGCACAATGGAAGATACTTCGGATTATGATTGTAATTCTAAGGGAGGACATTGTTTTTAAAAAACAGAAGTTTGGACCCACAATTAAAATAATAAGAGGCAATGGAGTGTATGAGAGATATGGTCACTGGCAGAATTAGATTGTTAAAGTCAGGAGAGGTGCTGGCTACTGCTGTTACAAGCAAGAATTTTTGGTGGTATTTTTGTAGCAAGGTGTCACATTCTGAATACAGGGTAGCAAAGTTAAGAAGCAGTGAAGGAGAGCTTGGCCCATCGGTTCCATGGAACTTACTTTACTGTGCATCTCTAGACCCATCACTTCAGTCTAACGTGTTTATACTCTACCATAATTTTAAGTGTGTATCTAAAAGATCTCTCCCTCTTGGCATTGCTTCTTTTCAATAAGATATTTATGGAACACATGAATACTTTTTAAAGCCACATTTTAGGCTTAATAAATTTCATCTTACATGAGGAACAAACATGGTAAGTCTAGACAGATTTTTTTTTCTTTCATTTTAGCTTCTCTACTTGAACTCGAATCAAAGGAAGTAACTGTATTACATAAAATGCATTCACTTGTAGAAATGGAACTGTTTTGATCTCTATTAAATACTGGAATTTTTTTTTTTTGAAGTTTGAATGTACTCTAAAAAGTGGGATTATTTTTACCCTCCTGAATGACAAATCTTTCTGAACAGGCTTTCCAGCAATTAGTCTTGCTCTAATGCTATTTCTACACTGGCAAGATGAAGCCTGTGACTTGCCAGATATCTGGAGAATATGGTGCTTTCTGTACAGACACCAGCGTTTGTCCAAAAGCCAGAGTATACGCTTGTACTTGGCCAGTGTAGAAACAGCAGAAGAGGCCTGAAGTACTCAGATTGTTATTGGATTAGTTGGGTGATTTCTCTCAGGAATCACTGCTTTACTTCTCTAAGAGTGACAAATTATTAAACATAATGCAAGGAAATCTGTGGGTTATTCTGTTTACTGCATATGCATTATGTTTGGCATGACTGAGAATCGGAAGGAAGTAACATCATGATCTTAACTCTAAGGGAGACCGTAAAGGGTGTTTTCATCTTAGACTCACAACTTAATTGAAAAAAATTATATGGGATTTCAAAATGAACTTTTAGAAAACTATTGTCATACACACTCTAGTGTACAAATGGTTTTAATAGTTTCATAAATACTTGTGTAAACCATTCCTTGAAATACTTTGAAATGAAATTCTATTATTCTTGTCAGAATTCATGGTCATTTTCATAATAATTTTTTTGTTGTTGTTGATATTGTCATCATGTATCTCTTCTATCAAAGGGGAAAAGTCCTGGCAGTCTGAAGATTGTTAAATTTTCATTTTGTTAGATTCAAAGGTTTCAAAATAATCTGTTCCCTGTTCTGCCTCATTCTGAGAACTTCAGGAGAAATGGCTTTTTAAAAGGACACCATGTCGAAGTAGATTTTCTTTGTCATTCTAGAAACATACACTTTGAATGTCACTTCCCAGTCTGTCTCAATTAAAGTGTGATCCCATCTAAATTTTTTTTTCCCTTAAGCCGAAGGCAAAGTTCACTTTTTCATAGGAGTAAATGTATAGGATAATCACTGTATATGGTAATCAACTTACTTGTCTCAAACCTTAGTGCTTGGCTATAGAATTAGTTAAAGGTTATAATGTGAGTCAATATAGAGTCTAAATGTTCATCTTTGTTTCTATAAGAGAAATATCCTTGTTTTAGAATTGAGATACTAAGTGATCTCAAGTGTTTAATGATACAATGTAATGATTCTGGATTTGACTAATATCAAATAAATTCTTGTGAATAATATTTCAGTTGATGGCATAAAATAGAGCTGTAGATAATTATTGAAGAACTGAACATTCAAGTGGTCAATTCCTTTTTTCCCCCAGAGTTACATCCATATTCAAAACATGGTTTTGTTGCTATTCAATTTCTCAGTTGTGTCCAACTCTTTGCAACCCCATGGACTAAAGCACAGCAGGCTTCCCTGTCCTTTACTAACTCCCAGAGTTTACTCAAACTCATGTCCATTGAGTCAGTGATGCCATCCAACCATCTCATCCTCTGTCGTCCCCTTCTCCTCTTGCCTTCAATCTTTCCCAGCATCAGAGTCTTTTCTAATCTTTTCTAAGGCTCTTCGCATCAGGTGGTCAAATTATGGGAGCTTCAGCATCAGTCCATCTAATGAATATTCAGGATTGACTTCCTTTAGGATTGATTGGTTTGATCTCCTTACAGTCCAAGGGACTCTCAGGAGTCTTCTTCAACAACACTGTTCAAAAGCATCAATTCTTCCATGTTCAGCCTTCTTTATGGTCCAACTCTCACATCTATACATGACTAATGGAAAAACAACAGCTTTGACTAGATGGACCTTTGCCAGCAAAGTAATATCTCTACTTTTAATATGCTGTCTAGGTTGGCCATAGCTTTTCTTCCAAGGAGCAAGCATCTTTTGATTTCATGGATGCAGTTACCATTTGCAGTGACTTTGGAGCCCAAGAAAATAAAGTCAGCCACTGTTTCCACTGTTTCCCCATCTATTTGCCATGAAGCAATGGAACCAGATGCCATGATTTTAGTTTTTTGAATGTTGAATTTTAAGCCAGCTTTTTCACTCTCTTCTTTTCACTCTCATCAAGGAACTCTTTAGTTCCTCTTCACTTTCTGCCATAAGGCTGGTGTCATCTTCATATCTGAGGTTATTGATGTTTCTCCTAGCAATCTTGATTCTAGCTTGTGCTTCATCCAGCCTGGCGTTTTGGATGATGTACTCTGTGTATAAGTTAAATAAGCAGGGTGACAGTATACAGCCTTGACATAATCCTTTCCCAATTTGGAACCAGTCTGTTGTTCCACATCCAGTTCTAACTGTTGCTTCTTGACCTGCATACAGGTTTTGCAAGAAGCAGGTAAAGTAGTCTGGTATTCCCATCTTTTGAAGAATTTTCCACAGTTTGTTGTGATCTACACAGTCAAAGGCTTTAGCATAGTAGTGAAGCAGAAGTAGATGTTTTTCTGGAATTCTCTTGCTTTTTCTACGATCCAACAGATGTTGGCAATTTGATCTCTGGTTCCTCTGCCTTTTCTAAGTCCAAGTAGAACATCTGGAAGTTCTTAGTTCATGTACTGTTAAAACCTGGCTTGGAGAATTTTGAGCATTACTTTGCTAGCATGTGAAATTAGTGCAATTGTGTAGTAGTTTGGACGTTCTTTGACATTGCCCTTCTTTGGCATTGGAATGAAGACTGATCTTTTCCAGTATGGTGGCCGCTACTGAGTTTTCCGTATTTGCTGGCTTATTGAGTGTAGCACTTTAACTGCATCATATTTTTACTGAGCATGGCCCTCACCACAGTGAGACTCAGTTTTACCCCCAGCTAGTCCCACCCACCAGGAAGCTTCCACAAGCCTCTTATCCTCATCTGTCAGAGGACAGACCGAATGAAAACCACAGTCACAGAAAACTTACCAAACTAATCAACTGGATCAAAACCTTGTCTAACTCAATGAAACTACAATCCATGCCATACAGGGCCACTTGAGATGGACAGGTCATGTGGAGAGTTCTGACAAAATATGGTTCACTGGAGATGGTAGTGGCAAACCACTTCAGTATTCTTACCTTGAGAGCCCCATGAATAGTATGAAAAGGCAAAAAGATATGACACTTAAAGATGAACTTCCCAGGCCAGTAGGTTCCTAATATGCTACTGGAGAAGAGTGGAGAAATAACTCCAGAACGAATGAAGAGGCTGAGCCAAAGCAGAAACAACACACAGTTGTGGATGTGTCCAGTGGTGAAAGTAAAGTCCAGTGCTGTAAAGAACAATGTTGCATAGGAAACTGGACTGTTAAGTCCATGAATTAAAGTAAATTGCAAGTGGTAAAACAGGAGGTGAGCAAGAGTGGACATCGACATTTTAGGAATCAGTGAACTAAAATGGACCAGAGTGAGAGAATTTAATTCAGATGACCATTAAATTTACTACTGTGGCAAGAATCCCTTAGAAGAAATGGAGTAGTGCTTATAGTCAACAAGAGTCCGAAATGCAGTACTTGGATGCAATCTCAAAGACAAAAGAATGATCTCTTCGTTTCCAAGGCAAACCATTCAATATCACAGTAATCCAAGTCTGTGCCCTAACCACTAATGCCAAAGAAGTTGAAGTTGAATGGTTTTGTGAAGACCTACAAGACCTTCTAGAACTAACACCAAAAAACTATGTCCTTTTCATCATAGGGGACTGGAATGCAAAAGTAGGAAGTCAAGAGATACCTGGAGGAACAGGCAAGTTCCTTGGAGTACAAAATGAAGTAGGGCAAAGGCTAACAGAATTTTGCTAAGAGAACTCTCTGGTCATAGCAAAACCCCTCTTCCAACAACACAAGAAACGACTCTACACCGGGACATCACCAGATGGTCGATACCAAAGTCAGATTGATTATATTCTTTGCAGCCAAAGATGCTGTGGACGGTGACTGCAGCCATGAAGTCAGAAGACGATTGCTTCTTGGCAGGAATGCCATGACAAACCTAGACAGTTTGTTGAAAAGCAGATATATTCTTCTGCCAAAAAAAGGTCTCTATAGTCAAGCCTATGGTCTTCCAAATGGTCACATATGGTTGTGAGAGCTGGACCGAAAAGAAGGCAGATTGCCAAAGAATTGACACCTTCAAACTATGGTGCTAGAGAAGACCCTGAGAGTGCCTTGGAGAGCAAGGAGATCAAACCAATCAATGTTAAGGGAAATCAACCCTGAATATTCACTGGAAGGACTAATGCTGAAGCTGAAGCTCCATTATTTTGGTCATCTGATGCGAACAGCTGACTCATTGGAAAAGTCCCTAATGCTGGGAAAGATTGAGGGCGGAAGGAGGAGAGGGCATCAGAGGATGAGATGCCTGGCTGGCATCACCAATGCAATGGACATGAACTTGGGCAAACTTTGGGAGGTGGTGAGGGACAGGAAGTCCTAGCATGCTTCAGTTCATTATGTTATAGAGTCGGACCCAACTGGGCAAGTGAACACAAAAAATATATTGTTTATGTACTAAAGTGCTTTCTTTAAGCATTTTTAATATATTTCTTTGAGAAATACATTCTCAAAAGCTAGAGACTGCTTTTGTTTTAGGAGTACTAATGGTGATGATGATAGTAGTTATATTCCTGTTTTACCAGTAAAAAATTGAGGCTTACAGAATTTAAAACGTGGGTTTATATTGATATGTTTTATAAATTACAGGGTAGATTCAGGAGATTCATTTTTTATTCAAAATTTCTTACTAATTTCATACCTTTTTTCCCCATTTGCACCAGGTATAAATGTAAGTAGGAATCCTTTATCTGCAGAGTTGGCAGGTGTATTTCAAGATAGCTTGCTAAAGTTGTATTTAAATAGTCCCTAATATTTGTAGCCTTACACTGGTCCTACCACTGATTTAGCCAGGTTAGAAACCCATATGACTTTTAAAATAAGACCTTAGGCAGGCCGTTACCTTTTGTTTTTGCATCCTTTTAATCGTAGACTGTGGGTTAGCATCTGTGCTCACATTACTTGACAGATGACTCCAGATAATAAATGCCAGCCACTGTTCTTTCTAATTCCATTCCCATGATGTGTTTGTAACCACTGTTCTGTCTGCACCCTCATTCTAGTTCATCAGAGATAAATTACTACTGAGTCCTTTATTCCAGTAGATAATTTCCTCTTTTGAGAAGAAGAAAATGATAGTATAAACAGAGTTCAAGGTTTTTGCCTTCACACATGACAGTTAGTTTTCCTTTTTATGGAAGTAGTTGTAGCTTTGCCTCACTGTTCATTTTTGAAGTGATAACATGACTTTGTCAGAATCATAAATCTGAATTTGTGCTCAGAGCCCTAATTGTCAATTGTGAAGCCTTTGAATGAATTATACCTT
This sequence comes from Dama dama, assembly GCF_033118175.1. Taxonomy (NCBI): domain Eukaryota; kingdom Metazoa; phylum Chordata; class Mammalia; order Artiodactyla; family Cervidae; genus Dama; species Dama dama. Next base: position 21,395,876 of record NC_083698.1, on the reverse strand, counting down.
TAGAACCATGTACCAATCACAGTTATATCCATTGTAAGGTGTCTTTCTGTTTTTTTTAATTACTCATTTTGTATTCACAAGGACGTTTTCAAAACCTCAGCTCATAGGAAACATAGGAGACTATTTATTGGTAAATGTGGTTTTGCATAATGTTTTACAATGGATACTATAAAACTTGGCATTTCTTGTTTTTTACCATCTTTAATCTTTCAGCTGGTCATTATCATTGATCAAAATCCTTCAAGAGGATGAGATCAAAGTAGATATTTAGGTAGTTGCATACAGTATGTGAGCATTTATGGTGCTTATGTCACATTTTCTGCAACGCATAAAGCATTCTTTGAAGTGAATCCAATTTTTCTATCAATGCTAAGTGTTCAGAGATTTCAGTAAAATTTTGGTTATCTGAAACCAGACTTCTTGTTCCCCCATTCATCTCGAAAGAACATGAGTAGAAGGAGGCTCCAATTCCTTGAAAACAAAGTCTAATTGTTAGGCAACTAGGAACAACTAAAGCTTTCTAAAAGAAACAGAAGACTCAAAGATTATACTTGATATAATAAAGCAGCCAAATAGTACATACTCTCATCAGCTGATGAGAACCATCCACTTTTTTTTTTTTCACATGAAAGCTAAGAAGCAAAAGAGGAGCAATATTGAGCAAACCCAAATGAAAGTGGAAATGTGTAGTGAAACGGGAAGATACAGTAAAGAAGGGTTCATTGGACCATGGTAGTAATGACGCAGGTAATGATAGTGATGCAAGTGGTCAAGGAGACTATAATGCTAAAGAAGATGAACCGAGCCATGAAGAGGCATAGTAGGAAAAGTAGCTTTGTTGGTAGAACCACAGTGGTTCTGGACTCCAGAACTCATGGAAAGTATAGACTAGAGGTGAGCTACCTTAAAAGGAGAAAAGAAGCTAAGATCTAACTAAACACATTAGAACCTGAAGATATGCCCATAGATTCTTTCTAGTGACTGGGTAATAATGGGAAGGGAGAAAGAGGTAAATGAGAAGAAACTTCTGTAGTTCCCAAATAGTCTGCATGTTAAAAGTAGACCAGCCACTATGCTTAAACAGTCTGAGGATGGCAAAGATCCACAGCTAATGCACTGACAATTCTTATCCCCTCTTCAGTTCTGTACTAGTAAAACTGACACTTCTAATTTCAGCTCTTCACAAAGTGTAACACAAGTCATTAATGTTAATAATCTCATCTGCCATCATTAATAGAGTTTGTCATGTTCTGACTGCCTAAACAATATTGAAAGAAAACAGTAATTCTTTTGGCAATTCCTGTGCCCCAGTTTATATAAATCAGTATAAAACTCTCTCAGAAAACTTGAAAAGTTCCTTGGACAGAATATTATATCGCTCCAATATATTCATGCAGCATGATTTTTGTAATAGAAAGCTTGGGAATTGATTAGTGGACACTTCGCAACCCAATTCAGAGTTGGGAATTCTCCTTTCTCTGAATTAATCAGATGTAGATAGCAGGGCAGCATATTCTGCCTCTTTTATTCAGTAACAAACCTGTTTGGTTTTATTCTTCACTTGGTCCTTAGAGTTCTCGCACTCTATCAGTTTAGTAGATATTTGCGTAGCGTGGCAGCTTCTGCTGTGGGAGAGCTGGGTGTGGATTCAAGCGTATTCTCACCCTGGTATGAAAGGCAGCGAGAAACACTAGAAAGTGCAGTTCTCACAGCATTTTAAAAGTGAAATGCTGATTCTCTTTAAATGCGCAATCTGCTTTGTTCTTGCAGTTATTTCATCACTAAGTCACGTCCTACTCTTTTGCACCCTATGGACTGTAGCCCGCCAGGCTCCTTTATCTGTGGTATCTCCCAGCAAGAATACTGGAATGGGTTGCCATTTCCCACTCCAGAGGATCTTCCTGACCCAGGGATCGAACCCACATCTGCAGCATTGGCAGGCAGATTCTTTTCCACTGAGCCGCGTGGGAAGCCAGTTTGACGTACATATCATCAATGTTGTTAAATATGCAGTTTGAAGAATCCCAGTCAACAAACAAAAGCTCACAACAGCCTTTTGGCCCATAGCAACATAGACCTGGGCTTCTTCCTGCTTTGGGCTGACCTTGATTATTGTCTTTGTGCTAGATCTTGGTATGTAAGGTTTAACTAATAATGGCTCTGAGTCCATAATTAATGAGATTCCTAATGGTAAGCCAGTATACTTTATTTAGAAAAGATCATCTTTTAATAATTTAGACACATGGCCTAAGATATTTGTTCCATATAAAGTTTTGATCACTTAATCACCATGCAGAACTAAACTTCTGTGCTTCTTATTTTTTATAGGATTGCTATTGGATTTTTACCTTCATACTGTTTTTTTTTTTTTTTTTTTTAAATAAATAAATCGTCAGCAAAATTTAGAATAACATTTGGGATTTCTCTGGCAACATTTTGCGATCAAACTAGACTCTGGGAATTTGCATTTATTTACTTTCATTTAGTTATTTTATTTAAAATATATTATTTCCTAACTTACTCCACATATAAAGAAGAAAATAGAAAGCATCTTTACAGAGGTGTAAGGTTGACCTTCTCTGTCATTCTTCGGTGACATAGTCACATAATTACAGTCTAGGATAGCAAACTAATTCTTATATTGATGACTCACAATGGGAAAACTTATATTGAAGGCAGTTCTTCAAATGCATATTTTATAACCAAGAAGTTTTATGTTATGAAAGTGATATATGGAGTAGCTTGTATTGCTTCAGTGAAGTCATTTTTAGGGGGAAATATTTACCATTTTCTTGGAGAAATTCAATGGGTAGGCCTAAATGTTCAAGGATTTTATTATCTTACATGCACTGAGTTTATTGTTTTATCAATACATAATTTATACCTTGATTTTTTTAATATAATGTCAATAATACATTAATTAAACCTATAATTGTTTGATAGATCCAGGTATCTAAGATATTGCATATTAGGAATTTGTACATATTTATATGCATGGTATGGTAATGTGCATATTTGTACATATGGTAAGATATCATTTAGACATGATGGCTCTCTAAAATGTTTTTATATGAATTTCAGAGTGCTGGAATTCTCATTTATATCTTAAATGGTAAATTTGAACATCAACATTTTAGAATTAGCTTCTTTAAATTTTTTACCTAGATCTTTAACTAAAAGATTTTTTTCTTTTCTTACATTTATTACAGAAACAGTATCAAACCGTTAACTAACAGATTTATCTATTATATATTTAAAACGCATAGTAATAAAATTATGAAGAAATGTTGTTAGCCAAAATTTGCTTTGAATTACAAAGATTATTTTAAAGATTTTTCTAATGTATGAGCATGAAAAAGAGCAAATGGTGGGATGGAAGTAAGAGATAGTAGTGAAAATATTTTATCATTGTGTTCATTACCATAAATCAAAGGCACTGTAAGATTTGCCTTTATGTTTGGAAGAACAAGCTTTTTATTGACTGTCTTTCATAATTAATAGCATTTACTCTTTAAATCAAATTAGTCCACTTTTCTTGTTAAAGCCTCATTGTAGGATCATTTTTTAAAACGCAAAATGACCTTGACAAAATAAAGGATCGATAATATGTTGATTAGAAGTCTATTTGGTCTAATAGCAACTGTTTCCTTGTCATTAGTTCCTGCTGCAAAACTCTCAGAGGTCATAGTTCATTACTGTCTCCTGGCAGTGTTATTTTCTCCATGCAGAAGAAGTTGACCCTACTGAACAAAACACTGATGGATTGACTTAGTCATATATATGGATTTTCTTAATACTTCTTTAATCAGCTGATTTTGTGATTCAGGGTTGTATTACAGGATATCCATCAACTGGGCAGGAAGAAGAGAACAATATGTCAGGGAACCAAGCATCCTCAGAATTTCTTGTTAGCCATAATCAATGAAGGGTAGAGAGGCTGTACTTTATTGCAGAAAAAGAAATGCATAATGTTGATTGAGGTTTCAGAAAATCAAAATGCAAGCATTGCTAAGGAAACACATAGCAGGAAAAACTGTACATATAAGAGCAAGTTATATAGGTGTTCATGGTTTGACATGTTGAAAAATAAAGCTAGAAAATGTTCCACATAAGCCCTTGGAATCCTTGCTGAATTTAAGAATTTCTCCTATGAAATGTGTTAAATTTTAATATAAACACCTCCCTTTCACAGTAACTTGTGCAAAGGAACACAGATATTTATGAAACAATACATCCAATAAACAGAAACCATTACTTATACATTCTTTATCCATAATATATGTGGACTTCACTGGTATAAAATATATGTAGTCAAAGAAAAAAGTAGTTTGCTTTGGTTAGCCAAGGGCAATAAAGGACGAATGAGATGCAATTAAGTACAGAACAATTTAGGATAATTCTAATAGCAAAGTCTTTAATGATGCTTTGATACAGATGAATTTGATTTAGAAATAGCTCCTAAGTTAAGTTGTGGAAACCTATCTCTTCAGTCACTTAAATTTGGACAGGCAAAAGTTATTATGCTGAATGAGAAAATGGAAACCTTGGAAAGGAGCTAAATGACCTAATTGATCTTCTTTTCCATCACTGATTTCTAGATACTACTGTAAATTAAATGGGAAAAGATTACCTTCTTACTATTTAAAACAAAAAGAAATGAACTGGACTTGCAAGTACTTATTATATATTTTTTTTAAAAGTTTAGCAAGGTGGCATTAGTGGTAAAGAACCCACCTGCCAATACAGGAGACATGATGAAATGCAGGTTTGATCCCTGGGTCAGGAAGATCCCCTGGAGGACTGCAGGACAACCCATGCGAGTATTTCTGCCTGGAGAACCCCATGGACAGAGGAGCCTGGCGGGCTAGGGTCCATGGGGTAGCAAAGAGTCAGACACAAGGGAGCAACTTACACACACACAGCATAAAGCCATGTCTCAGTTCAGTTCAGTCCTCAGACATGTCCGACTCTTTGCAGCTCCATGGACTGCAGCACACCAGGCTTCCTTGTCCACTCCCAGAGCTTGCTCAAACTCAGGTCCATTGACTTGGTGATGCCGTCCAAGCATCTCATCCTCTGTCGTCCCCTTCCCCTCCTGCCCTCAATCTTTCCCAGCATCAGGGTCTTTTCAGATGAGTCAGTTCTTCACATCAGGTGGCCAAAGTATTGGAGTTTCAGGTTCAGCATCAGTCCTTCCAATGAATATTCAGGACTGATCTCCTTTAGGGTGGACTGGTTGGATCTCCTTGCAGTCCAAGGGACTCTCAAGAGTCTTCTCCAACACCACAGTTCAAAAGCATCAATTCTTCAGCGCTCAGCTTTCTTTATAGTCCAACACTTTCATCAAGAGACTCTTAGTTCTCTTGATGATTAATACTAAGAACCAAGACTCTTAGTTATTCTTCACTTTCTGCCATAAGGGTGATGTCATCTGCATATCTGAGGTTATTGATATTTTTCCCGGCAATCTTGATTCCAGCTTGTGCTTCATCGTGCGAAATGCTGGGCTGCATGAAACACAAGCTAAAATCAAGCTGTGTCTATAGCCTCCTTTTTGCCTGTGTCCTTGCCTGACATTGTTCCTTGTGGCTCTGAGGTGATGTACCCAATATTTGTGTTATATAAATCACTTCAGATAGCTGGATGATAGTTTTTCTAGAACAGAGTAGTAGTCACTGTTTACAAGTAAATCACTAGAAACTATAAAACCATTATCCTCAGATTGCTCCATCAGCAAGTGGAAGACCAGTGAGACGGGTAAATAAATGGTAAGGGAAACAGAAAAGATGAAAGCCCCAAGATGTTGTATCAGGTAAATTAGCAGTGTAAACATTTTATGATCTTGCAGGAGTAGAGCAATACTACCCTACTCTTAAAGGGGTTCACAAACTTTTTCTGTAAAAGCAAATAATAAATGCTTAGGACTTTCAGGGTAAGGTGCAAAATTAACGATATTGTATATGTTATTACATAGCAAGAAAGAAAATAATTTTTAAGATTTTTATTGATAACATTAAAATATAATATTTGTTGAGTGCTATATTGGTAATACATGTCTAGTAAAGAAGAGAATGGATTTTCTATTTTAAGAGAGTAACACTTTGCTTACTTGTGTTTCAAATTTTGTGTTCCTTGTCATCAAATCAGTTGTAAACATACAAACTATATGGAAACAGATTTATTTTGATCTGCAAGTCCTTACCAAGTCCTTCCTTAACGTATTTCGGACCTATGCTAGAGCTTTTTCTGATGATGTTTTATCTCTTGTATTGGGAAATTAGGTGAAATCTTAGCCCGAAGTTACCTGAAATATCTGTATTTGGACCCCAAACTCGAGCTGTACCCAAAGTGTAGAATAAAGATTTTCTAGTCAATTAAATGTGATCAAATATCCCTGAATTCTTTTTTTTCTTATTTATAGGCTTTGTTTTATAATGGACATTGTGTGTCTTTTTAACTAAGATATAATCAACATAAAACATTGTATCAGTTTTAGGTATACAAAGATGATGATTTGACCTGCATATATATTGCAAAATGATCACCACAACACAATTAACATACATCACACTCAGTTAACAATTATTTTTTTTTTCCTTGTAAGAAGAATTTTCAGGGGAAAATCTTCTCAAAAGATTTCAAATAGACAATAAAGTATCCTATTTTGTTAGTTGTAATCGTATATCAAAATTACTTTTTACCCATGGGTTTTGGAATTTCCAATAGATTTTGACCAAAATCATATATACTCTTTACTTCCTAAGTGCAGCCCGGAGTACCAAATCTGCTTCACTTGCTGAATTCACTCTGACAGTGATTCTTGGTGCCCAAGTGAGACCCAAAAGATCTGTGGATAAATGGCCTAAGCTTCTATTAGAGAAACAAAATGATTATTTATATTCATATGTGTTAATTTACTTATTAATTATGTATACTTTCTAAACAGTCCTGTTGAATACATAGACTGTTCCACTCACTGATAACTATGAGGACACAGAAATATTTTGGGAGTATTTTCATGAACGTGCTGCCCTAAGTCGCTTCAGTCATGTCCGACTCTCGTGACCCCATGGACTGCAGCCCGCCAGACTCCTCTGTCCATGGGATTCTGCAGGCAAGAATACTGGAATAGGTTGCCATTCCCTTTTCCTGGGGAATCTTCCTAATCCAGGGATTGAACCCACATCCCCTGCAGCTCCTGCATTGCAGGTGGCTTCTTTACCGCTGAGCCACCAGGAAAGCCCCGTTTTTATGATTACATCATGATATTAGCTACATAACGAAATAAGCTAGACCTTTGTTACCTGTCTTCTTGTACTCACACTCCCCCAAAAAAGGTTAAAATCATACAATCTTAAAAAGTTTTGCCTGACAAATTCAACAGTGTATTTTCTATGTAAATTAGTGTTTTTCCGAGATCAGAAGAAGGAAGAAAATAAAAGTAGAATATATACATGCTTTAAAATTTCCAAAGCAGTTAATATCAAAAGAACATAGAACTTTCTTAACAAAGAAAATACAGCCAGGTACTTTTTGGTGTTATCATGCTCTTCATATATTATTTGAGGAAGCACATGAAGTTTATATAAAATATACCCTTGGAGGTGTTGCTCTTATGTATATTTTCAAACAGTTTTAATATAGCTCTTTTAACAGGGATATTCAAGTAAGTGTGTGTGTGCATGCTAAGTTGGTTCAGTCGTGTCTGACTCTCTGTGTCCCTATGAACCATAGCCCACCAGGTCCCTCTGTCCATGGGATGCTCCAGGCAAGAATACTGAAGTGGGTACCCATTCCCTTCTCTAGAGGATCTTCTCTACCCAGGGCTCAAACTCGGGTGTCTTGTGTCTCCAGCACTGGCAGGCAGGTTCTTTACCACTAGAGCCACATGGGAAGTGCAATCAAAGATAAAAATCAGCTCGATATTCTAAATCAACTGTTTGTCTAATTCTCATCTATAGGTTTAGTATAGTCTCTCAGTATTACATCTTTTCAGTCCAGTGATACAATAAAAACATAGAATTTTTCTTATTATGTTTAGCATATGTGTATTACCAAAGAATTAGAAGTATGAATTTAAGTGCCCGAGTATCATGTCTGAAAGACACAAATGGTCATTTTCCAGTATCTTTCAAGTTATCTTCTTCCATTCTCCTTAGAATCTCATGGCTCAAGTAGGATGATAGAATATGAAAGGTTGTGGGGAAGGAAAGTTGATTCAACTTGTAAGTGGCAAAATTTCAGTCAGACTCTTACACAGACTTAAACACAGCAAAAAATGAAATAGATAAAGTTATACATTTCCATACACAGTTGGTTTTACATGGATACTTAAAAGTGAATTAATGTGATATTGTTACTAAATTTGTTCTTTTAATCACAAAAATACCTCTAACTAGCAAGTGGAGATAATAAACATGTCAAACTGAATATATACTGGTTTCATGTTGATTTTTCTTGAATTTTATTAATTTTTGCTAAAAACAAATTTCCAAAGAATTAAATATTTTCTCTAATTATAACTTATTTGAAACCAAAACAAACATTCCAGAAATTGAAGAGGTGAGTTCTTAAAGGAAACAGCAAAATTGTCCCCTCAGAACAAGTCCTTTTAACTAATCTACATCAATACTGGTTAACTGGTACACCTTTCTATCCTAAATGTATATTTTATGCGTACCTATTCCATCTTGTAAATTCTTTTGCAGTATTTTATGTAAATAATTATATGTCCCCTTCTCAGTTCTCTTGTGATAATTTAACTTAAGTCGTGGAAAAGATCTCTGAATGAAATATTAACCAAAGATACAGTGAAATACCTTTGACTCTTGGATATGTGAAAAATAACCCCAATTTCTTCTGTTTTGTTGTTGTAGTTGTCTTTTTGTTGAAGAAATGTCTTGTGCACTATACATATCTATGTTCAAAATTTCAAATGATTATAATTCGTCTTTTTCTTTGTGGTTCTTGTCAAGAAATCGATGAAATGACCTAAGAATTAAGTGTATAAAATAGTTCAAAGATAAATTGTTCCTTCATTATAACTTTCTCATGTTAAGCCATTGGTGGCACTTAAAGGAGAATTTTACTTTATCAAGCCAAAAAGGACAAGTAAAAATTTATTTCTTCAAGAAAATCTCTCTTCTTCAAGAAAATCTCTATTCCCTAAGATTAACCTCTTCTAGAATCCTCAAGACCTTTATTATCAAGTTATTAAGACAAATTATTAAAGTGAAATTTTATGAGTATGAGAGATTTTCATTTGCTGACATAAGACAAGGAAACGTTTTGGCTTGCAGCATCAGAAAAGAAGTAAGTTCTGAATAGCTCTTACCACTTGGAATTACACTAGTATTTAAATAGAAATATTGAAGAGGGATTAGTAGGCATAATGAAAGATTCTGTTAGCAGATAGCTTTATGTGTGGCTCACAGTTTACTCAGAAAATGGGAAGTAGTATTTTCTCTCTGCAAATATCTGTAATATACTTCTGTCTCCTTACATTCAAATGACTGCCTGCACCCCCGCGCAGGGTTTGGAGGTCATTTGCCAACCGGTTATGATGCCCCCCACCCCATACATGTTGGAAGTGTTTCACTATAAAGGGGCTTAAATGGCATGCCCTCATCTTTTAACTTTAACAAGGGCTGTTGATGGATGTGGTCCATTTAAATGTACAACAGAGAGCTGAACTAGATAACGAACTTATTATTCCTCTCGGAGGATTATAGGTTAGTCCCGACGGAGTGCAGTAAGCCAGAGCAAATCCATATCTACTGGCTAAACAATAGCCAGAAGGCTGACTAGAAATATTGATTTACTTTCTAGGCCATTTAGACCTTAATGGCGGAGAAAAGCTGAAGTGCTGTTTACTTTTCTGCCAGAATCGACCAAACAACCAGTCCATTTTTTACAGGTTTTTGATTGATTTCGCTTAGAAGAATTAGAGGTGATTTATTTTTAAGCTGAAAGCAACTCGTAAATATCTTCAACTGCATGGGTTCCCTAAGAGGAAATGTTAAGTGGAAAGACTTATTGAGAAAGACTTCGTTGCAAATCAATGGGAACAAGGTATCATGCCTCACTATGAACTGTCAGATGTCATATACCTTTCCAGAGCCCTGTCAGGACTGTAATCTCATCCCTTCAGTGTCTGTCCTTTTGAAAGCTCTCAAGTTCACCAAGCTTGAATAAATTTAATCGCCTGACTGAATTTCAGCCAAATGCACCCCGCTGACTTTCAAAGGGTCCTAGATGGGACAACATAATGGTGTGCAAGGCTCACATGGAGCATTTTCGATGTTTGATGGGTGAAAACAGTAATTTATCACACAAGTGGCAATTTTCCATGATTCCTCAATCCCACACACAGAAAATGTGTAACTCCAACAAAGGAATGAAGCCTACACACAAAGGAGGGCTCATCCCAGATGGTACCTTGTTAGTCCAGCTTTTAAAAAAAGACGTCAACACTTAAATCAGTTATAATATTGAAAGATATGCTTCAACAATAACAGCGAAAAATTGTCTGTGACTTACTGTTCACTCAGGCAAGGGCATGACAAGACTGCAATGAAAGAACAGTTAAGTGTTTTAAGTGACCTTCCCAAGAGTGCCTGCCTTCATGTTTAGAATGAGTTAACAAAGGGGCAAAGGATGGCCCTTGAAATTCTATACGGAAGTTCTCTATTCTGCTTTGGCCACAGAGGGAGAAAGCAGTTCAACACTTCACATTTCATCTCTGTGCTCTTAGTTGTCATCACCATAACTGTCTTTTAAATTTTTGATATTTTGCTGTTTGGGAAAGTTATCATGGATTCTTCTTTCTCACCTTGCTGAAAAAATCTTAACAATCATATTATCAGTAAAAATCAATTGAGAACTTTGCATTCATCAATCTATTATAATTTTTAATAATATACAATTATCTTTATAATATTTTCTTTCTTAACAATAAAATCATACTTGCATGTGGCAGAAAATTTAGGTAATAAATAAAATTTTTAAGTATTAAAAAGATCACCCATAAGTCCTTCAGTCTAAAATAGTCACTGTTATCTTTTAGTATTTTTCCTTTCAGTCTTCTTCTGGGGAGGGAGGTTTAGGTTGCATGTATATTTGCTTAATATTAAAAGCAAAACTTTGGAAAAATTGCATATTGTTTCATTTGAAATTATTTTGGGAGCATTTTTACATAATCTGTAAAAGAGAATTTTCCTTCAAATCACAGTTCCACTATTTTCTAGCAGTGGGGTTTGAAAAGGACACTTCTCCATCTGACAGTAATAACCTGTAAAATGGGAATAATAATAGAGCACATACTGCAGGAGATATTTGAGAGGATGAAAGTATTTCATAAAATAATAGCAGTGGTGATCAATCATTTGAGTTTATAGCTTAAAATTTGGTTTACCTGATTCTTTCATTTATTTTGCTTTCACAGTACAAAATTTAGCTACCTGACTGTTTTCTGTTATATCTATTAATTGTCATTAAAATGACAAGTGCCTCTTAGTGAAACCATAAAATAGAAGCCTCCTATTTGAAAGACCTTTTAAATATAATAAATGCAAAAATCTAATTGATGTTAATAATCTTTTTGTTTCTCTCTCTTCCCCCTCCCTTTTGTCCTTCATTTCCCCTATCAAAATATTTGATCATTTAGAGGTGGCTAGACCTCCTGGGAGAGGAGCAGTACACGTCAAGCTGATAAGCTTCAAAAAAACATGTTTGCTGGAGTTCACCAGAGGGACAGTTAGCCACCGCTTTGCTGTAATTACTGTAGACCAGGGACAGCAGTAATTCATGGGCTGACAATTCACACTTTCTTTCTCACTTATCTCTTTCCTTTTACTAAAATCCGTGCCACTGTTTCAGCAACTGGCACATAGTTGTGTCATGATCCCTGTGGCATAAAAGTACCTTCTCATCACAGATCTTTCTTGATGAATGAGGTTATTGAATTAGAAAAGAATCATCCTTGATATGTAGTCACATGTTAGGGCAGAAGGTCACACTCAGCCCTGAATCCCTAAGTGTATAAAATTTTATCCTTGGAATTTAAATGGAAATACTTGATAGAAACAAGTAGGAAGCTCAAAGAAAATTTTTAAAAATTTATTTCTGAAAATGAAATGTATCATTAAAAAAAAAAACAACAACAACAGCTGTTATCAGGGAGCTGAACTGGATTTGAAAATGCTAGCTTAAAACAATGATTATAAATGCAATACTGCATTATGACATTAGACGCTTCCAGGCCAAAAGCACTAGCTCAGAGCAGAATTTCCCACATGCCATGTGGAACTGTAGTTTTGAAATAAATTAATAGTTCTCATAATTAGACAAGTTCAAATAAGTACTATAACTCTCACTCTTGGAAATTCACAATCCACATAACATTTTAAAGGCTCTGTGATATTTTATATTTTAGTTTTTTGCTAGCTTCTCATTGAAATTCAGTATTTCCTTTGACTTGAATGAAGATACAAAGCTCTGCTAGTACCTGAGACTTTGTCTCCAGTTACAAATTACAAACGTTTTCATATCAAATTAGGGTTGTTGCAACTATTATGAAGAATTATTTATACCCAACTCTATTTTAAAATTTTTGTAGTTATTTGACCTATTACTAGATCTTACTTAACATGATAACAAATACTTGCATTGATATTTGCCACAAACTTATCTTTTGATAATGGCACTTCAGTACAATTCATTTCCTTTGAAACTCTATAGATTTTGTTTTATATATTTAATAACATTATTCTGAAAAGGGATCGATGACTGTCAAAAGGATCTGTTACATGAAAAGTGGTTAAAAACCTTTGCTAGGAATAAACTTATTCAACTATGTCTAACCTAGTAATTTCAAAATTATTTATTTTGGAATCCTTATTTTTCCCACTGACAACCAAGTTGGAATGAGTCTTCCAGGGAACACCTTTGAGAAAATTTTGGCATGACCTTTGCTCCACTGACCTACCACATTATTCTAGAGTTCTGTCTGTACTTGGCTGCCTCAGTGGGACCAACATGCCCGAGGTTCCTAGGTTTTTTTCACCACCAGACTTCTCAGAACCTATGAAATGTGAATCTCCAAGATGATGTTACTATGATATTCTAAGCCTCCTTCCACCAATTCTTTTTTGCCATAGAATCCTTTTCTCTTTGAGAACAGAACTTAAGAGCTAGCATTCAACATGACAACCTGTGTGGGAAACATTGTGTTAGCACATTTTAAGTGATGAATGGAAAACATTGAGTTGATAAGTGCAGGTAAAAATGGTGTTTTGGTTCAGAGAGAGACGAAAAAAAAAAAAAAATTGGTGAGGTATGAATATAGCATAGGTCCCACCACTGAGATAGAATACCACAAGACACTTTCTTTCAAGGGAAGTGCTTTATCATTGGCAACCACTTGCTCACGTTTCTCACTTGCCACTGGGTTTCTCAACACCCACACTGTTGGCCTGAGGGGCCAGGTAGTTATGGTAGGCTGCTGTGTCCTGCGCATTGCAGGGTGCTTATCATCCCCCTTGGCCTCTGCTCACTAGATGCCAGTGGCAGCTTCTTGCACCCTTCCCTGCCCCAGTTGTGACAACTAAAAATGTCTCCAGATACTGCCAGCTGTCTCCTGGCAGGCAAAATTGGCCCCACTTGAGAACCAGTGGAGTAAATATCTATAAGAGAAAAGAATGTGTCATTCTTTAGGAACATTTTAGAGTCAAGGTGAACACTAATTGATCTGTTATATAATTAATGATACAGTTACACAAGCAGTTTTTCAAGAGTGTTCTGTGGCCCTTCCTTCTAAATGTGAGGAAAATTCAGTATGTCCTGCTATTTATTTTGTTAGGCCTTATATCAAGGATCGGGATACTTTTTCTGTGTCATCAGATAGCAAATATTTTAGGCTTTGTGGGTCAGACTGTCTGACACAGCTGCTCAGTTCTGCCATCATACAGTGAAAGTAGACACTGACAATATGTAAACATTTGAGTCTCTGGGTTTCAATAAAACTTTATTTACACAAAAAGCATGGTAAGTTAAATTTGGCCAGCAGTCTAGGTTTCTCACCCTTGCTTTAAATGCTATTTATTAATTTTAGATATAGAATAAGGAAAGATGATTTTTAAAAAACATATTTTATGTATTCAGTATACATTCAGCTAATAATTATACTAATTTTCAAAATTGATGCTGTGTCATATCTAAAATTTTGTTTATATAAGTTAATGAATCGGTTTGATGTATTCCTCACAGATTTGTTAACATTTATGTATCTTGTGCCTGAAAGTAAGGTGGAAATGAGTAAGTGGATTGTTACAGAAATGTTAGACAATACATACCTCATCTTTAAAAGCCTTTCAGTACATGATTGATTATAACCAAAGACAGCCACACAGTACAGTCAATCTTGGTTCCTATAAACAAACTACATGCTTTATTAAAACCTCAGTATGAAAGCCAATTAACATGTCCTCTATGGACAGGCTACGTTAAATGATACCACTGCGTAGCCATGTTCCCCTTTCTCCTTAGAATTAGAAACTGGGTTTACTGCAAGGTTATAATGCATTCAGCTAAAAGACTACATTTCTCAGGCTCTTCTCCAATTCCAGGTGACTGTTTGACTCAAGCTGTGGCCTGAAACATAGCTCAAAGATGTGTTGTGCAGGATATTCAGAAAGGGTGATTTTAAATAGTTTACTAGCAAGGAACCTCTTTCTGCTTTCCTTGGCATCTTCGTTTTCTTGGCCTGACATGTTGATATGAGGGCTGGAGCAGTGGAGGCCATGTTGGACAATGGGCATAGAAACCACACATTGAGGATGGCTGAGCAGAAGGATAGGAATCTGGGTCCCTTATGACACTGAGAAGCCAACACAAAAGACGTGTACCTACTGATGTCTGCTACATGAAAAATGAATACACTCCTAACTTTTTAAACTAATGTGGTTTTGAATTTTTATGTTATGGGCTATAAAATATGATCACACTTGACTGAATTAGTCATAAGTTTGAAAATGGTTATAATGTTCATTGGATGATCATATGAAACCCTGACTTCCTGAGTACTTAAGGAACTGGTATACTTCAGACCAACTACCTGGGCGTGCACGCTAAGTCGCTTCAGTTGTGTCAGACTCTTTGCGACCCTATGGACTATAGCCCGCCAGTCTCCTCTGTCCATGGAATTCTTCAGGCAAGAATACTGAAGTGGGTTGCCATACCCTCCTCCAGGGGTATTACCTGGACGGACACCAGTCCCAAGTGAAAAGAGGTGAGGAGACCTGAAATGTTATCTGGAAACCCTGTGTTCTCCAGAGACATTCTTCCCTAAGAACCATTATAAATAGGAACTATTTATTACAAAAAAAAAAATCTTTGCTGTTGAACTTTGTTTTTATCATAAATCTTACTTTTCGGTCTACTCTGAAAGAAGAGGAGGAGGAAATTCTTATTGCTCTGAACTCTCAAAAAGTTACCCCATGGACAATCAGAATAGCAATGAGATTATTTAGTTTCTTGTCTGACCTGAAAGACAGGTTATTATTATTATATTTATTATAATATTTTCATATTTTATTATTATATTTTTCATAGTTTATTATTTTTATATTATTATATTTTTCATATTTTAAATTTCCTGAAGGATCTCCTCTTGGCTCTTCACTTTCACTTCCACATTCACCACCCAGTGGCCCCTGTTATTGATGCATAGTCCAGCTCACTGAGAGTCACCAGCATTGGCTATTCAGGTTCAGAAACATAGTCCCAGAACCCCCAGACACCATCTTTGTTCTTCTCAATCTGTAGCTACAGGGGAAAGCCCGTGGCATTAAAAATGTGTAAACTTTA
This sequence comes from Dama dama, assembly GCF_033118175.1. NCBI lineage: Eukaryota > Metazoa > Chordata > Mammalia > Artiodactyla > Cervidae > Dama > Dama dama. The sequence goes on along the minus strand of NC_083698.1, from coordinate 21,380,012 downwards.
GGATCCTTCCTATTGTAAACACTTTTCTTTTGCAAAATACCTTTGCGTGCTTGGGCTTCCCAAGTGGCACTAGTAGTAAAGAACCCACCTACCAATGCAGGAGACATAAGAGGCACAGGTTCCATCCCTAGGTAGAGAAGATCCCCTGGAAGAGGGCATGATATCCCACTCCAGTATCCTATTGTAAACACTCTCATTTTACAAAATATCTTTAGGTCCTCTGAAATGCTTAATTTTTTAAGAGTTGTTATTTTGATTTTAATACTACCTTAGTAAGTGGTTATAGGTAATCATACCTATCAGTAAGAAGTATAGAAATTTCTTTTGTGAACAGAATCAAGGTCTTTTTCTTACATAATATTTTACCCATTTGGGGACATGTAGGTTTATGCGTGCATCAATGCATGTGTGCATATGTATGCAAGTACTTAAAAAGGTCTTTGGGGATGGTTGATAAGAAAGTAAAAGGAAAGGAAATATGAATGAGCACAAGGCATATTCCTCTCTATAAGTTGTGTGCCTCTTTGAATAACACTTTCCGTTCAGTTCATTGCTCAGTTGTGTCCTACTCTTTGCGACCCCATGAACCACAGCACGCCAGGCCTGCCTGTCCATCACCAACTCCCAGAGTTTACCCAAACTCATGTCCATTGAGTTGGTGATGCCATCCAACCATCTCATCCTCTGTTGGCCCCTTATCCTCCCACCTTCAACCTTTCCCAGCATCATGGTCTTTTCAAATGAGTCAGCTCTTCGCATCAGGTGGCCAAAGTATTGGAGTTTTAGCTTCAACATCAGTCCTTCCAATGAACACTCAGGACTGATCTCCTTTATGATGGACTGGTTGGATCTCCTTGCAGTCCAAGGGACTCTCAAGAGTCTTCTCCAACACCACAGTTCAAAAGAATCAATTCTTTGGTGCTCAGCTTTCTTTATAGTCCAACTCTTACATCCATATATGACCGCTGGAAAAACCATAGCCTTGACTAGATGGAGCTTTGTTGGCAAAGTAATGTCTCTGCTTTTAATATGCTGTCTAGATTGGTCATAACTTTCCTTCCAAGGAGTAAGCGTCTTTTAATTTCATGGCTGCAGTCACCATCTGCAGTGATTTTGGAGCCCCAGAAAATAAAGTCTGACACTTTTCCCCCATCTGTTTGCGGTGAAGTGATGGAAAAGGATGCCATGATCTTAGTTTTCTGAATATTGAGCTTTAAGCCAACTTTTTCACTCTCCTCCTTCACTTTCATCAAGAGGCTCTTTAGTTCTTCTTCACTTTCTGCTATAAGGGTAGTGTCATCTGCAAGTCTGAGGTTATTGATATTTCTCCTGGCAATCTTGATTCCAGCTTGTGCTTTATCCAGCCCAGCATTTCTCATGATGTACTCTGCATATAGGTTAAATAAACAGGGTGACAATATACAGCCTTGACGTACTCCTTTTCCTATTTGGAACCAGTCTGTTGTTCCATGTCCAGTTCTAACTGTTACTTCCTGACCTGCATACAGATTTCTCAAGAGGCAGGTCAGGTGGTCTTGTATTCCCATTTCTTTCAGAATTTTCCATAGTTTGTTGTGATCCACATGGTAAAAGGCTTTGGCATAGTCAGTAAGGCAGAAATAGATGTTTTTCTGGAACTCTTGCTTTTTTGATGATCCAGCGGATGTTGGCAATTTGATCTCTGGTTTCTCTGCCTTTTCTAAATCCAGCTTGAACATCTGGAAGTTCACATTTCACATATTATTGAAGCCTGGCTTCAAGAATTTTGAGCATTACGTTACTAGCATGTGAGATGAGTGCAATTGTGCAGTAGTTTGAGCATTCTTTGGGATTGCCTTTCATTGGGATTGGAATGAAAACTGACCTTTTCCATTCCTGTGGCCACTGCTGAGTTTGCCAAGTTTGCTGGCATATTGAGTGTAGCACTTTCATAGCATCATCTTTTAGGATTTGAAATAGCTCAACTGGAATTCCATCACCTCCACTAGCTTTGTTCATAGTGATGCTTCCTAAGGCCCACTTGACTTCACATTCCAAATGTCTGGCTCGAGGTTAGTGATCACACCATCATGATCATCTGGGTTGTGAAGATCTTTTTTGTACAGTTCTTATGTGTATTCTTGCCACCTCTTAATATCTTCTGCTTCTGTTAGTTCCATACCATTTCTGTCCTTTATTGAGCCCATCTTTGTATGAAATGTTCCCTTGGTATCTCTAATAACACTTTAGTGGACAAAAATGCTACCTCTGTGTACAAAGAACCCTGTTAATTGTGGGTAAGAACCTCATAGATCGCATACGCCAACTCTAAGTCTTCTAAATTACTCCATCCTACTGTATCCACATACAATTCCATTGTCCTTCTCTGTAGGGCCATTCAGGCAAGTGTTACCAGACTAGCAGGTGAAATCTGATATGAAGGCTATTTGTAGTCTAAGACTTTTAAATCGTCTTATGAAACTAAGTTGAATAAAGATGGCTGAATTTGAAACCATTTGAAACACATAATTCAGGATCCAAAAAGATATCACGCTGACAAAATGAAAAGATTGCTTATTATTACAAAGAGTTGGCAGTATCAGTAACCACAGCTAAAGGTTGTTGTTTGGGTGCTATTCCACTTTAAGCACAGAAGAGAATTGAAATTGTGGTGAACATCATCACCATTCCTCTAAGACCAATATGTTTTAGGGAATGGTTTGTGATTGTTGTTGTTCAGTCAGTAAGTCGTGTCTGACTCTTTGCGACCCCATGGACTGCAGCACGCCAGGCTTTCCTGTCCTTCACCATCTTACAGAGTTTGCTGAAACTCATGTCCACTGAGTCAGTTATACTATCCAATCATCTCATCCTCTGTTGTCCCCTTCTTCTCTTGCCCTCAATCTTTCCCAGGATCAAAATCTTTTTCAGTGAGTTGGCTCTTTGCATCACGTATCCAAATTATTGGAGCTTCCACATCAGTCCTTGCGGTGAATATTCAGGGTTGATTTCCTTTAGGGTTGTCATTTAGGTTTATGATTAGGCCATGGCTAAATACAGAAGGAAACTGAAGAGGACATCCATTACCTCTATGCCAAGAAAAGAAATATTCCTACAAACTCTGTGACTAAAAGGAAAACCTGTTAGCAAGATATGTTTCTACTCCTGTAACTTCCGTTTTCTCATCTCTAAACTGTGTGTGCAAAGTGGTTTATCTTAGTGAGTTGTTATCTGAATTCCATAAAGTAGTACATGTAGAAAATTTTACATAGTGTCTGACACATAGAAGTCACTCAGTTAAATTCTGGTCACTGGATTATCATTCTCAGGTTTGTACCTGCGGATTTTAGAACTTAGAAGAAAAAGTAAAAATGGAGGTCCACATACCATACATATACCTAAATATAAGATTTAAGTCCATCTAATCAACTTGTTTATTGATGCTGAACAAAATAAGTTGTATCTGATTACCTTGGCACAACAGCAGAGAGGGCCATGTTCCAACTTTGTGAAGTTTCTCACTTGGAGATGACAGCACAGAGAAAATGAGGCCCAGGCCACAGCCCTCAGCCAGACCTTTCCTCTTCTTTTCCCAACCCCAGCTCAATGGAGCATTGTAAGGGGCTTAGCTTTCATCTACAGGGCACCTCAGTCTGCACATACCTCCTGAACACAGCATCTCCTTGGACAACCCTTGAGCCTAAGGGTCCCTACCAGCATATTCTGTCATCAGGAGCAAGGACTGTCCAGTCTCTCCAGGTGGGCACAGGTCTATCTGGGAAGAGATTAAAAGAGGAATTATTGTATTAAGAGCAGTTGCTTAAAATCAGCTGAAGTCATCAACTAGCCAAACACATGGCATCAGTCAGAATTCCCCCCACCCCTCTCTAGTTCCTCTTTCCCTGAATCATCAAACGTCCACATATGGACTAGAAATGAAACTGGGGGAAAAATCAACTCCATAATTTCTTTGAGGCACCTAATGATGGATTTATCTTAGAATTTCTAGTAACTGTGTGGTGTGTGAAGTTAGTGCAAGAAAAAATGATTTCATACATGGAGTGTCAGGTATAGTTTGGGCCGAGGCCAAAAAGAAGGAGAGACGACCTCAAGGGAGGTAGGTTACCTTTATTCAGGCAAGGAGGGGCGACAGCCAGCCTAAAGACCAGGCTGAGGCGAGAGGGATCAGGGAGGCTTCATATTTAAAGGGAGGTTTGTCGAAGTGATAAGGGAAACATTAGTCACGTGGGACATTTTGGGTAATCTTTAGTTGAGATGGCATTTGTAGTTGAACAGGGGGTGGGAGGTTTCTAGGCAGGGGGTACTAAGTCCCAGGTAGATGTAACAGGCCAGGGGTATCAGGCTGGGTCTTAAAGTTCAGTTTTGTTTTCCCCGAAGTCAGATGATTCAGCAAGGGCCTTTGAGACAGTTGTTTTCTTTTCTAGACCCAAGGACTCCTGCATGGAGGACTTACAGATGAAAAAAAACAAATAACAGGTTTTACTTAAAGAGGGTTCAAAACACTCACTCACTGAATTTAGCTTAATAAGACAAAATGAAGTCAGTAAAATGAATTTGACTTAGAGGTAACACTTTAGAAACTGAAGGTATCTATTGTAGTGGGGAAAATTCTTAAAATGTGTGTTTGTAACATAAATGCCTTCAACAGTCTCAAGAAATGATGTTGGCTAAAACTAAAAAATAAATTTAAAAATTCTTCCACAGATGACATTTTCCTCAATGTCATTATGCTTTCTTTTTAACCAACATTTCCTCCTACTCTTTCAAGCCAACTTTTCTAACAACTTCTTTTCTATTTCACCAAATTGTGTAAGTATTTATAATAGACAAGAACAAAAGCATTCATTTACCCCCTTCCCTTCTTAATCCTTTGCATAAGCACCTAGTGAAAAAGAGATCTGAAGAAAATAAGTAGGTTGGTGCTCGCAGATACACAGTTTATTAAAAATAAGGGTTGGTTTTGGTCCTTTTGAGTTTTTCAGTGGTCAGTATGTTATCCACTGCAAGCACTCCCCTGAGTCTGTAAGTGTGTTATACAGAAGTACTTCGTTGAAGCATTTGATGTTAGTCTGTAATAAACGGACTTCCGTAATGGCTCAGACAGTAGACAATCTTCCTGCAGTTTGAGAGACCTGGGTTCGATCTCTGGGTTGGGAAGATCCCCTGCAGAAGGGCATGGCAACCCACTCCAGTATTCTCACCAGAAGAACCCCTGTGAACAGAGCCTGGTGTGCTCCCATCCATGGGGTTGCAAAAAGTTGCACAGGACTTAGCAACTAAGCACAGCACACACAGCTCTAATGAAAACCATCACTGCATCTAGGATGGAGGTTAGGTAACTTTCCATCCTGTATATAGAGTGAATCCATCATTCCCTAGTGTGTAATTGACTTTTTTTTTTTTTTCCTGTTTTTCCCTTTTACTTTTTTCTTTTAATTTTTTGATTTATTTTAATTGAAGGCTAATTACTTTACAATATTGTGGTGGTTTTTGCCATACATTCCCATGAATCAGCCATGGGTGTACATGTGTTCTCCATCCTGACCTCCCGTCCCACCTCCCTCCCCATCCATCCCTCAAGGTTCATCCCAGTGTGCCAGCCCCGAGCATCCTGTCTCATGCATCGAACCTGGACTGGCAATCTATTTCACATATGATAATATACATGTTTCAATGCTATTCTCTCAAATCATCCCACCCTTGCCTTTTCCCACAGACTCCAAAAATCTGTTCTTTACATCTGTGTCTCTTTTGCTGTCTCACATATAGGGTCATCATTACCATCTTTCTAAATTCTATATATATATATGTGTTAATATACTGTATTGGTGTTTTTCTTTCTGAGTTACTTTGCTCTGTATAATAGGCTCCAGTTTCATCCACCTCATTAGAACTGATTCAAATGCATTCTTTTTAATAGCTGAGTAATATTTCATTGTGTATATGTACCACAGCTTTCTTATCCACTCATCTGCTGATGGACATCTAGGTTGCTTCCATGTCCTGGCTATTGTAAACAGTGCTGCGATGAACTTTGGGGTACACGTGTCTCTTTCATTTCTGGTCTCCTTGGTGTGTATGCCCAGCAGTGGGATTGCTGAGTCATATGGCAGTTCTAGTTCCAGGTTTTTAAGGAATCTCCACATTGTTCTCCATAGTGGCTGTACTAGATTGCATTCACACTGACAGTGTAAGAGGGTTCCGTTTTCTCCACACCCTCTCCAGCATTTATTGTTTGTAGATGTTTTGATAGCAGGCATTCTGACCAGCGTGAGATGGTACCTCATTGTGGTTTTGATTTACATTTCTCTGATAATGAGTGATGTTGAGCATCTTTTCATGTGTTTGTTAGCCATCTGTATGTCTCCTTTAGAGAAATGTTTGTTCAGTTCTTTAGCCCATGTTTTGATTGGGTCACTTAATTTTCTGAAATTGAGCTGCAGGAGTTGCTTGTATATTTTTGAGATTAATTCTTTGTCAGTTGCTTCATTTGCTATTATTTTCTCCCATTCTGAAGGCTATCTTTTCACCTTGCTTATAATTTCCTTCATTGTGCAAAAACTTTTAAGTTTAATTAGGTCCCATTTGTTTATTTTTGCTTTTATTTTCATTACTCTGGGAGGTGGGTCATAGAAAATCCTGCTATGATTTACATCAGAGAGTGTTTTGCCTATGTTTTCCTCTAGGAGTTTTATAGTTTCTGGTCTTACATTTAGATCTTTAATCCATTTTGAGTTTATTTTTGTGTATGGTGTTAGAAAGTGTTCTAGTTTCATTATTTTACAAGGGGTTGACCAGTTTTCCCACCATGACTTGTTAAAGAGATTGTCTTTACTCCATTGCATATTCTTGCCTCCTTTGTCAAAGATAAGGTATCCATAGTTGCATGGATTTACCTTTGGGCTTTCTATTTTGTTCCACTGATCAATATTTCTGTCTTTGTGCCAGTACCATACTGTCTTGATGACTGTTGCTTTGTAGTATAGCCTGAAGTCAGGCAGGTTGATTCCTCCAGTTCTGTTCTTCTTTCTCAAGATTACTTTGGCTATTTGAGGTTTTTTGTATTTCCATACAAATTGTGAAATTATTTGTTCTAAATCTCTGAAAAATACTGTTGGTAGCTTGATAGGGATTGCATCGAATCTATAGATTGCTTTGGGTAGTATACTCATTTTCACTACATTGATTCTTCTGATCCATGAACATCGTGTGTTTCTCCATCTATTTGTGTCATCTTTGATTTCTTTCATCAGCATTTTATAGTTTTCTATATATAGGTCTTTTGTTTCTTTAGGTAGATTTATTTCTAAGTATTTTATTCTTTTTGTTGCAATGGTGAATGGAGTTGTTTCCTTAATTTCTCTTTCTGTTTTCTCATTGTTAGTGTATAGGAATGCAAGGGATTTCTGTGTGTTAATTTTATATCCTGCAACTTTACTGTATTCATTGGTTAGCTCTAATAATTTTCTGGTGGGATCCTTAGGGTTTTCTATGTAGACGATCATGTCATCTGCAAACAGTGAGTTTTATTTCTTCTTTTCCAATCTGGATTCCTTTTATTTTTTTTTTCTGCTCTGATTGCTTGGCCAAAACTTCCAACTATGTTGAATAGTCGTGGTGAGAGTGGGCACCCTTGTCTTGTTCCTGACTTCAGGGGAAATGCTTTCAATTTTTTACCATTGAGGATAATGTTTGCTGTGGGTTTGTCATATATAGCTTTTATCATGTCAAGGTATCTTCCTTCTATGCGTGCTATCTGGAGGGTTTTTTTAATCATAAATGAATGTTGAATTTTGTCAAAGTCTTTCTCTGCCTCTGTTGAGATAATCACATGGTTTTTATCTTTCATTTTGTTAATGTGGTGTATCACATATATTGATTTGTGAATATTGAAGAATCCTTGCATCCCTGGGATAAAGCCCACTTGGTCATGATGTATGATCTTTTTAATATGTTGTTAGATTCTGTTTGCTAGAATTTTGTTAAGGATTTTTGCATTTATGTTCATCAGTGATACTGGCCTGTAGTTTTCTTTTTTGTGTGGCATCTTTGTCTGGTTTTGGTATTAGGGCAATGGTGGCCCCATAGAATGAGTTTAAAAGTTTACCTTCCTCTGCAATTTTCTGGAAGAATTTGAGTAGGATAGGTGTTAGCTCTTCTCTACATTTTTGGTAGAATTCCCCTGTGAAGCCATCTGGTCCTGGGCTTTTTTTTGTTGGAAGATTTCTGATTACAGTTTTGATTTCTGTGCTTGTGATAGGTCTGTTAAGATTTTCTATTTCTTCCTGGTTCAGCTTTGGAACATTATACTTTTCTAAGAATTTGACCATTTCTTGCAATTTGTCCATTTTATTGGCATATAGTTGCTGATAGTAGTCTCTTATGAGCCTTTGTATTTCAGTGTTGTCTGTTGTGATTTCTCCATTTTCATTTCTAATTTTGTTGATTTGATTCTTCTCCCTTTTTTTCTTGACGAGTCTGGCTAATGGTTTGCCTATTTTATTTATCTTTTCAAAGAACCAGCTTTCAGCTTTGTTGATTATGGCTATGGTCTCCTTTGTTTCTTTTGCATTTATTTCTGCCTTAATTTTTATGATTTCTTTGCTTCTACTAACCATGGGGTCCTTTGTTTCTTCCTTTTCTTTTTGCTTTAGGTGTAGAGTTACGTTATTTCTTGGATTTCTCTCCTCTTTCTTGAGGTAGGCTTGTATTGCTATGAACCTTCCCCTTAGCACTGTTTTTCTTACTGAATTCCATAGGTTTTGTGTTGTTATGTTTTCATTTTTGTTCATTTCTATGCATATTTTGATTTCTTTTTTGATTTCTTCTATGATTTGTTGGTTATTCATAACTGTGTTATTTAGCCTCCATATGTTTGTATTTTTAATAGTTTTTTTCCCCTCTAGTTGACACCTAATCTTACTGCATTGTGATCAGAAAAGATGCTTGAGATGATTTCAATTTTTTGAATTTACCAAGGCTAGATTTATGGCCCAGAATGTGATCTACCCTGGAGAAGGTTCTGTTTGCACTTGAGTAAAAGGTGAAATCCATTGTTTTAGGGTGAAATGTCCTATAGATATCAATTAGGTCTAACTGGTCCATTGTATCATTTAAAGTTTGTGTTTCCTTGCTAATTTTCTGTTTAGTTGATCTATCCATAGGTGTGAGTGGGGTAGTAAAGTCTCCCACTATTATTGTGTTATTGTTAATTTCCCCTTTCATACTTGTTAGCATTTGCCTTACATATTGCAGTGCTCCTATGTTGGGTGCATAAATGTTTATAATTATATCTCCTTCTTAGATTGATCCTTTGATCATGATGTAGTGTCCTTCCTTGTCTCTTTTCATAGCCTTTATTTCAAAGTCCATTTTATCTGATATGAGTATTGCTACTCCTGCTTTCTTTTGGTCTCCATTTGTGTGAAATACCTTTTTCCACCCCTTCACTTTTAGTCTGTATGTGACCCTTGTTTGCAGGGGTATCTCCTGTAGACAATATTGAAAGGTTGTTGCTGAACGATAAGATGCCAGGATTCTTGGCCTCCGGAGGAGACGAATTCAATCCGGGGCCGGAGACAAGGCTGGATCACTCAGAGCTTTTGTGTAATAACATTTTAAAGTATAAAGGAGATAGAGAAAGCTTCTGACATAGGCATCAGAAGGGGGCAGAAAGAGTACCCCCCTGCTAGTCTTCAGGTGGATGTTATATAGTCAGTAGCAGTCTGTTAATGAAAAGAAAGGAATGTCTTAAAATTCAGAATGGCACCAGATAATTCATCCCCGGCCATAAAACTATTGACTTGAATCTTGTAGAAGGGCAGATTACCATTCAAATAGTTTCATTTACATAGATTAGGGGAACAATATCTGAGTATAACATACTGGTTTGTCAAGTAGGTTGAGCCATTTGGGGGAACCAACTTGAAGACAGCGTCTGGGGTACATTAACATAGCTTAAGACAAACATTTCCATAAGAAAGAATGTATTGGTTACCTCAAGTTTTGAGAATAGTTAGCTTCAGGTGAAACCAGGTGTCATGGCAACACAGCATTTTAAGAGAAACCTCCTTTTAAATTTGTATAGAGAAGGGAAAAAATATCCCTAGTTTGTTTCCTCCTGCCGCTTAAGAGAGATAAAAATGTCTGGCACTTGAAGCCTATTTCTTCCATTTGGAGACCCCTGGCCTTCCTGTCTGTTACCCTCTCAGTATATATAGGGGCCTTTTTTTTGTATCCATTGAGCCAGTCTTGCCTTCTGGTTGGGACATTCACCCCATTTACATTTAAGGTAAGTATTGATAAGTATTATCCCATTGACATTTACTTTGTTGTTTTGGGTTCAAGCTTATACACCCTTTCTGTGTTTCCTGTCTAGAGAAGATCCTTTAGCATTTGTTGAAGAGCTGGTTTGGTGGTGCTGAATTCTCTCCGCTTTTGCTTGCCTGTAAAGCTTTTGATTTCTCCTTCATATCTGAATGAGATCCTTGCTGGGTACAGTAATCTGGGTTCCAGGATTTCTCTTTCATCACTTTAAGTATGTCCTGCCATTCCCTTCTGGCTTGAAGAGTTTCTGTTGAAAGATCAGCTGTTATCCTTATGGGGATCCCCTTGTGTGTTATTTGTTGTTTTTCCCTTACTGCTTTTAATATTTGTTCTTTGTGTTTGATCTTCTTTAATTTGATTAATATGTGTTTTGGGGTGTTTTGCCTTGGGTTTATCCTGTTTGGGACTCTGTGGGTTTCTTGGACTTGGGTGGCTATTTCCTTCCCCATTTTAGGGAAGTTTTCAACTATTGTCTCCTCAAGTATTTTCTCATGGCCTTTCTTTTTGTCTTCTTCTGGTATTCCTATGATTCGAATGTTGGGGCATTTAACATTGTCCCAGAGTTCTCTGAGATTGTCCTCATTTCTTTTAATTGTTTTTTCCTCTCTGCTTCATTTATTTCCACCATTCTGTCTTCCACCTAACTTATCCTATCTTCTGCCTCAGTTATTCTACACTTGGTTCCCTCCAGAGTGCTTTTGATCTCAGTTCTTGTATTATTCATTATTGATTGACTCTTTTTTATTTCTTCTAGGTCCTTGTTAAAGTTTTCTTGCATTTCTCAATCCTTGTCTCCAGAATATTTATCTTTAACTCCATTTTGTTTTCAAAATTTTGAATCATTTTTACTCTCATTATTGTGAATTCTTTTTCAGTTAGACTTCCTGTCTCCTCTTTTTTGTTTGGTTTTGTGGGCTTTTATCATGTTCCTTTACTTGCTGAATATTTCTCTGCCTTTTCATCTTGTTTAGGTTGCTGTGTCTGGGGTGGCCTTTCTGTATGCTGGAAGTTTGTGGTTCCCATTTATTGTGGCGGTTCCTCCCTGTGGGTGGGGTTGGACAAGTGGCTTGTCAAGGTTTCCTGTTTAGGGAAGCTTGTGTCTATGTTCTGGTGGGTGGAGCTGGATCTCTTCTTTCTGGAGTGCAATGAAGTGTCCAGTAGTGAGTTTTGAGGTGTCTGTGGGTTTGATGTGACTTTCGGCCACCTGTATTTTTGTGCTCAGGGTTATGTTCCTGCTTTGTTGAAGAATTAGCTTGGTATGTCTTGCTCTGAAACTTGTTAGCTCTTGGGTAGACCTTAGTTTCAGTGTAGGTATGGAGGTTTTTGGATGAGCCCTTGTTGATTAATGTTCCCTGGAGTCAGGGGTTTTCTGGTGTTCTCAAGTTTTGGATTTAAGCCTCCTGCCTCTGGCTTTCAGCCTTATTCTTACAGTAGCCTCAAGACTTCTCCATCTATGGATGGATCAGCACCAATGATGAAACATCTAAGTTAATGGTGAAAAGATTCTCCACAGTAGGGGACACCCAGAGAGGTTCACAGAGTTACATGGAGAAGAGAAGAGGGAGAAGGGAGATAGAGGTCACCAGGAGGAGAAGAGGGGGAATCAAAAGGGGACAGAGCAATCTAGCCAGTAATCAATTCCCTATTTGCTCTCCACAGTCTGAAACACTCAGAGAGGTTCATGGAGTTGCATAGAGAAGAAAAGAGGGAGGAAGGAGATAGAGGTGACCAGGAGGAGAGGATGGGGAGTCAAAAGGAGAGAGACCAATCCAGCCTTTGATCAGTTCCATAAATGTTCTCCACAGCCTGGAACACCCAAAGAGATTCAGAGTTAAGTAGGGAAGAGAATGGTGAGGGAGGAGATTGAGGTGACCTGGGGGAGAAAAAGGAGAGTCAAAAGGGGAGAGAGCAATCAAGCCAGTAATCACACTCCTAAGTGAAAATGGGTAATGAAGATTGGATTCTTAAAGGTACAGAATTGATAACAAATACCAAAAAGCAAAGATTAAAAATCGAGAGTAGAGGTTAGACTCTCAAAAATACAATATTAAAAAAACAAAACAAAATTGCAAAGTTACTAAAAAAAAATATGGAATTTGCTTTAAAAAATAGGGCCTTTTTCTTTTCAAGGTAATAGTAGGTTTTAAAAATGAAAATTAAAGGAGTAATAAAGAACTTATAAATTAAAAAAAACAAAAACAAAAAGTGATAATAGTAAAATATATCTAGGTATTTCTCTGGAACTGTTGAGGGCAGTGTGGAGTCAGTTCAATTCCAGATAGGCCCTTGTTCCAGCTTATCCTTTTTCTCAAGGTCTGTTGGTCCCTTTTAGTGTAGCCAGTGCTAACTTACAGGGCTTTAATCTGTTGCTCCCCTCACTTCCAGAGCCGTTCCCTCTGTTTATTTTGGCTTCCTCTGTTTGCAAGTCTCTTCAGTGTCTAACTTCTGCCCTGACACAAGGGGATGATGGTGGTCATTTATTTAGGCTCACTTGTCCAGTTGTGCCATGGGGAGGGAGGAACACGGCAAACAAACATCACTGGCGTGTGTGGGGCGTGCTCGCAGTGTCTGGGCCACACTGGGTTTCCCCCCCTCACGGCGTGTGTGCTTTCCCCGTCTACACTGCTGAGGCTCCAGGTTGCTCTGCAGGGGAACTGTCTAAAGTGGGCCCTGGGTTGGGTGCACTTCCCAGGTCTAAGCCGCTCAAGTTCAGGTTCTCGGGTATTTCCCAAAGGTGCAGACTTGGTTGGGCCTGCGTTTTGTGCCCTTCCCAGGTCCGAGCAGCTCAGGTGACAGGTGCTTGGCGAGCACCCTCTCCCCGAGTGCAGTGCATCTTATCGCCTCCCCGTCCCGGCCACTCGGTTTCCTGGGTGCGCAGCGGGAGCGCCGTCTCAGGTGTGCGTGTCTCCTCTGGGGAGCTGATCTCTGGCTGCGACCCTCCCCGTGGATGCCCACTGTCCAGGATCCCAGGAAGACTTGGTTAGCAACTGGGAGCCTGCTCGCAGTTTGCTGGAGGATGCCGTCTCTGAGGCCAAGTTTGCCCCTTGCCTTCCGGCTCTGGCTCTGGCTGGTGCCTGCCTGCCCCCTGCCTCCGGCGGGGGATGGGCCGGTCCGCAGCTGGCTAGCTCTCCTCTGGTATTCACTCAGTCCTTTGTTCTGTGAGCAGCCCAGCAGTGCCTTAGGTTAGAGCTTTTCGTGGCAAAGTTCCCTCTCTCTCTCCTCTTTCTCTTTTCTTCCTTCTCTCTGGCTGTCCCACACTTTGCGTTGCTATCTCACATTGGCTCCCTCAGGTTGCCCTCAGGGCATTCAGGCCTAGTCCTTATCCTAAGCGGTGCAGCCTGCGCCTCCCTGTTCAGCCCCCACAAGCGTCTGGGCTACTTCTCTGCTGGGAGTTGCAGTTAGGCACGTAATCTGTGCGTTTTATTTATTTATTCTTTCCTCCTGGTTATGTTGCCCTCTGAGCTTCCAAAACTCCCAACAGACCCGCTGGTGAGAAGGTTTCCTGGTTTCCTTCTCCTCTTTTATCACTCCCTCCCCCTCCCCGGGATGGTTCTTGGTCCCTAACTCTTTTGTCTGTCTTTTTATCCTTTATTTTTTTTTTTGTCCTACCTCCTTTATTTTGTCCTACCTCCTTTCGAAGACAGTGGGCTGCCTTTCTGGGTGCCTGGTGTCCTCCACCAGCATTCAGAAGTTGTTTGGTGGTATTTGCTCAGCATTCAAATGATCTTTCAATGAATTTGTGGAGGAGAAAGTGGTCTCCCCGTCCTATTCCTCTGCCATCTTAGGACCGCCCCCTGTACTTGACTTTTTTAATTCCTGGAGATGACTTTGAGAGCTTATGGTGAAGGATGTAGGATTCATGTTGGATTCATGATCTCTGAAGAAGATTTAGCTTTGGGATCAGGGACCAGGCTTGATCACTCAAAGCTTCTGTGTGACAGAAGTTTTATTACAGTGAAAAAAGACAGAGAAAGCTTCTGATGTAGACATCAGAACAGGAAGGGAGAGGACTCTGTCACTAGTTTTAGCAAGGGAGCTGTATACTGGTTATTAATAATAAGGGTTTCCCTTGTGGCTCAGACAGTAAAGCGTGTGCCTGCAATGTGGGAGACCCGGGTTCGATCCCTGGGTCAGGGAGATCCCCTGGAGAAGGAAATGGCAACCCACTCCAGTACTCTTCCCTGAAAAATTCCATGGATTGAGGAGCCTGGTAGGCTACAGTCCATGGGGTTGCAAAGAGACAAGACTGAGCGACTTTGCTTCATTAATAATAAATGGAAAGAATGTCTCAAGGTTGCAAAGGTCTTACCAGACCCACTCCCATAATTTATATTTTAAGATAACAGGATTAGAACTAACAATAGAATGAACTTCCCACTCCCGTAATATATGTTTTAAGATAACAGGATTCGTGAGAAGGTTCTTAAGAAGGAGAAGCATGTCCTCCAGCAGCATACATTGTTGTTATATAATGTTTAGAACAGCATTTAAGGAAGAACATACCCTTGAGCAAGATGAGTTGTTTCGTTGTGGGCTTAAGGGGAAAAAAAACATTGTGACTAAGAGGAAGGAATGTAGGGGGAAAAAAAAGAAAGTTTGTCTTTTTCTCCTCCTCAGGGACCCCAGACTTCTTATCAACCTACCTGAGAATTAACTCTCAACTTCTATCACTAAATAATATTTTGAGTCAGATATATATTTTGGAAAAAGTTTTGATTTACAGAAAGTTTGCAAAGATGGGATAGAGAATTTCTATGTACCCAAAGATGCAGAGAGATGGGGAAATCCAGAATGATGAATAATTTCTTCTTCTACCCACTTTCCACTAAAGTTAACAGCTTAGTCATAAAGCATTTTTCAAACTAAGAGGTAAACACCCCAAATTGATAAATTAACATTACTATGTTATTTTACTGTTTATATATGCAAATGGATTAGAATGTCATTCTCTTCCCCTAGAAATGACTGAATCTCTGAAGAGAACCAACATTCATAAAGAGGTCAATTTCAAAATTAGTAGGGAGGAGAAGGTCCTCTTGAGCCTCAAATTAAATTCATTTGTTTTTCATTATTTTTTTGCTTTCAGTAGAAGACTTTCACCCCTACAATCACACAATTTACACAGTTTCAGCTGAGCCATCCTGAGCACAGTCTAAACTATCTTGAGAATGTCTGACAGAGTATCTCTGATAGATTTCAGCTGCACTGCAGAATCACAGGGGCACTGAGTAGGCTGGCAGGCCCGGTGCATTTCCAGTCTAGGAAAGCCCTCTGTGGATTGAAAAGACAGTCGTTTTAGGTCACCATCCAAGGAGCACTGTGAGGACAGGATGGTATTGTACTGTCTACAAACACACTTCAGAGGGAAAACCACAAGCCCTGGCTGCGAACAGTTGTGCACAAAGCTAAAGAAGCACATTCTCCCATGGGAGCTGGTGACTGCATTTGGCAAGAATCCCCAGAAAATCCAGGGGTCCTGGATAGAGGCTCAATGTGAGGTATACGATTATTGACGGGAGACATGGTACTTTGTTGTTACCGTAGATAACTTGGAGTCCTGGTAAGGTATGTTGTTTTGATATGCACTTTTTGTATATGCAGCTTTGGGGGCTGCATTTGTTACCAAGTTATATGGCGCTAGTGGTAAAGAATCCACCTGCCAATGCAAGAGATTTGGGTTCAGTCCCTGAGTCAGGAAGATCCCATGGAGAAGGAAATGGAAACTCATTCCAGTATCCTTGCCTGAAAAAGTCCATGGACAGAGGAGACCGGTGGGCTACAGTCCATGGGGTCACAAAGAGTCATGCACAACTAAGCACTGCATTTAAATACATATTACCGTTTTTATTAGTCAGTTCAGTGATTCCATACTTGTCCTTAGAAAGGTAAGAATGTACACTGAGGAGTTTTAAAATAGAAGACAAAAGCATGCCCCTCAAGAAAAGCAAGTCCATACTTTAAATCATAAAGTGAATTTAAAAAGTTTAACTAGACTACCATCATTGCAATTTTTCATGTTTCATTTTAGATTAAATCATGGGAATAAAACAATTTTCTTTTATCTTTCTCTTTAAGAGTTTAGTACATTGTAATAGATATGACGTTGAATGATTGCTAAATTAATGAAACCATTGTTAGAATTCTCTACAAGTTTAGAGATTTATAAAAGGTACACTTGGCAGCTGGCTGCTTGACCCCATTTTTGTCCCTGTTAGCTTTGAAAGAGCCTGATTAGGAAACTATTCTGTACAGTGGGTCAAAGGATAAAGTCCCTTGAGCAAGAGCTCAGAATCTCATGGCACAGAATTGTCCCAAATTTAGGGGTGCTCATGGTTCATAACTGCCCCTCCCCACTTTAACCCACGTACTGTAACATCATCACTGGAACCTGCAAAATGCAGAGACAGTTGGGCACTTAACACTACCTAGATACTGGCTTAAGTTATAGAAGCCTTGGGTAGTGCCCTGGCTCTCCTGGAAATTTTCCCCATGGTTTTGGGGGCAAGGAGGAGGTCTCAGACTCTCACACCAACTGCAAACTTCTCTTCCAAGTTCTGTTATTTATAGAAAGACTACTTCTTCTTTAAGAGACCAACTTCTTACCAGTCTGCCTGCATGGAAATTTCTGGGTGATCCTTTATCACCTTAGAAAATTATTTAGCACAGAAGTCTTCATAAGTTGGCTCTACATGAGTTTATATTTCAATAAGCAACAGACATGCTGCTTAAGGGGCAGAGGTGGGGCAGTCATGGTTTTTCTGAGGCTTCTATCATTCTGTTTGCTAGAGTTTGGAGCAGTGTAACAATGGTTTTTCTAATTTGGGAACATTCAGTATTACCTCTGCTATAAGGTGCTGGACTTTTAATAGGTTTCTGGAGACAGGAATTTAAAATGGAAAATTGCATAATTAGTAACTTTGTTAGTTTTGGAGGCATACTGGTAGAATCTTCAACTGGAGTAAGGTTATTTTTATGATGAAAATATACATCTATTTTCATAATCTTAGTGACAAGAAAGATAAAAATATATTTAAAATATTACTTGATGGATTAGGTAACTCATGAAGTTAAAGAGAGTGTTGAGAAATATAAACAGTTACAGTCCTTTGGCCAGCAAGGAACTCAAACCAGTCAATCCTAAAGGAAATCAACCCTGAATACTCATTGGAAGGAGTGATGCTGAAGCTAAAGCTCCAAGACTTTGGCTACGTGATGTGAAGAGCTGACTCATTGGAAAAGACCCCGATATTAGGAAAGATTGAGAGCATGAGGAGAAGAGGCTGATAGAGGATGAGATGGTTGGATAACATCGTTGACTCAATGGACATGAACTTGAGCAAACTCTGGGAGAGAGTGAAGGACAGGGAAGCCAGGAATGCTTCAGTCCAAGGGATTGCACTGTGGGATGCTTTCTGGTGAGAAGAGCTTATTTAATTAAATAGTGGGTTGCTATTCCCTTCTCCAGGGGTTCTTCTCAATGCAGGGATTGAGCTCAGGTATCCTGCATTGAGGGCATGGAAACCCACTCCACTATTCTTGCCTGGAGAATCCCCTGGACAGAGAAGCCTGGTGGGCTATATTCCATGGGGTCACAGTCTGACACGACTGAGCAGCTAAGTACACACACACTGTTACATTGCAGGCAGATTCTTTACCATCTGAGCTACAAGGGAAGCCCAGTAGATGCCAGGGGTGCTGCTAAACATTCTACAACACACAGGACAATGCCCACAACAAAGAACAATTTGGCCCTTATCCTGCTATAAGGCAGGAAAATGGTCTCATGTAAAGAAAAAGGAAGACCTCTATGACTAGATTTTATCATCGGAGGGTGATCAAGCAATCACATAGGACTTTATAGGCTTAATTAAATTGTATCCTAAATTCAAATGAATTCACTGTAGGATTTTAATCAGAGTGTATGTGGGGGGCAGTGGTGTGACATTGTTGGCAAAAAATGGATTTGGCAAAACTTGACTTATATTTGGAACAGGTTATGATAATGGGAGTCTCCGCTGAGGCATGTACATTCCAAAGAGGGGTGCTCATACAGAACCAACTTGTGACTTGTTAAAATGTTCTACCACAGCAAACCCTGGAGAAGGAGCTGGCAACCCACTCCAGTATTCTTGCCTGGAAAATCCCATGGACAGAGAAGCCTGACAGGCTACAGTCCATGGGGTCGCACAGAGTCAGACACGACTGAGTGAGCACACACCATACCAAAGTACCAAAGTCAATGGGTATAAACTGGAAGATCTTTGAAGTGGATTTATCTGGAGGAAGATGTGCTGTCAGGTCCTCTTCACCCTCCTAGTGGAGCCAGTCCCTGCAAATTCCACCTAACCTGTGTTGGGAAAGGAGATTTAAGGAGCTGACTTGGAGATTTTTCTGTCTCTGCCTCTTTGTGGGACACTGCGTGCGATTTGTTTCTGAGAGAGGTAAAAGGTAGGTGGCTGACTGAGGCAGCTGTTGATAGCAGAGTGGAGGACTGCAGTTTGAGAAAGGTTTGTGCTCTCTGGGTTTTCCAGGGCAAATCATTCAGCTTGAGGGCAAGATAATGTGCCATGTGCCAGGAGAGGAAGTGAGGTAGGAGAGGGGAGAACATGAGCTGCTCTAGGTTTGTTTCAGATCCTTCGGCAAGGACAAAGTGGCTGCAGCAGAAGGAGATGGAAGTTAAACTGTCTTCCAGAGTGTGGAGAAGAGCAGAATGAGCTGGAGTGACAACGATCTTGACTGTGTCAGGGGACTGTGGTTGAAATAGCTCCAGTGTTGGAGGAAGGGGGTGGAGGACAGTGTTGGGAGAAATTTCTAAAGAATGAAAGCAAGGGCCCAAAGGTAAAGGGAATTTTTAAGCTGTTACAGAACTAAAAGTACTAGTGGAAGTTTTCCCACTGTGGTAGAAAACAAATGAGAACTATCTTGCTCTCCTTGCCTCTTCTGCTCCATGCTGTAAATCAAAAGGGCAGAGAATATAGATAGTAAGATGGAGCAGGAAAAGAATAAGGCCTAGGTGAGAAAGGAATGAAGAATTTGACTCCCTTTTCCTTACCATAAGCATTCTTCTCACACCAACCATTAGCTATGGCAGGAAAGAAATTTCAACTTTAAATTAGATTAAGAGTTTTGATGAAGCTAGCATTTTAATTAATGATGTAAAACTTTTATTTTGAGCAAAGCACTAATTATGGAATAAATTTAAAGCAAATCTCAAAAGTTATTTTTTGTGATAACTTCACTTTAATCATTTTAATTCAATATAACTGTTACATAACTGAACAAATGAACAAAAAAATGTCTACTTTTTGAGAATAGTTTGGGAGTGGAACAGCATGTTTGGAAAGATGTGTTAGAGCATGTTTTGAACATGTTAAGAAGTGTTATGCTAAGATAATAAACAATCCCAAAATAGGGTGACCGAAAGCCACCAAAGATTTGTCTCCGTCATGCCCCCAACTTCTTTGCAGGGACAGAGGAGCTTGGTTTACTGTGCCCAATCAGGAATCCAAGTTGATAGCACAGCCGTGTACTTGCACTTTGTCATTCAATGTTCAAGAAAGGAGAGAATTTCAGAGGCGCTCTCTTTGACAATTAAATATTCCAGTCCTGAAATGACCCACGTTGTGTTCATTAATATCCCACTAGTCAGAAGTAGCCACATGGCCCCATCCTACCATACAGGGACTAGGAAATAAAATTCATCTTGTTCCCCATAGGGAAAATATTTATACAGCTGTGTGATTAAATGATCAAGGCAATTGATGATAATGACTGAGATTAAAGTAACAGAAATAAAACTTTAAATGCCTGGATTTGAAGGATATACTTTTTCTAGAGCTATAATTTTGAAAGCATATTTATGATTTATATGAGTCCTAAGAAAGTGTATGAGTGAATAAAACAATGTGAATATGTAAAGTAATAGATTAATAAATATAAATGTAACACCGTTGTTACCATCTAATTGCTCTAGGAATTGCCTTAGGAAATCGTGACTATATTTAATTCTTTCCGTATGTACATTACTCTAATGGTAAAGATATCATGAAACAAAGAGAAGCTGAGTCACAGGGATACAGATATTTCTATTACAGTGCTTTGGCGTATTTTTTAAAACTCTGCTACTTGTTGCCACAAGTTATGATGTATTCAGTACTTTCATTATAGGCTATATCACCAACTATATTTTCCTTCATATTGTGGTTTGCAGAATTTCTAATATGTTTAATACAGTCAAGGATATAATTACAAAAGTATATTCCTCTCTAGAGGAAATCCTTGAGGCAAACTTTAGGTTCAAAGCTAATATTTAGCTTTTAATAACCTCTATCTTGACTACTAATTATTTCAAAAATACACCTAAGTGCAATGTTAGATGACAAAATCACTATGTACTTCATATTATTTGTGGAATAAGAATATAGATTGGGATTTGGCTTCAGGCATAATAATTTGTAATATGAAGCAAAAATTAGTTCTTTGCTATGTATTAAAATAAATGAGAGAAAAAGACAAATCAGAGTGACAATGATATGATGCATGTAAAAATACTTCTCTCTCTAACAGCAAATTAGGGACTTTCTTGGTGGCTCAGATGGTATAGAATCTGCCTGCAATGTAGGAGACCTGGGTTTGATCCCTG
Source organism: Dama dama (assembly GCF_033118175.1). Taxonomy (NCBI): domain Eukaryota; kingdom Metazoa; phylum Chordata; class Mammalia; order Artiodactyla; family Cervidae; genus Dama; species Dama dama. The sequence goes on along the minus strand of NC_083698.1, from coordinate 21,359,044 downwards.
GTTTAAGAAGATCCCCTAGAGAAGGGAACGGTAACCCACTCCAGTATTCCTGCCTTGGAGAATCCCATGGACAGAGGAGCCTGGTGGACTACAGTCCATGGGGTCGCAAAGAGTTGGGTACAACTGAGCAATTAACAATTGCTTTTGTTTAATTAATTGACTTAATTAAGAAGTGTTATGCTAAGATAATAAACAATCCCAAAATAGGGTGACCGAAAGCCAATTAATTAAGTCAAATGTCAATGTATTTAGGATACAGCAAGGTAAATTTGCAGGAGGTAGGATTATAGACTGAGGATTAAAACTCATGCATAAAATATAACCAACTCTAATTTTGTGGATTCTTGTTAGAGTATCAAAACAGTAATATATCTCTAATATCATATCCTTAGAATATCTACCAAATAGTAAAATATGGCCTGTCAGTTTAAAATGATGCTTCCTCTTTCTGGCTTACTTCACTCTGTATAATGGGCTCCAGCTTCATCCATCTCATTAGGACTGGTTCAAATGAATTCTTTTTAATGGCTGAGTAATATTCCATGGTGTATATGTACCACAGCTTCCTTATCCATTCATCTGCTGATGGGCATCTAGGTTGCTTCCATGTCCTGGCTATTATAAACAGTGCTGCGATGAACATTGGGGTGCACGTGTCTCTTTCAGATCTGGTTTCCTCAGTGTGTATGATAAAGAACATTACAGCATACTGACACATGTATATGGAATTTAGAAAGGTGATAACGATAACCCTATATGCAGAACAGAAAAAGAGACACAGAAACACAGAACAGACTTTTGAACTTTGTGGGAGAATGTGAGGGTGGGATATTTGAAAAGAACAGCATGTTTACTATCTATGGTGAAACAGATCACCAGCCCAGGTGGGATGCATGAGACAAGTGCTCGGGCCTGGTGCACTGGGAAGACCCAGAGGAATCGGGTGGAGAGGGAGGTGGGAGGGGGGATCGGGATTGGGAATACATGTAAATCCATGGCTGATTCATATCAATGTATGACAAAACCCACTGGGAAAAAAAAATAATAATAATAAAAATTAAAAAAGAAAAAAAAAATTAAAAAAAAAAATTAAAATGATGCTTCCTAAGGCCCACTTGATTTCACATTCCAGGATGTCTGACTCTAGGTGGCTGATCACACCATCGTGATTATCTGGGTCATGAAGATCTTTTTTGTATAGTGTATTCTTGCCACCTCTTAATATCTTCTGCTTCTGTTAGGTCCATACCATTTCTGTCCTTTATTGAGCCCATCTTTGCATGAAATGTTCCCTTGGTATCTCTAATTTTCTTGAAGAGATCTCTAGTCTTTCCCATTCTATTGTTTTCCTCTATTTCTTTGCACTGATCACTGAGGAAGGCTTTCTTATCGTTCCTTGCTATTCTTTGGAACTCTGCATTCAGATGGGTATATCTTTCCTTTTTTCCTTTGCTTTTCACTTCTCTTCGTTTCACAGCTATTTGTAAGGCTTCCTCAGACATTTTACTTTTTGGCATTTCTTTTTCTTGGGGATGGTCTTGATCCCTTTCTCCTATACAATGTCGTGAACCTCCATCCATAGTTTATCAGGCACTCTGTCTATCAGATCTAGTCCCTTAAATCTATTGTGTAATTGTAAGGGATTTGAAATAGGTAATAACTGAGTGGTCTAGTGATTTTCCCTACTTTCTTCTATTTAAGTCTGAATTTGGCAATAAGGAGTTCATCATCTGAGCCACAGTCAGCTCCCTGTCTTGCTTTTGCTGACTGTATAGAGCTTCTCCATCTTTGGCTGCAAAGAATATAATCGATATGATTTCAGTGTCGGCCATCTAGTGCTGTCCATGTGTAGAGTCTTCTCATGTGTTGTTGGAAGAGGGTGTTTGCTATGACCAGTGCGTTCTCTTGGCAAAACTTTATTAGCCTTTGCCCTGCTTCATTCCATACTCCAAGGCCAAATTTGCCTGTTACTCCAGGTATTTCTTGACTTCCTACTTTTGCATTCCAGTCCCCTATCATGAAAAGTGAAGTGAAGTGAAGTCGCTCAGTCATGTCCCACTCTGTGGCCCCATGGACTGTAGCCTACCAGGCTCTTCTGTCCATGGGATTTTCCAGGCAAGAGTACTGGAGTGGGGTGCCATTTCCTTCCCCGGGGGATCTTCCCAACCCAGGGATCAAACCCGGGTCTCCTGCATTGTAGGTAGATGCTTTACCCTCTGAGCCACCAGGGAAGCCCTATCATGAAAAGGACATCTTTTTTGGGTGTTAGTTCTAAAAGATCTTGTAGCTCTTCATGGAACCATTCAGAGTGACTAAACTGAACTGAACTGAATTTAAAATGAAATAAGTTATCTAATTATTTTATGTAGATAATGGGAAAATACAGTTTGAAAACTACATTTGTGCTCTAACATGATAAATGCTGTATCAAGTAACTTTGAGTAAGAAATTAAAGATACTAAGATCTATCATGTAGAACACATATGACCTAAGATTTTTGTTAGTCCTCAAGGTTGCAAATATGACCATAGTCAGGAATTTTAACTTGAATTTACGTAGTTGTGGACAGTATGAGTAGAATTCAGGAAGACTGTAAAACTCTAGAGGTTTTAGTCATAACCTTTACATATGTGTCCTGTGTATTTCAGAACAGAAGGTTCCTGACTCATTGAATTCTCAAGGTGTCCATGACCCATAGAAAATTATGAACCATTGCTCTTTATCTCTACTTCACATAAATCATAAGCTAGTTACAGACTAATTGGCTGTTGCGTCTAGATTTCTTTTATGTGCTTTCTAATTTATTTTTACAAAAGTGAGAGAAAAGACTTTTTAGCACTTCACTGGAATTGCATACATGGTAACACGTGGAGAATGATGAAGCCACATTACACTGGGGATGGCAGGAAATTCAGGTTGACTCAAGTGTTGGTATAAAACCCATACCTCATCTTTACCTGTAATTCCAGGTCCTTGCTTTTGTAGTATTTGCAAAGGGTTAAGAATATAATCATTAAAAATCATGGGGCTAGATAAAGTCCATGTTGAACAAGAGCAGTATTTTTTCAAGTGCTTAGTACTGACTGAATCCTTTTTCTTGTGCGTGTGACAGAATCTGATTGATACTGTAGATGCTGGGCTGTTTGTTACCCCTCTTTGTGTTGATTCATATTGTGGATATTACTTCAACAGTGGTTGAATGAGGCAAAAAGTGGAGAATTATGATGATGGAGACAGAAAGCCGTAGAAGACATTGTCATATTGATTGATTCTCAGAAGACTTGAGTCTAATCCCATGGCTGGCCCCAATTCTACCCACTTTAAATCCTCATTCACTGGAGCGGGGGGGTGGGGGGGGGGGTTAAAGAAAAAAAGCTCTGCAGTACTTTTCTGCTCTAAAAGTGGGATTCCACAATTAATGTTTGTTTTCACCATTGATTTTCTAAGTATTGAGAACTTTTAAGTCTGTGGCACTCTGAAGAAGATTAAAATGAAATTATCATGGAGTCTCAATCCTTAAAATGTTGACTCTCTGGGAGGAAACTATAAATGATCACAATACTTTAAAATGATGTTTCAAAAGAAAGGTATATATTTGATGTTCATAGCTAGTGTCATAAAGTGGAATTAGGACTACCAAATATATTCATTTATGTGACACATTTGCAGATGGTGACCTTCTATATGATAATCTTGGTGCATTTCCTTAGGAAATTCTGTTTTTCTGAAGTCTGTTGCTCCACAACTTTTGGTTCTTGAGATTTATGCTCCCGTGCAGTCTGGGCCTGAGCTTCATTAGCACCTGATTTACCATGAGTGCAGATGGTTATTGGAAATAAAAAGTCAGCCATTTCCTATGATTAAATCTCTCATGGGCTGCATCTCCCTCTTAGCTATTTCCTTACTATTGCATATGATTCATTCGCAAGCAGAACAGTGATTATTAGATGATTGTTAAATCTAAAGTGGAGAGGAAAAGTACATTATTAGAAAAAGTCTAGTAGCTTATTAATATATATTATGTGCTACAATGAAATGATTTTACCGAAGTATTAGCAGGATGATAGATTTATGGATGATGAGAGAAAATTACTCTATTGTGACAATTGGGTATAACAAAAAGAATTCAGATTTTTTTTTCTTTTCTTTTCTTTTTTCCTTCTGCTTGCCTTGCTTTAACGGGTTCTTGCTTAAACCAGTAATCTCCCCAAATGCCTCCTCATCCTTCTAAGCAATCTTGTAACTGTGAGTCTAATAAGCAAAGGAATGGAAATCCAGGAACATTAATTCGCTGTGTCTATATTATTTGAGCTGAGAGGAAAGCAAGACCTTGTTCCCAACAGAAATATTTCAGTAGTTTTATCTGATTGGAAGTAATTGATTGTTACTTTTTCACTTGACACTTTCCTTTTATGCAAACAGTGAGTCTGAGAAATTGTATCTCCCTTTCAGAATGTTGCATCCTCTTTATGTGATGCTGAATTAATGAAACTGATGACCACATAGTACAGAGTCAACTTGTACAACAGAGACTTGTTGATTTGCCTGGTTATTACTGTGTTTAATTGCCCTATCATATTCCTCTTCGTCTGTGTAAAAGTCTAAATCATTCAATTGAAAGACAAATACAACCACAGTTACCAGAGCTCTCTTCTCTCTAATTCATTTCCATTATTAAATTTATTCAGGTTACTTAGTTTCAGTTCTGAGGCTTTGATTATGCACAGTGTTTTAACAATGAAATTCAAGCATTTATCTGCTGATCTTTTAGGAACTATTTTGCTGCCACTTCCTGAATGCTCATGCAGCAAATAATTGTATCAAAAGAAATAATATACATAGACAAAGAAATACAAATTCAGTATAAGTGCTGCCACTGACAATATTCATCATGAGAAAAATATACTACACGGCAAAGTGCTTGGCCTACTCTAGCAGCATTAGACAGCCTGAGCTAACAGTCTGGTCCGGGTTGTTTGGTCCTCCACTTGGCTTTGGGTATGTTTTCTGCCACAGGGCCTTTGTGCCGTCACCTGTGCTAGAAATGTGCTTCCCTCCTAGTGATTATAAGCTCTCAGGAAAATAGTCTCACTTTTCCTCCTTCCCATGGTACCATAGCAATCTCACATGTGTGTGCTTGAGGAATTACTCTCTTTCCCACTCTGCTGTAGGGCAGAGTCTCTAAGGCGGAATTGATGGACACTTTTGCTGACTTCTTTATATGTTATGCTTAGCACATTATCAGGTATATAATAAGTCTCTGTCTTTTATCCATTTTTACACATCCCACCACACCAAAACTTGGTGCCTGAAAATAACAGCAATTTATTATTTTTCATACTTTTGGGGTTAGCAAGGCAGCTCTTCAGCTGCTTAGCTGGTAGATTTGCTGGGCTTGGTCTCAACTAAGGTATTAGATCTTTCTCATCACATCATTTTCCACCCTGGGCAAGAGGTTCTCGGGACATGCTCCATGAGAGGGAGGTGGCCTTTACAAAGCTTTTGAGGCCTAAGCTCCTGAACTTGCCCAGCATCATTTCTGCTGTATTCTGTTGGTCAGTCCCAGATGCAAGGAGGGTGAAGAGATTTTCCTCTGGAAAGGAAAGGTAGCATATTCCTGTTGCATGATGGCATTTATACAGGATTGGGAAGAATTTGTGTCTGTTAAACAATCTACTGTTGTATTAAATAACATTTTAATTAGTTATAAATGCAAATATAATTTAATTTTGAAGCTAGTCCAGGAATTGGCTGATGTATATGCTTTATCATTTGTTGTATTTGCTTTGGACTTTTATTTTATATACAATGTGCTCTAAGAATGAGAAGAAACGGAGAGAGTGGTTCATCAATTCTAAGAGATAATAGGTGATCTAATCTCACATTTAGATAAATAAAGGCTGTGAGCTGTATAAGAGCAGGGACTTAATCACTAATGAACTCCCAGCAATTAGAACAATTTCTGGAGCATAAGAGGAATTTAATAAATATTTGTTGAATGAATAAATGAGCAAAATTAGTAGACATCCCTTTCCTTGGTCTTCCTTTTTATGTTCCTAAGGAAGTCACTTTTTCTTTTCATCTGTCTAAAATGATTAGGTTCTAAATTTTTAGAGAAAAGGCTGAGGGACAAGTAGTGTTTCTGCTCATCCATGTATTGATTGAGTTGTCCAAAAAGTTTATTTGAGTTTTTATGTAAGATGTTATTTCCATGAATATATCCATGAACCCATAATAATGAATTCTGTCAAGATTTAGCAATAATAAAACATATTATGTACATATGAATAATCTTATAATTATTTTACATTTGACGACTTACTAAAAAGAGCCTCCAAGAGATTTTGTTTTCATATTGATCAATAAAAATAACAAGATAGCCTCTTCAATCTCTATAATCTGTTCATAATAGGAAACATCACTGAGTCACTAACCTAAATGAGTGACTATAAATATCCAATAATATTCAGTATGAAATGACTTCAGCACTGTATCTGGATTCAGCAAAATTTTTGTGAACGAAGGTATCAGTTTGTTCTTCCTCACCTGAAAAATATAGATGACTTTTTATTTAAATTCTGGGAAGTGATGGAGTGTGTTGCTAAGTATATTACTATAGCAAAGAATGTTGCTTTATTGATTTCTTGATGGTAATGCAGATTGGAAGAAGTTTTATCTTATAAAATATCTTCAACTATAATTCATCACCACTTATTATCTGTTTATTTGAGCATAATTTCAAACAGTAGAACATAGAATATGGACTTGGCATAATTTTTAAATAAAAAATAGATAATACTAGAGAGAAAAGACGAGGAAATCTTTCTTAGAATTATCTAACGTGTACTTGAATGTACCAACACAATGATTAATCCCCAAATAATAATGCCTACATCTGTCAATTAGTTCACATACAAGTCAGCCTGAATATTTTATATAAATTTTAGTATCTTGACTGGAAACAAAAATAGATCATGATATTTCAGGGAGTCATCTGGGTCCCTCAGGATATAAATCAGTGACAAAAAATGCAATCTAAATAGTAATAGATTTACTTATTCATGTGTTAGACTTTATAATTCTTCAATTTGATTGAAAATATCAGTATTTTCAATATAACTCAAGTAGTCTGATTCCTATCTTTATCATTTTTATACGAATAATTAATGTGTTGGTCAAACCATCCCTCTGTAGCATTGGGAAAAGGAGGATTGCCTCATTTTTAATTCCAGTGTGAGAGGAGTTTTAAGGTGAGTAGCATTTTCAAAATGCACAGCTGTGGTTCTTGCTACAGAATTGGAAAAGGACTGCTGATGTGTGAGTAAAAACAAAAGTAAAACATTAACTAATTTTCAGAGAGTAGAAACAAGTTTTATGAGAAGTAATTTTTTTTTTAAGTTGTGAAGCTGTGTTAGTCCTCAACAGAATATAGGCAAGGGAAATAATGTGTGAAGGAGCTGCTGCTGCTGCTAAGTCACTTCAGCCGTGTCCGACTCTGTGCGACCCCACAGACGGCAGCCCACCAGGCTCCCCCGTCCCTGGGATTCTCCAGGCAAGAACACTGGAGTGGGTTGCCATTTCCTTCTCCAGTGCATGAAAGTGAAAAGTGAAAGTGAAGTCACTCAGTCATGTTTGACTCTTAGCAACCCCATGGACTGCAGCCTACCTGACTCCTCCTTCCATGGGATTTTCCATTGCCTTCTCCGGTGAAAGAGCCAGAGAGGTGTAACTTTTTTCTTTATTTTTTGTAAGTTTTACAAAATACAGCATCTAAAAATTCTTTAAGAGAAACAGATTAAAAACATAGCAAGGTGTAATATGTTCTAATGATTCACCATTATTGATTCCAAGCTATTCTATGACACTGAGGATAGTAATAGAAAAGAATTAATTGGCCTTCAATAATGAAAAATAGATGTATTTTGCAAAAATATTCATGTAATCTTTTTCATATGTTGAATTCCCTATGTTTGAAACCAGTTTAGTAATTTCAGATGTCATTAATATTTTAACATGCAAAGCAAATGCCATTAGACAGAGTTACTTAGTTTAATAATGTGGACTCGTTCTCATAATTGTCAAATGCACAAAGTTATAAATTAATTCATATTCTAGCTTTAAAGACTTGTCCATGAGTCAGGTCAGAAAACTGGAGCTGTTTTTACTGTAAGTCTACTGAAACTATTACATTTGGTTAAATTCCCTGAAACTAGGTGTGTACCTGCGTGCTCAGTTGCTGTCTTGTCTGACTCTTTGTGACAGGAGCCTGGTAGGGCTCCTCTGTCCACGGGATTCTCCAGGCAGGAGTACTGGAGTGTGTTGTCATTTCCTTCTCCAGGGGATCTTCCTGACCCAGAGTTTGGACCTGCATCTCTTGTGTCTCCTGCACTGGCAGGCAGGTTCTTTACCACTAGTGCCACCTTGGAAGATCTTATATTTTTGTATTTAGTGCTTAAATACTTGACTGGCTTAGTACATTCAGTAAAAGCAAATAAAACAGAGAAAAGAGAGAAACAGAGACGGAGACAAATATAACCAAGAAAGTCAACTGGCAAATAGTAGAAAGAGAGGGAATATAGCAAGTAATTGTTTTACTTTCTAGATCAACATACTCCATTTGTTATCCAGCTAGTTGTCTTAGCTGCCTTTAAAGTTGCCTTATAGATGTCTTCCCAGGGAGCAGTATGTTGACTGTGTGATCCTAGTCCAATCTCATCCTCATTTTTAGAAAATGGAAAACTATCATTGCATCATGGCACCCAGAAGTGATTAGGCTCTTAATCACTTGCTGAAGTTGCCATAAAATAAAATGTATATAAACCAGTTAAAATAGGGGGGAAATAGTGGTGATTCCTCTCCAGAGTAGAATGAACAGTTCCATAATTCAAGACATCATATTCATGATATCAAAATCCATGGAATTTCAGAATAGCTCCAGATCGCTTATTAACTATGGAATTAGAGCAAAGGAAAGGGATGGGTCTTAGACTCTGAAAAACCCGGCCAATTTCCATCCTTAAAGAAATTTGCTACTCCCATTTAATGTGTTCACTCTTTTTGCATCCTATGAACCTCCTTTTTAGAACTTATCACATTTGATATTAAATCATTTCATATACTTTTTTGTTTCCTAACTAGAAGTTAAGTGTAATGTGAGCAAAGACATCTGTCCTGGTTACAGATGTAATCCCATTGTCTGTCACAGTTCCATGTCTAGAGTAGGTGCTCAGAATATGGATAAATGAATTTTTCCCTGTAGAGAGCAGAACAGTTTCTCTACTTTTCCCCTGTTGTTCAGAGTTAGGCATGGAAACTGACTAATTCCTGCATTTGTAGTGCCTTTCCCTCCATGGACAGAGGAGCCTGGCAGGCTACAGTCTGTAGGGTCACAAAGAGTTGGACATGACTGAAGAGCCTGACCACACACACACACTTGTTTTTGTTTTTATACAAACTGAAGGAAATTTTTGTATTAGAGACATTTTCTGTTTATGAATTCAACAATCAACTGGAAAGAAGTAGACCCTTATTTTATATTGGCGCATACAAACCTTCATTACAGTTTCATTGTCAACTTCAGCCAGGCTGTGTAAAGGTGTTCCCATTTATATTAGTGAGAGATACTCTACCTTAAATATTTTTGTACATAATCTCACACACCATGGTCTATTTTATTAATTCAGATATCATTGACTTGATTTCTAAGTTTTTGGATATGGGACAGAGGAAAGTGGGAAGTGTGAACTTACCCACTGGTTTCTAGTCTATAACTATGATAAGAGTATTAGTTACAAATTAGGAACACTTCAAAAAGGGTTGGTTTGTGACTTTTTCCCTGGGGTTGTTACAAGTATATAAACATAGAAATCATTCCTTAAAATTTCAAGTCATAGCTTTTAAGTGATATTTACATATCTAGTCACAAGATAAGCACAGGGAATTATGCTAAACAGAAGTTCACTATCTTAATTCCCTTAATTCAGTTACCACAAATTTCACATCTAGAAAAATAGTACTGTGTAACAAATATATATCTCTTTTGGGTTTCCCAAATATCTCACTGGTAATAATGTAAGTGAAAATTCTCTTTTGAACTATAATGGACAGTGCTGTCAGGGTGCTTTTGGCTAAAAGTAACAGAATATATGAAGTAATTAATGAGTTTATTTACAAGTCTCTCATGAGTGGAGATCCAGTAATGAACTGCAACCCCATGGACTGTAGCCCACCAGGCTCCTCTGTCCATGGGATTTTCCAGGCAAGAATGCTGGAGTGGGTTGCCATGCCCTCCTCCAGGGGATCTCCCTGACTCAGGGATCAAACCCAGGTCTCGCACATTGTGGGCAGATTTTTTACCATCTAAGAAACAGTGAGCCTTGCCTTCACTTTCTACATGTCTCTTTTTTAGAATGGAACATCTCTCAGGTCCCATTGGTCTGCTCTAGATTACATTGTCATCCTTAATTGACTTATTTCAAGAAAGGGGAATTAAAAATACTTTTAAAATAGAAATATGAACAAAAGAGTCATTTAGTGATGATCACCTATCTGACCTCTAACATTTCCCTAATGGCTTAGAAAAAGGTTTCATGTGATGCTGCATTCATTATTATATTTAATAAGAGGCAGTATGGGAAAAAAGGTAGAATTTCTGAGTTAGATTTTGCTGCTTCCCATATTAGGTTGGGTGGGTGACTTTAAACCTCCTGGGGTTCACCTGTGACAGTGCCATGCTGAATGACAATGCAGGTATTACTATGACAAATTTCATTTAATCTCCCTAATAATTTTCTTTAAGAACATTTTATGATTATAAAATACTTATTTTAATAATAGAGATCTAGTTGCTATTGAAAGATACTAAGTTCTAAACATCTTGAACACCCATTTAAACACATTTCATTTAATTATTCATTCATCCTTGTTCTTTGAGGTCTTATTATGTATATATACTTTAGATTCTGTAATGTGACATTAGTACTGCTTTTATACTTTTCCATTCTAACATTCCTAATTCTTTCTAGTGCAAGTTGCTCAGTCATGTCTGACTCTGCGTCCCCATGGACTGTAGCCTGCTAGGCTCCTCTGTCCATGGAATTTTCCAGGCCAGAATACTGGAGTGGGTAGCTGTTCCTGACCCAGGAATTGACCTGGGGTCTCCAGCATTGCTGGTGGAGCCTTTACCAACTGAGCTACCAGGGAATCAAAAAGCAGGAGAAAAGAACATTTCAGTTCAGTTCAGTCGCTCAGTCGACTGTCCGACTCTTTGAGACCCCATGAATCGCAGCACGCCAGGCCTCCCAGAGTTTACTCAAACTCCATGTCCAACGAGTCGGTGATGCCATCCAGCCATCTCATCCTCTGTCGTCCCCTTCTCCTCCTGCCCCCAATCCCTCCAAGCATGAGGGTCTTTTCCAATGAGTCAACACATCACATGAGGTGGCCAAAGTATTGGAGTTTCAGCTTCAACATCAGTCCTTCCAATGAAGACCCAGGACTGATCTCCTTTAGGGTGGACTGGTTGGATCGGCTTGCAGTCCAAGGGACTCTCCAGAGTCTTCTCCAACACCACAGTTCAAAAGCATCAATTCTTCGGTGCTCAGCTTTCTTCACAGTCCAACTCTCACATCCATACATGACCACTGGAAAACTCATAGCCTTGACAAATGGACCTTTGTTGGCCAAGTAATGTCTCTGCTTTTTAATATGCTACCTAGGTTGGTCATAACTTTCCTTCCAGGGAGTAAGCATCTTTTAATTTCATGGTTGCAGTCACCATCCACAGTGATTTTGGAGCCCAAAACAATAAAGTCTGACACTGTTTCCACTGTCTCCCCATCTATTTGCCATGAAGTGATGGGACCAGGTGCCGTGATCTTAGTTTTCTGAATGTTAAGCTTCAAGCCAACTTTTTACTCTCCTCTTTCAATTTCATCAAGAGGCTTTTTAGTTCCTCTTCACTCTCTGCCATAAGGGTAGTGTCATCTGCACATCTGAGGTTATTGATATTTCTCCTGGCAATCTTGATTCAGCTTGTGCTTCCTCCAGCCCAGCGTTTCTCATGATGTACTCTGCATATAAGTTAAATAAGCAGGGTGACAATTATACAGCCTTGACGTACTTCTTTTCCTATTTGGAAACATTGTGTTGTTCCATGTCCAGTTCTAAGTGTTCCTTCCTGACCTGCATACAGGTTTCTCAAGAAGCAGGTCAGGTGGTCTGGTATGTCCATCTCTTGAAGAATTTTCCACAGTTTATTGTGATCTACACAGTCAAAGGCTTTGGCGTAGTCAATAAAGCAGAAATCGATGTTTTTCTCGAACTTTCTTGCTTTTTCGATGATCCAGCGGATATTGGCAATTTGATCTCTGGTTCCTCTGTCTTTTCTCAAACCAGCTTGAACATCTGGAAATTCTCGGTTCACGTGTTGCTGAAGCCTGGCTTCGAGAATTTTGAGCATTACTTAACTAGCATGTGAGATAAGTGCAATTGTGTGGTAGTTTGAGCATTCTTTGGGATTGCCTTTCATTGGGATTAGAATGAAAACTGACCTTTTTCAATCCTTTGGCCACTGCGGAGTTTTCCAAATTTGCTGGCATATTGAGTGCAGCACTTTCACAGCAGCATCTTTCAGGATTTGAAATAGCTCTACTGGAATTCTATCACCTCCACTAGCTTTGTTCATAGTGATGCTTTCTAAGGCCCACTTGACTTCACATTCCAGGATGTCTGGTTCTAGGTGAGTGAACACACCATCGTGATTATCTGGGTCATGAAGATCTTTTTTGTACAGTTCTTCTGTGTATTCTTGCCACCTCTTCTTAATATCTTCTGCTTCTGTTAGGTCCGTACCATTTCTGTCTTTTATCGAACCCATCTTTGCATGAAATGTTCCCTTAGTATCTCTAATTTTCTTGAAAAGATCTCTAGTCTTTCCCATTCTGCTGTTTTCCTTTTCTCTTTGCATTGATCACTGAGGAAGGCTTTCGTATCTCTCCTTGCTATTCTTTGGAACTCTGCACTCAAATGGGAATATCTTTCCCTTTCTCCCTTGCTTTTCGCTTCTCTTCTTTTCACGGCTATTTGTTAGACCACCTCAGACAACCATTTTGCCTTTTTGCATTTCTTTTCCATGGGGATGGTCTTGATCCCTGTCTCCTGTACAGTGTCACGAACCTCCATACATAGTTCATCAGGCACTCTGTCTATCAGATCTAGTCCCTTAAATCTATTTCTCACTTTCTCACTGTGTAATTGTAAGGGATTTGAAATAGGTAATACCTGAGTGGTCTAGTGATTTTCCCTACTTTCTTCTATTTAAGTCTGAATTTGGCAATAAGGAGTTTATGATCTGAGCCACAGTCAGCTCCCGGTCTTGTTTTTGCGGACTGTATAGAGCTTCTCCATCTTTGGCTGCAAAGAATATAATCAATCTGATTTCAGTTTCGGCCATCTAGTGCTGTCCATGTGTAGAGTCTTCTCTTGTGTTGTTGGAAGAGGGTGTTTGTTATGACCAGTGCGTTCTCTTGGCAAAACTCTATTAGTCTTTGCCCTGCTTCATTCTGTACTCCAAGGCCAAATTTGCCTGTTACTCCAGGTGTTTCTTGACTTCCTACTTTTGCATTCCAGTCCCCTATAATGAAAAGGACATCTTTTTTTTGGGTGTTAGTTCTAAAAGGTCTTGTAGGTCTTCATAGAACCATTCAACTTCAGCTTCTTCAGTGTTACTGGTTGGGGCATAGGCTTGGATTACTGTGATATTGAATGGTTTGCCTTGGAAACGAACAGAGATCATTCTGTCGTTTTTGAGATTGCATCCAGGTACTGCATTTTGGACTCTTTTGTTGACCATGATGGCTACTCAATTTCTTCTAAGGGATTCCTGCCCACAGTTGTAGATAAAACGGTCATCTGAGTTAAATTCACCCATTCCAGTCCATCTTAGTTCGCTGATTCCTAGAATGCGACATTCACTTTTGCCCTCTCCTGTTTGACCACTTCCAATTTGCCTTGAATCATGGACCTAACATTCCAGGTTCCTATGCAATGTTGCTCTTTACAGCATCACATATTACTCTTTACCCCTTGTCCAAGGTAAGGAGCAGCAGCTGCGCTTTGCTGGAGCAGCCGTGAAGAGATACCCCACGTCCAAGGTAAGAGGAACCCAAGTAAGACGGTAGGTGTTGCGAGAGGGCATCAGAGGGCAGACACAATGAAACCATAATCACAGAAAACTAGCCAATCTGATCACATGGACCACAGTCTTGTCTAACTCAGTGAAACTAAGCCATGCCGTGTGAGGCCGCCCAAGACAGACGGGTCATGGTGGAGAGGTCTGACAGAATGTGGTCCACTGGAGAAGGGAATGGCAAACCACTTCAGTATTCTTGCCTTGAGAACCCCGTGAACAGTATGAAAAGGCAAAAAGATAGGATACTGAAAGAGGAACTCCCCAGGTTGGTAGGTGCCCAGTATGCTACTGGAGATCAGTGGAGAAATCACTCCATAAAGAATGAAGGGATGGAGCCAAAGCAAAAATAATACCCCAGCTGTGGATGTGACTGGTGATAGAAGCAAGGTCTGATGCTGTAAAGAGCAATATTGCATAGGAACCTGGAATGTTAGGTCCATGAATCAAGGCATATTGGAAGTAGTCAAAGAACATTTAGGAAATAAATAATTGTTTTCTGTTAAGGAAGAAAATTCTCTTATATAAAAATAATCTGCCATAACCACTGTTCTCTTTCTTTCTTCAAGAGAATTAAAACATATTAAAATATTCAATCTTTGAGAGCATCTTTCATATACTTACATATGAGTAACTTTAATCTTATAAAAGTAATTCAGGTTAAAAATTGCATTTTTAGACTCTTCATCTTTTCTTTTTTTTACATTCTTAGGTAGAATGTTTTATGATTCTGTCTGAAGTTTCTGTAGCATGTTTCATTGTCTCCTGAGGGCTTAACAAGTGTTCCTTAAGGATGTGCATTATATACAAGCATTTTTATATGTCATCTTAAAAAATGTATCTTTATTTGTTGTTTGCAAATCTGAGGAATGTTTGCTGTCTTCCATATGAATATAAGGTGTCTCCACTCCAGTCATTACAGCTGTGTTTCTTCCTGATGAAATAGTATTATCATTATTATTCTTTTGCTATGAGAGAATATAACTTCCCATTAAAAAAAAGACATAGATTTGAGGGTTTCAGTAAATGTAGTTCTTTTTATAAAATATAATCATATTAAGAGTAACACCTCACCTCGTTTAGGAATAAATGAGTAACCCTATAACTTGTGTTTGGTGTAACATCTCTTGGAAATGAAAAACAAAACTGAACTGAGTTTTATGACATAAATGTACTGCTTTCAACACTTACCCTATTGCTATAAGTCAACAGTGCCGTATCTCTCATCACCAACATTGTTAGCCAAATTCAAAATTCATGTTTCTAGAGTATTCCATCAAATTGTGAGACTGAATTTTTGTTATTAAAATAAAGTTATTGAAATGTTAGATGCATTGCTCTCCATGGAAAATAACTTTAAAACCAGTTTTGAAATGACTTTGAAATGCTTTCATAACAGGATAACAGGGCAAAAATGAAAGCAAGCTAATATAAATGAGGTTTTTGTAACATGCTTAATGAGCAAAAAAATATTCATTTAAAATCCATTTTGACAAAGCTACTGAGGGCTTCAAGTTTTTGCTTTCATTTGAAAAGCAAAGGTCAAAATTTTATTTTATCTGATGAGCATATTATCCAGATAGTATAGATATCTAAGGGGTTACCCTTAGATAAGGATGTCTGAGAATGGATTCCGGTGTCTATTAGAAAACTTCAGTTTTACACATATATAAATGGTCTTCCAGCATCTCCTACATCACCACTAAATACATGAAAAAAAAAAAAAGATGCACACCTGTGAGAGAAAAAAATGATATTTAAGAGTAATTTGACTGAATTAAAACTTTTTGTGTGTTTATGACTTTCGAGTTTGCTACAGTAAGGTAAATGAGGCAGTTTCACCCTTTTTATGTTGCATCTTTGTTACAGTGAGCTTCACATCTGATTAAGTTCTTTGGTGTTCTTTTCTGGGGATTGCACTGGCAGCTCATGCTTTGCTTGTTTTGTTTTATGTTTGCTACATTATCATTACTTAGCTGACAAAAGTTTAAAAAAAAATTGTAAACCAGGAAGACAAGTTCTAAAGTTAAATATATTGCTAGAAATTGAAATTCCTATTTGAACAAAACTTATAGAACTAAATATTACCTAAATTTCATTGTGACAAGAATAATTGCTTGTCTGAGCAGTATCTCTGATAGTTCACATTTTCCTGAGAATGTGTAAAAGAAGCAAAATTACTGGTAGTAAGGAAAAAAAATGCCTGGCAAATGAATGCTAATTTCATTTTTACCTGAACATCTGGTAGCCAATCACTTTAAACATTAAACTGAAGGCTGTAGACTTACAATTAAATTCATTGAAATAGGATTTAATATATTAACAGCTTAAAATTATAATAGTATGAATAACTCTTTTTTTTTGGAGGACATATGTCATCATACCTGTGATCACAAAACTTGTCTAAGGACACAATAAATTTGACTGTGGTGTGAACATTTCATAGTGGGTTAAATGTCCTGTTACCTTGTTCTTCAAATCCAAAACTATATGTTTCCTCTGACAAATTTGAGTTTGAATTATTTGGATCATTTTCTAATGTGAGCTGTAAAAATAAATAGCATACATGCTTAAATGTGCTTTTTTCATTTCTACAACCTAAAAACCAGTTTGGTTGAAAAAAATAAAATTTAACAGCTTTTAATTTGTCATGTGGAATCTGATCCTATGTGCTTTTTATTGCCTCCATATATTTATCTAAGTGAAACATAAAATGGTTGTAATAATGGAGAATTTAAAGCAGTTTTGCACATGAGCAGTAATGCTAACTAATATGGTGAATAAAGACTGAATGTAAATTCTCAGAATTTCTGTTTCTTGTGATGTGTTTGCTAAAGTAAGTATATCTAGGTTAGCTTATACAAGCTCCTCATCATCTTGGTTAAGCTATGAAGAACTTTGGGGAAAAATTGGGAGTAATCATTTACATGCAATTGGAAGTCATATATATATAATTTTCAAACTTCAATACAGTGAAGTTTGAAAATATCACCAAACCTGTCAAATGTAAACTCATAAGCTCATAGCCCCCCCCCTTTTTTTCTGAAGTAATACTTTAATATCCCCACATATACCTCCAGAGATGACCCAGGTATGGCAGAAATCAGTGTTATCTAATACTACCAATTCGTATTGATGTACTCTCATTTATGTCTCTTAAATTGAGCCTCTTCTTCCACTTTCCTTGCCCCTTGGTTTAGGCCTTCAATTATTTTTCACTTGTACTATTCCAGTTACCACATTTCTGTCCATAGCGCCAACAGTTCGACATTGCCACTCACTTATTCATTTCTGTGAGTTTTACTTTATCCATATAATAAGACTGGCCATATCCCTCCAGTGCTAGCAGATTTCTGTAGTATCCTATAAATCTGTAATATCAAGTCTAAACCCCTTAACTTGGCATACCCCTAGTTAGCCCACGCTTAGCAGTCTCTTTAAGTGATTCTGCATGCTTTGGAGGGTAATTGCTTTACAATGTTGTGTTGGTTTCTGCCATACGACAACGGGAGTCAGTCGTAAGTGTATATGTATCCCCCTCTTAAGCCTGCCTCCCTCCTCCCACCCCTGCCCCCCAGGTCACACTGCACTCTTTAAAACCTGCCCCAGAACTTGTCTCGCTTTCCTCCTGTTTGCCTTCTGCTTATCCATTATGATGTCACCTTCTCTTCTAAAGCTTTCTGGACCCTTGAGGTAAAAGCAGGAGATTCACCAAAGTGTTTTTTCACAATATTTCGGTCATATTTAATTTAGAGAATTAGCTTTTTAATTATTTTATATGCCCGTAACTTTAACATTCTGAGCTCCTTAGAGACAAAGATAATCATGTTCATAGTTATATCTTTAGGATAAACACAGAATATGGAAGTGAATGTTCTCACTGAAAGTTGTTGATTGCGTGAGTGATGAATGAATGAATCCAGGAAGGTTTGGATAAAAGGTCAACAGAAAAGTATTATTAGAAAACTTGTTGCATGTAGAAAGACAATTCCAAACAGTCATAAAACATATACTAAATATTATTCAAAGATTGTCTAGAGACTATTTGATACTGAACAGTGTCTTCCTATCAATTTATTGAATGATATATTTTTATGATAATGATGCATTAATAGGAAAATATTTTTAATTTTCCTAAATTTCAGCCAATGTGTAAAATTGTAAAACTACATTTATTCTATAAAGTAGACTGTTTTCATTAATTTAACATAATCGTATATGTAGGCCTAGACCCACAGGTCTTACTGTTAAATGTTTGCCGTTGTTTTTTCTAACTAGTTATCATCTATTTCTATCTACTCAGACATATTAAATCAGGCCATATCCACAGAAGACATTCTCGAGAAAAAGAATAATAATTCATAGTGCTAGAATCTTCTGAAACTTATCTAGGTTTTCAGATTATTGGCCTTAATATGGTGATTAATGCAAGCAAGGCAAGTGAAAGTTTTGTAAGCAAATAAAACCTTGTATGAAACTAAATATTATTGGATGTGTCTAGACAGATAAGATTATTTTTATAATGCCAAATTTCATATCAGAGAATTCTATACAACACAGCATAACAATAAGCACTGCATGTCATTTTTATAGCAAGTAATAGTATTTGCATTAAATAGTAAGGTCCTTTCCAAGTGTCTTTTCTAATTGTTGAGATGTTTTACATTCTAATGTGAAAAGCACATGTCAGTGTTTATAAAGAAAAAAATAGTTTGCTATTGTAGAGACATTTGAATATCATTATAAAAATTTTATTTTGTTTTGCCTTCATGTGTGAAAACATATATCTCATTTTACCTGTATTTTCTTCTAATTGAAGGCAGGACAGTGTGTTAGACTATGTATAATTAAAAACTGCAGCTTTCTGTGAAAATTAATTTTTAGATCCAGTACTAGCTAATAAAAATCTAGTCATCCTTTGTACAATTACTTTAAATGATCAGTAATTTAATTACCTGTACAAAGAAACAAAGATATGGTCACTGATTTCTGGGAGAAAATAAATTTTGAATATCTTAATTCCAGATTAAATACTGTAATAATTTAAAACTGTATTTTCTTTGCAACTTTGTTATGCTGATAAAATATTGTTATTACTTCTTTAGTTCTTTCAGGGTGTATCATAATTTCCCACTGTCGTTCATGTAACAGAGGACAGTATCTTTGATAATTGGTAGTTATCTAAAAAATGCTAAATTTTATTCTGTGGATAACTATTTTTTTCTTTTTAATATGCTTTCCAATCATGATATTTTCTAGTCAATGCATAGCCATCTAGAAAAATTGAGCATATTTAAGTTCAGTTTCCTGAAAAGGGGAAAAAAAAACGATCTCATGAAAAGTCTAGACTTTTTTTTTCTCTCTCTCTTTCTCTCTCTCTCGTTGTGATTACAGAGTGGCTGGTCTCAAATCAAGTTGTCTAAGAACTAGCTACAAATCATAAGCACTAAACCCATATTTTAAAATCTGAGCAACCACTATTATAGAAAAGGCAAAGATATACTTGAATCTGTCAGATCAACACATCCCTAAAATCCCCTCCAGGACAATCACGTAACTTGACAATAGCACTTAAACTTTGAAAATTATGTGAGCATTTTTTACATAACGGATGGTACATGTCCTCACACCTTTTCTATCACTCATAATGCAAGACAGATCTACCCCATTAAAAAAAATCCCTTCTGTTATTAATAATTGCCTAAGCTCCTTCTTCCTTTCCTTTTTCAGAATGAAGAACAAATTTTGGTATTTTGAGTTTGGCACATCTGAAACTTTCTCAGCCACCTGCAAGAAGCTACATGAATCTGTAGAAATAGAAGTAAGAAAATGAATTCTCTTTATAATTCTATGAAATGGCTTGAGTTTATTAATTTGTTGTGATAGCCCATGGAAGAAGTTAGAATTTTAGCAATCCACATAGCTTTACCCAGTATTCTAAAATGTCATTTCTGTCACTCATTGAAAATCTAGCACTATCTGAAATACTAATGTAAAGTTAAGTGTGAGTATGCATTGTTTAATACAGGATAAAAGAACTGAGAGGTTGAAAACAACTGTAGATATCACTGGATATAGTATGGATAGAAAGCTGTAAGATAAAAGAAAGTACTTGAAGGGAAAGAAAAAAGTTGCAGAATGCATGAAAAAAACATATTATTTTTAGGTCTCAATATCATATAGCCTTTAAAAATACAGTTCACTAAAATTGTACTTACTTTCATGAATAAAGGTTAAAAAGTATACTTTTCCATTCCCATTCATCAGCTAGATTTTCTTGGTTCCTGAGGTTGCCATTTCCCCATTACATTTGTAGAAATTGAAAAAGTCAAGAAAGAGAGCAAAGATAGCAAGAAAAGATAGACTTTAAAAAGGTTTGGAGCAAATAGGTCTATCAAAATTAGATACATTGTAGGACTAAAAATTTTGGAGACAAGTTAGAAAATGACTTAGTTTTATTTAGAGATTTTTAGGGGTTAAAGAAAAGGAAACGTTAAATTTTGATAAGTAGTAAAGACAAATGAAATGAACGGAATCATGAAACAAGGATGCCTAATGACTAGCTTATGTAAATTGAGAAATATTGGCTTTAACACTTTTCATTTTAAAAATAAACAACTTGTCAGCTGAGACCTAAATCTTATAGTGGCAACTTTTCAGGTAATAAGTTTGGTAGACAAAAGTAGTTAGGGACCACAGAGAAATATGATCAGCTGGCTAGGTTTTTCATTATCCCAGCTTTCTGATTTACTGTTAATAATAATAACAACAGCAAAAGTGGTACTAATTCAGACTATATCTCTACGGACTTTTTCCTCATCATGATTTGTAAATAAATCAAAGTATTACAGGTAGAATTGATTGTCATGGTATGGGAAAGGCCCTTCATGACTGAATCAGCTCATAATCCTGAAAAGGATTATTATCACAAAAGGTGAAGGATTTGGGCTAACATGGACTTTCTGTGATTGCTATTAGTGATGATAAATGTGTGCATATGTAATATATATATACTGATATAGCTATTTGTGTATATGTATTTATAAAAATCTCCCTTTATCTTAGAAACTCATTATTTAAAAAAATCATTATATAGTAGATTTTAAGTATTTTTGCCCTCAAAAACTGTTGCCCTCAAAAACTTTTGCCTCAGCAAAAGGCAACAATGGAAAGTAAAAAATTGAAGTGTGGCTTTTGGTTGAATGTAGGATAAATACTGTGAAACCTCTTGCGCTTCTCTTTACCTTCACCTACCACTGAGCATAGACTGAACATAGATTGAAAAAAAGTCATCCGAGAGAGATACTTCATGTTCATCTTAGGTAAACTCACTATGGTAGTGATGTCCATTCTTCTCAACTTGAGCTAAAGGTTTAATGCAATCCCCAAATTCCAGCAAATTCTTTTGTGAATATAAAATTTGTGATTCTAAAATTTATCTGGAGAGTCAAAAGACCCAAATAGCCAAAATAATATTGAAGGAGAACAAAGTTGGAGCACTGACACTATCTGTCTTTAAGACTTACTGTAAACCTAGATAGCATATTAAAAAGCAGATACATTACTTTGCCAACAAAGGTCCGTCTGGTCAAGGCTATGGTTTTTCCAGTGGTCATGTATGGATGTGAGAGTTGGACTGTGAAGAAATCTGAGTTCCAAAAAATTGATGCTTTTGAACTATGGTGTTCAAGAAGACTCATGAGAGTCCCTTGGACTGCAAGGAGATCCAACCAGTCCATCCTAAAGGAGATCAGTCCTGGGTGTTCATTAGAAGGCTGAAGCTGAAACTCTAATACTTTGGCCACCTCATGCAAAGAGTTGACTTATTGGAAAAGACCCTGATGCTGGGAGGGATTGGGGGCAGGAGGAGAAGGGGACCACGGAGGATGAGATGGCTGGATGGCATCACCGACTCGATGGACATGAGTTTGAGTAAACTCTGGGACTTGGTGATGGACAGGGAGGCCTGGCGTGCTGCGATTCATGGGATCGCAAAGAGTCGGACATGACTGAGTGATTAAACTGAACTGAACTGATAAAGTAATCAAAACAGTGTGATGTTGGTGAAAGAACAGACAAAACAAGGAAACAGTTTGTAGAACCCAGAAATATGTTCCCATAAATATAATCACCTGTTCTTTGACAAATGAGGAAAGCCAATACAATGGAGAAGAGAAAGTTTTCAAATAGTGCTGAGATGACTAGAAATCACAGACCGAAAAAAGAAAAACAAAACCCTCTTCACAGGCCTTCACCTTTAAAAAAATCACTGAAAATGGATCACAGAGCTAAATGTAAAATGCAAAACTCTAAAGCTTCTAGAAGATAACATAGGAGGAAATCTAAATGGCCTTGGATATAATGATGCCTTTTAGATACAACACCAAAGGCACAAAATAAGAAAGAAGTAATTGATAAGCCAGACTTCATTGAAATTAAAAACTTCTGGTTTTTGAAAGACAGTGTCAGGGGAATGAGAAAACATGTCACAGACTAAGCAATAATATTTGCAAAAGACATATTTGATAAAGAACTGTGTATATTCAAAACATACAGAGAACCCCTACAATTCAACAATAAGAAAATAACCCTATTAAAAACTGGGCCAAAGACTTTAACTGATACCTCACCCAAGGAGATACACAGATGACAAATGAGCAGGTGAAATGACACTCCACATCATATTTCATAAGGAAAATGCAAACTAAAACAACAGTGAAATACTGCTACACACCTATTAGGATTTGCTAAAACCAAAAGCTGGTGAGGATATGGAGCAATAGAGGGTCTAAATCATTTCTGTGGGAATGCAAAGTGGTACAGCCATTTTGGAAGAGAGTTTGGAAGTTACTGACAAAGCTAAACATGTCCTTACCACATGATCCAGCAATCATACTCTTCAGTACTTACCTAGAGGAGTCGAAAACATATGTACACACAAAAACATGCCCATGGATGTTAATAATAACTTATTTAATAATTGTCAGAACTTGGAGGCAAACAAGAGGTCCTTTAGCAGAGGAATGGAAAAATAAGTTGTGGTGTATCCAAATAGAATATTATTCAGTGCTGAAAAGCTACCAAACTGAAAAGACATGAAGGAAACTTAAATGCATCTTCCTAAGTGAAAGAAGCCATTGTGAAAAACCTGTATGCTGTATGATGCATATGATATTCAGGAAAAGATAAAACTATGAAGACAGTAAAAGATCAATAATTGTCAGTTAAAGAGGAGGGAGGGAGGAAGGGGCAAAGCACAGATTTTTAGGGCAGTAAAATTACTCTATGTGATATAATGATGGTGACTGCATGTCATTATACATTTTTTCAAAGCCATAGAAGGTATGCCAGGAGTGACCCAAATGGAAACTATCAACTTTGGGTGATTATGAAGTGTTGAGGTGGGTTCATCAGTTAGTTGTAACAAATGTACCACTCGGATGGGGGATGATGATAGTGGGAGAGCCTATGCACTTGCAGGAAGAGGAAGTATACAGGGTATATCTGTACGTTCCCCTCAATTTTGCCATGATCCTTAAAGTGCTCTAAAAAGGAAAGTCTTAATTTCCAAAAGGAAAATACATCAATCTACTGTACAGTATTATGTTTGTCACAAAGTGAAAAATGTTCCAGGAAAAGTTTGTATCATATAGCAAAAGATGTGTGATGAAAATAAGTATGGAAAACATTGATTTTAACATTACAAGTGATAAGATTCAGTGATTTTGTTCCACCAAGCTTTACATCTTGAGAAGAACTCTTTAGGGTCGTGTTTCTACATGTCCTCCAAGTCTGGCTTCCCAGCTCTACCTTTACTGCCTTATTCCAGCCACCATTAGGGTAGCGTTTATTAAGTCAGAGTCAGCGCTGTGCACTCCTCATTCTATTGTTGTATATCTTGAAATACTGTTATAATTTGTATGCATTTATCTTACTTCTAAACTTGGTTTGTGTGTGTGTTTGTGTGTATGGATAGTGATGTAAAATCTGCTTCTCTACTCACTTTTTAATGAATCCAGTCTATCATATTAGCAGAATATACGCCTTTGTACCCTCAAGGTTACTTCCTAATTAAATATAATAAAAACAGCAATTTGGAAATTTGATTCTGCTTGCTCTTGCTTCCTGTTTGGCCTAAAATTATACCAACTATGGTTTGAAAATATATAACAGAATAAAAGCACTTCAATACAAGAGTACCTCAAGTAAGATATATATTTTAATGACAGCTTCTTCAAAACAAACCATTTGCTGTGTGACCCTTTATTTCACATCTCTCTTTTATTTAGGAAGCTCTTTTTTTCCCAAGAAGGTGAATATTTGGAATGATATTAATGTCAAGGGGTAATAGGGTGTGCTGAAGTCCATGGGGTTGCAGAGTCGGACACGACTGACTGAAAAATAATAGTTGATAATAATAATAGTTAAGATTTATCAATTATTAAGTATACCTCATGCTTGGTGCTAAGCAATGTACATCCATTACATGATTTAGTCTTTCCCCAAATCCTTTCATTTAAAGAGATTCTATTGTTTCTTTACCACAGAGACACATATGAGCATTTTATTTTGTAATTTAATAAAACAACAAGAATTGTATTGCTTGCTGCCAAAATATTTAAATCTAAGGAAACAGATCAATTGGAGAAATAATAGACACACACACACACACACATATATATTTTTGTTGTTCAGTCACTAAGTCACGTCTGACTCTGCAACCCAATGGACTGCAGCACGCCAGCCTTCCCTATCCTTCACTGTCTCTTGGAGTTTGCTCAAATACAATGAAAGAGATTTAACAAAGGTGAAATTTTTAACTTGAAGAGTTTCAGTTATCTTCTAACTTCATAACAAAATATAAAAAAATATAAACAATGAAATGAATAGTTTAAATTTACAAGATAATGTATTAAAAGCAACGTTTGTATTAAACTATTTGGAGCATGGATATGTACCTAACACTCTCATGTCATCAACTGGGATTGAAGTTTACAAAGTTCATGAATTTTGAATTTACTCTTTGTACCGGCAAAGTTCATGAGAGAATAAAATGCCCCATACTCCAAAGTATTTCAGTCTTTTGGTATTTGGTAAGACTTGGAAGGATTGTGTATTTTAAGGCCAAAACTTCCATCCAGCAATCCTGAGCTTTGTCTTAATGATTGAAACATAAAACTTAGACATTTCCATAAAACCTAAATGAGTTCAGGAATTAACAAATTGCAAGAAGTGTGTCAGGTACACAAAGTTAATCAGCAGAATTAGAAAGACAAGATTCTGGTTGATCAGTAACCCAGAAAGCACAATTATTAAAGGCAGTAAGGCAGATTTTCACAGCTTTATTTATGCCCCATATATCAAAATCATCCTCAATGATATCTCAGCATGTACTTAGAGAACCTGAGCCCATCCTTCCCCCTCCAAAAGACTATCTTGGAGTGGGAGAAATAAAACTTGTGGATGAACATTCTTTCTTAAACCCTTTATGAGGCATAGTTGACGTACATAACGCTATACATATTTAATGTAGACAATTTGATGAGTTTGGAGAAAAGAAATACCATAGAATTATCATAATCAAAGCCATTAACATCTCATCACCTCCCAAAGTATCTCCTTGCCCTCTTTCTGTGTGTGTGTGTGTGTGTGTGTGTGTGTGTGTGTGTGTGCGCGCGTGCACATATGTGAAAAGAACAGTCAAAAGATCTTCCCTTGCTTCTAAAGCTACACAGGTGTTTTGTTTTTTGATTTTTTTTTTTTTTTTTTTGGCAATGCAATTCTAGAAGCAAAAATAAAGGGAAGCAGTAAGATGTGGACTTCAACCAAGATGATCATAGGAAATAAAAATTGAATTCATTAAGTCCAAAACAAACAAACAAAAGAATACCTCCTTATTCCAGGAAAGAATGAGAAATGTGGTGGGGGGGTCAGACGGTGTTAACCATTTCATTAAGATAAATATATTTTATATTTTCTTACTGAGGAGGGTGAGGAAGAAATGAGACAGGTAAAAGGTAAGCAACAGGTGAAATTTCTACATTTACCAGAAGTTATTTTTAATAGCTTTTAGTGAGAAATTTAATATCCCAACTATGATTTCTGACTTTGACAGAATCTCCTGAAAGGAGAAACATGTAAAATTAAAGTGGTTTTCTGTTAATACTTATGGCTAGTGCTTGGTATCTTGAACCCAGAGTACTGTTGTTATTGTCAACATGCTCAGCAGCTGTGTGTGTGCATACGTGGTACCAGCTCCAAATGTTCCTGTTTCCCAGGGATGCAGGTGCGCTGCCGTCTTCCTCTCCTTTGCCTGCTGTCTCCCATTCCACTGTAAAAAAAAAAACTGTGCGATTCTCTGTAATCAGCACTTTTATCACCACCACCAGAATACCAGCTAATACTAAAATTATCTCACAGGCATTCTGAGTCCCTATGTTACACTGTGTTTTGTGGATAATACTTTTAAAATGCATTTCAAAAAGCACGGAGCTTAATCACTGGTGAAATACAGAGTACCACAGCCTTCAAATATCAGAAGTCCTGTTGAGCCACTTAAGTGTACGTGCCTGTTTTAACTTGTAAGTTTGATGCTGTAGTTCTCTGTAAAATGTAATTCTGTCCTGTGAATTACCTATAACTTTACAGAAACTCTTTTAAATATTTAAGTCATCTTACACCATGCCATTTTAAACAATGAACAAAGCAATGTTTTATGTTTTATTAAGTAAAATTATGAATAATTTTTATCTGACCTGGTCATAGAATTAAACTCACTATGAAAAAATATTCACAGCTTATCATTAATCATATCTCATCAGAGTTATTGTGCACACTTATTGCTCTTCAAAGTTCTTGACATGTTTTGAATGCTTGTTAACTGAATCTCAAACACTAAAATCACATATAAAAATTTGTCTTTAACACTTCTATGTAGTATGGTGCACGGTATATTTATAAGCTAGGATTAAAATATATTTGAAGAAAAATGTAAGCCATTTTCTTTTCTTTTTGGTAAATTTGTCTCTAGAATAAGGTCTTCCATTTCAAGACTGAAATGAGTGGACAGTGGCCTGACAACCTTGCACTCTGCAAATGGCTCCTAGAGCACTATATGTTAATGACCTTTCTTCAGCATAATAAAAATATTCAGGATTTATTGACTCACTGAGGCTGTTAGCTTTTAAATTCTTTTCCTGTGTAGCTACCTTTTTAAAAATCGTAAATCTTCCAAGTGGATGAAAATATTATCTGACACTTGTTTATATTTCATAGCCTTCACCTCAGCTTTTATTTCCGTGCACTCAACTGGTATGCTACAACTCCTGGTCTCCATCAGAACCAGCTCTGGAAATTTCCAGACTAATCAACACAGCGTTAAAGCCAACAGAGGAAGGTAGCCTGGGGTCAAGAACTAGTGGAAACAAATTATTAATAAATAGGCATTTATGTAAGAACATTGTCTGGCTCTCACAGGAACCTCAGTGTTCTTCATCGGTCCTCCTTCTTTGAGATTTCTTAAGGGTTTTTTCCACTTTTCAGAGAGCTGCTTACTATTTCCTTAAACCTACACGTGACAAGACTATGAAGAGTGAAAACATGAATAATAGTATACACTGATGTTTTTCAGTTGTCACATGTGATTCCCTGAGTTCAATTAAAAGCAAACAAAAAAACAAAAAACCTATTTGCAACATGCTCTCCTTTTCTGCAGATGAACAAAGGAATACTCCTTCAGTAATTCTGAAACTAACTCCTCACAGTGGGGTTCAGAGGCCTAGTCAAATAATTGTCTTAGTGTACTACCTGCTGTGTTCAATATTGAGTGAAAATGGAAGCCAGGCCCCAACTCCAGCTTATTTCACAATTCTTCTGTTATTTAAATGATTTTAGTCAGTTTGGGGGAAGCCAGACCTTTATAAATTAACAGCAGGGAAATACCAAAGGTGTCAGATTGCATATTTATCATCTTTTTCGTGTAATACTTAAATATGTATTAAGAAGTGACTGACATAAATTAGGCAGATTTCAGAAGCCACAGGCCGTGGCTTGTAGAGGACCCCCTTCTGCTTGACATTTCATCCTTGTCAAAGATCAAATTATTTTAATTTAGGCTGCAAATTATAAGGAATGAAGACTTCTTTGTGGGAATTCCCTGTGGTAATCTGACTTTTGTTGTTACTGCTGCTTGTCAGCGTGCAAAAGATATAATATGCATGCAAATAAGGTTAAAAAATATGTACTATCTAATTATCCAGCCAGCACATTCCACTTGAAGGCAGTGGGGGGCCTGGCACACAGTATGTGTTTGATTCATTGAGGCCTGCAGGGTATTTACACAAGATTACTTTTAATTATGAAATTAATATCTGTTTATCTAGAATATATAGCAGTAAGTGAGTATACACATGAGCAGAATTCTTTAGTAAAAAGAAATCGTCTTAATTTAATATATGAAAAGAAGGGGGAAAAATCAGTTGTTTCTAAGGGGGAAAAAAAAGGCATCACCCAGATCTTGGTTTCACCCTCACTGAAACAAATTGAATGAAAACTTGGCACCTTCTCTAGAATTTGTTTCTAGCTCCTCCAAGTAGGCTCAAGATGTGTTGCTTTATTTCACAGTTTTTATATCTTAGTGAACAAGATACAGTGTTAGATTCAGTATGATTAGGAAAATGTGGGAGAAGCGAGGGTTTGTGGTTTTTTTTCTTTCTTTCTTTTTTTTTTTTACAATTTATTTTTTTGTTTTTTATAATTTTGGTGGCAGATTATCTCTTCTGAGTTTAAAAATCAGTGATTGCTATTTGAAAGAAAATGATGAAATTTTGTCCTCATTTTTTTTCTGTAATAAAAACACAGCAAATAAACAATCCCACTGAAGCTATACTTTAATATATGAAGTTCATATTCCTAACAATGTTTACTTGTGAGACATAGTGTTACTTACTGGTAAAGCAAGTTAATCTGCTCATATTAACTTCTAACTAAAAATGGCAGAGGAATATCTGGGATATATTTATAAACGACTCTAACAATCGTTTCAGAAAACCCAAAGCAAATGAATAAGTAACAATACTTTAAAAATACAGTATGGCCTTGTCACTTCCCACCCATATCCATCAGTGGAAATGTATAGAAAATTTGAAAAAGTAAACAGGGACCTCTCTGAATAAGTCTTGTCTGGTAGAATGTTTCCTATTTTGTACAGTCAGAAGGGTGAAGGATGTCTTATCACCCAGCAAGCAAAAAATCTGGCTGGACTAACTGATTTCATTTTTCAGTCTTTTGTTAAAGCAGTTCCGAGTAATGACAGGTCGGGAATTCCTTTTACTGCTGCTGATCTTGGCATTTCCTTTGCTCAGCCTCTCTGCTCCTCCATACTCATCTAAATAGCTGTGCATCTCTCTGCCTTTGACACTGTGCTTGGAACTTAATCTAGTCCAGGAAAATATCCTTGGCCACTTGAGTGTAGTTCATATCTCTTTGAATTACCTTCTCTTTTCGAAAGTCCTTAAGCCACTTCTTTCTCTGCTCCCCCAAAATGAGACCCTGAATTATGAATTCTGTTTCTTAATTTTCCCCCAATGAAACCTTGCCGTGTGTTCTAAATAGGAAGCAGTCATTAAAATTTCGGCCTGAAATGTGACCAAACTTAACAGAGTCAACCTCTTTGTAACACATTGGAAATCTGCAGCTCATTATATATGCAGACACTAAAGTGTGCCTTCCAAAGGTGTTTTGTAAACAAATACACATCAGTGACTTAATTTGATCATTTTTAAAGACTATTCATGATACCTGGTAAATGTTATTGACTGCTTTGTCTTTTATATTGACCTTTAGGATAGCCATTTAAGTGTTCTTAAAAGGTTAATTTAGAAAGGATAAAATTATAGATTTTAAAATTCTTACCAAAAGATGAAAAAATGCAAAAGATGAAATCATATGGTTTTTCTTCTTTTCATCTTTCTGATCAGTGTGATGGAGTACAGATTGATTTAATAAACATCTCTCTGGAAGGAATTGCTATTTTGAATATACCAAGCATGCATGGAGGGTCCAATCTTTGGGGAGAGTCAAAGAAAAGACGAAGCCATCGCCGAATAGAGAAAAAAGGGTCTGACAAGAGGACCACGCTCATAGATGCCAAAGAGTTGAAGTTTGCAAGTCAAGGTAAGTTTTCTAACATTTAATTGTTTAATGGCTTAATAATCAGCTCTTGAATGCTACTCTAAAATGACAGGGTTTTCCATTTCTCTATACATATTTATGTGGTTATATTTTTAATGATATTAGATATACAAGTGAGATTGTTATGTAATAATAGATTCTAAAAGTCATGTATAAACTGGCTATATTTTCATGGACTTTTTCTCCTTTATTCTCCTTTTCTGGATATAGTTCTTTACACAGGAAGTAAAATGTATGTGAGTTTTTAGTACATTATAATATAGGATGTATTATACATTAAATTCTGGAATGTGGTCATCTTGGTTAAGATGTTTGAGTTGCTATAACCAGGGCCTAGATTAACACTTTTCCTGAGGTGTGTTGTGAGTTTTATTCTTGGCTTTCTTACATGAAGCTGTTGTCATAAACATCATGTATAATGGCATGTTTAAATATCCCATGGTCAGTTTTGATTATCTGCTTCTGGTTTTCCAGAAATTTAGTAAAACTTGGAATGCCTGGAAAACAAAAGGTAAAAGGGCTAACAAAATAGGGTGCAATAGTGATGGATTAATTTTCAGTTCTACTGAAATATAATTCACATTGGGACATGACAACTAATTCTTGTTGATAGATTTTACAAAGACACCAAATCAGTGGTATTCTAATAATTGATCATGTCCCAGTTTATGTGTAGTATCCATACTATTTTTTTAGCCTTCAGGAATTTACCTAAAACCACTGATGGCATTCAGAGGGCCAAGAAAACATATTGGCCCAGTCATGTGTAGCAAAGACAAAATGGGAAGTGGTTACAAACTTACGGGATAAATAAAGTAAATAAAAATTTGTTTTTTAAATAAAGAATATGTGAGCATGGTTGATCAGCCTGATGATGGTGGGAAGTAGCTTCATGTTTTGGTGTTTTCAGGTTTCTGATTCAAGTTTCAGTAGAGACTTCTGTAATATGGAATTTGGTGACCATGAAGGTGGAAAAAAACTGACAAGAGGAAGCAATTAAGTATCCTCTTGAAAGTGTTTATTACAACCTGCAAATAACAGAAAGTTTTTATGCCCATTAAATGTATTGGCGATCCTAAAAAGACAAATCTTGTAGAATTGTGGAATTTAATGCAAGAACGTTTGTACCAAATTAATTAAAAAGCTTTATATTCAGAATGAATATAACTGTATGAAAACATGGAGAAAAATGGTTTTTGGAGAGATACATAGAAAAAATGAATCAATTTGTGCTATAGGAATTTTAAAATGAGGGGAATTAGATATAACTATTTATTTCTAGGAGTTGTTGACACTAATAATGTAGATTTCTAAAAAGATTCCTAAAAAATTTCTAAGTTTAAAAATTAGTTCAAGAACCATACTAAGACCAAAGCTAAAAATTTCTGCTTCTATCCCTAGGGAAGCAATGAGTACATATAATAATATAGACCTCAGAGTTAAAAAAGAAATTATATATATATATATGTGTGTGTGTGTATAATATGTATGTAATAATTTCTACATTTATTTTTTTTCTGTTTTATCACTATATGTTAATACTTGGCATGTCCTTTGCATGTAGACATTTTAGGTGTGTATCTAAATTGATTCTCAGTGCTCAGCTGCCAACTATGTTTACCCAATGAGATGTTGAAATTTGTAAAACTCATGGTTGTGCGCCATCAGGATAGTGAGTGTAGACTCACTATGGATCTAGCATCTCAGGTGGCGCTAGAGGTAATGAATCTGCCTGCCAATGCAGGGGACATAAGAGTCACGGATTGATCCCTGGGTCAGGAAGATCCTCTGAGTAGGAATGGCAACTGACTCCAGTATTCTTGCCTGGAAAATCCATGGGTAGAGGAACCTGGTGGGCTTCAGTCCATGGGTCGCAAAGAGTCAGACACAACTAAAGTGACTTAACACATACTCACAACCTCATTCATCCCCCTTGTATGCTGAGGAATACACGTTTGGAGTGAAGAACAGACAGATCAGCCAGAAGTATAGACTGTCAGTGCCTATAACTCTAGAAAAAGGTCTCTCTTCCCATCCTGTCTTCTTGCTTTGTACTATGAAACTATTGGTTTCAAGTTTCCATCATCTTGGGAAAGAAAGAAGTAAGAACTTACAGAGTTTGTGACTTAAGGATACATTTTTCTCAGTACAAGTGAGTGAAGTCGCTCAGTCGTGTCCGACTCTCTGCGACCCCATGGACTGTATCCTACCAGGCTCCTCCGTCGATGGGATTTTCTAGGCAAAAATACTGGAGTGGGTTGCCATTTCCTTCTCCAGGAGATCTTCCTGACCAAGGGATTGAACCTGGGTCTCCCGCATTGTAGGCAAACGCTTTACTGTCTGGGGCACCAGGGAGTACAAAGATGAGGAAGAACATCAGAAATCAGCGTTTTCGAAAGTTGTTATATTAATACAAAAGCTGCTTTATAGTGGGTTTGACGAAACGGTTTTTCTCCTCTCTGCACCAGCTATGCTTGTGAGTTTGGATTTAGTTTTACTTCAGGATCAGTATGCTTGCTCAGGCACTCAGTCGTGTCCACCTCTTCATGACCCCATGGACTGTAGCCCACCAGGCTCCTCTGTCTGTCGAATTTTCCATGCAAGAATACTGGAGCAAGTTCATGCTTAAAGTTACCTTATCAGCTGAATATTTTTTAAAAGATTTCTATATTAACCAGTCTTTTCTTTTATTAGTTTTATCAAGATTTTTTCATTTTGATATGTTTCACAACAAAATAGTTAAGAATATCTCAAAATATTTCTAAGTTTTGATTTTGCATTTATTCTGTCAATTTTTTTCTATCAATTCTTATATGTTATACTTAATTATCAGAAATGAAAGAAACTTACTACTTAAAACATCCGCATGTATCCCTCTTTGAAATGGTAATTGTTTCTATCATTTGATCTTGTTTTCAAATTCTTGATGTCAAAATTATAGTATTAAAGGTCAATCAGTGTTTTAAATCTAACTGTATTTTCAAATTTACATAAAAGGACAGGTATTGTGTGTAGAATGAAATACAGAGAATATAATTCTAGTCCAACGAGTTTTCTTCTTTAACCTAGGTTCAAATTAATAATTTCACTCCTAGAAAGATGAAATTAAATAAATTAAATAGGTTAACAATTTAAATTTCTTCTTTTTAAGATACACTTCTTTAAATATTAACTAGCAACTTTCTGATATGGCTCTGTAAAAATTTGAAGTTTAAACTAAATTTTTGCTGTATTAAAATGTATGCTTGTTGCCATAAACTTTTGGAAGTTTTGGTGGTCAAGGAGAGGGGGGAAGTATATCTAACTTGATTCTTGAAATAAAGAATTTTTATTCTTTAGTGGAAAGATTTAAATTAAGAAAAAGTTTGCAAGTTTGTTGTAATTTTTTAAAAAAAAAGTCATAGATATAAGGTACAAGGTCAGGTTTGGAGCATGACATACTCATTTATACTTTGCCCTACATGGTCTGTAACTCCTGCACAATCTATTTGCTTGCAATCTTTGAAGACACTCAGAGTATCAGATCAGAGTATCTTCACTTAATAAATTCACTTGTTGGAAACTTTATGGTTAATTTGATTCGAGTTGATCAAATTACAAGTAATTAATTTAATTACATTATTGTTCTAGCAAAATATTCTAGAACAATTGGATGCAATTCTGAAACATTTTTATACATTTATCTAATTCAGACATTTTCTTTGTGCATTTGTCTTTTGTTTTATTTTTGTTGTTTGCTTTCTTTTACTTCTTTAGGAAATACAAATGAGTGTATCATATATTGACAGCATGGTCTTTAAGCAAAATTGTGAAATCATCAAATTTGATTTTCAGTGCTCTTAGCCTTAATAGTCTTTCCCATTTCTTTCAGTTGCTAAGTAAATATTTTTCTCCACTTCTTCTGCATTAGATCCAAGCATCAGAAAGATATCTAATAAATTCCTTCACATTAATATATAAATGACTGATTGCCCATGAATGTAGAGGTATTTACATTTTAAGAGAAACAAAGGCCTTCAGTTAAACCATTATTTTTCACACTGTGTTCCATTGAGCTATAACTGCAGTTCTTGTTTATAATTCATTTCTGTCATATTTTGAGACAACAACAGAAAACCTATAACAAAATCCTGTGAAGTGTGTTCTATAAAAACATTTTGTCATATTGACGATTCTTAAATCATCAAATTGTGTTACTAGACAAAACAGCTTCCTTTCCTCCTCCTGTTCCACACTTCTTCTTCCCAGTGGCTGGATTGATCTATAGACAGAGAACATGATAGTCATTTCTTTCCACACACGTGTTTGTAAGCATATACATGTCTAAATGAGTAAATAGATAAATGTGCCATTAATTGGAAACATCTAGCTGTGCAATGGTCATTTATATGTATATCACTGTATATGTAATGAGGAAAATTGTACAAATGGGTACATTACCACCACAATGTATGTGAATCACAATTAAAAGGCCCCCAAGCTCAGGTACTTTTGCTTGGCACAAGCAATAAACAGAGCTTAACAATCAAAGGAAATGAAAACAAGGTGGTGATACTAATGCTAATTAATACTTTTAATAAAAATGGAAGTCACTTCTTAGAAAAGTTTTTGCTTATAAAAATTGCATTAGTCAGCTGTCTCCCCCAAATAATAAGTTTGTACTATTTTGTATATCAAATGGAGTTTTAACAGAGATTTATGATACAAACATGCTCACAACTCCTGCTAAAGAGACAAAGGTGAAACTGAAACAGTTTCAGATTATATGCAGAAATAAGACAAATTTGATGAATTGAAACTTTGAGTTAACATCTGAAGCATGCAGCAAGTAAATTTTTATTGACAAAGTTGACAAACTATACTAAAAGGATACCTATAAAAGGTATTTTTTAACAGCAAGGACCTCTCAAGTAATGTAAGCAGTTTTTACATATGACAACCCACTCCTGTACTCCTGCCTGGAGAATCCCGTGGGTGGAAGAGCCTGGTAGGCTACAGTCCGTGGGGTTGCAAAGAGTCGGACACGACTGAGCGACTTCACTTTAAGCTCTGAAGATACAAGTCTAACTATACCATTTTCCAGTAAGGAATGCAGAATGGTTCAAGACTGTCAAGTGAGCAGTACAAAGTTCATGTCATTTACAATTACCTATCTGTCTTGATCAGGATAGTCCCAATATCATACAACAACAACAAAAGAACTCCAGAAATCAATGAAAAATAGGCTGCCTATAACACTGCAGCTGCCCTCTTCATAATAACTCCATTATTCCCATAGAGTGACTGTATCACAGGTGTTAGCAATTTGAACCTCTAAAATATATTTGCAGAAATAAAATTATAATTTTCTCTTTAATTTACTGGTCTTAAAAATATTGCTTCATTTTAAAAACCAAAAAAAAAAAAAAAAGGTTGACAGCTTTAAAAAGTTTGAAAACCAGTGAGCAAAAGTAATTACGTTCAAACCGTAGAATTTCAAACATTTGCCAAAAGCTAAGGGAGGTACTACTGTCAGGAGCAGCTGGACTTCCTGCTTGAAACCTCATTAACTAGGTGACTGTCTGCCCCACATATGGATACAGATAGAAAAGTTTATTTTAAAAACTAATTAACGTATGATATTGTCGATAAAATCTTCAATGTTTTCATTCCCATTTACCAATGCTAATTCTTTTCTTTGGGCCAAATTTCTCAGGGTTAGCATATACTCCACTGGAGGAAAACTGAGCTGTACCCAGATGAATATTTTAAAGTGTGATAGTTTTTATATGTACCGTAGCTGTTGTTTTCTTTTTGGTAAGGGGTACTTTGTTCTTAATTTATAATTTTAAATAATTTCATTTTTGAAATAAGTTCATTTCATTAAAATAGTGTTGTGCTAAGTCGCTCAGTCATGGCCAACTCTTTGCGACCCTCTGGACTGTAACCTGCCAGGCACCTCTGTCCATGGGATTCTCCAGGCAAGAATGCTGGAGTGGGTTGCCATAACTTCCTCCAGGGCATCTTCCTGGCCCAGGGATTGAACTCATATCTTCTGTGGCTCCTGCATTAGAGGCAAATTCTTTACCACTGATCCAAAACTAAAAAATAATAGAGGAAGTATGTGGATATGGAAAAAACTGATGGTGGGACCAGAAAGACTAAAGTGTGGAAAACTCCATGAAGGCTAGTATTACAGATTCCAGCACTTTGTTTTATTTGCATAGCCCTAGTTTTTTGTAATCTTAGTGTAAACATTTTTTTTATTCTTCATTATCTTGTATGAAATTTACTATGTATAAGTTCCCCCCAAATAAGCTTACACTGCACATACCCCTACCCCACCATATTTGATGTCTGTACTCTGTACTGGAGAGACTAAAACCCTCATTCTTTTTAGGAGCTAGAGGTTAGAACTTTGTATCTGATTAACTGTCATGGACTGTCTATATCAAATGACTTTATTTATTTTTTTGAAAGCTCTGAAGTAGAAAGAAGAAAAAAGGTCAGTCCAAGTTGAACTAATCAAAGAAAACAAATGAGTTGATGTCTGTGACAGCTTGGCTAAAGTTGAATTTCATTTCTGAAAATAAATAAGGTTATTGGCTTCAAGGTTTTTATCGTTAAAATGGGGCTTGTGAGTTCTCAAAGAGTTGGAATTAACCTATGTGTGCTGTTACTGTATTGCCTAGAAAACTGCACAAGGGATATTTAAATAATAAGAATCAAACACTTCCTACTTCTTGTAAAAGTTACAATTACCTGAAACTTTGGAGAAGGGAATGGCAACTCACTCCAGTATTCTTGCCTGGAGAATCCCATGGATAAGAAGAGCCTGGCAGGCTATAGTCCATAGGGTTGCAAAGAGTCAGACATGACTGAGCAACTTACCCACACCTGAAAGTTGATAAAAATGGACATTTGTCATGCATTATCAATTTTTCTAGACATTTCTATAGGTTATGTAGGGTAATTTAGAAGGCAGTTTTTTTTAAAGTTGTCTAAATATAACTGCAACATTCATTTTAGAACTGTAGATGATGAATTTGGCATTCAGACACCAGCAAGCAAAACAATTTCCAAGCATTTAAATTCAGTGATTAAATCAATTACATTTAGAAGCAAAAAAAGGATTTCATGTTGCATTATTATACCTCGATGTTAAAATTGCTGAAAAAAGATCATGGCATTTGAGATGTTGCATTTTACAGAGATATATGCATATACCAATACCATGACAATTTCATTAGTTTAAAATAGATAAATCCACACATTTGCTGTCTAGTAACCTTTAAGGAGATGTCTCAAGTTGAGTTTCTAATTGTATGTTTTTAAACTACCTCCTTTGAAAATTTCTAGCAATGGATCATGCAAGTAATAGCAAGTACTTAATAAAGCCATCTAAATATCAAAATTTCTGTTTGCCATTTGAAAATTACATCATATGCTTGGATATCTTATGTGATAGGTCTCTCTCCTTTTTTTATTTTTATTTTTTACAAAAAGCATGAACTTAAAATTTATAAACAACTATAAAAAGAAGTTATAAAATACAAAACATTTCTTATGTATAAAAATATATTTTCAAAATGTAAGATCATGTGCTCTTATATTTGGACTTTCAGTTCAATTCAGTTGCTCAGTCATGTCCGACTCTTTGTGACCCCATGGACTGCAACACACTAGGCCTCCCTGTCCATCACCACTCCCGGAGTTTACTCAAACTCATGTCCATTGAGTCGGTGATGCCATCCAACCCTCTCATCCTCTGCCATCTCCTACTGTCCCCTTCTCTTCCCACCTTCAATCTTTCCCAGCATCAGGCTCTTTTCAGATGAGTCAGTTCTCAGCATGAGGTGGCCAAAGTATTGGAGTTTCAGCTTCAGCATCAGTCCTTCCAATGAATATTCAGGACTGATTTCCTTTAGGATGGACTGGTTGGATCTCCTTGCAGTCCAAGGGACTCTCAAGAGTCTTCTCCAACACCACAGTTCAAAAGCATCAATTCTTCACTGCTCAGCTTTTTTTAAAAGTCCAACTCTCACATTCATGCATGACTACTGGAAAAACCATAGCCTTGACTAGATGGACCTTTGTTGGCAAAGTAACATCTCTGCTTTTTAATATGCTGTCTAGATTGGTCATAACTTTCCTAGCTGTCTTATAAAATCATGCATGTATTGAAGAAGTATTTATGAAATTTCTGCTTGTCATGACACTATAAAAACTTAAAATATTAATATTTAGAAAATTATTTTATTCATTATGAAGCTATATGAAGTACCATTTTGTGACTAGGATTATTGCCCTATACCCCATGTTCAACAGTCAAAGTTTCAAAATCTGACAGACAGTATAATTATAGAAATAAAATCTGACATGCAGTACAACTCTTGAATTTCTTATAGTGAAATCAGTAAGGCTACAAAATTATTTTGGATATAATATGGTGTAAGTTATTTAAACAGAAATGTGGTGTTTTCTTATACATATTAATGATATCAGTGTAATTAAAGGTTTATTCCTGAAAACAAATTGAAATTAGGAAAATGAAGAAAATCCAAAGAACAGGTAGATAGTAATTGTAAAACAAGGAGCCATTTGCTTTCACCTAATGTATCTGGGAAATTTGAAAAAAAAAATGAGGTTTTAGTAACAGTTGATTTTGAAAAATATGTGATTTGGCAATTGATTTAATAGATGCAAGGGAAAAGGGAAAGGAATTTGTTTACTTGAGGTTTTAAATGAAGGTTCAGTTACCTTCTCTGTCTTCTGAGGCAAAGTATCTTCTTTTCAAATTGCTAATGCTATTCCCAGACTCTTCTGTGTTTCTAACTATTATTTCTGTATTTCTAGCTATTTTCTAACTAAAATTAAACTTCTGAGTTTAATTTTAAATTCAGAGAAAGATGGAAAATATAAATGCTTTAATGGGTCATTTTCTCCATGATGCTGATGTCTAATATCAGGGATAAGGCAACCGTCTTCCTTGTTTCTGTGATGTAACATACAGTCACGAGTCTTTTTAAAATAATGGCAGGTTACTTACCCAGGCTAAAACTGCAGTATAAATTTTAATCTATTTAACCTGTGCATGGTAGAAATACAAAGCATATTTTCAAGTTAAATAAATATTGGCTGATTATGTAAGTCTCGACTCATTAACAGTTGTAGAACATGCTTTCAAATAGTAGTCACATAAAGTTTCCCAATATGAAGCCATTCATACAAGTGTCCTAAATATAAAGCAAATAGATACGAATAACTTTGTCATTTGAGGGTGATCGTTTGACACTCAGCTAATGGGGAAGTTAAAATAGCTTTCCTATAATCAGTACATGTAAAAATGATTTCATATGTCCTAAGGTGAATTTTTTCTTTAAACAGTAAACACAAAAGAACTATCAAAAAGACATGAAATCAACTACATAAATTGTTAAATATAAGTCATGGTTCTTTTTTTTTTTTTTTTTCCTATTTGTATTAAACACCATGTTTTCTTTTCCATCGAGAGAAAATAACCAATAAAACATATAATCTTATTGAGAATGAAGCTTTAATTGTACCATCTTTTGGAGTGATATTATGCCTAGCGATTTCGTGTCATGATAGAGACACTGAACTTTTAATTTTACCCCTCTTTATTTATAAGTGTTTTATTTCTGATTACCGTAATGGATATAATGAAAATGCCACAGTCTGGCTGCTGGTATTCCTTGCACAGTTATCTTAGCTACCAAAGGGTTCCAGGGTCAGGGTAGGGTCTAGCAGAGAGCAAAGAGACTTGTTCCTTGAAAGAATCAAATCTCACCATAGGTAATTATCTTTGACCTGTATGTACCTTTAACCAAAACAACTAATCACTAGGGTTCCACTGCCATGAATTTTAGTTTTTACAAATACAGTATAGAGCTAGTTAACATAGAAATGGTAACTTCTTGGACAATATACAGCCAACTCTGTTTTTGTGGAAATTGATAGAGATTCATGTAGATCACCATTCCTTCCATACTGAATAATTATTCCACTGGTTAAATAAAAAGTTACATTGTTCTTCCTTGGATAAATTGTAGATTTATAACTTGGGTGCAGGTGGTGTCTGTTTGAGACATTGTCTATTGGCTGGTCTACAGTACAGCTATTAATCAGAGTAAATTAAAAATTGAGGCCTGAATGTTGTAAAGTGACAGTCATTGGAAAAAAGACTAAAAACCTGTATGGATAAACATAACTAATTTAAATAAGCCCCCAAGCGACTTTTTTGAGAAAGTTCAAATGCTGCACTGTTATTCTAATTA
This sequence comes from Dama dama, assembly GCF_033118175.1. Taxonomy (NCBI): domain Eukaryota; kingdom Metazoa; phylum Chordata; class Mammalia; order Artiodactyla; family Cervidae; genus Dama; species Dama dama. Next base: position 21,318,388 of record NC_083698.1, on the reverse strand, counting down.
TCCCATAATATGGTATAAAATAACAACCTCACTTTATCCTTATATTTATAAAGCTGTTCCCATTATCATTATATTTTACCTGTTCAAGTTCTGAAAGATTGCCACTCGTTGAGAGGTTCATTAAGAGAATAATTATATCTCACAGATTGGCAGAAGGAAAATGTATCTTTGAACAATTCCATTTCCCTGAACAGTTCATTTCAAGGTGGAAGACAAGTCTATTAAGTATCTTCTACCCTTTTTAAACATGTCAAAGCTAACCATTAATACTGAAATTAGTAATTTGGTTCTGGTTTAATGAAGGAATCAGATGCTATTTTAAATGAACTCAATTTCTATGAATGAAACAAACATTTTTAATATTGAATAGCAAAAACTATTTAAGAATCTTTTTATGTATGGTGATTTAACCTATATCTCTTCTGATAGTTAAAGCCCTTAGCATATAGCCTTCTTCAGTACTGATGCTTGAGAATATTTACTTCATCCAAATATTAAATCATACTATTTTCTTAATAAATGTCATTCACATTTTAAGAGTATCTTTTTAGAAAAATAGTAAGTAGAAAGTCAACCAATATCAAAGAACTTTCTATTTTTAAACTGACTGCAGGAAAGTTTCATAGGATTTGTGACTAAATGCCTTTTCAAAATTAAAAGGAAATTCATGTGCACAAAAATGTGGCTTCATTAAAAAATAAGTCTAAGACATAGCACCTCATATTTAAACATGTTGGTACTGTGAAATAAGCTATCCATGGTCACATGCAAGTAAATACTTTAACTCATCATAAATCTCTATGGTAAGTAACTGGACAGTAATAAAATAATATATCAATCACTGATGATTTTGCCAAGCCTTCTATACTTGATGATAAGCACTTTCTTCTTGGAGTTCTTATATTGTAGTCTTTTCTTAGCATCATCCAGCCCAGATTGCTAAGACCGAAGTTCAGGATATCATATTCAGTGAGAGTCAGTGCATCTTTTATTCAGGATAAAAATATAAAAGATGCTATTTGATTTTTTAAAGACAGTAATTGTATCAAATATAAACAGCAATTTTAAACATGTGTAGGATCTGAAGAACTCTCAGAGCTGTGAAATGAAATAATCCGTGTGTCTCATTTTATATGTATGCAACTAAAACATGCTGATATATTAACGATGCTATCTGGAGTCAAAGATTGAATATGAGGTATTGTATATTTTTATAATTAGGTATTATTTTTATAATTCTTCATTATATATTTTCTGTCCTTTTTTATTAATGAAACCTGTTTCTTTTGAAGGGATTATATAGGTCTTCATCTCTTTTTGTTAAGATAGACTATTTGATTTCTTTTTTGTTTCATTTTTTAATTTTTGCTATTTAGCTTCTGAATATTTTATATATGTTACATTTGTAAACATTCCATTCAATATTCATACAAAAGTTAGGAATTAACAAGGGATTATGATAGGTATTTTGAATCTTGAGGAAGGAAATGAATATCCTGTTTATGGTAGATATCGAAATTTAACTTCCATTGCAAGCCAAGAAATTGTCAAGTTATCCAAAATAGCAAACAAAAAATGAAGTAAATGTGTTAATTTAGGCTTAAAAATTGAATTAAAATTTTTATAAATCTGACATTTTAAATAACTTGTAGAAGAGTGTATTGAGTGAGTACTCAAATAAAACGCCTTAATCATGTACATGCTGTGACAGAGTTTGTATGCGTGTGTGTCTTTGTAGGTAGACATATATACTGACAGTTTATGGGGTAAGACATATGGACATGCAGATATCCCAATGATGCATGGAAGTGAATCACTTGAACACAATTTATTTTGGAAGTTCCAATCAGAAAGAAAAGCAGGGGAAACAAAGCGTTGCTTTAAGAAAGGAAGGGAAATTTTATTTTTGTTTTAATAGCAATAGAAGAGAGTGTGATAGAACAAAGCATTCTCTCTAAAATACAAATCATGATCCCATTATTCCAAGGGGAAAAGAGATGAAAATAGGTAGAAGGGAATTCTTTATTCTGTCTTCCTTTCCTTTTTTCCCTACTGTATGTTTTCCTTTGGGAATAATGCTGTCTTCAGATTCCCTTACTCTTCCATCTTCAGACGAGCAAGCCCATCCCAGAGTGACCTTGTCACAGTAGCCGAACACTCTTGATCTGAACCTCACTCTTGATCTTGATCAATCCGTGCAGTACATTTACACCTACTTATGAATCAGAAGACAGTAGTTTCTGAAGGTCTGTAGGAAAATTGTGTCAACTTGAAAAAACGCACAACATGGAAGTTGCAAGTTAAGTTTTGTTGGGGGAAAAATGAAGATTATCGCTGAGGAGACAGCACTCAGCACTGAGAAACTGCTCCGAGGAGGTGGGGGAAGACAGTATTCATGTGATTTTGGTGAAGGGAGAGTACATGCAATCAAGCCCATGTTTTTCTAGAAGGTTTCTACTCGTCTCCTGAAGCTTTCTGTTAGTCACGAGAAACAATCATTACTGTGAAGGATTTTAGTGCTTTTCTAAATGTGAGGAGATACAAAACTTGGGCTCATAAAATTGGCTCCCCAAAATACCTAACTATCTGAAAACCTGTTCTGCCAGTTTTTCCAGAGCACAGAATGCCTCATTTCTGCTCTCTACCCTGAACTCTTCACAGGGTGTTAAAAATCAGCAGCTGCAGAAGCACATATTTAATCCTTGTAGAGGTAGATGGCAAGTGCCATATTTATAGCTGATATTGTTTACCAATACAGCATTGACATTTCTTTCTCTCATTTTTAAAGTTGAGCTATAATTGAACATATAACGTTGTATAAGTTTAAGTTGTACAACTTTGTTGATCTGATGCATTTATATTTTGCAATGTGATCACAGCCGTGGTGTTAGCTAAACCTCTATCATGTCATGTAATTATTTCTGTTTGTGTTGAGAATAACTAAGATCTAGTTTCTTAGCAACTCTGAAGGTTATAGTACAGTGTTGTTGACTATACTGTATTCACTTTTCATTTTTTTGATTATATGTCTTCTCATGATATGTATGATGAAAAGAAGTTATATTCCATGGCAAGAAAAAAAAATGAGCAAAATAACATCACACCAATTGTTTGTCTTAAACAAAATTCTCATGCCAATCCAGGCTATATTCTTCCTACTATCTTTTCAAATCAACAGCCCCTGAGGGGAAAGACTTTTGACATGGACATTTTAGGTCAGTGAATTTCTTAGAGATAGACTTTAGCTTTTGATTTTCTGGACTGTAAAAATATGGCAATAATAAGTTATTTATGGAAAACAGAAAGAAATCTGTGACCTCAGACCAATTGTTAACTTGATAAGTCTGTTTTCTAACCTGTATATAAATGAAAATAATCTTTTCTGATGTTTTCACCTTATAGGGTGATTTGTACATATTAACACATTTCAAATAGTTTAGTGTAGAAATACAAGGTGCGTATTTGATCAACTTAAGGATATGCACAAAGCTGTCATTCTAGACTGTGTGAAGCACTTGTATGTCTGTCCCACATTTGTGAGGGAGGAGGCAAAGATTAAGCGGTCATTCTCCATCCATGGAAAATTTAGCCCTTCTAAGAATTAATCCTCACTCTTCAGAATTATAAAAATAAACAGGATTCTTACTTCAGATTATGAAAACTATTTCTTTTCCCGAGAAACTGTTTTATGGTTAAATAGTAGAATTCTTAATACTTGAAATCTTTAAATGAGATCTGACAGGGAAATAAGTACTGATCTACCATTAAATTAAAACAATTATTAATCATCCTTTCCCAAGAAAGTGGAAATTCATTTTAAAATATTTGTACCAACCAAAGTTGATTAAAATTCAGTTCACTCTTTCCAGGTGTTGGGATGATTGAAATATTTTGTTTATGCTGGTTAGTTTCTTGGAGTCTCATCTGCTCATTCATTCCTCTCTTCTTCATTGTGAATTGTGGAAAATGTTTCCTTTCTGCACTTCCTTTGATTGCACACCTTCCATCTTTCTTTCTCACAAAGAGCTTAAGATTGTGGTGGCCATAGTACTGGTTCTTTAGGAGCCAGACAAGCAAATTGCCCACCAAGTCACTTTGCCCATCAGTTTAGATTGTACCTGCTGCTGTTAAATTTTGGTTTCCCTCCTGGCAGCATTACTGGTGATTCATAGAGATGTTTGTTTATAATTGAAAGTGAAAATCGCTCAGTCGTGTCCAACTCTTTGTGACCCCATGAACTGTATAGTCTGTGGAATTCTCGAGGTCAGTATAGTGGAATGGGTAGCCTTTCCCTTCTTCAGGGGATCTTCCCAACCCAGGGATCAAACCCAGGTCTCCAGCGTTGAAAGCAGAGTCTTTACCAGCTGAGCCACAAGGGAAGCCCAGGAATACTGGAGTGGGTAGCCTATCCATTCTCCAGGAGATCTTCCCGACCCAGGAATTGAACCGGGGTCTCTTGCATTGCAGGCAGATTCTTTACCAACTGAGCTATCAGGGAATCCCTCGCTAAAGTAAGCTATACTGGAGAGGACAAGCTGCCTAACAAATTAGTGACTTTGTGAGGTGCTGCCTGCTGGAGTGAAAATAAATTTTAGGAGGGAGCAAGGGGCAGGTAATGGGACCTAGCTAAGCTGCAAAAATCTTTTGAAACTGGTACTGACTGTGTGCCAGTTGATGTGGCAATAATGGTCAACAAGATTTATGGCCCTTTAACGTAGACTTTATTGACTATGCCAAAGCCTTTGACTGTGTGGATCACAATAAACTGTGGAAAATTCTGAAAGAGATGGGAATACCAGACCACCTGACCTGCCTCTTGAGAAACGTATATGCAGATCAGGAAGCAACAGATAGAACTGGACGAGAAACAACAGACTGGTTCCAGATAGGAAAAGGAGTGTGTCAAGGCTGTATATTGTCACCCTGCTTATTTAACTTATATGCAGAGTACATCATGAGAAACGCTGGGCTGGAAGAAACACAAGCTGGAATCAAGATTGCCAGGAGAAATATCAATAACCTCAGATATGCAGATGACACCACCCTTATAGCAGAAAGTGAAGAGGAACTAAAAAGCTTCTTGATGAAAGTGAAAGAGGAGAGTGAAAAAGCTCAACATTCAGAAAACTAAGATCATGGCATCTGGTCCCATCACTTCATGGGAAATAGATGGGGAAACAGTGTCAGACTTTATTTTGGGGGGCTCCAAAATCACTGCAGATGGTGAGTGCAGCCATGAAATTAAAAGACGCTTACTCCTTGGAAGGAAAGTTATGACCAACCTGGATAGCATATTAAAAAGCAGAGACATTATCTTTCTGGCTTACTTCACTCTGTATAATGGGCTCCAGTTTCATCCATCTCATTAGAACTGATTCAAATGAATTCTTTTTAATGGCTGAGTAATATTCCATGGTGTATAACAGACTTTTGGACTCTGTGGGAGAAGGCGAGGGTGGGATGTTTCAAGAGAACAGCATCGAAACATGTATATTATCTAGGATGAAACAGATCACCAGCCCAGGTTGGATGCATGAGACAAGTGCTCGGGCCTGGTGCACTGGGAAGACCCAGAGGGATCGGGTAGAGAGGGAGGTGGGAGGGGGGATTGGGATGGGGAATACATGTAACTCCATGGCTGATTCATGTCAATGTATGACAAAAACCACTACAATATTGTAAAGTAATTAGCCTCCAACTAATAAAAATAAATGAAAAAAAAAAAAAGCAGAGACATTACTTTGCCAACAAAGGTCTGTCTAGTCAAGGCTATGGTTTTTCCAGTGGTCATGTATGGATGTGAGAGTTAGACTGTGGAGAAAGCTGAACGCCAAAGAATTGATGCTTTTGAACTGTGGTGTTGGAGAAGACTCTTGAGAGTCCCTTGGACTGCAAGGAGATCCAACCAGTCCATCAGTCCTGGGTGTTCACTGGAAGGACTGATGCCGAAGCTGAAACTCCAATACTTTGCCACCTCATGCAATGTGTTGACTCATTGGAAAAGACCCTGATGCTGGGAGGGATTGGGGGCAGGAGGAGAAGGGGACGACAGAGGATGAGATGGTTGGATGGCATCACGGATTCGATGGACATGAGTTTGAGTAAACTCCGGGAGTTGGTGACGGACAGGGAGGCCTGGCGTGCTGCAATTCATGGGTTTGCAAAGAGTTGGACACGACTGAGTGACTGAACTGAACTGAACATAGACTTAGTAAGAAAAGGGAAGTTGGAGTTTTTTAACTTTGTGTAAAGCCTCCTGCTTTAGAACAGCTCCTTCTAGGTAGCAGGCTTGCAGTGTCATTACAGGTCATTCACAGTTCTCAAGGAGCTCTTTGTATCGTCTCAAGACTTTGAATTTTTATTTTGTTATTATTGCAAGTGTTGTTTTACTATTGTTGGTGATGTTGACACTAGTATTTTTAAACTGATACAGAAAAAGTCTCACAGAGTTAGAGTGTGGTATAGTCAGTCAGTAAGTTCAGTCGCTCAGGCATGTCCAACTGTTTGTGACCCCATGGACTGCAGCATGCCAGGCCTCCCTGTCCATCACCGACACCCGGAGCATGCTCAAACTCTTGTCCGAGTTCGTGATGCCATCCAACCATCTCATCCTTTGTGGTCCCTTTCTGCTCCTGCCTTTGATCTTTCCCAGTATCACAGGGTCTTTTCCAATGAGTCAGTTCTTCACATCGGGTGGCCAAAGTATTGGAGCTTCAGCTTCAGCATCAGCCCTTCCAGTGAATATTTAGTACTGATTTCCTTTAGGATTGACTGGTTGGATGTCCTTGCAGTCCAAGGGACTCTCAGGAGTCTTCTCCAACACACAGTTCAAAAGCATCAATTCTTCAGTGCTCAGCTTTCTTTATAGTCCAGCTCTCACATTCATACATGACCACTGGAAAAACCATAGCTTTGACTAGATGGACCTTTGTCAGCATAGAAATGTCTATGCTTTGTAATATGCTGTCTAGGTTGGCCATAACTTTTCTTCAAGGAGCAAGCATCTTTGAATTTCATGGCTGAAGTCACCATCTGCAGTGATTTTGGAGCCCAAGAAAATAAAGTCTGTTACTGTTTCCATGGTTTTCCCATCTATTTGCCATGAAGTGTTGGGACCAGATGCCATGATCTTCTTTTTTTGAATGTTGAGGTTTAAGCCAGATTTTTCAATCTCCTCTTTCACTTTTATCAAGAGGGTCTTCAGTTCCTCTTCACTTTCTGCCATAAGGGTGGTGTCATCTTCATTTATGAGTTATTGATATTTTCTGGACCACCCTAGTAGAGATTGACTTTAAGTGTGATATGTCCCTTTAAAGTATGATGTTCTGTTTTTCTGTTGCCATTGATATTTCTCCCGGCAGTCTTGATTCCAGCTTGTGCTAAATCCAGCCTGGGATTTTGCATGATGTACTCTGCATATAAGTTAAATAAGCAGGGTGAAAATATACAGTCTTGATGTACTCCTTTCCCAACTTGGAACCAGTCCACTGTTTCCATTATTGCTGGATTGCTGGTGCCAAGTCTTATATCTAGCATTATCTCTATGTAAACCTTCATATATATATATAGAGAGAGTGCATATAACTCTTTTTTTTTCATGAATGATCAGTGAATGAACAGATTATGCTTTTATTAGCAATTTTTTTCTTAACCTGTTTTCTTGATTAACTAATGGTTTTTTTTTTTTTTTATTAGAAATCATGTAGGACGGACAGAATTTGAAAGATTGAGTGAAACAGGAATAAGCTCTTCAATCGAGCAATTTATTTTCCTCATTTTAAATTTGTTTTTCTGAGGTTAGTAAATAGGATTTTTAAAATCATTTTACAGTGTGCTATATACGTATACTTAGGGCTTCTCAAGTCATTTGGTGGTAAAGAACCTCCCTGCCAGTGCAGGAGACACAGGAGACATGTGTTTGATCCCTGGGTCAGGAAGATCCCCTGGAGTAGGAAATGGCAACCCACTCCAGTATTCTTGCCTGGAAAAACTCCATGGACAGATGAGCCTGGCAGGCTATAGTCCATGGGGTCACAAAGAATTGGGACATGATGAGTGGCTGAACATACGTGTATGCTTAATGGATAGGTAACAAAGAGCAATGATGTTAAGACCAGAAGCAAACATGCACATTAAGATATTCATCCACTTGTTTCATATGTGCCCAGACAATTGGACTTGTGATCATCTCCTTCTCACTCACTCCACTCAAGCCAAAGTTGTCTTTTTGGTGCTCATCACAAACACCAAGCATGGCACCATCTCAGTCTTTGCATTGATATTCCCTCTGCTTGGAATATTCCGACCTAGGCTCTTCACATGGTTTCACTCTTTCAGATTGCTGACAAAATATGCTCCCTTTGGAAAGGGCGTCCTGATCACATTCCTAAAATATCATGCCATTCCTTCCGACTCCCTGCTCCCTGTCTTACTATGTGTTATCCTTTTTAGAAAGTTGAACATGTTAATGACCTAAAACACTTGTACATAAAATTGTACATATCATAGTTGTACAACTGGTGAGTTTTGGCAAGTGAAAACATCTATGTAGCAACTCTTCCACATCAAGAAACAGAATATCATCAACCTCACAAAACACAACCCAGACCCATTTCCTCCTCAGTATCCTGGCTTCTAATAAGTTTTGTCAGTTTTTAAACTTTATATAAGTACAGTCATGTAGCATATATTCATTTATGTCAAGCTTCTTTAATTTCATAATTTCATTTTGCAATTTATTCACTGTATTAGTATGCTGTTTTTTACAGCATGGAGCTATTATAAATTCTAATGCTGTGAACATTCTTGTACAGGTCTTCTGATGCGTATATGCATTTATTCTGGGTATAGACTAAGAAATGAAAATTGCTGGGTCATAGGTTATGTGTATATTCAGCTTTAGTAGATACTGCCAGAAGTGGTTTCACCAGTTTACACTCCATTTAGCAGATAAGGCTTCCAGTTGATTCCATATGCTCACCAACACTTTGTATGATGAGTCTTTTTAATTTAGTCTTTCTGGTTTGTTTTGTTTTAAATACACATGTTACTGATTGACTAATGATGTGGGGCACCATTTTATGTGACCAGGTTATTTGGATATCCTCTAGTTTCTTGCCTATTTTTTATTGGGTCAATTTAGCTAGCTCACTGTGTATTTGTATTTGAAAGAACTAGAGACTTGTTGGTTCTATGGATTGATAATTTATTCTCTCACTGTGTGGCTTGCCTCTTTATTATTGATGTCTTTTGAAAATCAGAACCTCTTGATTTGATTTAAGTTTTAGTATATTAATTTATTCCTTTTTGATTATTGCTTTTTATCATTGGATAGGTTTTTTTATTATTTTTCTAAATCTTTTAACATTTCCTGTGTTATTTTGGAGAAGCTTTCTTTGTCTGACTTTTAAATGAAATTGATTTTTGTGCATGGCTTAAGATTGAGGTCAGGAATAATTGCTTTTTGCATATAATTATTCAATTTACAAAGCACACTTTATTGAAAAGCCTCCTTAACTCCATTGTTTATTGGTAACATAATGTTGATTCAGATATCTGTTTATGTATTGACTTATTTCTGAACTCTGTATTCTATACTAAAAATAGGCAAACTTCTCTAGTGTCAGAGAATAAATATGTAAAGTTTGGGGGTCATGTGCTGTCTATCACACCTACTGAGCTCTGTCACAGTAGCAAAAAAACAGTCAAAAACCCTACGCAGGTGAATGGTCATGGCTCTGTTCCAATAAAACTACTCCCCAAACAGGTGGTACGCCAGGTTTGACTCTTGGCTACAGTTTGCTGACACCCGCTCTCCACCATCAGCCTATTTGTCAGTGTTTATGTCAGGACCGCACTGTCCTCATTAACGTCTTGTTTTTCAAGAAGAATATTCCCTTTAAGTTTTTCTTACACATCTTAGAATCAGCATGTTAATTCCTCCCATCAAAAAATAAATAAATAACTGAGGGGATTGTAATTGGAATTACATTGGTGAATTTAGGCAAAATTAATATGTTTATAATCTATGTCTTCCAACTCATGAGCATATTATATCTTTACTTGATTTAGCTTTTTAAAAACATTTCTCAAAATAATGATTCATAATTTTTGATGTGTAGTAGTCTTATACCTAGATATTTGACATTTGGGTATGCTATTCTAAATAGTATATTTTCAGATATTTATCTCCTAATTGTCTGTTGCTGTTATACAGATATAAAACCTCCTGAAGCTACTTATCAGTTCTGACACTGTATGCATTGATTCTGTTGGATTTAAAATACCTATTTTCATATCAGATAGAAGTGATGGCAGCTGTATTTTTTTTCTTTTTCTACTCTTAGACCTTTCCATTTTACTCTTCTTAGTTCCCTTCTTAAAGTTTGCAGTAGAGTGCCAAATGCAGGTGATGATAGCGACTTTGATTTTGGAGAGTGAAGAGGTGAATTTCAGTATTTCACTGTTTATCTGATGTTTGCTGCATGCTTTTATAGGTACATCTTAGACTAACAATTTAGCCTTCAAGTTTACTGTTTCTACTATAAATGAATGTTGAATTTTATCAAATTTTGGTTCCATATGTATTGAGAAAAGCGTGCAAATTTACTTTTTCATTCCTTGGATTACTTTAATTTTCAAATTTTAAAGTAACCATGCATTCCATTGCAAAATCTAACTTGGCATGATGTTTTGTCATCTCTCTGCAGTACTGGGTTGAATTTACTGCTAATAGATTTAGCATTCATGAGAATCATCACTACTTACTTTCTTATAATGTTATTATTAGGTTGAATTAACAAGGTAAACCAGGTTGAGCTCATTATTTAAGCTCACTAGCTAGTTTAAAGTTATTAATATTATGCCAGCCTTGTAACACAAGGTAAGGAGTTTACTATCTTACTATATTGTCTGAAGCCATCTGTATCCAAAATGTTTCTTATGTTTAAAAATGTAATTATCTTAAAAATATATACTATGACTCAGCTAGTGTTTCTGCTGAACTGGGCAGCTTATCTGATGGATTTGCCCGGATCCTGGTCTTTCCTAAACTATGGGTCCTTACTTAGCCCCTTTTCATTAAGTCAGATCATGGAAGCATCAGAATACTTTCCTATAGTAACCTAAACATCAGACCTACTGTTCCGTGCTCCCTCTGTGTAGCAGCATCCATTTCCCCTTGGATACCAGGATCTGTGGCTCCACACAGCCTAAAGGTGCGGGAATCCGAGGCACAGATTCTCAAGATGCGTTATTTTAAGAGTGGTCATAAATAAGAGCGCCTGTACTTTCTTTCTTTTGTTCTCAGATGCATGCCTTCCACTTACCGGGAACAAAGCAGCAAACAGCCATTATTAATTTAGAATGTAGACTGTGTCTAGACGATGACAGTCCATCCTTACAGTACTTCTCCTGGTTGGTGCTTCAGTTGAGTCTTTAAATAGCATTCCACTTTTCTATCAGTTCAGCATTTTCTTGGTAGCTGAGGTAAATGAATCAGTGTATTCAATAATAATATGCCTTCTGCTCTACTTCTTTGCTGAAAGAGAGGTCCCTTGGTATGATTCCCTGGAGAAGGGAATGGCAACTTGCTCCAGTATTCTTGCCTGGGAAATTGCATGGACAGAGGAGCCTGATGGGCTATAGTCCATGGGATGGCAAAGAGCTGGACACGACTGAGCAACTAACGCTTTCACTGGCAACATGATCAGTTTCCCCTATTAGTGAGGTGAGTCATTCTGTCTATGTGGATATATTGTGAAGGAAATGCTGCGTCTATTCATCTATGAATAGTATGTTCATCAGGTGTTCATCTATGATACAGAGATCTTCAAACTTTGTTCCCATTCCTCTAAATTCATGCACATGCATCTTTGGAACTCTTTATCAAGATATACATGAGTCCATGTAAATTTTTACCTTACATGACTTCTCTTTCTTCACAAAGGATGACTTCCCTTTACCTCCATCCTTAAGAAGCATTTTAGAAGAACAGCAGCCTGTTTTTGATGTGCTCCAACATAACAAGGGGCTTCCCTCGTGGCTCAGATGGTAAAGAATCTGCCTGCAACGTAGGAGACCAGGGTTTGACTCCTGGGTCAGGAAGATCCCCTAGAGAAGGAAATGACAACCCAAACAAATATTCTTGCCTGAAAAATTCCATGGACAGAGGAGCCTGGCAGGCTACAATCCATAGCGTGAGATAAACCATCTATTAAGCTTGTGTAAACCTTTTCCTTCTCTGACATCTGGTCCTAAGAAATATAGGAGGGAGCTGAAGGAGAGGAGCTTGTCCAGCAGTGGTGAAGACCAGGGCTACCTTTTCCTGCAACCTTCCATACTTCCTGGCCCTACTCATGTCTGATCCAGGTGCCGCACTTTCATCTTACGACTTAGTGCATCCTTCCATGCACATTATGACAGGTCAAGAGACTTAACAGGGCCCCAAACTAAGACTCTGTGGTTTACTGTTGTCTGTTTCACATGGATATAAACTTATGTTGATTCTTCTTTTTGAAAGAGAAATAAATACGTTCTCTGTACCTCGCAGTGAAGGCTGTGTTACTCTGCTCCAGAAAAATACTGTATCTTGCAGAGCAAATGCAATTGATGTTGCTATTTTGTAAAGTTTAGTTTTCTACTATCCTAGGCCATGTTCCATCCCTTATTTTTAACAGATGTTAGGCTGGTGTCATAAATGGGAATAAGCCAGAGACTACTACCTCTGTCTTCTTTAAATCTTTGTAAATGACATTAATTATACACAGAACAAGAAACCAATGGGAAGGATCTGCCAATTAGCAAAGATGTGCAATCCAATAATATATTTAGAGGTCTCAGAAAAGACCACCTGATGGGTCTGTGGACTGCCATGTGCCAGATGAAGGCCGGAGCTCCGTTTATTAGCTGGCTCCCTCCCGTGTCTTTGCCATTAGGAGGACTGTTGAATCAGTTTGGGCCTCAGGATATCATTTTTAGTTTTGACTCTGAGTGAAGAATCCTTGAAAGTTCTGGATATTTCTCTTTATCTAATGCATAGTCCCTTGAGTAAATGGCCTTAAGAATCTTTGGGAAAGGAGTAGGGGAATTACGACTTCATGCTATCGTGATACTGCTCGGTACCACCTCTTAGAGATCTGTCCTGTCCTTCAGCAGATAGTCTTCAAACAAAAGTCTGAGACTCAACCCAGGTCTCCAAACTGTGCAAGAGATGGTGAGTGGGAAGCAGGAGTGACATAGAGGGAGGAACAGATCAAGGAGGGAAACCTGCGCTAGTCTTCTATTCATCCGTTCTTGATTTATTCTCATTGTGTAAATTGAGCAACACCCTGCCCATCTATTTTGATGCAGAAACTCTGTATTCTGTTTATCTACTCTTCTTTTTTAAGGTTATACCCAGTTTTGCCACGCCTGTGTTCCTGCTCATTGCAATGTTTTCACCTGCCTTTCTTCTGGTCATTAAGTGCCACTTCTTGGTATTTATTATTTAGAGATTCTGTCATTCCCATTTTTATCAAGAGCCCCAATTCTGTAATGTCATTCCCTACCTTGCCTACAGAAGACAGCTACCACTGAGCTTCTCAGTGATACTGACGTACCTCTCTATAGTACATTCTTTATTATTTGGTAAATGGAGCATCTGATGGGCTCTCCCCTAGATTATAGTTAGCTGGCAGGGTTTCTAACCTTACATATTTATTTTTTCTCAGGCATGCCCAATTCACTGAGTCTTTGATCTCTTCCTCGTTGGTCTCCCATGACAGTTCTGGAATTTCTACCCACTTAGCATAGGTCATAAATTTTCTCAAATTTCTAAGAACCATCCTGGCAGCTGCTAATACCATCTCCTAGGATATGTGCCAGGGTTTTAAATTCTGTATCACAGGAAAGTGCTCTTGTATCAATTAACTACTGTATCTCAGTGTCTATTCTGTCACCTGTTGACAGGGACCCTCAGGACCCATGCTGTGCATACTCTCCCAGCTCCTGCAGATCCTTCACCAACTTCACTGATAGGCCCTCCATCTCTTAGCACCCATAGCATCTCTGGTCTGGTGGTGCAGATATGTGACCATTAACATTTGTCTAGTTGTCACAGGGACTGATGTCAGCAAATCCGCAGGGAAGGCAGTATTATTTATAAGAAACCTGCCTCTTGTCAGGTCTCTACCTGGTCTACAAGTTGGGCTGTGGAGAGTAGATCTTATATAAAGAGGGATAGAGCCACTTTTTACAAGCCCAGGGAGAATCTAGGAGATCTGATTTCTGAATTGCATCTCTCCAGGTATTACAGTTGCAGCTCTCAGGATTCTTCTCTCTTTTATTTTATTTTTTTAATGTGGACCATTTTTAAAATCTTTGTTGAATTTGCTAATACTGCTTCTGTCTTATGCTTTGGTTTTTTGACCCTGAGGCATGTGGGATCTTGGCTCTTCTACCAGGGATCAAACTCACATCCCCTGTATTGGAAGGCAAAGTGTCAACCACTGAACTACCAAGGAAATTCCACAATTCTGAAGGTTCTTCTGATCATGGATTAGGAGATCAAACTTCTCTGAAGTCTGGTGCTTTCATGACTGAGTGCCAGGCCTGGTCCTTTGCTGTCCTTGCTCTCTGGCTATAGAAGGTTAGAGCTCCTTAAATTTTGCATAAGAAGCCCTCTGGCTTTCCCTTTTTTCCTGGAATTTAGTGATTAATCAAGTATATGATTTGCTTTCACTTGAGCAGTTAAAAAAAAAAATTGTGTGGAAGATCTGTTTCGTGCTAGGCCCTGAGTATACACGATGGACAAGAGAGAGTGCTTTACCTCTGGCGGATCCTTTCATTCAATCTTAGCAACAGTCCTGCAAAGAAAGCAGAGCTTTGCCGATCTTTAAAGGTGAAGAAACTCAGATCATTTATCAGTAGTAGAACAGAGAGCACAGACACTGTTGGAGACCTACTTACAGAGTAAAGTATGTCCCCTATTTTTAGCTTATTCTAGAAACAAGACCTCATTCTACCCTGGCACAGCCTCTAAGGGGCTTTGTCCCCTTAAGTTTCCCATCAGGTTTAATATTCCCTGGTTCCTCCCTCATGTAACCCATACATTTCCCGCTCTGTCTATATTAATACTTATAGTTCTACAGTTGTTTCTAGACTTACCTAATAGTTTTAAACCATTGTTTAATGTTTGTCATCTTGTAACTAATTCAATAACCTCACCTTATTTGTGTTAAAAAAAAAAAAAAGATACTTATGCCTCCATATTATTCTCTTTTGTTATAAGATTTGGCAGAGATGTTTGTAATTAAAAGAAAAACCATGTTTTTATTTTGGCTATTCTCTGAACAGGTATTTTTATACCATGTAAATAGCAGGTTAATATTAGCAGTATAGTGTAAAAATTTAGATCCTTTAATAAGCATTATTAATTAAATCTATTAGAAGTTAATAAGTAGAGAAACAAATTAATCTAGATATTTTCATTTCATAAAGAGAAATTAAGTGTCCAAATTTAGGGAAAATGTTATACTAGTTATGGCATAGCCATCAAAAATCATATGTTGAAGTATTGTTTTGTTTTACATTTATATTTTCACTTGGTCTTTTATTGAAATACAATATTGTGTAGATTTAAGGTATACATGTGTTGATTTGATACATTTATACATTGCAATATGCTTTCAGAATTTTAATAATATTTAAGGATATTTATGATGTTGAATTACATGAAAAAAGCCTGATATAAAACTATACAAAAAACATTATTATTATTTTATTTTTAGTATATCCATATACATGAAGTACATAAAGAATTATCTCCAAAAGGAGATAATAGATTATTTTTTACTTTATTTTTATTTTTTCAAATGTTCTACAACTAGTTTATGTTTGTGTGTGAGTTGCTCAGTTGCGCCCAACTCTTTGTGATGCTTGAACGGGACGTTTATCAACAGACTGGTTCCAGATAGGAAAAGGAGTCCGTCAAGGCAGTATATTGTCACCCTGCTTATTCAGCTTATATGCAGAGTACATCATGAGAAACGCTGGGCTGGAAGAAGCACAAGCTGGAATCAAGATTGCCAGGAGAAATATCAGTAACCTCAGATATGCAGATGACACCACCCTTACGGCAGAAAGTGAAAAAGAACTAAAACTTGATGAAAGTGAAAGAACAGAGTGAAAAAGTTGGCTTAAAGCACAACATTCGGAAAACTAAGATCATGGCATCTGGTCCCATCACTTCATGGCAGATAGATGGGGAAACAGTGGAAACAGTGTCAGACTTTATTTTGGGGGGCTCCAAAATCACTGCAGATGGTGATTGCAGCCATGAAATTAAAAGACGCTTACTTCTTGGAAGGAAAGTTATGACCAACCTAGGTAGCATATTTAAAAGCAGAGACATTACTTTGCCAGCAAAGGTCCATCTAGTCAAGGCTCTGGTTTTTCCAGTAGTCATGTATGGATGTGAGAGTTGGACTGTGAAGAAAGCTGAGCGCCAAAAAATTGATGCTTTTGAACTGTGGTGTTGGAGAAGACTCTTGAGAGTCCCTTGGACTGCAAGGAGATCCAACCAATCCATCCTAAAGGAGATCAGTCCTGGGTGTTAATTGGAAGGACTGATGCTAAAGCTGAAACTCCAATACTTTGGCCACCTCACGTGAAGAGTTGACTCATTGGAAAGGACCCTGATGCTGGGAGGGATTGGGGGCAGGAGGAGAAGGGAACGACAGAGGATGAGATGGCTGGATGGCATCCCGACTTGATGGACATGAGTTTGAGTAAACTCCGGGAGTCGGTGATGGACAGGGAGGCCTGGGGTGCTGCGATTCGTGGGGTCACAAAGAGTGGGACACGACTAAGCGACTGAACTGAACTGAACTGAACTGTATCTTGCCAGGCTTATCTGTCCATGGAATTCTCCAGGCAAGAATACTAGAGTGGGTACTTTTCAAAACAGGAAAATATATTATTTCAGAATATTTTGTTTTTTAAAAATCTTACTGATATTTACCCTAAGTCCCTAAGCCAGTGGGATTATTAGTTAATTGACACATCTGAGCTAAAGTGAAGGACGTTGTCGTTGTTCAGTTACTAAGTAGTGTTTGACTCTTTGTGACCCCGTGAACTGCACCACACCAGGTTCCTCTGTCCATGGGATTTCCCAGGCAAGAATACTGGACTGGGTTGCCATTGCCTTCTCGAAAAGCGAAGGATACTTACACATAATCTCAGGATGTCAATATGGGAATATATCAGTGGCTTTGAACAAATCTAAAGAGCTTATATAAAATTTTGAGTAAGATACTATGATTTTAGAAGAAAAAGAAAAATTAAGTCAATGATGCGTTACTATATTTAGGGAAAAGCACAATGGATGTAGTTAGCAACATATAAGTGAAACACATTATTTGCTTTAAGTCTGCTAGCATTACTGTTATTCATATTAACTACTGATACTGAGTTTACCATCGCAGAGCAGTTTATTTATGAGTTGGCATTCAGTATTGTACATGGTAAAATTTATATTTTATTTGTACACATATGGCCACATTTCTCTAATCCTAAGAAAGTTCCAGCTGTTCTTTTCCTATATGCATATATAGCAGCCAGCAGCTCATCTTTCATTTAGAAAATTCTCTAGTCTTTAACCTTTACAGTTATTTGACTATCTAATTAATATGCCCAGTCATACATTAGAAATATGTTAAAACTAGAATTAAATGTCTTAGATGAAAGCTTATAATACCACATCATTTTCTATTAAAGACTTTAATTAATTGAAGTCTAGAAATATTAAATGACTCTAAGCGTTTTTTTATACTGTTAAAAATTTTCCTATTTTAGATATTAGAGACAAGTACAGTTTGAGATAGTGATAATAGTTGTTAGGTATTTGATCTCTACTATGCTCCAAACATAGAATTAAGCATATTACTCAATTATTTAGCCATTTTTCTACTAATATTATTGTGCTAGTTTATATGTTAAGCAATGTGATAGATTTAAATAGAAGGTAGAAAATAAAATTAAGCCAGCAATTACAATAAAGTATGTGCTTAGTCATATCTGACTCTTTGCAACCCCATTAGCTGTAGCCTACCAGGCTCCTCCCTCCATGGGATTCTCCAGGCAAGAATGCTGGAGTGGGTTACCATTCTGTTCTCCAGGGACTCTTCCTGATCTAGGGATCAAATCCAGGTCTCCTATACTGCAGGTGAATTCTTCACAGTCTGAGCCAACAGGGAAGTCCCAAATAAAGTATATGATCAGCTATCAGGGGAAGTACTAGTGATAGAAATACATACTAGGAGCGCCACAGCTTGTGGAAGAGATTAGGGAAGTTAGAAAACATCACATTAAGTGAAGACTTGAAGAATGAGAATGAATTAAGTATCTAGAGATGGGGATAAATTTTGTATTATTCTAGGTTTCTGATGGGGTTTCACCGGTGGCTCAGTGGTAAAGAACTCAGGTTCAATCCCTGGGTCAGGAAGATTCCCTGGAGAAGGAACTGGCAACCCACTCCAATATTCTTGCCTGGAAAATTCCACGGACAGAGAAACCCAGAGAACGACAGTCATGGGACTGCAGAAGAATCAGATATATCTTAATGACTAAATAGTAACAATTCAGATTTCTGGTGGGACAGGAGGACACATTTGAAGGGCTGAAGAAATTCAGCAAGAAGTCCCAGTAGAATTGGCTAATGATTGGCCTGATTAGTTAGATTGTGTCCCCTTCTCTCCTGCTAAACTGTGAGAATCATGAGGGCAAGGAGCATTCCCTTCTGTTTCCTTTTATATTCCCCTGGACTGAGCTTGGTTCCTGGTACACAGTAGTAACCCAAGGATTATTTGTGAAATCAAAACAAAACTAGAGGAGAACTGGAAATCCTGAGGTTAAGGACAGACTTCATACACACCACATAGATAATTTAATATTAACCCTACAAGTGACGCAACTGACCCAGCTTTTAAAATAGTGCTCAAACTCAAATAAATAAATAAAATAAAATAGTGCTCAAACTCATTAAGTGGGTATACAGTGAAGTGAAGAACTCAGTTCTACCCAAAGCCAGAAGTGTTTCCAATGTACATCATATCTCTTAGAAAAAAATAAAACCACAGGCCTTTGTGTTAATTTCATGTATACAGCAAACAGATCAGTCATACATATACGTGTGTCCAATCTTTTCTAGATGCTTTTCCCGTACAGGCCGTTACTTACAGACTAAGGAGTAACAGTCCCTGTGCTTACGCAGTTGGTCCTCATTAGTTACCTGTTTTACACATGTGCTGTGTGCTTAGGTGCTGAGCTGTGTCCGACTCTTTGCAACCCCATGGACTGTAGCCTGCCAGGCTCCTCTCTCCATGGGGATTCTCCAGGCAAGAATACTGCAGTGGGTGGCCATGCCCTCCTCCAGGGGATCTTCCCAACCCAGGGATCACACCCAGGTCTCCTGCATCACAGGCGGCTTCTTTACCCTCTGAGCCACCAGGGAAGCCCCATTTTGCATACAGTAGTGTGTGTATGTCAATCCCAGGCTCCCATTTTATCCCTTCCCATCCCATTACCCACTGGTAAGCCATCTAATTTGTATTTCTGTTTTGTAATTCACTCAGTGTGACAATCTCTAGGTCCCTCCATGTTGCTACAAATAGCATTATTTTGTCCGTAGTAGCGGCTAAATAATATTGCATTGTATGTATGTACCACATCTTCATAGATAGGAATCTGTCTGTTCCTCTGTTGATGGATATTTAAGTTGTTTCCATGTCCTGGCTAATGTAAATAGTGCTCTACAGTGAACATTGAGGTGCATGTATCTTTTTGGATTATGATTTTTTGCTGATTCTAGTCTAACTTCTTTATCTTGTTTTACTGTGATTTATCACAGAGTGATCACCTGTAAACATCACCAAAATATAGATATGTGTGTGTGTGTGTGTAGAGAGAGAGAAAGAGACAGAGACAGAGGGACAGAGGCAGAGAGAGAGAGACTCTGACTGACTCAGTGCCACTGGATAAAACCAAATGATTCCAGATAAGTAAATAGTTTCTCAAAAATTTCAACTGCTTTAGAATGAATTTAAAAATCTTACTTGGGACTATCAGCTCTGAGGGAAAAAGAAAGAAAAAATATCACTTAGATTTCAGGCCAACTCGATGAATAAATCTAATCTTCAAATTTAAGTCCTAGGATTAAACTTGGTCTCATCCATTCTGTTTAACCCTTGAAAATTCATCTGCTTTTGCACTCTGCTGTTCTCATTCAAAGTGACATTATCATTTAGATAAAATTTTAAATACACACATCTGAAAAAAATACTCAAGGTAGCAATCTAGTCATCTTGTCATGCTCTGGCAATTACTACAGAACCTTCTGCTTTCTAATATTTGTTTTTTAAAATAAGAAACCTGCTGCTCTATAACACAGGGAACCCAGCCTGGTATCGTATGATGACCTAGATAGGTAGAATATGGGGAAGGGAAGCTCAAGAGGAAGGGGATAGAGATAAATAATTATGACTGATTTGTATTGATGAGACCACCACAACATTGTAAAGCAATTATCCTCCAATAAATTTTTTTTTTAAGTAAGAAGCCGGAAAAGACTTTAGGGATCACTGCTATGATAAGTTCATTACCAAATCACAGTTGTAAAAGTACACTGATGTGATGTATTGGAACAATGCCAAGAAGACCTTCTTGTCTCTGAAGTTAATGACAAGGGGGCCATCTGATGGATCACAAACCGCTGGATCTGTAAATGAAAATTGTTGTTAAACATGTTCAGAAAGCTTTGAACTACAGCATTTGAGCAGTGATTGTGAACATACATCCACATATATGAGAAAAGTCATTGTCTTTAAAATTGGTTCTTTCAAATCACGACTGCCTTATTGTCCCGCATGTCAACCTCACACCTAACTACGAGAGATTAGATCCCTACTTGGTGTCATTAGAAATGAGGTAAGAAAAAAACAAGCAAACAAAACAAAAAACATTGTGCAAGTGGATTGATTAACTCAATTATGTTAGTAACAACAGAAAAAGAAATGAGGTACAAATCTCAAATAGTATTTTTGAGATATGTATGTATTTTGAGTAAAAAGTCACAGATAATACAGTAATAAACTAAGTAAACTTCAACACTGGAAGTTGCTTTCTGTCAATGAAATAATTCTATAATATGGCCAGGTGTAGTCAGTATCAGTAATCTAAACTCATAATGGTTTTCACTAGGCTTAAAATAGGCCTACTCTGTCATAAATGGACAATTTTTTACTTTATTGAGAAGTTGACAAAATTCCACAAAATTTCTATTAAAATTCACAGCATATTAAAATAGACATTTTATTTCTCAGTTTAAAAATTGAAAGTCAAATGATATTTATGAACTCACTACTGGACACTAGACTGGCAATGATTGCTTACCAGGGGAAATGTCTGTGAATTGAGCTTTGGCTAATGTTTGAAGAGAAAACAATCTGCTTGGACTCTATTGTAAAAAACTAAACCTGCAATTTCTTTTCTTGAAGCTCATCTCATTACCTGGCCTTCTGAGGTAGAAAACTGGATGTAAGTGAATGCTATGAGGCTTAGCACAAAGTGAGACTGTGGAATGTTATGACAAGAAAATCTGGAAATATTGCAGAAATCAAAATGCTCTTAATGGTGCAATAAAAAAAAAAAAATCTATAAAACACCACACTGCAAAAATAAGCTGTCTTACATTACCTGGGTGTAATGATGCTAAATGTAGAACCCTGACAGCCTAGGCAGATCTCAAAAAAATAAATAAATAAAAACTAAAAATAAAAAGATAATTCATCAGCAGGTTAGTCATTTTAACCTGAAGCAAATAAACTTGAACATGAAGAATTACAGGTTGATTTGTTAGTTTTGAAAAAAATATATTTGCCTAAGGTTTGTGTATATATGAGAATGTGTGTGTGTGTGTGTGTGTGTGTGTGTGTGTGTGATGCTAGTTCTACAAGAGGAAGCTGTGTAGACTAACAGACATATAACATAAAAAATAAAACAAAATAAAAATGAAGAAGCAAACCCATCTTCCAATTTAGGATTTCATTAAAACTTTGAATTGTTTGTGTGTATGATAGCATTTATCCTCTAATACATGATAGATTTTTAAGTCCTCATGTGATTTTCATGATGGCAAGAGAAGACTGAAAATAAACTGCTTAAAAACTTCAGCCTGCACTCAAAGGGCTCCTGGCCACTCATCCTTCATAACTAAAGAAGCGACTTCAGTGTTTACCTGGAGCTTCTGTTTCAGTATAAGTGGCAGTTGACCTTTGGGATTTCTGTCCCTGTTTAAACTGACTTTCTCTAATGCTTATAAGTGAATAGAGAGTGCCATCATGATTCAGTGAATGTATCTGAACTTGAACACAGCACAGAGCACCTGGATCAAGACCAGGTCTGGTCTGAACAAAGAAACATCAAACAGCAAAGGAAAAAAAATTAAATGGGAAAGTAAACCAGGGTTCAAATGGTAAACGTAACAGGTAAGTTATTTTATTTAATGAAGTAGAAAGAAGCACAGTATCAAAATGATTAATAATCAGTAAGACACACACAGTTCCTGAATTCAGGCTAGGTATCCATTTATTATTGTGGAGGGGTGAATGTGGCTTTATGTGAAACATCCTTCCTAAAATGAAAGAAAGAAAAATAAATTCACCTTGCTTTTCCATGAAGGGGAAAATAGTCGTAAACACCAAGACAATTTTCCTGAAGGACCAATGCAGTTCCTGAAAATGAAATACAGTCGTGTTTGTCATTATGTTGGGCTTCCCTGTGGCTCAAACGGTAAAGAATCTGCCTGCCATGCAGAGGACTCAAGTTCAATCCCTGGGTCGGGAAGATCCCGTGGAGGAAGGAATGGCAACCCACTCCAGTATTCTTGCCTGGAGAATTCCATGGACGGAGGAGCCTGACAGGCTACAGTTCATGGGGTTGCAGTGAGTCGGACACGATCGAGAGACTAACACTTTCACTTTCACTACAGTTTGTTATATTACAATTAAACTTCGTCATTACCACCTAAGGCTTTCCCTTTCCATGTTTCATAATGTCCCTGAGAGAAATACTTCACTTAGGTATGCCAGAAAGAAAGTCATTTTGAATACATATGAAAATTTGTCTGATATAATTCTCAATAGCTGGGATAAATAAATATTCTTTTTGCCTTGCAACATATCTATGATAACCAAATTATACAATGAAATCTTGGGCTTCTCCTAACTTCCATAGTGTAAAATAGACTATTCTTGAGACTCTTAAAGATATATTTTTTTGACCAAAGATTCATTCTGTGTTGCGAATAAGGACTAGAAAGAATACCTGCTGTCATAGGTCTTATATTATTGCAAAGATTTTACAATAAGTAAATACATACAAAAATTTATAAATTCAGTTTCATCATGTGGAGCTTTCTGATATGACAGAAATAAACAAGATGGTATAGAGTAATTGATGGATGCCATTCTATTTAGAATGAGTGGTGAAGGAATGCTTCTCTAAGAAAGCTTCAGTTACTTTGAAGCAGAAAAACAGTTTGAAGCAGAGGAAACAGTTATGTAATGAGCCAGTGAAAGTATATGGCTGGTAAAGAAGGAAGTTGAAGTGCAGAGATCCTGATGTGGGCAAAATGTTTTTGTCTTTTTGAGCAAGAGCAAGGAACTCTGTGTGCCTAGAGTGAAATGAGCAGAAGGAAGCCAGCTATTTACAGATGAGAATAGGAGAAGACCATGGCAGATTATTGGAAGGTTTTCAGTAGGGAACATGATCTAATAAATACTTCATTAGTCTTAGGACATAATATAGCACTTATGTACCCAAGTGTCAAAACAAAAAATACCTTGCAGTGATTTATCATGGAGTGATTACCTGTGTAACATCACCAAAAATATACAACATTGGCAGCACTGTGGAAAATTTCCTTATATTCTCTCTTCATTTGCAAGCCTTGAACCACCACATTAGAGACCCTTATCCTGACCTTGATGATAAGTGCTTTCATGATTTTTCATCTAATTTTAACACCTAAGAATGTATCCCTAAACATTATAGCTTAACTTGTGTGTTGAAATAAATTCAGTCATTTATTCTTCTGTATCTGCATTTATTTATTCAGTATCATATTTGTGAAATTTGCTCATTTTGTTGTCTTTGACTTTGGTTTGTTCATATTTGTTGCTATACAGTATTGCAGAGACTGAGAAAATCAAAATAGAATGCAGTCCCTGTGAGAGGCGCGTGATTACAGTTGGCTCTTATCGCTAGAGTTCTGCCATTTGGGGTCCCAAACCAAGACAAACAGTATTTCGCAAGCCACCTACTTTGGTGGCCTGGAACTCAGCCCCATGACTGTGACAGAAACACTCTTCACTCTCCTGGAATTCCTCCTGAAATGAGGGAAAGCCCACAGGGTAAAAGTAGTCCACTATCCTGGGTATCTCCATCCTTAGTCAGAGGGTGACCCAGTTTCTTTACTTCATTGTTAGCTTTCTAAGCCTTCAAGTAGATGGACATATACATATACACGCACATGCACATACATACACATTTGTTGTTTAGTTGCTGAGTCACATCCAACTCTGCAACCCCATGACTGCAGCACACCAGACTTCCCTGTCCTTCACTGTCTCCCGGAGTTTGCTCAGACTCATGTCCATTGAGTCAATGATGCCATCCAGCCATCTCTCTCAGCCTCTGTCGCTCCCTTCTCCTCCTGCCCTCAATCTTTCTCAGCATCAGAGTCTTTTTCAGTGAGTTAGCTCTTGGCATCTGGTGGCCAGAGTATTGGAGCTTCATCTTCCTTCCATCAGCATCAGTCCTTCCAATGAATATTCCGGTTTAATTTCCTTTAGGATTGACTAGTTTGATCTCCGTGCTGTCCAAGGGACTCTCAAGAGTATTCTTCTGCATCACAGTGTTAAAGCATCAATTCTTTGGCACCCAGCCTTTTTTGTGGTTCAACTCTCACATCCGTACATGATTACTAGAAGAAAACATAGCTTTGACTATATGGACCTTTGTTGGCATATACACATACACCTAGGCATGTACATGTATGTGGATATGCTTATGCGTATGCACATGTATGTATACAACAACACTACTTATTTTCTTTGTAGAACGGGCCCAGATTACCTAGTTCTTATCACAATAAGTAAAGCCTCCCTAATTTATATTTTAAAAATACTGATTACCTTAAGAAGAATGGAGTTTACTTAAGTGATAAGAATTAAAGACAGAATATAAGCTAGGTCAAAAATTCTGTTGTCTGCACAATAGATGAAGATGTCTTTGGCTGGATATGATAGCTGTGGAGAGAGCTTTTTTTTTTTAGGTAGGACCCTCAGGACTTGCCAGTTGTCAGGATATGTAGGAAATGGGAAATATAGGTGTTAAATAACTTAACTTCCAAGGGAAAATTCTGTACAGGATAAACTATTCCTGTTTCATTGCAACTTGATATCTTAGTCAAATAAGATTGTTTTCTTTGGTGTTATTTTTCCATTTTTAAAATATATTCTTAGACTTTGCATTTTGGAAATATAATTATAGGGTGATGCATATATTAAAGCAAATAAAATTCAAATGCCATAGATAAACTAAAGGAAAAGTACAATAATTTTAAAAACCTTGACTGTTAAAATCATGTCAAGTGTATTGCAGGTAATGTGTGCCATATGAAACTCTGATGCCTAATAGTGTAGGATAGTTAAATCCAATCGAAGTTGCATCCAGTTGAAGGATTTCCTTAAGAAAACCTATCTGGTTCAAAACAAATGTCATCTTTGACTGATAAACCAATGTCTAATAACTTTCTCTCCCGAGTCAATCAGTGAATTCAACAACCATTTGCCTTAGTTGAAAGGAAGTCCCTTAAAGTTCCTTGTTGAAGCTAGAAGTAAAACTATTCAAAGCCAGGAAACAAACCAAAAAAAAAAAAAAAAAGAGTAGCGCTTCAGAGGAGACATTTCTGTGAATGATGTATTTGCTAAAACTGGATTCTGGATGCCTAAGAAAATTAGGATTAAAGGACAAGTATTAAAAAAACACAAAAGAAGCATGTAATGTCGGAGTGAAATATAAAGTAGAGGAAATGTTAAAATTGATTGAAAGTACCTAGACAGTATATTAAAAAACAGAGACATCACTTTGTTGTCAAAGGTCCGCATAGTCAAAGCTACAGTTTTTCCACTAGTCATGTACGGATATGAGAATGGGACCATAAAGAAGGCTGCACACCGAAGAATTGATGCCTTCGAACTGTGTTATTGGAGAAGGCTCTTGAGAGTCCCTTGGATGGCAAGGAGATCAAGCCAGTCAACTCTAAAGGAGATCAACCCTGAATATTCATTGGAAGGACTGATGCTGAAGCTGAAGCTCCAATACTTTGGCCACCAATGCGAAGAGCCGACTCACTGGAAAAGATTGAAGGAAAGAGGAGAAGAGAGTGGCAGAGGACAAGGTGGTTAGATAGCATCACTGACTCAATGGACATGAATTTGAGCAAACTCCGGGAGATAGTGAAGGACAGGGAAGCCTGGTATGCTGCAGTCCATGGGATTGCAAAGAGTCAGACATGGCTTAGCAACTGAACAACAAATGGTTATAAGTATAGGGATTTTGCTGGGTGTGTTGTTTCTGTTTGGGCTCAGTAATATCAACAAGCATAACACAAACTATTAACAACAGCCTGATAGACAGTATGTCTCAGGCATGAGGAATGTAGGTTATGCCCGATGGGGACCTGTAACACAATATAAGAGAGATACTAAATGTAAAAATACTCCCAAGTGAGTTTATAACTGTCACCCCTTTTCTGCCTCTCCAGAAACTCTTCATATACTCTCCTGTCCATGTAGTTAAAACCGTGTGACTCAGTGTTTGATTCATAAAATTTTATCACAGTGGATATACATTGTGTGTGTGATTAGAGGGGTGGGAGGGAGGGAGGAAGATAAAGAAGGATGAGCTGAAATGGGGATAGTACTTTGTAGTAGTTGTTGGTCTAACTGAAGTACATTAGTCTTAATATCAATAGTTATTTTTTTTTATTTAGCTTGCTATACTGAAGCAAATCTTTTTACCCAAAACTTTTATTAATATACTCTGTCATTTATTCATTCACCTATTCAATATTGAATCCTTAAAATGTATCAAAAACTACTCTAGAAGATTATGATACATTGATCAATTGATTCTTATTATAGAAATGTAATTCTGCATTTATTTAGGCTTTTCCACATAGGCATTTTTTCATTTACTTTTTCCCTGGAAACTCTACATTGTAGCCTGCCCGGGACTTTTACAAAGTGTCCTTTCACTTTTTCTGCTTGCTACTACCTACCTTTCCTCTAATATCCACTTCCACAGCCAGCGCTTCCACCAACTTTGGATAAATATGAATTGGAATTATGAGGATTGGTTAGAAGAGAAACAATTATAGAAGGTCATGAAACAAGGTAGAGGGAGGGTTGAAGATTCAGATACTTATTTACCAGAAGCAAGAGTGTGTTCTATGTTTTTGAGAGAGTGTGTAGAAAGTAAACTGTCCAGAAACCATGTCCAAGAAAAAGATAAGTGAAGTTGCAGGCCCCATAACCCTGAACTCAGATAGAAGATGGAGAGAAGTAAAGATCTAAAGTACAAATGCCTTTTAACAGATTCATGTTAGATACACGCAGGTTTGGAGCTTTGAAAAATTATGATTCAAACACATTTTTGGTCCCTGAGCTCATTTAAGAAATAAAAGGAAATAATATGTCTTATTCTATAATTCTAAATAAATAAATCTAATATAAAATGACCTATGAAACATTTATTTGAGGTTAAAGTTTACCAAAATGAAATCAGACAATGATGGTGACGTATTTGCTAACTGAAAGTAAAATAAGTTACCAAATAATTCATCCAGTACAGTGCTCTTTTCATAAAGAAAAAATGTGTATTTTCTATACATGCAATCATACTGACTTTCATTAAATATTTATACAAAACTTCCTGTGTGCCAGGAACTGGACTACTGCTGAAGAAACAGTAGTGATCAAGAGAAAGATCTTTTTCTCTCATAAGCTTTTGAGAGGAAAAAGATGACAAAGAAAGAAATGTAGTACCCAATGATACATCCCATCCCTCAATAGCTGGTCTGCTCCCTTTGGAAACATTTCTGGAACTTCATTAGTCTAGAGGTCAGGTAACTCTGGTTAGTCTCTTTTTAGCCCTGGTAAAGATCCTCTAAAACCTAAGCTAATTGTTCTTATTACCCATCCGATTCTCTCATTGAACTGGTGAGTCACTTCAAAGCCCAGTCCTAGGTCCTATTCACTACTATCTCCCCAAAGCCATCCCGTAATAGATTTTCAGATAACCTTTTGAATGACTGAATAACAGACAGCCACCAAAATACAAGTTGCAATAAAACACATAACGCATTTCCAAATAAATTATATAAAAAGAAAAGTAAAGAGTCTCTGGTAAGTCAGAATAAACAGATATCAGTAGAACAAAACAAGTATTTTTATTATCCTTCATAAACTTTGAATAATTTTACCCTCATCCTCATGTCCTCCTCATCTTTTATACTTTCCCCTGGCAATATTCCAACATTTCCAACTTTTCAAATGATTCGTTAGGCACAGTATGATACTCTTCACATCAGAGAGGCTGTCAGTGGGCAGCCACAGTCCCCGTGTGCTTGATACTTTTGAGGGTAGTGGAGAGCCAGCTTTGACTTTCCAGAGAATGCTTGAGAGTATAGTCAACAGAATAATGTTCCCTACACTGCAAGAGAACTGCATCCTCATTTTTGGTATCTGTGAATTATGTTGTTATGTAGCAAAAGAGAAGAGGGTTGCAGAAGGAATTAAGGCTGCTGATCCACTGACTTTAAAATAAAGAGATTATACTGAATTAACTGGTTGGGTCCAGTGTAATCTCAAGGTTCCTTATAATTGGAGGAGGGAGTTAGAAAAGAGAAAACCAGAGAGAAGGCGTCATGAGAAAGACCCGGCCAAAAGTTGCTTGCTTTGAAAGGGGCTCAGGAGCAAGCAATGCAAATGGTGTCTAGAAGCTGCAAAAGACAATGGATTCCCCTTCATATCCCTCAGAAAGGAGCATATCCACCAACGTTTTGATGTTAGCTTATTCAGACCCACTTCATACTTTTTCCCTCCAGAACTGAAAGATTAACAATTTGTCTTTGCCACTAAGTTTGTGCTAATTTGTTTCAACAATGGAAAACTAATAAAGGGGAGCAGAGTAAGAAAACCAGGCTATACACAGTCGTAGAGGAAAGTTGTGAAAGATTCAGCAAGAACAGCATATAAGGACTTTGAAATTTATTCAGAGAGAAGTAGGAAGCCATGGAGGGGTTTTAAACTATAGAATTTTAGAAATTAAACTCAGTCCACTCTGTGGAAGATGGATTATAGGCAAGCTGGGAGGATAAGACCTAGAAAAAGGATGCAGATAGAAAAAAGAAGGAAGCCCAGGAAGAGATGAGGAGTAGAAAAAGAAAAAAGTACCAGAAAGCCAAACCATGTTACCATTAGCTATTTTGAATTTTGACAGGTCAGGTGATTCATGTGTTT
Organism: Dama dama; assembly: GCF_033118175.1. Classification (NCBI taxonomy): domain Eukaryota; kingdom Metazoa; phylum Chordata; class Mammalia; order Artiodactyla; family Cervidae; genus Dama; species Dama dama. The sequence continues at coordinate 21,288,767 of NC_083698.1, read as the reverse complement.
TCTTTTTTATTTTTTTTTTTCTTTCTGTTTTACAAGTTTCTTTATTGAGCACATTTTACATCGTATGCTAAAAAAACAAAATCAGTAAATGACAAAAAACATAGAAAATAAATCAGCCACAGATATGAGATAATTAGGTCTTGTCCTGTGAAGAGAAGAGAAAATGACATTGGGTATCCCATGATGGAATGAAATACAGAAACCATGGGAAGATTTCATGATTTCCTCTGTTCACTTCCATCCTGGCATGTACAAATAGAAGCTGGGCACTGAGATATTTTTATCCTACAGCTGCAAATTCAGGTAAACTGTCTTTCTTGACATGATATTTGAGGAGTCTTTCTATTTTTAAGTGAGCAAATTTATAAAAGAATCTTTATTTCCAAACTATTCAGTGATTGGTGTTTCTAAGTATAATGTATGCACTAAATGCACATATTCAACAAATAGGAGTATCTCTAATTTAAATATATAAAGAAAATCATTTCTAAGCAAAGAAGTTCAAAGGACATGTCAGTAGGTGTCTACTGAACTTTTTTTGCTTCTATTTGCTCATCCTAAAATGATTTAGACACAATCATTCTAGCCTTCTCAATCTGTGGTTTGACCATCCAGAAGGCCCAGTACACTAGATGATTAATTTTTGATCTGGTATTTTGCATCATGTAAAGATGGTCCCAAATAAACCCAGTAGTGGCCAAAGCTCTGCATACTTATACTGTTTTTAATGAGGGCTTCCCTGGTGGCTCAGACTGTGAAGAATCTATCCGCAATACAGGAGACCTGGGTTCGAACCCTGCATGAGGAGGATCTCCTGGAGAAGGGAATGACTGAAATAGGAGCCATTGTCAAGACCAGCACCTCTGAGAAATCTGATTTCAAAACCAGAAACTGCTCATCTCATGGTTTGAAATCAGATAGCAGGTATGCAGAGGCTCTCTTCATGTGCAGATAGGTTAAATAGTTTTCTTAGGATGGTAGTACAATTCAGCCAGTAAGTAAGACCACCCAGGATCTGAATTAGAATGAGCCATTTAATAACATGTACTTTCACCTGCTGGTTTAAGGATTGATACTCCCCGAGAAAGAATGGTAATCAGTTCAGCTCAGTTCAGTCGCTCAGTCCTGTCCATGTCTGACTGTTTGTGACCCCATGAATCGCAGCACCCCAGGCCTCCCTGTCCATCACCAACTCCCGGAGTTTACTCAAACTCAGGCCTGTCGAGTCGGTGATGCCATCCAGCCATCTCATCCTCTGTCATCCCCTTCTCCTCCTGCCCCCAATCCCTCCCAGCATCAGGGTCTTTTCCAATGAGTCAACTCTTCGCATGAGGTGGCCAAAGTATTGGAGTTTCAGCTTCAGCATCAGTCCTTCCAATGAACACCCAGGACTGATCTCCTTTAGGATGGACTGGTTGGATCCCCTTGCAGTCCAAGGGACTCTCAAGTGTCTTCTCCAACACCACAGTTCAAAAGCATCAATTTTTTGGTGCTCAGCTTTCTTCACAGTCCAACTCTCACATCCATACATGACCACTGGAAAAACCAGAGCTTTGACTAGTTGGGCCTTTGTTGGCAAAGTAATGTCTCTGCTTTTTAATATGCTGTCTAGGTTGGTCATAACTTTCCTTCCAAGGAGTAAGCGTCTTTTAATTTGATGGCTGCAGTCACCATCTGCAGTGATTTTGGAGTCCCCCAAAATAAAGTCTGACACTGTTTCCACTGTCTCCCCATCTATTTCCCATGAGGTGATGGGACCAGATGCCATGATCTTAGTTTTCTGAATGTTAAGCTTTAAGCCAACTTTTTCACTCTCCTCTTTCACTTTTATCAAGAGGCTTTCTAGTTCTTCTTCACTTTCTGCCGTAAGGGTGGTGTCATCTGCATATCAGAGGTTATTGATATTTCTCCCGGCAGTCTTGATTCCAGCTTGTGCTTCTTCCAGCCCAGTGTTTCTCATGATGTACTCTGCATATAAGTTAAATAAGCAGGATGGCAATATACAGCCTTGACATACTCCTTTTCGTATTGGGAAACAGTCTGTTCTTCCATGTCCAGTTCTAAGTGTTCCTTCCTGACCCGCATACAGGTTTCTCAAGAGGCAGGTCAGGTGGTCTGGTATTCCCATCTCCTTCAGAATTTTCCACAGTTTATTGTGATCCACAGAGTCGAAGGCTTTGGCGTACTCAATAAAGCAGAAATAGATGTTTTTCTCGAACTCTCTTGCTTTTTCGATGATCCAGTGGATACTGGCAATTTGATCTCTGGTTCCTCTGCCTTTTCTAAAACCAGCTTGAACATCTGGAAGTTCTCGGTTCACATATTGCTGAAGCCTGGCCTGGAGAATTTTGAGCATTACTTTACTAGCGTGTGAGATGAGTGCAATTGTGTGGTAGTTTGAGCATTCTTTTGGATTGCCTTTCTTAGGGATTGGAATGAAAACTGACCTTTTCCAGTTCTTTGGCCACTGCTGAGTTTTCCAAATTTGCTGGCATATTGAGTGCAGCACTTTCACAGCAGCATCTTTCAGGGTTTGAAATAGCTCAACTGGAATTCCATCACATCCATTAGCTTTGTTCATAGTGATGCTTTCTAAGGCCTACTTGACTTCACATTCCAGGATGTCTGGCTCTAGGTGAGTGATCACACCATCGTGATTATCTGGGTCATGAAGATCTTTTTTGTACAGTTCTTCTGTGTATTCTTGCCACCTCTTCTTAATATCTTCTGCTTCTGTTAGGTCCATGCCATTTCTGTCCTTTATCGAACCCATCTTTGCATGAAATGTTCCCTCGGTATCTCTGATTTTCTTGAAGAGATCTCTAGTCTTTCCCATTCTGTTGTTTTCCTCTATTTCTTTGCATTGATCACTGAGGAAGGCTTTCTTATCTCTCCTTGCTATTCTTTGAAACTCTGCATTCAAATGGGAATATCTTTCCTTTTCTCTCTTGCTTTTAGCTTCTCTTCATTTCACAGCTATTTGTAAGGCCTCCTTAGACAACCATTTTGCCTTTTTGCATTTCTTTTCCATGGGGATGGTCTTGATCCCTGTCTCCTGTACAGTGTCACGAACCTCCATCCATAGTTCATCAGGCTCTCTGTCTATCAGATCTAGTCCCTTAAATCTATTTCTCACTTCCACTGTATAGTCATAAGGGATTTGATTTAGGTCATACCTGAATGGTCTAGTGGTTATCCCTACTGTCTTAGTTTAAGTCTGAATTTGGCAATAAGGAGTTCATGATCTGAGCCACAGTCAGCTCCAGGTCTTGTTTTTGCAGACTGTATAGAGCTTCTCCATCTTTGGCTGCAAAGAATATAATCAGTCTGATTTCGGTGATGACCATCTGGTGATGTCCATGTGTAAACTCTTCTCTTGTGTTGTTGGAAGAGGGTGTTTGTTATGACCAGTGCATTCTCTTGGCAAAACTCTATTAGCCTTTGTCCTGCTTCATTCTGTACTCCAAGGCCAAATTTGCCTACTACTCCAGGTGTTTCTTGACTTCCTACTTTTGCATTCCAGTCCCCTATAATGAAAAGGACATCTGTTTTGGATGTTAGTTCTAAAAGGTCTCGTAGGTCTTCATAGAACCATTCAACTTCAGCTTCTTCAGCGTTACTGGTTGGGGCATAGGCTTGGATTACTGTGATATTGAATGGTTTGCCTTGGAAACGAACAGAGGTCATTCTGTCGTTTGAAGAATGGTAATAGATATGTCCAAAGATTGGTTCCCTAATTAAAAGTTCCAAAACACTGCTGAAATATACCTTTTACTTTGTACCAGTTTATTTAAAAAAGAGCCAGGTTTGAATTGTCGTCAAGCCAAGATATGAATGCGAGCACGCAGAGTCCCACTGACAGAGAATGGGAGGATTGCTGCAGCACTTTTCACAGCTTGGATGCCCTTAAAACACTGTGAGAAGACAGCCTTACCCTAGTCTGCATTCTGCGTCAGTGCCGATGGGGCAGTCCCACTTTGCAGGGGAAGAGGAGGAGAAAGAGACAACATGAGTGAGTCATGTCATATCCGCCACAGATAAAAGTGCAGTCAAAGAAAGGACTCACAGGGAAGGACTTTTGTACTTCAACATTATAGTTAACATGTTCCCAAAGACATTAACAATTACTTTTTAAAACCAAAGATATATTAAACCAAAGTGACTTTTCACAAACAAAACAAGTTAAGTTGTCATAATTTCTACTGCTTTTCACAGCATGTTATGTTAAAATAACATTCAGACTTCAAAAGCAAGCATTTGTCCCTCAGAGATTGTGCCTGTTTTGTGAAGAAATTGAATAGGAGTTAAATAGTAGATGTTACTAACAATTTCCAGAAGTTACTCTGTCTGAAACTCCTGAGATTAGCTTTTGGCTCTCTGGCCAGTGTTTGCTTTGTTGTGTAAAATAACCTTATGATCTGTTGCTTAGAGAAGCAAAATGTTTAGGGCGACAAGATCTTTGTTGCCTACTTATAGAGTTTGTGATTTTACTAGTAATGGCAGAATTTTCTGCTTACATTGAATAAATTACCTGGATGTATTCCTGCTCTTTACTATTAGAAATCTATAAAAATTTCTGAAAATAAAATTTTAAAACTGGAACTTTTCTCTGGGTGATGTAAAAGGTATTATACTGAAAAATTTTCTAATCAGAACAAAAATGGTAGAGAGAATTTCAAACTTTATTAGGCCAAAACTATAGATAACTATAAGACTGACTGGAGAATTTCCTCTAAGGAGGATTTTTTTAGTGATATTTTTAATTTATTATCTCTTTTTGGCTATGCTGGATCTTTGCTGCTGCATGGACTTTTCTCTAGTTGTGGGGAGTGGGGGCTACTCTCTAGTTGTCGTGTGCAGGCTTCTGATTGCAGTGGCTTCTCCTTGCAGAGCATGAGTCTAGGGTAGTTGCAGCACATGGGCTTAGTTGTTCTGCAGCTTGTGGGATCTTCCTGGACCAGGGATCAAACTCATGTCCTCTGTATTGGAAGGAGGATTCTTCATCACTGAGCCATGAGGGAACCCCCTGAGGAAGATTTAAGATTCCTGAATCAAAACAATTGGGATTACTAAGCAAAGAGCCAAAACCTGAGAAGACATTTTAGGACCATTTCACTTCAAACTCATGTCTCCTTGAGATGTAAATGAAATTATTTCTCATACCTAGGTCAATAATAAAGAAATTCCTTAAAATTTACAAGTTAGGAAATGATTTAATGTTTCATCTCTTTGTATTTAACGATGAACAACATTTGTCTACTTTTCAGATAGTGTGGTATTTTTGCACTTCGTCCCTAGGACTCTGTGAGGGTAGGGGGCACAATGGGTTTGTTATTCATGATCATTTTCCTTGACTGTTCAATCCCAGTCCATCCAAGAGTCTGACATTCCCTGATTTAGCTCTACTTAATTCCTGGAAATTAGGTTGCCTTATTATGCTATCTGTGGTAAACTGTATTATTGTTCACAAATATTCACCGATAGAAGAAAAGGATACATTTGCTCCTATAACCTCTTGACCTCCTGTGTGACATGAGACCCTTATTGTTGAATGGCATATAAGCAGAAGTAGTTGGTGTCTCCTCTGGGCAGAACCTTCAAGGAGCAATGTATAGTTAGCATGTCTCCCCCCACACCCATCACAACAGCCAGCAGTGTCCCAGATAGTTTGAAGGAAGTATGCAGCCAACTTAGAATTCATCTTGAATGTGCAGCACAGATAAAAATAAAGCTTTTTGGTTGTAAGTCACCAAGAACTTAGGTTCTTTGTGCAACAAGATAAACTAGCCTTTCTTGACAGGTTGGTCTCTCATCATTGATCTCTTAGAACCTGTGTTTTCCAATGCCAAAAGTTAAATCTAAGAAGTCATTCTTTTCAAGATGTTCAGATTGTAGAAGATGAAATAATTAACTTTCAGTCAGTCTCAGGAATTCAATTTAATGTCTTTCCCAAAGAGGGATAAGAGATCTAATGCTCACTCCTCTGTTTTCCAAATCTCTTTCTTGGAATGCAGTGCCTTGAAAACCTGAGGTTGCTTAGAGTAAGGAATATAGCTTTTTACCTTGTATACCTGTGTTGGGCTTTGGGGTCAAGCCGGAGCCTCTCTTTCCTTCACTGTGTCTATGTGAATCTTCCCATACATGTAGTTCCATGTTGATTGTAATGTATGCCAAATTTATAACAGTGTTACGTGCACTTTGGATTGGGTTATAGTATTTAATTTTGTACATTTCCTGAATGTCAATTAATGAGTTTGTAGTTCAGGTTGACCACCCCAGAGTAGCAAACATAATGGACAGAAAAATACAGCTGTTTTTCTTAATACTAATCATACAGATTTGCAAGTTCAGTTCAGCTGCTCAGTCATGTCCGACTTTGTGACCCCATAGACTGAAGCACACCAGGCCTCCCTGTCCATCACCAACTCCTGGAGCTTACTCAAACTCATGGCCATCGAGTCGGTGATGCCATCCAAACATCTCATCCTCTGTCATCCCCTTCTCCTCTGGCCTTTAATCTTTCCCAGCATCAGGGTCTTTTCAAATGAGTCAGGTCTTCACATCAGGTGGCCAAAGGATTGGACTTTCAGCTTCAGCATCAGTCCTTCCAATGAATGTTCAGGACTGATCTCCTTTAGGATGGACTGGGTGGATCTCCTTGCAGTCCAAGGGACTCTCAAGAGTCTTCTCCAACACCACTGTTCAAAAGCATCAATTCTTTGATGCTCAGCTTTCTTTATAGTCCAACTCTCATATCCATACTGACTATTGGAAAAACCATAACTTTGACTAGACAGACCTTTATTGGCAAAGTAATGTCTCTGCTTTTTAATATGCTGTCCAGGTTGGTCATAACTTTCCTTCCAAGGAGCAAGCGTCTTTTAATTTCATGGCTGCAATCACCATCTGCAGTGATTTTGGAGCCCCCAAAAATAAAGTTTGTCAGTGATTCCACTGTTTCCCCATCTATTTGCCATGAAGTGATGGGACCAGATGCCATGATCTTAGTTTTCTGAATGTTGAGCTTTAAGCCAACTTTTTTCACTCTCCTCTTTCACTTTCATCAAGAGGCCCTTTAGTTTTTTCTGCTTTCTGGGTGGTGTCAGCAGCATATCTGAAGGTATTGATATTTCTCCTAGCAATCTTGATTCCAGCTTGTGCTTCATCCAGCCCAGCATTTCTCATGATGTACTCCGCATATAAGTGAAATAAGCATAGTGACAATATACAAACTTGACGTACTTCTTTCCTGATTTGGAACCATGTCTGTTGTTCCATGTCCCGTTCTAACTGTTGCTTCTTGACCTGCATACAGATTTACAAAGCCGCACTTATATTTTATCAAGGCATTTGCTTAGAAGAGGCTAATAATATGTCTCTCTAACACACTACTGTTATAGAATTGCTTTTGTTACAATTTTGTGGAATTTTTCTTTTTCTTTTTAAAGTATAGTGATAAAGAAATGAATTTGAGAAACAAAAGTAAAATTCAGACAGTATTTAATGGTATTATCCTTTTTTGTTATGGCATGTTACCATGACTTAGAAATTTATAAGTGATTACTCTTTCAAATCACTTATAACAAAATATTTTCTGGTTAAATTTGTGGGATTAGTCCATATCTATAATATTCAAAATAGAATATATAAATTATGTGAAGCATTTATTTTTAATAAAATTTTAGTATGGTGTCTAATATAAATGCATACTTTTTCAAATATATTATTTGTGGCCAGAAATTGCCTGTGTTCTAGAATGCCTTTCAAATATATTTACTTCAGTTTTAAATACTTCACATTTATTCATAAATCTTCACTGCATTTTTCCAATTAAAGTATCAGTACATTTGTCTCATTACTAATATTATTCTTCCCTCACTCTGAAAAAACACTAAAAACTAGGTGTTTTTTTCAAGCATGAGTCTCTGTTGCAACATTTCAAAACAATTTCTAAGACATCTACAGTAAATGTTGACTTTAATATTAAATCTATCAATTGCTTCCAGATCTATAGACATTTTCAAAGACTGTTTCTATAATAAACCATGTGTCTTGGGAAATTAGGAGAAATCTGTTCTTAGATCCTGAAGAGCTATGCCAAAGAACAGCATGCTACAAACAGTACTCCAAAACTCTGTTGTCGTCACATCTTTCTGTATCACTGTATGTGCTAGGGGCTGAGTGTTGGCTGAGACCCAGCCTGCGTGGATGCTATCGCAAGCCTTGCGTTCAGGAGCAACAGTGCATATGGGTGTGGGCTGTGCTTCTGGTAGCAGAACCAGACTGACCCACCACAACACTCAAGGAACCTCCTGTTTGGGTACGCCTGTCTGTGGGGAGGTTTCCAGCTGGTCTATTTGCTATACATTTGGATGCTTTTATGTAAACAACGAAAACATTGAGGGAATTACCCGTGGAGTCTGACTAACAAGCACAGGCTGACTCTGGCTACTCGACAAGGATAAAATGATGAAGGTAAAGAGAGTAGAAAGAGGGTGTCAATTAAATGGAGGACTAAAAGGGAAACAGAAAAGCTTGGAAAATATTTTCAAGGAAGCACATAGGAGAAAGTAATGGTTAAAAGTGCAAGGGGCACTTTGCTCCTGGGAGTATATAATTGGTCAGAAGTAAATCATAGCAACTATGAGTGAGGCCTAACTACTAAAATATGTTCTTACAGTCAGTTCCTGAGTGAGTTCTTTTCAAATTTTGAATGTGCAAGTGAAAGTATTAGTCACTCAGTAGTTTCTAATTCTTTGCGACTCCATGAACTTAGTATATTAATTCAGTGTATGAAGTATACCATGCACGTGGTGGTGCTAGAGAAAAGTCTTGAGAGTTCCTTAGACTGCGAGGAGGTCAAACCAGTCAATCCTAAAGGAAATCAACCCAGAATATTCATTATAAGGACTGATGCTGAAGCTCCAATTCTTTGGCCACCTGATATGAAGAGCCAACTTATTGATAAAGACTCTGATGTTGGGAAAGATTGAAGGCAGGAGGAGAAGAGGACTACAGAGGATGAGATGTTTGGATAGCATCACCAACTCAATGGACATGAGTTTGAGCAAACTCAGGGAGATAGTGAAGGACAGGGAAGCCTGGCGTGCTGCAGTCCATGTGGTCATGAAGAGTGGACATGACTTAGCAACTAAACAACAACAATGGCACTAAAAATTATTGAAAAATAATAAATATAATCTATCCCAGGCCAAAGTCATCCAGGGTTATTAATAACTCAGATATTATTAATAACTCAGATTATAAAACTCAGATAGACGCCTCATTTCCAGAATGTCAGGAGTTCTAACACCTTCAAATTCTTTCCAACCAGTCCAGAAAGTTCAAGAAACTTTTTCTTATATACCCACAAACATGATCTTCTTGACTTAGACATGGTATTTGTCATTCTCTCCATTTCTGATCCTGATAACATCTCTCATATACCCACAAACATGATCTTCTTGGCTTAGACATGGTATTTGTCATTCTCTCCATTTCTGATCCTGATAACATCAGGATCATAAGAATCTTAAGAAAACTAGCAGAGAAAGCTTCTATTATTCCTGAAGTGTTACAGTCTTAGTTGCCTGTGCCATTTCAATTCCATTACACATTCCAGTGTACCCCAAAAGAACCAAGGTGAAAATGAGACAATGCCATGGGATTAAGTTGTGCTTGAAATTCTGACCTTTCAGATATATTTCACAGTAGGTTCTGTGAGGCTCAACTCATTGGAAATGGCCCTTCTATTAAACTAAAATTGTTAAAATGCCTTAGATCTAAGCATATTAATGAAATCTGTTGTTACTTCATGTTGTATAACAATACAACAATTTGGCACCAAGTTCTAGACCCCATGTACTGAAAAATCTCTGCATTCACTTTCTCTGCTGTTCTCTCGTTACTCCACCACCTAGTTTAAAAGAGTGCTTCCCTTAAGTTTCCAAGACCAGATTTATGGCCCAGGATGTGATCTATTCTGGAGAATGTTCCGTGTGCACTTGAGAAAAAGGTGAAGTTGATTGTTTTGGGGTGAAATGTCCTATAGATATCAGTTAGGTCTAGCTGGTCCATTGTGTCATTTAAGGTTTGTGTTTCCTTGTTAATTTTCTGTTTAGTTGATCTATCCATGTTTTGTTTGAAGCCTACGGTTATCAGTTATTCCTAGTGAAGATCTAGTATCACATGAACCATGGGCTCTAATCGTGTGTTTACAGTGACATGGCTTCCATATCAGTCATGTAGTCCATGCAATGGATGTGGGTAAAAACCAACAATCATTAAATGAGTATTAGTTCAACACATCTTTGTTGTGCATCTACCAATTGTTAACTATGATAACACATTTAGAGCAACTTAGAAGTTCCTAGAAAATTTCCATTAAAAATTCTGGAGATAAGAGAAAATGGCATCACAAACCCTACTTGATTGAATTAACCCTAACCTAATTAGAAAAGAAATACTGAAATGTAGAACTCAGGAACTCATTGTTGTTGTTGTTGTTTAGTCATTAAGTCATGTCCAGCTCTTTTGTGATCCTATAAACTAGCCCACCAGGCTCCTCTCTCCGTGGGATTTCACAGGCAAGAATACTGGAGTGGGTTGACATTCCCAATTTTATGTTTTTGGTGCTGCCTTCTCAACGGAAACATTTTTCTAACATTGTCTTAGAGTTTGGCATGTATTTTATAATTCTAATAATAACTAAAATATGTTAAGTTATAATGCTTATGTATTTATAACTGCAGTTATTGAAAAACAGTCTGGAATCTCAGAATTTATCCAGACACTTAATGATCAATGAACTTATGAAAAAGTTCTTACGAACTTACAAAAGTTCCCATCCAAAAAGATCTGAAAAATATTATGCAACACAGTTGTTGTTTTTCAGTCTCTCAGTCATGTCCAACTCTTTGTTATCCCATGGACTGCAGCACACCAGGCCTGCCTGTCCTTCACTGTTTCCTGGTGTTTACTCAGACTTCTGTCCGTTGAGTCAGTGATGTCATTCAACCATCTCATCCTCTGTTGCCCCCTTCTCCTCCTGCCCTCAATCTTTCCCAAAGGACTGCAAAAATGAGAGTTTAGAACAATGAACAGTGTACATGAATGCCATTTTTAAGTAAACTTTTCCATGTATGAATGCTTACCCAATTCTCAGTTCGGACTCCTCCTCTTTTGAACATCATTAGTTACCATAAGAGATTCTGAAATCCAAATCCAAATTTTATCTCCTCTCATATTCTTTAGTACAAGATATTAGTGCTCAAGCAGTGCTCTCTCATTATTCATTTCAGTTTTAAGAGTCTAGATGCCATAAAGCCCATATTGTTGGTATGCTAATGTATGAAGTTATATTATTCCTTAAGTTTGTCCAGTTATATGTACTCCGCCCTTCCAAAGTATTGTGCTCCAGTGCTCAGTGAAGTACACACTTTGGATAGATAAGAAGTGATACCACACAGACCTGGGCAAAGCTGGCTCACAGGTGTTGTCTATTACATAAGATAGATTTCATGAAGGGCTTCCCACAGTGGTTGAAGAGAATGCTCAGCTGTATACTTGCTCTAATTATAAATAATGATTTCTGATATTGAAAATTTTGTGGGTCAATAGGCAAAGAGGTCTCTAACATCTAATTGCTGTCACTTTCTAAAGGGAATTTTTTAAAAAAGAAAAACCTATACCAGTCCATTGATGTATACAGAATAATTTCTAGTAATACAGAAAAGGCAGTTTCAAACGTAGGTCTTTTTAAAAATGTTTAAACACAAATACTATGTGATATTTAACTATTTGAAGTTAATCCAGAAATGCTGGCTGTTACCAGGGTTATTAAGGTCAAGGTTTCTCAAACATGCTAAATTTGAATATGTCTCATAAATGTGTTCTTTGTTTCTCTAAATTACTTATGTAACGTCTTCCCACATACATAAATGTACCTTCCTGAAGTATGTATCATAATTGATTTCAAAGTAAAAAGCATTTAATGTCCATCTTTGGCACATAGTTAATTGGGGTCCAATTAATGTATATTGTGAGTCATCAGATGCAGCTTGTTATGTATAACCATCAGTGAGCCCAACCCAGCTGTTTTGTCCTCCACAAAGTGGTCTATGAGACTTTTGTCTCATAAATAACATTTCCTTACCTCTGCTAAACTGTTGTATACTTAATTTTAGTTCTTTGTTAGTTCTCAGTCTGCTGCATTTGGAATGCCTTTGAGAAAGATGAATAGGATGAGCAGCTTAAACCCCCTAGATTAGGGTATCTTCATCACCTATAAGGGCATCTTCTCCGAGACATTTACTTACTGCATCCCTCCCACCACTTAGGTCCATTACCACTTCATAACCTGTCTATTATAGCAGTAACTGTGATGCAATCAATAACTTTCTGGACACACTAGTAAGTTTCATGCCTTATTCAACTTTGTAGCACCCATGCAGTGGCAGTACCTTTTATGAGTGTACTTAGGGCTTGGTATACATAAATGGTCAAATCAATAAAATATATATATATTAGAAATGAGTTATTTCTAATAAGTTATTTTAAATTTAACATTAAGCAATAATTCTGGGTGGTCCTAAGATGGCAGAGGAATAGGACGGGGAGACCACTTTTTCTACCAAAAATTCATCAAAAGATCATTTGAATATTGAGCAACTTCCTCAAAACAATTTCTGAACGCTGGCAGAGGACACCAGGCACCCAGAAAGGAACCCCATTCTCTTCGAAAGGAGGTAGGACAAAATATAAAAGACAAAAAGAGAGACAAAAGAGTTAGGGATGAGACCCATCCCGGGAAGAGAATCGTGAAGGAGGAGAAGTTTCCAAATACCAAGAAACCCTCTCACCAGCGGATCTGTGGGGAGTTTTGGAATCTCAGAGGGCAACATAAGTGGGAGGAAAAACAAAAAACAAAAAACACAGAATATGTGCCTAACCACAACTCTCAGCGGAGAAGTAGCCCAGACGCTTGCCTCAGCCACCAGAACACGGAGGTGCAGGTTGCATGCTTAGGATAAGGACCCGGCCTGAATACCATGAGAACAATCTGGGGGAGCTAACGTGAGATAGCAACTCAAACTGTGGGATAGCCAGAGAGAGAGAGGAAAGAAAAAAAAAAAAAAACCAGAGAACTTTCCCATGAAAAACTCTAACCTAAGGCATAGCCTGACCGGCTCACAGAACAAAGGACTGAGCAAATACCAAAGGAGAGTTAGCCTGCTGTGGATTGGCCCGTCCCCTTGCTGGAGGCAGAGAGGCAGGCAGGCGACATCCAGAGCCGAAAGGTGAGGGGCGATCTTGGCCCCAGAGACAGCATCCTCCACCAAACTGTGAGCAGGCTCCCAGTTACTAACCAAGTCTTCCTGGGATCCTGGAGGGTAGACATCTGCCAGGAGAGTCACAGCCAGAGATCAGCTCCCCAGAGGAGACACACAGCATACCTGAAATGGCACTCCTGCGGTGCACCGGGAAACCGAGTGGCCAGAACCAGGGAGGTGATTAAGACGCACAGCTCACCTGGCACAGTGGCCCTCCAAGCACCTGGTCGGGAAAGCACTAGAAAGCACCATGAGCGGGGGCAAACTCAGCATTGCCCAGACACTGCGAGTGCTCCCCGCACATGCCAGTGATATGTGTTTGCCGTGTTCCTCCCTCCCCGCAGCACAGCTGAACAAGTGACCACCTTCACCTCCTTGTGTCAGGGCAGAAATTAGACACTGAAGAGACTTGCAAACAGAGGAAGCCAAAATAAACCAAGAAGAGGGAACTGCTCTGGAAGTGACGGGAGCAACAGATTAAAACCCTATAGTTAGCACCGACTACATTGGAAAGGGGCCTACGACCTTGAGAAGAAGTATCGGCTGGAACAAGGAACTATCTGAAACTTCACTGACTCCACACTGCCCTCAACAGCTCCAGAGGAATTCCTAGATACATTTTTACTATTACCTTTTTTGTTTTTTTCATTTTTAAATTCTTTATTACTCCTTTAATTTCCATTTTTATAAGCTACTATTACCTTGCAAAAAAAAGACCCTATTGTTAAAGCAAATTTCATACATATATATATATAAAATAATTTTTGTGATTGAATTTGTTTTGTATTTTTAATATTGTATTTTTAGAGTCTAACCTCTACTCTAGATTTTTAATCTTTCCTTTTTGGTATTTGTTATCAGTTTTGTACCTTTAAGAATCTATAATCTTCAGTACCCATTTTTGCGTAGGATTGTGATTACTGGCTTAGCTGCTCTCTCCCATTTTGAGTCTGCCTTTTCTCCCTCAGGTCACCTCTAGCTCCTCCCTCTCCCTTCTCCTCTCTACTTAACTCTGTAAATCTCTCTGGGTGTTCCACACTGTGGACAGCACATAGGGGATTGATTACTGGCTAGATTGCTCTCTCCCCTTTTGATTCTCCCTCTTCTCCTCCTGGTCACTTCTATCTCCCTCCTGCCTCTTCTCTTCTCTGTGTAACTCTGTGAACCTCTCTAGATGTCCCTCACTGTGGGAAATCTTTCCACCATTAACCTAGGTGTTTTATCATCTGTGCTGCATGGATGGAGAAGTTTTGAGGCTACTGTAAGAATAAGACTGAAAGCCAAAACTTAAGAATACCAGAAAACTCCCAACTCCAGGGAACATTAATCAACAGGAGCTCATCCAAAAGCCTCCATACCTGCACTGAAACCAAGCACCACCCAAGAGGCAACAAGTTTCAGAGCGAGACATACCATGCTAATTCTCCAGCAACACAGCATTAAAATACAGGCTGCTCAAAGTCACACCAAACCCATAGACACCTCAAAACTCACTACTGGACACTTCATTGCACTTCAGAGAGAAGAGATCCAGCTCCCCCCCACCAGAACACTGACGCAAGCTTCCTGAACCAGGAAACCTTGACAAGCCACCTGTCCAACCCCACCCACAGTGAGGAACCTCCACAATAAAGAGGAACCACAAACTTCCAGCATACAGAAAGGCCACCTCAAACACAGCAATCTGAACAAGATGAAAAGGCAGAGAAATATTCAGCAGGTAAAGGAACATGATAAATGCCCACCAAACCAAACAAAAGAGGAGGAGATAGGGAGTCTACCTGAAAAAGAATTCAGAATAATGATAGTAAAGAAAATCCAAAATCTTGAAAACGAAATAGAGTTATAGATAAATAAACTAGAGACAAGGATTGAGAAGATGCAAGAAATGTTTAACAAGGACCTAGAAGAAATAAAAAAGAATCAATAATGAATAATGCAATAACTCAGATCAAAGGCACTCTGGAGAGAACCAACAGTAGAATAACTGAGGCAGAAGATAGGATAAGTTAGGTGGAAGATAGAATGATGGAAATAAATGAAGCAGAGGGGAAAAGAGGGGGGGGGGGGCAAAGAATTAAAAGAAATGAGGAAGACTTCAGAGACCTCTGGGACAATGTTAAATGCCCCAACATTCAAATCATAGGAGTCCCAGAAGAAGAAGAAAAAGAAAGGCCGTGAAAAAATACTTGAGGAGATAATAGTTGAAAAGTTCCCTAAAATGGGGAAGGAAGTAGCCACCCAAGTCCAAGAAACCTGGAGAGTCCCAAACAGGATAATCCCAAGGCAAAACACCCGAAGACACATATTAATCAAATTAACAAAGATCAAACACAAAGAACAAATATTAAAAGCAGCAAGGGAGAAACTACAAATAATACACAAAGGGATTCCCATAAGGATAACAGCTGATCTCTCAATAGAAACCCTCCAGGCCAGAAGGGAATGGCAGGACATACTTAAGGTAATGAAAGAGAATAACCTACAACCTAGATTACTGTACCCAGCAAGGATCTCATTCAGATATGAAGGAGAATTCAAAAGCTTTACAGACAAGCAAAAGCTGAGAGAATTCAGCACCACCAAACCAACTCTTCAATAAATGCTAAAGGATCTTCTCTAGACAGGAAATGCAGAAAGGTTGTATAAACGTGAACCCAAAACAACAAAGTAAATGGCAACAGGACCACACCTATCAATAATTACCTTAAATGTAAATGGGTTGAATGCCCCAACCAAAAGACAAAGATTGGCTGAATGGATACAAAAACAAGACCCCTATATATGCTGTCTACAAGAGACCCACCTCAAAACACGAGACACATACAGACTAAAAGTGAAGGGCTGGAAAAAAATATTTCACGCAAACAGAGACCAAAAGAAAGCAGGAGTCGCAATACTCACATCAGATAAAATAGACTTTGAAATAAACATTGTGAAAAGAGACAAAGAAGGACACTACATAATCATCAAAGGAGCCATCCAAGAAGAAGATATACTTATGAATATATATGCACACAGCAAAGGAGCACCACAATATGTAAGGCAAATGCTAACAAGTATGAAAGGGTAATTTAACAGTAACTCAGTAAGAGTGGGAGACTTTAATACCCCATTCACACCTATGGATAGATCAACTGAACAGAAAATTAGCAAGGAAACACAAACTTTAAATGATACAATGGACCAGTTAGACCTAATTGATATCTATAGGACATTTCACCCCCAAACAATGAATTTCATCTTTTTCTCAAGTTCACATGGAACATAATCCAGGATAGATCACATCCTGGGCCATAAATCCAGCCTTGAAAAATTCGGAAAAATTGAAATCATCTCAACCATCTTTTCTGATCACAATGTGGTAAAATTAGATGTCAACTACAGGGAAAGAAAAAAAAAAAAACTATCAAAAATACAAATACATGGAGGCTAAACAACATGCTTGTGAATAACCAACAAATGATAGAGGAAGCCAAAAAAGAAATCAAAATGTTCATAGAAATGATTGAAAATAAAAACATGACAACTCAAAACCTGTGGGATTCGGTAAAAGCAGTGCTAAGGGGAAAGTTCATAGTAATACAAGTTTACCTCAATAAATAAGAGAAAAATCAAATAAACTTCACACCTAAAGCAACTAGAAACAGAAGAAATGAAGAACCCCAGGGTTAGTAGAAGGAAAGAAATCATAAAAATTAGGGCAGAAATAAATGAAAAAGAAAGAATGGAAACTATAGCAAAAATCAACAAAACTAAAAGCTGGTTCTTTGAAAAGATAAATAAAATAGACAAACCATTAGCCAGACTCATCAAGAAAAAAAGGGAGAAGAATCAAATCAACAAAATTTGAAATGAAAATGGAGAAATCACAACAGACAACACAGAAATACAAAGGATTACAAGAGAGTACTATCAGCAACTATATGCCAATAAAATGGACAACTTGGAAGAAATTGACAAGTTTTTAGAAAAGTATAATGTCACAAAACTGAACCTGGAAGAAATAGAAAATCTTAAGAGACCCATCACAAGCATGGAAATGGAAACTGTAATAAAAAATCTTCCAACAAACAAAAGCCCAGGACCAGATTGCTTCACAGCTGAATTCTACCAAAAATTTAGAGAAGAGCTAACACCTATCCTACTGAAACTCTTCCAGAAAATTGCAGAGGAAGGTAAACTGCCAAACTCATTCTATGAGGCCACCATCATCCTGATACCAAAATCAGACAACGTTGCCCCAAAAAAGAAAACTACAGGCCAATATCACTGATAAACATAGATGCAAAAATCCTCATCAAAACTCTAGCTAACAGAATCCAACAACATATTAAATAGGTCCTACATCATGACCAAGTGGGCTTCATCCCAGGGATGCAAAGTTTCTTCAGTATTCACAAATCAATCAGTGTGATACACCACATTAACAAATTAAAAGATAAAAACCATATGATTATCTCAATAGATGCAAAGAAAGCCTTTGACAAAATTAAACATCCATTTATGATAAAAAAAAAAAAAACAACCCTCCAGAAAGTAGGCATAGAAGGAACATCTCTCAACATAATAAAAGCCATATCTGATAAACCCATAGCAAACATTATCTTCAATGGTGAAAAATTGAAAGCATTTTCCCTAAAGTCAGGAACAAGACAAGGGTGCCCACTCTCACCACTACTATTCAACATAGTTTTGGAAGTTTCTTCTCAGTCAGAGAAGAAAAAGGAATAAAAGGAATCCAGATTGGAAAAGAAGAAGTAAAACTCTCACTGTTTGCAGATGACATGATCCTCTACATAGAAAACTCTAAAAACACCACAAGAAAGTTGCTAGAGCTAATCAATGAATATAGTAAAGTTGCAGGATATAAAATTAACACACAGAAATCCGTTTCATTCCTGTAAACTAACAATGAGAAAACAAAGAGAAATTAAAGAAACAATTCCATTTGCCATTACAATGAAAAGAATAAGATACTTGGGAATCTACCTAAAGAAACAGAAGACCTATATATAGAAAACTATAAAACACTGATGAAAGAAATCAAAGATGACACAAATAGATGGAGAAATGTTCGTGGATGAGAAGAATCAATATAGTGAAAATGAGTATACTGCCCAAAACAATCTATAGATTCCATGCAATCCCTATCAAGCTACCAATGGTATTTTTCAGAGAACTGGAACAAATAATTTCACAATTTGTATGGAAATATAAAAATCCTCAAATAGCCTAAGCAATCTTGAGAAAGAAGAATGGACCTGGAGGAATCAACCTGCCTGACTTCAGGCTCTACTACAAAGCTACAGTCATCAAGACAGTATGGTACTGGCACAAAGACAGAAATATCGACCAATGGAACAAAATAGAAAGCCCAGAGATAAATCCACACACCTGTTGACAGCTTATCTTTGACAAAGGAAGCAAGAATATGCAATGGAGAAAAGACAATCTCTTTACCAAGTGGTGCTGGGAAAACTGGTCAGCCACATGTAAAAGAGTGAAACTAGAACACTTTCTAACACCATACACAAAAATAAACTCAAAGTGAATTAAAGATCTAAATGTAAGACCAGAAACTATAAAACTCCTAGAGGAAAACATAGGCCAGACACTCTCTGACATAAATCACAGCAGGCTCCTCTCTGACCCACCTCCCAGAAAAATGGAAATAAAAGCAAAAATAAACAAATGGGACCTAATTAAATGTAAAAGTTTTTGCACAATGAAGGAAACCATAAGCAAGATGAGAAGACAGCCTTCAGAATGGAGAAAATAATAGCAAATGAAGCAATGGACAAAGAATTAATCTTAAAAATATACAAGCAGCTCACACAGCTGAATTCCCAAAAAAAAATAAATGACCCAGTCAAAAAATGGGCCAAAGAACTAAACAGACATTTCTCCAAAGAAGACATATAGATGGCTAATAAACACATGAAAAGATGCTCAACATCACTCATTATCAGAGAAATGCAAATCAAAACCACAATGAGGTACCATCTCATCCCCATGAGAATGGCTGCTATCAAAAAGTCTGCAAACAATAAATGCTGGAGAGGGTGTGGAGAAAATGGAACCCTCTTACACTGTTGGCGGGAATACAAACTAGTACAGCCACTGTGGAGAACAGTGTGTAAATTCCTTAAAAACCTGGAAATAGAACTGCCATATGACCCAGCAATCCTACTGCTGGGCATACACACCAAGGAAACCAGAATTGAAAGAGACACGTGTACCCCAGTGTTCGTCACAGCACTATTTACAATAGCCAGGTCATGGAAGCAACCTAGATGTCCATTGGCAGACGAATGGATAAGAAAGCTGTGGTACATATGCACAATGGAATATTACTCGACTATTAAAAAGAATGCATTTGAATCAGTTCTAATGAGGTGGATGAAACTGGAGCCTGTTATACAGAGTGAAGTAAGTCAGAAAGAAAAACACCAATACAGTTCATTAATACATATATATGAAATTTAGAAAGATGGTAACGATGACCCTATATGCAAGACAGCAAAAGAGAGACAGATGTAAAGAACAGATTTTGGATTCTGCAGGAGAAGGCGAGGGTAGGATGATTTGAGAGAATAGCCTTGAAATTTATATATTATCATATGTGAAATAGATCACCAGTCCAGATTTGATGCACAGGTCCCGGTCCACTGGGACGACCCTGAGGGATGGGATGGGGAGGGATGTGAATGGGGGGTTCAGGATGGGGGACACATGTATACCCATGACTGATTCGTGTCAATGTATGGCAAAAACCACTACAATATTGTAAAGTAATTAGCCTCCAATTTAAATAAATAAATTAATTTACAAAAAAAATAAAGCAATAATTCTCTCCACAGATGCAGACTGAGAAAGTCTAGTTAAGTAATATTATAGAAATAGAATTTTCCAGTTTATTTTTTTCAAAATAAACTTTAAATTTTTTTTAAATATTCTCTTTCTTCATCTTTAAAATGGAAGTTATAATAGTACCTACATCATTTGGTTGTTGTATTAACTAAAATAATCCACAGGAAAGATCCTAACAAAGTGGTCAGCATACAATATTTTCTAAATGCTTATATTATTTTTGTAATACTGAAATGTACCTTAGGAAAAATAGATATGCATAGTACTATGATCTAGTAATAAGTGTAATCCCTCTAATAATTTAGTGTATACTTCCAATTATTATTATATGTATATTACATACATACAATAGAAATTTGATATAGTACTGCGTGTATAATATTGCAAAACAAACTTTCAGTTAAAATGTTTTTTAACTGAAACATCTACTTTATACGGTAAATATATTTTAATGCAATTTCAGTAGTCTTTAATATTCTATCTTGTAAGTCTACTGTAATTTAACTCATTTTATGTCTTTATTAACTAAAAAGTTGCTTTCTTGAAAAAGTAGATTTTCAAGAAATGTTTACCTAATGAAAGACGTTTGTTTGAGAGGAGGAGATAGGATGTAAGAATATATGTAGTTCTACAACTCAACAACAATGATAAGAAGGTTTACTTGACTTTATTATAGGGAATAGCAAGCTGTGTGGTATCACTGATCAAAAACATTTCTGTCCCTGAATAGTGAGGCCATAGTTCTTAGCAGGGCTGATGTTACTGTGCTAATATGTTAAGAAACAGTAAAGCTTCAACTACTGCATCACAGCAACAGGAATTTAATACCTTCTGATTTTTGAGTATTAAAAAAGAGCAAAATATTTTCTGTATACTAATAGATATTAGGCTGGCAACTAAAATTATGAATGAGATTTCAGAACTTCTTGCGTTTATGTTCATAAATAATAAATATTTCTTTATGAATGAACAACTAGAAAAGCACTCACTTTAAAATACATGATTAAATGACAGTTTAGTTTGTTACTTAGAATTTGCATTGTCCTAAAATTTGATTAGCTTCATCATCATTATGAACTAGCTTTGGAGATGTGTTTCCAAACTTTGGGAGTTCTAATCTTAACTGGGAGAACATCACTGACATTTTGGATTTGTTAAGGGCTATTAAGAATTGCTAGTTGATTTTCTCAAGAAATTTTGTATTTTCTTCGTTGTTTCTTATCTTCTGTCAGAGGTCTGTGGCTGTTCTAACAAGCAGAGACCCTGTTTGAATTGAAACTATTAAATTTCCACACGTGGACTTCATTTGACTCCTTCTAGGCCTGCTGCAATTAAGTGCTTGCTAAATGTTGCTTTCCTCTTTCTGAATGAAAAACAATTAGAGGGAAAAAGTGTGGAAAGATTTTAGCGTAAGCCTTGTTCAGCTGAAGAAATGGCTTATATTGAATTATGACCCAGTACCTTGTGTTCTGTCACTGGGAAAAGAAAGTTTATAAATATTTATTTAATATTTATATTAAATATAAATATATATATTATAAATATATATTTATATATATATATTATTTATTTAATAAAGTTTATTAAATATTAGTTCAACAAATTTTCGCACAAAAACTATTTGTTGATTAACCACTCTATGGCAGGGCAAGTGGTAGGAACTAGGATTATACAGAATTGTGAGTTGTGGTATCTGCCTTAAGATTCAAAAAGATATATACGCATTTAAAAACAGAATGAAAAAAAAGCAAAACCATGGGAGTTAAGTATATCCAAAGCAATTATAACATAAAAAGTGTCCATTACTTCTGCCCAAAGGTGGTAGAGGGACGTTTCAGAGGTAGTGATGCTTAATCTGAATTTTAAACAAAGAAGAGAAATTTATCTAAGGCAAAGGAGATAGCCTTTCAAAGTAGACAAAAATGCGTTTGTGTTACACATGCAAGGAGAAACAGCAGAATGTGAGAAGCTGTAAGTCTGATGTTAAAGAGAACAAGTATCAGGTGCTCAAAACAATTTAAAGCCAGGTAGGGAAGAGTCAATTCATAAAGGGTCTTTTTTGCTATACCAACACATTTGAATTTGGAATAACTAGAAATCACTGAAGATTTTTCATAGATTTGAGGAGGTAGGCATCTTAGTAAAAAACAAAAACAAAACTCTGACGAGATATATGAAAGTAGGATTAAGTTGTTGCAAAAGGAGAAAGCAAGGTTAAAAGTTGGAGCCTATTGCCAAAAACAGGACAGATGATTGTAAAATACCTGCAAGGAACCTTCTAAACAGAATACCAAAATCCAGAGGAAGAAACTGAAGCATAAGACTGTCACATTTTGGCAGTGGGGGTGTGAGGTGCTACCTGGAGAAAGTAGGAAGTCAGTGACCACTCAGGAAGTTACCTTTTACCTCGAATCCTGGGTGGTTTATGCACAAGGGCATGCAGGTTGTGATGCTGTCTTACTAACCAAAGTCCCACCTAAGCACATTGCTCAAGCCCATAAAAAAAGGGGACATAGATGGTCAAATCTAGGACAGTCTTTCACGATTTGATGAAATATAAGTATGCTTCCAATGATTTAAATCTCTCTAAAAATCATTCTGCAAATAAAATATGAAATAACTCCATTTATTATCATATTGCTTATCTGTGGGTACAAAATGAAATTACTAATATGCAGATATATTTTTGTAAAAATGCACACACACTGTCTTCAACATGAACAAAAGGAAGGAGGGAAGGAAAGGAAAGAGAAGGGAAAGTAAAGACCATTTACTAGTAACAACTGAGTAATATCATGTCTGTGTAGTTTTAGAACATGCCTTTGCAGAGCAAGAGATGAACTTTATCAGTGGAAATATATAATACACAGCATTTGTAAGTAGAGTTGTCAGTCAATTATAATCTGTTCTCTGTACCATATTACTTGAATACCAGCCATTATATACTATGCTAACCAGAACAGTAAAGAATCTGCCTGTAATGCAGGAGACTCAGGTTGGATCCCTGGGTCAGGAAGATCCCCTGGAGAAAGAAATGGCAACCCACTTCAGTATTCTCGCCTGGGAAATCCCGTGCACAGAGAAACCTGGCAGGCTACAGTCCATGAGGTCACAAAGAGTGGGGCATGACTGAGTGACTCATGCTAATCAAAACAGTAAGATCCTTGTTGTTGTTCAGTCACTCAATCGTGTCTGACTCTTTGTGACCCCATGGACTGCAGCACGCCAGGCTCCCCTGTCCTACACTGTCTCCCAGAGTTTGCCCAAGTTCATATCCATTGAATCGGTGATGCAATCCAACCATCTCATCCTCTGTCGCCCCCTTCTCCTCCCACCCTCAATCAAGATCTTTTCCAGTGAGTCGGCTCTTCACATCAGGTGGCCAAAGCATTGGAGCTTCAGCTTCGGCATCAGTCCTTCCAAGGATTAGCACAATCCTAATCAATCCCAAATCCAGCCCTCCAGCCTTGCCATCGTTACTAGCACAGTGTGATAAACCAGAGAGCTCACAGTGCTTCATAGAAACATACTGGCTATGAGTATTAAGTAGTCAGCCTAAATCTATAAACTACTCATGCACATCAGTTTCATGTTCTTATTCTGTTATAGAATCTCATCTGAAATGAGACTGCCAAACACATCATCATCACATCTCCCGCTGAGGAAAGTTGTGATCCTTGTTATGAATTTAGACTGATGATGGGACACACATTGGGTTGCATTATCTTCACCTCTTGGTTCTGCTATACTAAATATCCTATTATCAGAAACATCCATTCATCCAACTATTTGATCTACCAGCAAAAATAGGCTCCCTAGTCTCAGTACTACCATCTATTTAAGCTGCATTTTTATTTCCTGCTTAAATCTTTTATTATTCAGAATGGATTTGCAGTTGGAATCTTTCATTTAAGATTGCTGGGGCAACAGCCATTTCTAAAAGATAAAAATTCTTATGAACTATGAACATCTCTCGGTTCTTATGTGATTTATTTTGTTATATAGAGACAGTAATGGGTCAGGGAAAAAAGTATTTTCAGTTGTGGATGTTTAAACATTAAAAGTAGAGTGAAAATAAACATAGTGAAGAAGACTCTAACAATATGGCAGAAAAGAAAACTACTGCACAGTGTAATCATCTGCTAACTGCATAGCTTCTTCAAAGACATAAATCTCAACCAAAAAAATGATTGGAAAATATGTTTTTCTTATTTAAAATTTTAAATGTTCTTTCATAGTTCATGGTCCTCTACATAGCTTTAAAAAAAAACATTCCTTTTTTATCACATGAGATTTTTCTTCCAGCCAATAATCTTACACATATGTTTATGGTAGTAATGTTCAATCGCCCAGTCGTGTATGACTTTTTACAACCCCAGAACTCCAGGCCTCCCTGTCCCTCACCATCTCCCTGAGTTTGCCGAAGTTCATGTTCATTGCATCCGTGATGCTGATCAGCCATCTCATCCTCTGATGCCCTCTTCTGCCCTGAACCTTTCCCAGCATCAGGGATTTTCCAGTGAGTCATCTGTTCTCATCAGATGACCAAAATACTGAAGCTTCAGCCTCAGCATCAGTCCTTCCAGTGAATATTCAGGGTTGATTTCCCTTCCTGTAAGATTGACTCGTTTGATCTCCTTGTTGTCCAAGAGACTTTCAGGAGTCTTCTCCAGCACCACAGTTCAAAGGCGTCAATTCTTTGCTGTCTGCCTTCTTTATGGTAATAATAACGTCTGCCATTTGTACAGAATTTTTTACAATTAAAGAACTTTAGTGTTGAGAGTCTGTGACCAAGTGCCTTACCAACCTGATCGGGATATTAAAAGGTTACCTTCACATATATCTTTTACATTTCTTTAAATTGAAAGACCATTAATTCATCTAATTCTCCAAATAAATATAATATCATCCTGTGATGTTGGTGAAGGATAACATATAAGTGGCATAATTAGCAAAAGTTGTTTGCTTTTTAGTCTAACTGCTGCCCTTCAAATCAAATTGTCACATCCACACATATAGTATTATATGCTTGTTTACTTGTTTTAAATCAAAGTGTCAAGGAGAGAAGAAGGCGAGAGACATGGAAATGTAACTTGAACTCTCTGAAGGGATATGGCCGTACGCATGATCCTTCCACAACCAAACCAGGCAAGAACACAGAAATCTCTCTTCTGCTCTCTTTATCCTCATTAGCAAAACGTTAGGGTTTTGTTCTAAATAAGAAACATAGTATTGTTAGATTTTTGGCAAATCAGAGTTTGCCCTTACCCCCACCCCCTCCTCAGCAGCACACATACAAAAGGATACTGGTAAAATCAAGTTCTTGGGAGCTATTTTCTTTTTTTTCCCCCTTATAAATCCCAACTAGAAGCTTTTGTGTTAAGGGCATTTAAGCTGAGAATACCTTTTTTGTAGTGCTCTCTTTCAGAGCACTCAGGCCATGTGCTCCGCCACTATTTTAGGACGGTGATGCCTTCTCCTTAAAGATGCTTATCCTGCCCCTCAAAGGCACCATTATCTGCCTGGGATTCTCAGTTTGGTTGCTTTTAGCCCCTGATAAATTAGTAATGGAACAGAATAGGAGGCATTGTGGCTCCTTGTGCCCTGTTATTAAATTGTGGTTTGGTGCTAAAATGTATACACCACAGCCTCTGTAATGATAGGTAACTCTCTGACTAATTGGACCAGACTCTACAGAATCACAGAAATACACAGATTTTCAAATTCTTCGGTCTATGTCATTTCATGTTTTCAAGGAAGACTGAGGCCTTGGAAATTTAAGACTTGTACAACAACATAAAACAGCAAGTAGCATAGCTTGGTCCATGACATATTCTGTTCTTCACACTATTTCCTTTTGAATGGAAGTTCTGCTGTCTATTAAAGTATTAAGAAAATGAATTTAAATTTAGGTACAGACTTCTTCTGGAAAAGGTCTGAGAGTCTTATAAACCATTTTTAAAAGTTCAAGGCAGCTCTTTAAATTTTTTCAATCGGTCATCAATTCCTAAGTCATTGTTTACTCATAAGACAGCCTGTATTCCCATAAGACTCTATCCTTTTCAAAGTGTGTTCCTACAATCTTCTCCCTTCAAGCTTGACCCATATTATATCAGGTGAAATACTGTATTTTCTATAAAGTTTTTAAGGAAGATATTATTTTCTGTGATTTATTGTGGCTCAAATGGTAAAGAATCTGCCTGCACTGTTGGGGGCCCAGGTTCGATCCCTGGATCTGGAAGATCCTCTGGAGTAGGAAATGGCATCCCACTTCAGTATTCTTGCCTGGAAAATTCCATGGACAGAGGAGCCTTGACGTTCCATGGGGTCACAAAGAGTCATACATGGCTGAGCAATATCAGAATAATAATAATAATGGTTATCCAATTTTATTCTAAATGATGAAAGTGAAAGAAGAGAGTGAAAAACTTGGCTTAAGCTCAACATTCAGAAAACTAAGATCATGGCATCCGGTCCCATCACTTCATGGCAAATAGATGGGGAAACAGTAGAAACAGTGTCAGACTTTATTTTTCTGGGCTCCAAAATCACTGTGGATGGTGATTGCAGCCATGAAATTAAAAGATGTTTGCTCCTTGGAAGGAAAGTTATGACTAACCTAGATAGCATATTAAAAAGCAGAGACATTACATTGCCAACAAAAGTCCATCTAGTCAAGATTATGGTTTTTCCAGGAGTCGTGTATGGATGTGAGAGTTGGACTATAAAGAAAGCTGAGTGCTGAAGAATTGATACTTTTGAACTGTGGTGTTGGAGAAGACCCTTGAGAGTCCCTTGGACTGCAAGGAGATCCAACCAGTCCATCCTAAAGGAGATGAGTCCTGGGTGTTCATTGGAAGGACTGTTGTTGAAGCTGAAACTCCAGTACTTTGGCCACCTAATGCGGAGAGCTGACTCATTTGAAAAGACCCTAATGCTGGGAGGGATTGAAGGCAGGAGGAGAAGAGGACAACAGAGGATGAGATGTTTGGATGGCATGACTGACACAATGGACATGGGTTTGGGTGGACTCCGGGAGTTGGTGATGGACAGGGAGGCCTGGCGTGCTGCGGTTCATGGCGTCACAAAGAGTCGGACGTGACTGAGCAACTGAACTGAACTGAACAGCTATATATTTAAATTTTCTCTCTTTTAAAAAATCATTTTTGCCCTATTTGTTTTTACACTTTAAAAAGTTTTAGGTAGAAAAACCTTAAATATTTTACCCATTTGTTTACATGCTTCATCCATCCTGTTAATCACTAGAAGCTTTTGAAGGTAAACAAACTTCTTAAGCTTCTTTCAGAACTCCACAAGTTTTAGCTATGGCTTCACAGAAAGAAGCTTTCAATATGTCTCTTTAGTTTCCAAAATGAATTTATCTTTGACAGATAAAACATATGTATAAAATTATTTTCTTGAGGTCACATAGGAAATTAGTAGAAAGATAGAGCTAAAATAGTGTATTCATAAACTTGCCTATTTTCTTAAACATTATACTGCTTGAACAAGGACTCAGAATGCCTGTTCCACCAAAAACCTCCTTCTGAGAGGAGCCAGTTTCCCAGGTCTCTTCCTGAAGAGGCAGTGTTTTGCAACCTCCTGTGCCCACATCTACCCCCAGTCAGAGCTGATGAAAAGGATGGGTGAGATCCTCGCCCAGATTACACAACACAGAACCTGGGCTGAGGAGTGACTTCGCAGCTGAGACGCTTGGTTTCCAAAGAGGTGAGAACAGCTAGGATAGCAAAGGCCAGCTCAAGTTGGGAGGGAATAGAAACTGGGAGTAAGCATAAGTGCCTGGTTAGAAGGGAGGAAGAGGGGAAAATGTAGAATATGTGCAGTAAAAAGTGAAAATGCCGTGAGAGACAGAGTGTGCAGCCTGTGAAAGGGACAGTGAGAGTGGCCCGACACTGGAACTGCATCACTTTTGATAGCTGCTCTTTTCTGTTTTAGCTTGTATCCACATACATTTTGAAAATTAAACCCTTTTCCCATCCTTCTCTTGAAATAGCAACAATAAAAAGCCTTATTCCCTGGTCTCTTGGATGGTAAAGAATCTGCCTGTAATGCGGGAGACCAGGGTTTGATCCCTAGGTTGGGAAGATCCCCTGGAGGAGTGAATGGCAACCCACTCCAGTATTCTTGGAGAATTCCATGGACAGAGGAGGCTGGCAGGCTACAGTCCATGGGGTCACAAAGAGTCTGACCCGACATGACTGAGCAACTAATACACACACATACAATAAACAATACACTTAATTAAAGGCATAGAATTCCTTGACCCCTGATTTAGAAAAATCAGTTTATTTCCATCTTTTCACAATACCTACCCATTAATTCTCTAGTTTATGAAATGTCATAGGATTTTTAACACAGATAATTAAATATCTGTGACCTGTCTGAAGAAGTGTCATAAAACCTTCCCTATATAGTTAATTCTAAGATGTAGTTTAGATTCAAATCAGATCCTGATATTTCTCAGGAGTAAAACCAAATTTCCTTAACAAATAAAACAAGAAGAATGGATTGCATCTAAACAAAAAGTTTCTAAATCTGAATGGCAATTCAGCGCTGGTTATTTTCCTCTGATCTAGCTAATACCTTGACCTGAATTGCTCCCACACTGCCAGCATATGAAGTTACATTTTGAAAGAATATATTTGATTTTTGTGAGACTGAGTGGTGGAACTGGTGAAATGTGAATTCAGAAACAGTCCTTGAAAGAATATAGTCTTCAGAACTATATGCTACCTGTGACTCAAAGCCATGCAGTGTGCACTAGACAGTCACCAAACAAACCGACGGAGTTGATTCTTGCTGAGTCTTTGAGCCTGGCAGTCAGTTCAGTTCAGTCGCTCAGTCATGTCCGACTTTTTGCAACCCCACGGACTACAGCATGCCAAGCCTCCCTGTCCATCACCAACTCCCAGAGTTTACTCAAACTCATGTCCATTGAGTCGGTGATGCCACCCAACCATCTCATCCTCTGTTGTTCCCTTCTCTTCCCACCTTCAACCTTTCCCAGCTCAGGGTCTTTTCAAATGAGTCAGTTCTTCGCATCAGGTGGCCAAAGTATTATAGAGTTTCAGCTTCAACATCAGTCCTTCCAATGAATATTCAGGACTGATTTCCTTTAGGATAGACTGGTTGGATCTCCTTGCAGCCCAAGGGACTCTCAAGAGTCTTCTCCAACACCACAGTTCAAAAGCATCAATTCTTTGGCGCTCAGCTTTCTTTATAGTCCAGCTCTCACCTTCTTGCATGACTAGTGGAAAAAAAACACAGCTTTGACTAGACATATCTTTGTTGGCAAAGTAATGTCTCTGCTTTTTAATATTCTGTCTAGGTTAGTCATAACTTTTCTTCCAAGGAGCAAACATCTTTTAATTTCATGACTGCAGTCACTATCTGCAGTGATTTTGGAGCCCAAATAATAAAGTCTGTCACTGTTTCCGTTGTTTCCCCATCTATTTACCATGCACTGATGGGACCAGATGCCATGATCTTAGTTTTCTGAATGTTGAGTTTTAAGCCAAATTTTCTACTCTCCTCTTTCACTTTCATCAAGAGACGCTTTAGTTCTTCTTCGCTTGTTGCCATAAGGCTGGTGTCATCTGCATATCTGAGGTTATTGATATTTCTCCCGGCAATCTTGATTCTAGCTTGTGCTGCATCCAGTCCAGCAGTGGTGGTTTTAAAATACGTTTAGAAATTCTTTGATATTGCTCACAGGTGGGGTCTAATTCTCCTCCTCTTGAGTCCAGGGTGGAGTGGGTGGTCACTGCCAAGGACTAGAGTAATTGCACATTGTGGTATGTGACCGCAGAAACTAGGTCATAAGAGGCGTTGCAACTCCCTCCTTTCTCTCTGATCCCTCCCTCTGCTGTGTCAGGAGAGATCCACAGGCAAGGACCTAAGGCCTTTGCCCACAGCCAGTGAGGGATTGAGGCATGCAGCCAGTAGCCATGTGAGTGAGCCGTTACCAGAAGCAGATCAGCCCTGGTAAACATTCAGATGCTTGGGGACTCCTTGGCTACAACCTCATGAGAAACTAAGTTATAATCAGCCTGTTTGATTCCTGATGAGCAGAAACTCTGCGTGTGTACATGCTTGCAATTTTAGCCTGCGAAACCCGAAGTTAGTGTCCCAGCCATAACAGATAACTAGCACACTACCCGTGGGGCCTCCCTGGTGTCTCAGACGGTAAAGAATGAGCCTGCAACACAGGAAACCTGGGTTCAATCCCTGGGTCAGAAAGATCCCCTGGAGAAGGGCATAGAAACTCACCCCGATATTCTTACATGGGAATCCTATGGACAGAGGAGCATGGTGGGCTACAGTCCATGGCGTCACAAAGAGTCAGACATGAGTGAGCAACACACACACACACACACACACACACACACACACAGAGGTACACATATAGACCCTACCCTTATATCCTGTAGAGAGACCATCAAACTCAAAGGTACTTAATGCTACAGTCCATGGCGTCACAAAGAGTCAGACATGAGTGAGCAACTCACACACACACACACACACACACACACACACACACACAGGTACACATATAGACCCTACCCTTATATCCTGTAGAGAGACCATCAAACTCAAAGGTATTTAATGTTCTGATATTCAAATTATTTGTCAATAACCGCTTCCTTATCAGAAATGATGCATAATGTACCCTATTTTCAAAATGTTTAGTGTGTGTTCTAAATATGTTATATTTTGTCTACTTTGTAAATATGTTATACTTTTAATTAAATTGTTCAACCAACAGAAGATTTGCATGCTTTTCTTAAAGGAAAACAACATTAACTTTCTCCAAAACTGATTAGTAATGCTAGAAATTCCCAAAGATTCTACATCCTCTAACATGTTTATTTCTTAAATCATGCTAGCTTCAGTTTTAAATTTTAAAAGAAACCAAGAAGAAGAAGAATTTCTTATATGTTTTTACATTGTTATTCTGAGAATTCTTTGAACACCTCTTCATTTTGAATTCTATATCAATAATCTTGCATATGCTTGAAGAATCTTGTATTTATACACATATATACACAATATATGAATACTAAAATGCATATGTTCTTTTTCGTTCCATTTTTGCTTTATTTATTTATTGCCATTGAAGATTAATTCCTCCCAAGAAGCAGCTGCTTGTGGGTGGTGGGTGAATTCACTGCTTAGCTCACAGAATCTTTATTAGATGATTTATAAAACTGGTGATGAGAAGTACTTGGAGTATGTTTGTGTTGCTTTGATGTTTAAGATAGATGTTTAAAATCTACAAGTCA
The DNA here is from genome assembly GCF_033118175.1 of Dama dama. Taxonomy (NCBI): domain Eukaryota; kingdom Metazoa; phylum Chordata; class Mammalia; order Artiodactyla; family Cervidae; genus Dama; species Dama dama. The sequence goes on along the minus strand of NC_083698.1, from coordinate 21,257,260 downwards.
TATTGTTCTATTCAGTGATTAGATCAGTGGGCTAGAAACTAACAGACCTGACTTCTCTAAAACAAACATATAAACATAGGGTAAGACATGGTTGGCAACCCTGAGATTTTTCTTTAGCCCTGGGTTTGAGGGCTTAATTATTTCATTATTTGTGTATATTCTTGTAGTGAATTATTTTCTAATATTTAGATTTTTGACCTGTTGTAGCCTAGTTATTATTGGAGAAGGAAATGGCAGCCCACTCCAGTGTTCTTGCCTGGAGAATCCCAGGGTCGGCGGAGCCTGGTGGGCTGCCATCTAAGGGGTCGCACAGAGTCCGACATGACTGAAGCAACTTTGCAGCAGCAGCAGCCTAGTTATTAGAAATAGTTTCATGAAAGAGAATCACAAAATGGAGTGTCAAGCCAGAGATTCGCACCATTTACCCTTGTTGTTATTTAGTCACTAAGTTGTTTCTGACTCTTCCATGACCCCTTGTACTATAGCCCATCAGACTCCTCTGTCCCTGGAATTCTCCAGAATACTGGAGTGAGTAGCCATTCCTTGCTCCAGGGATCTTTCCAACCCAGGGGATCAAACCTGGGTCTCTTGTATCTCTTGCAGCAAGTGGCAAGTGGATTCTTTACCACTGAGCCACATGAGAAGCCCTATGTTCTGATTATTTCTTGTTCTATAACAAAATGCTCAAAGCTTAGTGGCTTAAAACAACAGTTTAGTAAAAGTCAAGGTTCTTTGGTCAGTAATTTGTTGAGTATTTCTTCTGTTCCCTGTGGTATGACTGGGATCACGTCACTTCCTGGACGCCAGCTTGGCCCTAGTGTAGAGCTGAAAGGCTGAGTCCATATGGGTCCATCTAATGGTCCATGTAGTTCCAAAAGACAGGAGGTGGAGGCTGCCAGTTTTCATAAGGGCTGCCCCAGAAATTGGCACAGTATCACCTCTGCTGTTGTCTTTTGGTTTAAACAATCCAGAGCTTTCTAAGACATGTTAGGGAAAACATCAAATAATTATGGCAGCTTTAATCTGCCACATCCTGGAAGACTTGCAAAGATATGCACTTATGCACCAGTATGTCTCATGTACAACAGATAATTCTAGAGGGATCCAACTTGTTCATAATCTATATTTCAAGTGAAATTGGTTTTAAAATACAAGGTAATGTTGTTGTTGTTTAGTCACTAAGTCGTGTTCAACTCTTTGTGACCCTATGGACTGCAGCATGCCAGGCTTCCCTGTCCTTTACCATCTTTCAGAGTTTGCTCAAACTCATGTCCATTCAGTCAGTGATGCCATCCAACCATCTCATCCTCTGACCTCCCCTTCTCCTCTTGCCCTCAATCTTTCCCAGCATCAGTCTTTTCTAATGAGTCAGCTCTTCCATCAGGTAGCCAAAGTATTGGAGCTTCAGCTTCAGCATCAGTCCTTCCAGTGACTAATGACAGAAATTAAAACACAAAGCTTCAGTTACACTGAAGCACATTTGCTTGCTTAAGTATTAGTGCATTGTAATGCTGTTGGTGATCTAATATTAGTATCAAGGAAATGGATTAGATGATCATTTTAAGTTATGAGATGATCATTCTAAGTTATGTATTAAAATGAACATGTCCATTTAGTTAAACCAATATATATTTCTTTGTGTATTAAAAGGCAACTGAGCCATTAAAATAATCAGAGTGAAACTGTATAAAAATATAAAATGATACAGTGGAATGTTGTTTTATTTTGAACATGTTGGATAAATAATGGTGGATATATTTTGGTACATTGGTATTTAGAATCTCAATAGAAATACTTAAAAGGTCAAACACACAGAAGCCTCTACCTGTAGCAGCAAAATGACATCATCTCTAGCCTTTATAGCTACAAACATTTTTCAAAGACAGCAATTATGAATGCTCTTCTAAGAACCAGTCGATATATTAGCTTTCTTTAAAATATACAGCTGCAGCTGTAAGCCACATATATTTTATTTGGCCTTGCTAATTTTCTCTGAGTTCTAGGAGCTATGGATTTTTGAGATATTTGGCTGAAACTCAAAATGAAAAATCATTTTAAAAAATAGAAAAGCGTTTCATTCTTTAAAAATGCTAAAAATATATGATGCAAAATGTCATAGTTTGGCTGTAATAGCAAAATTCTTAGAATCAATCAGTCAAAAATAACTGTGTTATTTAAGTGCAATTTGAAGACATACAAACTAAAAACAGTATTTTAAAACCATCTATAAGAGCTTGATAGCTTCTCTACACACTGATAGCTATTTGCTTTGTAAAATAACAATTGAATGAGCACAGAGAATAGACCACCATGGAAAATGTTGCCTTTTATGTAGCACTAACATACACTCAGTAGCATTTACCTACTTAGTCTGGGCCAAGGGCAAGAGGGTACTTCAACAACAACCCAAACTACCCTGTTTTAACCACCATTTTCACTATATAATCCCCTTGCAATAAAAGCAAGTAGCGCACTAAAACTCACATAAACACCCCAAATTGGAAGACATTTTCTGTATGTTTACTTTGCCAGAAAGAATATTATATTATGAGAAAATGAACAACTGCTTGGCTCAATCATTTTTTCATTTTCTAACTCATTTATTCAGAATACATTTAAAGAACCTACTATGTGCCAGATACTATTATCAATGCTTAGGGTAGAGAGAAATAAATATAGTTCTTGCCTTCAATAGAGTGAGAACCTACAGGGAAAATATACATAAACAGATAGTTGGAAAATGCAGTTACTGGGGCAAGGATGGGATAACGTAGCATCCTAACTCAGTTTTGGAAAACTGGGGAGAGATTTCCCAAAAGAAAGACCAAAAGGACATTTTGAGAATTAGCTCAGTCAAGGAAAAGATTTGGAATATGAAAGGAATATGACTATCAGGAGATAAGAAAAGATGTGTTAGCTGGAGCAACTAACAGTATGGGTGGGTAGTAGAGGAGTGTGGAAGTTTAAGTAGTAAGATGAATCACATATGAACTAAAACTTCTAAGGAAAAGAAAAAAGGAAAATGCAGGAGAAAGGGAGGCATTCCCAATATAGAGAAGAGTTCCTGAAGCCAAAATTACGTGCTGATGACTGGGGCCAGAGGAAAAAACCATGATCATGAAGGACCAGGTACAAAAGTGAAAAATTTTATCCAGTTTCTAAAGAAGTTACTTTGAAAGTTTTAAAATCTGACATGTCATATTTGTCTCTAGAATGAGCTCTGGCTTAGGAGGGAAAAAAAAAAAAAAGCGACAACCAGAGACAGGAAGGTGAAGTTGCTGTTACATAAATGTGAGTCAAGGATGGAAAGCTGAAAGAAGAAGCCTTCCAGCTCTCATGACCATCTTCTCAGAGTCCTTCCAGATTCTGCCCGATCCCTGTCACAAAGACAGTGCTACATATTTTTCGTCTATTGTTGTTCCGTCACTAAGTCATGTCTTGACTCTTTGGTGACCCCATGTACTGCCCTACACCAGACTTCCCTGTCCTTCACTATCTCCCGAAGTTTGCTCAAACTCATGTCCATTGAGTCAGTGATGCTATCCAACCATCTCATCCTCCATCGCCCCCTTCTCCTGCCCTCAATCTTTCCCAGCATCAGTCTTTTCCAATGAGTTGGCTCTTTGCATCAGGTGGCCAAAGTATTGGAGCTTCAGCTTCAGCGTCAATCCTTCCAATGAATATTCAGGGTTGATTTCCTTTAGGGTTGACTGGTTTATATTTTAGCAAAACTGTACTTCTGGTAATGTTTCAGCTTTATTCCTTATTGCCATGTAACATGTGTGTGTGTGTGTGTGTGTGTTGTCGCTAAACCAACCCAGACTTGAGTGACTTAAAACAGCCATTTTCTTTCCCCCTGATTGTGTGTGTTTACTGTACTCAGCTTGGCAGGTTTTCTGCTCCTGGTGATGTCAGCTGAGGCTGTGGCTCATCCAGGTGCACAAATGAGGGGAGACATCCAAGACACCTCACTCACGTGTTGCACCCATGCTGGGACACTTGGGCAGTTTGGCCCCTCTCTCTTACCCTGTAGTCTTGAGACTCATTCTCCACATGACCTCTCTAACGTTCACTCCGTGAGAGTAGCCAAATTTCTTATATGATGATTTGGAGTTCCCCAAAGTGCAAACACAGTAGCTCTTTAGCCTTTTTAAGGTGTAGGCCCTCTTCACTGATGATCTCTGCCACTCACAAGAGTTGAGCCTACACCCTAACTAACAGCATGCTCAGTTGCTCAGTCAGGCAGGTCCAACTCTTTGCGACCCCATGGACTGTAGCCTACCAGGCTCCTCGGTCCATGGGTTTCTCCAGTTAAGAATACTGGAGTGGGTTGCTGGGCCCTCCTCCAGGGGATCTTCCCAACCCAGGGATTGAACCCACGTCTCCTGAGTTTCCGGCATTGGTAGGTTGATTTACCACTATACCACCTGGGAAGCCATACTCTTAAGTAAGATCCTTGATTATGATCAGGACTTAATGATTGTTTTAGGATTCCTACCAGGAAAACAAAACAAGAGCATTCCTAGATGTCCTACTGAGGTGTCCTTGGAAGCAAATGTTTTCATTTGCCTTTGGGTTTATTTAATGTAGAAAAGTTAAACTCAGAATATTTGGTATGGCTTTTTCAGAGAGATTTCTATAAAAATATATGAATACTAAGAAGTTGATCTTTTCATGATTTCTTCCTTCATCTAGTTGTAGGGTATGTCATCACAAAATAAAGACATAACATATTAATACTGCCTGCTTTTAAAAGGTTGAAAACTTACAGTTTACTCAGGTATGTAGAAGACATTTAGTTTATTTTACCAATAATTAATCAGCTCTGATTTACTACCATCTGCTGAGTAGCAGGAAAGAAAAAAAAATGTAGTCCTGTCTTTTAAAATGCACTTAAGACACCTAATGAATCTCTTTACATAATGTTTAGTGATTATAAGATAAAATGTACACCCCCTTCTCAGATTTTCAGGATCTCATCTGGATGTGTGATGAGAGGGGTGTGGCCTAACTCACCTCATGATAGGAAGGAAAAGTTTGACTTGTTGAATAAAGTGTCTTCTATCTCCCTTGAGTCTGAGAGTGATAAACCTTATCTTGCTCATTGCTGCTTGTCCAGTTGGTGTTCTGAGCTACAGTTTGATTCAGTTTAGTGTGGTCCGACTAGTAGGAGCTGGTTTGGCCAGAACCCTTGTGTAGCATCTCCTATCCTCTTTCTGTCTGGGTGTTTCACAGCTCCATCTGCTTGAACTATGCTTTGCAGTAGCCCTGTGGCAGGTCCCTGGCTCTGAGCCCAGGAGGCACCCCAGCCATTCCTACAGGTACAGTATACCCATCTGGGCTTCAGCCTTGCTACAAGGTAAAAGAGATGGCTCTTTCCACTCAACACCATTAGATATTGAGTTTAATTTGAGAAGCTGAAAATTCAAATTCTCTGTTACCATCTGGGGAGCTCTGACTCTCTAGAAAACTCCCTCTGCCCTCACTATACCTCTCTTAACTTAAGGCCCGAGTAGATAAATCCCCATTCTTAATTATTCACCACAAAACCCCAGAATTTATTTGAAGTCTTCTGTAACATCTAAAGCACATGTTACTAAGCAGTCTTCTTCTCACAGTTTGTTCTCAAGTTACTTCATTAGGAAGCTTTACAGGGAAGAATTTGTTTTTGTTTTGTGTTCATAAGGATATCTTTTGGAATACTGCATGTCTAGTTGCAAAAGAATCAGACGGTAGGAATATCAAATCCTGGTACTTAAACGTTTAAAAGATACCACTAATGTAGTTTTTTTTTAATAGCAAAGATTATTTTCTTTGTTAGAATAAAATATAGCTATATAGACCATATTTTGGTTTCTCCCTACATCCATTTTAAGGAAGAGGACCTTGCCCAATCTTATTTTATATTTGATCATGTGTGTGTGCTGTGCTGTGCTTAGTCACTCAGTCCTGTCCGACTCTTTGCAGCCCCATGGACTGTAGCCCACCAGGCTCCTCTGTCCATGGGATTCTCCAGGCAAGAATACTGGGGTGGGTTGCCCTTCTCCAGGGGATCTTCCCAACCCAGGGATCGAACCCAGGTCTCCTGCATTGCAGGCAGATTCTTTGTCAGCTGAGCTACCAGGGAAGCCTGATCATGGGTATACTATATATTACATTTATTATGGATTAATTGAATCTAAATATAATGTCTATTTTAATTTCTAAAAGAGCATATCGAGTCAGTCACTAAAAAAGCAAAAATATCAACCTATTTCTAAGTGGTTTTGAATAGCTGTGTCCAAAACTTCTGTCTCTCATCCTTCACCATCTGCAGTTTACAAAGGGAGACGATTTCATTTCTTCAAATAATTCATACCAGGAGTTATTTCTGCATAAAAATATGAAGGTGCTAGCTATACATCTTGAAAATATTGCTTGAAAAATAGCAAATCCAGTCTATGCATTAGTTGCTTTATTTCTGTGATACCCAAACATATATATTTGACTGAAATGACAGCTTTTTGCCACTGTAATATTTGTCTGAATTATTTTGACATCAAGCAACCCAAAATGTTGAAGAAGGGAATGAAAAAGCACACCTTGCATGATTTAAGGCAGTTAAAACATGGTTAAAATCATCAAGAAATTGCCCAGTTCATTTATTTAATCTTCTTACATTCTGCAAATGTAAATGCAGTCATTCTAAAGAAGCTTTGATATTTATTTAGCTAACCGCACTTAGTGAATAAAGTCCCAGAATTATTTTTTATAATGGTTTTCTTGACTTTTAATTGCACTGAGTGTATAGCCGACAATATTCCCTTCCTATTGGGTAGATAAAATCTTAATGAGCAATAAAACATCTCTTTCTGTGGGCTTAAAGCAAGTCTTAATCATAACCTTACCTGAGTTAAATGTTAACATTTTGGTTAGTAGTAAGGTTCAGAGAAATGAAATGTTACTGTAATTCCATGGTATTAAGTGGTCACACATAGACCCCAAGAGTTGCTAAAATTAACTAAAAATGCCTAGTTGGCTGACCTTTAATAAGCTGGTCTCACTCTTAATTATATTGGTTGAAAGTTCCTAACCTTACTGATGTAATAAGAATTGAAAGCTAGAGATGCTGCCTTATTTTATTATTTATAATAATCCTTTTTGTTTGAATGATGGAAAATGTCTAGGAGTTCTTATGCTATCTTGGATGTCATGAAAACAACAGTCTCATCTAGCTCTGAGCCCACTGGCTTATGTTGCTGGATGATCACCAGCAAGGTTTAATTTTAAACTTGCTAACACAAAATAGTAACTGGAAAGCAGTTTGTCTCACTTTTTTCTTAGTAAAATTATGATGGAAAACTGTTCACCTGGGAAAATCCAAATTCGTATCATAAACATAATCCTGTTTATAAGGAGTACTAATGACATACTTTATGAATTTTAATTTCTGTTTGGAAGTCAGCAAGTGTGCATTCTATAAATGTAAACCATCTGTTGGCACCTCCTAAAAGACTAGATTTCAGTCCATCCCAACATGAATTATTTATTTTGATGTATTTCTTTCCTAAGCAGATTCAAGGTTGTGTGTGTATATGTGTGTATGTTTTAATCTGTTTTTAATCGGCAATAAAGTTTCAAAGTCAGGACATGCATAATTGCCAACCAAGAAGATAAAGTGCTCAACAAATTGTATTTATTTTATATAACACAATTATGAAATTAAGACACACCGTTTAGCATTAGATCAAAGGTGAAGGAGGAAACGCAATTAAAAATTTCTGTGATATTAATGTTTCAGTGACAATATCAGAAGTACCTATTGCTTATTAAAAAAGAGAAACCCATAACTTTCCATTGACAGTATCATATACTGCATAGTTGTAAGGCAAATGCAATGAAAATCAACTTTTTAAATATGTTCACTTAACTGGATGAACATTTACTGTATTTTGAAAAAATACAGAAAATCTCATTGGAGTTAACCAACCTTGTTATGTTGCCAATGTTGTATTTTTTTTAAAAAAATAATTCTTGTTGATAAATATTTGAAATAGCCCTTTTATGTCAAAGTTTATTGAGCATAGTTGTACACTTCTGAGTTTGCATTTAACTTTTTTCTTTCAATGAAAATTTTCATTAGGTGGGACAGAGACCATCAATGCACATTAGTGAATCTGTAATCTAGGTAGGAAAGAGATGGGTGTCCAGGGAATTTCTTAAATCACATTAACAGGAAATGGTGTAGAGTTCAAGTGGGAAAAAAGCTGTGCTATTGAACAGTTGCTTCAAACCTGTTGAACAAATTTCATAGACAAATACATAAGACATCTTATTACAAATTACAAATTAGAGCAGTATTTGATTTGTGCTTTAAGAATCAGAATTTTCTTGGTTTAAAATAAATGCCTTCCAATAATAATTTAAAAGCTACGGATTTTCCTAGGGCTAATCACTTTTGTTTTTTTAGAGAGGTGGACCCTCGTTGAAGCAACACACTTACCCTAGAGCTCCAGATCCCTTTTTCATTCCTTATTGAGTCATTATTCCATCTTGTGACATGGGCAAATTAAATCAACTGTGAAAAGTCTGTTCCTCTTTGTACCAAAGACCAAGTTTCTGCTGTACATAGACTTGATTGTGCTTATGTGTATTTCCATAACACTTGTTGCCAATGGAGAGCTACAGCTGCAGTTGCCATCTCTGGGTTGTTCCCTCCCATCTCTTTCACCCTCCAGCAATTTTTGTTCTCTTCCATTCAGGCAAATTTGAACTGATTGAATGTTCTTGGATTATGCAAGGAAGCTATAAGACAAAGTGTCCTGTTGCATTTCACTCTAAATTCAGCAGTCTGTAAATTGCATCTTTTGGTCTTGAAAATGTATCTTTAGTTATTCCTCTGGGCTACAAGTCTAAAATACATTTAATTCAGACAGTCTATTGATTCTTGACTATGAAAAAAAAAATCTTAAGACACCACTTCTTATCCAAATTTCCTTCCCCAAGCTCAAGTCTTCCTATCTCTAACACAAACACAGCATTTTATTCTGGTGCCCATCAAAAATTAAGGAGATCAGGGAAGTGATATCTAACACAAAACCTTATTGGCTTTAAAAACAGTGAATGTTAAGCAGAATTTATTAATATAAAGGCTTTTCACAGTTACAAGGAAGTCCTTGTACTGCTCTGCACATCGATTTATACTCATCATGGTCCTTTGGTTTATTTTATTTTTCCTAGTCAGGACACTTCCAAATAAAGAATGCCATTGTTTTACATTGACATCTGTTTACTAAGATAATAAAAATGTATCATATCTGTGTTTTTGTTAAAGGTGGAATTCATTAGTGTGGGCTCAGATAACTTAAAGCTTAGACCCAATATGAGTTACACTTATTATTTAATTAGAAAAGACTCAGAAAAAGTACTTACTCCTGGCCCTTGCTTGCTCTTTACTCACATTTTTCCTATGTTTCTCATGATGCTGCTATTTACTTTGTCTGTTGTAACTTGATATTTAGACGGAGAAATGTCTAGCTATAATGTAAGTACTAGGAATGAAGAAAGATTGAAAATTAATGAGTTAATAAATTAACTTAGAATGTTAGGAAAATAGCATAAAGGCAAAAATCATGAAAGGGGAAAATAATATAAAAGGTAATAGTAGAAATTGATTTACTAGAAAACAAAGACTCCATAAATAAGCAAATAAAAGGACTGGTTTTTCGAAAGTCTAGTGTTAGTTACTCAGTTGTATTTGACTCTTTGTGACCCAATGGACTGTAGCCTGCCAGGCTCCCCTGTCCATGGAATTCTGCAGGCAAGAATACTGGAATCGATTGCCATTTCCTTCTCCAGGGGATCTTCCTGAACCCAGGGATTGAACCAACCCAGGGATTGAACCCAGGTGTTCCACACTGCAGGCAGATTCTTTGTGTCTGAGCCGCCAGGAAAGAGTTAATATGATGGAAAAAAATTACTGAGCTTTAAAAGGAATGGTAAATAAAGAATGAGGAGAATTGTAAGAGGACATTAGAATAAAGAGATTGAAACAAGAGAATTTCTGGAAAGAGTTGTTCATAAGCCCCCTAAAATTCAAGAGAAAAAGAAATGAAATATATGTGTATTATGTCTAATACTTAGTAGGACCTCAGTGATCTTTTCTGGTACAGGTTCAGTGGGGTCAGAGCACATGATCAAAACTTGACTGCAGTTACAGAAGTGTAAATGGCAGGTGAGGACATGCAGAAAATAAAGCTCAATAATTGTGCTAAAAGTTGTGAAGGGAAGATGAGGAGAAAACAGCTGGGAGGATAAGCCAGTAAAGAAGCGGAGCTTTTTCACAAACCACAGTGACAGAATCAGGGGAGGGAGGTGAGTTTGGGAGCTGAAAGCTGGTATTCATAGCATTCTCTGTGTGAAAGTCTTTGGAAAAGACATCATTTTAGCTTTTTTCTTCACTCTTACCTTTGAAACAGCAGAGAGGTCTCCAAGTAACCTCTGGCTATGGTTCCTGTTTACAGGTCTCTGAAAATATTTCAAGATACTTTTTATAGTTTTTTTTTTTTTCCTTCCCACTTAATTAGGGGCCAAGGGAGATACTTTGAGTAGAGTGAAATGTCTTTAATTGAATTCTGTGTCTTGGTTTTTGTCATTATAAGAGTATACCCATATTGACTCTGCTGATTGCATTATGTGTAGTAGCAATAGGAGGGTGATTAATATTAAAATAGTTTAATCATTAAAACACCTCTAATTAAATTATTTTATTTTTTCCAAGGCTTAATATGGGAATGTTTTCATCTTTGTTGCAACATTTATATCTGTCTTTCAACAAGACTTTTCAAGTTTGTTTTGATTTCCAATAATTCTTACTCCAACAATGGGGACAGCTTTAAGAGAAGGCAAATTTAATTGATTTGACACTCCACTTACACTTCATCCCATTGTCCTCCACATCTGTATTTTATTTTATAACCCTTTTTCTTGCTGTAATCATTTTTACTTGAAAGAAATTTGTGAATTTTTCTTTTGAAGTTAATATAATGGATCAGATGTGGGACTTCCTTCAGTTTCCATTGACTGCTCTGCCAAGAAGAAAAATCCTCCTATTGTTTACACTTGCAGTGCTAAGGAGCATTGTTCACTCTTGGGAAATCATCAGTATTTCTGAATATGTACAGAAGGAAGAATTCTATGCGAAGTATTAAGGAAAGGTTTGAGATGGGATTTTAAAAAGCAGGGAAACTCAATTGGGTTCTAGTTTTTATTTCTTATCTTTTAGAATCAACTTGATAACACACTACTGTGTTTTCCCTCGAGGAAAAGCACAGAAACAAACACAGTTTTGGACATTTAGAAAAGATTTTTAAGTATCTAGATGTAGCTTAAAATAATTGAAATATATGAAGTACTCTGTGTGTGTGTGTGTGTGTGTGTGTGTGTGTCTGTGTGTGTCTGTGTGTGTGTGAGAGAGAGAGAGCAAGCAAGAGAAAGATTGATAAAACATATGGTAAGTGCAAGAGTGTAGAGAAGACCTCTTGCAAAGAACATGGAGTCCATTCTGGGATTCAGGTGATAGTAGGTAGTACAAGGCAAGCATCTTGCATTCAATTCAAATTTTGATACTTGTCATAGCCTCCCAAAAGTTTTTCATTCCCTCTGTGTTTCAGATTTTGCCTATATGAAATGTAGCTATTTTCTTTTCTCCTCATTCTTCCTCTTCTCTTCCTTCATCTCTTTCTTCTTCCTCTTCTTCATAAATGAGAGGAAAACCAAATGTTATTGAGTTTAAATGCCTTGTTGTTAGGAAAATGTTTCATTGTTACATTGGAGAGCCAAAAATAACTAAAAAAAAAATTTCCCCATAACCCTCATGAATTTAGCAACCATGTTTTGGCATCTAAGCATAAAATCATTTTTCAGATCCTATTAAATTGGTTATAACTGGTATTAGATAACCGTTAGTACTTAAAGCAAAGTCACATCTCTGCACAGTGTATTCGGGAGAACAACGGACCATTCTCCACACGAGGATGTGCCAAACAGACGTGTTCACGTCAGAAGATGACTGAAGGAGCCAAGCAGATCTGTCCTCTTGTGGAGTATGAAAGGGTGGAGGGCAGGAGGCCAGCAAGGAGGAGTGAGAGAAGCGGCGTGGTGAGCGTGGTGGAGTCACTCACCACTGTGGAGCAGACATGCTTCTGAGAGGAGGACAGAGGAAGGGGAGAGGCCTTTTAATTTTCAACTCCAAGCAGAAAAAGATTTTATTGAAGGTGTTTTAAAAAATTGTCCTCATTACTGTATTCAAAACTCTAATCTGGCAGGTGGGGAAAAAAAATTGGTGGCCAGAGAGATTTCAGACATAAGAGCATTAAGGATAGGGAAATAGGGAGCAGTAGCTATGTCAGTGGTTAATAATCAATTATTAAGACCAGGTAATACAGGCCTTTAAGGAGACATTAGATAATCCAGGGCTGATAGCCAGGGCCGGACAGCCGGGGCCCAGGAAATGGAACAGACCGAAACGCACAGGCTTGTCACTGTGCCTCACTTCTTAGTTCCCCTACTTCCTTAGCACCATCCCCCCAAAAGCCAGAGCAAAACATAGAACTCGATTTCAAAAGCTACTGAGTGCATTCTTTAGAATTATAGCTTGTTAACATAGTTTTACAATGAGTTATATGCCATTCCTAGCACAGAAGATTTTCATTGCTGTGGTTTAGTTTGCTCGGTCGTGTCTGACTCTTTACAACCTTAAAGACTGTAACCCACTAGGCTCTTCTGTCCATGGGATTCTCCAGGCAAGAATACTGGGAGTGGTTTGCCCTTCTCCAGGGGAATCTTCCCAACCCAGGGACCGAACCCGTGTCTTGGCAGGCAGTTATTTTACCACCGAGACACCTGGGAAGCCCACTAACTTCTAAAATACCCCTTTTCGTATGCTTACCTGGCTCATTCACCTTCCATTGTTTTGTGAGATATTTTTCCCCAAAGGGCATGGTATCATTAAGCATGTCATTTTGTTGTTGTTTTTACTTAATTGCAGTCAAATTTCAATCTTCTTTACCTGACCACATCCCTAAATAATAGCAATTAGAGTTTGAGGTTTCATCAAAGTTTTCAGGAGGATATTTATTTTACCAGATAGCCTTTTCTTTTATTATTACCAAGTTTATCGTAGTGTGTGTGTATGTGTATTTCCCTCATACAAATGAATCTGATAGATTAGTTTCAAATTTTGGGAAGACTCCTCTATGACATTTCCATGATTATCATTCCTCTCTCCACTCAAAAACTGTTTCCTATACCTCTCTCTCTACAGATGAAATATAAACAGTAAAGGTAATGAAAGTTGTGGGAAAATGAGTGGTTGGTATTTAGAGACACTGCTCAAAGATTTTATGATAAAATGAATTTTGAGAAAATTGTTAAAAAGAACAGTGGTGGGTAAATTCATTCTGACTTCCTTCTCTAGTTTTTTAACATCATTTTCATTATTCAAGGCCTGGATCGTGTTCTGTTTCCTCTTTATGTCTTCCCCCAGTCTTTCTCATTTTGCTAGAAGTCTCCTTATTCTCTTTATGTAGTAATAAGCACCTGTAAAGTGGATCTCTGCCCCTCACCCTCCCACAAAATCCCTCATAATATCTTATATAGAAGGAAAATATCAATAATAGGAATTTGCATTTAGCAAGCTTTGCGTCCTCCATGGAGTGGTTGGCATTTAGTGATCCTGCTCAAAGATTTTATGAAAAAATAAATTGTGAGAAAATTATTAAAAAGAATGATGGTGGATAAATTCATTCTTACATCCTTATTTAGCTTTTTAACATTATTTTCATTACTCATGTTTATTATTAAAATGAGAAGTAAAGTTAGAAGATTTGACCAGTATCAAATAGCAAAGATGGGACTAGAAATCAGTTATTGTGACTCTCAGTTTAGGTTCAGATTATGGCCTGGCTGTAGAAATAAAAGGATAAAGTGAAGTGAAAGTCACTCAGTAGTTGTGTCCAGCTCTTAAAGTAAGTGTTATTTCTAAGGAAACATTGACAGTATTATAGGCTAATTTCAGAAAGAGGCTACAGTCAAAGGTAATTGTCACCTCAGTTTTATTGGGAGGGCAGTAATACTATTAAGAGGGGAGATTTTATGTATCAGATGTAGTATGCTAAGGAAATAATCCAACTTGAATATTTTTTGTCTACATGGAGTATTTGAATAGCAGTGTGCTTTGGTGTGCTAATGCTTCGAAAGACATTCCTGAATCTGTTTGTTTTGGAAACTGAAATGCCATATCGGGAGCTAAAATTGTGCTTTCCCTATGTTGAGTATGTCTTAGATGGATGAGATCTTGGCAATTTCAGCATATGACCTTGACTTTTAAAGATAAAAATCAGGATATCTGAGTTAGTTACTTGATATTAAAAGCAAATAGAAAGCATCCATCTACATCTAGTTTTAAGAATTCTTAAATGTATTGCTTGTGTCTCATCACCAGCTCATCACTCACTCACTTCCTTTGACTTGTCTGCCCCTTGACAGAACTAGAAGTTCGTTTCTGTCCGTAGGAGCGGTAGGTTTCCAAACGCTGCGGTCACAGCACACAGCCCTTTCTTCAGTGCAAATTCTGTCTCCCGCGCGTCAGAAGGCACTGGGTGCAGCTTTGGCAACCTTTGTACAGCCTCGGACCGACATGCAGTTTTCTCTCCAAGTCTGCCCTTTTCCATTTTAGCTTTTTCTTATCCATCTCTTCTTTTCTTGGTCTAAGAAAAGCTAAATTGCCTAAAAATAGGCCTAATGCCTTTGCTTGCGGACTTTCTCATTTATTTGCATTTAATGTCAAACTACATTTTCAAAGAAAGATTTTTCTATTACTGTAATTCCTTTTCCATCAGATCATCTTCAAATTACTAGTTTTCATGTTGTCATCTTTATTAAGAAATATGTGTTTGCTTCCTATTTGCATGAAGTCCAAATTCTGAACCCTTGCAGTGTCTCAGAAACACACAGAAAGCTACACACACACACTCACACACACAGCCTTCATATATTTGAATGTGGTTCTTCTATATTTATTGCTGCTGAGAATTCTGTAGAATTTAGAAGCACTAACATCATCTTCAGTTATTATTAT